>NC_091979.1:49470774-50711607 GCF_044704955.1 Pristiophorus japonicus | reverse complement strand
GGTCTCCCCTCGCAGCTGTGGGTGGGTGCACTCCCCAGATGGCAAAAACACACAAAAAACACAATCTTTGGGGTGGTCTTCAGGTGAGGGGAGAAGATGTCTTCACCTGGGGCAGCTCGAGCCACCAGGCACACACTCCCAACGATGTTAATAGGGTGATTAATGAAATTCTTGAGCCTGGTAGCTCCAGCTATCCCAGGCTAGGCAAATGTGGGGGGTGGGGGGGGGGGTTCCAATTGTGGGGGGGGCCTAGTTGTA
Source organism: Pristiophorus japonicus (assembly GCF_044704955.1). Classification (NCBI taxonomy): domain Eukaryota; kingdom Metazoa; phylum Chordata; class Chondrichthyes; family Pristiophoridae; genus Pristiophorus; species Pristiophorus japonicus. Next base: position 50,711,349 of record NC_091979.1, on the reverse strand, counting down.
AGCAAGGACCCACGCACACTTCCACACACACACACACCCCCCGCGATGTTCCGGCCCTCAGTGGTCTTCTTTCCTCCCCCCACCGATACAACAAAGTCTGTTTGGGAAATGCACCCACACCCACCTGTAGAATGGTAGAGTCCCCCTCCTTCCACACTGGATGTTGTTGTTGTTGGTCTTTTCCCCCTCTCTCCAACGCTTTGTAGAATGGTAAAATGTTTGAAAGTTTTCTTTTCTCCTCCTCTCCCTCTGGATGAAAGTTGGTGGTGAAGCCCCTTCCTTCCTTCTCTTCCTGGGCTGGTCTCAGGGCTCTCCAGGCAGGAGCACAGGTTGATGGCTGCTCTCCTCACTGCTCACAGCTCCAACTGAGCAGGACACGCCTCCACTGCTCCACGATTGGTTCCTTGTGCATGAAACTCTTTTTGGAGTTCACCTGCAAAACATAAAACATTAAACGGTGCCACCCGACCTGGGTGACACTCCAGACATTTACAAGGCCCTTTTTTTTTTTCCCCCCTTTTTTTTTTTTTTTTTTTGTGTTTTTCTTTTTTTGGTTTTTTTTTTTTTTTTTTGGGCACTAAAATCACAATTTTCCCCAGTGCCCCCTATAAAAGGGAAGGTGGACACTAAAAGCACCGGCAATTAAAACAAATTAAACTTTAAAACGTAAAATCAAATTAAAATTTGGTTGCCGGGCGTGATGATGCACTCCAGTCCCTCCGGTGCCCACCTCTCGCGGAAGGCCGCGAGCGTACCGGTGGACACCGCGTGCTCCATCTCCAAGGACACCCTGGACCGGATGTAAGAGCGGAAGAGAGGCAGGCAGTCAGGTTGAACGACCCCCTCGACCGCCCGCTGCCTGGACCGGCTGATGGCACCCTTGGCCGTGCCCAGGAGCAGTCCTACGAGGAGGCCCTCGGACCTACCCGCTCCCCTCCGCACAGGGTGCCCAAAGATCAGGAGAGTGGGACTGAAGTGCAGCCAGAATTTCAGGAGCAGCCCCTTCAAATAATGGAACAGGGGCTGCAACCTCGTGCACTCAATAAAAACATGGAACACGGGTCCTCCAGACCGCAGAAATTGCAGGCGGCCTGGGAGTCCGTGAACCGGCTTAAAAATTTGTTGCACGGCACTGCTCCGTGCACCACCCTCCAGGCCAAGTCCCCGATGAATAGTGGGAGGACCCCTGCGTAGAGTGCCCTCCATCGGGGACCCCCGCCTCCTCCGGACGGCAAGATGGTACGCCATGGCGTGTCCGGACGGCCGGCGAGGATGGCAAAGTTGAGGGTGTGCAGGAGCAGCCCGTATAGGAAACCCCTCCGCGCGGAACTGAAAGGCACGGAGGGGATTTCCCCGAGGCGGCTCAAGTTGTGAGGCGCCAGCCCCCGAGGGAGGTTCCGGGGTTTGGCGCCAATGAGGAATTCCGTCCGGACGGGGGTCAGTTCGGACGGGATCTCCCCACGTGCTTGAGCCTCCTCGATGCACCTAACGGAGTCAGGGCCCAGAGCTGTTTTTAGCGACTCGATGGCATCGGCCGCGTGGCGGACGTTGGCAGAATTTAGGCGCCGCGCCAGCGTGTCTGGCGCCATCCAGCCCGCTCCTCCGCCATCGAGCAGGTCCCTGACCCTGGTCACCTCACCAGCCACAGCCCTCTCTTCCGACCGCCACATAAAACCTCGGCCGTGGAGGTACGGATTCCCGAGCAGCGGTTCCTGCAGGACGGCCACCACTCCAGCCGGCAGAGAGCTGCGCTTGGTGGAGACTTTGTTCCAGACCCTGATGAGTTCCCTGTAAAAGACAGGCAGCTCCCGGAGGGCGGTCCTGGCACCCCCCAAGTTCACAAACAGGAGCTGCGTGTCATAATTGAGGTCGCGCTGCTGGCGGAAGAAATACCTCGCCAGAGCACACCACCTAGGAGGGGGCTCGACGTAAAGGTATCTCTGCAGGGTCTGAAGACGGAAAGTCGCGAGCTGGGCGCTGACGCACACCAACGACTGACCGCCCTCCTCAAGCGGGAGACTCAAGACCGCAGCAGAGACCCAGTGCTTCCTGTTGTTCCAGAAGAAGTCCACCAGCTTCTTCTGTATCTTGGCGACAAACGCAGGGGGAGGGGTCAAAGTGACCAGCCGGTACCACAGCATTGCGGCCACCAGCTGGTTTATGACTAGCGCTCGACCCCTGTAGGACAGCACTCGGAGCAGTCCTGTCCAGCGCCCTAGGCGAGCGGCGAACTTGGCCTCCAGCTCCTGCCAGTTCGCCGGCCAGGCTCCCTCGTCGGGGCTAAGGTAGACTCCCAGATAGAGGAGATGGGTCGTGCTCCAGGCAAAAGGCCTGAGCTCCTCCGGCAGGGAGTCCACCCGCCACTGACCCACCAGGAGTCCGGAACATTTCTCCCAGTTGATCCTGGCGGAGGACGCGGCCGAGTAAATCTCCTGACACTCACGCATCCTCCGCAGGTCAGCGGGATCCTCTATCGCGAGGAGCACGTCATCGGCGTAAGCCGAGAGGACGACCTCCACGCCCGGCCCTTGCAGAGCCAGTCCCGTCAACCTCGTCCGCAAGAGGCGCAGGAAAGGCTCCACGCAAACGGCGTATAACTGGCCGGACATGGGGCATCCCTGGCGCACCCCTCTCCTAAAGCGAAGGGGCGCCGTCAAGGACCCGTTAACCTTAATCAGACACTCCGCGGCGGCGTACAAAAGTCGGATCCGGGCGACGAAATGCGTCCCGAACCCGAAAGCGCGCAGAGTTCCGAGCAGATAGTCGTGATCCACCCTGTCGAACGCCTTCACATGGTCGAGGGATAGGAAAGCGACCGACAGACCAGCCTCCTGGGAACAATGGATGAGGTCCCGGACCAGATGGATGTTATCGTGGATTGTCCGGCCCGGGACCGTGTATGACTGGTCGGGGTGGATCATGTGGTCCAGCACGGCACCAAGGCGAGCAGACATCGCCCTGGCGAAGATTTTGTAGTCCGTGCTGAGGAGGGAGACCGGGCGCCAGTTCTTAAGGAGGCGGAGATCGCCCTTCTTAGGCAGCAGGACGATGACTGCCCTGCGCCAAGAGAGGGGCATCTCCCCGGTCGCCAGACTTTCCCCCAGGACCCGCGCGTAGTCGCTCCCCAGGACGTCCCAGAACGCCCTGTGGAACTCCACGGTCAGCCCGTCCAGCCCCGGGGATTTTCCCCTCGAGAGCCGGGCGAGGGCACCGGTCAGCTCCGCCAGGCTTAGCGGAGCTTCCAGATTTTCAGCGCCCTCCGGGCTGACCTTCGGCAGGTCCTCCCACAAAACTCTACGCGCTTCCTCGCTGGACGGATCCGGAGAGAACAGAGCCCCGTAATATTCACGGGCCCTGTTGTTGACGCCCTCCGGATCCGAGACGAGAGAGCCGTCGTCGGCCAGCAGCGTCAAGAGCTGCTTACGGACACTCTGCCTTTTTTCCAGCGAGTAGAAGAAGGGGGAGCCGCGGTCCAGATCCCGCAGGAACCGGATCCGCGACCTCACGAACGCGCCTCGGGACCCGACGAGCTGCAGGTCCTTCAGCGCGGCCTTCTTCGTTTCGTACACCGTCCGCAGGGCCGGGTCCTGGACGACTTGACCGAGACGGGCTTCCAGGTCGAGCACCTCTTTTTCTAGGCGCCCGACTCTGGCCGCCCGTCTCTTGGTCGACCCCCTCGCGTACTCTTGACAGAAGACACGGACGTGAGCCTTGCCCACGTCCCACCATAGCCTCAAGGAGGGGAAGCCCCCCTGCTTCCTTCTCCAGTCGGACCAGAATCGACTGAACGAGTCCTGGAACCGCACGTCCTCCAGCAGCCGGTTGTTAAAGTGCCAGTACGCGGACCCCGTCCTCGCGCGGAGCGAAGCGAGCTCCGCCCACACCAGGTGGTGGTCCGAACACGGCACCGGCCGCATGGAGGCCGCCGGGACGCAGGAAACGTACGCCCGAGACACGTAAAGGCGGTCGACTCTAGACCATCCTACTCCAGGCCTCACCCAAGTAAAGGCGCTGGAGTCGGGGTGGAGATTTCGCCAGACGTCCACCAAGTCGAAGGACCCGACCAGGTCCCTCAACTTCTCCATCGCCGTCATGCACTGCGGGGCACCGGAGCGGTCCCTCGCCTCGAGGGTGCAGTTAAAATCCCCCCCGAGGACAATGCAGTCGCCGACGTCGACGGAGCCAAGAAGAGCGGACACCTCTTCAAAGAAGCGCGTTTGCTGCGGGCCGGGCTGAGGGGCGTACACGTTCACGAGATGGAGCGGCACGTCCCCCAGGCGAACCGTTACATGCAGCAAGCGGCCTGGCATGGGCTCCTCGACCCCCAAGATCTCCGGCTGAAAATGCGGGCCCAGCAAGATGGCCACCCCACTAGAAATGGCGGTGAGGTGGCTCATGCAGACCTCTCCTTGCCATTCCAGGAGCCACGTGGCTTCGTCTCCCGGAACGGTGTGGGTTTCTTGCAGGAAGCACACCGCATATTTCCCCTCCCGCAGGAGCGAAAAATTGTCAAATCTACGGCGTGCCCCTCTGCCGCCGTTGATGTTGAGGCTGGCTATGGTTATCTTCATGGCAAAAGCATAGTGCAACCTCTACCTTAACCTATTGTGGGGGAGGGAGCGGAGTCTTTTGTTGAACTCCGCTCCCTCCGCAGCCCAGCGAGGAGTCCCTCGAGCTCGCGCAGCTCAAGGTGTTGCACCTTTGTCAAGGGCCCGCCCGCGGCCAAGGTTTTGACGGCGGCGCGGACGGACCCCTTGATCAGCTCTGGCTCGGACCATTTTTCCAGGGCCAGTCGGGCTTGGTTACAGCGACCCTGGCTCTGGGCCAAAAAGTCCAGGAGTTCCTTTGCAGGAATGAGGATGGTCTCGGCGGCGGCCGCGAGCAGATCCACCGCCTCGCTGGCGGTGGTCTCTAGGTCTTCACCCGCGTCCCTCACCGAGTCCCCGTCCTCCTCCGGGAGGTGGCCGCCAGCAGCCGGCCCATCGACCGCACAAGGTACGGCAAATGAACCGGCTGCTCCAACCGGCCCTGGCTCTGCCCCGATCCCACCCCCAGGATCATTGGCAGAGGAGTCCCCACTGGGCTCTTTTAAAAATGGTGCTGGGTCGGGAAATGACAGCGGAAGGGGTTCCCCCTCCGCCCCAGGAACTGGGGAACAAGGAGAGACCCGGCCATAGGAAATCCCCAGGCTCTCCAAGTGCTCCAGCTCCACAGCAAGAGGCGAGGGTGGGTGTTCCTCCCCCTCCCCGCTGCCACCCCCCGGCCCAGCATCTACAGTGTCATAATTAGCATTAATTTGTGTTTCTGCCGGTTCGAGCGACTCCCGGGGGAAGTTGGGTATTGGCTGGGCGGGCTCAGGTTCGGCCTCTTCGGCCCCGCCCGCCTCAGTCCCCGGGACGCCCGACCCGGCGGCAATGCATTCCTCCGCGATCCCCACGCGCCCCACGACAGGCAGATCTTCCACGCCATCCCCGGGAGGCAGAGGCTGGGCAGCCTCGACTGTCTCACCCTCCCCGGGGACAGACTCCTCTCGCCTATAGCGCAGCTTGGGGGCGCTGGTTGGGGACGCGGGACACGCGGCGGGCACCGACTCCTCCGCGGAGGGATGTTGTTCCCCCTCCGCCTCATCGGAGCCGTGCCTCCTTTTGTTCCTGGGGGCGCGCGGAGTCAGGGAGACCTCCATGTCTGCCGAGGCCTCCCGCTCCGCCCCCCCTTTTTCCTTTTCTTGCCCGCGCCCGGGCCCCTCTGTGGTGTTGTTCAAGGGCTCGGGCATGGGCTCGGGGCACCCCGCGCTCGCCGGTGACTGGGTTGGGCTGAGCGCGGTGGTCAAATTATCTGGCGCACTGAGGGGACCCGCCTCTTGATGTTTTGCCTTCTTCCGCGCCTTCTTTCCGGTCGGATGCTCTCCCTCCCCCCCGCCGGAGGCCCTGAAAACAAAGGCCTCCGACGATGCCCGCGCACCTACGGCTCCCGGCACGCGGACGCAACTAGGAGGAGGGGTGGCGGCGGCGCCAGCCTTGGCCGCCTTCGGTGGTTTGGCGGCCTTGGAGGCGGGGCAGTTCTTACGAACATGCCCCACCTCCCTGCAGGCATGGCACCGCACGCCGTCCAACGTCCAAAAGACGCGGTAGGCAGTCCCCTCGTGCACCACATTAAAGTTCCCCTCCGTCGTCTCCTCCCGCGCCAGCCGGACAAAGAGCTGGCGGCGGAAGGAGAACACGTGGCGCAGGCTGCTCTCCCTGAGGCCGAGCGGTATGGGGTTGATCCCCGACCTTACCTCCCCCAGTTGGTGTAGGTGAGGGAGGAGGAGCTCAGCGGGAACAAAGGGCGGGACGTTCGATATGATGACCCTCTGCGCGGTGGCCTCGAGAGGGTCCACCGGCAGGAACGTCCCGCCCACCGTGAGCCCCTTTTCGAGGGCCAGGGACACCGCCCGCTCCGACCCCAGGAAGAACACGGCCTTCCCAGACATCTTGGAGGCTGCGACAATGGCCGAGGGGCCGACTACCCCAGCCATCGCCCGCACGCACTCCTCAATGCTCATTGTGGGGTGAGTGTAGCTCTTGACCCCGTGTTTTTTAGTGATTAATCTGAAAGGTGGCAGGGCAGCGGGTGGCGCAGGAGGTGCCGTGGAAGCGGTTGCCACCTGCGCATATGTCCTCGCTGGCCCTGCCACCGGCGTGGATGGGGTCGCCATCACGGGGTCCCTTTAAGGGCTACACCCACCCCAAAGTCACAGGCCTTAATGGTCTTAATTGGCCTCGTTTGATTAGACTGAGCAGAGGAGCCCTTAATGAGGTACCTCTCCCCTAGTTGGCAATTGGGGAGGGGCCTTGCTCCCTCTGCTCAGTTGTCTCAATTGTTTGTTTTTTTTTGTTTGTTTTTTTTAATCGATTTGGGAGGAAAAGGGCTCTCAGAGAGAGAGGGGAGAAACAGAGAGTAACGGAGAAAGAGAGAGGGGGGTGGGAAGGGGGGGGGGGGAACTGCGAGGGCAGGTCTCCCCTCGCAGCTGTGGGTGGGTGCACTCCCCAGATGGCAAAACACACAAGCACAGTCTTTGGGTTGGTCTTCAGGTGGGGGGAGAAGATGTCTTCACCTGGGGTCGCTAGAGCCACCAGGCACACACTCCTAACGATGTTAATTGGTGATTTAAAGAAACTTCAGCCTGGTAGCTCCAGCTATCCCAGGCTAGGCAAATGTGGGAGGGGTGGGGGGGGGGTTCCAATTGTGGGGGGGGGCCTAGTTGTAAGCAAGGCCCCCACGCACACTACCACACACACACACACCCCCCGCGATGTTCCGGCCCTCAGTGGTCTTCTTTCCTCCCCCCACCGATACAACAAAGTCTGTTTGGGAAATGCACCCACACCCACCTGTAGAATTGTAGAGTCTCCCTCCTTCCACACTGGATGTTGTTGATGTTGGTCTTTTCCCCCTCTCTCCAACTCCTTGCAGAATGGTAAAATGTTTGAAAGTTTTCTTTTCTCCTCCTCTCCCTCTGGATGAAAGTTGGTGGTGAAGCCCCTTCCTTCCTTCTCTTCCTGGGCTGGTCTCAGGGCTCTCCAGGCAGGAGCACAGGTTGATGGCTGCTCTCCTCACTGCTCACAGCTCCAACTGAGCAGGACACGCCTCCACTGCTCCACGATTGGTTCCTTGTGCATGAATCCCAAAAAGTTGGTTTGCAGGTGCAGCAGGTAATCAGGAAGGCGAATGGAATGTTGGTCTTCATTGCGAGAGGGATGGAGTACAAAAGCAGGGGGGTCCTGCTGCAACTGTACAGGGTATTGGTGAGGCCACACCTGGAGTACTGTGTGCAGTTTTGGTCACCTTACTTAAGGAAGGATATACTAGCTTTGGAGGGGGTACAGAGATGATTCACTCGGCTGATTCCGGAGATGAGAGGGTTACCTTATGATGATTGATTGAGCAAACTGGGTCTTTACTCGTTGGAGTTCAGAAGGATGAGGGGTGATCTTATAGAAACATTTAAAATAATGAAAGGGATAGACAAGATCGAGGCAGAGAGGTTGTTTCCACTGGTCGGGGAGACTAGAACTAGGGGGCACAGTCTCAAAATACGGGGGAGCCAATTTAAAACCGAGTTGAGAAAGAATTTCTTCTCCCAGAGGGTTGTGAATCTGTGGAATTCTCTGCCCAAGGAAGCAGTTGAGGCTAGCTCATTGAATGTATTCAAACCACAGATAGATAGATTTTTAACCAATAAGGGAATTAAGGGTTACGGGGAGCGGGCGGGTAAGTGGAGCTGAGTCCACGGCCAGATCAGCCATGATCTTTTTGAATGGCGGAGCAGGCTCGAGGGGCTAGATAGCCTTCTCCTGTTCCTAATTCTTATGTTCTTATGTTCTTATCTCCCTCTCATGCTGCAGCGCGAGGGGAACTGCAAGTTGAGCCCCCATGACTGGGAGCAAGTGATGTGGTCAGAGGCCTTCCAATAGCAGCCAACACCTTCCCAACACTCCCAACCAGCAGCACTCCCAACACTTTAGCAATGTTGTAAATGTCTCACAGCAACCCAGTATTGATATAAACTCTGCATTCAGCTGTGCATGTTTAGGAGAGAGCATTGTTTGGAACAGCAACTTCTAAATGGCAGGTCGTGTGTCAAATTAGCATTTCAGGCTTGCTGACATCACGATTTGATCCGCCTACTCTGCATACTGCCAGCGCACTCCGATTCCCTCCGCAGTATTGACCTTATCAAGATGGCGACCAGCGTGCACCACGCCGGAAATGGGTGGAAGCAAGGAGGCCGCCATATTTTTCTTGGAACCGACTTTAATGTGCCAAATCTCGCAGACTGTGTACTTGGAGTTAGCAATGTTTCCAGATATTATAGGACAAGGTCTTGATGAGCGAGCATGAATGAATTGGTTGCTACGCCTTTCTCTGGGAGATTGGTGTTAGCTTTCTGAGACATGTGAGTGATGAACCTCCTATGCTGCTGTGCATTTGGTCTGGATCTTCTATTCCTCGGTAAATTCAGCTTCCACGCTGAAAGCTACATCTGAACTAGCTGTACTTAATCTTACCTCCCTTTTTGCTCAGGGAAACCTGTACATCCAAGTGCATCTGGCTGGTAACTCCGTATGATTTTAACTCTGTAGTCTTTCTCTTTCTCTGCCGAAGATGCACTTTTCAATTTTACAAAGATATCCTTCTGCATATGCTAGATAAAGAATTCCTGTACCTTGTGCTATAAAGGCTGTGGCCGAGAAATTCGTGAACGGCACAAAAGCTGCTGGTACCACCGCTGGTGGGTGTTAATGGCCGCCAAAAATGGTGGTGCTGGCAGAACTGAAAAATTGCCGCTGGGGACTAATTAATATTAGCCTAGTGCTAAACTCACTGTGCAATGCCTTCCTGGTGGCGTTGGTCCTGGCAGCAGGCCCCAATGTTGCGTGGCTGAAGCGCCATTGCAGCAAAAACAACCTTCCCTGAAAGCAAGCCTGTCATTTCAAAAAGAATTGTCGGATTCTTAAAGAGGCAATGCCTCCTGAAATGAAAAAATAAAAATCATGTTAAAATAGGCAGTTTTTGGACCTTACAGTTCAACTGTCTTCTGAAAAAAAATTAACACTAAAAAGAATTCCCAAATGGGAGTCTTCAGCTCTTAAAGCTGAATTCCCTTCCGCAACTAAAGAAATGGAAAAAGTGCTTCAGTACTAACACAAATGACCCAGCAGCCAAGGAAGGGGCATCCAGGCTCTCGCACGAGGCACTCCAGCTTCATGCAGGGGGTCAACACTGCAAGACAGGCCCTCTACCACAGAAGCCAGCAGGCTCTCCAGAAATAAAAATGTGGGACCACATCACCGAGGCTGTCACTGCCAGCAGTGTCACCCCCATGACCTGGCTCCAGTGCCCAAAGAAGCTTCATGACCTCAGATCAGTGGTCAAGGTCAGTGAATGCATCTTCAAAAGCCATCTCCTACCAACTGCACCACTAGCCTCACACAGTTCTCAAGGTTGGGATGGGAGTAGGGCTATTAAGGAATAGACAGGATAATACCACAAGTAACGATAGAGAGATGGCAGAAATATTAAATAATTATTTTGCTTCAGTATTTACCAGGGAGATAGAACAGGTGAACATGATATTGGATAATGAGATTAGGAATGAGATAAATGAACGTAAAATAAAAAAAGGGGATATATTAAATAAAGTAATCAAACTCAAAGAGGATAAAACCCCTGGTCTGAATGGATTGCATTCACGCATGTTAAAAGAATCTAGGGAAAAGATAGCAGAGGCAATACTACACATATTTAATAATTTGTTAGAAAAAGGTGCATTGCCAGAGAACTGCCAGATAACTAACGTAATATCTGTATGTAAGAACATGCCCAGGGAATTATAGACCAGTCAGCTTAACCTTGGTGGTCGGCAAAATAATGGAACCCCTACTAAAGGAGAAAATAGAAGAACATCTAGAAACCAAAAATATAGCAGTCAGCATGGATTTCAAAAGGGAAGGTCTTGCTTGACCAACCTCATTCAATTTTTGGAAACGGTAACAGAGAGAGTAGACAATGGTAATGTAGTAGATGTAATTTATCTAGATTTTCAAAAGGCCTTCAATAAGCTACCCCATAATAAATTGATGAGCAAGGTCAGAGAATGCGGAGTCAGGGGACAAGTAGCAGAATGGATAGCTAGCTGGCTTGAAGACAGAAAGCAGAGAGTAGAGGTAAAAGGTAGCTTTTCACAGTAGCATAAGATGGGTAATGCTGTTCCACAACAATCAGTGCTGCGACCACTGTTGTTCACAATTTACATTAACAATTTAGACTTTATAATCAAAAACACAATTTCCAAATTTACGGATGACACCAAATTGGGGGGATAGTCAAGACAGAGGAGGACTGCAACAAATTACAGTAGGACATTGATAATCTTGTGCATGGGCATATAATTGGCAAATTAAGTTCAACACAGATAAATGTGAGGTAGTACATTTTGGTGGAAGAATAGGGAGGTCACTTATTACTTGTAGCATGCAAGTCGAGGTGGGGTAGAGGAAGAACGGGTCCTCGGAGTACAAACACACAAATCACTAAAAGTTGCGACACAGGTTAGCAAGGCCATAAAAAAATCAAACCAAGCAATGGGGTTTATTTCTAAAGGTGTAGAATTGAAAAGTAGGAAAGTTATGCTAAACCTGTATCAAACTTTAGTTAGACCACACTTAGCGTACTGTATGAAGTTCTGGTTGTCATATTATAAAACGGATATAGAGGCACTGGAGAGGGTTCAGAGCAGGATGATACCAGAAATGCAAGGGTATACATTTCAGGAAAGGATGAACAGGCTGGGTCTTGTAATATAGCTCCACCTAGTGGACTACTGCTCCAACTAGTGGACTACTGTGGTACTGTAACTGCTGATGTAAATCCAATAAAGGATCATGTGACAAGGTCATATGAAAAGTTCCTGTAGAGCCATCTTGTAGTCTGTGTATGCTGTGATGTCGTAAAGAATGTATCACATTGGTGAAGTAGGATAGGATAATCAGATTCCCTAGCTGAAATTTTTGTTGGTGAATAATCCTCCCAACCAACAGAGAGACTTTGAGAGATCCTTTGTTTTGCAGCACAGATAAAAATCCAAGGTCAATTTCAAGCACAATGTTGACATTGCTAGAGTCTAGATTGCCACGCCTATGGGAATAATAGGTTGCTTGGGTGGGTTGCATCATGACCGAGAGACTTTTGGAGCATATGTGGAGTGGCTACAAATGTTTTTCACTGCAAATAATATCGCGAAGTTCCCGATAATGAAAATTGTAACCTGGTGGTGTTAGAAAGTAAACGGGCTATTTCCCTAAAGCAGGCCCCGAGGTGTATGAAACCCTGAAAAATGTGCTTGTTCCCGACAAGCCGAAGGTCACGCCACTGATAGAGATTCTAAACAAGTTAGAACAGAACCACAGTCCTGAGCCCCTGGAAATTGCTGGAAGTTATTGTTTTGTAAAACAAAAGTAATTACATGATGAGAGTATTAATGAGTACATTGTAGCTTTAAAAAAGCTATCCACTCACTGTCATTCCAGAAACTTTCAGGGCCAAGCATTGCATGACCGCTTTGTTTGTGAGATGAAAAATGAAGCAATCAGACGAAAGATGGTGACAACCATTAACTTGACTTTTGATTTAGCTTGTCAGATACCTATGTCAAATGAATATGGCTGACCAATACTCCCGAGAATTTAGTGCCATTTCCAGTCATCAGACAATCGAAGTGAATCGCCTACAGGTTAAAAGAAAAAGGCAGTTGGGCCCCAAGCCCTCAGCAACTGGCCGAGGTAACAGTGCATTGAAGTTGTGCTATCGGTGCCTGGGACAACACATTGCTCAAAGCTGTCCATATGTGAAGGCAGAGTGTTTCTACTGTTAGAAATCTGGGCATTTTGCGAAGGCATGCTGGCTGAAGAGTAAACCGATTTTCAATGCTAGAAGTAGAAATCACCAGACACTACATAGCATTGAAGAGAAACAAAAGGATGAGGAGATTCTGGAGATACACATCATCAGGAGCACGAGGGTATCCAACAATGATTCATGATGTATCATCATCCAAGTAGATGTTTCAGGAACCAGGATACCCATGGAAATCGACACTGGTGCATCCATGAGCATTGTACCGAAATTGCTATATCTCAACAAGTTGATTGATTTTCCATTGTAGAAATTGAAGATAGAGCTGCGAGGCTACTCAGGAGAGCAAATTCCTGTTGTAGGACGTATCATCATCATCATAGGCAGTCCCTTGGAATCAAGGAAGACTTGCTTCCACTCTTAGCAAGAGTTCTTAGGTGGCTGTGCAGTCCAATACGAGAACCACAGTCTCTGTCACAGGTCGGACAGATAGTCGTTGAGAGAAAGGGTGGGCAGGGAGCCTGGTTTGCCATACACTCCTTCCGCTGCCTGCGCTGGATTTCTGCATGCTCTCGGCGATGATACTCGAGGAGCTCAGCGCCCTCCCAAATGCACTTCCTCCACTTAGGGCGGTCTATGGCCAGGGACTCCTAGGTGTCAGTGGAGATATCGCACGTTATCAGGGAGGCTTTGAGGGTGTCCTTGTAACGTTTCCTCTGCCCGCCTTTGGCTCGTTTGCCATGGACGAGTTCTGAGTAGAGCGCTTGCTTTGGGAGTTTCATGTCTGGCATGCAAACTATGTGGCCTGCCCAGCGGAGCTGATCAAGTGTGGTCAGTGCTTCAATGCTGGGGATGTTGGCCTGGATGAGGACGCTAATGTTTGTGCATCTGTCCTCCCAGGGGATTTGCAGGATCCTGCAGAGACATCGCTGGTGATATTTCTCCAGCGACTTGAGGTGTCAACTGTACATGGTCCACGTCTCTGAGCCATACAGGAGGGGGGACGTATCACCATACCGGTGAAATACAAGGATGAGTTTCAGAGCTTGCCTTTTATAGTAGGACAGGAGACAAGCCAGCCTTGATAGGTAGAAATTGGTTGGCATCAATGAAGCTGGATTGCAATGAGATTTTCGTGTGGAAAATTTGCATCAAAGGAGGATGTCATCAAGCAGTATCCGTCGGTGTTCCGTGAAACAGACAGTCCGATCCAAGGCTTCAAGGTGAGTGTCAGAGTGCAGAAGGACACAAGACCAGTTTATTGCAAGCCATGTCCCATACTATATGCACTCAAGGAGAATGTTGAGCAAGAACTCAAAGGACTAGAAACTGAGAACATTATCTCTAAAGTAGAAGAAGTGTTCTATTCTATAGATTGATTAACTGCCAGTCACAACTGAAGAGATTGGTAGAGCAACAAAATGTGACCCAGTTATGTCAAAGGTGTATGATTACATAGCAAATGGCTGGCCAAACCAGGGTATCAGAGAAAGATATTCATCCATACGTCATTGGTAGGTGTTATGTTTATAATGGACTTATGAATGATTCCATGAGGCAATGTGTTGTACTCAAACTGTAATGACCTTGGTCCTTTATTCCAAACTCAAGAGTGTCCCACTAATATGGTGTGCAGCCTTTTATACAGGGCCCTGCCACCCGGGCAGGCAACCCCCGGCCTCCACCAGTTGTGCCCTCTAGTGGTGCCAGCATGTATGTACACAGTATAAACCTTATTGATAGTACATCAGGTAAACAAGTCTCCAACTTATGCAATCTCACAGTGACTACATATAGAGTACATACATGGTTTGCATATACAACATCACTCTCCCCCAAGTTCTTTGTGCCAATTACCTTTGCACTATGTGCTCTGGCTTAGCTCTCCCCAGACTTAAGTGCCAATGGCCCTTGCACCTTGGCTGTGCTTTGGCTTGGCTCGTTCCCTGTGAACCCCCAAGTCCTTTTGCCACAACGTTGGATAGTTGTTATCAGATTGGATGCTTTGATGATGAGGTGGAGGTCCCAGTGGGTCCCAGTGGATTCATGCGTGTGTCCATGGCTACATACATCCATTCCCCCCCCCCGCCAACACTCCCCCCCCCCCTCCACCCCACACAGCGAGATCATGCAGCTGGCCTGTTACATTAACATACAGGATCAGACACAGTGCAAGTACAAAGAAAGGAAGGAAAAAACTTTATTTTCAGTTTGTACCATGACACCTGGGTTGAGTGACTTATATTCGTTACATTTTACGGTCGTGTGCCACGATTGGGTAGATTGCATTCGTGGTTTAGTCATGGTCAGTACTGAAGTAGTAGTACAGGTATGCGAGGATGCTATTTCCAGAGCAACCGGACGGGGTCCTAGTCATCTGATGGCGGCACTGCACCCCCTGCTAGCGGGGTGGGCTTGTTCGTTCACCGAGCCAGGACTCAGGGCCTTTGCCATTGCCTAGTGGTGGGCAGAGACACAAATGTGTGTGGCCTCCCTGCCCTCCTTTGAGGGCTGCAGAGTCTTCTGCCTGCTCTCTCACGGTGTTGGGAACCTGGCTGTTCCAGATCCCATTTGGGGAACTCATTGGTTCTGACTTTTCGCTCACCGACATGGCTGAGGTAGCGACTGGGTCTGGGGGCTGTGCCGTCTCCACTCGGGCGGTGGGCAACTGCGGCCGACTGCTCGAATTGGCGCCGTTTTCGTTTCCAGGTCCGTGGTGAATGGTGCCATCGGGTGCCTGCAGCGTGGGATAGACCTGGGGCAGCGTATCAGGTTCAGTGCCTTCACCCTCCTGAGGTCGCTGGCCCATAACTCGTGGGGACACTTGGGGCAGGGCATCAGGATCAGTGCCTTTACCCTCCCGAATTCACTCGCTTGCTACTCTTGGGGACACTCTATTCCCAACATCTCGCAACAACATTCTATTCTTTACATTGGGACTGGTACCGCCATCGCTCAACAGCATTTTGTTCTTTACAGTACCGACATCTCGCAACAACATTTTGTTCACAATCTTAATTGGTTCGTTACATTGATTGCCATGCATACAATGTCTCTTTAAGTTCAGTTGGTTGTAGGTCTCCTTTAAGAGAACCCTGCTGGCTTTACTCCAATCAAATCCTTTGTTGGACACCATGTGTTGGTCCATCAGCATTACACCTTGTGATATGGCCGCAGCTATCAGTTTTTTCAGCCACGCTGCACCTCGCTGCAGCAGGAACGCCATCTTGCCTCGGTCCTTGAGGTCGACTGCCTTGATCCTTCTTTCCTGCGATTCTGCCACAAACGCTGGAAGGGTACCTGTGAATTCAATCTTCCTCCCAGGAGTCCTGCCACTGGAGCCAGGAAGGTATTTTTAAATTATTCTGGTCGGATCATTGCTACGCAGTCATGATGGATGGTCTGTGCCTCAGATGCTGCGCTGGTCTGTTCTCTAGTGCCTGGCCCAAGCGAAGGTGAGGTTTTGTTCTGCCTCTGTGCACGGGGGACATCGATTGCTGGAGTGAAGAGGTCTTCCCATTTCCACTGGATCTTCCCCATCCACCTTTTTCCAAATAGCGTTGGACCATCACGTGCAACAATCCACAGAGGTAACTTGTGCACCACGCGATTATGGATTACACTTACATCCGCACTACCAAGGACTGGGATCAGCTCCTTGGTGTAGGTGCGCAACTTTTCCTGTACTGGAACCAGCTCGGGTCCTTTTTCATTCCTTAGCCTCTCGAAGGCATCCTGGCTCATCACTGACTGGCTCGCTCCCATGTCCACTTCCATGAAGACTGGAACGCCGTTTATCTCGACTTCCATTTTCACTGGAGGACAATCGGTGGTGCAGGTATACACTCCATACACTTCTTCTTGGGGCTGAGCTGCCTCTCTGGCCAAATCATCATACTCCCCGCTAGATTCAAAGTCATCGACCGACTCCTCTGCTAGACGGTGAGTTGTATTTCTTTAACACATGCGCTGGAGGTGGCCCTTCATGTTACAGGCTTTGCATATGTACTCAGCAAACCGACACTGGTGAGCCCTATGGTTTCCTCTGCAATGCCAGCATGGTGCTACTCGATTAGCACCCCAAAGTGGACTCTAAGTTCTGGAACCCTGAGGTCTGTGCTCTCTGCCCTGGGCAGAGCCACATTCTACAGTCTTGCCTGTGAAAGGCACCATTCTGCGTACAGTATTTGGCAGGTTTGAGTCCACAGGATGAATGATTTGCTTGGTGCTTCAGGTCGAGGTCATGAACGCCTGACTGATGCTAATGGCTTTCTGCAGGTTGACTGTGGTGTCGGCAGATAATAGCTTATGAAGGAGGCCCTTGTGGCTAATTCCTATAACGAAGATGTCTCGCAATGCTTCTTTGAGGTGCGTGCCGAAATCACACAGTGCCGCAAGTCTCCTGAGGTTGGCAGCATATTTTGCGATCTCTTGGCCCTCAGGTCTGCAGTGAGTGTAGAATCTGTACCTGGCCATGAGGATGCTCTCTTTTGGTTTAAGTTGGTCACAAATTAGTTCAGTCAGCTCATCATATGTCTTATCCTTGGCCTTTGTGGGTGCCAGCAAGTCCCTGATGAGTCGGTAGACTTCGGGCCCACAACTGGTCAGCAGTATAGCCTTGCGCTTCTCCGCCAGTGTGTCCATCTCCCCTGCCAGGTTGTTTGCCACGAAATATTGCTCGAGCCTTTCCGTGAAGACATCCCGATCATCACCCTCTGCAAAGTTTTTTCAGTAGAAGAGAAACAATTAGGATGGAAATAGAATCATGATAATGGTAGAGTAAGAGAGAGAAGTGTGAAATTGAATCAGAAGGTTAGAGTGAAGAACATAGAAACATAGAAACATAGAAAGTAGGTGTAGAAGTAGGCCATTCGGCCCTTTGAGCCAGCACCACCATTCATAGAAACATAGAGAAACATAGAAAATAGGTGCAGGAGTAGGCCATTCGGCCCTTCTAGCCTGCACCGCCATTCAATGAGTTCATGGCTGATCATTCACCTCAGTACCCCTTTCCTGCTTTCTCTCCAAACCCCTTGATCACTTTAGCCATAAGGGCCATATCTAACTCCCTCTTGAATATATCCAATGAACTGGCATCAACAACTCTCTGCGGTAGGGAGTTCGGAGGAGTGGCCTATAAAAGGCCCAACAGTTGGGAGGCGGCGCGGGAGTTCGGAGGAGCGGCGGGAATTCGGAGGAGCAGCCAGCTGGTGCAGGGAGAGAAGGCAAAAAAGAAGGAGAAGAAATCGAAGGTCGATGTCACAGCCAAGGGGGTAAGTGATTGACTGGTGATTGGTGAGTAGTTTTTTTTTTTCCTTTATTGGTAGATAACCTTTATCATTGTTGTTGCCAAATTAAGTTAATCTAGGGGTTAAATCATGGCAGGAGAGCTTGCACACGTGTCATGCTCCTCCTGTGCTATGTGGGAACTCAGGGACGCTTCCAGTGTCCCTGACGACGACATGTGCGGGAAGTGTATCCTGCTGCAGCTACTGACAGACCGCATTGCGGCATTGGAGCGGCGGGTGGATCCACTCTGGAGCATCTGCGATGCTGAGGATGCCGTGAATAGCACATATAGTGAGTTGGTCATACCGCAAGTAAAGGTTACACAGACAGATAGGGAATGGGTGACCAACAGGAAGAGCAGTGGAAGGAAAGTAGTGCAGGGATCCCCTGTGGTCATCCCCCTCTGAAACAGATACAGCATTTTGGTTACTGTTGGGGGGAATGACTCATCAGGGGAGGGTAGCAGCAGCCAAGTTCATGGCACCATAGGTGGCGCTACTGCAGAGGAGGGAAGGAAAAAGAGTGGGAGAGCTATAGTGGTAGGGGATTCTATTGTAAGGGGAATAGACAGACGTTTCTGCGGCCGTAATGGAGACTCCAGGATGGCATGTTGCCAGCCTGGTGCAAGGATCAAGGATGTCTTGGATCGGCTGCAGGACATTTTGAAGGGGGAGGATGAACAGCCAGTTGTCATGGTGCATACAGGTACCAACAATATAGGTAAAAAGCGGGATGAGGTCCTGCAAGCTAAATTTAGGGAGCTAGGAGTTAAATTAAAAAGTAGGACCTCAAAAGGTAGTAACCTCATTATTGCTACCAGTGCCATGTGCTAGTCAGAGTAGAAATTGCAGGATAGCTCAGATGAATATGTGGCTTGAAGAGTGGTGCAGAATGGAGGGATTCAAATTCCTGGGACATTGGAACCGGTTCTGGAAGAGATGGGACCAGTACAAACCGGACTGTCTGCACCTGGGCAGGAGCGGAACCAATGTCCTAGGGGGAGTGTTTGCTAGTTGCTGTTGGGGAGGGGTTAAATTAATATGGCAGGGGGATGGGAACCTATGCAGGGGGAAGTAGAATGGGGGCAGAAACAAAAGATAGAAAGAAGAAAAGTACAAGTGGAGGGCAGAGAAATCCAAGGCAAAAAGCAAAAAGCATCACATTACAGCAAAATTCTAAAGGGGCAAAGTGTCTTTAAAAAAAACAAGTCTGAAGAATCTGTGCCTCAATGTGAGGAGTATTCATAATAAGGTGGACGAATTAACTGCACAGGCAGCAATTAATGAATATGAAATAATTGGCATCATGGAAGACATGGCTCCAGGGTGACCAAGGCTGGGAACTCAACATCCAGGGGTATTCAACATTCACGAAGGATAGACAGAAAGGAAAAGAAGGTGGGGTGGCATTGCTGGTTAAAAAGGAAATTAATGCAATAGTAAGGAAGGACATTAGCTTGGATGATATGGAATCTATATGGGTGGAGCTGCGGCATACCAAAGGGCAGAAAACACTAGTGGGAGTTATGTACAGACCACTAAACAGTAGTTGTGAGGTTGGGGACAGCATCAAACAAGAAATTAGGGATGCGTGCAATAAAGGTACAGCAGTTATCATGGGCGACTTTGATCTACATATAGATTGGGCTAACCAAACTGGTAGCAATACGGTGGAAGAGGATTTCCTGCAGTGTATTAGGGATGGTTTTCTAGACCAATATGTCAAGGAACCAACTAGAGGGCTGGCCATCCTAGACTGGGTGATGTATAATGAGAAAGGACTAATTAGCAATCTTGTTGTGCGAGGCCCCTTGGGGAAGAGTGACCATAATATGGTCGAATTCTTTATTAAGATGGAGAGTGACACAGTTAATTCAGAGACTAGGGTCCTGAACTTAAGGAAAGGTTACTTTGATGGTATGAGACGTGAATTGGCTAGAATAGACTGGCAAATGATACTTAAAGGTGGATTGCCCAGGGCAAACATTTGAAGATCACATAGATGAATGTTAACAATTGTACATTCCTGTCTGGAGTAAAAATAAAACGGGGAAGGTGGCTCAACCGTGGCTAACAAGGGAAATTAAGGATAGTGTTAAATCCAAGGAAGAGGTTAATAAATTGGCCAGAAAAAGCAGCAAACCTGAGGACTGGGAGAAATTTAGAATTCAGCAGAGGAGGACAAAGGGTTTAATTAGGAGGGGGAAAATAGAGTATGAGAGGAAGCTTGCTGGGAACATAAAAACTGACTGCAAAAGCTTTTATAGATATGTGCAGAGAACAAGATTAGTGAAGACAAACGTAGGTCCCTTGCAGTCAGATTCAGGTGAATTTATAATGAGGAACAAAGAAATGGCAGACCAGTTGAACAAATACTTTGGTTCTGTCTTCATGAAGGAAGACACAAATAACCTTCCGGAAATACTCAGGGACTGAGTGTCTAGTGAGAAGGAGGAACTGAAGGAAATCCTTATTAGGCGAGAAATTGTATCAGGGAAATTGATGGGATTGCAGGCCACTAAATCCCTGGGGCCTGATAGTCTGCATCCCAGAGTACTGAAGGAAGTAGCCCTCAAAATAATGGATGTATTGGTGTTCATTTTCCAGCAGTCTATCAACTCTGGATCTGTTCCTATGGACTGGAGGGTAGCTAATGTAACACAACTTTTTGAAAAAGGAGGGAGAGAGAAAACAGGGAACTATAGACCGGTTAGCCTGACATCAGTCGTAGGGAAAATGTTGGAATCAATTATTAAAGATGAAATAGAAGCGCATTTGGAAAGCAGTGATAGGATCGGTCCAAGTCAGCATGGATTTATGAAAGGGAAATCATGCTCGACAAATCTTCTGGAAATTTTTGAGGATGTAACTAGTAGAGTGGACAAGGGAGAACCAGTGGATGTGGTGTATTTGGACTTTCAAAAGGCTTTTGACAAGGTCCCACGCAAGGGATTGGTGTGCAAAATTAAAGCACATGGTATTGGGGGTAATGTACTGACGTGGATAGAGAACTGGTTGGCAGACAGGAAGCAGAGAGTCGGGGTAAACGGGTCCTTTTCAGAGTGGCAGGCAGTGGGGTGCCGCAGGGCTCAGTGCTGGGATCCCAGTATTTACAATGTACATTAATAATTTAGATGAAGGAATTGAGTGTAATATCTCCACGTTTGCAGATGACACTAAGCTGGATGGTGGCATGGGCTGTGAGGAAGTTACTAAGAGGCTGCAGGGTGACTTGGACAGGTTAGGTGTGTGGGCAAATGCATGGCGGATGCAGGGAGGTGCAACGAGACCTGGGTGTCATGGTACATCAGTCATTGAATGTTGGCATGCAGGTACAGCAGGCGGTGAAGAAGGCAAATGGTATGTTAGCCTTCATAGCTAGAGGATTTGAGCATAGGAGCAGGGCGGTCTTATTGCACTTGTACCGGGCCTTGGTAAGGCCTCAACTGGAATATTGTGTTCAGTTTTGGTCTCCTAATCTGAGGAAGGACGTTCTTGCTATTGAGGGAGTACAGCAAAGGTTCACCAGACTGATTCCTGGGATGGCAGGACTGGCATATGAGGAGAGACTGGATCGACTGGGCCTGTATTCACTGGAGTTTAGAAGAATGAGAGGGGATCTCATAGAAACATATAAAATTCTGACGGGACTGGACAGGTTAGATGCAGGAAGAATGTTCCCGATGTTGGGGAAGTCCAGAACCAGGGGACACAGTCTAAGGATAAGAGGTAAGCCATTTAAGACTGAGATGAGGAGAAACTTCTTCACTCATAGAGTTGTTAACCTGTGGAAGTGCAGCAAACCATCACCATGAATGATTAAAGTGATTACCAGGAGCAGTAGTGAAGATATGTGACCCTTGCACATATTTGTTCAAGATGTTTGATCACGGAAAGGTTGGGTTTGTTCACATTTGAACATATGTTACCTACAGATGTGGAAGGAGTTGAAATTTAGAATGATTCGATTATTTCTGATGAGTCAGATCATCTTGTTACAAGTAGAGTACCAGTAGCAAATCGTGCATCAGATGAACTAGAAACAAGTCCAAGAGAAAGTCAGAATTAAATCTGAGAGCTTGAATTAGTAGGCAGAATTGTGCCCTCCGTGTATTGGAAGTGGGGAATTCTGTCCTCACGAGAGATCTGCCCATGGTGCACAGAGGCCAAATTAGTGCTGGGAGCAGAACGGAGAGCGGACAACAAACTGTTCCAGCGCATTGCTCACCGCACTCTGGAGGAACAGTGCTTGGGGAGAGGGGCACAGGTTTGCTGATTTTGCAAACATCGATGTACTGACCAAAATACTGTGGATGCTGGAAATCTGGAATAAAAACAGGAAATGCTGGAAATACTCAGCAGGTTCTGCCAATAACAACAAAAACAATTTGCATTTATATAGTGCCTTTAACATAGTGAAAAGTCCCAAGGTGCTTCACAGGAGTATTATGAGATAAAACATTTTTACACTGAGCCACATTGGAAGAAGCTAGTGTCGAAAGCTTGGTCAAAGAGGTAGGTTTTAAGGAGCATCTTGAAATCGGAAAGAGAGGTAGAGAGGCGGAGAAGTTCAGGCAGGGAGTTCCAGAGCTTGGGGCCTAGGCAATAGAAGGCACGGCCACCAATGGTTGAGTGATTATAATCAAGGTTGCTCAAGAGGGTAGAATCAGAGGAGCGCAGACATCTTGGGGGGGGTTGTGGGACTGGAGGAGATTGCAGAGGTAGGGAGGGGCGAGGCCAGGGAGGGATTTGAAAATAAGGAGAAGAATTTTGAAATCAAGGCGTTGCTTAACCTGAAGCCAATGTAGATCAGCGAGCACATATCATCTGTTGAGACAGAGACAGAATTACGCTTCAGGTCGATGAAATTTCGTCAGAACTCTGTACTGACCAGTCTGACAAAACGCTGATGTCAGCACGTATACAGATGTGGCACTGCAAAGAGTTGCCAACTTCCACCGCGCACATTTTTAAATCTCCATCGGGGGCAGTTCCCCTCATTAGACATATATGGCAATGCTACTAATAAAGCCAATCATTAGCCACCACTAGTACAACCTTAATTCAGGTCATACGCTTGGCTGGGCAATATTTAGCTCACTTTAGCGACAAAATATACAAATAGCACACAGGTGGGGAGTGCGGGTAGATTTTGACTTTGGGCGATAGTGCAAAACGGCAATAGGGAATTGACGGTCTGTTTTACATCTCTCCCAATTTGAAGTCAATGGAAATAGAAATCAGGAGAACTGTAAAAAAGGCTGCTAACTCGCTATCACTTGTTTTACAGTACCACATAAAGTTAAGATATACGCCAGGCTGTTTGGCACATCTTAAGTGGCTTTACATTCTAATAATGGTGATAGGTGCTGCTGTGGATGCAGAGTGAAAGAATTGGAGATACTATAACAGCTCCCCTTAAAAAGGCAACATGCTTCAGTAACTGTGCTGTCTGTTGTTGATGGTTCTGTCTTCACGAAGGAAGACACAAATAACCTTCCAGAAGTACTAGGGGACTGAGGGTCTAGTGAGAAGGAGGAAGTGAAGGATATCCTTATTAGGCGGGAACTTGTATTAGGGAAATTGATGGGATTGAAGGCCGATAAATCCCCGGGACCTGATAGTCTGCATCCCAGAGTACTTAAGTGTAAAGTCCTGTCCCCTCATACAGATTCACACGAGGCATGTAGTGAAGTCAAGGTCACTCTGGACCTGCACCTTTATTTCACAGCTCTGCAATGCTGCACTTGCCTGAGACCTGTCCTTATATACCTGTCTCTTGCAAGTGCACCCCTGGTGGTAAGGTATGCTGGTGGTTACAGGTCATATCTTATTACAGTCATGTATAGCATGTTAGGATACAGTTATATATAATAATGTATGATACATGACATTAAGGAAGTGGCCCTAAAAATAGTGGATGCATTGGTGATCATTTTCCAACAGTCTATCAACATCTGGATCTGTTCCTATGGACTGGAGGGTAGCTAATGTAACATCACTTTTTAAAAAGGGAGGGAGAGAGAAAGCGGGTAATTATAGATCGGTTAGCCTGACATCAGCAGTGGGGAAAATGTTGGAATCAATTATTAAGGATGAAATAGCAGCGCACTTGAAAAGCAGTGACAGGATCGGTCCAAGTCAGCATGGATTTATGAAGGGGAAATCATGCTTGACAAACCTTTTGGAATTTTTTGAGGATGTAACTAGTAGAGTGGACAAGGGAGAACCAGTGGATGTGGTGTATTTGGACTTTCAAAAGGCTTTTGACAGGGTCCCACATAAGAGATTGGTGTGCAAAATCAAAGCACATGGTATTGGGGGTAATATACTGACGTGGATAGAGAACTGGTTGGCAGACAGGAAGCAGAGAGTCGGGGTAACCGGGTCCTTTTCAGAATGGCAGGCAGTGACTAGTGGAGTGCCGCAGGGCTCAGTGCTGGGACCCCAGCTCTTTACAATATACGTCAATGATTTAGATGAAGGAATTGAGTGTAATATCTCCAAGTTTGCAGATGACACTAAACTGGGTGGTGGTGTGAGCTGTGAGGGGGACACTACAAGGCAGAAGGGTGACTTGGATAGGTTAGGTGAGTGGGCAAATGCATGGCAGATGCAGTATAATGTGGACAAATGTGAGGTTATCCACTTTCGGGGCAAAAACACAAAGACAGAATATTATTTGAATGGCGGCAGATTAGGAAAAGGGGAGGTGCAACAAGACCTGGATGTCATGGTACATCAGTCATTGAAAGTTGGCATACAGGTACAGCAGGCGGTGAAGAAGGCAAATGGTATGTCGGCCTTCATAGCTAGGGGATTTGAGTATAGGAGCAGGAAGGTCTTACTGCAGTTGTACAGGGCCTTGGTGATGCCTCACCTGGAATATTGTGTTCAGTTTTGGTCTCCTAATCTGAGGAAGGACATTCTTGCTATTGAGGGAGTGCAGTGAAGGTTCACCAGACTGATTCCCGGATGGCTGGACTGACATATGCAGACAGACTGGATCAACTGGGCCTTTATTCACTGGAGTTTAGAAGGATGAAAGGGGATCTCATAGAAACATATAAGATTCTGACGGGACGGGACAGGTTAGATGCGGGAAGAATGTTCCCGATCTTGGGGAAGTCCAGAACCAGGGAACACAGTCTTTGGATAAGGGGTAGGCCATTTAGGACTGAGATGAGGAGAAACTTCTTCACTCAGAGAGTTGTTAACCTGTGGAATTCCCTGCCACAGAGAGTTGTTGAGGCCAGTTCATTGGATATATTTAAGAGGGAATTAGATATGGCCTTTACGGCTAAGGGGATCAAGGGGTATGGAGAGAAAGCAGGAATGGGGTACTGAGGGAATGATCAACCATGATTTTATTGAATGGTGGTGCAGGCTCGAAGGGCCGAATGGCCTACTCCTGCACCTATTTTCTATGTTTCTATGTTTCTAAATGCTTACACACTAGACGCTGATTCTTGGCTCAGCGACATACACGACACATAGAGGATGATTTTCCTCTGCTTTGAACTCTGGGCATGTCTATTTCCTGGGGCAAAGTAGAAGAAAAAAGAGCTCAGGTGCATGCTGTCAAGTCCCTGCCCCCTTTGTACTGCAGCTGCACTTTTGTGGCTTTCTCTCAGGAGATTTGGACTGCTTCCACCTGCAGCAAACAGAAGCAAGTAAATGCTATGCTAATGAGTTGGGACTGAACTCAGCACACCTCCCACCTTATCTTCCGAAGTCTCAACCTGGTAGAGGCCCACATGCAGTAGCACGCATTGAGAGCAGGCCTTCCAGCTTGCACCCAGCCCCTTAGTTTGGAGGAGAGACGGCCACAAAATCTTTTGACCTCCATTCAGCTACTTCCATCAAGGAATATCAGAACGAGGGTTATTCTTTTAGACGGTAGTCAGAAGGCAGTTGGCGGCTATTACCACTGATGCAGACCCATCAGGCCTGCCACAACATTGAACTTTCACTCTGTGCTTTTGGGCGCGAGGACCATTGCTAGTCTACAGCTGGCTTCAGGTCTCTTCGGATGGAACATACTGCCGATGTACTCTTCCCAGCATACAGTCAGACTGGAGGTGTACGAAGATTGGTTGTGTAATGTTCAATCACTTTAAACTAAAGATGCCTAAAAATGTATAAAACTGATTTGAATGCTGTTTTAAATTGTTGTTTTGAACTAGAGACAAAGTGCTCCTTAGAATGATAGGGAATGTTTAGAAATGCTAATTATCTATGGTTTTCAAGTTAATGCTTCAGTTTATTTATGTATCTTTAAGCCCATTTGTATAGAAAGACTTAGAATGGAAGGAAGTTTGTATGAGTTAATGTAAACATGTTGCTACATCGTAAAGGAGATAATGACGCTGAATGGGCAGTTCTCTGCTTTGGGTGTCATAAGTTCAAAGGATAGAGGACTAGGCTTTGTATTGATTGCACCCGAGAGAATAGGGACAGAGAGAGATTCAAGGAATTCCACAGAAAAGCGTCTTCGAGAAGATATAAACAAAGACATGTGACCAAAATCAGAAGACATCTTCAAGGAAAGCTCTTGAAACAAGAATCAAAGAACATGATATGGTATTGGATAGCAAGTTTTTAGGGGAACCTCTATAGGTCAAAAGGTCTTGTCAATATTCCAATTCAGGCCCACCCCTAAAAATAGGTTAAAAGTGACCTCCTGGAAGCTTGTACTCACAGGAAAGAGAGAGAGGGAGAGATAGAGAGAGTGAAGGAAGCCCTAGATGAAAGGAAGAATGGAATTGCTCACATGTGTCAACCGTCTGTCTGATCGGATCGATTTCAACTATTGTTACGGTCATATGTTTTTACTGTATAACTAATGTGTTATATTCCGTCTTAAACTCTGATTAACCAGAATATATCCACCATATTGGTTTGCACTCAAACCTGATTATTTAAAGTGACCAGAGATAGCTGTAAAGAGGTTATTTCCAGCAGCATCAAAGGAGGCGACACGGTCGGGACAATTTTCTAGCTTCAAAAATTCAGCCATGCCTAATTTAGCCATTTGGTTGGAAATCATGTGCAGTATTTCCAGTAGCTTCACGATTGGCAGCCATGCCTTCAGCTGCCTTGGCCCTAAGCTCTGGAATCCCTTTCCTTAACCTCGTCCAGCATAGTCCGAGCTTCAAGGGACATTTTATCCAGAGACTTTCTCTTACCAGTTTGCCAATGGTACCTAGTGCAGCACAATAAAGGATCAACACCATCCCTTGTCCTCAACAAGATAGCCTTAAGTATTCTTGTGGAAAGCATTGGCGCACCAAGGAACAACTCACTCCTGTCAAATCCCCCATGGCTGCTAAGAATGCTGAAGCTTAAGAATTCAAGACAGTTGTCATGTTAGAAGTCACAGCAGAGTTATGTTCACCGTAGATTGCTTTCTAGTTCAGGTGTGATGAGATGGTAGAACTTAATAATAATAATTTCCCTGGATAATTACCGGTATTGAATGCTGTGCTCTGTAGTCATATCCAAGTAGTTGATCCTTAGGCAGTAGACATGCTCCCGTGAGTGTCTGATTGCAAGAGCTGTCAGGTGCTATACAGTCTGTGCTGCCTTCCAGCTTCTGTGCCTATGTACTCAATACAAACAAACATTAGCAATGTTGCCCATTCTGTAAACTGTAAAGAATTTGATGAACTGCTGTTATTTCAACTCCAATTGATAGTGGGACAGACAGCAATTCAAGTATTTTAGTAAAAATCAGTAGAGAAGATACCAGTGGAACTACCAATAATACAACCAGGCTTAAATTAGCCCCAACAAGCTAATCCCCGTATAAAAAGAAGTTCCCGCTACAGATCTTAGCTGCCGTTTGGTGCTTCTGCCCACAACAGTATTTACTGCTTTCTCTCCATACCCCTTGATCCCTTTAGCCACAAGGGCCATATCTAACTCCCTCTTGAATATATCTAATGAACTGGCATCAACAACTCTCTGCGGTAGGGAATTCCATTGGTTAACAACTCTCTGCGTGAAGAAGTTCCTCCTCATCTCAGTCCTAAATGGCTTACCCCTTATCCTACGACTATGTCCCCTGGTTCTGGACTTCCCCAAGATCGGGAACATTCTTCCCGCATCTAACCTGTACAGTCCCGTCAGAATTTTAGATGTTTCTATGTGATCCCCTCTCATCCTTCTAAACTCCAGTGAATACAGGCCCAGTCGATCCAGTCTCTCTTTGCTCCATTCCTGCCCCACTGCCCTCACCTTAATGCGATTCTTGTGCCATTTATGCTTTCAGATAATCAGGCAGAAGCTGTCGATCCTGCACTTGATCCTCCCCAACACATTGTGGAGGGAGAGGAAGCGGAGGACGAGGAGAAGGAGGAGGAGCCGAGCACCGCGTCATTGCTTCTCTCACCCGCAGTTACCAGCTCAGATACTGGCACTACGCGTTCCTTAGAGGTTAGGCTAGTACAGGGGTGTGCACTGGGTGATGCACCGGGGTCTAGCGGGCTGCAGCAAGGCCAAGGGGAAAGTGAACCCCGGGAGCCATCTCCCCGGAGGGTGAGTTCAAGCACAAGTTCTGCTCCACAGGACGCAGGTGAGGATCTCGACGGGGAGGCATTCACACAAAGGATGATGGCCATGCCTCTGCCATGATTGGTGCAATGGCAAGAGTGACCAAGAGCCTCTTGGCACTGGTACGAGTAGAGGAGTCCACCTCCAGCATTACACAGAGATCTGCGCACACCATGGAGCCCATCATTGCCAGTCTACAGATGATGGTGGACTCATAGAGAGACTCTGCGGATCCAGACCTCAGCCGCGTGGCATGGGCGATGTAGCAGCTTCCATTGCAGCACAGGTGGAAACAATTCAATGTCTTAGTGCTGTAATACAGAAAATGGTTGGTGGCTCAGACTCCTCTCACACAGTCTGAGCTTGATGCCACGCATGGTCTGACTAGTGTCATAAAGTCAATGACTGCTGGCATCCAGTCTCAGACTGCTCTCACGCAGTCTCAGCTGGATGCCACATGTGCTCTGACTGTTGATATCGCCGCTGGGTTTGCCACAGTCCACCGGGCATCTCACGGTGTTGCAGCAGCCCATCAAACTGTGCTCCAGCAGATTGATGGGGATGCTGAGGTGCTGCCCCGGGGGAGTGGCACTGGGCCAGTGGAGCAGGAACCTGCTGTCCTCTCTCATGATGTTAGCATGCCTGAGCCCACCACTGCCACTCCATCATTGCACTTGTCGCTGGCCATCACCCAGCCAGCCCAGTGGTGCAGCCTACAGCCGGGCATTCCAGGCTCAGAGCTGGTCGAGGGCATCCTGTAAGGCCACCTGTAGTCTCTGGCCCTGACACACAACAGCCTTCCACCAGTCATGCTGCAGCCACAGGGGACACACTGCGGTGAAGCACTCGGTTAGTTAAATGAAAGAGGGGATATAAGGGAATGCACAAGGGTGATTAGTAAATACAATATATAAGAGTTTGTTGTTCTGATATTAATTTGGATTAGAATGTTTATTCTTTGCTGTTGTCTCTCATTTCAGTTTTGGGGCTTTCGAATAGAAGTAAAAATGGATGTGATCATGGGGATGTCCAGAGAAATTGGGAAATGGGATGGAATTCACTGCAACCGAACACTGATGGGACGATCACGCACCTCCCTTGCAGAATCGTGATGGACTCGCTGCATCCTTCATCACTGTTGTTGTTGCTCCTGCTCCTCCTCAGGTGATGCAGCTATACCTGGTGGCAATGGCTGTGCCCTCATGGTGAGGTTATGCAGCATGCAGCACATGATGATGAATAGGAACACCCGCTCAGATGAGTACTGGAGGACTCCTCCCACTCGGTCAAGGCAGCAGAACCATTGCTTCAGTACTCCGATGGTCTGCTTAATCATGTTTCTGGTGGCGGAATGGCTCACTGTATGATTGCTGGGCCGGATTGGTGGTGTTGCGGAGGGGTGTCTTGAGCCAGGTGGAGAGAAGTTAGCCCTTGTCTCTGATCAGCCAGCAGCGTGGCTGCTGCCAGTATAGCGGGCAATGATGGTGAGGATTCTGCATGTGTGGTCACAGACCAGCTGTTCATTTAGCCTTTGCGATTACGGAAAACCTCAGAATTGTGATGCGGTGCCCGCAAAGCGACATGGGTAAAGTCAATGACATCCTGCACCATGGGGAAGCACGCTTTCCTGACAAAGTCAAATGCACACTCATAGTGCTTCTCTCTGGTAGGTAATGTAGTCCCTCCACCTTCTGTACAGAGCATCTGTGACCTAGCAGATGGAGCAATGGATGCTAAACTGGGAGATGTTGGAGATGCCTCCTGTCACTCCCTGGAAGGATCCATTTGCATAGAGATTGAGCACGATGGTGACATTGACTGCCACTGAGTGAGCCATCTTCTGAGTCTTGAGGTCTAGTTGCAGAAGATCACAGAGCTCTGTGACAATGTCCTTCCTGAAGCATAGCTTTCAAACACTGTTCCTCAATGAAATTGATGTAGGAGAACTGCTATAGGAATACCTGGGAGGGAAGGTCTCCTATTGCCAGCCCCGTTGGGCCTTCTCGACCTGGCCACATTTTGCAGCCTTTCTCCCTGTCCCTCTCCCTGTGCCTCTCCCTGTGCCTCTCTCTCTCCCTCTTCCTGTGCCTCTCCCTCCCCCTCTCCCTGTGCCTCTCCCTCTCCCTGTACCTCTCCCTGTCCCTCTCCCTGTGTCTCTCCCTGTCCCTCTCTCTGTGTCTCTCCCTGTCCCTCTCCCTGTGTCTCTCCCTGTCCCTCTCCCTGTGTCTCTCCCTCTCCCTCTCCCTGTGTCTCTCCCTCTCCCTCTCCCTGTCCCTCTACCTGTCCCTCTCGCTGTCCCTCTCTGTTATGTATTCAACTATCATTGTAACCAACGTATAAGCTGACCAAAGTTGTACGCCTTGAGAACATTGACCACAGGGAGTGAACTTGTGGGAGACACTCTGAACCTGGACTTTCCGGTATAAAAGGGGAAGCTCCACCCACCTTCAGCCTCTTGAGGTCTTGGTAATAAAGGTAATTTTCACAGAGTGACCTTCTCTCAAGTATGGGCCTCGTGTGCATTTATACTGTAGAGTAAGGACATATTATTGGCGACAAGAAACTGGGATTTAAACCACGTGAGCATGGCCACTAGCAGCACAGAAGAGAGGTACTGTGTTGGTGATGATTGGGACGACTTTACTGAGAGACTATAGCAAAGTTTTGTCACTAAGGAATGGTTGGGACAGGATTTGGCTGACAAACGCAGGGCTCATCTCCTGATGGTTTGTGGATCCAGAACGTACTCCCTGATGAAGGACCTTCCAGCGCCAGAGAAGCCGGTGGACAAGACGTTTGAAGAGCTCAGTAAGTTGATTGGGGAACACCTTAAACCGGCGAGCAGCACACACATGGCGAGACACCGGTTTTACACAGCACCGGCGGCGAGAAGGGCAAAGCATACCAGACTTGGTGGCAGATCTCTGGCGACTGGCAAGCCTATGTAAGCTCCCAGATGCATGCAGAGCGGAGATGCTGCGAGACTTTTTTATTAGGGGCATCGGGCACGCTGGGGTTTTCAGGAAACTGATTGAGACCAAAGACTTGACCTTGGAAGCGGCGGCTCTGATAGCCCAGACAATTATCTCAGGGGAGGAAGAGACCAGAATGATTTATGGCAAAAATCTTGGCTCAAATGCGGCAAACGACCAGGGAGTCAACATTGTTAACATGGCACACAGTTCTCTAGGCAGACAAGGGCAATCGGACATGCCCCAGCATGCAGTCGAGCCCAAAGGGGGAATTCAACAGAGACAATGGCGAGCTGAGCGGTGATTCATGCCATCGCAATGGACAATGCGGCCAGTAATGGGGCCATCAACACCTGTTAATGGTGAGCTTAAGGACAGTTACAGAGACAATCAGAGACAATCAACTATTAATGGACCTTTTGTTTCCAACAATGGGGCCTCCAGCTCATGCTGGAGGTGTGGAGGCAAACACCCAGCCAGAGCTTGCAGGTATCAGCAATATACCTGCAGAAACTGCAACGTCAGTGGTCACTTGGCGCATATGTGCAGGAAGCCTTCAGCCAGGTTGATGTACGAGGAGGACGGGCCCGATGTAAGCCCTACGAGGCCAAATGAATACTGGGGGAAATCGCTGGAAGCTGAAGTTCAGCAAGTTCATGTGGAGCACATATACAGCTCATATACCAGGACGCCACCGATAATGATGAAAGTGCTCCTCAATGGCATCCCAGTATTAATGGAGCTAGACATGGGGCCAGCCAGTCCCTGATGAGTATCAAACAGTTTGAAAGGTTGTGGGTGTCCAAGGCCAGGAGGCCAAAATTATTGCCGATTGATGCACTGCTACGGACATATACAAAGGAGATCATTCCAGTGCTAGGCAGCGCCACGGTAGTCGTGACCCACAAAGATTCGGAGAACAGGTTGCCACTTTGGATTGTCCCGGGGGATGGTCCCGCACTACTGCGGAGGAGTTGGCTTGCTGTCATGAACTGGAAATGGGGCGATGTCAATGCAATTTCTTCTGTGGAGCGAGTATCATGCTCACAGGTCCTGGACAAATTTGACTCATTATTTCAACCCAGCATCGGCACTTTCACGGGGACCAAGGTAGTGATTCACATAAACCCGGACGCCAGGCTAGTACACCACAAGGCCAGAGCGGTGCCGTATGTGATGCGGGAAAAGATAGAATGCAAATTGGACCGCTTGCTGAGGGAAGGCATCATCTTGCCAGTCGAATTCAGTGACTGGGCGAGCCCGATCATGCCGGTGCTCAAGGCGGATGGGTTGGTCAGGATATGTGGCGATTACAAGGCCACCATCAATCGGGTGTCACTCCAAGACCTGTACCCGCTCCCGAGAGCGGAGGACCTCTTTGCGACGCTTTCCGATGGCAAACTTTTTTCAAAATTGGACCTAACCTCAGCTTACATGACCCAGGAGCTGGCGAGTGAGTCGAAGAAGCTGACCACCATCACGACACACAATGGGTTGTTTGAGTATAACAGATGTCCGTTCGGGATTCGTTCCACCGCGATCTTTGAGCAAAATATGGAAAGCCTCCTCAAGTCGATTCCAAGAACGGTGGTTTTTCAAGACGACATCCTCATCACGGGTCGCGATACTGAAGAACACCTCCACAACCTGGAGGAGGTGCTACGCAGACTGGACCGGGTAGGGCTGCGACTGAAAAAGGTGAAGTGCGTCTTCTTAGCTCCGGAGGTGGAATTCCTGTGGAGGAGGGTAGCAGGAGACGGGATCAGATATACTACGTCCAAAACGGAAGCAATCCAGAGAGCACCCAGACCCCGTAACACGACGGAGCTCCGTTCGTACTTGGGGCTCCTGAGCTATTTTGGCAACTTTCTTCCCAAATTGAGCACGCTGTTTGAGCCACAACACCGTGCTCCAATGCAAAGGTCGCGATTGGGTCTGGGGGGACAGCCAGGAAAGGGCTTTTGATAGAGCACGCAATTTGTTATGCTCCAACAAACTGTTAATGTTATATGACCCGTGTAAGAAACTAGTTTTAACGTGCGATGCATCGTCCTATGGGGTCGGGTGTGTGTTGCAGCATGTGAATGCCAATGGTCAGTTACAGCCGGTAGCTTATGCCTCCATAAGTCTGTTCCAGGCAGAAAGGGGCTACGGGATGGTAGAAAAGGAAGCGCTTGCATGTGTATATACAGTAAAAAAAATGCACCAGTACCTTTTTGGCAGGAAATTTGAGCTGGAGACAAATCACAAACCCCTAATGTCCTTTTGGCCGACAACAAGGACATAAATGCGAATGCATCAGCCCGCATACAGAGGTGGGCACTTACGTTAGCCGTCTATGACTACACACTTCTGCACAGACCGGGCACTGAAAACTGTGCCGATGCACTCAGCAGGCTCCCACTAGCCATCACTGAGGGGGCAACTGAGCACGATGCTGAGATGGTCATGGCTGTTGAAGCTTTCGAAAGCGAAGGCTCACCTGTGACAGCCCGTCAGATTGGACAAATAAAGACCCGCTACTGTCTTTAGTTAAGAAATGTGTTCTGAATGGGGACTGGGCAGCCATGTACGGGGCATGCCCTGAGGAGTTTAAACCGTTTCATAGGCGCAAGGATGAACTCTCGATTCAGGCCGATTGCCTACTGCGGGGAAACCGAGTAGTCATGCCCCAGATGGGCAGAGAGGTGTTTATCAGAGAACTTCACAATGAGCACCCGGGCATTGCCATGATGAAGGCAATTGCCAGGTCACATGTTTGGTGGCCAGGGATAGATGCAGACCTGGAACTTTGTGTTCGCAGGTGCAACACGTGTGCTCAGCTGGGAAACGCACCCAGAAAAACTCCCCTTAGCCCCTGGTCCTGGCCCGCCAAGCCATGGTCACGCATCCATGTGGACTGCACAGGTCCTTTCATGGAAAAAATGTTTTGGTTGAAGTAGACGCCTACTCCAAATGGATTGAGTGTGTCATTTTAAATTCAAGCACATCCTCTGCCACAGTAGAAAGTCTATGGGCAATGTTCGCCGCCCATGGTCTACCGGACGTCTTGGTCAGCAACAATGGCCCGTGCTTCACAAGCACTAAATTCTCGGACTTCATGGCAGGCAATGGAATCAACCATGTTAGAACGGCACCGTTCAAGCCGGCCTCAAACGGCCAGGCGGAACGAGCAGTGCAGATAATCAAACAGGGGATTCTCAGAATCCAAGGGGGTTCCCTACAAAGCCGCTTATCACACCTCCTGTTGGCAAATAGATCCCAACCACATTCGCTCACAGGGATTCCACCCGCAGAGCTGCTAATGAAAAGGACGCTCAAAACCAGGTTATCCCTTATACACCCTACTATGAAAGAAATTGTTGAGAGCAGGTGTCAGTCACAATGTGACTGCCATGGCAGGACTGCGAGGGCACAATGTATTGATGTCAATGACCCTGTTTTTGTCCTTAATTATGTCGCAGGGCCCAAATGGCTTGCAGGCACTGTGATTACCAAAGAGGGGAATAGGATTTTGGTAGTTAAACTTACCAATGGACAAATCTGCCGCAAACACGTGGATCAAACTAAAAGGAGGTTCAGCAACCCAATAGAAGAAGCAGAGGAAGAACACGACGTAGAGTTTACTGCAACACAGGTGACCGAACATCGGAACCAAGTGGAGGAGAGCCCAGTCACTGTGGGTAGTCCGGACAGGCCTGAGGCACCGCAAACAGCAGACACTCAGGCCAGCGCCCAACAACCGGAGCCCCAACTCAGGCGCTCTACAAAGGAGCGTAAACCACCAGAGAGACCTAACCTGTGATCCCAATAAGACTTTGGGGGGGAGGTGATGTCATGTATTCAACTATCATTGTAACCCATGTATAAGCTGACCTAAGTTGTGCACCGTGAGAACATTGACCACAGGGGGTGAACTTGTGGGAGACAGTCCTAACCTGGACTTTCCGGTATAAAAGGGAAAGCTCCTTCAGCTTCTTGAGGTCTTGGTAATAAAGGTAACTGGTCACAGAGTGACTTTCACTCAAGTATGGGCCTCGTGTGCATTTATACTGTATAGTAAGGACATATCACCCCCTGTCCATCTCCCTGTCCCTCTCCCTGTACCTCTCCCTCTCCTTGTGCCTCTCCCTGTCCCTCTCCCTGTCCCTCTCCCTCTCCCTGTCCCTCTCCCTGTCCCTCTCCCTCTCCCTCTCCCTGTCCCTCTCCCTGTT
The DNA here is from genome assembly GCF_044704955.1 of Pristiophorus japonicus. Taxonomy (NCBI): domain Eukaryota; kingdom Metazoa; phylum Chordata; class Chondrichthyes; family Pristiophoridae; genus Pristiophorus; species Pristiophorus japonicus. The sequence continues at coordinate 50,675,925 of NC_091979.1, read as the reverse complement.
CCTCTCCCTGTGTCTCTCCCTGTCCCTCTCCCTGTGTCTCTCCCTGTCCCTCTCCCTGTCCCTCTCCCTGTCTCTCGCTGCCCCTCTCCCTGTCTCTTCCCCTGTCCCTCACCCCATCCCTCTCCCTGCCCCTCTCCCTGTCTCTCTCCTGAAAGAATGCAAAATCTCAAGAACCAACCCCCCCCCTCCCCCGTGTTTGGGCTCATTCAAAAGGAAATTTAATTTGGGACTATCTACCGAAAACTTTGGAACTTTAAAGTGCTTATGGAAGGAACTACGAACTTTAATAACATTTTGGATTTTAAAAGACAAACTCAAGGCTGTGGATGATCTTTGGGACTAGCAGAGACAAACTGATTAAGTGAAGCTACCTGGGTGTGAGGACCAAATTAACCTGTCTGGAAGAATGAGTATTCATAAATCCTTCCCCCCACAAGAAACATTTTAATCACAAAATCACCCTGAGGTAGCTACCCATCATCATGGGTCTGGACAACCATTTCAGCATATACATCACAAAGAGTCCCAATCCAGCTTCTATGCGAAAGACTAAGCACAAAAGGACATTGAAATTACCAAACTAATATTTCCATCAGGAAACAGTTTTCGAACATCAACTCACCCAAAACATATCAACTTTTTACGGGCCCGACAAAATATTCCAAAGAAGAGCCAAGCCCGCCAAAATTATACAAAGGATTTTAAACAGATTTGGCGGCAAGATTTGAACACTGAAATCATATAACTGGCCCCTGTTTTCAACAGAGGTTAGGTGGTTGCTAGGTAGCTAACAGGCTACTACTACCTCAGATGCCATACTACACCAGGTGCTATACTGCGAGTATGTCATCAAGGCAAGGAGAGAAACCAACTCGACAGTTGTAAGCTAACTTCTCCAGCGTCGAAGTCCTGGAGTCCTGAAGGAAGGAAGAACATCACCATCGTGGCAGCGACTGACCACAGTCAACGTGGTATCAACGAAAAACCAAACGCGATCTACTGTTAACTGTCAAAAGGATTGGTAAGCATAGTCCCTGCCTGCCTTGGAGTCTAACCTAGCTAGAATTAGGTATTGGGAGTTGGGAGGTATCATTTACTGTAACCCCCTTTGAATGTGTGGTGTAAGGTTCTTTATTCGAGTGATTGTAAGTTTGGCCTTGTATTTTCTTACTAGAGTGATAAGCCTGTATTACTTTGACTGTAATAAAAACAAAGTTCTTTGCATCAAACCAGTGTCCTCTGCACTTTTGTCACTCCCGCCAAATAAATCCAGAGTACAGAACCCAAGGGAATGGGAGCGATTCGAACCGCTCAAGTTGGTCAGAAGGGAACCTGACCCCCTCACAGAGACCACCCCTTACACTCCCTCTCCCTCTCCCTGTCCCTCTCCCTCTCCCTCTCCCTGTGTCTCTCCCTCACCCTCTCCCTCTCCCTCTCCCTCCCCCTGTTCCTCTCCCTCTTCCTCTCCCTCTCCCTCCCCCTGTCCCTCTCCCTCTCCCTGTCCCTCTCCCTCGCCCTTTCCCTCCCCCTCTCCCTTCCCCTCTCCCTCTCCCTCGCCCTTTCCCTGCCCCTCTCCCTATCCCTATCCCTATCCCTCTCCCTCTCCCTCCCCCTGTGTCTCTCCCTCTCCCTCCCCCTGTCCCTGTCCCTCTCCCTCTCCCTCTCCCTCTCCCTCCCCCTGTCCCTCTCCCTCTCCCTCTCCCTCTCCCTCCCCCTGTCCCTCTCCCTCTCCCTCTCCCTCGCCCTTTCCCTGCCCCTCTCCCTCTCCCTCCCCCTATCCCTCTCCCTCTCCCTCCCCCTGTGTCTCTCCCTCTCCCTCTCCCTCTCTCTGTATCTCTCCCTGTCCCTCTCCCTCCCCCTCCCCCTCTCCCTCTCCCTCTCCCTGTGTCTCTCCCTGTGTCCCTCCCTCTCCCTCTCTCTGTCCCTCTCCCTCTCCCTCCCCCTGTCCCTCTCCCTCTCCCTCTCCCTCGCCCTTTCCCTGCCCCTCTCCCTCTCCCTCTCCCTCTCCCTCTCCCTCCCCCTATCCCTCTCCCTCTCCCTCCCCCTGTGTCTCTCCCTCTCCCTCTCTCTGTGTCTCTCCCTGTGTCCCTCCCTCTCCCTCTCTCTGTCCCTCTCCATGTCTCTCTCCCTGTGTCCCTCCCTGTGTCTCTCCCTGTGTCCCTCCCTCTCCCTCTCTCTGTCCCTCTCCATGTCTCTCTCCCTATGTCCCTCCCTGTGTCTCTCCCTGTGTCCCTCCCTCTCCCTCTCTCTGTCCCTCTCCATGTCTCTCTCCCTGTGTCCCTCCCTGTGTCTCTCCCTGTGTCTCTCCCTGTGTCCCTCCCTCTCCCTCTCTCTGTCCCTCTCCATGTCTCTCTCCATGTCTCTCTCCCTGTGTCTCTCCCTGTGGGTTCAAGTTTCGGCCGCCCGCTAGAATGGCGCACATCGGAGAGGCCCGCCTAATTTATAGAACAAAAATTGTGCCGAATACTTACCTCGCGATTCTCCGATAACTGTGCGCTGCGCAGCAGGAGCTGATGGGGGCGGAGCTACAGCCCTGTGCCGAAAACAGTGCCAGCAGCTGCGCACGTGCGCAGTAGCTCCCAGCGTCCTGTCTCCGGGGCGACGACCCTATCCCAGGCCGAAGGGATGTCGCCCCTATCCCCGGCCAAGTGGCCTGCGCATTTTACCTCGGCGGCGGGGCCCACCCGCCCGGGCCTCTCACTGGGGGCAGGCCCCGCCCGAAGTGTCAACGGCGGCAGCAGCCCAGCATTGGCTGTATGCGGGCCCTGCCCGAAGTCTTCGGCGGGGCCCGGCATCATCGTCGTCTTCTCTCTCACCCCCATCTTCCTCTCTTCTCCCCCCCCCAATCTTCTTCTCTTCTCCCCCCCCAATCTTCTTCTCTTTTCCCCCCCCAATCTTCTTCTCTTCTCCCCCCCCAATCTTCTTCTCTTCTCCCCCCCCAATCTTCTTCTCTTCTCTCCCCCCCAATCTTCCTCTCTTCTCCCCCCCCCAATCTTCTTCTCTTCTCCCCCCCCAATCTTCTTCTCTTCTCCCCCCCCCAATCTTCTTCTCTTCTCCCCCGCCAATCTTCCTCTCTTCTCCCCCCCAATCTTCTTCTCTTCTCCCCCCCAATCTTCTTCTCTTCTCCCCCCCCAATCTTCTTCTCTTCTCCCCCCCAATCTTCTTCTCTTCTCCCCCGCCAATCTTCCTCTCTTCTCCCCCCCAATCTTCCTCTCTTCTCCCCCCCCCAATCTTCTTCTCTTCTCCCCCCCAATCTTCCTCTCTTCTCTCCCCCCCAATCTTCCTCTCTTCTCTCCCCCACAATCTTCCTCTCTTCTCCCCCCCAATCTTCTTCTCTTCTCCCCCCCCCCCAATCTTCTTCTCTTCTCCCCCACAATCTTCCTCTCTTCTCTCCCCCCAATCTTCTTCTCTTCTCCCCCCCAATCTTCTTCTCTTCTCCCCCGCCAATCTTCCTCTCTTCTCCCCCCAATCTTCTTCTCTTCTCCCCCCCAATCTTCTTCTCTTCTCCCCCCCCAATCTTCTTCTCTTCTCCCCCCCAATCTTCTTCTCTTCTCCCCCGCCAATCTTCCTCTCTTCTCCTCCCCAATCTTCCTCTCTTCTCCCCCCCCCAATCTTCTTCTCTTCTCCCCCCCCAATCTTCCTCTCTTCTCTCCCCCCCAATCTTCTTCTCTTCTCTCCCCCCCAATCTTCTTCTCTTCTCCCCCCCCAATCTTCTTCTACCTTCTCCCCCCCAACCTTCTTCTCTTCTCTCCCCCCATCCTCTTCTCTCCCCCATCTTCTTCTCTTGCCCCCCCCATCTTCTTTTCTCCCACACCCAACCCCATCTTCTTCTCTTCACCCCCCCTCCCCCTTCTCCCCAGTGCTGCAGTAGGTGAGTCGAAATAATTTTTTATTTATTGAGTGATTTTTAATTTTTTTTTAATGTTTTCTTTTTTAATTTATTCAGATTGATTTATTGGTTTATTTATTGATTTATTTATCATTTAATATTGATGATGGCTCTTTATTTGTAAAAGTGAAGTGTTTAATGTTTGTAAACTCTCCTCCCCCCCGCTATCTTCCATTCCATACGCCTTATTTCTAAGTGTAGGCAAGGTTTTTCTGAGCGTACGAAAATCTACACTTACTCCATTCTAAGTTAGTTTGGAGTAAGTTTTCGCTGCTTAAACTTGCAAAACAGGCGTTAGTGGCCAGACATGCCCCCTTTTGAAAAAAAAATCTATTCTAAAATGAAACTATTCGAACTGACTAGAACTGGAGCAAACTAAAGGCCGAGAATTGTAATTTCTAAGATACTCCATTCTAAACTAGTTGCTCCAAAAAAATAGGAGCAACTCAGGCCGAAACTTGACCCCAACGTCTCTCCCTGTGCCTCTCCCTGTCTTGCCACATGCCTTTCTCTCTGCCTTTCTCTCTGCATTTGTCTCTGCATTTGTCATCGCCTAAGTAACCTCAGATGGTGAAGTCAGAGCAGGAGGTCGAATGTGAGCACAGTCTCCATGAAGTGAGATAAATGTTGTGATTTTAAATCTGCCCTGAATGATACAGGGAAATAGTTAGGAGCCAGAACAGTCCTTGAAGTCAAAACCACTGTGATCTGTCCACCAGCCACTCTGCCTGTGTTAGCAAGCTGCAAAGAGTAATGGCCGACAAAATTTTGTTTTCAAGATTGGCGCCCTTAAATAGCGCTGCTCCAGCCGACTCCTGACTCCAACTTGACAGCTGAAGCTGTCGTTGTGACTGCCAGGTGGTAACTGAGGGTGCTCGGCCGAATTTCATTTCCGGGACATCACCATAGCCGCGCGTGGGGTGTTTCCGGCTGGAGCGAGGCATTACTAGCAAATTATCCGTCCAATTCCACGGAGGCACTTATGGCAGGCACACAAGAGGCCAATTTCGGCCCCTGGGTTTTCACTGCTAATTAGTGTCAAATATAACTTATAATAGACATAGAAAGATGACACCTCTTTGAAACAAAAAGGTATACAGGGAATTGATTGGTCAAATAATATTTAATTAATAGAATCATAGAAATGTAGGGCACAGAAGAAGGCCATTAAGCCAATCGTGTCTGTGCCGGCCGAAAAAGAGCTATCCAGCCTTATTGCACTTTCTATCTCTTGATTTGCAGTCTTGCAGGTTACAGCACTTCAAGTGCACATCCAAATACCTTTTAAATGTGATGAGGTTTCTGCCTCTATCACCCTTTCAGGCAGTGAGTTCCAGACCTCCACCACCCTCTAGGTGAAAAAAGTTCTCCTTAACGTCTTTCTGATCCTTCAACCAACTACTTTAAATCTATGCTCCTGGGTTATTGACCTCTCTGCTAAGGGAAATAGGTCCTTCCTATCCACTCTGACTAGGTCTCTCATAATTTAATATACCTCAATTAGGTCTCCCCTCAGCCTCCTCTGTTCCAAAGAAAATGACCCCAGCCTATCCAATTTTTCCTCATAGTTAAAATTCTCCAGTCCTGGCAGCATTCTTGTAAATCTCCTTTGTACGCTCTCTCGTGCAATCACATCTTTCCTGCAATGTGGTGACCAGAACTATACACTGTACTCTTGCTGTGGCCTAACTAATGTTTTATACAGTTCAAGCATAACCTCCCAGCTCTTATATTCTATGCCTTGGCTAATAAAGGAAAGTATTCCATGTGCTTTCAGAACTACCTTATCTACCTGGCCTGCTTCCTTCAGGGATCTGTGGACATGCACTCCAAGGTTCCCCTACACTTCTCAGTGTGATACCTTTTATTGTATATTCCCTTGTATTGTTGGCCCTCTCCAAAAGCATTACCTCACACTTCTCTGGATTTTCTTCCAAAATGTTATGCCCTTTGTATACCTAAAAAGCTGTAGACTTCACAAATTTGATGAATAGGTAATCAATTATGCCCATAACAATATTTGTACTGAAGCCCAAGGCCCAAGTGAAGCTCTTGGGCGACAACTGATTTAGCTTTGCTAGTTCAGTCTTAACTATAATTGCAAACATTTCAATGACAGAGGAGGAAAATGTTCTCTGTCATTTATAGCAAAACAGTAAGAATGTATTTACAAGATACTACAAATAGTGAACAGAGGCTTATATTTTGAAGTGGAAAATTCATTTACTGTCAAATGCTGGCTTGATTTTGTGAAATTTATGTTTGGCAATAGAGTGAAAATAATTGTGATTCCCCAAGTGTATTCTCCATATATGTTTTCAAAAAAGTCCATTAAACAATTTTCATAAGCAGATAGTTGTACTTTTTTTGTCAAGACCGTTATTCCCATTGCATATTTCTAGTTGATAATAAAATATAAGTAGGAAGCAAAATACATCCAGAGACGAAAACGCAGCTTACTGAGGCAGAAGTAAAAAAGAACATTTTGATCTATACTTCAATTATCCGCCTTCATGATTATCCACCGGAATGTTTTCAGCCTTCTATCATCTCATTGCACAGAAGAATTATTTTAATGTTATTTGTATTATATTTGTCTTCATTTGCCATATACGTATCAGGCTAGAAACTTGAGCACTCTCGATTATCTGTCAAGTTCCATTATTCATGACGAGTTGGTCCCCTCTTTTATTGTGGATATGGAGTTGTGTTAATGCAGTTACTTTAAAGCTTATTTAAAGAAAAAGGCCGTGAAATTCGGCACCTTAGCACCAGCTATAAGATCGTTTTCCGAGAAAAAATGGCGGTAGCCTCGCTTCTGCCCGCTTCCGGCACGGAACACAGCAGTTTGGTTTTGTTCTGGTTTCTAGTGGCGTGGTGTTAGACATTTAAAAAGTTGTAAAAGTGTAAAGGGAGTGAAGAGAGTTGTTATGCATGTAAACTTGTAAATACCTAGTCTAACCACCAGAGGGCTTATCCCTTGGCATCCCAAGGGATCCCACAATCCCTTGGGAGCACCTGTATATAAGGAGGCCTCACAGGCTGGAGAGGCACTCTGAGATCTGTAATAAAGGACTACGGTCACACCTTACTTTGAGCTTGCAGTATCTAGTCCGACTCTTTATTCAAGACTTAACAACTGGCAACAAGATACAGATGACGAACCTCACTGCAATAATGCAGTGGGCATCTTGGAGAAATTTTCGGAGGGAGATGGTTGGGAAACCTTTATGGAGCAACTCGACCAATACTTCGTGGCCAACGAGCTGGAAGGAGAAGCGAACGTTGCCAAACGAAGAGTGATCCTCCTCACCGTCTACGAGGCACCAACGTATGTCCTCATGAAAAATCTGCTCGCTCCAACGAAACCCACAGACAAGTCATATGATCAGTTGTGCACACAGGTCCGGGAGCATCTGAACCTGAAGGAAAGCGTTCTGATGGCAAGGTATCGGTTCTACACGTACAAGAGGCCAGGAAGTGGCGAGCTACGTTGCCGAGCTAAGGCGCCTTGCAGGACATTGTGAATTTGAAGGACACTTGGAGTACATGCTCAGAGACTTCTTTGAACTTGGCATTGGCCATGAAGTAATACTTCGCAAACTTTTGAGTGTAGAGACCCCAACTTTGAGCAAAGCCATAGCGATAGCCCAGGCGTTTATCACCACCAGTGAAAATACCAAACAAATTTCTCAGCACACTAGTGCTGCTACAAGTACTGTGAACAAAGTAGCATTGTTTTCGAATTGAAATGTACAGGGCAGGACTTACACGCCTGTAGCTGCACATCCGCAGATGCCTCAGAGTCCACCATCAAGGGTGGTGAATACAAGGCCATTAACACTTTGTTGGCGCTGCAGGGATGATTATCGTTTCCATTCATGCCGCTTCAAAGGATACGTTTGCAAGGGCTGAGAACAATGGGATACTTCCAACACATGTGCAGGGATGCTGCAAACCCTGCTAATCCTGCAAACCACCATGTTGCAGAGGAGGACAGATCCACGGTGGATCATGACGAACCAGAGCCTCAGATCCAGGAGGCAGAGATATATGGGGTGTACACGTTTACCACAAAGTGTCCCCCGATAATGCTGAAGGTTGAATTAAATGGACTCCTGGTGTCCATGGAGCTGGACACGGGCGCAAGCCAGTCCATAATGAGCAAAAAGACTTTCGATAAATTGTGGTGCAGCAAGACCTCAAGGTCAGTCCTGACTCTCATTCGTACCAAACTTCAAACGTACACAAAGGAACTGATTCCCATATTCGGCAGTGCTACCATAAAGGTCTCCTACGATGGAGCGGTGCACGAGTTACCGCTCTGGGTGGTACCAGGCGATGGCCCCACGCTGTTTGGCAGGAGCTGGCTGCGAAAGATACGCTGGAACTTGGACAACGTCCAAGCACTTTCATCCGTCGACGACATCTCATGTGCCCAGGTCCTAATCAAGTTCCCCTTGCTGTTCAAACCAGGCATCGGGAACTTCCAAGGAGCAAAAGTGCAGATCCATTTGATTCCGGGGGCGCGACCCATTCATCACAAGGCGAGAGCGGTACCTTACATGATGAGAGAGAGGGTGAAGATCGAGCTGGACAGGCTGCAACAAGAAGGCATAATTTTGCGATCGAATTCAATGAGTGGGCCAGTCCGATTGTTCCAGTCCTCAAGGGAGATGGCTCCATCAGAATCTGTGGTGATTACAAAGTAACTATCAATCGTTTCTATTTGCGACGCTGGCGGGAGGGAAAACATTCACGAAGCTGGACTTGACCTCGGCCTACATGACGCAGGAACTGGATGAATCATCGAAAGGCCTCACCTACATCAACACGCACAAAGGTGTCTTCATTTACAGCAGATGCCCGTTTGGGATTCGATCGGCCATTGCGATATTCCAGAAGAACATGGAAAGCTTGCTGAAGCCGTGGACCGTGGACTTCCAGGACAACATTTTGGTTACAGGTTAGGACACTGTCGAGCACCTGCAGAACTTGGAGGAGATTCTTAGTCGGCTTAATCATGTGGGGCTCAGGCTAAAATGCTTGAAGTGCATTTTCCTGGTGTCTGAAGTGGAGTTCCTGGGGAGAAGAATTGCAGCAGATGGCATCAGGTCCACCGATTCGAAGATGGAGGCAAACAAGAACGCACCGAGACCACAGAACGTGATGGAGCTGCGGTTGTTTCTGGGACACCTGAACTATTTTGGTATCTTCTTACCGGATCTTAGCACATTGTTAGAACCCCTGCACTCCTTACTGTGTAAAGGAGATGAATGGGTATGGGGTAAAAGCCAAGAAAGTGAGAAAACTAGGAAGCTGTTATGTTCAAACAAATTGCTTGTGTTGTACGATCCATGTAAGCATTTGGTACTAGCATGTGATGCGTCGTCGTACGGGGTCGGGTGTGTTTTGCAACAATCTAATGAATTTGGGAAATTGCAACTGATTGCTTTTGCATCCAGACGTCTGTCTAAGGCTGAGAGGGCCTACAGTATGATCGAAAAAGAAGCGTTAGCGTGTGTTTACAGGGTAAAGAAAATGCATCAATATCAGTTCGGGCTCAAATTTGAATTGGAAACTGACCATAAGCCGCTTATATCCCTCTTTTCTGAAAGCAAGGGGATAAATATGAATGCATCGGCCTGCATCCAGAGATGGGCGCTCACGTTGTCCGCATACAACTACGCCATCCGCCACAGGCCAGGCACAGAAAACTGTGCCGATGCTCTAAGTAGGCTGCTGTTGCCCATCACAGAGGTGGAGATGGCACACCCGCAGATTTAGTTGTGGTAATGGAAGCATTCGAGAGTGAGCAATCACCTGTTACCGCCCGACAGATTAGAACCTGGACGAGCCAGGACCCCTTACTGTCCTTAGTAAAAAACTGTGTGCTCCATGGGACTTGGTCTAGTGTCCCGTTAGAGATGCAGGAAGAAATAAAGCCATACCAGCGGTGCAGAGATGATATGTCTATACAGTCAGACTGCCTCCTATGGAGTAATCAGGTAGTGGTGCCAAAAAAGGGCAGGGACACCTTCATTAGTGATCCCCACCCAGGCATTGTAATGATGAAAGCGATAGCCAGATCCTACGTGTGCTGGCCCGGTATCGATGCAGACTTACGAGTCCTGCGTGCACAAATGTAATACATGTTCACAGTTAAGCAATGCACCCAGGGAGGCGACACTAAGTTTATGGTCCTGACCCTCCAAACTGTGGTCCAGGCTCCATGTCGACTATGCAGGCCCATTCTTGGGAAAAATGTTCTTAGTGGTTGTGGATTGAATGTGTGATAATGTCGGCAAGCATGTCCACTGCTACCATTGAAAGCCTACAGGGCATGTTTGCCACGCAAGGCTTGCCTGATGTCTTTGTAAGTGACAATGGGCCGTGCTTTACCAGTGCCGAGTTCAAGGAGTTCATGACCTGCAATGGGATCAAACATGTCACATCTGCCCCGTTTAAACCAACGTCCACGGTCAGGCAGAACGAGCAGTTCAAACAATCAAGCAGAACTTGGAAAGGGTAACTGAAGGCTCACTGCAGACTCGCTTATCCTGAGTCCTTCTTAGTTACCGCACAAGACCCCACTCGCTCACTGGGGTCCCTCCCGCTGAACTGCTTATGAAAAGGGTACTTAAGACAAGGCTCTCGTTAGTCCACCCTGATCGACATGAACAGGTAGAGAGCAGGCGGCTTCAACGGAATACATATCATGATTGCGCAAATGTGTCATGCGAAATTGAGATAAATTATCCTGTATTTGTGTCGAACTATGGACAAGGTTCCAAGTGGCTTCCTGGCACTGTTTTGGCCAAAGAGAGGAGAAGGGTGTTTGTGGTCAAACTCACAAATGGACTCACCTGCAGAAAACACTTGGACCAAACCAAACTCAGATTTACGGACTATCCAGAACAACCCACAATAGACTCTACCTTTTTCGACCCTCCAACACACACACACAAGTGGCAACCGACCCAGCGGTCGACCACGAAGCAGAACCCATCACCCACAGCAGCCCAGCAGGACTCACCACCCCCAGCAGCCCAGCAAGGCCAGCTGCGCAGCAGCCCAGCGAGGGCCCAACAAACGACTCACCAAAACCAGCTTTAGCACCGAGACGATCAACCAGGGAAAGGAAGGCGTCAGATCGAATCACATTGTAAATAGTTACACTATTGACTTGGGGGGGGGGGTGGGGGGAGTGTTGTTATGTATGTAAACTTATAAATACCATGTCTAACCACCAGAGGGCTTATCCCTTGGAGTCCTAAGGGATTCCACAATCCCTTGGGAGCACCTGTATATAAGGAGGCCTCACAGGCTGGAGAGGCACTCTGAGATCTGTAATAAAGGACTATGGTCACACCTTATTTTGAGCTTGCAGTATCTAGTCCGATTCTTTATTCAAGACATAACAGGAGTGCTAATGGACGTTTGCAAGACTTTGGCTCTTAAAGGAAGGCCTCTTAGAACACCATAGTTGTAGCATGACATGGAGATGGAGCAGGGATAGCAAAGATAACAAGCTGGTCACAGAGGGAGGAGGAGGAAGAAGAGGAGGAGGAGGAGGAGGAAGCAGTAGAGAAGGAAGTGTAAGGAAGGAGACAACTGAGACACCCTTTCTGACCAGAATATCCAGGATTGAATCATCCACCTGCGGCACCAATAAACACAACCCCAATTCCCCTTTCAACATTTGGCCCAAACCTTCTCTCTGTTACTGACCATCACAGTGTCCTCTTGGCCACACTGCCGAAATATAACCACCAAGAAGCAAACTTTCAAATCTAACTTTATCCATATATGCATCCAATATTACATCAAAAAAATCAACTAATCACCCTTGTGCATCCCCTTAGTGACTGTCTTGCGTGTACCTTTGATTATCAGAGTGCTTCAATGCAGTGCTACCCTAGTGGCTGTGAAATGGCTGGTGGAAGGCTTCTGACTTTCAGTGAGAGAGACTGCAGATAGCCTTGCAGGACTGCCTCGAGGAGCTGGTGGCTGGGAGTGTGAAATTGAGTGACAGTGTTTCTTTGTTTTATTTTTCCTCTGTCATTGAATTACAGCATGCAGCCAACGCTTGCGTTTGTGCACACTTGGAGGTCGAACTCCAAGCCATCGTTAGCACCTTCACCAAAGCGTATGAGAGTATGTGCCTTACACTAAACATCCGTAAGACAAAGGTTCTCTAGCAATTTGGGTGAGGATAAGCAGAGTGTGACAGGAAGGGACAGAGTTTAATGGTAATAATGCATCAGCAAATAAGGTGAAAGCAGGGAATAATGGTAAAAAGTTAAAATTAATGGCTCTTTAACTGAATGCATGAAGCATTTGTAACAAATTTAATGAATTAGTTGCACAAATAGAGATAGATGGGTATAATCTAATAGCAATTACAGAGACGTGGTTGTAAGATGACCAAAGAAAGACTTGGATTTCTATAGCGTCTTTCATGACCACCGGACGCCTCAAAGCACTTTACAGCTAGTGAAGTACTTGTGGAGTGTTGTCACTGTTGTAATGTGGGAAACGCGTTAGCCAATTTGCGCACAAGCAAGCTTACATAAACAGCAATGTGAGAATGACCAGATAATCTGTTTTTGTTATGTTGATTAAGGGCTAAATATTGGCCTGGTCACTAGGGATAACTCCCCTGCTCTTCTTTGAATTAGTGCCATGGAATCTTTTACGTCCACTTGAAAGAGCAGATGGGACCTCAGTTTAACACCTCATCCAAAAGACGGCACCTGCAATAATGCAGTGCTCCCTCAGCACTGCACTGGAGTGTCAGCCTAGATTTTTGTGCTCAAGTCCTTGGAGTGGGAATTGAACCCACAATGGTTTGACCCAGAGGTGAGAATGCTACCCACTGAGCCACAGCTGACACAAGGTTGGCAATTAAATATTCCAGGGTACTTGATGTTTCAAAAAGACTGGCAGAATGGAAAAGGAGGGGGCAGGGTAGCCCTGATAATAAAGGATGACATATGGACAGTTGTCTCGGAGGATCAGGAAGTAGAATCAGTATGGGTGGAGATAAGGAATAACAAGTAGTTTTTAGGCCCACTTACTGTAGCTGTACCGTTGAAGAGAGTAATAATTAAGAAATAATAGGAGCTTGTAACAAAGGTAATACAATAATTGTGAGGACTTTAATCTTCATATAGACTGGGAAAATCAAATTGGCAAATGGTAGTCTGGAGGATGAGTGCATGGAATGCGTCCAAGACAGTTTCCTAGAACATTGCATTGTGGAGCCAACCAAAGAACAGGCTATTTTAGATTTTGTATTGTGTAATGAGACCAGGTTAATTAGTAATCTCATAGTAATGGATCCTCTGAGGAAGAGTGATCATAATATGATAGAATGTCACATTGGGTTTGAGAGTGAAATACTTAAGTCTGAAACAAGAGTCTTACACTCAATTACATAGGTATGAGGGGTGAGTTGGCTAAGGTAGATTGGGACATTAGATTAAAAGTTATGATGTAGATAAGCAGTGCAAACAGTTAAAGCAATATTTTAAAATTTCCAAAAAATATACATTCCATTGTAAAATAAAAACTCCATGGGAAAAGTAATACATCTGTAGCTAACTAAAGAAGTTAAGGATAGTGATAGATTAAAAGAAGAAGCTTATAATGTTGCGAAAAATAATAATAAGCATGAGGATTGGAAGGACTTTAGAAATCAGCAACGGTTGACCAAAAAATTGAATAAAAGTGAGAAAATAGAATGAGAGTAAACTAGCAAAACATATTAAAACCAATTGTAAGAGCTTCTACACATAGGTGAAATGGAAAAGAGTAGCAAAAGTAAGCGTTGGTCCCTTAGAGGCTGAGAAAGGAGAAATTATAATGGGAACAAGGAAACGGCAGGGACATTAAACAAATATTTTGTATCTGTCTTCACAGTCGAAGACACAAAAAGCATACCAAAAATAATGAGGACTAATGAGAGTGCGGAACTTAAAGTAATTAATATTAGTAGAGAAAAAGTACTTGAGAAACTAATGAGACTAAAAGCCGACAAATCCCATGGACCTGATGGCCTACATCCAAGGGTTCTAAAAGAGGTGGCTACAGAGATAGTGAATGAATTGGTTGTGATCTTCCAAAATTCTCTGGATTCTAAAACAGTCTCAGTAGATTGGAAGAAAGCAAATGTAACTCCACCATTCAACCAAGGAGGAAAAGAGAAACAGGGAGCTACAGGCCAGTTAGCCTGACATCAGTCATCAGGTAACTGATAGAATCCATTATTAAGGAAGTGGAAACAGGGAACTTAGAAAATCATAATATGATTAGGCAGAGTCAACATGATTTTGTGAAAGGAAAATCATGTTTAACAAATTTATTAGAGATTTTTGAGAATATAACTGGCAGGATAGATAAAGGGGTACCAATAAATGTAGTGTATTTGGATTTCCAAAATGCATTCGATAAGATGCCACATAAAAAGTTACTAAGTAAGATTAGGGCTCATGGAGCTGAGGATAATTTATTAGCATGGATAGAGGATTGGTTACCGGACAGAAAACAGAATAGATAAAAACGGGTCATTTTCCAATTGGCAGACTGTAACTAGTGGGGTGCTGCAAGGATCAGTGCTTGGGCCTCAGCTATTTACAATCTATATTAATGACTTAGATAAAGGGACCAATTGCAATGTATCGAAGTTTGCTGACGATATAAAGGTAGGTGGGAAAGTAAGCTATGAGAAGGATGCTAAAAGCCTTCAAAAGGATATACATCGGTTAAATGCAACAAAGTGGCAGATGGAGTATAATGTGAGGAAATGTGATGCTATTCACTTTATTAAGCAGAATAGATAATCAGAAACTATTAAATGTTGGTCTTCAGAGTGATTTATGTGTCCTCATACAGGAAACACAGAGAGTTAGCATGCAGGTACAGCAAGCAATTAGGAAGGCAAATGGCATGTTGGCCTTTATTGCTAGAGGGTTGGAGTACAAGAGTAAGGAAATTTTACAAAAGTTTCAGGCACAAGAAGCCCCAGGTCCATCTGTACTGCAGCACTTTGCAATTTTTTTCCATTTAAATTATAATTTGCTTTTCTATTTTTCTGCCAAAGTAGATAACCTCACATTTTCCCACATTATATTCCATCTGCCAAATTTTTGCCCATTGTGCCTGTGCAGATTTTTTGTGTCCTCCTCACAATTTGCTTTCCCATCCATTATATCATCAGCAAACGTGGCTACATTACACTCGGTCCCTTGGTCCAAGTCATTAATATAGATTGTAAATAGTTGAGGACCCAGTACCGACCCCTGCAGCATCCCAGCAGTCACTGTTTGCCAACCGAAAAATGACCCATTTATCCCAACTCTCTGTTTTCTGTTAGCTAGCCAATCCTCTATCCATGCTAATACATTACCCCCAATCCCATGAACTTTCATTTTGTGCAGTAACCTTTTATGTGGCACCTTATCGAATGCCTTCTGGAAATCCAAATACACCACACCCACTGGTTCCCCCTTATCCACCCTACTCGTTACATCCTCAAAGAATTCCAGCAAATTTGTCAAACATGACTTCCCTTTCATAAATCCATGCTGATTCTGCCTGACTGAATTATGTTTTTCCAAATGTTCTGCTACTGCTTCTTTAATAATGAACACCAGCATTTTCCCAACAACAGATGTTAGTCTAACTGGTCTATAGTTTCCTGCTTTTTGTTTGCCTCCTTTTTAAAATAGGGGCTTTACATTTGCGGTTTTCCAATCTGCTGGGACGGCCCCAGAATCCAGGGAATTTTGATAGATGACAACCAATGCATCCACTATCTCTGCAGCCACTTCTTTTAAGACCGTAGGATGTAAGCCATCAGGTCCAGGGGACTTCTCCGCCTTTAGTCCCATTATTTTACTAAGTACTACTTCATTAGTGATAGTGATTGTATTAAGTTCCTCCCTCGCTATATCCCCTTGATCATCCACTATTGGGAAGTTTTCAGTGTCTTCTACTGTGAAGAACGATGGAAAATATATAGCTTACTTACTGGTATAAATACTGAATTGATTTAATGATAAACTAAGTGAGTGGGCTGTAAGGAGGCAGATGTAGTACAATGTAGGGAAATGTGAGGTTATTCACTTTGGTAGAAACAATAGGAAAACAGAATATTTTTTAAATGGTGAGAAACATTTAAATGTTAGTACTCAGAGAGATTTGGGTGTTCTTGTGCAAGAAACACAGAAAGCTAGCATACAGGTACAGCAAGTAATAAGGAAGGTGTCATATATGCGTCTGTGAGTATATTCACAAGTTTGTAGAGCTGTTGAATTGGGAATGGCTTAGCCAGTCACGCAATATTCATAAGACTCAATAAAACCCAGCCAGTTGGGTTCAGGGGCTCCACGATGAGGCAGGTATTTGTGAGCCTGGTGGATGAACTGTAATGTGTAGTGTGATTGTTAAACCTTTGCTAATAAACCCACTAGTTCTTAATAGCAATTCATTGTTGTTACAATCTTGCTACAATTGTACTGGGCCTTGATGAGACCACACCTGGAGTACTGTGCAGTTTTGGTCTCCTTATCTAAGGAAGGATATACTTGCCTTGGAGGCGGTGCAACAGAGGTTCACTAGATTGATTCCTGCGATGAAAGGGCTGCCTTATAATGAGAGATTGTGTAAAATGGGCCGATACTCTCTGGAGATTAAAAGAATGAGGTGATCTCATTGAAACATACAAGATTCTGAAGGGGATTGGCAGGGTAGATGCTGAGAGGGTGTTTCCCCTGGCTGGAGTGTCTAGAGCTAGGGGCCACAGTCTCAGGATAAGAGGAATGCCATTTAAGACAGAGATAAGAAAGAATTTCTTCGCTCAGAGGGTTGTGAATCTTTGTAATTCTCTGTCCCAGAGTGCTGTGGATGCTGAGTCACTAAATATATTCAAGGCTGAGATAGACAGATTCTCAGACTGCAGAATATTTGAAAAATGCACTTTCCTTAAATTGTCATTCCCCCCTCTTCGGGAAAGCCAAGGGTGATAATTTACTAATGCCGACCTGGGAGGAGACACCACCAGCAGCGGGACATGAGAGGAGCGAGCCATCATTGGGAGCAGCGCGAGCCGACGCTAGAGGGGAGCGTCTCTGGAAACCAGGTAGCTGATTGGCTGCGTATTTTGGAGCATGGTCAGGAGGAACAGCGAGGTCGGGACCCAAGAGCGAGGTCAGGAGAAGCAGTGAGGTCGGGAACCAGAAGAGAGATCAGGAGGAACAGCGAGGTCGGGAAACAAGAATGAGGTCAGGAGAAGCAGTGAGGTTGGGACCCAGGAGCGAGGTCATGAGGAGCAGCGAGGTCGGGACCCAGGAGCAAGGTCAGGAGGAGGAGCGAGGTCGGGACCCAGGAGCGAGATCTGGATCCAGGAGCGAGGTCACGAGGAGCAGTGAAGTCGGGACCCAGGAGTGAGGTCGGGACCCAGGGGCGAGGTCGAGACCCAGGAGGGAGGTCGGTAGCAGGAGCGAGTTTGGGACCCAGGAGCAAGGTCAGGAGGAGGAGCGAGGTCGGGACCCAGGAGCGAGATCTGGATCCAGGAGCGAGGTCACGAGGAGCAGTGAAGTCGGGACCCAGGAGTGAGGTCGGGACCCAGGAGCGAGGTCGAGACCCAGGAGGGAGGTCGGTAGCAGGAGCGAGGTTGGGACCCAGGAGCAAGTCGAGAGGAGGAACGAGGTCGGGACCCAGGAGCGAGATCTGGATCCAGGAGCGAGGTCACGAGGAGCAGTGAAGTCGGGACCCAGGAGTGAGGTCGGGACCCAGGAGCGAGGTCGAGACCCAGGAGGGAGGTCGGGACCCAGGAGAGAGGTCGGGATCCAGGAGCGGGTTGGGACCCAGGAGCGAGATCGGGACTCAGGAGCGAGGTCGGGACCAAGGAATGAGGTTGAGTGCCAGGAGCGAGATTGGGAGGAGCAGCGCGGTCGAGTTTAGCAGCGAGGTCGAGGCTCAGGAATGGTGCAGTGTGGACCAGCAGCGGGATCCGGGCCCAGGGAAGGTGCAGCAGGGGCCAACAGCGAGGTCAGGAGGCCTACACTGCGTCCTATGAAACCTAGAGAGAGAGGACCTGTGGGAAGGAGGACAGTAGGAATAGGTGTGTGTGTGTGTACTAAGCTCATGCAGCAGAGCCTGATCTCCAATCGTCTTGGATCCCATCGCCATTGGACCAAGACCTTGCTCTGCTAAGCCCGTGTGGTAGTTGGTGTGCAACGTTAAAAGAAGTTACGTACAGGCATCTTCCACCTTTTAAAATGAAGTTCGGGACCTGGAACGTCAGGACCCTCATGGACAACCCCAACAGCGACAGAATACAATGCCGTACTGCTATCATTGCCCGGGAACTCAGACGTTTTGACATAGACATCACCAGCCTAAGCGAGACTTGGCAGCCGGCAAAGACCAGCTCAAGGAACAAGATGGTGGTTACACCTTCTTCTGGAAAAGTAAACCAGAAGAAGAACACCTCCTCCATGGGGTGTGCTTTGCCATACAAAATTAACCAGTTGGGCGACTCAAAGACTCCCTTTGTGAGATAAACAAACACCTCATGACCCTTCGGCTCACCCTAGCCTGGATCCAGTGCGCTATGGTCATCAGTGCGCACGCCCAAACACTGGAAGCTACAGATGAGACCAAAGAGTAATTCTATTTCAGCCTTGAACAATCCCTGTCTCGAGTCCCAAGCGGTGACAAGCTGATCCTCCTTGGCGACTTTAACGCCACAGTTGGAAAGGACACAGACCTCTGGGGAGGTGTGATCGGTAGGGAAAGCCAACTCCAATGGTACCCTCCTCCTGACGAAATGCTTAGAACATGGTCTTGTCATAAACAACACCTTGTTCCGTCAGACAGACAAGTACAAGGCCTCATGGCAATACCTTCGATCCAAGCACTGGCATCTGCTAGACTACGTCATCGTCTGAGCAAGGGACTGCAAGGACGTCTGCGTCACCTGCATCATGACAGGAGCTGACGACTGCTGTACAGGACCACCGCCTAATCTGCTCTGTCATTTCCATCACTGTAGCCCCAAAATAGCTGTGGCAACAGAAACGCTGCCACAGAAAATTCAAGGCTGGAGGACTCTAAGACCCTGCTAAGAAAGCCCTATTCAGCCAGCGCCTCACAACCAAACTGACGACTTCTATTGAACCAGAGATGAAGTGTCCATACTGCCTGGTCAGCCCTCAAGGCCTCCATAATTAGCACCTGTGAAGAGATGTTTGGTCACTCCACCAGGAAACATCAAGACTGGTTTAACGAGAACGATCAGAAGATCCAGGAGCTAATAAGCCGCAAGTGCAAGGCATTCGTGAACTGGAAGCAGCAACACAACTCGAGAGCAAGGAAGCAGCTTTATAGATATCTGAAGACCGAGGTCCAACATAAAACTCGATTCCTAAAGAACAGATGGTGGGTGGAAAAAGCACAGCAGATCCAGCCACAACATGCATGGATTCTTTAGCGCAGTCAATAGCAAGCATTCAAGGTCCTAACCGACTAAGGGCCAAAAACGGAGAGGTGCTCATCAAGGACAGAGAGGCAATCAGTGCCCGCTGGGTGCTACCCACCACCACAACCCCAGCCCATCACAAGATTGAAAAGGCCATCCGACAACTGAAGAACAACAAGGTCTCAGGAGCAGATGGAATCTCCGCCGAAGCACTAAAACATGGCGGAGAAGCACTATTGGCACGAATCCATGACCTCATATCTCTTATCTGGAAGGAGGAGAGCATGCCAGGGGATCTCGGAGATGTTGTAGTCATGACCATCTTCAAGAAAGGTGACAAGTCCGATTGCGGTAATTACAGAGGAGTTTCCTTGTTGTCTGCCACAGAGAAAGTCATCGCAAGAATCCTCCTCAACCATCTTCTGCCTGTGGCTGAAGAGCTACTCCCAGTCACAATGCTTATTCCATCCACTAAGGGGTGCAATGGATATGATCTTCACATGACAACTACAAGAGAAATGCAGGGAACAGCACCAACCCTTGTACATGGCCTTCTTTGACCTCACAAAGGCCTTTGACACCGTCAACCGTGAGGGACTGTGGAGCGTCCTCCTCCGTTTCGGCTGCCCCCAAAAATTTGTCACCATCCTCCACCTGCTCTACGATGACATGCAAGCCGTGATCCTGACCAATGGATCCACCACAGACCCAATCCACGGCCGGACCGGGGTCAAACAGGGCTGCGTCATCGCATCAACGCTTTTCTCGATCTTCCTTGCTGCAATGCTCCATCTCACTCTCAACAAGCTCCCCACTGGAGTGGAATTAATCTACAGAACAAACAGGAAGCTGTTCAACCTCGCTTGCCTCCAGTCCAGATCCAAGGTCATCCCATCTTCTCATTGAATTGCAGTATGCAGATGCTGCTTGCGTTTGCGCACACTCGGAGGTTGAACTCCAAAACAGCGTCAACGCCTTCACCGAAGCATACGAGAGGATGGGCCTTACACTAAACATCTGTAAGACAAAGGTTCTCTTCCAACCTGCCCCTGCCACACAGTACTGCCCCCCCCCCCCCCCAATTATCAAGATCCATGATGAGGCCTTGGACAACATGGACCATTTTCCGTACCTCGGGAGCCTACTATCAACAAGGGCAGTCGTCGATGATGACGTCCAACACCGTCTTCAGTGTGCCAGTGCTGCCTTCGGTCACCTGAGGAAGAGAGTGTTTGAAGACCAGGACCTCAAACCCGCCACCAAGTTCATGGTCTACAAAGCAGTGGTGATACCTGTCCTCCTATATGCTTCAGACACATGGACTATGTACAGCAGGCACCTCAAAGCACTGGAGAAGAACCACCAACACTGCCTCTGCAAGATCCTGCAAATCCATTGGCAGGATATGCGCACCAACGTCAGTGTTCTCATTCAGGCCAACATCCCCAGCATCGAAGCATTGACCATGCTCGATCAGCTCTGATGCTAGACTCCCAAAACAGTGCTCTACTCGGAGCTCTGACATGGCAAGCGAGCCCCAGGTGGGCAGAGAAAATGCTTCAAGGACACCTTCAAAACCTCTTTGAAAAAGTGCAACATCCCCACCCTTGGAATCCCTGGCCCAAGACCGCTCAAAATGAAGGAGAAGGCGCTAAACACCTCGAGTCTCTTCGCCGGGAGCAAGTGGAAGCCAAGCGCAAACAGCGGAAGGAGCGCGTGGCAACCCAAGCACCCCACCCACCCGTCCCTCCAATCACCATCTGCCCCACCTGTGACATAGACTGTAGGTCTCACATTGGACTCATCAGTCACCTGAGAACTCATATTAGTGTGGAAGTGAGTCATCCTCAACTCAGAGGGTCTGTCTAAGGAAGGAGAAGAAGTGTTTGTAATTTGGTTACCTTATCTGCAAACCATTTGCAAATGTATTTACTTTTACCAGATTACTAATATTAGTAGCTTGTAACATGATATTTGAAGAACCAGACTATTAGTAGTTTAGATGAATAGCATCTGGTCAAATTTATCACCCACAGCCTTGTTGTTTTTAAGCTGACTTATGGCTTTTTCTACCTCGTGCAGCGTTGGGGTCTTACTGAGGTGGTGACGGGTAGCATGCTGCGGGATGGAGTCGAGAATACTCGAGTCAAAGGCAGAGTCTCTACTGAGGAAATCTTCGAAGTGCTCCTTCCAGCGAGCCCTGACCGGATGGAATCACTGGTGAGGCGCTAAAGTATGGCGGAGAGGCACTGCTGCCGTGAATATACGATCTCATCTCTCTCATCTGGAGGAAGGAGATCATGCCGGGGGATCTCAGAGATGCAGTAATCGTGACCAGCTTTACAAAAGGAGACAAGTCTGACTGCGGCAACTACAGAGGAATCTCCCTGCTATCAGCCACTGGGAAAGTCGTCGCTAGAGTCCTCCTCAACCGTCTTCTTCCCATGGCCGAGGCATGTCTCCCGGAGTCACAGTGTGGATTTCGTCCCCTCCAAGGCACAACAGAAATGATTTTTGCAGCGCGACAGCTGCAAGAAAAATGCAGGGAACAGCGCCAGCCCTTATACATGGCCTTCTTCAACCTTATAAAGGCCTTTGACACTGTCAACCACGAGGGTCTATGGAGCGTCCTCCTCTGTTTTGGATGGCCCTAAAGGTTCACCACCATCCTCCGTGTTATGTCTTCAGATGCTCTGATAATGACTCCATGAGGCAATGTGTTGTACTTGAACTGTAGTGACCTTAGTCCTTTATTGATAACTCCAGAGTGAGGATCACACCTGGTGGCCTGCCTTTTATACTAGGCCAGGCACACCTGTACAGGTAACCTACAAGTCTCCCACTGCTGTGCCCTCTGGTGGCACACCTTGTAATAGTGCTAGCAGTAACCATGTAGGATACATAACATCACTCTCCCCCAAGCCTTTAGCGCAAATCGCCTCTGCATTGACTGTGCTCTGGGTTTAGCTCTATCTGGTTGACCCTTGGCGGGTCATTTCTATCTTGGGTGAGTGGTTAGTGTTTCGTGTGTGTCCCTGACCACTCCATTCCCTCCCCCGCCTACCCACACCCCACCCCCCACAGATAGATATGCCAGAGGCTCATTATATTCAAATACATTCAAGTCCAGAAAAACAAGTTTGCATTACATTTGTGGTTCAGTTGTGAGACAAGTACATTTGACTGGTGAGATACATTATTGATATGTACAGGAGTTCGATAACCAGTGCGTAAGGACAGGCTAGTTCCAGAACTGCTGGATAATGTCCAGGTAGTCTGGTGGTGGCGCGGTGCCCAGTGCTGTCAGTGGGAACCCGGTTCGCCAGGTTGCCTGCTCTCGGGGCTGTTGCCGTTGCTCCTAGCGTCGGGCAGATTCACAGATGTCTGTGACCTCCCTGTCCTTTCTTTGCATCCTGGGTCGCTGCTGCTCCTGGCAGAGCTGTCGTCTAGCAGTGCACAGGGAACTGCTGACTCGCTTGCCTGGGCGTTGTTTGGATTGGGATCCTGGCTGGTCCCGGTCCCCTTTGGTAGAACTGTAGCGGGTGGCCCATCATTCCCAGGTATGGCCTTGGTGGCGATGGAGTCTGGGGGCTGCCTCTTAGCACAGTTTGTTTTTTTAGGCTCATGGCGGTTGGTGACATCGGGTGCCAGGGTATCGATACCATTGCCGTTGCCCTCCTGAGATCGCTTGCTCTGCAGCTTGTATATATTAGCTGCTTGTGACTGCACTCCGTGGTGCATCATTCTGGTCCCAGGGACGCAGGCTTCAGCGTTGGGTAGCTCGCTGGACCTGTGTGCTCCCGATGGGTGTCTGCCCGCTGCATTGGCTGTATGCAGTTGAAATCCTACATCGCACACTTATTGTGAATAACCTGTAGCTCCGATCGCAATCGCATGACTTTTCTTTGCTTATTGCCTGTATACAACTCTGATCATCAATTACACATTTTACATGATCACAATTGCGCGACTTTTCCTTGTTTATTGCATATACACAACTCTGATCATCAATTACACATTTTACATCTAACTCACAGTTGCTATTACATTGCTTAAGTGTGTGGAACTGTCCCTTTAAGTGTGGTGGATTGCAGGCCTCCTTTAAGAGAGCGTTGCTATCTTTACCCCAATCCTCTTCTCCATTTGGTGCCACGTGTTGCTCCATCAGTACTGCACCTCGTGGTCTGACCGCCGCCATCTTTTTCTTCAGCGCATCACCTCGTGCTTCGGGTGCCATCTTTCCTCCATTCACAATGTTGACTGCAGTGATCCTCTTCTCCCCGGGTTCTGCCACCGAAGCTGGGGAGTCGCCTTTGGATCCAATTTTCTTTCTCCGGAGTCCTGCCACTGGAGCCTGAAAGGTGCATTCGGGTCGTCTCAGCTGGATCATCTCCACACGGTTGTGTTGGGCGGTCTGTGCCTTGGGTGCTGTGCTGGTTTGTTCTCTGGTGCCAGATCCAACCTCAGGTGAGGGCTTCCTTTGACTCTGAGCGTAGAGGACGTCGATCGCTGGAGAGGTGAAGTCTTCCCACTTCCAATGGATCTTCTCCATCCACCTTCTTCCGAGTAGCGTTGGTCCATCACCTGCAACAATCCACAGAGGTAACTTGTGCACCACGTCATCATGGAGTACCTTTACATCCGCACTATCAACGACTGGGATAAGTTCATCGGTGTAGGTGCGCAGCTTTGCCTGAACCGGGATCAACTTGGGTCGTTCAGCTTGATTGTCCCATAGCCTCTCAAAGGCTTCTTGATTCATTACTGACTAGCTCGCCCCCGTGTCCACTTCCATGAAGACTGGAATGCCATCTATCTCAACTTCCATCCTCAACAGGGAACACTTGGTTGTGCAGGTAAACATGTTATATACCTCGTCGTGGGACTGAGCTGCCTCTCTGCCTATCATTTAATAATCTGTGCTGGATTCCTGGCCATCTGCAGACTCTTCATCGACACAGTGAGTCATATTTCTCTTACACATTCACTGGAGTTGGCACTGTGTGCTGCAGCCTTTGCATACATAGTCGTTAAAACGGCACTGGTGAGCCCTGTGATTCCCTCCACAACGCCAGCATGGGGCTACTCGGCTAGCGCCCCCCCTCCCCCTCGGCGGACTCTGAGTTAACGAACTTGGGGGCCTGTTCTCTCTTCCCTGAGAAGGTTCGTGTTCTACAGTCCAGCCTCTAAGTACTCTGTGCACAGTACCTGCCGGGTTTGAGTCCTGAGGATGAGACATCTGCCCAGAGCCACAGGTCGAGGTCATGAATGCCTGGCTCACAGAGATGGCCTTCTGCAGTGTGACTGTGATAAACGCAGACAGTAGCTTATGAAGAAGGCGCTCATGGCCGATTCCAATGACAAAAATGTCCCGAGCGCTTCGGTGAGGTGGTCGCTGAAATCACACGGTGACGCCAGCCTCCCGAGGTCTGCAGCGTATTTCGCGATTTCCTGACCTTCGGAGCGTCGTTGGGTGTAGAACCAATGTCTGGCTGTGAGGACGCTCTCCTTGTGCTTGAGTTGCTCACGGATCAGTGTTACGAGCTCCTCGTACATCTTGGTCGTTGTCTTTGCTGGTGCCAGCAAGTCCCTGACGAGGCCATAGACAGTGGGCCCACAACTGATTAGCAGGATAGCTCTGCGCTTGCCAACCAGTGTGGTCAGGTTGTCTCCTGCCAGGTCGTTTGCTGTGAAGTGGAGAAAGTGCATCTGGGAGGGCGCTGAGCACCTGGAGTCTCAACGCCGAGAGCGTGCAGAAATGAAGCACAGGCAGCGGAAAGTGCGTGCGGCAAACCAGTCCCACCCACCCCTTCCCACAACGACTATCTGTCCCACCTGTGACAGAGTCTGTGGCTCTCTTATTGGACTGTTCAGCCACCAAAGAATTCACTTCAGGAGTGGAAGCAAGTCTTCCTCGATTCCGAGGGACTACCTATGATGATGATGATTTATCAGAATGTTATTTGAGGGATTTACTATAGATTGAATAAAGGAATTCATCTGAGATCTGCTACCATTATAGAATCCCTAAGACCTTCTATGATGCTCTGCAGTCCCTCTCAACCACTTCCAATAAATACCTATGGAACCACTTGCTAATAAATCCTTACGAGAAATAAACTTAATTTGCCTTAGATGTGTTCAAGTAAATATTCGATGATCTCAATATTTCTGTAATTGTCCCATTTGCCCTTCGGGTCTAAATTAGACAGACATGTTCATACTATTGCTTCCGTACCAAGCAAATTAGGCCAACCGACATAACTTCAGTGATTACTTTCTTACTATTAGTCCTCCAGTAATTAGGAGCTTTATATTGGTGAGGGTTATTATATTAATTATGGTTTGCATTTTACTTTCCTCCATACATTTATTTGTTATAATCTTTCATCATTCCTTTAACAGAGTAATTCATAAACACAGCAGTGTTGTTCAAGAACACTCGAGGGCAGAGTTCTTACCTGTTTACACTCGCAATATCAGTGCAATCCAGCCAAAATCGGCCAAACCACCACAAAATCCCGGGAATTTCAAATGTAAGTGAATTACGCCTATGTTCATGTTTTCCGCCATATTTTAAGCTGGTTTAAGATTTAGTTTGACCGATCAGACCCTACCCACAAAACTAGCCATGCCCCCACGTTGGCATTGCACCTACTCAAACTCACATCCTCATCCCTCACATTGCCTACATTCACAGCTATTCAACGACGGCAGAGGCCTATCACTCAAACACATAGCTAGACTCTCACACATTCCTTTCTTTTGCAGGCCAAGATGGCACACAATAGGAGGGAGCAGTAGAGGACAAGCTCAGCTCCAGCAGCTCTCAGACCTGAAGGAGCAAATGCTGCAACTCATGGGCAGCAGGTGGTGAGCACTGTGGCCATCAGCGATGCCGGCCCCATTAGAGGAAACAACGGTATCTTCGTCCCCTCTGCTTCTCTCATCCCACTTCCCGCTCACACCAGAAGGCTTTATCACTTTCCAGCTCCTGATACTGTCTGCATTCCTTGCTCCATTCCTGCCCCCCTACCCTCACCATAATGCAAGTCTTGTGCCTTTAGGCTTTCAGATATTCAGCAAGCAGATGACCAGCCTGCCCCTAAGACCCCCAGTGAGAGTAATGAAGGAAAAGAGGAGGAGGACCCAAGCACCGCGTCATTGCATCTCTCACCCGCCGGCACCGGCTCAGAGACTGGCACTTTGCGTTATTTGGAGGCAAACTTAGTAGCGGGGTTTGCACTGGGTGCTGAACCATGGACAAGCAGGATGCAGCAAGGGAAGGAGAAAGGGTACCTCGGGCACAAGCTCCCCAGAGGGCAAGTTCGCGCACCAGTTCTGCTGCACAGGACTCAGATGCGGACCTTGATAGGAAGGTGTTCACAAGAAGGGTGATGGTCATGCTCTCTG
This sequence comes from Pristiophorus japonicus, assembly GCF_044704955.1. NCBI lineage: Eukaryota > Metazoa > Chordata > Chondrichthyes > Pristiophoridae > Pristiophorus > Pristiophorus japonicus. The sequence continues at coordinate 50,649,136 of NC_091979.1, read as the reverse complement.
AGATGATAGGTGCAATGGCAAGAGTCCCGAGAGCTTCTCAGCAATGGTAAGGAGTGTGGAGGGGTCCGCCTCCAAAACTGCACAGAGCTCTGCGCACACCATGGAACCCATCACTTCTACACTGCAGACGATGGTGGACTCCTAGAGACCGTGGGGACCCAGACCTCATGACGTGTGCCATGGACGTTATAGCAGATTCCATTGCAGCACAGGCGGAAGCAACGCAATGTCTTAGTGCTGTAATGCAGTCAATGGTTGCTTGCATGGAAGCTCAGACTGCTCTCATGCAGTCTCAGCTCCATGCCATGCAAGTTCTGACTGCTGCCATCGTCGCTGGGTCCACCACAGTCAATCGGGGATCTCACGGTGTCGCAGCAGGCCACGAATCAGTGCTCCAGCAGATTGGCAGGGATGCTGAGGTGCTGCCCTGGGGGAGTGGCAGTGGCTCAGTGGAGCAGGAACCTGCTGTCCTCTCTCAGGATGACAGCATTCCTGATCCCACCACTGCCACTCCGCCATTGCACTTCTCACTGCCTATCACCCAGCCAGGACAGACTGCCGCCGCCATCCAGCCTGAGGTGGTGCAGTCTACAGCCAGGCCTTCCAGGCCCAGAGCTGGTCGAGGGCATCCTGCAAGACCATCTGTAATCTTTGGCCCTAACACTCAGCAGCTTTCCAGCAGTCTTAGGGAACACACTACAAAGGAACAGTAGAATAGGTAAAGTCAGTGTTAAGAGGGTATACAAGATTTTGCACAAGGGTGAATAGTAAATTTAATTGTTGTTTATATATATGATTAATGTTATGCGATAACATTTTAATTTGCATATTTAGTGTTCTCTCATTTCAGTTTTCGAGCTGTGTTATGGAAGGAGAAATTAATGCACTGATGGGGACAAGCAGAGCAACCGGGAAGTGGCTTGCAATTCATTGGAACCAAAATCTGATGAGGCAGTCGCAGAACGCTCTTGCAGAAGGCCGATTGAGTGACTGCCTCCTCTGTCACCGCTGTTGCTGCTCTTGTTGCTCCTCCTCCTCCTCTTCCTCCTCCTCGTCCTCCTCCTGCTCCTCCTTGTCTCATCCTTCTCCTCCTGAGGTGTTGGAGTTATGCCTGGTAGCAATGGCTGCGCCCTCATGATGGCCAAGTTGTACAGCATGCAGCAAACGACGACGAAAAGGGACACCCACTCAGCCGAGTATTGGAGGGCTCCTCCCAAGAGGTCAAGGTAGCAGAATCGTTGCTTGAGTACTCCGATGGTCTGCTCAGTGATGTTCCTGGTGGCAGCATGGCTCTCATGATATGAGTGCTGGGCAGGAGTATTGGGGTTGCGGAGGAAAGTCATGAGCCAGGTGGATAGCCCTTGTCTCTGAGCAGAGAACCACGAGCTTATGTGGTGGCCAGAAGAAAGCTGGCACAGGATGAATACATTGTGCCTGCTGCCAGGATTCTGGGAATTGATGGTGAGGATTCTGCATGTGTGGTTGCAGACCAACTATACATTCAGTGAGTGGGAGCCTTTATGGTTATGGAATACCTCAGGATTGTTATGCGTGCCTGCAAAGCAACATGGGTGCAGTCAATGGTGTCCTGCACTATGGGTAAGCCCCCTATCCTGGCAAAGCCACATGCACACCTGTGCTGCTTCTGTGTGGTGATGGGGAAGGAAATGTAGTCCCTTTTCCTTCTGCAGCAAGCATCTGTGGCCTTTCGGATGCAGCAATAAGAACATAAGAACATAAGAAATAGAAACAGGAGTAGGTCATATGGCCCCTCGAGCCTGCTCTGCCATTCTATAAGATCATGGCTGATCTGATCATGGACTCAGCTCCACTTTCCCGCCCGCTCCCCATAACCCCTTATCCCCTTATCGTTTAAGAAACTGTCTTATTTCTGTCTTAAATTTATTCAATGTCCCAACTTTCGCAGCTCTCTAAGGCAGCGAATTCCACAGATTTACAACCTCTGAGAGAAGTAATTTCTTCTCATCTCTGTTTTAAATGGGCGACCCCTTATTCGAAGATCATGCCCTCTAGTTCTAGTCTCCCCCATCAGTGGAAACATCCTCTCTGCATCCACCTTGTCAAGCTCCCTCATAATCTTATACGTTTCGATAAGATCAGCTGTCATTCTTCTGAATTCCAATGAGTAGAGGCCCAACCTATGTTAAGTTCAGAATAACTCCATGAGACTATGTTGTAAGCTCAAACCATTGTGACCTTGGTCTCTTTAATATAACTCCAAAGTGAGGCAGCATCGTGGTGGACTGCCTTTTATACCTGCTTGCTCCAGGGTACACAAGTGACCCATAGATCTCCCACAGGTGTGCCCCCTAGTGGCAAGTCTTACACACAGGTGAGGTTCACATACATAACATCACTTCCCCCCAAAGTCTTGAGTACCAGTTATTTACAGGTTGAGGCGATCTGGCAGTCTGCGTTCCCTGGTCGATCGCCTGAGTTGAAATCCTGGCATGGGTGAGTTGGTCGGATCATTGCTGCATGGCAGCTCAGCTGGTCTGATCGGACTGTCGGGCAAGGTGGGTTCATCCTCATGGTTGACAGCGAGGTCAATTGCTGGTTAGGTGTGTGTTGGTGGATCATAGATGGTAGGGTCTTCTTCAAACTGTTCTTGGTCGTCCGTGAATCGCAGTTTGGTCTGATCCAGGTACTTTCTGCACGTTTGCCCATTCAACAATTTCACAACAAACACTCTATTCCCTTCCTTAGCTAAGACAGTGCCAGCAATCCACTTGGGACCGTGACCATAATTTAGAACAAACAGCGGATCATTGACTTCAATGTCACGCGAGGCCGCAGCGCGATCATGGTACACGTTATGCCAGTGCCGCCGGGTTTCTACGTGATCGTTGAGATCCGGCTGGAGTAAGGAGAGCCTGGTTTTGAGTGCTCTCTTCATTAACAATTCAGCAGGGGTATCCCCGGTGAGCGAATGAAGGTAGCTGAGCAGGATCCTGGATAACTGAATCTGCAAGGAGCCATCTGTTACACATCTCAAGCTTTGCTTGATTGTTTGGACTGCCTGTTCCACTTGGCCGTTGGATGCGGGTTTAAATGGGGCAGACCTGACATGCTTGATGCCATTGCGGGTCACGAACTCGTTGAATTCCGAGCTGGTGAAACATGATTCACTGTCACTGACAAGGATGTCGGGCAAACCATGGGTGGCGAACATGGCCCTGAGGCTTTCAATGGTGGCAGTGAACGTACATGATGACATTATTATACATTCAATCTGTTATGTCTTTAGATGCTCTGATAATGACTCCACGAGGCAAAGTGTTGTACTTGAACTGGAGTGACCTGAGTCCTTTATTGATAACTCCAGAGTGGATCACACAAGGTGGCCTGCCTTTTCGACTAGACCAGGCACTCCTGTACAGGTAACCTGCAAGTCTCCCATTGCGGTGCCCTCTAGTGGCACACCTTGTAATAGTGCTAGCAGTAACCATGTAGGATACATGACATCACTCTCCCCCAAGCCTTTAGTGCAAATCGCCTCTGCATCGAATGTGTTCTGGGCTTAGCTCTATCTGGTTGACTCTTGGCGGGTCGTTTCTATCTTGGGTGAGTGGTTGGTATTTCGTTGGCAGTAGAGTGCTGGTGGTTTCTGTTTGAGTTTGTCCATGACCATTCCATTCTCTCCCCACCCCCCCACCCCCGTCACATATAGATTATGCCGGAGGCCCATTACATTCATAAACATTCAAGTCCAGAAAAAAAAATTTGCATTACATTTGTGGTTCAGTTGTGAGGCAAGTACATTCGACTGGTGATATACATTATTGATACGTACTGGGGATCGGTGACAGGTGCGTAAGGACAAGCTACTTCCAGAACTGCTGGATGGTGTCCAGGTAGTCTGGTGGCAGCACGGTGCCCAGTGCTGGCAGTGGGAACCCAGTTGGCTCAAGTTGCCTGCTCTCGGGGCTGTTGCCATTGCTCCTAGCGTCGGGCAGGTTCACAGATGCCTGTGACCTCCCTGTCCTTTCTTTGCGCCCTGGGTCGCTGCTGCTTCCTGAGGAGCCATCGTCGAGCCATGCACAGGGAACTGCTGACTCGTTTGCCTGGGCGTTATTTGGTTTGGGATCCTGGCTGGTCCCGGTCCCCTTTGGGAGAACAGTTGTGGGTGACCCTTCGTTCCCGGGTATGGCCTTGACCTTGGTGGCAATGTGGTCTGGGGGCTGTGTCTTAGCACAGTTTGCTCTTTCAGGCCCATGGCGGTTGGTGCCATCGGGTGCCTGAGAGGTGGAGCCGATCAGGGGCAGGGTATCGATACCAGTGCCATTGCCCTCCTGAGATCGCTTGCTCTGCAGCTCGTATGTATTGGCTGCTTGTGGCCCCACTCCATGGTGCATAACTCTGGTCCCAGGGACGCAGGCTACTACATTGGGTAGCTCGCTGGACATGTGTCAAAAAGGAGTTAGATGTAGTCCTTACTACTAGGGGGATCAAGGGGTATGGCGAGAAAGCAGGAATGGGGTACTGAAGTTGCTTGTTCAGCCATGAACTCATTGAATGGCGGTGCAGGCTTGAAGGGCCGAATGGCCTACTCCTGCACCTATTTTCTATGTATGTTTCCATACTCTATGTTTCTATGTGTGGTCCTGATGGGTGGCTGCCCAATGCATTGACTGAATGCAGTTGAAATCCTACATCGCACAACGTTTCATTACTCATTGTAAATAACCTGTAGCTCCAATCGTGATTGCGCGCCTTTTCTTTGCTTATTGCATGCACACAACTCTGATCATCAATTGTACCTTTTAGCTCTAACTCACAGTTGCTCTTACATTGATTGAAAATGTGGAACTGTCCCTTTAAGTGTGGTGGGTTGCAGGCCTCCTTTAAGAGAGCCTTGCTTCCTTTACCGCAATCCTCTTCTCTGTTTGGTGCCATGTGTTGCTCCATCAGCGCTGCACCTCGTGGTCTTGCTGCCGTCATCTTTTTCTTCAGTGCATCACCTCGTGGTTTGGGCGCCATCTTTCTTCCATCCACAATGTCAACTGTGGTGATTCTCTTCTCCCTGGGTTCTGCCACCAAAGCTGGGAAGTCGCCTTTGGACCTGATTTTCTTCCTCTGGAGTCCTGCCACTGGAGCCTGGAAGGTATATTTGCGTCGTCTCAGCTGGATCATTTCCACGCAATCGTGCTGAGTGGTCTGTGCCTCGGGTGCTGTGCTGGTCTTCTCTCTGGTGCCGGGCCCACCCTCAAGTGAGGGCTTGCTTTGCCTCCGAGTGCGAAGCCGTCGATCGCTGGAGGGGTGAAGTCTTCCCACTTCCGATGGATCTTCTCCATTCACCTTCGTTGGTCCATCACCTGCAACAATCCACAGAGGTAACTTGTGCACCGCGCCATCGTGGAGTACCTTTACATCTACACTACCAACGACTGGGATAAGTTCATCAGTGTAGGTGCCCAGCTTTGCCTGAACCGGGACCAAATTGGGTCATTTAGCTTGATTGTCCCATAGCCTCTCAAAGGCTTCTTGATTCATTACTGACTAGCTCGCCCCCGTGTCCACTTCCATGAAGACTGGAATGCCATCTATCTCGACTTCCATCCTCAACGGGGAACACTCGGTGGTGCAGGTAAACATGCTATATACCTAATCATGGGGCTGAGCTGCCTATCTGACTATCGCTTCATAATGCGCGCTGGATTCATGGCCATCTGCAGACTCTTCATCAACACAGTGAGTCATATTTCTCTTACACATTCACTGGAGGTGGCCCTTTGTGCTGCAGCCTTTACATAAATAGTCTTTAAAATGGCACTGGTGAGCCCTGTGATTCCCTCCACAACGCCAGCATGGAGCTACTCGACTAGACCCCTCGGCGGACTCTAAGTTAAGGGATTTGGGGGCCTGTTCTCTCTTCCCTGAGAAGGTTCGTGTTCTACAGTCCAGCCTCTGAGTACTCTGTGCACAGTACTTGCCGGGTTTGAGTCCTGAGGAGGAGTCATCTGCCTAGAGCCGCAGGTCGAGGTCATAAATGCCTGGCTCACAGAGATGGCCTTCTGCAGTGTGACTGGTAAACGCAGACAGTAGCTTATGAAGAAGGCCCTCATGGCCGATTCCAATGTCAAAAATGTCTCGCAGTGCTTTGGTGAGGTGGTCGCCGAAATCACACGGTGCCGCCAGCCTCCTGAGGTCTGCAGCATATTTTGCAAGTCTCCCTGGCCTTCAGGCTGTCAGTGGGTGTAGAACAGGTGTCTGGCAGTGAGGATGCTCTCCTTGGGCTTGAGTTGCTCTTGGATCACCGTTACGAGCTCCTCGTATGTCTTGGTCGTTGTCTTCGCTGTTGCCAGCAAGTCCCTGATGAGACCATAGACGGTGGGCCCACAATTGGTTAGCAGGATAGCTCTACGCTTATCAGCCAGTGTGGCCGGGTGTCGCCTGCCAGGTCGTTTGCTGTGAAGAAATGGTTGAGCCTCTCCACAAAGGCATCCCAATAATCACCATCGGCGAACTGCTGCAATGTACCAAGGGTAGCCATTTTCGCGTAAAAGTCCATAATCTCATCGCAATTGTTATCTCTTTAGATGCTCTGATAATGGCTCCACAAGGCAATATGTTGTACTTGAACTGTAGTGACCTTAGTCCTTTATTGATAACTCCAGAGTGAGGATCACAAATGATGGCCTGCCTTTTATACTAGCCAAGGCACACACCTGTACAGGTAACCTGCAAGTCTCCCACTGCGGTGCCCTCTGGTGGCACACATAGAAACAGAGAAACATAGAAAATAGGTGCAGGAGTAGGCCATTTGGCCCTTCGAGCCTGCAGTACCATTCAATAAGATCATGGCTGATCATTCCCTCAGTACCCTTTTCGTGCTTTCCCTCCATACCCCTTGATCCCTTAAGCCGTAAGGGCCATATCTAACTCCTTTTTGAATATATTTAGTGAATTGGCCTCAACAATTTTCTGTGGTAGAGAATTCCACAGGTTAACAACTCTCTGAATGAAGAAGTTTCTCCTCATCTCAGTCCTAAATATCCTACCCCTTATCCTTAGACTGTCTCCCCTGGTTCTTGACTTCCCTATCATCGCGAACATTCTTCCCGCATCTAACCTGTCCAGTCCCGTTAGAATCTTGTAAGTTTCTATGAGATCCCCTCTCATCCTTCTAAACTCCAGTGTATAATGGCCCAGTTGATCCAGTCTCTCGTCATATGTCAGTCCCTCCATCCCGGGAATCAGTCTGGTGAACCTCTGCTGCACTCCCTCAATAGCAAGAACGTCCTTCCTCAGATTAGGAGACCAAAACTGAACACAATATTCCAGGTGAGGCCTCACCAAGGCCCTGTACAACTGCAGTAAGACCTCCCTGCTCCTATACTCAAATCCCCTAGCTATGAAGGTCAACATACTATTTGCCTTCTTCGCTGCCTGCTGTACCTGAATGTCAACTTTCAATGACTGATGAACCATGACATACAGGTCTCGTTGCACTTCCCCTTTTCCTAATCTGCCGCCATTCAGATAATATTCTTCCTTTGTGTTTTTGCCCCAAAAGTGGATAACCTCACATTTATCCACATTATACTGCATCTGCCGTGCATTTGCCCACTCACCTAACCTGTCCAAGTCACCCTGCAACCGTTTGGTCTCCTCCTCACAGCCCACACCGCCACCCAATTTAGTATCATCTGCAAACTTGGAGATATTACACTCAATTCCTTCAGCTAAATCATTAATGTATATTGTAAGGAGCTGGGGTCCCAGCACTGAGCCCTGCGGCACTCCACTAGTCACTGCCTGCCATTCTGAAAAGGTCCCGTTTATCCCGACTCTCTGCTTCCTGTCTGCCAACCAGTTCTCTATCCATGTCAGTACATTACCCCCAATACCATGTGCTTTGATTTTGCACACCAATCTCTTGTGTGGGACATTGTCAAAAGCCTTTTGAAAGTCCAAATACACCACATCCACTGGCTCTCCGTTGTCCACTCTACTAGTTACATTCCTCAAGCATGATTTCCCTTTCATAAATCCATGCTGACTTGGACCGATCCTGTCACTGCTTTCCAAATGCGCTGCTATTTCATCTTTAATAATTTATTACAACATTTTCCCCACTACTGATGTCAGGTTAAACGGTCTATAATTACCCGTTTTCTTTCTCCCTCCTTTTTTTTTTAAACAGTGGTGTTACATTCGCTACCCTCCAGTCCATAGGAACTGATCCAGAGTCGATAGACTATTGGAAAATGATCACCAATGCATCCACTATTTCTATGGCCACTTCGTTAAGTACTCTGGGATACAGACTATCAGGTCCCGGGGATTTATCGGTCTTCAATCCCATCAATTTCCCTAACACAATTTCCTGCTTTATAAGGATATCCTTCAGTTCCTCCTTCTCACTAGACCCTCGGTCCCCTAGTATTTCTGGAATGTTCTTTGTGTCTTTTTTTGTGAAAACTAAACCAAAGTATTTGTTTAACTGGCCCACCATTTCTTTGTTCCCCATTATAAATTCACCTGAATCTTCACCTTGTAATATTGCTAGCAGTAACCATGTAGGATACATGACACAATCCATTTTGAGTAAGCGTCCACTGCTACTAGAAACATCTTCCCTAGAAAGGGGCCAGCGAAATTTAAGTGGATCCTGGACCACGGTTTGGAGGGCTGTTATCTATTTAACCCTTGGCAACCTATATCAGACCACGACCAGAGGGCCTACCTGTTGGAGTCCCAAGGGATCCCAGCATCCCTTGGGAGCACTGTATATAAGCAGGCCACCATGCGGTACCTGCATTCTGGAGTCTAATTAAAGGAGCTAAAGTCTTGCTTACTCATTGCTTACAGTACTCAGTTTCATCCTTTATTATAAGCGTAATAATTGGCGATGAGGTAATGAACAACTGTGCGAAAATGCAAAGAACAGTTGGTATCCTGGAGAAGTTCTCAGAAGGGGACGATTGGGAGGTCTTCATGGAGCGACTCGACCAATACTTTGTGGCCAACGAGCTGGAAGGGGTCGAGAACGCTGCCAAACGAAGGGCGATCCTCCTTACCGTCTGTGGGGCAACAACCTATGGCCTCATGAAGAATCTTCTAGCTCCGGTAAAACCAACAACCAAATCCTATGAAGAATTGTGTAAGCTGGTCCGGGAGCACCTAAATCCTAAGGAAAGCATTTTGATGGCGAGGTATCGGTTCTACACGTGTCAACGGTCGGAGTGCCAGGAAGTTACGTCGCCAAATTAAGGCGCCTTGCAGGACATTGCGAATTTGATGGATTCCTTGAACAAATGCTGAGTGACTTTTTTGTGCTTGGCATTGGCCATGAGGTAATCCTTCGCAAACTATTGACTGTTGAAACACCAAATCTGAGCAAAGCCATAATGATAACCCAGACATTTATGTCCACCAGCGATAACACCAAACAAATTTCGCAACATAAAGAGGTTTCAGCCAGTACTGTGCACAAAGTAACGTTGTTTTTGAGCAGGAATATGCATGGCGGAACGTACACGCCGGCTGCTGCACTACCTCAGATGACCCAGAGTCCACCATCAATCGTTAACTGCCTCGCATTAACACCTTGTTGGCATTGTGGAGGTGATCATCGGGACTATCAATGCCGCTTCAAGCACTATGCGTGCAACGGCTGCGGAACAATGCGACACCTTCAGCGAATGTGCTGGCGAGCTGCAAACCCTGCAAACCACCACATTGCAGAGGAAGATTGATCCACTGTGGATCAGGCTGAACTAGAGACTCGAACCAAGGAGACAGAAGTGTACGGGTACACACCTTCACCACAAAATGTCCACCAATAATGTTAAAAGTTGAACTGAACAGAGTTCCGGTATCCATGGAACTGGACATGGGTGCGAGTCAGTCCATAATGAGCAAACAGGCCTTCGACAGGCTGTGGTGCAACAAGGCACACAGCCCAAGCTCAGCCCCATTCATACCAAGCTAAGAACTTACACCAAAGAACTGATCCCTGTAATTGGCAGCGCAGAAGTCAAAGTCTCCTATGATGGAGCCGTGCACGAACTCCCACTATGGATTGTGCCAGGGGATGGCCCACATTGTTCGGCAGAAGCTGGCTGGGAACAATCTGCTGGAACTGGGATGACATCCGAGCGCTTTCATCCGGCGACGACGCCTCATGTGCCCAGGTCCTGAGCAGATTTCCATCGTTGTTCAAGCCAGGCATTGAAAGTTTCTCAGGGGTGAAAGTGCAGATCCATTTGGTTCCTGGTACACGACCCATCCACCACAAGGCATGGGCAGTACCGTATATGATGCAAGAGAATGTGAAAATTGAACTGGACAGGCTGCAGCGAGAAGGCATCATCGCGCTGGTGGAATCCAACGAGTGGGCCAGTCCGAATTCCAGGTACTCAAAGGTGACGGCACAGTCAGAATTTGTGGGAACTATAAAGTAACGATTAACCGTTTTTTGCTACAGGACCAGTACTCGCTACCCAAGGCAGACGACCTATTTGCGACCCTGACTGGAGGAAAGACGTTCACCAAGTTGGACCTGCCCTCGGCCTTCATGACGCAGGAGCTGGAGGAATCTTCGAAAGGCCTCACCTGCATCAACACGCACAAAGGTCTGTTCATCTATAGCAGATGCCCATTCAGGATTTGGTCGGCCGTGGCAATTTTCCAACAGAACATGGAGAGCTTGCTAAAGTCAGTTCCACGCACCGTGGTTTTCCAGGACGACATACTGGTCACAGGTCGGGGTCAACATTGAACACTTGAAGAATCTGGAAGAGGTTCTAAATCGGCTAAATCGCGTGGGACTCAGGTTGAAACGCTCAAAGTGTGTTTTCCTGGCGCCAGAGGTCGAGTTCTTGGGAAGAAGAATCACAGCAGACGGCATCAGACCCACCAACGCCAAGATGGAGGCCATCTAGAACACGCCGAGAACACAGAACGTGACAGAGCTGCGGTCGTTCCTGGGAATCCTCAACTATTTCGGTCATTTCCTACCTGGATTAAGCACCTTGCTAGAACCCCTACGAGTGCTACTGCGCAAGGGAGACGACTGGGTATAGGGGAATTCACAAGAAGCTGCCTTTCAGAAAGCCAGAAATCTGTTATGTTCAAACAAACTGCTTGTTCTGGATAACCCATGTAAACGATTAGTGCTAGCTTGCAATGCGTCGTTATACAGGGTCGGGTGTGTGTTACGACAGGCTAACGAATCGGGGATTTCGCAACCGGTCGTTTATGAGTCCAGGAGTTGGTCCAAGGCCGAAAGGGCCTACAGCATGATTGAAAAAGAAACTCTAGCATACGTTTATGGGGTGAAAAAAAATGCACCAGTATTTGTTTGGTCTCAAGTTTAAGCTTGAAACGGACCATAAGCCGCTCATATCGCCATTCTCAGAGAGCAAAGGGATTAACACCAATGCCTCTGCCCGCATCCAAAGATGGGCGCTCACGCTGTCGGCATACAACTATGTCATCCACCACAGACTGGGCACAGAGAACTGCGCTAATGCTCAGTCGGCTACCATTGCCCACCACTGGGGTGGAAATGGCACAGCCTGCAGACTTGCTCATGGTGATGGATGCATTCGAAAATGAAAAGTCATCCGTTATGACCCGCCAGATCAGGACCTGGACCAGCCAGGATCCTTTCCCTGGTAAAAAAAACTGTGTCCTCCATGGGAGCTGGTCCAGCGTCCCAACGGAGATGCAGGAAGAGATTGAGCCACTCCACAGGCGCAAAGACGAAATGTCCTTACAGGCGGACTATCTTTTGTGGGGTAATCGCGTGGTCTTGCCCAAGAAAGGCAGAGAAATGTTCATACATGACCTACACAGCACCCACCCAGGCATTGTAATGATGAAAGCCATAGCCAGATCCCAGGTGTGGTGGCCCAGCATCGACTCAGATTTAGAGTCATGCATGCGCCAGTGCAACACTTGCTCTCAATTGAGCAATGCACCCAGAGAGGCACCGCTAAGTTTGTGGTCCTGGCCCTCCAAACCGTGGTATAGAATCCATGTTGACTATGCGGGCCCATTTCGAGGCAAAATGTTCTTGGTTGTTGTGGATGCTTATTCAAAATGGATTGAATGTGTAATAATATCTGTAAGCACGTCCACCGCCGCCATCAAAAGCCTACGAGCCATGTTTGCCACACAGAGCCTGCCTGATGTCCTAGTCAGTGACAATGGGCCGTGTTTCACCAGTGCTGAATTCAAGGAATTCATGACTCGCAATGGGATCAAGCACATCACATCTACCCCGTTCAAGCTCACATCCAACGGCCATGCAGATCAGGCAGTTCAGACCATCAAGCAAAGCTTGAAACGTGTGTCGGAAGACTCCCTGCAGACCTGACTGTCCCGAGTTCTGCTCAGCTACCGCACCAGATCCCACTCACTCACTGGGGTTCCCCCAGCTGAGCTGGTCATGAAAAGGGTGCTCAAAACAAGGCTCTCTCTTGTCCACCCTGATCTCCATGATCACGTCGAGGGCAGGCGGAATCAACAAAGCATGTACCATGATCGTGCAAATTTGTCACGCGATATTGAGGTCAATGATCCTGTGTTTGTATTCAATTATGGACATGGTCCCAAATGGCTCACTGGCACAGTCATAGCCAAAGAAGGGAGTACGGTGTTTCAGGTCAAATTGGCCAATGGACTAACGTGCAGAAAGCATTTGGACCAAATCAAATTGCAGTTCACTAACAGCCATGAGCAACCCAAAGAGGACACCACCAACTTCGACCCTCCAACACACACACACAAGTGGCAACTGACATCATGGTTGACCACAAAGCTGAACTCACCATCCCCAGCAGCCCGGCAAGGCCAGCTGCCCAGCAGCCCAGTGAAGAACCAACCAACTCACCTACACCTGCACTTGTACCGAGACCGTCTCACCCTGAAAATAAGTATAGTATTGACTTTACGAGGGAGTGATGACATGTATTTAACCCTTGGAAATCTGTATCATACCACCACCAGAGGGCCTACCTGTTGGAGTCCCAAGGGATCCCATCACTGCTTACAGTACTCAGTTTCATTCTTTATTATAAGCGTAATAATGGCCATGACCACAGGCTCAGGGGGGGGCCTCCCTGGGTGTGTTGCTCAGCTGTGAGCAAGTGTCGCATTGGTGTACACATGACTCGAATTCGGAGTCAATGCCGGGCGACCAGACATGCGACCTGGCTATAGCCTTCATCATGACTATGCCTGGGTGGGCACTGTGTAGGTCGCGTATAAAATGTTTCCCTGCCCTTTTTGGGCAAAATCACGCAATTCCCCCATAGGAGACAATCCGACTGGACTGACAGTTCGTCCTTATGTCAGTGAAAAGGCTTAATTTCATCTTGCATTTCCCCGGGAACCCCAGACCAGCTCCCATTGAGGATGCATCTTTTTACTAGTGATAGCAGGGTGTCTTGGCTGGCCCAGGTCCTGATCTGGCGAGCCATGACGGGTGACCCCCCTCACTCTCAAAAACATCCATTACCAGAAGCAAGTCTGTGGGTTGCAACATTTCCACCCCGGTGGTGGGCAATGGCAGCTGACTGAGGGCGTCAGCTCAGTTCTCAGTGTCTGGTCTGTAGCGGATAACATAGTCATATGCAGACAGTGTTAGTGCCCATCTTTGGATGCGGGACGAAGCATTGGTGTTGATACCTTTGCTTTCTGAGAGTAGTGAAGTAAGCAGTTTCCGGTCAGTTTCGAGCTCGAACCGGAGACCAAATAGTTATTGGTGCATTTTCTTAACCCTGTATACACAAGCCAATGCTTCTTTCTCAACCATACTGTAGGCACTTTCAGCCTTGGATAAACATCTGGACACATATGCAACCAGTTGCAGTTTGCCTGACACATTTGCTTGTTGTAACACACAACCGACCCAGTACGACGACGCATCACATGCTAGTACTAAGCGTTTACATGGGTCATACAATACAAGTAACTTGTTAGAGCATAGCAGGTTTCTGGCCTTATTAAAGGCTGTCTCTTGCGATTTGCCCCAAACCCAGTCGTCACCCTTGCGTAGCAATAGATGCAAGGGTTCCAGCAAAGTGCTCAACCCCGGCAGAAAGTTAACAAAGTAGTTGAGGAGTCCCAGGAACAAACGCAGCTCCGTCACATTTTGGGTGCATTCTTGATGGCTTCCGTCTTGGAGTCTGTAAGTCTGATGCCGTCCGCCGCAATCTTTCTCCCCAGAAATTCAACCTCTGGCGCCAGGAAAACACACTTGGAGCATTTCAGTCTGAGTCCCACTCTGTTCAGTCGCTTTAGAATCTATTCCAGGTTGTGCAAGTGTTCGGTGGTGTTGCGACCAATGATCAAGATGGTCGTCTTGGAGCACCACTGTGCATGGAACTGATTTCAGCAGACTCTCCGTGTTCCTCTGGAAGATGGTCGCCGCCGAGCGAATCCCAAGGGGGCATCTGTGGTACACGAACAGTCCTTTGTACGTGTTGATGCGCATCAACTTCTTTGACGTTTCAGCCAGCTCCTGTGTCATGTAAGCAGAGGTTAGCTCTAGCTTGGTAAATGACTTTCCCCCTGCTAGCGTTGCGAATAGGTCCTCCGCTTTAGGTAGTGGGTGCTGGTCCTGTAACGAGACTCGTTTGATCGTTACCTTGTAGTCCGCACAGATTCTGATCATCCCATCGCTCTTTAGCACCAGCACGATTGGACTGGCCCACTCGTTGAACTCGACTGCTGATATGATTCCCTCTCGTTGAAGTGTGTCCAGCTCGATTTCGACTTTCTCTTGCATCATATATGGGACTGCTCGGGCCTTGTGATGAACGAGCCGTGCCCCAGGAAGAAGTTGGATCTGCACTTTGACGCCTGTGAAGTTGCCGATGCCTGGCTCAAATAACGGCGGGAATTTGTTTAGCATCTGGGCGCACGGGGCTTCATCCATCGAAGATAGTGCTTTGATGTCATCCCAGTTCCACCGGATCTTGCCTAGCCAGCTCCTGCCAAACAGTGTTGGGCCATCGCCTGGTACAATCCATAGTAGTAAATCATGCACCCTTCTGTCATACGATACGTTCACTGTCGCACTGCCGATAACAGGTATGAGTTCTTTGGTGTATGTGCGCAGCGTAGTGTGAATCAGGCTCAGTTTTGGCCTCTGTGCCTTGTTACTCCAGTTTCTTAAAAGTCTTCTGGCTCATAATCGATTGACTCGCCCCCGTGTCCAATTCCATGGCGACTAGAATGCCATTAAGTTTGACTTTTAACATTATCGGAGGGCTTTTGGTGGTGAAGGTGCGTACCCCATACACTTCCTCCTCATCCTCCGGTTGAGTTGCCTCTCCTGCTCGTTCAGTGTGATCCGCGCTGGATCGGTCGCTCTCTGCTGACTCTGCCATGTGGTGAATCCGAGGTCACTTGCACTATCGCTGGAGGTGCCCCATTGTTCCACAGCCCTTGCACACGTAGTGCTTGAATCGACATTGATGGGCTCTGTGACTGCCCCCGCAGCACCACCATGGTGTTAATGGATTCACATTAGCACTCCCCACCGGCCTCTGAGTCACCTAGGTCTGGCCTCTGCGGTCGTGTGGGTTCTACTATGTACAGTTATGCCTGCTGATGCCATTATTTTATGCACAGTTGCCGGTGAGCTTTGATTTTGTGAAGATATGTGTTTCGTGTTGTCGCTCGTGGATGTGAAGGCCTGGGCTATCGTGATGGCCTTGCTCAGATCTAAGGATTCGGCAGACAGTAGTTTGCGGAGGATGGCCTCGTAGCCAATTCCGAGCATGATAAAGTCCCGCAACATTTCCCCCAGAGATCCTGCAAATTCGCTTGGTCCCGCAAGGCATCTTAGGTCGGTGACAAAGCTCGCCACGTTCTAGCCCTCGGAGCGATGGTGCGTGTAAAAGCGATACCTGGCCATTAAGATTTTCTCCTTCGGCTGGAGGTGTTCTCGGGCCAGCGCACACAGCTCTGTGTAAGTCTTGTCCGTTGGTTTGTCTGGGATCAGTCGATCTTTGAGAAGGCCATATACCGACAACCCACATGCGGTGAGGAGAATCGCCCTGCGCTTGGTTTCCGTCTCAGCTGTGTCCAGCTCGTTCCCCACGAAGTACTGGTCAAGACGCTCAACGAAGGCTTCCTAATCATCACCCTCAATAAATCTCTCAAGAATACCAATAGCAGCCATTTCCGTGTGAAAGTTCGTGATCTACAACTTGTCGCCAGTTGTTAAGTGCAGAATAACTCCATGAGACTGTGTTGAAAGCTCAAACCATTGTCACCTTGATCTCTTTAATATAACTCCAAAGTGAGGCAGCAGCGTGGTGAACTGCCTTTTATACCTGCTTGCTCCAGGGTACACAGGTGATCCATAGGTCTCCCACACATGTGCCCCCGAGTGGCAAGTCTTACACACAGGTGAGATTCACATACATAACAACCTACTCAACCTTTCCTCATAAGTCAACCCCATCATCACCGGAATGAAGCTCGTGAACTTTCTTTGAACTGCCTCCAAATCAAGTATATCCTTTTGTAAATATGGAAACCAAAACTGCACGCAGTATTCCAGGTATGGCCTTACCAATACCTTATATAGCTGCAGCAAGACTTCCCTGCTTTTATACTCCAATGGATGGCAAACTAGGAGATGATAGAGATGTCCCCTGTTGCACACTGGAAAGATCCATTAGAGATGTCTCCTGTTGCACACTGGAAAGATCCACTGGCAGAGAAATTGAGCACAATGGGGAACTTGATTGTCACTGAGAGAGCCGTCCTCACCCTGGTCTGAGATCCAGGTCTGGTTGCAGGAGGTGGCAGAGTTCCTCAGTAAAATTGATGTCGAAGAACTGCTGCCGGAATACCCTGGGATGGTAAGGTCTCCAGTTGAGTGCCCTGTTTGCCCTTCTCCCTCTGGTCACATTTTGCTGTCCTTCTGCCTCGGTTGCCTCCAAAGTTCAGTGCCAGCACAGCCCGCATGAAACAATCAAAATGTTGGACTTTCAAACCTGCCCTCAATAAAATCATGAATATTTATGAGCCAGAACACTCCTTCCACTAAATAAACATTTAATAAACAGTCTCCTAGTAAAGGATCCCCTTGGAATGAGTGAATTACATATGAGATTGAATTACAAATTCAGATAGAGGGTGGGAAAGTTGGGTCTCTAACCAGCGAATTAATCTTAAATAAAGGAGACTATGAAAGTATGAGGGCTGAGTTGGCTAAAGTGGACAGGGAAAATCGATTAAAGTTTAGTAGGGTTGATGAGCCGTGGTGTACATTTAAAGAGATATTTCAGAACGTTCAAGAAGAATATATTCCAGTGAGGAGGAAAGGGTGTAAGGAACATAGAAACATAGAAAATAGGTGCAGGAGTAGGCCATTCGGCCCTTCGAGCCTGCACCACCATTCAATGTGATCATAGCTGATCATGCAACTTCAGTACCCTATTCCTGCTTTCTCTCCATACCCCTTGATCCCTTTAGCCATAAGGGCCACATCTAACTCCCTTTTGAATATATCTAATGAACTGGCCTCAACAGCTTTCTGTGGTAGAGAATTCCACAGGTTCAAAATTCTCTGAGTGAAGAAGTTTCTCCTCATCTCGGTCCTAAATGGCTTACCCCTTATCCTTAGACTGTGACCCCTGGTTCTGGACTTCCCCAATATCGGGAACATTTTTCCTGCATCTAACCTGTCCAATCCCATCAGAATTTTATATGTTTCTATGAGATCTCCTCTCATTCTTCTAAATTCCAGTGAATATAAGCCTAGTCAATCCAGTCTTTCTTGATATGTCAGTCCTGCCATCTCGGGAATCAGTCTGGTGAACCTTCGCTGCACTGCCTCAAAAGAAAGAATGTCCTTCCTCAGATTAGGAGACCAAAATTGCACACAATATTCCAGGTGAGGCCTCACCAAGGCCCTGTACAACTGCAGTAAGACCTCACTGCTCCTATACTTAAATGCTCTCGCTATGAAGGCCAACATGCCATTTGTATTCTTCACCGCCTGCTGTACCTGCATGCCAACTTTCAATGACTGATGTACCATGACACTCAGGTCTCGTTGCACCTCCCCTTTTCCTAATCTGTCACCATTCAGATATTATTCTGCCTTCCTGTTTTTGCCACCAAAGTGAATAACCTCACATTTATCTATATTATATTGCATCTGCCATGCATTTGCCCACTCACCTAACCAGTCCAATTCACCCTGCAGCCTCTTAGCATCCTCCTCACACTGCCACCACCTAGCTTGGTGTCATCTGCAAACTTGGAGATATTACATTCAATTCCTTTGTCTAAATCATTAATGTATATTGTAAATAGCTGGGGTCCCAGCACTGAACCTTGTGGTAACCCACTAGTCACTGCCTGCCATTCTGAAAAGGACCTGTTTATTCCACGATTTGCTTCCTGTCTGCAAACCAGTTCTCTATCCACGTCAATACATTACCCCAAAACCATGTGCTTTAATGTTGCACACTAATCTCTTGTGTGGGACCTTGTCAAAAGCCTTTTGAAAGTCCAAATACACCACATCCACTGGTTCTCCCTTGTCCATCCTCAAAAAATTCGAGAAGATTTGTCAAGCTTGATTTCCCTTTCATAATTCCATGCTGACTTGGACCGATCCTGTCACTGCTTTCCAAATGCGCTGCTATTTCATCTTTAATAATTGATTCCAACATTTTCCCCACTACTGATGTCAGGCTATAATTCCTTGTTTTCGCTCTCCCGCCTTTTTGAAAAAGTGGTGTTACATTAGCTACCCTCCAATCCATATGAACTGATCCAGAGTCTATAGAATGTTGGAAAATGACCACCAATGCATCCACTATTTCCAGGGCCACTTCCTTAAATACTCTAGGATGCAGACTATCAGGCCCTAGGGATTTATCAGCCTTCAATCCCATCAATTTCCTAACACAATTTCCTGACTAATAAGGATTTCCTTCAGTTCCTCCTTCTCGCTAGACCCTCGGTCCCCTAGTATTTCTGGAAGGTTATTTGTGTCTTCCTTAGTGAAGACAGAACCAAAGTATTTGTTCAATTGGTCTGCCATTTCTTTGTTCTCCATTATAAATTCACCTGATTCTGACTGTAAGAGACCTACATTTGTCTTCACAAATCTTTTTCTCCACATATCTATACAAGCATTTGTCGTCAGTTTTTATGCTCCTTCCAATCTTACACCAATACTCTATTTCCCCCTCCTAATTAAACCCTTTGTCCTTCTCTGCTGAATTCTAAATTTCTCCCAGTCCTCAGGTTTGCTGCTTTTTCTGGCCAATTTATATGCCTCTTCCTTGGATTTAACACTATCCCTAATTTACCTTGTTAGCCACGGTTGAGCCACCTACCCCATTTTATTTTTACGCTAGACAGGGATGTACAATTGTTGAAGTTCATTCATGTGATCTTTAAATATCTGCCATTGCTTATCCACCGTCAACCCTTTAAGTATCATTCACCAGTCTATCCTAGCCAATTCACGTCTCATACCATCGAAGTTAACTTTCTTTAAGTTCAGGACCCTAGTCTCTGAATTAACATGTGTCACTCTCCATCTTAATAAAGAATTCTACCATATTATGGTCACTCTTCATTGTCATTCAGAAGAATGAGAGGTGATCTTATTGAAACGTATAAAATAATGAGGGGGCTTGACAAGGTGGATGCAGAGAGGATGCTTCCACTGATAGGGGAGACTAGAACTAGAGGGCATAATCTTAGAATAAGGGGCTGCCATCTAAAACTGAGATGAGGATTTATTTCTTCTCTCAGAGGGTTGTGGATCTGTGGATTACGCTGCCGCAGAGAGCTGTGGAAGCTGGGACATTGAATAAATTTAAGACAGAAATAGACAGGTTCTTAAACGATAAGAGACTAAGGGGTTATGGGGAGCGGGCAGGGAAGTGGACCTGACTCCATGATCAGATCAGCCATGATCGTATTAAATGGCGGAGCAGGCTCGAGGGGCCATATGGCCTGCTCCTGCTTCTGTTTCTTATGTTATTATGTTCGTATGTTCTAACTACAAATCACTCAAATTGGTCAAAACTCCAGTCTGCCTATGTGAAACTAAACAGGAAACATTATTGGCCGATTAAAGTTAACCCGACACTGGCGCCTTTAATTAGCACTCCTCCAGCTGACATCTGACTGAAACCCAACTGCTGAAGCTGTTGTTATCAGCGCAGCCTTCGGCCGCCTGAGGAAGAGAGTGTTCGAAGGTCAGGCCCTCAAATCTGGCACCAAGCTTATGGTCTACAGGGCGGCAGTGATACCCGCCCTCCTGTATGGCTCAGAGACGAGGGTCTAGTAAGAACTGAGTCTAGGAGGAACTGAGAGAAATCCTTATTAGTCGGGAAATTGTGTTGGGGAAATTGATGGGATTGAAGGCCGATAAATCCGCAGGGACTGATGGTCTGCATCCCAGAGTAGTTAAGGAGGTGGCCTTGGAAACAGCGGATGCATTGACAGTCATTTTCCAACATTCCATTGACTCTGGATCAGTTTCAATGGAGTGGAGGGTAGCCAATGTAACCCCACTTTTTAAAAAAGGAGGTAGAGAGAAAACAGGGAATTATAGAACAGTCAGCCTGACATCGGTAGTGGGTAAAATGATGGAATCAATTATTAAGGATGTCATAGCAGCGCATTTGGAAAGAGGTGACATGATAGGTCCAAGTCAGCATGGATTTGTGAAAGGGAAATCATGCTTGACAAATCTTCTGGAATTTTTTGAGGATGTTTCCAGTAGAGTGGACGAGGGAGAACCAGTTGATATAGTGTATTTGGACTTTCAAAAGGCTTTCGACAAGGTCCCACACAAGAGATTAATGTGCAAAGTTAAAGCACATGGGATTGGGGGTAGTGTGCTGACGTGGATTGAGAACTGGTTGGCAGACAGGAAACAAAGAGTAGGAGTAAATGGGTACTTTTCAGAATGGCAGGCAGTGACTAGTGGGGTACTGCAAGGTTCTGTGCTGAGGCCCTAGCTGTTTACATTGTACATTAATGATTTAGACCAGGGGATTAAATGAGTATCTCCAAATTTGCGGATGACACTAAGTTGGGTGGCAGTGTGAGCTGCGAGGAGGATGCTATGAGGCTGCAGAGTGACTTGGATAGGTTAAGTGAGTGGGCAAATGCATGGCAGATGAAGTATAATGTGGATAAATGTGAGGTTATCCACTTTGGTGGTAAAACCAGAGAGACAGACTATTATCTGAATGGTGACAGATTAGGAAAAGGGGAGGTGCAACAAGACCTGGGTGTCATGGTACATCAGTCATTGAAGGTTGGCATGCAGGTAGGTACAGCAGACGGTTAAGAAAGCAAATGGCATGTTGGCCTTCATAGTGAGAGGATTTGAGTACAGGGGCAGAGAGGTGTTACTACAGTTGTACAGGGCCTTGGTGAGGCTACACCTGGAGTATTGTGTACAGTTTTGGTCTCCTAACTTGAGGAAGGACATTCTTGCTGTTGAGGGAGTGCAGCAAACGTTCACCAGACTGATTCCTGGGATGGCGGGACTGACATATCAAGAAAGACTGGATCAACTGGGCTTGTATTCACTGGAGTTCAGAAGAATGAGCGGGGATCTCATAGAAACGTTTAAAATTCTGACAGGTTTAGACAGGTTAGATGCAGGAAGAATGTTCCCAATGTTGGGGGAAGTCCAGAACCAGGGGTCACAATCTAAGGATAAGGGGTAAGCCATTTAGGACCGAGATGAGGAGAAACTTCTTCACCCAGAGAGTGGTGAACCTGTGGAATTCTCTACCACAGAAAATTGTTGAGGCCAATTCACTAAATATATTCAAAAAGGAGTTGGATGTCCTTACTACTTGGGGGATCAAGGGGTATGGCGAGAAAGCAGGAATGGGGTACTGAAGTTGCATGTTCAGCCATGAACTCATTGAATGGCGGTGCAGGCTCGAAGGGCCGAATGGCCTACTCCTGCACCCATTTTCTATGTTTCTATGTTTCTATGTTTCTATGTTATATACAGTAGACACCTCAAATCGCTGGAGAAATACCACCAACAATGCCTCCGCAAGATCCTGCAAATCCCCTGGGAGGACAGACGCACCGACGCCAGTGTTTTCAATCAGGCCAACATTCCCAGCATCGAAGAACTGACCACACTCGACCAGCTCCATTGGGCAGGCCACATTGTCCGCATGCCAGACACAAGACTCCCAAAGCAAGTGTTCCAGTCAGAACTCCTACATGGCAAACGAGCCCCAGGTGGGCAGACAAAATATTTCAAGGACACCCTCAAAGCCTCTTTGATGATGTGCAACATCCCCACTGACACCTGGGAGTTCCTGGCCAAAGACCGCCCTAAGTGGAGGAACAACATCCGGGAGTGCACTGAACACCTCGAGTCTCGTTGCCGATAGCATGCAGAAAACAAGCGCAGGCAGCTGAAGGAGCGTGCGGCAAACCAGACTCCCCATCCACCCTTTCCTTCAACGACTGTCTGTCCCACCTGTGACAGATACTGTAGTTCCCGTACTGGACTGTTCAGACATCTGAGAACTCACTTTTGGAGTGGAAGCAAGTCTTCCTCGATTTTGAGCGACTGCCTATGATGATGATGATGATGACATCAACACCAGTCACTAAACCAGGGGGCGAGAGTCAATTTTTTTTTCAGAGGCAATCAGAGCGCGGTGATTACATCAGCATCATCGGACACAGTAAAGCAGGGCTCTATGTGTTACTCTGGCCGCAAAACACCCGCCGAATTTAGCGGGAGACGCTGTTCTCGCTGCATTCGGTCACAAATGGGAGGCCCAAATAGCCCAATTCTCCCCTTCAGTCTTTTTTCAGCCAACCAAAGGTCACAGCTTAGGATGATATATTCAGAATCTACTGTCGACACACACTCCCTGCCTCTGCCACTTAATTTCTTGTTGTCATGTTTTTGTCACACTTTGTATGCAAACCTTTTCTATTATAAATTTCTGTGTCCTCAGTTATGATGGAAAACACTTTTGTAAGCTTGTCATGCAGACGAGGGTAGCAGGGTATAGTTAGAAGGGGGATAAAGGGGGAGAACAATGACAGAGGAGAGAAGTGGAAAGGTTAAAGGGAAAGGAGAGGAAGGGAAGGAGAGGAAGGGGAGAGAGGTAAAGATGAAGGGAGAAAGTCGAGTAGAGTGAAGAGGAAGAGCAGAAGGGAGGAAGAAAGGAACAGGATGGGGACCAGGGAAGGAGTGGGTGGGGCAGAAGACAGAGAGGGAGAGAGAGAAATGGAGAGAAGGAGTAGAGTGAGAGGAGGAAGAAGAGGAGAGATATTACAATAACTCCCTTTGAAATACCATCTGAACACCTGTATAATCTCTTCCCCTCCCCCTCCATCCTCGTTCCCATCTCCTCACCTCCCTCCTTGCCCGCTCCTCCCCTTCCTTATACTCAACCCCTTCCCTTTCCTACCCCTCATTCTTCCTTCCCCTCTGCCTCTCCCTTCCTTAGATCATAAGAACATAAGAAATAGGAGCAGGAGTAGGCCATACGGCCCCTCAAGCGTGCTCCACCATTTAATATGATCATGGCTGATCTGATCATGGACTCAGGTTCACTTCCTTGCTCGCACTCCATAACCCCTTAATCGCTTATCAGTTAAGAAACTGTCTATCACTGTCTTAAATTTATTCAATGTCCCAGCTTCCACAGCTTTTTGAGGCAGCGAATTCCCTCTGAGAGAAGAAATTTCTCCTCAGCTCAGTTTTAAAAGTTGTCCATATGTGAAGGCAGAATGTTTCTTCTGCATGAAAACTGGGCATCTTGCGAAGTCATGCCGACTAAAGAGCAAACCAACTTTTAAGGCTGTAAGTAGAAATCCCCAGAGACTACATAGCATGGAAGAAAAGCAACAAATGGACGAGGACATTTTGGAGATAGATGTCATCAGGAGCACAAAGATATCTCACAGTGATTCAAAAAGTATCATCATCCAAGTAGATGTTGCAGGAACCAGGATAGGTATGGAAATCAACACTGGCGCATCCATGAGCGTCGTACAGAAACATAGAAACATAGAAAATAGGTGCAGGAGTATGCCATCCAGTCCTTCGAGCCTGCACCACCATTCAATAAGATCATGGCTGATCATTCCTTCAGTACCCCATTCCTGCTTTCTCTCCATAATCCTTGATCCCTTTAGCCGCAAGGGCCATATCTAACTCCCACTTGAATATATCTAATGAACTGGCATCAACAACTCTCTGCGGCAGGGAATTCCACAGGTTAACAACTCTCTGAGTGAAGAAGTTCCTCCTCATCTCAATCCTAAATGGCTTACCCCTTATCCTTAGACTATGTCCCCTTGTTCTGGACTTCCCCAACATGGGGAACATTCTTGCCGGATCTAACCTGTCCAGTCCCGTTAGAATTTTATATGTTTCTATGAGATTCCCCTCTCATCCTTCTAAACTCCAGTGAATACAGGCCCAGTCGATCCAGTCTCTCCTCATATGTCAGTCCTGCCATCCCAGGAATCAGTCTGGTGAACCTTCGCTGCACTCCCTCAATAGCAAGAACATCCTTCCTCAGATTAGGAGACCAAAACTGAACACAATATTCCAGGTGGGGCTTCATCAAGGCCCTGTACAACTGCAATAAGACTTCCTTGCTCCTATACTCAAATCCACTTGCTATGAAGGCCAACATTCGATTTGCCTTCTTCACCGCCTGCTGTACCTGCATGCCAACCTTCAATGACTGATGAACCATGACACCCAGGTCTCGTTGCACCTCCGCTTTTCCAAATCTGCTGCCATTCAGATAATATTCTGCCTTCATGTTTTTGCCACCAAAGTGGATAACCTCACATTTATCCATGTATTTGCCCACTCACCTAACCTGTCCAAATCACCCTGCAGCCTCTTAGCGTCCTCCTCACGGCTCACACCGCCACCCAGTTTAGTGTCACCTGCAGACTTGGAGATATTACACTCAATTCCATCATCTAAATCATTAATATTTTTTTTAAGAACTAGGGTCCCAGCACTGAGCCCTGTGGCACTCCACTAATCACTGCCTGCCATTCTGAAAAGGACCCGTTAATTCCGACACTCTGCTTCCTGTCTGCCAACCAGTTTTCTATCCAGGTTAGTACATTACCCCCAATACCATGTGCTTTGATTTTGCACACCAATCTCTTTGTGGGACCTTGTCAAAAGCCTTTTGAAAGTCCAAATACACCACATCCACTGGTTCTCCCTTGTCCACTCTACTAGTTACATCCTCAAAAAATTCCAGAAGATTTGTCAAGCATGATTTCCCCTTCATAAATCCATGCTGACTTGGACCGATCCTATCGCTGCTTTCCAAATGCGCTGCTATTTCATCCTTAACGATTGATCCGAACATTTTCCCCACCACTGATGTCAGGCTAACTGATCTATAATTACCCATTTTCTCTCTCCCTTCTTTTTTAAAAAGTGGTGTTACATTAGCAACCCTCAAGTCCATTGGAACTGATCCAGAGTCGATAGACTGTTGGAAAATTATCACCAATGTACCCACTATTTCTAGGGCCACGTCCTTAAGTACTCTGGGATGTAGACTATCAGGCCCTGGGGATTTATCGGCCTTCAATCCCGTCAATTTCTCTAACACAATTTCCCGCCTAATAAGGATATCCTTCAGTTCCTCCTTCTCACTCGACCTTCGGTCCCCTAGTACATCCGGAAGGTTATTTGTGTCTTCCCTTGCGAAGTCAGAACCAAAGTACTTGTTCAGTTGGTCTGCCATTTCTTTGTTCCCCATTATAAATTCACCTGAATCCGACTGCAAAGGACCTATGTTTGTCTTCACTAATCTTTTTCTCTTCACACATCTATAGAAGCTTTTGCAGTCATTTTTTATGTTTCCAGCAAGCTTCCTCTTGTGCTCTATTTTCCCCCTCTTAATTAAACCCTTTGTCCTCCTCTGCTGGATTCTAAATTTCTCCCAGTCCTCCGGCTTGTTACTTTTTCTGGCTAATTTGTATGCCTCTTCCTTGGATTTAACACTATCCTTAATTTCCCTTGTTAGCCACGGTTAAGCCACCTTCCCCGTTTTATTTTTACTCCAGACAGGGATGTACAATTGTTGAAGTTCGTCCATATGATCTGTAAATGTTTGCCATTGCCTATCCACCGTCAACCCTTTAAGTATCATTTGCCAGTCTATTCTAGCTAATTCGCGCCTCATACCATCAAAGTTACCTTTCCTTAAATTCAGGACCCTAGTTTCTGAATTAAGTTTGTCACTCTCCATCTTAATAAAGAATTCTACCATATTATGGTCACTCTTACCCAAGGGGCCTCGCACAACAAGATTGTTAATTAGTCCCTTCTCATTACACATCACCCAGTCTAGGATGGCCAGCTCTCTGGTTGGTTCCTCGACACATTGGTCTAGAAAACCACCCCTAATACACTCCAGGAAATCCTCCTCCCCCGCATTGCTACCAGTTATGTTAGCCCAATCAATATGTCGATTAAAGTCGCCCATGATTACTGCTGTACCTTTATTGCACACATCCCTTATTTCTTGTTTGATGTTGTCCCCAACCTCACTACTACTATTTGGTGGCCTGTACACAACTCTCACTAGCGTTTTCTGCCCTTTGGTATTCCGTAGCTCCCACCATACCGATTCCACATCATCCAAGCTAATTTCCTTCCTTACAATTGCATGAATTTCCTCTTTAACCAGCAACGTCACCCCGTTTTCTTTTTCTTTCTGTCTATCCTTCCTAAATGCTGAATACCCTTGGATGTTGAGTTCACAGCCTCGGTCACCCTGGAGCCATGTCTCCGTGACGCCAATCACATCGTAACCGTTAACTGCTATCTGTGCAGTTAATTCGTCCACCTTATTCCGAATACTCCTCGCATTGAGGCACAGAGCTTTCAGGCTTGACTTTTTAACACACTTTGCCCCTTTACAATTCTGCTGTAAAGTGGCCCTTTTTGTTTTTTGCCTTGGGTTTCTCTGCCCTCCACTTTACTATTCTCCTTTCTATCTTTTGCTTCTGTCTCCATTTTATTCCCCTCTGTCTCCCTGCATAGGTTCCCATCCCCCTGCCATATTAGTTTAACTCCTCCCAAACAGCACTAGCAAACACTTCCCCTACGACATTGGTTCCGGTCCTGCCCAGGTGCAGACCATCTGGTTTGTACTGGTCCCACCTCCCCCAGAACCGGTTCCAATGTCCCAGGAATTTGAATCCCTCCCTTCTGCACCACTGTTCAAGCCACGTATTCATCTGAGCTATCCTGTGATTCCTACTCTGACTAGCACATGGCACTGGTAGCAATCCTGAGATTACTACTTTTGAGGTCCTACTTTTTAATTTAACTCCTTGCTCCCTAAATTCGTCTTGTGGGACTGCATCCCATTTTTTACCTATATCGTTGGTACCTATATGCTGTTCACCCTCCCTTTTTAGAATGTCCTGCACCCGCTCCGAGACATCCTTGACCCTTGCACCAGGGTGGCAACATACCATCCTGGAGTCTCAGTTGCGGCCGCAGAAAAGTCTATCTATTCCCCTTACAATTGAATCCACTATCACTATAACTCTCCCACTCTTTTTCCTGCCCTCCTGTGTAGTAGAGCCAGCCACGGTGCCATGAACTTGGCTGCTGCTGCCCTCCCCTGATGAGTCATTGCCCTCAACGGTACCCAAAGCGGTGTATCTGTTTTGCAGGGGGATGATCACAGGGAACCCCTGCACTACCTTCCTTGCACTACTCTTCCTGTTGGTCTTCCATTCCCTATCTGGCTATGGTAAGACCAACTCGCTGAACGTGCTATTCACGTCATTCTCAGCATCGTGGATGCTCCAGAGTGAATCCACCCACAGCTCCAGTGCCGCAATGCGGTCTGTCAAGATCTTCCCGCATATGTAGTCGTCAGGAACACTGGAGGCGTCCCTGACTTCTCACATAGTACAGGAGGAGCATAACACATGTCCGAGCTGTCCTGCCATGACTTAACCCCTAGATTCACTTAATTTGACAACAACAAAGCTAAAGGTTACTTACTGATGTCGAAAAAGAAAAAGAAAAACTACTCACCAATCACCAGCCAATCATTTAACCCCTTGGCGGTGATGTCATCTTTCAATTTTGTTCTACTTCTTTTTTGCCTTCTCTCCCTGCTGCAGCTGCACCGGCTGGCCTCTCCGACGAACGCTGGCCTTTTGTAGGCCTCACCACGCTGCCGCTCTGCCTCCCGACTCCCTGCTGGGCCTCTCCAACGAACGCTGGCCTTTTGTAGGCCTCACCACGCTGCCGCTCCGCCTCCCGACTCCCTGCTGGAATCGCTATATCTCGACAAATTGCGTGATTTCCCATTGGAGAAATCCAAGGTAGAGCTGCAAGGCTACTCAGGAGAGCAAATTCCTGTGGTAGGTCGTATCTCCATACCGGTGAAATACAAGGATCAATTTCAGAGCTTGCCTCTCTTAGTACTGGCAGGAGGCAAGCCTGCCTTACTTGGTAAAATTTGGTTGGAATCACTGAAGCTGGATTGGAATAAAATTTTTCATGTTGAAATGAGATTTGCATTGAAGGATGATGTCATCAAGAAGTATCTGAAGGTGTTCTGCGAAACAGGCAGTCCGATCCAAGGCTTCAAGGCGAGTGTCAGGATACAGAAGGACGCTAGACCAGTTTACTGCAAGCCATATCCTGTACCATATGCACTCAAGGAGAGATTTGAGCAAGAACTCAAAAGACTAGAGACTAAGAACATTAACTCAAATATAGATCTATATAATTGGGCTGCACCCATTGTTGTTGTACCTAAGTCCGATGGTAAGGTAAAGATGTGTACTGATTACAAAGTAACCGTAAACCAAGTTCTCGAGGGTAATCTCCTCAATACATTGACAAATGCAAAAGATTTGTCACAAAGCTGACAGGTGGTCAGATCTTCTCAAAGTTGGATCTTACAAATGCCTACTTACAACTGGAACTAGATGAGGAGTCCAAGTTATGCTTGACTATAAATCCTCATCTAAGCCTATATCAATTTAATAGGCTACCGTTTGGAGTGTTTTCCACCACTGCCAATTTCAGGGGCTGATGAACTAGATTTTGCAAGGTATTGAAGGGGTAGTATGTTATTTAGATGACATACTCATTTCAGCACCAAACAGGCAAATCCATAATAACATATTGAATTAAGTGCTCAAACAGCTAGAGAAGCATAGAGTATGAGTGATTGCTCATAAGTGTGAGTTATTTCAAAACTCAGTGGAGTACTTAGGGCGCAGAGTAGACAAAGATGGTTTACATCCAACCAAAGGAAAGCTGGATGCAATTAGAAATGCACCCATTCCCAAGAATGTCATTAAACTTCGATCATTTTTGGGTCTTTTGAACTATTATGGGAAATTCCTACCAAATTTGGTTACAATGTTACATGCACAGAATGAACTGTTGAAAAAACAAGTCCATTTGGAAGTGGTGGGAAGAATGCAATGCAGCATTCAAGGAGTGTAAAAGCCAGTTGGCAGAGAGCACCATGTTAGTTCACTATGACATATTTAAGGAGATCAAGCTAGCATGTGATGCCTCTCCATATGGAGTTGGGGCAGTGATCTTTCATGTATTACACAGTGGGGAGGAGAGACCAATTGCTTTTGCTTCATGTACTCAGTGCCAGTGAGCGTAATTATGAGCAAATCGAAAGGGAAGCTTTGGCATTAATTGTTAGGGTCAAGAAGTTCCACAAATATTTGTATGGTCGTAAGTTTACTATCGTTACAAACCGTAAGCCCCTGACAGCAATCCTCCATCCAAAGTCCCAAGTTCCAACCTTAGCTGCAGCCCGAATGCAGAGATGGGCCATGATTTTGTCAGCATATACATATGACATTGAGTACAGACGATCAACTGATCACAGTAATGCTGATGCTATGTCTATGTTGCCTTCCCCATCACAAGTTACACCCAATAGGGAAGAAGTGTTCTATTTTTCATATATTGATGAACTGCCAGTCACGGCTGAAGAGATTTGTAGAGCAACCAAACGTGACCCAATTATGTCAAAAGTGTATGATTACATAGCAAACGGCTGGCCAAATCGGGTATCAAAGAAAGGTATTCATCCATACTTCGCTCGTAGGAATGAATTGTCCGTATCGATAATGATTCTATCATGTGGGGTGCAAGATTGGTTATCCCAAATAAATTCACGTCCAAATTATTAGGAGATCTTCATGACCAGCACTTGGGAACGTGCTTGACCAAGTGTTTTGCATGCAGTTAATTATGGTGGCCAGGTCTAGATAAAGATAATGACCCAGAAATTCCTGTTTCTTCTTCCCACGGGCGTTCGACTAAAGATGCGCACTTACCTTTTGGCCGAATGCCCGCCCGAGATCCCGGACGCGAGGCCTCCCCTTCTTGCACAACGGAGCACGTTCACATTGAGACATCCACAGGAGTCACGTGGGCCTGGACACCCAATCACAGGTAAATATTTTCTCATTCATAGTAATAGGAGTTTCGTAAATCCGAATCTCCTATTACTATGAATGAGAAACACCCCCAAACAGAAACACAACATAAAACATTAAAA
The DNA here is from genome assembly GCF_044704955.1 of Pristiophorus japonicus. Classification (NCBI taxonomy): domain Eukaryota; kingdom Metazoa; phylum Chordata; class Chondrichthyes; family Pristiophoridae; genus Pristiophorus; species Pristiophorus japonicus. Next base: position 50,618,549 of record NC_091979.1, on the reverse strand, counting down.
AAAACACCTCACATAAATACACTAATAGAAATTAAAGTTATTAGAAATGGTTTTTAAAGAACAAAAATTAACCAATTTTTTTTTTAAGTTTTAATTATGGTTAAAAATAAATGTAACATATTGGGCAGGGTTTTTAAAAATAATATGTATTTTTTTACTTTAATTTATTTATATTTTTGTATGTTGTTAAATTCTTACACCTGTAAAAGTAGGCTATACGCCTGCTTTTATCAGGTGCAAGAGTTTTGAGGACATTTCCTGGGCAGGATATGCGTAAATACCGCAATCTTGCCTGTGTAAATGTCCTCGTTCCCAATATGTGGGAGATCTGTCAAGGCAGAAACTTGCCAGATCGGAAAAGCCGGTTTTCAGCGCACGTGCATTGTACGCTGAAAACCGGCTTTTCCGATGCCTTCCCGGGTCCGTAGACACTCCGTACGGACCTGGGAGGCAGGAATTTCTGGGCCATAGAGTACATCATCAGTCAGAGTACAACATGGTAATCGGTAAGCAAGAAACCATTATCAGTACCATTACAACCATGGAAATGGCCTCCCAGGGTGTGGCAAAGGTTACATGTAGATTTTGCTGAGCTAGAAGGTCAGCAATTGTTCATTGTGATTGATAGTCATTCGAAATGGGTAGAGGTGCTTTCAATGTGGAAAATTGAGTGAAAAAGTAAAGCATTAGACAATTTGTAAAGATTATTTTCTTCATATGGATTCCCAGAAGAAATCGTGTCTGATAATGCACCACAATTTTGTTCACAAGAATTTGCACAGTTCATGAGCAAAAATGGTGTGAAACATACCAAGCTTCCATCGCTCCACCCTGCTTCAAATGGTACAGCAGAATGCACAGTACAAATTGTAAAACGGCCCTCATCAAACAAATGTTGGATCCAAATCCAAAGAAACGCAGTTGTTGTTGATCACAAATTGGCAAATTTTCTAATTACGAATCGTAATACTCCTCATACAACTATTGGTAGAACACCAGCAGAGTTGTTTCTCAAATGACAGCCAAGAACTAGATTCTCGTTGTTAAAACCTGGCACAGTCCGTGGAAGAGAAACAATGAAGACAAAAAGAGAATCATGATAGAGGTGGAGTAAGAAAGAGAAGTGTGAAATTACATCAGAAGGTAAGAGTAAAGAACCATCACCATAAATGGTTAAAGTGGTTACCAGGAAGAATGGTGAAGATTTGTGGTCCTTGCACATATTTGGTCAAGTTGTTTGATCATGGACAGGTTAGGTTTGTTCACATTGATCATATTTTACCTACAGATGGGGAAGGAGTTGAAAGTTGGAATGATTCGATTATTTCTGACTCATCAGATAGTTTTATTACAAGTACAGTACCAGTAGCATATCCTACATCAAATGTACTAGAAACAATCCAGGAGACTGTCAGAATTTAAGTCTGAGTCCGAGTCAGGCAGACAAACGGTGTGAAGTTGTAGAGAGTTCAAATGTAAATCAAGGGCAACCCTTGGAGGAAAACTTTTCTCAGGATCAGCCTCGAATGAGTCTAAGTTCAACACCATGTTTGGAAAGTTCTGTTCGAGAGCAAAGGTATCCTCTTCAAAACAGAAAACAAGTGGTTAAGTTTGATTTGTAAATATGGCAAAATAAGTCCATATCTTTTGTTATGCATAACCATGCAAGTTATGTATGATGATTATTTGTGTATGATGATTATTTGTTATAATTACTTCTTCATCAAGGAGGGAGAAGTGTAATGTATAGTTTAATCTAGTAGACCACTGCTCCACCTAGTGGACTACTATGGTAATGCAGCCATTGCTGTAAATGCAATAAAGGCATCAGGTGACAGGTCACCGAACAAGTTCCTGTGTTAAGAACGATCTTTATAAAGTCTGTGTGTTGTGAGGTCGTAAATAATATACCTCACTCCTCATTTCCTCCCTCTGGTCCCCTCATCCTATTCTTTCACTCAATCCACCTCCTCTCCCTCCCTGTCTTTCTCCTCTTCTTCCTCCTTCTCCTCCATCCCCACTCCCTCCAAACTTGAATGGTGTAATCATGAAAAGATGTCCCTCCTTTAAGTTCTCATTCAAACATATTTGAATAAGAGAGATACAAAAGCATAATACTTTGGATGCTGGAATCTGAAATAAAAACTGAAAATGTTGGAAAACTCAGCAAGTCAGACAGCATCTGTGGAGAGGAACAGAGAGAATAAGAGAGATGCCTGCCCTAATAATGCAGATTATATTGCAAGATAAATGAACAATGACACAAACAGTCGACGAGTGGACATCTGCAGTATTGGTATAAGGGAGCCTGTTTCTAAAATGTTAATTTTGCTTCGCACAGCTGCAAGATAACTTCAGTCAATGGGAAGCCCATCTTTCATTTAACTTTCCTTCAAACAAAAAACATCCATACAGGAAGTTCTCTTTTCCATTTTTTCTGACTGAAAAGGCTTGACTATTATATTATCACTTATCAATGAGTAGAAATTCTGCAGCAGTAGGAGAGCAATAAATCGTACTCTACGTACTTGCTTGAGTGCGCAACTGTATTTGTGTTTCTCAGTGCAAGGAGGCATTATAACCACTTAGACCCTGCTCACTTCATTAATTTAGTGCTCGTGTTGCTGGCAAAATCAGCAGGATAAATTTATCTTTTGGAAAACCACAAAAGAATCTGGTAATGCAGTACTGAACGGCTTCAAAGTTATTGCAGTCACAAGAAAATAAAAGTGTTACTGATAGGCATATTTAAAATGGGTCTATCCAGATTAACAGAATGTGATACATTGTTGATAAACTCATGTGATGATAAGTTCACCTTAAATTCTTCGATTCTTTGGGAGCTGCATAACCAGTGGAAAAATGTTGCACTATTGAATTAATCCCTTCCACAGAAACCTTAACCAAGTGTGAAAAAATGCTCTGTGCTGCGCAATTTGATCTCCTCTCTTATTGCCCTTACTGTATGTTCCCTGCATCTATTCTTGTCTCTATGCTCCTTCATTTCTCCTGTGAACTCTGTACCCCTTGCCAGCTTCTCTTACACTATTCCTCGGCTCGCAGTCTCCTGTCTCTCTCAACCCCTGTTGTTCTTCTGACCCTGCAACCAGCTGCCTATAAAAATAATTTTGTACTTTTTGCTCACTGGGTTCTTTTACTTAAGACACTAATCAATATTTTTTTTAAATGACTACCATTGCTGTCAGGTTAGCTCTTTTAAACAGTTTATGCGAATTTGACTAATAATTCAAACTTGCTTCAAAAATGCTTTCATGGTGATATGTAGTCTTTCTTGGCATGACACCAAAGAAATAAACTTCTTTTAAAAATAGCAATTATTCACACATGAAGAACGTACTGGAGAGATCATATCCTAGCATGTCAGTGCCTTGAGGAGAGAAGAATAAAAATAATAAGTATATTAAATTGAGGAGAGAGGCTGGATAATCAAAATATAGGAAACTATTATAAACAATACAATGACTATAGTGGTCTCCAGAACATAGGAATATAAGTGTCATGTATCTTACATTATTATATATAACTGTATCTTAACATGCTATACATGACTGTAATAAGATATGGCCTGTAACCACCAGCATACCTTACCACCAGGGGTGCACTTGCAAGAGACAGGTATATAAGGACAGGTCTCAGGCAAGTACAGCATTCCAGAGCTGTGAAATAAAGGTGCAGGTCCAGAGTGACCTTGACTTCACTATATGCCTCGTGTGAATCTGTACTGAGGGGACAGGACTTTACAGTGGCGACGAGTTACAGGATTACAGAATCCACAGAATGGCGAACAACGGATCAGATGAAAAGTACAATGCGGGAGACAATTGGGAGGACTTTATAGAAAGGATCCAGCAAAGCTTTGTAACCAAAGACTGGTTAAGCGACGATAAGGCAGACAAGAGAAGAGCCCATCTCTTGACCAGCTGTGGCTCAAAAACATACCCTTTAATGAAGGATCTGTTGGCACCCGAGAAACCAGCAAGCAAGTCGTTTGAAGAATTGAGCACACTGGTGAGAGACCACCTGAAGCCAGCGAGCAGCCTACACATGGCCAGACACAGGTTCTACAACTACAGACGCTGTGTGGGCCAGAGCATACCAGACTTCATGGCGGAACTTCGGAGGTTGGCTAGTGTATGTGAGTTCTCCGATGAACTGAGGAGAGAAATGCTGAGAGACTTTTTCATTGAAGGAATAGGCCACGCAGGCATATTCCGAAAGCTCATAGAGACCAAGAACCTGACCTTAGAGGCAGCGGCACTGGTTGCACAGACATTCTTGGTAGGGGAAGAAGAAACGAGGTTGATTTACAATGCAGGTATGACAACTAACGAAATATCGGAACAAGAAGTTCACAGCACTAAACAAGCTGCTACCCCCACACACAGACAAAACCGGGAGAACAGGCTCTCGACAGCAGATAGAAGCCATCAAGGACCACAGGAACAGCTGTTCACACTTCATCAACCCACAATGCGAGCAATCAACTACAAACTGAGAGAAGCTCAAGAGAGATCAGCCAGACGCAGCTCATTCTTTGGAAACACTTTGAACAATGGAACAGGTCTGTGCTGGAAGTGTGGGGGTGGGCACTCATCAAGGGGATGTCGATTTCAGCAGACTGTTTGCAGAAATTGTGAATATACAGTGCATTTCGCCCGCATTTACAAAAAAATGCCAGCTCGGCTGGTATACGAATCGGATGGGTTGGAAAGCGGACCAGAAGAAGGTGGGGACAGTACCCGGGACACCGATGTACAGCGGGTCAACACGATCAATGGCCGCTGCTCCTACAACAGGACGCCTCCTATAATGATGAGGATCCTACTCAATGGGATATCTGTCAACATGGAGCTGGATATGGGAGCGAGTCAATCTCTCATGAGCGCTCAACAATTTGAACAACTGTGGCCGCATAAAAGAGACAGACCAAAACTCACAAGGGTCGGCACCAAACTAAGGACCTATACCAAAGAAATCATACCAGTCCTCGGCAGCGCCATGCTCTCTGTCACACACAAAGGGACAGTGAACCGACTTCCCCTGTGGATTGTCCCCAGAGACCCCCCAGCACTGCTGGGGAGAAGCTGGCTGGCAAAACTAAACTGGAAATGGGATGATGTCCATGCCATGTCATTAGAGGAACAGACCTCCTGCTCAACAGTTATAAAGCGATTTGAACATCTCTTTCAGCCAGTTGTGGGCACTTTCAAAGGGGCCAAAGTCAAAATCTACATCACACAGGATGCTAGACCAGTCCATCACAAGGCCAGAGCTGTACCCTATGTGATGAGGGAAAAGATTGAACACGAACTCGACAGGCTTCTGCGGGAAGGCATTATATCACCTGTGGAATTTAGCGACTGGGCAAGTCCCATCATCCCAGTCATGAAGCCTGATGGATCCGTACGAATCTGTGGGGACTACAAATCTACCATAAACAGAGTCTCCCTACAGGACCAGTACCCGCTGCCCAGAGCGGAGGACTTATTTGCCACATTGGCTGGAGGTAAATTTTTCTCAAAATTAGACCTCACATCTGCGTATATGACGCAAGAATTGATCGAGGAATCAAAGCTACTCACCACCATCAACACACATCGAGGCCTTTTCATGTACAATCGATGCCCATTCGGCATCAGGTCAGCAGCTGCCATATTCCAGCGCAACATGGAGAGTCTGCTCAAGTCCATCCCGGGGACGGTTGTATTTCAAGACGACATACTTATCACGGGCAGGGACACTGACTCCCATCTCCGTAATTTGGAGGAAGTACTAAAGTGGTTGGATCGGGTAGGCCTACGAGTCAAGAAATCCAAGTGCCTGTTTCTCGCACCCAAGGTTGAATTTTTGGGCAGAAGGATTGCCGCTGATGGAATCCGCCCAACAGAGTCCAAAACAGAAACAATTCGCCTGGCACCCAAGCCCCGGAATGTCTCAGAACTGCGCGCCTTTCTCGGGCTACTCAATTACTTTGGGAACTTTATGCAGAACATAAGCACGCTGCTGGATCCTCTCCGTGCTCCTCAGGTAGGGGTGCGATTGGTTTTGGGGGGACGCCCAGGAACGCGCCTTCAATAAGGCATGCATCCTTCTGTGTTCCAACAGTGTTTTGGCTTTCTTTGACCCAAGTAAAAAGCTAGTTCTCACATGCGATGCATCAGCGTATGGGGTCGGGTGCGTTTTGCAACATGTCAATAGTGGGGGCAAATTACAACCCATAGCTTATGCCTCCAGGTCACTTTCGCGGGCAGAGCGCGGGTACGGAATGTTAGAGAAGGAGGCACTCGCATGCGTGTACGGTGTCAAAAAGATGCACCAATACCTTTTCGGGGCCAAGTTCGCATTAGAAACCGACCACAAGCCCCTCACGTCCCTCCTATCCGAGAGCAAGGCAATAAACGGCAACGCCTCGGCGCGAATTCAATGGTGGGCACTCATGCTGGCGTCCTACGACTATACCATAAGGCACAGACCAGGCACAGACAACTGTGCCGACACGCTCAGCAGGCTACCCCTGGCGATCACGGAAGGGTCTGACGAACAGGACTATGAGATAGTCATGACAATCAATGCCTTTGAGTCCACAGGTTTGCCCATGACGGCTCGCCAAATCAGAGCCTGGACGGCCAGCGACCCCACGTTATCCTTAGTAAAAAGATGTGTCCTAACCGGTGACTGGGCAGAGGCTCGCGATGCCTGCCCCGAGGAATTAAAACCCTTTCACAGGCGCATGCATCAGCTATCACTACAAGCAGACTGCCTGATATGGGGCAGCCGAGTAGTCATGCCTCTGCGAGGCAGAGAGGCATTTGTCCGGGAGCTCCACCACGAGCACCCGGGGATCGTTCTCATGAAGGCCATAGCCAGATCCCACGTCTGGTGGCCTGGTATTGACGCGGGCTTGGAGCTCTGCGTCCGAAGGTGCACCATTTGTGCCCAACTCAGCAATGCCCCCAGGGAGGCTCCACTGAACCCCTGGCCCTGGCCTACCAAACCGTGGTCGCGGGTGCACGTAGACTATGCGGGCCCATTCATGGGCAAAATGTTCCTCGTAGTTGTAGATGCATTTTCAAAGTGGATCGAATGCACCATTCGAAACTCGAGCACAACCTCCACCACTGTGGAGAGCCTCGCAACCATGTTTGCAACGCACGGAATCCCTGACATATTGGTCAGTGACAAGACTTCCAAGACTTTATAATTGACCACGGCATAAATCATGTCAAGACGGCACCATTCAAGCCAGCCTCCAACGGCCAGGCGGAGAGAGCAGTGCAAATCATTAAACAAGGCATGCTTAAAATCCAAGGTCCCACGCTGCAGGGTCGCCTGTCGCGACTACTGCTGGCATACAGATCTCATCCGCACTCACTGACTGCAATGCCCCCCCTCCCCCCCGCGCAACTGTTGATGGAAAGGACTTTAAAAACAAGGCTCTCATTAATCCTCCCAGACATGCACAAAATCATTGAGGCAAAGCGGCATAAGCTGACTGAGTACCATGACAGAAATTCGAGGGGAAGATGGAATGAGATAGGGGACAAAGTGTCTGTACTAAACTATGGCAGGGGTCCCAAATGGCTTGCAGGGACAGTAACGGGCAAGGAAGGAAACAGGCTACTGGTAGTACAAATGGACAATGGCAAAACCTGCCGGAGGCATGTAGACCAAGTCAAAGGCAGATTTACCAACAACACTGCGGAACCAGAGGCAGACTACAATGTGGAACTCGCACCACACGTGGTGGACAGACAGAGGGAACAACCTGAGGAAAGGGCAATCCCAACAGACAGCCCAGGCGAGTCAACAACAATCACACCAATCGAAACAGACAGCCCAGGCGAGATACCAGCAACCACACCCAAAGAAAAACAGACACTAAGGCAAACAACTGAACCAGAACTCAGACGCTCCACGCGAGAGCGTAGACCACCCGAGAGACTGAACCTATAAAGACAATAAGACCTTGGGGGAGGGTGATGTCATGTATCTTACATTATTATATATAACTGTATCCTAACATGCTATACATGACTGTAATAAGATATGACCTGTAACCACCAGCACACCTTACCACCAGGGGTGCACTTGCAAGAGACAGGTATATAAGGACAGGTCTCAGGCAAGTACAGCATTCCTGAGCTGTGAAATAAAGGTGCAGGTCCAGAGTGACCTTGACTTCACTATATGCCTTGTGTGAATCTGTGCTGAGGGGACAGGACTTTACAATCCGAACATAAGAAATTGAAGTAGGAGTAGGCCCTATGGCCCTTTAAGCCTGCTCCACCATTCAATAAGATCATGGCTGATCATCGACCTCAACTTCACTTTCCCACCTGATCTCCATATCCATTGATTTTCCTAGGCTCCAAAAATCTATCTATCTCAGCCTTAAATATATTCAGAAACTCAGCAACCACAGCCCCCTGGGGCAGAGAATTCCAAAGATTCACAACCCTCTGAGTGAAGAAATTCCTCCTCATCTCTATCTTAAATGGCCTACCCCTTATCTTGAGACTATGTCCTCTAGTTCTAGACACTCCAGCCTCTCAGCAGCTACCCTGTCAATCCCCTTCAGAATCTTGTATGTTTCAATATCACCTCTCATTCTTATAAACTCCAGAGAGTATAGGCCCATTCTACACAATCTCTCATCATAATCAGCCCTCTCATCCCAGGAATCAATCTAGTGAACCTCCGTTGTACTGCCTCCAAGGCAAGTATATCCTTCCTTAGATAAGGAGACCAAAACTGTGCACAATACTCTAGGTGTGGTCTCACCAAGGCCCTGTACAATTGTAGCAAGACTTCCTTACTCTTATACTCCAACCCCATGCAATAAAGGACAACATGTCATTTGCCTTCCTTATTGCTTGCTGTACCTGCATGCTAGCTTTCTGTGTTTCTTGCACAAGGACACCCAAATCTCTCTGAACACCAACATATAAAAGTTTCTCACCATTTAAAAAATATTCTGTTATTCTATTCTTTCTACCAAAATGAATAACCTCACATATCCCTACATTATACTCCATCTGCCTCCTTATTGCCCACTCACTTGGTCTATCTATATCCCTTTGCCGACGCTTTGTGTTCTCCTCGCAACTTACTGTCCCAACTAGCTTTGTATCATCAGCAAACTTGGATATATTATACTTGGTCCCTTCATCTATGTCATTAATATAGATTATAAATAGCTGAGGCCCCAGCACTGATCTTTGCAGCACGCCACTAGTTACAACCTGCCAACCTGAAAAAGACCCATTTATCCCTACTCTCTGTTTTCTGTCCGTTAACCAATCCTCTATCCATGTTAATACATTACCTCCAATCCCATGAGCCCTGTGTAATCTTGTGTAATAACCATTTAGGAGGCACCTTATTATAATAATAACTTTTGTTTATATAGCGCCTTTCACGTAGTAAAACATCCCAAGGCGCTTCACAACAGTGTTATAAGAAAAAACAGATACATTTGACATCGAGCCACAAAAGAAGAAATTAAGGCAAATGATCAAAAGCTTGTTTAAAGAGGTAGGTTTAAAAGAGCGTTTAAAGGAGGAAAGAGAGGTAGAGAGGCAGAGAGGTTTAGAGAGGGAGTTCTAGATCTTAGGGTTAAAACAGCTGAAGGCACGGCCACCAATGGTTGAGCAGTTATAATCAGGGATGTTCAAGAGGGCAGAATGTGAGGAGTGCAAACATCTCGGGGGGTTGTAAGGCTGAAAAAGATTACAGAGATAGGGAGGGGCAAGGCCATGGAGTGATTTGTAAACATGGATGAGAATTTTGAAATCAAGACGTTGTTTAACTGGGAGCCAATGTAGGTCAGGAGGTGATGGGTGATTGTGACTTGGTACGAGTTAGTACACGGGCTGCTGAGTTTTGGATGATCTCAAGTTTACATAGTGTAGAATATGAGAGGCCAGCCAGGAGTGACTTGGAGGAGTCAAGTCTAGAGGTAACAAAGGTATGAATGAGGGTTTCAGCAGCAGAAGAGCTGAGGCAGGGGTAGAGGCAGGCAATGTTACGGAGGTGGAAAAAGGTGGTTTTAGTTATGCCGCAGATATGTGGCTGGAAACTTATTTCAGGGTCAAATATGTCACCTAAGTTGCGAACAGTCTTGTTCACCCACAGATTGATGCTAGGGAGAGGGATGGAGTCAGTGGCTAGGGAACGCAGTTTGTGGCGGGGACAAAAGATATTGTCTTCCGTCTTCCCAATAGTTAATTGGAGAAAATTTCTGCTCATCCAGTACTGGATGTTGGACAAGTAATCTCACAATTTAGATACTAAGCAGGGATCGAGAGAAGTAGAGTTGGGTGCCATCAGCATACATGTGGAAACTGACTCCATGTTTTTGGATGATATCTCTAAGGGGCAGCATATAGATGAGAAATAAGAGGGGGCCAAGGACAGATCCTTGGGGGACACCAGAGGTAATGATGCGGGAATGGGAAGAGAAACCATTTCAGGAGATTTTCCGGCTACGATTAGATAGATAAGTATGGAATCAAACGAGTGCAGCCCCACCTTACTGGACGATAGTGGAGAGGTGTTGGAGGAGGATGGAGTGGTCAACTGTGTCAAAGGCTGCAGTTAGGTCCAGGAGGACGAGGAGAGATAGTTTACCTTTGCCACAGTCACAAAGGATGTCATTTGTGATTTTGATGAGACCTGTTTCGATACTGTGGCAGGGGCGAAAACCAGATTGAAGTGTTTCGAACATTGAATTCATGGAAAGATGGCCATGGATTTCAGAGGCGAATTCACCTTCTTGAGTGCCTTTTGGAAATCCAAATATAACTGGTTTCCCTTTATCTACCCTGCTTGTTACATCCTCAAAAAACTCTAACAAATTTTCTAAACATGATTTGTCTTTCATAAAACCATGTTGACTCTGTCTAATCATGTTATGATTTTCTATTCCAGCATTTTCCCGATGACTATCTGGCCTGTAGTTCCCTGCTTTCTCTCTCCCTCCTTTCTTGAATAGCGGTGTTACATTTGCTACCTTCCAATCTGCTGGGACCATTCTAGAATCTAGGGAATTTTGAAAGATCAAAACCAATGCATCCAATATCTCTGCAGCAACCTCTTTTAGAACCCTAGGATGTAGACCGACACCTGGGAACCCCTGGCCAAAGACTGCCCTAAATGGAGGAAGATCATCCAGGAGGGCGCTGAGCACCTCGTCGCCAAGAGCATGCAGAAAACAAGTGCAGATAGCGGAAGGAGCGTGCGGCAAACCAGGCTCCCCACCCACCCTTTCCTTCAACGACTGTCTGTCCCACCTGTGACAGAGACTGTAATTCCCGTATTGGACTGTTCAGTCACTTGAGAACTCACTTTTAGAGCGGAAGCAAGTCTTCCTCAATTTCGAGGAACTGCCTATGATGAATTGAAAAGGACTTGCCAGCGACGCCCACAACCTAGGAACGAATTTTTTTTAAACAATGGTGTAAATTATTTTGAGGAAATTCTTGGCCTATGCTTTAAAAAACAAAACATTCAAAATAACCCCAAGTCCTTTCTGTGGAAAAGTTATGAAAAGTTCTGGAAATTTGGCTCCAACCTTCCTCCAGTATTTCTTTACTGAAGCATAGCCTCGTTGCACATATCATCAGAGAGAGGAGCTGCAGGGTGTACATACTCAAACTGCAGGATACCACCAAGGAGGTCTCATTCCCCTCCTGTGCAGTCTGATGAGATATGCCTGCCTATAGTGCTCTTCCTCCTGCTCATGTTCAGCCTCCATCAGTAAAGAGTATATGGAAATATGCTTAGGCAACCCCATGATTATGGTTCTGAAAATAGAAGCCAAATCTTTAAAAGTGTGGTTGGATATTGCACAGAGGTTGGTTGTAGTAACCATCCCCCAAAAAATCCAAATCTCTCCAGAAATGACAGCGAAATCAGCTAAACTGTGGGGACACCAGAAGTATAAAAAAGCTATGATCCAGTGATACTGGCATTCCCCTATTGTATGAGTTAAGTCTAGTGCAATACTGGTGAAAATGATGGATGATGTCATTCCATACAATTGCCACTTTGTGGTTTCTTATGCTTGACCCACTGGAATTTATAACACAGGGTAAAAGGTTTGGGCGTTTGTCCACTTTTGCTCAATTTCGATTGCATAATTTCTGGGCTCTGGTTTTAAGAAGTAGGAGGAGTGCGATTTAACTGCATAGGAGGTTTGACAGCATAGGAGGGATCCGTTGGCTTGACATCACGGTGTCGGGGGAACATGGACTTTGATAAAACTGTGGAGGGGAAATCTGAGCTTCGGCAGGAAAGGGAGGTGCAATGTAGAGATTGGCTTACAGTTGATTTCTGATGTATGTCAGCAGTGAGGGCAGAGGAGGCATGTGCCTGATAGCACTGGCTGAGGTTGGGAGTGTTGTGTATCTGTAAAGCATGCACTCCCATAATCCGCCACCAGGGAGCGCATCCCCTGAAGTCCCAAAAGATCCCAGCATCCCTTGGGAGCGCTGTATATAAGCTGGCCCCTAAGGCCTATTCCTGACTCTGGAGTGTCTTAATAAAGACTGAGATCACTGTTACTTTAACCTCCCTGTGTGCAGTCTCATCTGTGTTAGGAACACAATAGGGAGCATCATGAGTCTGGAGCACCGGCTTGTAACTTGCTAGGAGATCTCTGCAAACATTACATTTTGTGCTTTGTGACTGCTTCCTGGTTGGAAATGTTTGTATTTGTGTCACTCTTTCACTTTCTCTGCCTAACTCTTTCTTTATCTGTCACTCTTTCTCTATTTCTCTTTTACTCTCTGACACTTTTTCTCTGTTTTTCTTTTCTCTCTCTCTGTCACTCTCCTTACTCTGTTTCTCACTCTCTCTCTCTGACACTTTCCCCATTTCTCTTTGTCTCTATTTCTTTGTCAGTAATTAGAATATATACATTTTCTAATAATCAATGAACACAGATGAAAGTCTGGTCTTAATTAAAGGCCATGTTTGTTTTCAAAATTCAACTAATTTGTATTTTTTTAACTCAAATTAAGACGAGGAAATACTCTAGCCCTCAACATCCACTGCCATTCCTGCAGATTCCTGCCATAACTTTGCTGGTATTCCACCAGAACAGCTAGAAAGTAGTTTCAAGGATAGCCTTGTTGAGGCAGAATTTCCAGCCGCCCTTTACAAGGTCATCAACACAAGGCAGCAGGGCTAGGACTGGAGGCTCCAAATGTCAGAGTTCTCACGCCTTAGATTTTCTTGAGAACCTGGCATCTGGTCGGCAAAGATAAGCCTGGTACCGCCAATCATAGTGCAGCAAGAGAGGAGTGGCATGGGAAAAATTGTAAGGTAATAAAGGAAACAAGTCAGCATTTAGTGGGTCAATGCATGGCTGGAGATGTACCCATCGTGACGCTGCTCCATGCGAATTAGGTGCCTCCTGTTGGCCCCACAAACTCCAGTGGAGACAGTGTTGGAGGCTACTGGTGGGCATAATCCAGGTGGGATTACATCCGAATAATTTATGGGGCCTTTGTGTATTCTTTGGAGTTTACTGTATATGGTCACCACCGCAGGTCAGGGCTATAAAAAGAACTGGAGCGCTGGCCCCTGAAACATCGTGGACCATCCCAAACTGCGAGAGGACACCACCGTAGGTTGTGGCGATAAAAAGAGCTGGAACATGCCACTGCAGCTTCCAGTGCGAGCGCTCCAAGTGTGCGACGGTTTTGAGGTGACGTTATTAGGACCCAGCTCGTCATTTGGAGCGTATGCAGGAGCATCGGCTGGGCCCTGGTAAAACAGAGGAGCATGGAAGGTCGTGGCGGACTTGCGACGAGTGATCGGGGCAGAGTAGTGATGAGGGATCATGGCTGAGATTTGGTGGGTGACCGTGACGGAGGTTTGACGAATGTTTGGTACAGAGGTGCAGTGCGAGATCGTGGCGGAGGTGTGGCGAGTGTTTTTGTGGCGGAGCAGCGGCGAGAGATCATGACGGTAAGGGGCCCAGAAAAGCCAAGGGCGCAGGGGCAGCACAGGCCTGCCCATACTGCGATATGTGTGCGCATTAGTTCTGTGCAGCAGAGCTCCAGTCATCCTGGTTAATCCTTGCCACTGGATAAAGGCCTAGCTCTGTCAAGCCTGTGTGGTGGCTGATGTGTAACGGTCACCACACCTTAAAAAAATCCACGCACAGACCTCTTCCACCCCCTCAATTGGAGTTCAGGACTGGAACATCAGGTCCTTCATTGAAACATCTGTGAACTCATGTGGAAGCAAGTTATCCTTGTTCAAGAGACCGCCTATGATGATGAAGATGGTGGTATATGGTCCACATCTCTGAGCCATATAGGAGGATGGGTATCACTACTGCCCTGTAGACCATAAGCTTGGTGCCAGATTTGAGGTCCTAGTCTTCAAACACTCTCTTCTTCAGGCGACCGAAGTCTGCACTGGCACACAGGAGGCGGTGTTGGACCTCGTCAGCGATGTCTGCCCTTGCTGATAATAGGCTCCCGAGGTATGCAAAATGGTCCACGTTTAAGAAGAGCAGCCGGGAAGATGCTGAGCACCTCGAGTCTCGTCGCCGAGAGCATGCAGAAACCAAGGGCAGACAGCGGAAGGAGCGTGCAGAAAACCAGATTCTCCACCCACCCTTTCCTTCAATGACTATCCCACCTGTGACAGAGACTATAATTCCCAAATTGGACTGTACAGCCACCTGAGAACTCACTTTTAGCATGGAAGCAAGTCTTCCTCGATTTCGAGGGACTGCCTATGATGATGATGAATGGCAGTCGCACAGGTCACCTTGCAACGCAGAGTTGCTGGCAAGTAGGTTGTGCACCATCATTGGCCCTTCCATTTAAGCAAGGGAAGCAGCCTCTGATGCCATTAGCAATGCGCTGAAAATTGTTCAGAGCTCTTCTGCTACCGCCCCGCTCTTGAACTTTATCGCCGGGCCCTGGAACATCGTGGTGAAGGTGCGGCAAATGAGGGTACGAGGCCCAGAAGAGCCGAGGATCCAGGGGCAGCACAGACCTGCCCACACTGCGATATGTGTGCGCACTAGGTCCATGCAGCAGAGCAGGTCTCCAGTCGTCCTGGTTAACCCTTGCCACTGGATAAAGGCCTAGCTCTGTCAAGCCCGTGTGGTGGCTGATGTGCAACGGTCACCATACGGTTAAAAAAATCCACGCGCAGGCATCTTCCACCCCCTCAATTGGAGTTCAGGACTGGAACATCGGGTCCTTCATTGAAACATCTGTGAACTCTCGTGGAAGCAAGTCATTCTCGCTCGAGGGACCGTCTATGATGATGATGATGAACTTTATCACCCTAAGCGAAGTGGTTATCGCTTGATGTAGTGCTCCACTTCCCTCTTAGAGCGCAAAAGCGGAATCTCCCGGCAAGAGAGAATCAATAGCACCTGGTGCTACTTTTTCTACTTTTCAAAAGTTCGGGGCACTGTGGAATTTCTAGCCCCAACCTAAATCAAGTCTTAAAATCCAAACTCATTGGCATTACACTCAAAGGGTGGACGAATATCGGGTGTAGTCTAATCGCAGCTCCTCATTGCCACAGGCTTATCTCATTTCTTAAAGGGGAGGTTCATTGACACTGCAACACCTCATTCTCAACATTGCTGGCTGTGCAGCTGCCTCAGCAAGCAGAACTAGAATCATCATCATAGGCAGTCCCTCAGAATAAGGAGACAGTGCCGGAAGACTGAACCAGGTGTACTCATGGCAGATCCACGCCCCAGGGAGAGAGCTCACAGATTCTCCGATGAAGCGTTGGAAGCATTGGATTTTGGTGTGGAGAGATGGAAGATGGTGCTCGACCCAACAAGTGGCAGGAGGCCCTCACCGCAAGTCTTCCACGCCATGTGGAGGGAGGTAGCGCAGCACGTCTCAGGCCCCAGGACCCACACATAGCGCAGGAAGAAATTTAACAACCTCACTCGGGTGTTCAGGGTGAGTGAATGGTTCAACAAATGCTATAGACCACCATCTGTACCACAATCTTCACACACTGCCCAAAGCACAACACCCCCAGCACTCACCCCACCAACAATCTCCACCGAGCAACATTCACACCCACATTTCACACCTTGCACACAATGACAGCTATTCAACTATGCCAGGCACATCACCCAAACACATTGCTCCATACTCACTCACACACTTTATCTTGCAGGCCAAGGTGGCTCACAACAGGAGGGGGCAGGAGCGCACAGCCAGAGTACAAACCGACACCCAACCACTGTGTGCGTTGGAGAATCAAGTGCTGCAAATCATTGGGCACCAGATGGTGAGTGCCGTCACCGGTGACGTTGACCCCTTTTGGGACAACAACAGCATGTTCATCCCGACTCCTTCTTCTCACATCCCACTTCCTCCTCACTTCACAAGCGTTTCGCAGTTTCCAGCTAATCATGCTGGTTGCATGCATTTCTCCCTCCTGCTCCCCCTCCCCTCACCTTAACCGACTCTTGTGCCTTTATGTTTTCAGGTAATCAGCAGGCACCTGAGCAGCCTGTCTCTGAGGGCACTGTAGAGAGCGAGACGGGAGAAGAAGAGGGGGAGGAACACACCGAGTCGCTGCATGTCTCACCCGCAGGCACCAGCTCAGATACTGGCACTACGCATTCTTTAGAGGCTAGTATAGTAGCGGGATCTACATAGGGTGAGGCACCAGGGATGAGTGGGCTGCAGTAAGGCCAGGGGGAAAGCATAGCTTGGGGGCCAGTTTACTTGCATGTTCTGCTGCACAGGACTCGGATGAGGACCTCGATGGGGAGGTGTCGAGAAGAAGTGTGATGGGCATTCACACGGAGATGATAGGTGCAATGGCAAGGGTGCCAGAGGGCCTCTCGGCAATGGTAAGGAGCTTGGAGGAGTCCGCCTCCAATATTGCACAAGGCGCTGTGCACACCATGGAGCCAATCATTTCTCGTTTGCAAAGGATGCTAGACTACCAGAGAGACCATGGCGACACAGACCTGATGCCACGTGTGATGGCCAGTCTGGCAGCTTCCATTGCAGCACAGATGGAGGTGACGCAATGTCTTAGTGCTGTAATGCATTCTATGCTTTGTGGAATCCAATCTCAGACTGCTCTCATATAGTCTCAGCTTGATGCCACACAAGCTCTGACTGCTGCCATTGTGGCTGGGTCTACCACCGTCAACCGGGGCTTTCACGATATCGCAGCAGGCCAGCAGTCTGATGCTGAGGTACTGCTCCGGGGGAAGTGGCATTGGGTCAGTGGAGCAGGAATCTGCTGTCCTCTCTCAGATGTCATCATTCCTGTTCCCATCACTGCCACTCTGCCATTGCCCAGGTCGCTGTCTGTCATCCAGCCAGCCCAGACTACTGCCGCCCAGCCTGAGGTGGAGCAGTCTACAGCTGGGCCTTCCAGACCCAGAACTGGTCGAGGGTGTCCTGCAAGGCCATCTGAAGTCTCCCACATGGACACTCAGCTGCCTTCCACCAGCCCTGCTACAGCCACTGGGCCATCACTTCGTAGGAGCACTAGAGCAGGAAAAGGCTAAGTAATGACAGACACTTTGCACAAGGATGAATAGTTAATATTTTTGGTGTATATGTGTTCACTGATTTTTGAGAAATGTAATAATTCAGTTTGGATTCAGTTGTGGTGTGTCTCATTTCAGCTTTGTGCTGTGATATGGGCTGCAACAGGGATGGAGTGATGGGGATGTAGTGAGCAACAGGGTTCTGGGGTTTAATTCGTTTGAACTGCAGTCTGAAGAGATGATAAGAACATAAGAACATAATAAATAGGATCAGGAGTTGGGCATCTAGCCCCTCGAGCCTGCTCCGCCATTCAACAAGATCCTGGCTGATCTGGCCGTGGACTCAGCTCCACTTACCCGCCCGCTCCCCATAACCCTTAATTCCCTTATTGGTTAAAAATCTATCTATCTGTGATTTGAATACATTCAATGAGCTAGCCTCAACTGCTTCCTTGGGCAGAGAATTCCACAGATTCACAACCCTCTGAGAGAAGAAATTCCTTCTAAACTCGGTTTTAAATTGGCTCCCTCGTATTTTGAGGCTGTGCCCCCTAGTTCTAGTCTCCCCGACCAGTGGAAACAACCTCTCTGCCTCGATCTTGTCTATCCCTTTCATTATTTTAAATGTTTCTATAAGATCACCCCTCATCCTTCTGAACTCCAACGAGTAAAGACCCAGTCTACTCAATCTATCATCATAAGGTAACACCCTCATTTCCGGAATCAGCCTAGTGTATCGTCTCTGTACCCCCTCCAAAGCTAGTATATCCTTCCTTAAGTAAGGTGACCAAAACTGCACGCAGTACTCCAGGTGCGGCCTCACCAATACCCTGTACAGTTGCAGCAGGACCTCCCTGCTTTTTTACTCCATCCCTCTCGCAATGAAGGCCAACATTCCATTCGTCTTCCTGATTACCTGCTGCACCTGCAAACTAACTTTTTGGGATTCATGCACAAGGACCCCCAGGTCCCTCTGCACCGCAGCATGTTGTAATTTCTCCCCATTCAAATAATATTTCCTTTTACTGTTTTTTTTCTAAGGTGGATGACCTCACATTTTCCGACATTGTATTCCATCTGCCAAACCTTAGCCCATTCGCTTAACCTATCTAATTCTCTTTGCAGCCTCTCTGTGTCCTCTACACAACCCGCTTTCCTACTAATCTTTCTGTCATCTGCAAATTTTATGACAGTACATTCTGTCCCCTCTTCCAGGTCATCTAAGTATATTGTAAACAGTTGTGGTCCGAGCACCGATCCCTGTGGCACACCACTAACCACCGATTTCCAACCCGAAAAGGACCCATTTATCCCGACTCTCTGCTTCCTGTTAGCCAGCCAATTCTCGATCCATGCTAATACATTTCCTCTGACTCCGCGTACCTTTATCTTCTGCAGTAACCTTTTGTGTGGCACCGAATGCCTTTTGGAAATCTAAACACACCACATCCATCGGTACACCTCTATCCACCATGCTCATTATGTCCTCAAAGAATTCCAGTAAATTAGTTAAACATGATTTCCCCTTCATGAATCCATGTTGTGTCTGCTTGATTGCACTATTCCTATCTAGATGTCCCGCTATTTCTTCCTTAATGATAGCTTCAAGCATTTTCCCCACTACAGATGTTAAACTAACCAGCCTATAGTTACCTGCCTTTTGTCTGCCCACTTTTTTAAACAGAGGCATTACATTAGCTGCTTTCCAATCCGCTGGTACCTCCCCAGAGTTCAGAGAATTTTGGTAGATTATAACGAATGCATCTGCTATAACTTCCGCCATCTCAGCGGCAGTTGGTGAGAGGGGAGCGGCCTATAAGAGGCATACCGGTGCAGCTACAGCGGGAGAGAAAGCAAAATAGAAGTCGAAAGTAATCAAAAAGTGACGTCACAGCCAATGGGGTAAGTGATTGGCTGGTGATTGGTGAGTAGCTTTTCTTTTATTTTTTATATCAGTAAGTGAACTGTAACATTGTTATTACCAATTTAAGGGTATCTACGGTTAAGACATGGCAGGAGAGCTCGGTCACGTGATATGCTCCTCCTGTACCATGTGGGAACTCGGGGACACTTCCGGTGTCCCTGGGCGCTACGTGTGTGGGAAGTGTATCCGCCTCAAGCTCTTGACGGTCCGCGTTGCGGAATTGGAGCTGAGGGTGGATTCACTCTGGAGCATCCACGATGCTGAGAATGACGTGAGTATCACGTGTAGTGAGTTGGTCTTACCGCAGGAGAAGCGTCCACAGCCAGATAGGGAATGGAAGACCAGCAGGAAGAGCAGTGCAAGAAAGATAGTGCAGGGGTCCCCTGTGGTCATCCCCCTGCAAAACAGATATACTGCTTTGAGTACTGTTGGGGAGGATGACTCATCAGGGGAGGGCAGCAGCAGCCAAGTTCATGGCACCGTAGGTGGCTCTGCTGCAAAGGAGGGCAGGAAAAAGATTGGGAGCGCGATAGTGATAGGGGATTCGATGGTGAGGGGGATAGGCGTTTCTGCGGACGCAACCGAGACTCCAGGATGGTATGTTGCCTCCCTGGTGCAAGGGTCAAGGATGTCTCGGAGCGGGTGCAGAACATTCTGAAATGGGAGGGAGAACAGCCAGTTGTCGTGGTGCACATTTGTACCAACGACATAGGTAAAAAAAGGGATGAGGTCCTACGAAAAGAATTTAAGGAGCTAGGAGCTAAATTAAAAAGTAGGACCTCAAAAGTAGTAATCTCGGGATTGCTACCAGTGCCACGTGCTAGTCAGAGTAGGAATCGCAGGATAGTGCAGATGAATACATGGCTTGAGCAGTGGTGCAGCAGGGAGGGATTCAAATTCTTGGGGCATTGGAACCGGTTCTGGGGGAGGTGGGACCAGTACAAACCAGACAGTCTGCACCTGGGCAGGACCGGAACCAATGTCCTAGGGGGAGTGTTTGCTAGTGCTGTTGGGGAGGAGTTAAACTAATATTGCAGGGGGATGGGAACCTATGCAGGGAGACAGAGGGAGACAAAAATGAGGCAAAAGCAAAAGACAAAAAGGAGATGAGGAAAAGTGGAGGGCAGAGAAACCCAAGGCAAAGAACAAAAAGGGCCACTGTACAGCAAAATTCTAGAAGGACAAAGGGTGTTTAAAAAGCAAGCCTGAAGGCTTTGTGTCTTAATGCAAGGAGTATCCGCAATAAGGTGGATGAATTAACTGTGCAAATAGATGTTAACAAATATGATGTGATTGGGATTACGGAGACGTGGCTCCAGGATGATCAGGGCTGGGAACTCAACATCCAGGGGTATTGAACATTCAGGAAGGATAGGATAAAAGGAAAAGGAGGTGGGGTAGCATTGCTGGTTAAAGAGGAGATTAATGCAATAGTTAGGAAAGACATTAGCTTGGATGATGTGGAATCTATATGGGTAGAGCTGCAGAACACTAAAGGGCAAAAATCGTTAGTGGGAGTTGTGTACAGACCTCCAAACAGTAGTAGTGATGTTGGGGAGGGCATCAAACAGGAAATTAGGAGTGCATGCAATAAAGGTGCAGCAGTTATAATGGGTGACTTTAATATGCACATAGATTGGGCTAGCCAAACTGGAAGCAATACGGTGGAGGAGGATTTCCTGGAGTGCATAAGGGATGGTTTTCTAGACCAATATGTCGAGGAACCAACTAGGGGGGAGGCCATCTTAGACTGGGTGTTGTGTAATGAGAGAGGATTAATTAGCAATCTCATTGTGTGAGGCCCCTTGGGGAAGAGTGACCATAATATGGTGGAATTCTGCATTAGGATGGAGAATGAAACAGTTAATTCAGAGACCATGGTCCAGAACTTAAAGAAGGGTAACTTTGAAGGTATGAGGCATGAATTGGCTAAGATAGATTGGCTAATGATACTTAAGGGGTTGACTGTGGATGGGCAATGGCAGACATTTAGAGACCGCATGGATGAATTACAACAATTGTACATTCCTGTCTGGCGTAAAAATAAAAAAGGGAAGGTGGCTCAACCGTGGCTATCGAGGGAAATCAGGGATAGTATTAAAGCCAAGGAAATGGCATACAAATTGGCCAGAAATAGCAGCGAACCTGGGGACTGGGAGAAATTTAGAACTCCGCAGAGGAGGACAAAGGGTTTGATTAGGGCAGGGAAAATGGAGTACGAGAAGAAGCTTGCAGGGAACATTAAGGCGGATTGCAAAAGTTTCTATAGGTATGTAAAGAGAAAAAGGTTAGTAAAGACAAACGTAGGTCCCCTGCAGTCAGAATCAGGGGAAGTCATAACGGGGAACAAAGAAAAGGCAGACCAATTGAACAAGTACTTTGGTTCAGTATTCACTAAGGAGGACACAAACAACCTTCCGGATATAAAAGTGATCAGAGGGTCTAGTAAGGAGGAGGAACTGAGGGAAATCTTTATTAGTCGGGAAATTGTGTTGGGGAAATTGATGGGATTGAAGACCGATAAATCCCCAGGGCCTGATGGACTGCATCCCAGAGTACTTAAGGAGGTGGCCTTGGAAATAGCGGATGCATTGACAGTCATTTTCCAACATTCCATTGACTCTGGATCAGTTCCTATCAAGTGGAGGGTAGCCAATGTAACCCCACTTTTTAAAAAAGGAGGGGGAGAGAAAGCAGGGAATTATAGACCGGTCAGCCTGACCTCAGTAGTGGGTAAAATGATGGAATCAATTATTAAGGATGTCATAGCAGCACATTTGGAAAATGGTGACATGATAGGTCCAAGACAGCATGGATTTGTGAAAGGGAGATCATGCTTGACAAATCTTCTGGAATTTTTTGAGGATGTTTCCAATAAAGTGGACAAAGGAGTACCAGTTGATGTGGTATATTTGGACTTTCAGAAGGCTTTCGACAAGGTCCCACACAGGAGATTAATGTGCAAAGTTAAAGCACATGGGATTGGGGGTAGTGTGCTGACGTGGATTGAGAACTGGTTGTCAGACAGGAAGCAAAGAGTAGGAGTAAATGGGTACTTTTCGGAATGGCAGGCAGTGACTAGTGGGGTACCGCAGGGTTCTGTGCTGGGGCCCCAGCTGTTTACATTGTACATTAATGATTTAGACGAGGGGATTAACTGTAGTATCTCCAAATTTGCGGATGACACTAAGTTGGGTGACAGTGTGAACTGCGAGGAGGATGCTATGAGGCTGCAGAGTGACTTGGATAGGTTAGGTGAGTGGGCAAATGCGTGGCAGATGAAGTATAATGTGGATAAATGTGAGGTTATCCACTTTGGTGGTAAAAGCAGAAAGACAGACTATTATCTGAATGGTGACAGATTAGGAAAAGGGAAGGTGCAACGAGACTTGGGTGTCATGGTACATCAGTCATTGAAGGTTGGTATGCAGGTACAGCAGGCGGTTAAGAAAGCAAATGGCATGTTGGCCTTCATAGCGAGGGGATTTGAGTACTGGGGCAGGGAGGTGTTGCTACAATTGTACAGGGCCTTGGTGAGGCCACACCTGGAGTATTGTGTACAGTTTTGGTCTCCTAACTTGAGGAAGGACATTCTTGCTATTGAGGGAGTGCAGCGAAGATTCACCAGACTGATTCCCGGGATGGTGGGACTGACCTATCAAGAAAGACTGGATCAACTGGGCTTGTATTCACTGGAGTTCAGAAGAGTGAGAGGGGACCTCATAGAAACGTTTAAAATTCTGACGGGTTTGGACAGGTTGGATGCAGGAAGAATGTTCCCAATGTTGGGGAAGTCCAGAACCAGGGGTCACAGTCTAAGGATAAGGGGTAAGCCATTTCTATAGGTATGTAAAGAGAAAAAGGTTAGTAAAGACAAACGTAGGTCCCCTGCAGTCAGAATCAGGGGAAGTCATAACGGGGAACAAAGAAATGGCAGACCAATTGAACAAGTACTTTGGTTCAGTATTCACTAAGGAGGACACAAACAACCTTCCGGATATAAAAGTGGTCAGAGGGTCTAGTAAGGAGGAGGAACTGAGGGAAATCTTTATTAGTCGGGAAGTTGTGTTGGGGAAATTGATGGGATTGAAGGCCGATAAATCCCCAGGGCCTGATGGACTGCATCCCAGAGTACTTAAGGAGGTGGCCTTGGAAATAGCGGATGCATTGACAGTCATTTTCCAACATTCCATTGACTCTGGATCAGTTCCTATCGAGTGGAGGGTAGCCAATGTAACCCCACTTTTTAAAAAAGGAGGGAGAGAGAAAGCAGGGAATTATAGACCGGTCAGCCTGACCTCAGTAGTGGGTAAAATGATGGAATCAATTATTAAGGATGTCATAGCAGCACATTTGGAAAATGGTGACATGATAGGTCCAAGTCAGCATGGATTTGTGAAAGGGAGATCATGCTTGACAAATCTTCTGGAATTTTTTGAGGATGTTTCCAATAAAGTGGACAAAGGAGAACCAGTTGATGTGGTATATTTGGACTTTCAGAAGGCTTTCGACAAGGTCCCACACAGGAGATTAATGTGCAAAGTTAAAGCACATGGGATTGGGGGTAGTGTGCTGACGTGGATTGAGAACTGGTTGTCAGACAGGAAGCAAAGAGTAGGAGTAAATGGGTACTTTTCGGAATGGCAGGCAGTGACTAGTGGGGTACCGCAGGGTTCTGTGCTGGGGCCCCAGCTGTTTACATTGTACATTAATGATTTAGACGAGGGGATTAAATGTAGTATCTCCAAGTTTGCAGATGATACTAAATTGGGTGGCGGTGTGGGCTGTGAGGAGGAGACCAAACGGTTGCAGGGTGACTTGGACAGGTTAGGTGAGTGGGCAAATGCACGGCAGATGCAGTATAATGTGGATAAATGTGAGGTTATCCACTTTTGGGGCAAAAACACAAAGGAAGAATATTATCTGAATGGCGGCAGATTAGGAAAAGGGAAGGTGCAACGAGACCTGGGTGTCATGGTACATCAGTCATTGAAGGTTGGTATGCAGGTACAGCAGGCGGTTAAGAAAGCAAATGGCATGTTGGCCTTCATAGCGAGGGGATTTGAGTACTGGGGCAGGGAGGTGTTGCTACAGTTGTACAGGGCCTTGGTGAGGCCACACCTGGAGTATTGTGTACAGTTTTGGTCTCCTAATCTGAGGAAGGACGTTCTTGCTATTGAGGGAGTGCAGCGGAGGTTCACCAGACTGATTCCCGGGATGGAGGGACTGACATATGACGAGAGACTGGATCAACTGGGCCATTATACACTGGAGTTTAGAAGGATGAGAGGGGATCTCATAGAAACTTACAAGATTCTAACGGGACTGGACAGGTTAGATGCGGGAAGAATGTTCGCGATGATAGGGAAGTCAAGAACCAGGGGAGACAGTCTAAGGATAAGGGGTAGGATATTTAGGACTGAGATGAGGAGAAACTTCTTCACCCAGAGAGTGGTGAACCTGTGGAATTCTCTACCACAGAAAGTAGTTGAGGCCAATTCACTAAATATATTCAAAAGGGAGTTAGATGAAGTCCTTACTACTCGGGGGATCAAGGGGTATGGCGAGAAAGCAGGAAGGGATACTGAAGTTTCATGTTCAGCCATGAACTCATTGAATGGCGGTGCAGGCTAGAAGGGCTGAATGGCCTGCTCCTGCACCTATTTTCTATGTTTCTATGTTTCTATGTTTCTAATACCCTGGGATGCATTTCATCAGGACCAGGGGACCTGTCTACCTTGAGTCCCATTAACCTGTCCAGCACTACCCTCCTAGTGATAGTGATTATCTCAAGGTCTTCCCTTCCCACATTCCCGTGACCAGCAATTTTTGGCATGGTTTCTGTGTCTTCCACTGTGAAGACCGAAGCAAAATAATTGTTTAAGGTCTCAGCCATTTCCACATTTCCCATTATTAAATCCCCCTTCTCATCTTCTAAGGGATCAACATTTACTTTAGTCACTCTTTTCAGTTTTATATATCGGTAAAAGCTTTTACTATCTGTTTTTATGTTTTGCGCAAGTTTACTTTCGTAATCTATCTTTCCTTTCTTTATTGTTTTCTTAGTCATTCTTTGCTGTCATTTAAAATGTTTCCAATCTTCTATTTTCCCACTAACCTTGGCCACCTTATTCGCATTGGTTTTTAATTTGATACTCTCCTTTATTTCCTTGGTTATCCACGGCTGGTTATCCCTTCTCTTACCGCTCTTCTTTTTCACTGGAATATATTTTTGTTGAGCACTATGAAAGAGCTCCTTAAAAGTCCTCCACTGTTCCTCAATTGTGCCACCGTTTAGTCTGTTTTTCCAGTCTACTTTAGCCAATTCTGCCCTCATCCCACTGTAGTCCCCTTTGTTTAAGCATAGTACGCTCGTTTGAGACACTACTTCCTCACCCTCAATCTGTATTGTAAGTTCAACCATACTGTGATCACTCATTGCGAGAGGATAATTTACTAGGAGATCGTTTATTATTCCTGTCTCATTACACAGGACCAGATCTAAGATAGCTTGCTCTCTTGTAGGTTCTGTAACATACTGTTCTAAGAAACAATCCCGTATGCATTCTATGAATTCCTCCTCAAGGCTACCCCGTAGGCGATTTGATTTGACCAATCAATATGTAGGTTAAAATCCCCCATGATTACTGCCGTTCCTTTTTCACATGCCTCCATTATTCCCTTGATTATTGTCCGCCCCACTGTGAAGTTATTATTTGGGGGCTTATAAACTACGCCCACCAATGATTTTTTCCCCTTACTATCTTTAATCTCCACCCACAATGATTCAACATTTTGTTCATTAGAGCCAATATCATCTCACACAACTGCCCTGATAACATCCTTTATTAACAGAGCTACCCCACCTCCTTTTCCTTCTTGTCTATCTTTCCAAATTGTCAGATACCCCTGTATGTTTAATTCCCAGTCTTGGCCACCCTGCAACCACGTTTCTGTAATGGCCACTAAATCATACCCATTTGTAATGTTTTGTGCCGTCAACTCATTTACTTTATTTCGAATGCTGCTTGCGTTTCGGTAGAGTGTTTTAATGCTCGTTTTTAAACCATATTTTTAGTTTTGACCCCTCCTGCAGCCCCTTTATATTCATACATTTTGTCCCTTCCTATCACCTTGTGGTTTACACTTACCCCAGTGCTACTCTGCT
This sequence comes from Pristiophorus japonicus, assembly GCF_044704955.1. Classification (NCBI taxonomy): domain Eukaryota; kingdom Metazoa; phylum Chordata; class Chondrichthyes; family Pristiophoridae; genus Pristiophorus; species Pristiophorus japonicus. The sequence continues at coordinate 50,591,921 of NC_091979.1, read as the reverse complement.
CTGTTGCCTCCTGCCTTTTGCATTCTTTCTTGGGGTCCTGTTCATCTGAGCTCTCACCCACTCTAAGTAGCTCAGAGCCCTCTCCTGGGTTCCAAATTCTCCTTGCATTGAGGCACCGAGCTTTCATGCTTGCCTTTTTATTACACTTTTGACCCTTTAGAATTTTGCTGTACACCTTTTAGAATTTGCTGTACACCCTTTAGAATTTTAAAATCATGGACCGCCCTTCCGGAAGGCTGATTGAGTGACTGCTTCCTCCATCGTTCCTGTTCCTCCTCTTCCTTGTCTTCCTCTTCCTCCTCCTCTCCTTCTTCCTCCTCCTGAGGTGGTCCCGCAATCCCTGTGGCAAGGGCCGGGCCCTCATGGTGGCCAAGTTGTGGAACATGCAGCAGACCATCAGGAAATGGGACACCCGCTCAACCGAGAACTCCTCCTGTGCGGTCAAGGCAGCGAACCTTTGCTTGCGCACTCTGGTGGTCTGTTCAATGATGTTGCTGGTGGCAGCATGGCTCTCATTATATGGGTACTGGGCAGGAGTGGTGGGGTTATGAAGGGGAGTCATGAGCCAGGTGGAGAGCGGATAGGCTTTGTCTCCCAGTAGCCAGCCGTGAGCTTGAAGTGGTGGCTGGAAGAGTGCTGGCACACTGGTCTGGCACAGGATCAAGGCATCGTGGCTGCTGCCAGGATAGCGGGCATTGACATTGAAGATTCTCTGCCTGTCGTCGCACACCAACTGCACATAAAGTGAGTGGTAGCCTTTACGGTTACGGTAGATGTCAGGATTGTTATGAGATGCCCACAAAGCCATGTGGGTGCAGTCAATGGTGCCCTGTGCCATAGGGAATCCCGCTTTCCTGGCAAAGCTACATGGACGCAAGTCCTGCTTCTCTCTAGTGATGGGGAAGGAAATATACTCCTTTCGCCTAATGTAAAGAGCCTCTGTGACCTCCCAGATGCAGCGATGGATATCAAACTGCACGATGTTAGCTATGTCTCTTGTTGCAGACTGGAAGGATCCACTGGCGAAGAAATTGAGGGCGACGGTGACCTTGATCGCCACTGGGAGACCCGTAGTCACCCTGATCTGCGGCTGAAGGTCTTGTTGCAGGAGGTGGCAGAGTTCTGTAACCACCTCTTTGGTGAAGCAGAGTCCTCTACTACATTCCTCCTTACTGAATTGAAGGTAGGTGAAGTGCTCTTGGAATACTCTCAGAGAGTAAGGCCTCCTGTTGAGAGGCCTGATGACCACCCCCCGCTTTTCTCGCAGCCTCTGCTCCCTCGGACATAGATCCTGGAGTGCGAGGTTGACTTCCAGTACAGCCCCCATTAATGGTACCATGTGTAGCAGTTTGAATCTTTGAACACTAACTATGTCTACTTTTTAGATGCCAGAGGACTCCTGATACAAAAGAACCTTCAAATTACTGAATGAAACTGTTGCAGTGGGTGAAACTAACAAAAAAAACACTGAAACTGCACTAACCTGACAGCTGCAAATGATTACTGATGATCCCTTTAAATAACGTCGCTGGAGCCGGCTTCCTGATGCTACACGCCAGCTCTCCCTATCGGTGTTTACTCCAGGTGGTGAGGTAAGGGGCGACAATCAATTTTGCAAATCATATGGTCAATGAGCGTTGCGCACTCACTGACATCATGATCTACCTGGCGTTGACATTGACAGTGATACTTTTTACCAGCGACGCTACGAGGAGATGGATTTGGCTTGTGGCGCTGGTTTAGCACCCCATTAGCGCCATCTACTGGCGCTAATAGGAGGCACTAAGGGAATGATATTTTCCTCCTTAAACTTTAAATGTATTTAACGCATTTTTGATTTGAGCCACAAGATCAGTTAAAATACTAAATAACCAGACAAGTATGAATCTGTTCCTCAGATTTGGGAAGTGGAGTGAGGCAAAGGCTTGTATTTATTTTGCTGGAACAGGTTTAGTTTTGTTACACTTTTGGGGACTTCAAGATCTTTCTCAGATTGTTTGACACCGCTGTTTGCTTTTGTGCTTCTCATGCACCTAACTGTAGTCATAAAACTTCACACAGTGCTACAATTCATATTGATTCAATATGTGTCAGCTACAGGAATTGAAAGTATACGATGCCTGCTCACATAATGATGTAAAAGAAGGTCAGGTACAAACAAGTCAATTCGTAGTCCAAGGTATAACTTAGACCATGAATAACAATGGATACACACGCGGTACATTGACACTTCTCTTTGGGTGACATCAGCAGTGACATACACATACTCTGGTGGCAGTCACCCATCAAAAATCTGAACGCCTTAATTATTATGAGAAAATATGCAATTGCTATTGCTTTTCTAAGCCCAGCATAATCATGCTTAGCGGTTTAACAGTTATTTTAAAGGATATCAGATTAAATATCTGTATTCATCTTTTATATGCTGGCATATTACACATGCTGTATCAAAAGCATGTTATATTTTGTGTCAATAATAAGTGTTATTGTTCAAAATTAGAAAAGGGTTTGAGAGGGTAAATAGTGAAGGACTGTTTCCACTGGTTGCCAAATTGATAACAAGGAGCATAGATTATCACACACACGTTCTCACTTACACACACACTCTCTCAGATATACACACACACACATTCTCATACATACACAAACACTCACACACTCACATGCTCACACACACACACACAAACTCTCTCACACACTCTCACTTACACACACACTCTCTCAGACACATTCTCACACACACTCTCACACATTCACATGCTCTCACACACACAGTCTCTCACACACTCTCACTTACACACACATTCTCACACACACTCTCTCACACACTCTCACTTACACACACACTCTCACACACACTCTCACTTACACACACACTCTCTCACACACACACACACTCACACACTTACATGCTCTTTCACACACACATACACACACTCACACACATACACACACACTCTTTCACACATACACACACACATTCTCACACACACACACCCTCACACACTCTCACTGACACACACACTCTCTCACACACACACAGACATTCTCTCACACACACACACACACTCACACACACACACATTCTCACACACACATACAAAAACTCTCTCACACACTCTCACTTACACACACACATACACACACACTCTGACTCACACACACACGCACTCTGACACACACACATTGGCTGAAATTTTCCGTACCTGGGCGGGTCACGACCCTGTTCCTGATTCCATGCCACTCCTCAGATAGACTTTGCGCTAATGGGGCCTATTAAGTCCGCCTGACACGTTTCCCGGCCCTATTAAATGGTGCAGGTCTGATGATGTCAGCGATGACACGTTTTCAGCCGGGATATTGAAAGGAGCCAAAGCCACATTGTATGTGAAGGTTCATCTCAGAGTGTGCAGGCAGCACACTGTACAATTGGACTGCTGGAACGAGTGCCAAAAAAGACTGCACAGAGTCAGAGGGCTGCACCCAGGTTCTCCCTCCAGATGCTTATGGAGGGAGTCAGAGCACGCAGGCTAGTCCTCTTTCCTTCTGATAGGTACAAGAGACCATCTCAGGAGAACAAAAGAGCCTGGCTTCAAATAGCAGAGAAGGTCACCAGCAGGGATGTGGTCAGGAGGACCTGGGTGCAGTGCCGGAAATGTTTCACTGATCTCATTAGATCAGGAAAGATGAGTACAAAGCCACACTCCACTTCATCCCGCTGCGCCTCTCATTACATCCCCATCACTCTGCCTTCCTAACCCTACTGTTGCACATCATTACTCACACCATCATACCTTGCACGTCCGCCCATCCCTCTCTCATAGAAACATAGAAACATAGAAAATAGGTGCAGGAGTAGGCCATTCGGCCCTTCGAGCCTACACCGCCATTCAATAAGATCATGGCTGATCATTCCCTCAGTACCCCTTTCCTGCTTTCTCTCCATACCCCTTGATCCCCTTAGCAGTAAATCCATATCGAACTCCCTCTTGAATATATCCAATGAACTGGCATCAACAACTCTCTGCGGCAGGGAATTCCACAGGTTAACAACTGTCTGAGTGAAGAAGTTTCTCCTCATCTCAGTCCTAAATGGCCTACCCCTTATCCTAAGACTATGTCCCCTGAGTCTGGACTTCCCCAACATCGGGAATATTCTTCCAGCAAATAAGCTGTCCAGTCCCGTCAGAATCATATACGTTTCTATGAGATCCCCTCTCATCCTTCTAAACGCCAGTGAATAAAGGCCCAGTTGATCCAGTGTCTCCTCATATGACAGTTCAGCCATCCCTGGAATCAGTCTGTTGAACCTTCGCTGCACTCCCTCAATAGCAAGAACGTCCTTCCTCAGACTAGGAGACCAAAACTGAACACAATATTCCAGGTGAGGCCTCACGAAGGCCCTGTACAACTGCAGTGAGACCTCCCTGCTCCTGTATTCAAAGCCCCTAGCTATGAAGACCAACATACCATTTGCCTTCTTCACCGCCTACTGTACCTGCATGCCCACTTTCAGTGACTGATGAACCGTGACACCCAGGTCTCGTTGCACCTCCCCTTTTCCTAATCTGCCGCCATTCAGATAATATTCTGCATTCTTTTTTTTGCCCCCAAAGTGGATAACATCACATTTATCCACATTATACCACATCTGCCATGTATTTGCCCACTCGCCGAACCTGTCCAAGTCACCCTGCAGCCTCTTAGCGTCCTCCTCACAGCTCACACCGCCACCCAGTTTAGTGTCATCTGCAAACTTGGAGATATTACATGAGGGCTGGCTAGTAACATGGGGATATGATAATGTACAATGCGATATCTCTCTTTGTACATTATCATATCCCCATGTTACTAGCCACCCCTCACACTCACCGTCATCCTAATGCAATCATACCAACTAATAACACTCAAGGGGGTCACTTGGCTTTGGCACCCCATTCCATCATAGTCTCCATCTAAAGATGTAACGCATCCATTTCTTACACTCAACCTTCTCTTCTTTTCTTCCTTGTAGAAAAGGAGAGCCCATAATAAGAGGGAGCAGGAGAGAACCAGAGGGGGAACGCAATCATTGACACCCCTAACAACAACAGAGGGGAGGTCTAACAAGGCAAGGGAATACACATTAAATGGTACGACACTGCAAAGTGTAGAGGAACAAAGGGACCTTGGAGTGCAGGTCCACAGATCCCTAAAGGTAGCAGGCCAGGTAGATAAGGTGGTTAAGAAGGCATATGGAATACTAGCCTTTATTGGTCAAGGCATGGAATACAAAAGCAAGGATGTTATGTTTGAACTGTATAAAACACTGGTTAGGCCACAGTTGGAGTACTGTGTGCAGTTCTGGTCACCATATTACAAGAAATATGTGATTGCACTGGAAAGGGTGCAGAGGAGATTTACAAGAATGTTGCCTGGACTGGAGAATGGTGGCAATGAGGAAAGATTGGAGATGCTGGGTCTGTTTTCTTTGGAACAGAGGAGGCTGAGGAGAGACCTGATTAAGGTGTATAAAATTATGAGGGGCCTGGATAGAGTGGATAGGAAGGGCCTGTTTCGTAAGAACAGACGAACATAAGTGTTGTGTATCTTCCGCCACCAGGGAGCTCATCCCCTGAAGCATCCCTTGGGAGCACTGTATATAAGCTGGCCCCTAGGGCCTGTTCCTCACTCTGGAGTGTCTTATTAAAGACTGAGGTCACTGTTACTTTAACCTCCCTGTGTGCAGCCTCATCTGTGTTAGGAACACAACAACTGGCGACAAGAATACGAATCCAACGCAAAGATGCAACAAACTGTGGGCATCCTGGAGAAATTCGCGGAGGGTGAGGACTGGGAATCCCATGTCGAACGGCTAGACCAGTACTTTGTAGCCAACGAGCTGGACAGAGAAGGAAGTGCTGCAAAAAGGAGAGTGGTCCTCCTCACAGACTGCGGGGCACCGACCTACAGCCTCATGAAGAATCTTCTGATTCTGGTGAAACCCACAGATAAATCGTATGAGGAACTGTGTACACTGGTTCGGGAGCATCTTAACCCGAGGGAGAGCGTGCTGATGGCGAGGTATCGGTTCTACACGTGCCAGCGATATGAAGGTCAGGAATAGTGGCGAGCTACGTCACCGAGCTAAGACGACTTGCAGGACAATGTGAGTTTGATGGCTACCTGGAGCAAATGCTCAGAGACTTTTTTGTACTGGGCATTGGCCACGAGACCATCCTACGAAAACTTTTGACTGCAGAGACACCGACCCTCAGTAAGGCCATTGCGATAGCACAGGCGTTTATGTCCACCAGTGATAACACCAAACAAATCACTCAGCACATAAGTGCTAGCAAAGTTCATAAATTAACTGGAACTGTGTTTGTGAACAGAAATGTACAGGGCAGAACCCACAAGTCTGCAACTGCCAGGCCTCAGGTGACCTAGATGACTCAGAGTCCGCAACAAAGGATGAATGCAAGGCAATTCACACCTTGTTGGCGTTGTGGAGACTTCCATTCAGCCTATTCATGCCACTTCAAAGGATATGTTTGCAAGAGCTGTGGAACAATGGGGCACCTCCAATGAGCTTGCAAATGAGCTGCAAGCTCTGCAAAACCTGCTAACCACCACGTGGCAGAGGAAGATCGGTCCATGGTGGATCAAAGCAATTTTGAGCCTCAGAGAGAGGAGGCAGATGCTGAAGCACACAGGGTGCACACATTTTCGATGAAATGTCCACCTATGATGCTAAACGTAAAATTGAATGGCTTACCCATAGTCATGGAACTGGATACTGGCGCTAGCCAATCCATCATGAGTAAAAAGACGTTTGAGAGAATGTGGTGCAACAAGGCATTCAGACCAGCCCTGAGCCCCATCCACACGAAACTGAGAACAAACACCAAAGAGCTTATCACTATTTTGGGCAGCGTCATGGTCAAGGTCATCTACGAGGGCATGGTGCACGAACTGCCACTCTGGTTGTCCCGGGCGATGTCCCACACTGCTTGGAAGGAGCTGGCTGGGCAAAATCCGCTGGAACTGGGATGACATCTGAGCGCTATCACATGTTAATGAGGCCTCATGTACCCAGGTTCTTAATAAACTTCCTTCCCTTTTTGAGCCAGGCATTGGAAACTTTTACGAGGCGAAGGTGCGGATACACTGCGTCCCAGAGGTATGACCCATTCACCACAAGGCGTGAGCGATACCTCACATGATAAGGGAGAGAGTGGAAATCAAGCTGGACAGGCTGCAACGCGAGGGCATCATCTCCCCAGTGGAATTCAGCGAGTGGGCCAGCCCGATTGTTCCAGTACTCAAAAGTGATGGCACGGTCAGGATTTGCGGCGATTATAAAGTAACTATTAATCGTTTCTCGCTGCAGGACCAGTACCCGCTACCTAAGGCAGACGACCTATTTGCGACGCTGGCAGGAGGCAAGATGTTCACCAAGCTCGACCTGACTTCAGCCTACATGACGCAGGAGCTGGAGGAGTCTTCGAAGGGCCTCACCTGCATCAACACGCACAAGGGACTGTTCATCTACAACAGATGCCTGTTTCGAATTCGGTCGGCTGCAACGATCTTCCAGAGAAACATGGAGAGCCTACTCAAGTCGGTACCACACACGGTGGTCTTTCAGGGTGACATATTGGTCACGGGTCGGGACACCGCCGAGCACCTACAAAACCTGGAGGAGGTCCTGCAGCGACTGGATCATGTAGGGCTGCGGCTGAAGAGGTCGAAATGTGTATTCATGGCAACAGAAGTGGAATTTCTGGGGAGAAAGATCACGGTGGATGGTATTTGGCCCACAGACGCCAAGACCGAGGCTATCAGGAATGCGCCCAGGCAACAGAACGTCACGGAGCTGCGGTCGTTCCTAGGACTCCTCAACTATTTTGGTAACTTCCTACTGGGGTTAAGCACCCTTTTAGAGCCATGTGTTATTGCGCAAAGGTGAGAACTGGGTATAGGGAACAAAACAAGTAATTGCTTTTGAGAAAGCCAGAAACATTTTTTGCTCCAACAAGCCGTGTAAAAGACTTGTGCTAGCATGTGACGCGTCGTCGTACGGAGTCGGGTGTGTATTACAACAAGCTAACATTGCGGGGAAGTTGCAACCTGTCGCCTATGCTTCCAGGAGCTTGTCTAAGGTTGAAAAAGCCTACAGCATGATTGAGAAGGAGGCATTCGCGTGTGTGTTCGGGGTAAAGAAAATGCATCAGTACCTGTTTGGCCTCAAATTTGAGCAGGAAACCGATCACAAGCCCCTCACATCCCTGTTCGCTGAAAACAAGGGGTTAAATACTAATGCCTCAGCCCGCATACAAAGGTGGGCACTCGTGCTATCAGCATATAACTATACCATCCGCCACAGGCCAGGCACCGAGAACTGTGCGGATGCTCTCAGTCGGCTACCATTGCCCACCACGGAGGTGGAAATGACGCAGCCTGCAAACTTGTTGATGGTGGCACAGCCCGCAGACTTGTTGATGGTCATGGAAGCGTTTGAAAATTATAAATCACCTGTCACGGCCCGCCAGATTAGGACATGGACCAGCCAAGATCCTCTGCTGTCCCTAGTAAAAAACTGTGTACTGCATGGGAGCTGGGCCAGCATCCCCATTGAAATGCAAGGGCCAATCAAGCCGTTCCAGTGGCGAAAGGGCGAGCTGTCCACTCAGGCAGACTGCCTGTTGTGGGGTAACCGTGTTGTGCTACCAAAAAAGGGCAGGGAGACGTTCATCTCCGATCTCCACAGCACACACCCGGGTATGGTAATGATGAAAGCGACAGCCAGATTCCACGTGTGGTGGCCCGGTATTGACTCCGACTTAGAGTCCTGTGTACGGCAATGCAGCGTATGTGCTCAGTTGAGCAATGCGCCCAGAGAGGCACCACTAAGTTTGTGGTCCTGGTCGTCCAGACCATGGTCGAGGATCCATGTCGACTATGCAGACCAGTTTCTCGGTAAAATGTTCCTGGTGGTGGTGGATGCTTTTTTCAAAATGGATTGAATGTGAAATAACGTCGGAAAGCATCGCCACCACCACCATTGAAAGCCTGAGTACCATGTTTGCCACCCATGGCCTGCCTGACATACTGGTCAGTAAACGCGGCCATGTTTCACCAGTGCCAAATTTAAAGAATTCATGACCCGCAATGGGATCAAACATGTCACCTCGGCCCCTTTTAAACCAGCCTCCAATGGGCAGGCAGAGCGGGCAGTACAAACCATCAAACAGAGCCTTAAACAAGTCACAGAAGGCTCACTCAAAACCCGCCTGTCCCAAGTACTGCTCAGCTACCGCATGAGACCTCACTCGTTCACAGAGATGCCCCCGGCTGAGCTACTCATGAAAAGGACACTTAAAACCAGACTCTCGCTGGTTCACCCCAACCTGCATGATCAGGTAGAGAGCAGGCGGCAGCAACAAAATGTAAACGATGGTCGCGCCACTGTGTCACGGAAAATTGATCTGAATGACCCTGTGTAGGTGCTAAACTATGGACATGGTCCCAAGTGGATCGCGGGCACGGTGATAGCTAAAGAAGGGAGTAGGGTGTTTGTAGTCAAACTAGACAATGGACAAATTTGCAGAAAGCACCTGGACCAAACGAGGCTGCGGTTCACAGACTGCCCTGAACAACCCACAGCAGACACCACCTTTTTCGAGCTCACAACACACACCCAAAGGATCAACGACACCACGCTGGACCAGGAAATCAAACCCATCACGCCCAATAGCCCAGCAAGGCCAGGCTCACCTAGCAGCCCTGCAGGGCCAACAATACGCCAGCCCAGCAAGGGCACAGCCAACACACCAGAACAGACATTTGTACCGAGGCGGACCACCAGGGAAAGAAAGGCTCCCGACCGCCTCACCTTGTAAATAGTTTTCAATTTGACTTTGGGCAGGGGAGTGATGTTGTGTATCTGTAAAGCATGCACTCCCATGTTCCACCACCAGGGAGCTCATCCCCTGAAGTCCCAAGGGATCCCAACATCCCTTGGAAGCACTGCATATAAGCCAGCCCCTAAGGCCTGTTCCTCACTCTGGAGTGTCTTATTAAAAACAGAGGTCACTGTTACTTTAGCCTCCCTGTGTGCAGCCTCATCTTTGTTAGGAACACAATAATAAGAACATAAGAAATAGGAGTAGGAGTAGGCCATACAGCCCCTCAAGCCTGATCCGCCATTTAGTACGATCATGGCTGATCAGATCATGGACTCAGGTCCACTTGCCTGCCCGCTCTCCATAACCCCTTATTCCTTATCGTTTAAGAAACTGTCTATTTCTGTATTAAATTTATTCAATGTCCAAGCTTCCACATCTCTCTGAGGCAGCGAATTCCACAGATTTACAACCCTCTGAGAGAAGACATTTCTCCTCATCTCAGTTTTAAATGGGCGGCCATTTATTCTAAGATTATGCCCTCTAGTTCTAGTCTCCCCTATCACTGGAAACATCCTCTCTGCATCCACCTTGTCAAGCCCCCTCAGAATACTATATGTTTCTTCTGAATTCCAATGAGTAGAGGCCCAACCTTCTCAATCTTTCCTCATAAAACAACCCTCTCATCTCCGGAATCACCCTAGTGAACCTTCTCTGAACTGCCTCCAAAGCAAGTATATCCTTTTGTAAATATGGAAACCAAAACTTGGAGCTTCCCTTGGCCGAGGGGTCAACAACCAGGAGACATAGACTTAAAGTAATTGAGGGGAGGTTTAGAGGAGGTATGGGGGGAAATTTCTTCACATAGAGGGTAGTGGGGGGTGTAGAACCCTCTGCCTAAAAGGATGGTAGAGGCAGAAACCCTCACCACAATTAAAAAATACTTGGATGTGCACTTAAAGTATTGTAACCAGCAGGGCTATGGACCAAGAGCTGGAAAGTGGGATTAGGCTGGATAGGCTCTTGGTTGGAGTGTGCGGACATGATGGGCCAAACTGGCCTCCTTCCGTGCTGTAAATTTCTATGATTCTATGATTCTACGGAGGATATGAAGGCATTAGAGAAGGTGCAGAAAATATTTACAAGACTGATTCCAGGAATGAGGGACTTCAGTTAAATTGATAGACTGAAGAAGCTGGGGTTGTTCTCCTTGGAGCAGAGAAGATTGAGAGGAGATTTGATAGAAGTGCTCAAAATCATGAGGGGTCTGGACAGAGCAGATAGAGAGAAACTGTTCCCATTGGCAGAAGGTTTGAGAACCAGGGGATACAGATTTAAGGTGATTGGCAAAAGAAGCAAAGACGATGTATGAAAAATGTTTTTACACAGCGAGAGTTTAAGATCTGGATAAGCACTGCCGGAAAGGGTGATAGAGGCAAATTCAATTTAATGTTTCAAAAGGGAGTTAGATATGTGTCTGATGGAAAAAAAATTGCAGGGCTATGGTGAAAGGGCAGGGGAGTGGGACGAGATGGGAGTCGGCACAGCTCAACGGGCTGAATGGCCTTCTTCCGCGCTGTAACCATTCTATGATTCCCTGACTTGTCAAAAAGGGCATCGGTGACCTGTGTGATGGCCACAAATGTTTGCTGCAAATCCCTGGAAAATGCCTCTGGCGAAGAAGTTGAGGGCGCTTGCAGGTCTTGGTAAGGTGTGTCCACCTGCTCCTCTGGGCTGCAGGTCTTGCAGTATGCGAGCTGGTGATATAGCCTGAGCCTCCTTTGGCACTGCTGCTCAGTCATGTTGAGGATGTTCATCCACTGCCTGAATACCCAGGAGTACTGCATCCATGCTGATGGAATAGATGGAATAGATGGCAGATCAAGTAGAAATGTCAGAAGCAATATGTCAATGATATCGTAGGTTCTACCAATGAGGTGACACAGGATAACGACATAAGAAATAGGAACAGGAGCAGGCCACCTGGCCCCTCAAGCCTGCTCCGCCATTCAATAAGATCATGGCTGATCATTCCCTCAGTACCCCTTTCCTGTTTTCTCTCCATACCCCTTGATCCCTTTAGCCGCAAGGGCCATATCTAACTCCCTCTTGAATATATCCAATGAACTGACATCAACAACTTTCTGCGGTAGGGAATTTCACAGGTTAACAATTCTCTGAGTGAAGAAGTTTCTCCTCATCTCAGTCCAAAATAGCCTACCCAATATCCTCAGACTGTGTCCCCTGGTTCTGGACTTCTCCAACATCGGGAACATTCTTCCCGCATCTAACCTGTCCAGTCCCGTCAGAACCTTATATGTTTCTATGAGATCCCCTCTCATCCTTCTAAACTCCAGTGGATAAAAGCCCAGTTGATCCAGTCTCTCCTCATATGTCAGTCCAGCCATCCCGGGAATCAGTCTGGTGAACCTTCGCTGCACTCCCTCAATAGCAAGAATGACCTTCCTCAGATTAGGAGATCAAAACTGAACACAATATTCCAGGTGAGGCCTCACTAAGGCCCTGTACAGCTGCAGTGAGACCTCCATGCTCCTATACTCAAATCCCCTAGCTATGAAGGCCAACATACGATTTGCCTTCTTCACCGCCTGCTGTACCTGCATCCCAACTTTCAATGACTGATGAACCGTGAAACCTAGGTCTCGTTACACCTCCACTTTGCCTAATATGCCACCATTAAGATAATATTCTGCCTTCGTGTTTTTGCCCCCAAAGTGGATAACCTCACATGCGTTTGCCCACTCACCTAACCTGTCCAAATCACCCTGCAGCCTCTTAGCGTCCTCCTCACAGCTCACACCGCCACCCAGTTTAGCGTCATCTGTAAACTTGGAAATATTACACTCAATTCCTTCATCGAAATCATTGATGTATATTGTAAATTTGAAAAAGTGGTGTTACATTAGCTACCCTCCAGTCCATAGGAACAGATCCAGAATCGATAGACTATTGGAAAATGATCACCAATTCATCCACTATTTCTAAGGCCACTTCCTTAAGTACTCTGGGATGCAGACTATCAGGCCCCGGGGATTTATCAGCCTTCAATCCCATCAATTTCCCAAACACAATTTCCCGCCTAATAAGGATATACTTCAGTTTCTCCTTCACACTAGACCCCTAGTACTTCCGGAAGGTTATTTGTGTCTTCCTTCGTGAAGACAGAACCAAAGTATTTGTTCAACTGGTCTGCCATTTCTTTGTTCTCCATTATAAATTCACCTGAATCTGGCTGCAAGGGACCTACATTTGTCTTCACGAATCTTTCTCTCTTCCCATATCTGTAGAAGCTTTTGCAGTCAGTTTTTATGTTCCCGGCAAGCTTCCTCTCAGGCTCTATTTTCCCCCTCCTAATTAAACCCTTCATCCTCCTCTGCTGAATTCTAAATTTCTCCCAGTCCTCAGATTTGCTGCTTTTTCTGGCCAATTTATATGCCTCTTCCTTGGATTTAACACTATCCTTAATTTTCCTTGTTAGCCACGGTTGAGCCACCTTCCCCGTTTTATTTTTACACCAGTCAGTGATGTACAATTATTGAAGTTCATCCATGTGATCTTTAAAAGTTTGCCATTGCCTATCCACTGTCAACCTTTTAAGTATCATTTGCCAGTAAATTCTAGCCAATTCACACCTCATACCATCGAAGTTAACTTTCCTTCAGTTCAGGACCCTAGCCGTCGACTGCCGCCGAGCTTTTTGGGCGGTCTTCCCTTGGTGCCAGTATCCACTTGGCCTTCTGCCGGCAGGAGGGAAGACCGCTGGGAACCATCCGCTGACGGCCACAAGCACGCAAGGTGTTGTGTATGAAGAAAGAGTCAGACTGAACATTGTGAGCTCAAAGTAACGTGTGACCTTAGTCTTTTACTGCAGGTCTCCAGAGTGCCTCTCCAACCTGTGAAGCCTTCTTAAATACCTGTGCTCCCAAGGGATTATGGGATCCCTTGGGACTCCGGGGAATGAGCCCTCTGGAGGCTGTACAGAGTAAATACAAGTCCACATTTCTAACACCATTCACCCACGAAGTCAATAGTGTAATTATTTACAATGCGAGTCGACCTGGGGCCCTTCTTGCCCTGGTTGATCATCTCGGTGTGAAAGCTGGTGTTGTTGAATCATTTGTTGGGCCCTCGCTGGGCTGCTGTGCAGCTGGCCTTGCTGGGCTGCCTGGTGTGCTGGGCCCTGCAGGGCTGCTGTGGATGATGGGTTCTGCTTCATGGTCAACCACTGGTTGCCACTGGTGTGTGTGTTGGGAGATCAAAAAAGGTAGGGTCCAAGGTGGATTGCTCAGGGTAGTCCGTGAATCTGAGTTTGATTTGGTCCAAGTGTTTCCGGTGAATGAGTCCATTTGAAAGTTTGTCCCGAAACACCCTGCTCCCCTCTTTGGCCACGACAGTGCCGGGAAGCCACTTGGGACCTTGTCCATAATTTAAAACAAAGACAGGATCATTGATTTCAATCTCGCGTGACACATTTGCGCTATCATGGTATGCACTTTGTTGAAGCCACCTGCTCTCCACCTGTTCATGTCGATCAGGGTGAACTAATGAGAGCCTTGTCTTGACTGCTCTTTTCATGAGCAGTTCCACAGGTGGGATCCCAGTGAGTGAGTTGGGTCTCGTGCGGTAGCAAAGCAAGACTCGGGATAGGCGAGTCCGCAGTGGGCCTTCAGTTACCCTCTTCAAGCCTTGCTTGATGGTTTGCACTGCTCTCTCTGCCTGACCATTGGACGCTGGTTTAAACAGGGCAGATGTGACATGTTTGATCCCGTTCCGGGTTATGAATTCTTTGAACTCAGCACTGGTAAAACATGGCCCATTGTCGCTCACCAGGACATCGGGTAAGCCGTGTGTGGCCAACATAGCTCGCGGGCTTTCAGTAGTGGCAGCGGATGTGCTAGCCGACATTATCTCTCACATTCAATCCACTTGGAGTACGCGTCTACAAACACAAGGAACATTTTATCCAAGAATGGCCCTGCATAGTCGACGTGTACCCTAGATCACGGTTTGGAGGGCCAAGACCATAAACTTAGCGGCGCCTCCCTGGGTACATTGCTAAACTGCGAGCATATATTACATCTGTGAATGCAGGACTCTAATTCCACATCGATACCGGCCACCACACGTGGGATCTGGCTATCGCTTTCATCATTACGATGCCTGGGTGGGTACTGCGGAGCTCACTGATGAAGGTGTCTCTGCCCTTCTTGGGGACCACTACTCGATTGCCCCACAGAAGGCAGTCTGCCTGTATAGACATTTCATCTTTGCGTCGCTAGAATGGCTTTATCTCTTCCTGCATTTCCACTGGGACACTGGACCAGCTCCTGTGAAGCACACAGCTTTTGACTAGAGATAATAAGGGGTCCTGGCTTGTCCAGGTTTTGATCTGCCGGGCAGTGACGGGTGATTGCTCACTCTCAAATGCTTCCATAACCATGGCTCGATCTGCGGGCTACGCCATTTCCACCCTCGTGGTGGACAATGGCAGCCTACTGAGAGCATCGGCGCAGTTTTCTGTGCCTGGCCTGTGGCGGATGACATAGTTGTATGCGGACAACGTGAGCGCCCATCTCTGGATGCGGGCCGATGCGTTGGTATTTATCCCTTTACTCTCGGAAAACAGGGATATAAGTGGCTTATGGTCAGTTTCCAATTCGAATTTTAGCCCAAACAGGTATTGGTGCATTTTCTTTACCCCATAGACACACGCTAACGCTTCTTTTTCAATCGTGCTGTAGGCTCTCTTAGCCTTAGACAGACTCCTGGATGCATAAGCAACTGGTTGCAGTTTCCCAAAATCGGCCGCTTGTTGCAATACACACCCGACGCCATATGATGACATATCACATGCTGGTACCAAAGGCTTACATGGATCATACAACACAAGCAATTTGTTTGAGCATAACTATTTTCTCGCATTTACAAAGGCATTTTCTTGTCCTTTGCCATAAATCCATTCGCCCCCTTTTCGTAATAAGTCATGTAGTGGTTCGTGCAGGGTGTTGAGACCCGGTAAGAAGTTACGAAAGTAGTTCAAGTGTCCCAGAAATGACCACAGCTCCATCACGTTCTGTGGCCTTGGTGTGTTCTCGATTGCCTCCGTCTTCGCGTTGGTGGACCTGATGCTGTCCGCCACAATCCTTCTTCCCAGGAACTCCACTTCAGGCATCAGGAAAACACACTTCAAGCGTTTTAACCTGAGCCCCACGCGGTTGAGTCGACCAAGAACCTCCTCCAGGTTCTGCAAATGTTCAACTGTGTTCCGACCTGTGACCAAGATGTCATCCTGGAAGACTGCGGTGTGCGGGACCGACTTCAGTAAACTTTTCATGTTTCTCTGGAATATCTTCGCCGCTGATTGGATTCCAAACGGGCACCTGTTATAAACAAAAAGACATTTGTGCATGTTGATGCAGGTGAGGACCTTCGATGATTCCTCCAGTTCCTGCGTCAAGTTGGCTGAAGTCAGATCCAGCTTCATGAACGTCTTTCCTCCCGCCAGTGTTGCAAAGAGGTTGTCGGCATTTGGTAGTGGGTATTGGTCCCGCAGGGAGAAATGATTGATAGTTACTTTGTAATCGCCACAGATTCTGACAGTGCCGTCTCCCTTGAGGACTGGGACAATAGGACTGGCCCACTCGCTGAACTCGATCGGTAAAATGATGCCCTCTCGTTGCAGTCGGTCTAGCTCGATCTCTACCCTTTCTCTCATCATGTATGGTACTGCTCTCGCCTTGTGATAGATGGGTCGTGCCCCCGGAATTAGGTGGATCTGCACTTTTGCTCCTTGGAATTTCCCGATGCCTGGTTCGAACAGCGAAGGTCTTTGTTTAAGACCTGGGTACACAAAGTGTCGTCAGCGGGCGATAGCGCTCGGACGTCGTCCCAGTTCCAGCATATCATTCCCAGCCAGCTCCTGCCGAGCAGCATGGGACCATCGCCCGGTACCACCCAGAGTGGTAGCTTGTGCAGCGCTCCATCGTAGGAGACCTTTACGGTAGCACTGCCGATTTCAGGAATCAGTTCTTTTGTGTATGTTCTTACTTTTGTGCGAATTGGAGTTAAGACTGGCCTTGAGGCCTTGTTGCACCACAACCTTTCAAAAGTCATTTTGCCCATGATGGACTGGCTTGCACCCGTGTCCAGCTCTATTGACACCGGGAGTCCATTTAGTTCAACATTCAGCATTATCGGGGGACAATTCGTGTATCCCATGTACCTCTGCCTCCTTTTTCTGAGGGTCTGTTTCGTCGTGATCCTCCTCTGCAACACGGTGGTTTGCAGGTTTAACAGGCTAAGCAGTTTGCCTGCACACTCATTGGAGGTGTCCCATTGTTACACAGCCTTTGCAAATGTATCCTTTGAATCGGCATGAATGGAAACAATGATCACCTCCGCAGTGCCAACATGGTGTTAATGGCCTTGCATTCATCACCCTTGATGGTGGACTCTGAGACATCTGCGGACGTGTAGCTACAGGTATGTGTGACCTGCCCTGTATGTTACGATTCAAAAACAACATCACTTTGTTCACAGTACTTGTAGCAGCACTTGTGTGCTGAGAGATTTGCTCAGTATTGTCAGTGGCAATGAACACCTGGGCTATCGCTATGGCCTTACTCAAGGTTGGGGTCTCTGCAGTCAAAAGTTTGCGAAGTATGGTTTCGTGGCCAATGTCAAGTATGAAAAAGTCTCTGAGCATGTGCTCCAGATGTCCTTCAAATTCGCAATGTCCTGCAAGGCATCTTAGCTCGGCGACATAACTTGCCACTTCCTGGCCTTCAGACCTTTTGTAGGTGTAGAACCGGTACCTCGCCATCCGAATGCTTTCTTTCGGGTTCAAATGATTCCGGACCAGTGTGTACAAATCGTCGTATGATTTCTCCGTGGGTTTCGCTGGAGAGAGCAGATTCTTCATGAGGCCATACATTGGTGCCCCACAGACGGTGAGGTGGATAGCCCTTCGTTTGGCAGCACTCTCTTCCCCTTCTAGCTCGCTGGCCACGAAGTATTGGTCGAGTCGCTCCACAAAAGTTTCCCAATCATCTCCCTCCGAGAATTTCTCTCGGATGCCCACTGTTCTCTGCATCTTTGGGTTCGCTATCTGTATCTCAGCGCCAGTTGTTATGTATGGAGAAAGAGTCAGACTGAATACTGTGAGCTCAAAGTAACGTGTGACCTTAGTCTTTTATTGCAGGTCTCCAGAGTGCTTCTCCAACCTGTGAAGCCTTCTTAAATACCTGTGCTCCCAAGGGATTATGGGATCCTTTGGGATTCCGGGGGAATGAGCCCTCTTTTGGCAGTACAGAGTAAATACAAAATACAAGTCCACATATATAACACAAGGCATGTAAGTGTCCTCCTACCCGCCGAGCTGGCAGACTCCTCTGCGCGGGAGTCGGCAGCCGCAGGGGGAAGGACCGCTGCATGGAGGCAGGTCTAACTCCAACGGTAAGTATGATGACCTGCAAAAAAAAGTTTAGTGAACTTCTTTGAATTATTTTTTTTCCAGCAATTTATGTGTATGGGGTCCCATGAAGGTCTTCCAGTGGGGTTTTATTTGTATAAATTTTTATTTTTATGTGCTCCCCCTCCCTGAGACTGACTCAATTATCAGCGGCAATTTGGCGAGGATTGCATTTGCAACCCAGATTGGGAGCTCCCGCCCGATGCTGCCCAGATTCATGGCGTAAGTCCCTTTTTTGCCGCCGGACGGTCTTTCAAGGACTTTTGTACGAAACTCCAGCCCAAAGTACCGTCAGATATCTCGGTACTCCTTTGGGCGGCACTTGAGAGGAATTAGCTTTCACCGAGTTCGGGCCCTATGTCCCCTAGTTTTAGTTTCCCCTATGAGTGGAAATATCCTCTCTGCATCCACCTTGTCGAGCCCCCTCATTATCTTATATGTTTCAATAAAATCACCTCTCATTCTTCTGAACTCCAATGTGTATAGGCCCAACCTATCTTCATAAGTCAAACCACTCATCTCCGGAATCAACCTAGTGAACCTTCTCTGAACAGCCTCATTCCTTATATCCTTCCTTAGCAAGTATATCCTTCCTTAAATACAAAGACCAAAACTGTATGCAGTGCTCTAGGTGTGGCCTCACCAATACACTGTACAGTAGTAGCAGGACTTCTCTGCATTTATACTCTATCTCCCTTGCACTAAAGGCCAATAAAGGATGGCGACTTTGGAAATACTTGCAGCATCTTGAAAGCTAATTCTGTGCTGGCAATACAGTCAGCAACAGCTTCTGCCTAAGGAAAGTGATCAGCTGTGAGGTGGGAGTGTTTATTGTACTTTCCATGCTGTGCACTAATCAGCTGGATCAATGGCCACTCAACTTGTGCATCAGGCAGACAGACGTGGTTCTCGAACTGCGTGATTCCCATGGTCATACAAGGAATTTTGAAAGGTACGGTTAAAAAGGCACTTAAGGGTCTGACAAGTACCTGATAGTGATTTAAATTAGCTTGCCCGCCTCTGCTGTTCAGGTTGCTGCTGTGCCGGTAAACGTGCCCGAGGGAAAAGCACGTGGATGAGGGTTGGAGGCGGTTTTCCCGACCCGCTGCAAGATATTTTGAATTTTCTTCCCAACCCACCTATGATTGCGCCTGTACGGACTCCAGAAACATAGAAACATAGGAAATAGGTGCAGGAGTAGGCCATTCGGCCATTCGAGCCTGCAGCACCATTCAATAAGATCATGGCTGATCATTCCCTCAGTACCCATTTCCTGCTTTCTCTCCATACCCATGATCCCTTTAGCCGCAAGGGCCATATCTAACTCCCTCTTGAATATATCCAATGAACTGGCATCAACAACTCTCTGCGGTAGGGAATTCCACAGGTTAACAACTCTCTGAGTGAAGAAGTTTCTCCTTATCTCAGTCCTAAATGGCCTACCCGTTATCCTAAGTTTGTGTCCCCTGGTTCTGGACTTCCCCATCATCGGGAACATTCTTCCCGCATCTAATCTGTCCAGTTCTGTCAGAATCTTGTAACTTTCTATGAGATCTCCTCTCATCCTTCTAAGCTCCAGGCTATAAAGGCCCAGTTGATCCAATCTCTCCTCATATGTCAGTCCTGCCATCCTGGGAATCAGTCTGGTGAACCTTCGCTGCACTCCCTCAATAGCAAGAACGTCCTTCCTCAGATTAGGAGATCAAAACTAAGCACAATATTCCAGGTGAGGCCTCACCAAGGCCCTGTACAACTGCAGTAAGACCTCCCTGCTCCTATACTCAAATCCCCTAACTATGAAGGTCAACATACCATTTGCTTTCATCACTGCCTGCAGTACCTGCATGCCAACTTTCAATGACTGATGAACCATAACACCCAGGTCTCGTTGCACCTCCCCCTTTCCTAATCTGCCGCCATTCAGATAATATTCTGCCTTTGTGTTTTTGCCCCCAAAGTGGATAACCTCACATTTATCCACATTATACTGCATCTGCCATGCATTTGCCCACTCACCTAACATGTCCAAGTAACATGCAGCCTTTTAGCGTCCTCACAGCGCATACTGCCACCCAGCTTAGTGTAATCTGCAAACTTGGAGATATTACACTCAATTCCTTCATCTAAATTATTAATGTATATTGTAAATAGCTGGGCTCCCAGCTCTAAGCCCTGCGGCACTCCACTAGTCACTGCCTCCCATTCCGAAAAGGACCCGTTTATCCTGACTCTCTGCTTCCTGTCTGCCAACCAGTTCTCTATCCACATCGGTACATTACCCCCAATACCATGTGCTTTGATTTTGCAAACCAATCTCTTGTGTGGGACCTTGTCAAAAGCCTTTTGAAAGTCCAAATACACCACATCCACTGGTTCTCCCTTGTCCACTCTACTAGTTACATCCTCAAAAAATTCCAGAAGATTTGTCAAGCATGATTTCGCTTTCATAAATCCATGCTGATTTGGACTGATCCTGTTACTGCTTTCCAAATGCACTGCTATTTCATCTTTAATAATTGATTCCAACTTTTTACCCACTACTGATGTCAGGCTAACCAGTCTATAATTACCCATTTTCTCTTCCTCTCCTTTTTTAAACAGTGGTGTTACATTAGCTACCCTCCAGTCCATAGGAACTGATCCACAGTCAACAGACTATTGGAAAATGATCACCAATGCATCCACTATTTCTATGGCCGCTTCCTTAAGTACTCTGGTATGCAGACTATCAGGCCCCAGGGATTTATCGGCCTACAATCCCATCAATTACCCTAACACAATTTCCCACTTTATAAGGATATCCTTCAGTTCCTCCTTTTCACTCGACCCTCGGTCCCCTAGTATTTCCGGAAGGTTATTTGTGTCTTCCTTCGTGAAGACAGAACCAAAGTATTTGTTTAACTGGTCCACCATTTCTTTGTTCCCCATTATAAATTCACCTGAATCTTACTGCAAGGGACCTACATTTGTTTTCACTAATCTTTTTCTCTTCACTTATCTATAGAAGCTTTTGCAGTCACTTTTTATGTTCCCAGCAAGCTTCCTCTCATACTCTATTTTCCCCCCTCCTAATTAAACCCTTTGTCCTCCTTTGCTGCATTACAAAATTCTACCAGTCCTCAGGTTTGCAGCTTTTTCTGGCCAATTTATATGCCTCTTCCTTGGATTTAACACTATCCTTAATTTCTCTTGTTAGCCATGGTTGAGCCACCTTCCCCGTTTTATTTTTACTCCAGACAGGGATGTACAATTATTAAAGTTCATCCATGTGATCTTTAAATGTTTGCCATTGCCTATCCACCCTATCAACCCCTTAAGTATTACTCGCCAGTCTATTCTAGCCAAGTCAAGTCTCATACCATCGAAGTTACCTTTCCTTAAGTTCAGGACCCTAGTCTCTGAATTAACTGTGTCACTCCCAATATTAATAAAGAATTTTACCATATTATGGTCACTCTTCCCCAAGGGGTCTCGCACAACAAATTGTTAATTAGTCCTTTCTCATTACACATCACCCAGTCTAGGATGGCCAGCCCTCTAATTGGCTCCTCGACATATTGTCTCGAAAACCATCCCTAATACTCCAGGAAATCCTCCTCCACCGCATTGCTACCAGTTTGGTTGGCCCAGTCAATATGTAGATTAAAGTCACCCATGATAACAGCTGTACCTTTATTGCACAGGTTCCTAATTTCTTGTTTGATGCTGTCCCCATTCTCATTGTTACTGTTTGGTGGCCTGTACACAACTCCCACTAGCGTTTTCTGCCCTTTGGTATTCCGTAGCTCCACCCATACAGATTCCACATCATACAAGCTAATGTCCTTCCTTACTATTGCATTAATTTCCTCTTTAACCAGCAAAGCCACCCCGCCTCGTTTTCCTTTCTGTCTATCCTTCCTCAATGCTGAATACCCTTGGATGTTGAGTTCCCAGCCTTGATCACCCTGGAGTCATGTCTCCGTGATGCCAATTACACCATATCCATTAACTGCTATCTGCACAGTTAATTCGTCCACCTTATCCCGAATACTCCTCGCATTGAGGCACAGAGCCTTCAGGCTTTTCGTTTTAACACCCTTTGTCCATTTAGGATTTTGCTGTAAAGTGGTCCTTTTTTGCTTTTTGCCTTGGGTTTCTCTGCCGTCCACTTTTATTTTTCTTCTTTCCATCTTTTGCTTCTGCCCCCATTCTACTTCCACTGTCTCCCTGCATAGATTCCCATACCCCTCCCCAACAGCACTCGCAAATACTCCCCCTAGGACATTGGTTCCGGTCATGCCCAGGTGCAAACCGTCCGGTTGTACTGGTCCCACCTTCCCCAGAACCGGTTCCAATGTCCTATGAATTTGAATCCCTTCCTTGTGCACCACTCCTCAAGCCACATATTCATCTGAGCTATCCTTCGATTCTTACCCTGACTAGCACGTGGCACTGGTAGCAATCCTGAGATTACTACTTTTGAGGTCCTACTTTTTAATTTAGCTCCTCGCTCCCTAAATTCGTCTTGTAGGACCTCATCCCATTTTTTACCGATATCGTTGGTACATATATGCACCCCGACAACTGGCTGTTTCCCCTCCCCCTTCAAAATGTCCTGCACCCGCTCCAAGACATCCTTGACCTTTGCACCAGAAAATTCCAGCCTTTCATGCACACACACATGCACACACGCTCACACACACACTCAGACACTCACATACATACCCTCTCACACACACTCTCACACACACACACAGACGCTCACACACACACACACACCATTTTTTAATTGGTGTTATTGTGTTTGTTGTTTTTTTCTCAATTAATAGCAATGAGAACTCATAGACACGGAGTTCCCAGTGCTATTAATTGCGAATACCATACCTGATTGGTTGAGCAGTCACACGTGACTGCACCACCTGCATGGGAACCTCGAGGACGGGAGCGTGCTTCACAGTGCGGGAAGAGAAGGCCTCCCTACCGGGAATCCGGGGCACCTCTGAGACAACCAGGTCATTGGTCATTGAGCGGCAGTTGGCGAGAGGTGGGAGCAGTGTCGGAGCGGCCTATAAAAGGCCCAGCGGGAGCTCGAGAGTCAGCGGCAGTTGGCGAGAGGTGGGAGCAGTGTCGGAGCAGCCTATAAAAGGCCCAGCGGGAGCTCGAGAGTCAGCGGCAGTTGGTGAGAGGCGGGAGCAGTGTCGGAGCGGCCTATAAAAGGCCCAGTGGGAACTCGAGAGTCAGCGGCAGTTGGTGAGAGGCGGGAGCAGTGTCGGAGCGGCCTATAAAAGGCACAGTGGGAGCTCGAGAGTCAGCGGCAGTTGGCGATAGGTGGGAGCAGTGTCTGAGCGGCCTATAAAGGCCCAGCGGGAGCTCGAGAGTCAGCGGCAGTTGGCGAGAGGTGGGAGCAGTGTCGGAGCAGCCTATAAAGGCCCAGCGGGAGCTCGAGAGTCAGCGGCAGTTGGCGAGAGGTGGGAGCAGTGTCTGAGCGGCCTATAAAGGCCCAGCGGGAGCTCGAGAGCCAGCGGCAGTTGGTGAGAGGCGGGAGCAGTGTCGGAGCGGCCTATAAAAGGCCCAGTGGGAGCTCGAGAGTCAGCGGCAGTTGGCGATAGGTGGGAGCAGTGTCTGAGCGGCCTATAAAGGCCCAGCGGGAGCTCGAGAGTCAGCGGCAGTTGGCGAGAGGCGGTAGCAGTGTCGGAGCAGCCTATAAAGGCCCAGCGGGAGCTCGAGAGTCAGCGGCAGTTGGTGAGAGGTGGGAGCAGTGTCAGAGCAGCCTATAAAGGCCCAGCGGGAGCTCGAGAGCCAGCGGCAGTTGGTGAGAGGTGGGAGCAGTGTCGGAGCGGCCTATAAAAGGCCCAGCGGGAGCTCGAGAGTCAGCGGCAGTTGGCGAGAGGTGGGAGCAGTGTCGGAGCAGCCTATAAAAGGCCCAGCGGGAGCTCGAGAGTCAGCGGCAGTTGGTGAGAGGTGGGAGCAGTGTCGGAGCGGCCTATAAAAGGCCCAGTGGGAACTCGAGAGTCAGCGGCAGTTGGTGAGAGGCGGGAGCAGTGTCGGAGCGGCCTATAAAAGGCCCAGTGGGAGCTCGAGAGTCAGCGGCAGTTGGCGATAGGTGGGAGCAGTGTCTGAGCGGCCTATAAAGGCCCAGCGGGAGCTCGAGAGTCAGCGGCAGTTGGCGATAGGTGGGAGCAGTGTCTGAGCGGCCTATAAAGGCCCAGCGGGAGCTCGAGAGTCAGCGGCAGTTGGCGAGAGGTGGGAGCAGTGTCGGAGCAGCCTATAAAGGCCCAGCGGGAGCTCGAGAGTCAGCGGCAGTTGGCGAGAGGTGGGAGCAGTGTCTGAGCGGCCTATAAAGGCCCAGCGGGAGCTCGAGAGCCAGCGGCAGTTGGTGAGAGGCGGGAGCAGTGTCGGAGCGGCCTATAAAAGGCCCAGTGGGAGCTCGAGAGTCAGCGGCAGTTGGCGATAGGTGGGAGCAGTGTCTGAGCGGCCTATAAAGGCCCAGCGGGAGCTCGAGAGTCAGCGGCAGTTGGCGAGAGGCGGTAGCAGTGTCGGAGCAGCCTATAAAGGCCCAGCGGGAGCTCGAGAGTCAGCGGCAGTTGGTGAGAGGTGGGAGCAGTGTCGGAGCAGCCTATAAAGGCCCAGCGGGAGCTCGAGAGCCAGCGGCAGTTGGTGAGAGGTGGGAGCAGTGTCGGAGCGGCCTATAAAAGGCGTACCGATGCAGCTACAGCGGGAGAGAAAGCAAAAAAGAAGTAGAAAGGAATCAAAAGGTGACGTCACAGCCAATGGGTAAGTGATTGGCTGGTGATTGGTGAGTAGCTTTTCCTCTTTTTATTTTTATATCAGTAAGTAAACTGTAACATTGTTATTACCAATTTAAGGGTATATAAGGGTTAAGGCATGGCAGGGGAGATCGGTCACGTGATATGCTCCTCCTGTGCTATGTGGGAACTCAGGGATGCTTCCGGTGTCCCTTATGACTACGTGTGCGGGAAGTGTATCCGCCTCCATCTCCTGATGGACCGCGTTGCGGAATTGGAGCTGAGGGTGGATTCACTCTGGAGCATCCACGATGCTGAGAATGACATAAGTGGCACGTGTAGTGAGTTCGTCTTACCGCATGAGAAGGATCCACAGCCAGCTCGGGAATGGAAGACCAGCAGGAAGAGTAGTACAAAGAAGGTAGTGCAGGGGTCCCCTGTGGTCATCCCCCTGCAAAACAGATACACTGTTTTGAGTGCTGTTGAGGGAGATGACTCATTAGGAGAGAGCAACAGCAGCCAAGTTCATGGCACCGTGGCTGGCTCTGTTGTACAGGAGAGCATAAAAAAGAGTGGGAGAGCGATAGTGATAGGGGATACAATCATAAGGGGAATAGATAGGCATTTCTGCGGCCGCAATCGAGAGTCCAGAATGGTATGTTGCCTCCCTGGTGCAAGGGTCAAGGATGTCTCCGAGCGAGTGCAGGACATTCTGAAAAGGGAGGGAGAACAGCCAGTTGTCATGGTGCACAGTGGTACCAACGACATAGGTAAAAAAAAGGGATAAGGTCCTACGAGACAAATTTAAGGAGCTAGGAGTTAAATTAAAAAGTAGGATCTCAAAAGTAGTAATCTCGGGATTGCTACCAGTGCCACGTGCTAGTCAGAGTAGGAATCGCAGGATAGCACAGATGAATACATGGCTTGAGCAGTGGTGCAGCAGGGAGGGATTCAAATTCGTGGGGCATTGGAACAGGTTCTGGGGGAGGTGGGGCCAGTACAAACCGGACGGTCTGCACTTGGGCAGGAACGGAACCAATGTCCTAGGGGGAGTGTTTGCTAGTGCTGTTGGTGAGGAGTTAAACTAATATGGCAGGGGGATGGGAACCAATACAGGGAGACAGAGGGGAAAAAAAAGGAGACAAAAACAAAAGACAGAAAAGAGATGAGTAAAAGTGGAGGGCAGAGAAACCAAAGGCAAGAAACAAAAAGGACCACTGAATATAAAAGGGCTGCAGGAGGGGTAAAAACTAAAAATCATGGTTTAAAAACTAGGATGAAAACACTCTACCTAAATGCACGCAGCATTAGAAATAAAGTAAATGAGTTGACGGCACAAATCATTACAAATGGGTATGATTTGGTGGCCATTACAGAGACATGGTTGCAAGGTGGCCAGGACTGGGAATTAAACGTACAGGGGTATCTGATGATTCGGAAAGATAGGCAGGAAGGGAAGGGAGGTGGGGTAGCTCTATTAATAAGGGATGATATCAGGGCAGTTGTGAGGGATGATATTGGCTCCAATGAACAAAATGTTGAATCATTGTGGGTGGAGATTAGAGATAGTAAGGGGAAAAAGTCACTGGTCGGCGTAGTTTATAGGCCCCCAAATCATAACTTCATGGTGGGGCGGGCAATAATCAAGGGAATAATGGAGGCATGTGAAAAAGGAACGGCAGTAGTTATGGGGGATTTTAACCTACATATCGATTGGTCAAAGTAAATCGCAGGGGGTAGCCTGGAGGAGGAATTCATAGAATGCATACGGGATTGTTTCTTAGAACAGTATGTAACAGAGCCTACAAGGGAGCAAGCCATTTTGGATCTGGTCCTGTGTAACGAGACAGGAAAAATAAACGATCTCCTCGTAAAAGATCCTCTCGGAATGAGTGATCACAATATGGTTGAATATGTAATACAGATTGAGGATGAGGAAGTTGTGTCAGAAACAAGAGTACTATGCTTAAACAAAGGGGACTACAGTGGGATGAGGGCAGAGTTGGCTAAAGTAGACTGGAAACAAGGACTAAACGGTGGCACAATTGAGGAACAGTGGAGGACTTTTAAGGAGCTCTTTCATAATGCGCAACAAAAATATATTCCAGTGAAAAAGAAGGGCGGCAAGAGAAGAGATAACCAGCTGTGGATAACCAAGGAAATAAAGGAAAGTATCAAATCAAAGACCAATGCGTAAGGTGGCCAAGGTTAGTGGGAAACTAGAGGATTGGGAAGATTTTAAGCAACAGCAAAGAATGACTAAAAAAGCAATAAAGAAAGGGAAGATAGATTACGAAGGTAAACTTGCGCAAAACATAAAAACAGATAGTAAAAGCTTTTGCAGATATATAAAACGGAAAAGAGTGACTAAAGTAAATGTTGGTCCCTTAGAAGATGAAAAGGGGGATTTAATAATGGGAAATGTGGAAATGGCTGAGACCTTAAACAATTATTTTGCTTCGGTCTTCACAGTGGAAGACACAAAAACCATGCCAAAAATTGCTGGTCATAGGAATGTGGGAAGGGAGGACCTTGAGATGATCACTATCACTAGGGGGGTAGTGCTGGACAGACTAATGGGATTGAAGGTAGACAAGTACCCTGGTCCTGATGAAATGCATCCCAGGGTATTAAAAGAGATGGCGGAAGTTATAGCAGATGCATTCGTTATAATCTACCAAAATTCTCTGGACTCTGGGGAGGTACCAGCGGATTGGAAAGCAGCTAATGTAACGCCTCTATTTAAAAAATGGGGCAAGCAAAAGGCAGGTAACTATAGGCCGGTTAGTTTAACATCTGTAGTGGGGAAAATGCTTGAAACTATCACTAAGGAAGAAATAGTGGGACATCTGGATAGGAATAGTGCAATCAAGCAGACGCAGCATGGATTCATGAAAGGGAAATCATGTTTAACTAACTTACTGGAATTCTTTGAGGATATAATGAGCATGGTGGATAGAGGTGTACCGATGGATGTGGTGTATTTAGATTTCCAAAAGGCATTCGATAAGGTGCCACACAAAAGGTTACTGCAGAAGATAAAGGTACGCGGAGTCAGAGGAAATGTATTAGCATGGATAGAGAATTGGCTGGCGAACAGAAAGCAGAGAGTCGGGATAAATGGGTCCTTTTCCGGTTGGAAATCAGTGGTTAGTGGTGTGCCACAGGGATCAGTGCTGGGACCACAACTGTTTACAATATACATAGATGACCTAGAGGAGGGGACAGAGTGTAGTGCAACAAAATTTGCAGATGACACTAAGATTAGTGGGAAAGCGGGTTGTGTAGAGGACTCAGAGAGGCTACAAGGAGATTTGGATCGGTTAAGCGAATGGGCTAAGGTTTGGCAGATGGAATACAATGTCGGAAAGTGTGAGGTCATCCACCTTGGGGAAAAAAAACAGTAAAAGGGAATATTATTTGAATGGGGAGAAATTACAACATGCTGTGGTGCAGAAGGACCTGGTGATCCTTGTGCATGAAACTCTTTTAGAGTCTACCTGCAAAAACATAAAACATTAAACCATGCCACCCGACCTGGGTGACACACCAGACATTTACAAGGCCCTTTTTTTCCTTTTTTTTGGTTTTTTTTGTGGTTTTTTTTTGTTTGTTTTTTTGGTTTTATTTGGGCACTAAAATCACAATTTTCCCAGTGCCCCCTATAAAAGGGAAGGGGACACTAAAAGCACCGGCAATTAAAACAAATTAAACTTTAAAACGTAAAATCAAATTAAAATTTGGTTGCCGGGCGTGATGATGCACTCCAGTCCCTCCGGTGCCCACCTCTCGCGGAAGGCCGCGAGCGTACCAGTGGACACCGCGTGCTCCATCTCCAAGGACACCCTGGACCGGATGTAAGAGCGGAAGAGAGGCAGGCAGTCAGGTTGAACGACCCCCTCGACCGCCCGCTGCCTGGACCGGCTGATGGCACCCTTGGCCGTGCCCAGGAGCAGTCCTACAAGGAGGCCTTCGGACCTACCCGCTCCCCTCCGCACAGGGTGCCCAAAGATCAGGAGAGTGGGACTGAAGTGCAGCCAGAATTTCAGGAGCAGCCCCTTCAAATAATAAAACAGGGGCTGCAACCTTGTACATTCCATAAAAACATGGAACACGGACTCTTCCAGACCGCAGAAATTGAAGGCGGCCTGGGAGTCCGTGAACCGGCTTAAAAATTTGTTGCACGGCACTGCTCCGTGCACCACCCTCCAGGCCAAGTCCCCGATGAATAGTGGGAGGACCCCTGCGTAGAGTGCCCTCCATCGGGGACCCCCGCCTCCTCCGGACGGCAAGATGGTACGCCATGGCGTGTCTGGACGGCCGGCGAGGATGGCAAAGTTGAGAGTGTGCAGGAGCAGCCCATACAGGAAACCCCTCCTCGCGGAACTGAAAGGCACGGAGGGGATTTCCCCGAGGCGCCGGCCCCCGAGGGAGGTTCCGGGGTTTGGCGCCGATGAGGAATTCCGTCCGGACGGGGGTCAGTTCGGACGGGATCTCCCCACGTGCTTGAGCCTCCTCGATGCACCTAACGGAGTCAGGGCCCAGAGCTGTTTTTAGCGACTCGATGGCATCGGCCGCGTGGCGGACGTTGGCAGAATTTAGACGCCGCGCCAGCGTGTCTGGCGCCATCCAGCCCGCTCCTCCGCCATCGAGCAGGTCCCTGACCCTGGTCACCTCACCAGCCACAGCCCTCTCTTCCGACCGCCACATAAAACCTCGGTCGTGGAGGTACGGATTCCCGAGCAGCGGCTCCTGCAGGACGGCCGCCACTCCAGCCGGCGGAGAGCTGCGCTTGGTGGAGACTTTGTTCCAGACCCTGATGAGTTCCCTGTAAAAGACAGGCAGCTCCCGGAGGGCGGTCCTGGCAGCCCCAAGTTCACAAACATGAGCTGCGTGTCATAATTGAGGTCGCGCTGCTGGCGGAAGAAATACCTCGCCAGAGCACACCACCTAGGAGGGGGCTCGACGTAAAGGTATCTCTGCAGGGTCGGAAGGCGGAAAGTCGCGAGCTGGGCGCTGACGCACACCAACGACTGACCACCCTCCTCAAGCGGGAGACTCAAGACCGCAGCAGAGACCCAGTGCTTCCTGTTGTTCCAGAAGAAGTCCACCAGCTTCTTCTGTATCTTGGCGACAAACGCAGGGGGAGGGGTCAAAGTGACCAGCCGGTACCACAACATTGCGGCCACCAGCTGGTTTATGACTAGCGCTCGACCCCTGTAGGACAGCACTCGGAGCAGACCTGTCCAGCGCCCTAGGCGAGCGGCGACCTTGGCCTCCAGCTCCTGCCAGTTCGCCGACCAGGCTCCCTCGTCGGGGCTAAGGTAGACTCCCAGATAGAGGAGATGGGTCGTGCTCCAGGCAAAAGGCCTGAGCTCCTCCGGCAGGGAGTCCACCCGCCACTGACCCACCAGGAGTCCGGAACATTTCTCCCAGTTGATCCTGGCGGAGGACGCGGCCGAGTAAATCTCCTGGCACTCACGGGACCGTGTCGGACTGGTCGGGGTGGATCATGTGGTCCAGCACGGCACCAAGGCGAGCAGACATCGCTCTGGCGAAGATTTTGTAGTCCGTGCTGAGGAGGGAGACCGGGCGCCAGTTCTTAAGGAGGCGGAGATCGCCCTTCTTAGGCAGCAGGACGATGACTGCCCTGCGCCAAGAGAGGGGCATCTCCCCGTTCGCCAGACTTTCCCCCAGGACCCGCGCGTAGTCGCTCCCCAGGACGTCCCAGAACGCCCTGTGGAACTCCACGGTCAGCCCGTCCAGCCCCGGGGATTTTCCCCTCGAGAGCCGGTCGAGGGCACCGGTCAGCTCCAGATTTTCGGCACCCCGCCGGGCTGACCTTCGGCAGGTCCTCCCACAAAACTCTACGCGCTTCCTCGCTGGACGGATCCGGAGAGAACAGAGCCCCGTAATATTCACGGGCCCTGTTGTTGACGCCCTCCGGATCCGAGACGAGAGAGCCGTCGTCGGCCAGCAGCGTCAAGAGCTGCTTACGGACACTCTGCCTTTTTTCCAGCGAGTAGAAGAAGGGGGAGCCGCGGTCCAGATCCTGCAGGAACCGGATCCGCGACCTCACGAACGCGCCTCGGGACCCGACGAGCTGCAGGTCCTTCAGCGCGGCCTTCTTCGCTTCGTACACCGTCCGCAGGGCCGGGTCCTGGACGACTTGACCGAGACGGGCTTCCAGGTCGAGCACCTCTTTTTCTAGGCGCCCGACTCTGGCCGCCCGCCTCTTGGTCGACCCCCTCGCGTACTCTTGACAGAAGACGCGGACGTGAGCCTTGCCCACGTCCCACCATAGCCTCAAGGAGGGGAAGCCCCCCTGCTTCCTTCTCCAGTCGGACCAGAATCGACGGAACGAGTCCTGGAACCGCACGTCCTCCAGCAGCCGGTTGTTAAAGTGCCAGTACGCGGACACCGTCCTCGCGCGGAGCGAAGCGAGCTCCGCCCACACCAGGTGGTGGTCCGAACACGGCACCGGCCGCATGGAGGCCGCCGGGACGCAGGAAGTACGCCCGAGACACGTAAAGGCGGTCGACTCTAGACCATCCTACTCCAGGCCTCACCCAAGTAAAGGCGCTGGAGTCGGGGTGGAGATTTCGCCAGACGTCCACCAAGTCGAAGGACCCGACCAGGTCCCTCAACTTCTCCATCGCCGTCATGCACTGCGGGGCACCGGAGTGGTCCCTCGCCTCGAGGGTGCAGTTAAAATCCCCCCCGAGGACAATGCAGTCGCCGACGTCGACGGAGCCAAGAAGAGTGGACACCTCTTCAAAAAAGCGCGTTTGCTGCGGGCCGGGCTGAGGGGCGTACACGTTCACGAGATGGAGCGGCACGTCCCCCAGGCGAACCGTTACGTGCAGCAAGCGGCCTGGCACGGGCTCCTCGACCCCCAAGATCTCCGGCTAAAAATGCGGGCCCAGCAAGATGGCCACCCCACTAGAAGTGGTGGTGAGGTGGCTCATGCGGACCTCTCCTTGCCATTCCAGGAGCCACGTGGCTTCGTCTCCCGGAACGGTGTGGGTTTCTTGCAGGAAGCACACCGCATATTTCCCCTCCCGCAGGAGCGAAAAATTGTCAAATCTATGGCGTGCCCCTCTGCCGCCGTTGATGTTGAGGCTGGCTATGGTTATCTTCATGGCAAAAGCATAGTGCAACCTCTACCTTAACCTATTGTGGGGGAGGGAGCGGAGTCTTTTGTTGAACTCCGCTCCCTCCGCAGCCCAGCGAGGAGTCCCTCGAGCTCGCGCAGCTCAAGTTGTTGCGCCTTTGTCAAGGGCCCGCCCGCGGCCAAGGTTTTAACGGCGGTGCGGACGGACCCCTTGATCAGCTCTGGCTCGGACCATTTTTCCAGGGCCAGTCGGGCTTGGTCGCAGCGACCCCGGCTCTGGGCCAAAAAGTCCCGGAGTTCCTTTGCAGGAATGAGGATGGTCTCGGCGGCGGCCGCGAGCAGATCCACCGCCTCGCTGGCGGTGGTCTCTAGATCTTCTCCCGCGTCCCCCACCGAGTCCCCGTCCTCCTCCGGGAGGTGGCCGCCAGCAGCCGGCCCATCGACCGCACAAGGTACGGCAAATGAACCGGCCGCTCCAACCGGCCCTGGCTCTGCCCCGATCCCACCCCCAGGATCGTCGGCAGAGGAGTCCCCACTGGGCTCTTTTAAAAACGGTGCTGGGTCGGGAAACGAGGAACAAGGAGAGACCCGGCCATAGGAAATCCCCAGGCTCCCCAAGTGCTCCAGCTCCAAAGTAAGGGGCGAGGGTGGGTGTTCCTCCCCCTCCCCGCTGCCACCCCCCGGCCCAGCATTTACAGTTTCGTTAAAATTCTTGATAATTTCGGTTTCTGCCGGGTCGAGCAAATCCCGGGGGAAGTTGGATATTGGCTGGGCGGGCTCAGGTTCGGCCTTTTCGGCCCCGCCCGCCTCAGTCCCCGGGATGCCCGGCCCGGCGGCAATGCATTCCTCCGCGGTCCCCACGCCCCCCACGACAGGCAGATCTTCCACGCCATCCCCGGGAGGCAGAGGCTGGGCAGCCTCGACTGTCTCACCCTCCCCGGGGACAGACTCCTCCCGCCTACGGCGCTGCTTGGGGGCGCTGGTGGGGGACACGGGACACGCGGCGGGCACCGACTCCTCCGCGGAGGGATGTTGCTCCCCCTCAGCCTCAACGGAACGGCGCCTCCTTTTGTTGCTGGAGGTGCGCTGAGGCAGGGAGACCTCCATGTCTGCCGAGGCCTCCCGCTCCGCCCCCCCCTTTTCCTTTTCTTGCCTGCGCCCGGGCCCCTCTGCGGTGTTGTTCAAGGGATCGGGCACGGGCTCAGGGCACCCCGCGCTCGCCGGTGACTGGGTTGGGCCGAGCGCGGTGGTCAAACTTTCCGACGCACTGAGGGGACCCGCCTCTAGATGTCTCGTCTTCTTCCGCGCCTTCTTTTCGATCGGACGCTCTCCCTCCCCCCCGCCGGAGGCCGTGAAAACAAAGGCCCCCGACGATGCCCACGCACCTACGGCTCCCGGCACGCGGACGCAACTAGGGGGAGGGGTGGCGGCGGCGCCAGCCTTGGCCGCCCTCGGTGGTTTGGCGGCCTTGGAGGCGGGGCAGTTCTTACGAACATGCCCCACCTCCCTACAGGCATGGCACCGCACGCCGTCCGACGTCCAGAAGACGCGGTAGGCAGTCCCCTCATGCACCACATTGAAATTTCCCTCCGTCGTCTCCTCCCGCGCCAGCCGGACAAAGAGCTGGCGGCGGAAGGAGAACACGTGGCGCAGGCTGCTCTCCCTGAGGCCGAGCGGTATGAGGTTGATCCCGACCTTACCTCCCCCAGTTGTTGTAGGTGAGGGAGGAGGAGCTCAGCGGGAACAAAGGGCGGGACGTTTGAAACGATGACCCTCTGCGCGGTGGCCTCGAGAGGGTCCACCGGCAGGAACGTCCCGCCCACCGTGAGCCCCTTTTCGAGGGCCAGGGACACTGCCCGCTCCGACCCCAGGAAGAACACGGCCTTTCCAGACATCTTGGAGGCTGTGACAATGGCCGAGGGGCCGACTACCCCAGCCATCGCCCGCACGCACTCCTCGATGCTCATTGTGGGTTGAGTGTAGCTCTTGACCCCGTGTTTTTTTGTAATAAGTCGAAAAGGTGGCAGGGCAGCGGGTGGCGCAGGAGGTGCCGTGGAAGCGGTTGCCACCTGCGCATATGTCCTTGCTGGCCCTGCCACCGGCGTGGATGGGGTCGCCATCACGGGGTCTCTTTAAGGGCTACACCCACCCCAAAGTCACAGGCCTTAATGGACTTAATTGGCCTCTTGTCTAAAGACTGAGCAGAGGAGCCCTTAACGAGGCACACCTCTCCCCTAGTTGGCAATTGGGGAGGGGCCTTGCTCCCTCTGCTCAGTTGTCTCAATTGTTTTTTTTTAATTAATTTGGGAGAAAGGGGTCTCAGAGAGAGAGGGGAGAAACAGAGTAACAGAGAAAGAGAGAGGGGGGTGGGAAGGGTGGGGAACTGCGAGGGCAGGTCTCCCCTCACAGCTGTGGGTGGGTGCAATCCCCAGATGGCAAAACACAAATAGTCTTTGGGGTGGTCTTCAGGTGAGGGGAGAAGATGTCTTCACCTGGGGCAGCTAGAGCCAACCAGGCATACACTCCCAACGATGTTCAATGGGTGATTAAAGAAATCTTCAGCCTGGTAGCTCCAGCTATCCCAGGCTAGGCAATTGAGGGGGGGAGGGGTTCAGTTGTGTGTGGGGCCTAGTTGTAAGCAAGGCCCCCACACACACTTTCCACACACACACACCCCCCGCGATGTTCCGGCCCTCAGTGGTCTTCTTTCCTCCCCCCACCGATATAACAAAGTCTTTTTGGGAAATGCACCCACACCCACCTGTAGAAATGGTAGAGTCTCCCTCCTTCCACACTGGATGTTGTTTTGGTCTTTCCCCCTCTCTCCAACTCTTTGCAGAAATGGTAAAAAGTTGTTTAAAAGTTTTCTGCTTCCTCCTCTCCCTCTGGGTGAAAGTTGGTGGTGAAGCCCCTTCCTTCCTTCTCTTCCTGGGCTGTTCTCAGGGCTCTCCAGGCAGGAGCAAAAGTTGGTAGCTCCTCTCCTCACTGCAGCTCAGCTCCAACTGAGCAGGACACGCCTCCACTGCTCCACAATTGGTCCTTGTGCATGAAACTCTTTTTGGATCCCAAAAGGTTAGTTTGCAGGTGCAGCAGGTAATCAGGAAGGCAAATGGAATGTTGGCCTTCATTGCGAAAGGGATGGAGTACAAAAGCAGGGAGGTGTTGCTGCAACTGTATAAGGTATTGGTAAGGCCGCACCTGGAGTACTGCGTGCAGTTTTGGTCACCTTACTTAAGGAAGGATATACTAGCTTTGGAAGGGGTACAGAGACGATTCACTAGGCTGATTCGAGAAATGAGGGGGTTAACTTATGATGATAGATTGAGTAGACTGGGTCTTTACTCGTTGGAGTTCAGAAGGATGAGGGGTGATCTTATAGAAACATTTAAAATCATGAAAGGGATAGACAAGATAGAGGCAGAGAGGTTGTTTCCATTGGTGGGGGAGACTAGAACTAGGGGGCACAGCCTCAAAATAAGGAGGAGCCAATTTAAAACCGAGTTGAGAAATAATTTCTTCTCCCAGAGGGTTGTGAATCTGTGGAATTCTCTGCCCAAGGAAGCAGTTGAGGCTGGCTCATTGAATGTTTTCAAGTCAAAGATAGATAGATTTTTAAGCAATAAGGGAATTAAGAGTTACGGGGAGAGGGCGGGTAAGTGGAGCTGAGTCCACAACCAGATCAGCCATGATCTTGTTGAATGGCGGAGCAGGCTCGAGGGGCTAGATGGCCTACTCTTGTTCCTAATTCTTATGTTCTTATGTTCTTATTTCGTAAGAATTCTCTGGTAAGAGCCAATTGCCCGCGCGAAGTCTCCGACCAGAATTTCAGGACCAATATTGTTGGCGTGGACTCTTTCCTGCTGGCAAGTTTCCTGTGCAGCCATTATATTACAAGCTAATGTCTTGAAACACACGTCTGAATCCTCACTGGGCAATCTAGACTGGGACACTGCCTTCAGGACTGTTTATTCATACAGACAACAGATCCTCTCCACGTGGCAGCTCCAAGGCTGTTTCCAGTATGACATTGTCTGGGATTAAACACTGGGACCATGGAGCACATAAAGGTAGAGGAATACTTCTTAGAAGGCACAACCAGCATATAAAATAAGCGCAGAATGAGACCTCACATTGAATGCATCGTTCATAGAAACATAGAAACATAGAAATTTACAGCACAGAAGGAGGTCATTTCGGCCCATCGTGTCTGCGCCGGCCGACAAAGAGCCGCACGGCCCTTGGTCAGCAACCCGAAAGGTTACATATAAACCTATGAACAATGACGGAAAGTCAAAGAGCACCCAGCCCAACTAGTCCACCTCACACAACTGCGACACATACTGAAACATTCTACACTCCACCCCAACCAGAGCCATGAGATCTCCTGGGAGAGGCAAAAAGCAGATAAAATCCCAGGCCAATTTAGGGAGAAAAAATCTGGGAAAAGTCCTCTCCGACCCATCCAGGCGATCGAAACTAGTCCAGGAGATCACCCTGGACGTATTCTATTCCCTGCAGTACTTACCATTATATCTGTGCCATCCAACAAAAGGTCATCCAGTCTAATCCCAATTACCAGCTCTAGGCCCATATGCCGACGGCTTACTGCAGTTAAGTGCCCATCCAACCATCTCTTAAAAATGGTGAGGGTTTCTGCATCCACCACTCTTCCAGGCAGCGAGTTCTAGATCCCCACAACCCTCTGCATAAAGAAGCCCCCCTTCAAATCCCCTCTAAACCTTCCATCAACCACCTTAAAACTATGCCCCCTCGTAATAGACCCCTCCACCATTGGAAATAGACCCTTACTATCCACTATGTCCAGGCCCCTCAATATTTTTTACACTTCAATAATGTCTCCTCTCAACCTCCTCTGTTCCAATGAGAACAAACCCAGCCTATCCAATCTGTTCTCAAAACTAAGATTCTCCATTGCAGGCAGCATCCTAGTAAATCTCCTCTGTATCCTCTCTAGTGCAATCACGTCCTTCCTATAATACGGTAACCAGAACTGCACGCTGTATTTCAGCTGTGGCCTAACCAAAGTATTATACAATTTAAGCATAACCTCCCTGCTCTTATATTCTATGCCTCGGCCAATAAAGGCAAGCATTCCGTATGTCTTCTTAACCACCTTATCCATCTGGCCTGCTACTTTTAGGGATCTGTGGACAAGCACTCCAAGGTTCCTTTGTTCATCGACACTATTAAGTAGCCTACGCCTTAATGTGTATACCCTTTCCTTATTAGCTCTCCCAAAGTACATCACCTCACACTTCTCTGAATTAAATTCCATTTGCCACTGCTCTGCCCACCTGACCAGTAGATTGATATCCTCCTGCAGCCCAAGACTTTCCTCTTCATTATCAACCACACAGCCAATTTTAGTGTCGCCTGCAAACTTCTTAATTATACCCCGATATTCAAATCTAAATGGTTGATATATACCACAAAAAGCAAGGGACCCAGTACTGAGTCCTGCGGAACCCCACTGGAAACATCCTTCCAGTCTCAAAAGCATCCATCAATTATTACCCTTTGCTTCCTACCTTCAAGCCAATTTTGGATCCAACTTGCCACTTTGCCCTGTATCCCATGGACTTTAACCTTCATGACCAATCTACCATGTGGGACCTGATCAAAAGCTTTGCTAAAGTCCATATATACTACATCGTATGCACTACCCTCATCGACCTTCTTGGTTACCTCCTCAAAAAATTCAATCAGGTTAGTCAAACACGATCTTCCCTTAAAAATCCGTGCTGACTGTCCCTAATTAATCCTTGCCTTTCCAAATGCAGATTTAGCCTGTCTTTCAGGATTTTTTCCAATAATTTTCCCACCACTGAGGTTAGGCTGTCAGGCTTGCAATTACTCGGCCTATCCCTTTCTCCCTTCTTAAACAAAGGTACTACATTAGCAGTCCTTCAATCCTCCAGCACCATGCCCAAATCCAAAGAGGACTGGAAAATTATGGTCAAGGCCTCTGCTATTTCCTCTTTTACTTTGCTCAACAGCCTGGGATGCATTTCATCTGGGCCTGGGGACTTATCTACTTTCAAAGCTGCTATACCCCTTCATACTTCCTCTCTCACTATACTTATTTCATCCAGAATATCATACTCCTCCTTGATAGCAGTATCTGCATTGCCCCTTTCCTTTGTGAAAACAGATGCAAAATATTCATTAAGAACCCTACCAACATCTTCCACTTCCACACGAAGATTACCCTCATAGAAACATACAAACATAGAAAATAGGTGCAGGAGTAGGCCATTTGGCCCTTCTAGCCTGCACCGCCATTCAATGAGTTCATGGCTGAACATGCAACTTCAGGACCCCATTCCTGCTTTCTCGCCATACCCCTTGATCCCCCTAGTAGTAACGACTTCATCTAACTCCTTTTTGAATACATTTAGTGAATTGGCCTCAACAACTTTCTGTGGTAGAGAATTCCACAGGTTCACCACTATCTGGGTGAAGAAGTTTCTCCTCATCTCGGTCCTAAATGGCTTACCCCTTATCCTTAGACAGTGAACCCTGGTTCTGGACTTCCCCAACATTGGGAACATTCTTCCTGCATCTAACCTGTCTAAGCCCATCAGAATTTTAAACTTTTCTATGAGGTCCCCTCTCATTCTTCTGAACTCCAGTGAATACAAGTACAGTTGATCCAGTCTTTCTTGATAGGTCAGTCCCGCCATCCCGGGAATCAGTCTGGTGAACCTTCTCTGCACTCCCTCAATAGCAAGAATGTCCTTCCTCAGGTTAGGAGACCAAATACTCCAGGTGTGGCCTCACCAAGGCCCTGTATAACTGTAGCAACACCTCCCTACCCCTGTACTCAAATCCCCTCGCTATGAAGGCCAACATGCCATTTGCTTTCTTAACCGCCTGCTGCACCTACATGCCAACCTTCAATGACTGATGTACCATGACACCCAGGTCTCGTTGCACCTCCCCTTTTCCTAATCTATCACCATTCAGATAATAGTCTGTCTCTCTGTTTTTACCACCAAAGTGGATAACCTCACATTTATCCACATTATACTTCATCTGCCATGCATTTGCCCACTCACCTAACCTATCCAAGTCACTCTGCAGCCTCATAGCATCCTCCTCGCAGCTCACACTGCCACTCAACTTAGTGTCATCCGCAAATTTGGAGGTACTACATTTAATCCCCTCGTCTAAATCATTAATGTACAGTGTAAACAGCTGGAGCCCCAGCACAGAACCTTGCGGTACCCCACTAGTCACTGCCTGCCATTCTGAAAAGTCTCCATTTACTCCTACACTTTGCTTCCTGTCTGACAATCAGTTCTCAATCCATGTCAGCACACTACCCCCAATCCCATGTGCTTTAACTTTGCACATTAATCTCTTGTGTGGGACCTTGTCGAAAGCCTTCTGAAAGTCCAAATATACCACATCAACTGGTTCTCCCTTGTCCACTCTACTGGAAACATCCTCAAAAAATTCCAGAAGATTTGTCAAGCATGATTTCCCTTTCACAAATCCATGCTGACTTGGACCTATCATGTCACCTCTTTCCAAATGTGCTGCTATGACATCCTTAATATTTGATTTCATCATTTTACCCACTACCGATGTCAGGCTGACCGGTCTATAATTCCCTGTTTTCTTCTTCCCTCCTTTTTTAAAAAGTGGGGTTACATTGGCTACCCTCCACTCTATAGGAACTGATCCAGAGTCAATGGAATGTTGGAAAATGACTGTCAATGCATCCGCTATTTCCAAGGCCACCTCCTTAAGTACTCTGGGATGCAGTCCATCAGGCCCTGGGGATTTATCGGCCTTCAATCCCATCAATTTCCCCAACACAATTTCCCGACTAATAAGGATTTCCCTCAGTTCCTCCTCCTTACTAGACCCTCTGACCCCTTTTATATCTGGAAGGTTGTTTGTGTCCTCCTTAGTGAATACCGAACCAAAGTACTTGTTCAATTGGTCCGCCATTTCTTTGTTCCCCTGATTCTGACTGCAGGGGACCTTCGTTTGTCTTTACACTCTTTTTCTCTTTACATATCTATAGAAACTTTTGCAATCCGTCTTAATGTTCCCTGCAAGCTTCTTCTCGTACTTCATTTTCCCTGCCCTAATCAAACCCTTTGTCCTTCTCTGCTGAGTTCTAAATTTCTCCCAGTCCCCGGGTTCGCTGCTATTTCTGGCCAATTTGTATGCCACTTCCTTGGCTTTAATACTATCCCTGATTTCCCTTGATAGCCACGATTGAGCCACCTTCCCTTTTTTATTTTTATGCCAGACAGGAATGTACAATTGTTGTAGTTCATCCATGCGGTCTCTAAATGTCTGCCATTGCCCATCCACAGTCAACCCCTTAAGTATCATTCGCCAATCTATCCCCGCCAATTCACGCCTCATACCTTCAAAGTTACCCTTCTTTAAGTTCTGGACCATGGTCTCTGAATTAACTGTTTCATTCTCCATCCTAATGCAGAATTCCACCATATTATGGTCACTCTTCCCCAAGGGGCCTCGCACAACGAGATTGCTAATTAATCCTCTCTCATTACACAACACCCAGTCTAAGATGGCCTCCCCCCTAGTTGGTTCCTCGACATATTGGTCTAGAAAACCATCCCTTATGCACTCCAGGAAATCCTCCTCCACCGTATTGCTTCCAGTTTGGTTAGCTCAATCTATGTGCATATTAAAATCACCCATTATAACTGCTGCACCCCTAATTTCCTGTTGGATGCCCTCCACAACATCACTACTACTGTTTGGAGGTCTGTACACAACTCCCACTAACGTTTTTTGCCCTTTGGTATTCTGCAGCTCTACCCATATAGATTCCACATCATCCAAGCTAATGTCCTTCCTAACTATTGCCTTAATCTCCTCCTTAACCAGCAATGCTACCCCACCTCCTTTTCGTTTTATTCTATCCTTCCTGAATGTTGAATACCCCTGGATGTTGAGTTCCCAGCCCTGATCATCCTGGAGCCACGTCTCTGTAATCCCAATCACATCATATTTGTTAACATCTATTTGCACAGTTAATTCATCCACCTTATTACGGATACTCCTTGCATTAAGACACAAAGCCTTCAGGCTTGTTTTTTTATCACCCTTTGTCCTTTTAGAATATTGCTGTACAGTGGCCTCTAATCACCCCTACCCTTTCTTTAGTTACCCTCTTACTCTTAATATATTTATAGAACATCTTGTAGTTTTCCTTCATTTTACTGGCCAAGAATTTCTCGTGCTCTCTTAGCATTCCTAGTATCCTTTTTAATTTTGCCTCTTAACTTCCTATATTCCTGTGAAGATTCTAAAATATTTAGCCGTTGGTATATGACATAAGCGTTCCTTTTTTTCTTAATCCTTCCCTGTAAGTCCCTAGACATCCAGGGGTCTCTACAATTATTTTTCCCAGCCTTTTTCTTTAAGGGCACATGTTTGGCCTGAGCCCTCCAGATCTCTTCCTTGAACGCCTCCCACTGTTCCGACACTGATTTACCCACAGGTAGCTGTTTCCAGTCCACCATGGCCAAATCACTCCTTAACTTAGCAAAATTAGCTTTTCCCCAATTCGGAACTTTTATCCCAGGCCTATTCTTGTCCTTATCCATAACCAACTTGAATCTGACTGAATTATAGTCACTGGCACCCAAGTGCACCCCCACTAATACCCCTTCAACCTGCCCAGCTTCATTCCCCAAAACTAAATCCAAGACCGCCCCCTCTTGTGTTGGGCATGCTACATACCGGCTAAAAAAGTTCTCTTGATTGCACTTCAAGAATTCCGCACCCTCTATATACTTCACACTTAATTTGTCCCAATCAATATTTGGATAGTTAAAATCCCCTACTATTACTATCCTATGGTTTTTGGACTTAGAAACATAGAAACATAGAAATATAGAAAATAGGTGCAGGAGTAGGCCATTCAGCCCTTCGAGCCTGCACCACCATTCAACAAGATCATGGCTGATCATGCAACTTCAGTACCCCATTCCTGCTTTCTCTCCATACCCCTTGATTCCTTTAGCCGTAAGGGCCACATCTAACTCCCTGTTGAATATATCTAACGAACTGGCCTCAACAACTTTCAGTGGTAGAGAATTCTTCACATCAACTTGCTTACATATTTGCTCCTCTATCTCCCTCCCTCCTCATGAAGCACAGCATGATGGTGTTTCAGCTGTGGCTCAGTGGATAGCACCCTCGCCTCTGAGTCAGAAAGTTGTGGGTTCACAGTCCCACTCCAGAGAGTTGAGCACAAAACTCTCGGTTAGCACTTCAGTGCAGGGCTGAGGGAGTGCTGCACTGCCAGTGGTGCTGTGTTTCAGATGAGGGTGAGGGTGACATCCCCACCGACACCTGGGAGTCCCTGGCCAAAGACTGCCATAAGTGGAGGAAGTGTATCTGGGAGGGCGCTGAGCTCCTCGAGTCTCATCGCCAAGAGCGAACAGAAATCAAGCGCAGGCAGCGGAAAGAGCATGCGATAAACCAGGCTCCCTGCCCACCTCTTCCCTCAACGACTATCTGTCCCACCTGTGACAAAGTCTGTGGC
Organism: Pristiophorus japonicus; assembly: GCF_044704955.1. Lineage (NCBI taxonomy): Eukaryota > Metazoa > Chordata > Chondrichthyes > Pristiophoridae > Pristiophorus > Pristiophorus japonicus. The sequence goes on along the minus strand of NC_091979.1, from coordinate 50,549,137 downwards.
TCTCATATTGAACTGTTCAGCCACCAAAGAACTCACTTCAGGAGTGGAATCAAGTCTTCCTCGATTCAGAGGGATGATGATGATGAGGTTTCAGATGAGATGTTAAACCGAGGCCCCTTCTGCCCTCTCAGGTGAACGTAAAAGATCCCATGCCACTATTTAGATAGTTCTCCCTGGAGTCCTGGCCAACATTTATCCTTTAATCAACATCACTAAAAGAGATCATCTGGTCATTGTCACGTTGCTGTTTGTGGGACCTTGCTGCGGACAAATTGGCTGCCACATTTCATACATTATTTCAAAAAGTACTTCATTGGCTGTAAAGCACTTTAACACGTCCTGATGTGAAAAGTGCTATATAAATACAAGTCTTTCTCTTTGTGGGTTCTTGAAAGAGAAAAATTAAATATGTAGGGGGAGAAATTCGGTTGTTAACGCCACCATTATCGCCAGAGAGAGGCGCGAACAGGAAGCTAAACACCTATCGCCCGATCGGCGCGCTATGATAGCCTACCGCTAACTTCATCATCATCATCATAGGCAGCCCCTCGAAATTGAGGAAGACTTGCTTCCACTCTAAAAGTGAGATCTCAGGTGACTGAACAGTCCAATTCGGGAATTACAGTCTTTGTCACAGGTGGGATAAACAGTCGTTGGAGGAAAAGGTGGGTGGGTCTGCTTTGCCGCACTCTCCTTCCGCTGCCTGCGCTTGGTTTCTGCATGTTCTCGGCGACGAGACTCGAGGTGCTCAACATCCTCCCGGGTGTTCTTCCTCCACTTAGGGTGGTCTTTGGCCAGGGACTCCCAGGTGCTGGTGGGGATGTTGCATTTTATCAAGGAGGCTTTGAGGGTATCCTTGAAACATTTTCTCTGCCCACCTGGGGCTCGCTTGTCGTGTCGGAGTTCTGAGTCACAGTTTAGCAGCAGCGTTGTCATTTAGCAGTGCACACTCTAGCACTACCCACTTGGTGACGTCAAAAGCAATGCCCCCTTTACGACGTGTTCCCGAAATTGACTGCTTTTGCCTGCCATAGCGCCTGTCGCTACTCCTAACAGGAGGAAGCACACAGTGCACAGAGGATCCCGAGGCAATATCGCAGGGAATGAAGAGATAAGTGTTGAGAGTCAAATTTTTAACAATTACTTACCTCTCTTACCTGTGGAAGGCTGTTGGTGTTGGTAGCTTCCCTTCCATTTCTTTGCAGGTTTCACATGGTCGACCTCACCTCCAGATGCCGGTATCCTCGCACCTCAACTTGAGAAGCACTACTGCCCCGCACTGGGCCTTTAGCACCCTTAGAGGATTGTGCAATGTTTCTCTTAGCTCTCCACTCTCCCCTTGGGGCGATACAACTGAATATTGCACTTTGAGGCGGTAGACATCTCCCGACGCTAAAGGTAGCGCCCCGATGGCGTCACTGCCTCAACGCGGGTGATACTGAATTTCTAACCCGTAGACTTTACAGACAGCAGAATGGATTGCCCCTTGCAAGCAGTCAGGAGACATCAATGCCAACTCTAAGTGAACGGAACCTTAGCTTGTTGTAAAATAACAGACAGCAATCAACTCCAAACAAGGAACATATCTTTCATGTAAGCTTCAGTAGATCATTATCACTGCACAGTCATTCCGAGAACATTTCAACAAGGTTAGCGTTGGAGTTCAGCTGAAGAATGCGGCAATTAACTGCTGCCACTGTTGGCTGCCTGCCAGTGGCTCCACCTCTTCAATAGCCACATCCTCACATCCCTCTTCATCCCACTAATGACTGCAAGCTAAAGTCGTTTGTGTTCTGCATATTGATACCTCTATCCATAATGATACTTGCTAGCACAGCTTCCATGGGTATACTTCATTGTGCGCATCAAGTAATCCAGACAATCTAGCTGCTGTTGAACAAGCGCTCTGGTTTTGATTTGCACCTCTTTGTAGAACTGCTCTGCCCTGACTTTTTGGGGGCATCTACCAAAGTTCAAGAAGGCATTCGGAATATCCCAGAACCACCATGCAGCTTGCTGTCTGTGCACGTTAGATTGTTGCAGAATGCAAGCCATGCAAGCTCCCAGAGTGTCTAAGATTAATATGTAAGATGTTCAAGTTGACATCATAAACTATCTGTGTTTTGTCTGAATAATATCCTTTTCTATTCTGTACAGCATACGTGGGCTGATCGTGCCCGAAAGGCCATATGTGTGATATCAAAGATTCCCTACACCCAAAGCTTTGCTGTCTTTTTTTCTGCTGCTGAGCTGAGTCTCATTGCCCAAGTTCAAACGCTCAGGTTCATGCCTTCCAGAGCTTTAGTGATGCTCCAGAATCAGTGGCAGAGCTGTATTCACGATGGACTGTGCTCACAGCTTGGGTCCCATGAGGTATCACAACTCAATGACTATTTTCCTGATTAACCCAAAGTGTTACATGCAGTGTCTTGCCATTATATCCAAGTAATTGTTTCTGACACAATAGCGGCAATAGCATGGTGTCTGATACAGGGGCTGTCAGGGCTCCACGTGATCTGCCTCTGTGACTACGCAAGAAACACAAACATTGGCAATGCTGCTCATCTTGTAAACAGTGCAAATAGGTAGGGAGCACAGGAATACTTTAGCACAAATAACTGGAGAACAGTGACAGTGGAAGCGATTCAGCAGCAATTAAGGCTCTCTTGAAGTTCAGGAGCCTTTTGCAATGAAAGCAAGAAAATCATGCTGAAAATTGCGATTCGTGTTTGGAGCTGGTAATGAACTCTGACTCCTGAACCTCGTGGCACTCAAATCTCACTGTTCCTCACCAGATTTGACAACAATGGCAGTGATCACTAATCTGAGATTAGAGTGGAGATCAGCGCCTCAGGTCAGTGTAAACATAATATGTTTTAGTTAAAGAACACACTATTAAGCTGTTTTAATGCTTATGCTGATAAAATAATTGTTGTTCTAATTGTCGTGTATCAGTTCTGATACCATGATTTCAGTATTAGCCTGACCTTACCTCAAGTACTGATTGCCATAAAAGTTCCAACAACTGCTTCATAAAAATCGTGACTTAAATTTTGCATGATTTCATCCATAATTAATGCCAGTGAATATTATTTTGGAGCAATATAGTTTTAGGTAGCGACAGCACGGGAAAATGAAAACCTGAATGATTGCTTCAAACACCAGCTGCATGTCGACACAATTGCAGTCCAATGACGTCTGCAGCATTCTATTTTCCTATTCATTTTTACATTGCTCTGCCTCTCTGCCTCTCTACCTCCTTAAAACCCACCTCTTATTTCAATCATTTGCTCACCTATCCTAATATCTGCCGATGTAGCTTGGTGTCAAATTTTGTCTGAAGCGCCTTGGGATGTTTTATTACATTAAGGGTGCTATAGAAATGTAAGTTGTTGTTATTGGTGTTGTTGCCATATTATTCTATAATTTTAAAAAACCCTACAAGAAGTGAAAATGATATCTGTGTGCAAAGGCTGTCAAGAAATTCATCAGATTTATTTTAAATAAACCTCACAAAATTGTACTTAAAGCTAGTAAATGGCAGAAAGCAATTTCAAACAAAAATGCTATTTTTTTTGTGTATTTGGACGGGTTTATTAGCCATCGGAATAACACAATATCTTGGAGCAGAAGACTACTGAAATCATAGAAATATAGAAAATAGGTGCAGGAGTAGGCCATTCGGCCCTTCGAGCCTGCACCGCCATTCAATGAGTTCATGGCTGAACATGCAACTTCAGTACCCCATTCCTGCTTTCTCGCCATACCCCTTGATCCCCCCAGTAGTAAGGACTTCATCTAACTCCTTTTTGAATACATTTAGTGAATTGGCCTCAACAACTTTCTGTGGTAGAGAATTCCATAGGTTCACCACTCTCTGGGTGAAGAAGTTTCTCCTCATCTCGGTCCTAAATGGCTTACCCCTTATCCTTAGACTGTGACACCTGGTTCTGGACTTCCCCAACATTGGGAACATTCTTCCTGCATCTAACCTGTCGAAACCCGTCAGAATTTTAAACGTTTCTATGAGGTCCCCTCTTATTCTTCTGAACTCCAGTGAATACAAGCCCAGTTGATTCAGTCTTTCTTGATATGTCAGTCCCGCCATCCCGGGAATCAGTCTGGCGAACCTTCGCTGCACTCCCTCAATAGCAAGAATGTCCTTCCTCAAATTAGGAGACCAAAACTGTACACAATACTCCAGGTGTGGCCTCACCAAAGCCCTGTACAACTGTAGCAACACCTCCCTGCCCTTGTACTCAAATCCCCTCGCTATGAAGGCCAACATGCCATTTGCTTTCTTAACCGCCTGCTGTACCTGCATGCCAACCTTCAATGACTGATGTACCATGACACCCAGGTCTCGTTCCGCCTCCCCTTTTCCTAATCTGTCACCATTTTTACCACCAAAGTGGATAACCTCACATTTATCCACATTATACTTCATCTGCCATGCATTTGCCCACTCACCTAACCTATCCAAGTCACTCTGCAGCCTCATAGCATCCTCCTCGCAGCTCACACTGCCACCCAACTTAGTGTCATCCGCAAATTTGGAGATACTACATTTAATCCCCTTGTCCAAATCATTAATGTACAATGTAAATCGCATTTATTATTTATTTCATTTTGTGTCAGCAGTGATTCAGTGTGTAATACATTCGCCTCTGAGTCAGAAGGTTGTGGGTTCAAGTTCCACTCATTAGCCTCAATTTTGGCCTAGCCCGTTTTTTGGCGCACTTACTGGAGTTATGCCGCTTATCGGCATTCAGAAGTGCGGCGAAAAATTTCCTTCCCACTTGGACCGTTGTCCGGCCACTTCCCTGTGATCGCACAGCGTGGCCTGTCGAGTCGAGGGTGGAGCCAGCGTCCTGCACCAAAAACTGTGCCGGGACGTCTGCGCATGCGCAGTGGAGTGTCCGCGCATGCGCAGTAACCTCTCCGTGCTTTGCTGCAGCCGTTCAGTGGGACCTGATGCCGGCCACTGGAATTGCTCCCGCCCCTAGCCCAGGCTGAGTGGCCTCCTGGTGCGATTTCTAAGAGATCGATTGCACCGGGAGGCCACTCGACCAGGGGTAGGGACAGGCGGGCAGGAGAACTGATAGAAATCATCCAGGCAGGAGCACTATCAGTTCTCCTGTCCGCCCCTAGCCCTGGCCAAGTGGCCTCCCGCACCAGCCTGCTGCCTTCCCGGATCGAGTTTGAAAATGAAGGTAGGACTTACTTCAATTTTTTATTTTTTCTTGAATTCTTATTACTTTTTGTTTGCAAGGTTTGGTGGTTTGTAAGGCTTGGTGGTTTACGTACAGGCAGGTCCTCTCCGCTTCCCACCCCTATCCCAAGCCCAATGGCCTCCAATGTACCTACTTGCATCGATTTCTTTAACTCTCCTCAAGGGTTTTCAGAAGTGGCCACATACGCTGGCCTAAGTAGATTTGGAATAACTATTAGCTGGCCAAAATTGCCTAAATGGGCAGAACTGGTGTAGGTGGCTGATAATGCCCCCTTTTGAGAAATAAAAACTAAACTAAAAAAATCGTAATAACTCAGTTACATTGGTGCAAATTGATTGGGGAAAATGGGGATTTGTAAGTTACGCGAGAAAAACCAAGTTACTCCAAAAAAAACGGAGCAACTCCTGGCCAAAATTGAGCCCCAGGTACTTGAGCACATAAATCTAGGCTGACACTCCAGTGCAGTGCTGAGGGAGTGCTGCACTGTCAGAGGTACCATCTTTTGGATGAAACGTTAAACTGAGGCCTTGTCTGCCCTCTCAGGTGGACGTAAAAAATCCCATGGCACTATTTCGAAGAAAAGCAGGGGATTTATCCACGATGTCCTGGCCAATCTTTATCCCTAAATCAACATAACAAAAGCAGGTTATCTAGTCATTATCAAATTGCTGTTTGCTTGCTGGAGCTTGCTGTGAGCACGTTGGCTGCCGCGTTTCCCACATTACATTAGTGACTACACCCCAAAGGTACCTAATTGGCTGTAAAGCACTTTGAGATGTCCGGTGTTCATGAAAGGCGCTATATAAATGCAAGTCTTTCATTCTTTCTTTCATTTTCTCCCACCCTTCCATCGCTGAATTAACTGCTGCCCAAGTATAGCTTCCTCGGACATTCAATGCGCTCTGATACCTCGGCCAAGTGGCCATTCTTCACTGTGAGTCTAGACAGTGAATGTTGGCAGTCTATTTGACCATGGGGGTCATAGCCGAACCTGATCCTACCTTCACCTCTTATTCATTCATGTATTCTCGTCAGGGGTTGCTAGAGAGCAATCAGATGTAAGAACTTTGCCAATTTTCCCCTCCCTAATCCAGGATGTGGAGGCCAACTGTAGCACCACTTCCACCTCCCTGGCTGACTCCAAAGAGGGGTATGGCTCTGTAACTCACTGGCTAAACACAATGGAACCATCGGCGGGGTGATGGGAAGGGGGGACAACAACAACATTTTTTACATTTTAGCTCCAGTTTGAACAAAGCCCGACCGGTTGGAGCGGGATGGGTTTGGGTCTGATGGCCATTTAACTCCGTTGTAGTCAAGGGAGAATAAAACCGGGCTGAGTGTGAAACAGACATCGGATCTAAACCCGTCATGTCCCCACCGGGTGAGTCAGGTGAAAAGCAAGGCTTTTTTCCATAGTTTTCCGATATTTAGGTCCATCTAAGTACCATGACACAGGCACAAGTTCAGAGCCTATGGGGAGAGATTTGGGAGCGTCCCATTTGGGCGCTAATGTTTTCAAACTTTAAAAAAAATTTGCCGGTCACACTCCAGGAAATCAGGCGTTCCACTTCCTTCCTGGAGTGCAAGAGGCAGCAGACGGGGCAGTAAGCGGAGCAGCGCTCAGCGCTGCCATGTTGAAAATTCCTTCCCTCCCTTAAAGGGAAGGGCTATCACTGCAGGCTCTGCAAATAAAAACTTACCTTCTCCATGACGGCAGCCGCGATCCCACCCGATCAGCCCGGCACTCAAGCAGGGACCCGCGAAAAAACCTGCAAGAGAGATTAATTTATTTTTAACTTACCTCGGCCATCTCGCCTTTAAGCATCGCCCCTGAAGCGCCCGGCCTCCCAATGAACGCCTCCTACAGCTGCCAGTGTTTTCGGCCGGCCATGTTGCAAGGGGCAGAATGTAAGTTCGGGTCCGGATTGCAACTGGGGCGATGCGCACGGCAATGACATCATGATCTTCGGGCAAAGGAGATCGGGGTGCAACGCCGTATCGCCGCTGCAAACCTCCCGTCGAATATGGCGGGAGTCGATGTCATCGTCGCAACCCGGTTAGCATCCCAGAGGTGATAACAGGAGGCGCTAATAAGGCCAATTTCTACGCCATTGTTCCCTACATGATAGCTTGGATTTTGCACTGCCAGTCACCCATTCATTGCAGAAGCATAAATCGGGTGGTTGGTCGTAAAAATGTTGTGGAAATTGCATCCTGCCAAACCTCGCTTCACTTTAATATCACCTATGATATAGTGGGAGCAGTGGTGTAGGAAGTGACTGCCTGAAACTGATAGGTGCTTAATTTACATATTTATTTTAGGTGGTTCATTTTGGACACCATTTCCTGACATTGCGAGTATACAGGGTCTGAAATCTAAAGGATGCCCATGTGAAATTAAAGCCAGAAATTTCCTTGCAATGAAGGGGGAAATTGACAAATACACTGTTATGGATGTCCCACGAACCAGTTGGATCACAGCATTGGATGAATCTCGGGATCAAGTCATTTGCCTGTCCTGACAGTTGCACAAGGTGTGATCCATGGTGCATGTAACAGTATTTGCTGGGAGGCAGAAAGAGAACTTGGGTAATGGCTTTGCCTATTACTGCTATAGTTCCAAAGGTCACAACATTTATTAGTCAGAGAACATAACTAGTAGAAACCAACTCCGAGACGTACAGAGGGCCTGATCGGGTTGTGAACAAAAAATAAATAACCCACCATGTAGCAAAGAATCTACAGAGCCTATTGTAAATTTGAAATGTCATTACAGCACAAGGAAGCTAATAAGATGTCAAGGAGGGAATTATCCTCAGGAGAAGATGAAAATAACGAAATTAATTCGCCCAATATATCTCGAATCAACAATTGTTCTGTGGTTCTACACATTTCAGACTTCATGTTCTATTATTCAACCAAAGAAATTATCAAAAATCCATTAGGTGTGAAACAACCTAGGGCCTTGAAATTTCGCTGTGGGATATTAATGCTTAAACTGTACATCCAAAACTCCTTCCACTAAAACAGCAGAAAGAGGAATTTCAAATGAATTTGTTAAGCATTCATAGAAACATAGAAACATAGAAATTAGGTACAGGAGCAGACCATTCGGCCCTTCGAGCTTGCACCGCCATTCAATAAGATCATGGCTGATCATTCAACCTCAGTACCCCTTTTCTGCTTTCTCTCATACCCTTTGATCTCTTTGGCCGTAAGGGCCATATCTAACTCCCTTTTGAATATAGCTAACGAACTGGCCTCAACAACTTTCTGCGGCGGTGAATTCCACCAGTTAACCACTCTCTGAGTGAAGAAGTTTCTCCTCATCTCAGTCCTAAATGACTTACCCCTTATTCTTAGACTGTGACCCCTGGTTCTGGAACTCCCCAGCAACGGGAACATTCTTCCTGCCTCTAACCTGTCCAAACCTGTCAGAATTTTATATGTTTCTATGAGATCCCCTCTCATTCTTCTAAACTCCAGTGGATACAAGCCCAGTTGATCCAGTCTTTCCTCATATGTCAGTCCTGCCATCCCGGGAATCAATCTGGTGAACCTTAGCTGTACTCCCTCAATAGCAAGACGTTCCTTCCTCAGATTAGGAGACCAAAACTGAACACAATATTCCAGGTGTGGCCTCACTAAGGCTCTGCACAACTGCAGTAAGACCTCCCTGCTCCTATACTCAAATCCTCTAGCTATGAAGACCAACATGCCATTTGCCTTCTTCACCGCCTGCTGTACCTGCATGCCAAACTTCAATGACTGATATACCATGACACCCAGGTCTCGTTGCACCTCCCCTTTTCCTAATCTGTCACCATTCAGATAATATTCTGTCTTCCTGTTTTTGACACCAAAGTGGATAACCTCACATTTATACACATTATACTGCATCTGCCATTCATTTGCCCACTCACCTAACCTGTCCAAGTCACCCTGAAGCCTCTTAGCGTCCTCCTCGCAGCTCACACCCCCACCCAGCTTAGTATTATCTGCAAACTTGGAGATATTACATTTAATTCCTTCATCTAAATCATTGATTTATATTGTAAATAGCTGGGGTCCCAGCACTGAATCCTGCGGCACTCCACTGGTCACTGCCTGCCATTCTGAAAAGGACCCGTTTATTCCGACTCTCTGCTTCCTGTCTGCCAACCAGTTCTCTATCCACATCAATACATTATGCCCAATACCATGTGCTTTAATTTTGCACACTAATCTCTTGTGTGGGACCTTGCCAAAAGCCTTTTGAAAGTCCAAATACACCACATCCACTGGTTCTCCCTTGTCCACTCTACTAGTTACATCCTCAAAAGATTCTAGAAGATTTGCCAAGCAGAATTTCCCTTTCATAAATCCATGCTGACTTGGACCGATCCTGTCACTGCTTTCCAAATGTGCTGTTATTTCATCTTTAATAATTGATTCCAACATTTTCCCCATCACCGATGTCAGGCTAACCAGTCTATATTTCCCTATTTTCTTTCTCCCTCCTTTTTTAAAAAGTGGTGTTACATTAGCTACCTCCAGTCCATAGGAACTGATCCAAAGTCAATAGAATGTTGGAAAATGATTACCAATGCATCCACTATTTCTAGGGCCACTTCCTTAAGTACTCTGGGATGCAGCCTATCAGGCCCTGGGGATTTATTGGCCTTCAACCCCATCAATTTCCCTAACACAATTTCCTGACTAATAAGGATTTCCTTCAGTTCCTCCTTTTCGCTAGACCCTCGAACCCCTAGTATTTCCGGAAGGTAATTTGTGTCTTCCTTAGTGAAGACAGAACCAAAGTATTTGTTCAATTGGTCTGCCATTTCTTTGTTCCCCATTATAAATTCACCTGATTCTGACTGCAAAGGACCTACGTTGGTCTTCACTAATCTTTTTCTCTTTACATATCTATAGAAGCTTTTGCTGTCAGTTTTTATGTTCCCTGCAAGCTTCCTCTCATACTTTATTTTCCCCCTCTTAATTAGACCCTTTGTCCTCCTCTGCTGAATTCTAAATTTCTCCCAATCCTCAGGTTTGCCGCTTTTTCTGGCCAATTTATGTGCCTCTTCCTTGGATTTAACACTATCCCTAATTTCCCTTGTAAGCCACGGTTGAGCTACCTTCCCCTTTTTATTTTTACTCCAGACAGGGATGTACGATTGTTGAAGTTCATCCATGTAATCTATAAATGTCTGCCATTGCCTATCCACAGTCAATCCTTTAAGTATCATTTGTCAGTCTATCCTAACCAATTCATGTCTCATACCAAGGAAGTTACCTTTCCTTAAGTTCAGGACCCTGGTTTCTCACTCTCCATCTTAATAAAGAATTCTACCATATTATGCGAGGTCCCCAGGGGACCTCGCATAACAAGATTGCTAATTAGTCCTCTCTCATTACACAACACCCAGTCTAGGATGGCCAGCTCTCGAGTTGGTTCCTCGACATATTGGTCTAGAAAGTCAGCCCTAATACGCTCTAGGAAATCCCCCTCCACCGCATTGCTACCAGCTTGGTTAGCCCAATCTATATGTAGATTAATGTCGCCCATGATAACTGCTGTACCTTTATTGCACGCATCCCTAATTTCTTGTTTGATGCCACTCTAACTTCATTACTACTGTTTGCTGGTCTGTACACAACTCCCATTAGTGTTTTCTGCCCTTTGGTATTCCGCAGCTCTAACCATACAGATTCCACATCATCCAAGCTAATGTTCTTTCTTACTATTGCGTTAATTACCTCTTTAACCAGCAATGCTAGCCCACCTCCTTTTCCTTTCTGTCTATCCTTCCTGAATATTGAATACCCCTGGATGTTGAGTTCCCAGCCTTGGTCACTCTGGAGCCATGTCTCCGTAATCCCAATTATATCATAATCATTAATAGCTGCCTGTGCAGTTAATTTGTCCACCTTATTACGAATACTCCTCACATTGAGGTACAGAGCCTTCAGGCTTGTCTTTTTAACACTCTTTGTCCCTTTAGAATTTTACTGTAATGTGGCCCTTTTTGATTTTTGCTTTGGTTTTCTCTGCCCTCCACTTTTACTATTCCCCTTTCTGTCTTTTGCTTTTGTCTCCTTTTTGTTTCCCTCTGTCTCCCTGCATTGGTTCCCATCCCCCTGCCATATTAGTTTAACCCCTCCCCAACAGCACTAGCAAACACTCCCCCTTGGACATTGATTCCAGTCCTGCCCAGGTGCAGACCGTCCGGTTTGCACTGGTCCCACCTCCGCCAGAACCGATTCCAATGTCCCAGGAATTTGAGTCCTTCCCTCTTGCACCACTTCTCAAGCCACATATTCATCTTAGCTATCCAGCTATTTCTACTCTGATTAGCACGTGGCACTGGTAGCAATTCTGAGATTACTACCTTTGAGGTCCTACTTTTTAATTTAACTCCTAGTTCCCTAAATTCAGCTTGTAGGACTTCATCCCACTTTTTATCTATATCTTTGGTACCTATATGCACCACGACAACTGGCTGTTCACCCTCCCCCTCCAGAAAGCCCTGCAGCCGCTCCGAGACATCGTTGGCACTTGCACCACGGAGGCAACATACCATCCTGGAGTCTCGGTTGCGATCACAGAAACGCCTATCTATCCCCCTTGCAATAGAATCCCCTACCACCATATCTCTCCCATTCTTTTTCCTGCCCTCCTGTGCAGCAGAGCCACCCATGGTGCCATGAACTTGGCTGCTGCTGCCTTCCCCTGGTGAGCCATCTCCCCCAACAATATCCAAAGTGGTGTATCAGTTTTGGAGGGAGATGACCGCAGGGTACTCCTGCACTGCCTGATTGTTACCCATCCCCTATCTGCCTTTGTAACCTTTACCTGTGGTGTGACCACATCACTGAACGTGCTATCCATGACATCCTCAGCATCGCGCATTCGAGTGCTAAAATCCCGTGGCATAATTTCAGGGCCTGGCTGCAAATCTGGAAAGCTGAAAGAACTTAGATGCGTTCAGAAGTAGTTCTATTTTGAAATACCGGAATATCTAGAAATTACCTCAGATCGATCTCCACAGCAAAGCCCTGAAATGGAGGCAGCTCAAATTGATCTTCAGAAGAGTGCCGTTATTCAGGGCCGCAGAACACGGCTGCCATTCAACCAGCATCCTTAGAGCAATAGGCCTGGTGGGCCTGCAGTATTGTTGGGGGAGCGTGTGTGTTGTCTGCAGGTAGAGGGCCTTGGGAGGTCAGGGCTGGGGTTGGAGGAAGATCAGGGAGGCCTGGAATTTGGAGTCGGCACCCGTAGCGCCGAAAAATCAAGCGCTACGAGTTAATTGTCGAGCCCCGAATGTTTAATGTTTCCAGTTGCCGATCCAATGCCTCTTAACTTTTTCAAGATATTAAGGGGAGCAGATAGGGTAGATAGAGATGTGGCAGAGGAGCGGTGAGGGATCGTGGTGAAGGTGCAGCGAATGTTTGTGGCAGAGAAGCGGCGAGAGACCGTGGCGGAGGTGCGGGGAGTGTTTGTGGCAGAGGAGCTGCAAGAGAGCGTGGCAGAAGTGCGGTGAATGAGGGTACGGGGCCCAGAAGAGCCGAGGGCCCAGGGGCAGCACGGGCCAGCCAAGGCTGCGATATGTGTGCGCACTAGGTCCAGTCGTTCTGGTTAACCCTTGCCACTGGATAAAGGGTTATCCAGTGGCAAGGGTACTGCTTTGTCAAGCCCGTGTGGTGGCTGGTGTGCAACGGTCACCACACGTTAAAAAAATCCACGTACAGGCAACTTCTACCCTCTCAATTGGAGTTCAGGACTGGAATATCGGGTCCTTCAATGAAACATTGTGAACTCATGTAGAAGCAAGTCATCCTCGATCGAGGGACTGCCTATGATGATGATGATGACCCTTAGAGTGCCAAGCAAGAGATGGCAGCAAGCTGCCCAGGCAGAGGCTTCATAGCAGCAACCAGCAGCAGCTCCCACTCTGCAGCAGCCTTCCATGAGAGTAGGGCCACCTCAGTTCCATGAGCCTTTATAGTACAGGAGCAGCCAACCACCTATCAAGCTACTGGAGCTCAGGTTGTACCTACGACAAGTGCTAAAATAGGAGAAGGAAAGATATGCCTGATGCTGAACCAGACTGTTCACAATCTTGGTGTCATACTTGACCCTGAAATGAGCTTCCGACCACATATCCACGCTATAACTAAGACCGCCTATTTCCACCTCCCTAACATCGCCCGACTCCATCCTGCCTCAACTCATCTGCTGCTGAAACCTTCATCCATGCCTTTGTTGCTTCTAGGCCTGATTATTGCAAAGCACTCCTGACTGGCCTCCAACGTTCCACCCTACCTAAATTTGAGGTCATCCAATATGCTATATAAATACAAGTTGTTGTTGTTTTTGTTGCTTAGACCAAGCATGGTGTGAAAAGCAAATAGGATAGCTTAGTAGTACTGTTGAGTTGATTGTAATAAAGGAGAATGTGCACTTATTTCACGCTAAGTTATGCAATCAGATGATTAAGACTTTGATATAGATGTAAGGCCAATGAAGTTTGTTAGGATTATGTGTCCTGAATTTCACACCAATGGAAGAAACATAGAAAAATAGAAACATAGAAAATAGGTGCAGGAGTAGGCCATTCAGCCCTTCGAGCCTGCACCGCCATTCAATGAGTTCATGGCTGAACATGCAACTTCAGGACCCCATTCCTGCTTTCTCGCCATACCCCTTGATGCCCCTAGTAGTAAGGACTACATCTAACTCCTTTTTGAATATATTTAGTGAATTGACCTCAACAACTTTCTGTGGTAGAGAATTCCACAGGTTCACCACTCTCTGGGTGAAGAAGTTTCTCGTCATCTCGGTCCTAAATGGCTTACCCCTTATCCTTAGACTGTGACCCCTGGTTCTGGACTTCCCCAACATTGGGAACATTCTTCCTGCATCTAACCTGTCTAAACCCGTCAGAATTTTAAACGTTTCTATGAGATCCCCTCTCATTCTTCTGAACTCCAGTGAATACAAGCCCAGTTGATCCAGTCTTTCTTGATAGGTCAGTCCCGCCATCCCGGGAATCAGTCTGGTGAACCTTCGCTGCACTCCCTCAATAGCAAGAATGTCCTTCCTCAAGTTAGGAGATCAAAACTGTACACAATGCTCCAGGTGTGGTCTTACCAAGGCCCTGTACAACTGTAGTAACACCTCCCTGCTTTCTTAACCGTCTGCTGTACCTGCATGCCAACCTTCAATGACTGATGTACCATGACACCCAGGTCTCGTTGCACCTCTCCTTTTCCTAATCTATCACCATTCAGATAATAGTCTGTCTCTCTGTTTTTACCACCAAAATGGATAACCTCACATTTATCCACATTATACTTCATCTGCCATGCTTTTGCCTACTCACCTAACCTATCCAAGTCACTCTGCAGCCTCATAGCATCCTCCTCGCAGCTCACACTGCCACCCAACTTAGTGTCATCCGCAAATTTGGAGATACTACATTTAATCCCCTCGTCTAAATCATTAATGTACAATGTAAACAGCCGGGGCCCCAGCACAGAACCTTGCGGTACCCCACTAGTCACTGCCTGCCATTCTGAAAAGTGCCCAATTACTCCTACACTTTGCTTCCTGTCTGCCAACCAGTTCTCAATCCACGTCAGCACACTACCCCCAATCCCATGTGCTTTAACTTTGCACATTAATCTCTTGTGTGGGACCTTGTCGAAAGCCTTCTGAAAGTCCAAATATACCACATCAACTGTTTCTCCCTTGTCCACTCTACTGGAAACATCCTCAAAAAATTCCAGAAGATTTGTCAAGCATGATTTCCCTTTCACAAATCCATGCTGACTTGGACCTATCATGTCACCTCTTTCCAAATGCGCTGCTATTACATCCTTAACATTTGATTCCATCATTTTACCCACTGCCGATGTCAGGCTGACCGGTCTATAATTCCCTGTTTTCTCTCTCCCTCCTTTTTTAAAAAGTGGGGTTACATTGGCTACCCTCCACTCCATAGGAACTGATCCAGAGTCTATGGAATGTTGGAAAATAACTGTCAATGCATCCGCTATTTCCAAGGCCACCTCCTTAAGTACTCTGGGATGCAGTCCATCAGGCCCTGGGGATTTATCGGCCTTCAATCCCATCAATTTCCCTAACACAATTTCCCGACTTATAAGGATTTCCCTCAGTTCCTCCTTACTAGACCCTCTGACCCCTTTTATATCCGGAAGGTTGTTTGTGTCCTCTTTAGTGAATACAGAACCAAAGTACTTGTTCAATTGGTCTGCCATTTCTTTGTTCCCCGTTATGACTTCCCCTGATTCTGACTGCAGGGGACCTACATTTGTCTTTACTAACCTTTTTCTCTTTACATATCTATAGAAGCTTTTGCAGTCTGTCTTAATGTTCCCTGCAAGCTTCCTCTCGTACTCTATTTTCCCTGCCCTAATCAAATCCTTTGTGTTCCTCTGCTGAGTTCTAAATTTCTCCCAGTCCCCGGGTTCACTGCTATTTCTGGCCAATTTGTATGCCACTTCCTTGGCTTTAATACTATCCCTGATTTCCCTTGATAGCCACGGTTGAGCCACCTTCCCGTTTTTATTTTTACACCAGAAATTGTTGTACTTCATCCATGCGGTCTCTAAATGTCTGCCATTGCTCATCCACAGTCAACCCCTTAAGTATCATTCGCCAATCTATCCTAGCCAATTCACGCCTCATACCTTCAAAGTTACCCTTCTTTAAGTTCTGGACCATGGTCTCTGAATTAACTGTTTCATTCTCCATCCTAATGTAGAATTGCACCATATTATGGTCACTCTTCCCCAAGGGGCCTCGCACAACGAGATTGCTAATTAATCCTCTCTCATTACACAACACCCAGTCGAAGATGGCCTCCCCCCTAGTTGGTTCCTCGACATATTGGTCTGGAAAACCATTGCTTATGCCCTCCAGGAAATCCTCCGCCATCGTATAGCTTCCAGTTTGGTTAGCCCAATCTATATGCATATTAAAGTCACCCATGATAACTGCTGCACCTTTATTGCAGGCACCCCTAATTTCCTGTTTGATGCCCTCCCCAACATCACTACTACTGTTTGGAGGTCTGTACACAACTCCCACTTGCGTTTTTTGCCCTTTGGGTTCTGCAGCTCTACCCATACAGATTCCACATCATCCAAGCTAATGTCCTTCCTAACTATTGCATTAATCGCCTCTTTAACCAGAAGAAGAGTTGTGCCCTTGATGGTCTGGAGAGGTATTTACTTACAACAGATTTTCCTGGACCAGCTAATGTGCATATCCATTAGAGTGGTGATTGGCATAAAACCCACGTAAAATTGAGGTAATATGCTGCGGTGAATGGAATGCAGCCTTTAAAAAGCCAGTTCTGGCTGAAGGTTGCAGTAGCAGGCTAGAAGGAGTGGCAGCTAAGGAAGGAGCAGTGCTTGGCTCACTTGATTTACAGCCCCACTATGTCCGCTGATGTATTTTCTCTCCTCTGCAGTTGGCACAACTGAAGCATTGCTCACTTTTCCAGGTTGCTTCACTGGAGATTCACAAGGCAGACTCTTACACCATTGGTTGAATGCCTCAGCTGCTGGTGTGCATGGTTCTTTGTAGAATATCACAAGGACAGACCTTTGACTTGTGTTTCAGGAATATTAAAACCCCCACCATTTTCCACACAGATTACAATTGACAACTATCAGCATGTCACTATCAATGCTTGCTACACTCAGAAATGAAAAAAAATCTGAGCGTTTATATATTTTTATAAGCATCATGGAGGAGCACCATATTGGATATATGAGGAAATATTTGAGATAGATAGGAACTGAAATACTTAGATATAACTGACAGCATGTGTAATTTCCATTGTAGTAACTGATGACAACTTTGAAATGTATACTTGTCTTTAAAATGACAGGTTCAAACAGAATCTTCAGGTTCACCAGAGATGATCCCTTCTTCTCTCCCTCTTTGTCCTGAATCCTAATAGTTTTGTTAGCATCTACATGCATTCATGCTTTTAAGAAAGCTCTAGCCTCTCCAAGGTTTATTTTGCCTTCACTTTTCATTCATTGCTCGACTCGCTTGCAAAGATCAAGTGATCAATAATCACATGATTTGAGCCTGTCTTTGATTGGACAGCTCCATTTACCAGCAGTTGATTCTGCTGTAGTAATAATGTAAATCTTGCAAACTCACTTTGACACTATCTTGTCCATTTAGTATCAAGTGTATAAAAAGTATTAAATCCAGACCTAAAACTGGGGTAAGAATAAAGCTAAGAAATGTTAGTACAGAAACATCAAGTAAGCTTTGCAAAGTAAACTCCTGCATGCCTCACAAGCAGGTGTAGAACATTTTTTTTCAATAAACAGTTTGAGGAATTTTGGCACCAAACGCAAAATTCATAAATGATGGAAGACATAAGAATTTTCCATCCAAGGTGGATTCGAACCATTGGCATCTTTGATCTGTTCCATCTCCTTATTGCATTTGATAATAATCATCATTTAATCTGTATAGATTCTTCTCATTGCAAATGAGATTATTTATATTAAATCCCCAGATTTATACACTGATGCATTTGAAAATGCAACATATGCAAATTATGCAGTTTTAATCTCTAATATACAATAAGTCAGAGTTTTATTCAAATTTCTCAATTTTTATTTAAGCATTTCCGTATTCTTTGTTAATAGTTCAATACAATGGGGCTAGAACCTCCACTTTTTTTGCATGCTTAACGCCCACTTAACACCCATTTTACCGCTGAAATACCCATATATCGCCCATTTTGGCACAAAATGGAAACCAGCGGGCATTTTTCAGAAACTTATCGCCGAGCGTTACTTTCCACATGTGCTTAACGCTGGGGGAAAAAATTACCGCCTGCCCACTTTTTTGGGGCAGAATCAGCAGAATGGACAAAATCAGTGCCCATAATATCGCCCAGCGTTACTTTCCCCACGGATTTAACGCCGAGATTCAATATTAACGCCCGCCCACTTTTTTTTGTCGTAAAGAGCATATTTACCGAAATTAGCGGCCATGAGATCACCCAGCGTCAATTTCACCACCTCGCACACATATCACCCACAATATCGCTCGCCCAAAAAAACGCCCAGAAAAAGTAGAACTAACTGGAACTAATCTCAGCGTTATTGACGCCATGTTCTAGATCTCATGTCGCGTCCTTTAAAAGGCTGCTGTGCTTCAACCTCGGCAGAGTTCGGATGTACTCTGCAGGTCGTTGGAGTTGATGTGAACATCTGTAAAAACATCTTGACCATACTATGACCAATTGGAATTGAAGAGGTGTCTTCGTTGGGGTATTTCTTGTTTGTGACCAATCGGTGGAAAATTGAAAGCTACTGCAATGGGGCCTGTCCTTTCTCACCCTCTCTTAGTGACCAATTACATGCAGTAGTCTCGACATCGCCAAAGGAACGCTCCACCGCACTATGTGCCCAATGTAAGACGTGACAGACAGATGAGGAGAACGAGATGTTACACCCCCCGCAAGTGCAAGGAGAAGCATTCTTACCTCGACTTGCCCGACAACACCTGCCTTCAGAGACTGCGCTTCCACAAAGAGGTTATCACTGAGGTATGCCAACTGATAAGGTCCGATCCACAGCCTGCCAGCACCATCAGTACTGCACTGTCCGTCGAGGTCAAAGTCACCGCGGCACTGTTGTTCTACGCCTTAGGTTCTTTTCAGGCCACAGCTAGAGACATTTGCGGACTTTCTCAGCATGCCACACATCGCTGCATTAGACAGGTCACTGAAGCCCTGTGCGCAAGCAGGAGGGACATGATCAGCTTCCCTATGACCGGGGAGGCACAGAGTGAGAGGGCTCCAGGATTCTCCAGAATTGCAAACTTCCCCAAGGTGCAGGGAGCAATAGACTATACGCACATCACGATGCTGCACCTTTTCAGGATGCTGAGGTTTTCAGGAACTGCAAGGGATTCCACTCTCTGAATGTCTAACTGGTTGTCGACCACCAGCAAATTATACTGGCAGTGAATGCTCAATTTCCGGGCAGCATCCATGATGCTCACATCCTGCGTGAGAGCACTGTATCTGACTTGTTTAACAATGAGCCACAAGGTTAATGCTGGATGCTTGGTGACAAAGGATATGGCCTCGCTACCTGGCTGATGACCCTCCTGTGTAACACCCACACCAAAACCGGGAGGCGATACAACAAGAGCCACAGAGCAACACGCAATATCGTGGAGAAAACCATTGGAGTGCTGAAGCAGCGCTTTAGATGCCTGGACCACTCAGGAACTCCAATACCACCCTGAGCAGGTAGCTCAATTCATGGTGGTGTGCTCCATGCTGCACAATTTGGCTATCAGGAGGGGACAAGAATTGTCTGATGAATCTGACAGTCCACCTCACCAGAGAGAGGAAGAGGAGGACGAGGAGGCGTATGCTGACATCGGCCCAGACAATCAGGCTGACGCTGAAGCCATGCCCCCGCCCCGCTGTAGACCGCATGAAAGGGCCCATGATGGCATGATAGCTGCAAGAGCCTTGCGTCAGGAACTCATAAATGATCGCTTTGCCTGAAAGAACGTTGGTGTTATTTACAAGGCTGACATACTGCTGGGTGTGTAGGTCATACATCAATGGTGGGCATCACCTTGGTGACAGTAAAAGTTTAAGTTGATTGAAGTTAAGTGTGGTTATACCCTTTGATGTAAAGGAATCACCAGTGTGTAATGGTGCAGCTATATGAGCCAATGTGCTACAAGGTTTTGTTAAATAAAAAATATTTAAACCGAATATTAGTCTGAAATCATCAGTATTTCTGTATAAACTAACCCTTCCCCCCGGCCCCCCCCCCCACCCCCGCTTCTCCTCCCCACCTCTACCCCTTCCCCTTCCCATCCTGACTCCAAGCCGCCTGGCCGAGGAGGTCCTCAAGCAATGCTTCATTGTGGGGTGGGGGGTGGGGGGGGGAATGACAACCGAAGCGCTGCTTGGACGGATACGGGAGAGGACGGTCTTGAGGTGGGAACGTGCTCCGAGCCAGAAGCAAGGTGATGCTGCTGGCTCTCATGTGTGGTTGGCAATGGAGGTGTGGCATCTTGGGCTGCGGTGTGACGCTCCGGGAATACTGGGAGCCCTCTGCCACCAGTGTTCCTGGCGACCAGCTCCAGGGCCTCCTCCATCCCTTCCATGTTATATCTTATTTGTTGGACAAAAACTCGGTGTCAACTATGTTCTTGGTGCTCAGTAGGCTTTTTGCTACTGGTGAATCTCCATCGTTCCTCCCACAACAGCCAGACAAGCACACACCACAGCCACACATGCTTTCAGTGCCTCTGTGCTCCCTCTCTCTCTGTCTCCTCTTCTGCACATGTCATGATGACCCTCGACCTCCTGAATCGCGGGAATCAAGTGTTGTCATGCCGTTGCTAAAGACTTTACGGCAGAAGGTCAAAAAAATGTAACGCTACCACCCATTTGATATTGCTCGCAGTAGCGCCCATTTTCAAAAATGTAAACTAGGTGTTTTGAGAATGGGCGAGAAGCCGGCAATCTGAAAACCCTCTTTTAATACCCACGCCGGAAATAACGCCCAATTTTTGGGCGATAAGCACAAAAGTGGAGGTTCTAGCCCAATGACTTACTAGGGGATAGACTTTCAGCAACATTCCGCCCATATTCAGGTTTTTAGACCATTATCGCCCATTATTCGCTTTTAGTGGAAACTAGCGCCCACTTACCACCCATATTACCAGCAGGCGCTAATTTTGGCATTTCACTGAAATACCGCCCAAATTACCGCTGGCATTTTCTACTGCCCTGAAAAGGCTGCACTTACCTGGCCTTAATCCAGCTGTATGGACACCATCTTTTAAACGGATATATTTGAAGAAAAGGCGGCTTCTATTTGTAGGTAGCATTAAAATCATTCTTGAGTATTTTTTAAGAGTGCTTCAAATCAATGCTTATAATCTGAGTGTATAGTAGAGTATCTGGTTTAATTTTTTGGTTGTTTAAGGAAAATTGAATCATTATTGACAGTTTAGAGGATTTTTAAAGGAATGGGGCCTGCAATTTCTCAGCTAATACTGCAAACTAATTAGCTGCAGCACACAGCTGGAAGAAGGTTTATTGAAGAGCATTGTGTGTCCAATCAAAGAGGTGGCAGACTACTGAGGAGGAGGAGACATTGCACCCAACGCATTTACAGGGATAAGCTGTCATACCTGGACCTGTCCAATAAAGCGTGCGTTAGAAGGCTGCTCTTCCGAAAGGAGGTCATCAATGAGATATGCCATCTAATTCAGGGAGACCTGCAGTCGACCAGCACCATCAGGACCACATTGCCCGTTGAGGTTAAAGTTACTATGGCATTTTCCTTCTATGCATTGGGCTCCTTTCAAGCATCAGAAACATAGAAACATAGAAAATAGGTGCAGGAGTAGGACATTCGGCCCTTCGAGCCTGCACCACCATTCAATAAGATCATGACTGATCATTCCCTCATTACCCCTTTCCTGCTTTCTCTCCATACTCCTTGATCTCTTTAGCCGTAAGGGCCATATCTAACTCCCTCTTGAATATATCCAATGAACTGGCATCAACAACTCTCTGCGGCAGGGAATTCCACAGGTTAACAACTCTCTGAGTGAAGAAGTTTCTCCTCATCTCAGTCCTAAATGACCTACCACTTATCCTAAGACTGTGTCCCCTGGTTCTGGACTTCTCCACCATCGGGAACATTCTTCCCACATCTAACCTGTCCAGTCCTGTCATAATCTTATACATTTCTATGAGATCCCCTCTCATCCTTCTAAACTCCAGTGAATAAAGGTCCAGTTGATCCAGTCTCTCCTCATATGTCAGTCCAGCCATCCCAGGAATCAGTCTGGTGAACCTTCACTGCACTTCCTCAATAGCAAGAACGTCCTTCCTCAGATTAGGAGACCAAAACTGAACACAATATTCCAGGTGAGGCCTCACCAAGGCCCTGTACAACTGCAGTAAGACCTCCCTGCTCCTATACTCAAATCCCCTAGCTATGAAGGCCAACATACCATTTGCCTTCTTCACCGTCTGCTGTACCTGCATGTCAACTTTCAATGACTGATGAACCATGACACCCAGGTCTCATTGCACCTCCCCTTTTCCTAATCTGCCACCATTCATATAATATTCTGCCTTTGTGTTTTTGCTCCCAATATGGATAACCTCACATTTATCCACATTATACTGCATCTGCCATGCTTTTGCCCACTCACCTAACCTGTCCAAGTCACCCTGTAGCATCTTAGCATCCTCCTCACAGCTCACACCGCCACCCAGTTTAGTGTCATCTGCAAACTTGGAGATATTACACTTAATCTAAATCATTAATTTATATTGTAAAGAGCTGGGGTCCCAGCACTGAGCCCTGCGGCACTCCGCTAGTCACAGCCTGCCATTCTGAAAAGGACCCGTTTATCCCGACTCTCTGCTTCCTGTCTGCCAACTAGTTCTCTATCCATGTCAGTACATTACCCCCAATACCATGTGCTTTGATTTTGCACACCAATCTCTTGTGCGGGACCTTTTCAAAAGCCTTTTGAAAGTCCAAATACATCACATCCACTGGTTCTCCCTTGTCCACTCTGCTAGTTACATCCTCAAAAAATTCCAGAAGATTCATCAAGCATGATTTCCCTTTCATAAATCCATGCTGACTTGGACCGATCCTGTCACTGCTTTCCAAATGTGCTGCTATTTCATCCTTCATGATTGATTCCAACATTTTCCCCACTATTGATGTCAGGCTAACCGGTCTATAATTATACATTTTCTCTCTCCCTCCTTTTTTAAAAAGTGGTGTTACATTAGCTGCCCTCTAGTCCATAGTAACTGATCCAGAGTTGATAGACTGTTGGACAATGATCATCAATGCATCCACTATTTCTAGGTCCACTTCCTTAAGTACTCTGGGATGCAGACTATCAAGCTCCGGGGATTTATCGGCCTTCAATCCCATCAATTTCCCGAACACAATTTCCCGCCTAATAAGGATATCCTTCAGTTCCTCCTTCTCACTAGACCACTATCCCCTAGTATACATTCGGAAAGTTATTTGTGTCTTCCTTCGTGAAGACAGAACAGAAATATTTGTTCAATTGGTCTGCCATTTCTTTGTTCCCCATCAGCTGGCGACATTTGCTGCATCTCTCAGCACTCCACACGTTGCTGCATTCGGCAGGTGACAGAAGCGCTTTACACACAATTGTTTGACTTTATAAACATCCCAATGACCACGGAGACACAGAGTGAAAAGGCTGTGAGATTCTCAAGAATAGCAAACTAAGTTCCAGGATACAATAGACTGTATGCACATCGCCCTGCGAGTACCTTTAGAGGATGCAGAGATGTTTCAGAACCGAAAGGGATTCCATTCCCTGAATGTGCAGCTCGTTGTCAACCACAAGCAAATAATCATGGCAGTAAATGCCAATTTTCCAGGGAGCATTCATGATGCGCACATCTTGCGTGAGAACACTATCCCCGACCTCTTTAAGAGTCAGCCAAAAGGTCAATGCTGGATGCTTGGTGACAAAGGATACGGCCTTGGCATCTGGCTCTTGACTCCCTTCTGTAGGCCTCAGACAAGTGCCAAGAATCGATACAATAACAGCCACATAGCCACACGCAATATCATCGAAGACAATGGCATTTCAGATGCCTGGACCGCTCTGGAGACAACTTACAATCCCACCCTGAGCAGCTCGCAGAGTTCATTGTGATGTGTTGCATGCTGCACAACTTGATAATCAGAAGGGGACAGGAAATGCCACAGGGGACTACAGGACCACCACAGGACAGAGTGGACGAGGCAGAGGAAGAAGCGGAAGAGGAGTGGGAGGAAGAGGAGGTCGAGGAGGACGAGGAGGATTGTGGCGATGAACCCATGACACCACCCTCCCCTACACCACAGGAGATGCCCCGTGATAGATACGCTGCAGCAAAACTGTAACCTCAGCAGCTCATAAATGAACGCTTTGCTTGAATGGTTAAGAGTTAAGCTTAAAATGGCCATTGTTTGCAACTGTATTGATTGTTGACCCCTCATTTTGCAAAATAATTGTTAAGTTCAATAAAATGTTAAAAATTTTGAAAAATATATTTTGTCAAATAAATTAATAATAAATAAATCTTTTTACAGTAAATTTGAAACAAATTTTAATAAAATGTACAAGATTGAAAAAATTAAGCATTAAACTTTAAACATTAAACCCACAACACCCCAAACAGTAAAAAATTTTCGTTAAAAATCACCCACAATGCCCCCCACAAAGAGTAAACAAAACAGTAAATAATTTTTCATTAACATTTTTTGAATAAACAACCCCTCCGCACGCCCACCGACCGCCACCCCCCCCCGCCCCGCAACCTGCCAACAAATCTACCTGCGACCATCGCCTCTCCCCTAACCCCCTCCACCTCCCCACAATTGTTTTTTGGCATGGCCCCCTACCCCTGCCCCTGCCTGAGAAGGGACCAGTGTGTAGTGAAGCAGGGTGCCCCGAGCGTTACTGCTGTAGGGGGGTGACGGTGGCAGTGCCATGTGTGGGGAATCTGGAGAAGATGGAGGGTCTGATGACCCATCTTTGGAGTCAGAAGTATCGCTATGCTCCTGACTCCCATGTGCTGTTGGCTGTGGTGGTATGACACCTTGGGGTTCAGTGTCGAACACCAATTCCAGCGGGTGCCTCAATCAGCACCGCCGTGTCCTCCGATTGGCACGCTGATTGCGCTGCGATGATTTGCACAAATGCACGGATTGCCCGAAGAAGCTCTCGACCTATATTGACGCTCGCCCTAAACAGTGCAACCATGTCCAGGTCAGCGTCTGCCTGTCTTTGAGCACGACTCCTCTTTGAGTACACCTCCAATGTCCTGGGACATTGGAACCAGTTCTGGGGGAGGTGGGACCAGTACAAACCGGACGGTCTGCACGTGGGCAGGACCAGAACCAATGTCCTAGGGGGGGGGGGGTGTTTGCCAGTGCTGTTGGGGTGGGTTTAAACTAATATGGCAGAGGGATGGGAATCTATGCAGGGAGACAGATGAAAGTAGAACGGGGCAGAAGCAAATGGTAGAAAGGAGATAAGGAAGGTGGAGGGCAGAGA
Organism: Pristiophorus japonicus; assembly: GCF_044704955.1. Lineage (NCBI taxonomy): Eukaryota > Metazoa > Chordata > Chondrichthyes > Pristiophoridae > Pristiophorus > Pristiophorus japonicus. The sequence continues at coordinate 50,523,754 of NC_091979.1, read as the reverse complement.
CATCAAAGACAAAAATCAAAAAGGGCCACATTACAACATAATTCTAAAAGGACAAAGAGTGTTAAAAAAATAAGCCTGAAGGCTCTGTGTATCAATGCGAGGAGCATTCGTAATAAGGTGGATGAACTAACTGCGCAGACAGCTGTTAACGGATATGATGTAATTGGGATTACGGAGACATGACTCCAGGGTGACTAAGGCTGGGAACTAAACATCCATGGCGTATTCAATATTCATGAAGGATAGACAGAAAGGAAAAGGAGGTGGGGTAGCATTGCTGGTTAAAAGGAGATTAATGCAATAGTAAGAAAGGACATTAGCTTGGATCATGTGGAATCTGCATGGGTAGAGCTGCAGAACACCAAAGGGCAGAAAACGCTAGTGGGAGTTGTGTACAGACCACCAAACAGGAGTAGTGAGGTTGGGGATGGCATCAAACAGGAAATTAGGGATGCGTGCAATAAAGGTACAGCAGTTATCATGGGTGACTTTTATCTATAGATAGATTGGGCTAACCAAACTGATAGCAATATGGTGGAGGAGGATTTCCTGGAGTGTGTAAGGAATGGTTTTCTGGACCAATAGGTCGAGGAACCAACTTGAGAGCGGGCCATCCTAGACTGGGTCTTGTATAATGAGGGAGGATTAATTCACAATCTTGTTCTGTGAGGCCCCTTTGGGAAGAGTGACCATAATATGGTAGAATTCTTCATTAAGATGGAGAGTGAGACAGTTAGTTCAGAGACCAGGGTCCTGAACTTAAAGAAAGGGAACTTCGATGGTATGAGACGTGAATTTGCTAGGATAGACTGGCGAATTATACTTAAAGGGTTGACTGTGGATAGGCAATGGTCTATTAAAGATCACATGGATGAACTTCAACAATTGTACATCCCTGTCTGGCGTAAAAATAAAACGTGGCTAACAAGGGAAATTAGGGATAGTGTTAAATCCAAGGAGGAGGCATATAAATTGGCCAGAAAAAGCAGCAAACCTGAGGACAGGGAGAAATTTAGAATTCAGCAGAGGAGGACAATGGGTTTAATTAGGAGGGGGAAAATAGAGTATGAGAGTAAGCTTGCAGGGAATATAAAAACTGACTGCAAAAGCTTCGATAGATATGTGAAGAGAAAAGATTAATGAAGACAAATGTAGGCCACTTGGAATCAGAATCAGGTGAATTTATAATGGGGAACAAAGAAATGGCAGACCAATTGAACAAATACTTTCGTTCTGTCTTCACTAAGGAAGACATAAATAACCTTCTGCAAATATTAGGGGACCGAGGGTCTAGCGTGATGGAGGAACTGAAGGAAATCCTTATTAGTCAGGATATTGTGTTAGGGAAAATGACGGGATTGAAGGCTGATAAATCCTCAAGGCCTGATAGCCTGCATCCCAGAGTATTTAAGGAAGTGGCCCTAGAAATAGTGGATGCATTAGGGAGAGATTCAAATTCCTGGGGAATTGGAACAGGTTCTGGGGGAGGTGGGACCAGTACAAACCGGACGGTCTGCACCTGGGCAGGACCGGAACCAATGTCCTCGGGGGAGTGTTTGCTAGTGCTGTTGGGGAGGAGTTAAACTAATATGGCAGGGGGATGGGAACCAATGCAGGGAGACAGAGGGAAACAAAAAGGAGACAAAAGCAAAAGACAGAAAGGAGATGAGGAGATGGAGGGCAGAGAAACCCAAGGCAAAAAACAAAAAGGGCCACTGAATATAAAGGGGCTGCAGGAGGGGTCAAAACTAAAATTTATGGTTTAAAAATTAGGATTAAAACACTCTACCTAAATGCATGCAGCATTCGAAATAAAGTAAATGAGTTGATGGCACAAATCATTACAAATGGGTATGATTTGGTGTCCATTACAGAAACGTGGTTGCAGGGTGGCCAAGACTGGGAATTAAACATAGAGGGGTATCTGACGATTCGGAAAGATAGATAAGAAGGGAAAGGAGGTGGGGTAGCTCTGTTAATAAAGGATGATATCAGGGCAGTAGTGAGAGACGATATTGGCTCGAATGAACAAAATGTTGAATAATTTTGGGTGGAGATGAGAGATAGTAAGGGAAAAAGTCACTGGTGGGCGTAGTTTATAGGCCCCCAAATAATAACTTCACGGTGGGGCGGACAATAATGAAGGGAATAATGGAGGCATGTGAAAAAGGAACGGCAGTAATCATGGGGGATTTTAACCTACATATCGATTGGTCAACTCAAATCGCACGGGGTAGCCTGGAGGAGGAATTCATAGAATGCATATGGGATTGTTTCTTAGAACAGTATGTAACAGAACCTACAAGGGAGCAAGCTATCTTAGATCTGGTCCTGTGTAATGAGACAGGAAAAATAAACAATCTCCTAGTAAAAGATCCTCTCGGAATGAGTGATCACAGTATGGTTGAATTTGTAATACAGATTGAGGGTGGGGAAGTTGTGTCAGAAACGAGCGTACTATGCTTAAACAAAGGGGACTATAGAGGGATGAGGGCAGAATTGGCTAAAGTAGACTGGAAACAAGGACTAAACGGTGGCACAATTGAGGAACAGTGGAGGACTTTTAAGGAGCTCTTTCATAGTGTCCAACAAAAATATATTCCAGAGAAAAAGTAGGGCGGTAAGAGAAGGGATAACCAGCCGTGGATAACCAAGGAAATAAAGGAGAGTATCAAATCAAAGACCAATGCGTATAAGATGGCCAAGGTTAGTGGGAAACTAGAAGATTGGGAAAATTTTAAACAACAGGAAAGAATAAATAAAAAAGCAATAAAGAAAGGAAAGATAGATTACGAAGGTAAACTTACGCAAAACATAAAAACAGATAGTAAAAGCTTTTACAGATATATAAAACTGAAAAGAGTCCCTTAGAAGATGACAAGGGGGATTTAATAATGGGAAATGTGGAAATGGCTGAGACCTTAAACAATTATTTTGGTTCGGTCTTCACAGTGGAAGACACAAAAACCATGCCAAAAATTGCTGGTCACAGGAATGTGGGAAGGGAGGACCTTGAGACAATCACTATCACTAGGGGGGTAGTGCTGGACAGGCTAATGGCACTCAAGGTAGACAAGTCCCCTGGTCCTGATGAAATGCATCCCAGGGTATTAAAAGAGATGGCAGAAGTTATAGCAGATGAATTTGTTATAATCTACCAAAATTCTCTGGACTCTGGGGAGGTACCAGCGGATTGGAAAGCGGCTAATGTAACGCCTCTGTTTAAAAAAGGGGGCAGACAAAAGGAGGGTAACTATAGGCCAGTTAGTTTAAAATCTGTAGTGGGGAAAATGCTTGAAACTATCATTAAGGAAGAAATAGCGGGACATCTAGATATGAATAGTGCAATCAAGCAGACGCAGCATGGATTCATGAAGGGGAAATCATGTTTAACTAATTTACTGGAATTCTTTGAGGATATAACGAGCATGGTGGATAGAGGTGTACCGATGGATGTTGTGTATTTAGATTTCCAAAAGACATTTGATAAGGTGCCACACAAAAGGTTACTGCAGAAGATAAAGGTACACGGAGTCAGAGGAAATGTATTAGCATGGATAGAGAATTGGCTGGCGAACAGAAACCAGAGAGTCGGGATAAATGGGTCCTTTTCGGGTTGGAAATCGGTTGTTAGTGGTGTGCCACAGGGATCGGTGCTGGGACCACAACTGTTTACAATATACATAGATGACCTGGAAGAGGGGACAGAGTGTAGTGTAACAAAATTTGCAGATGACACTAAGATTAGTGGGAAAGCGGGTTATGTAGAGGAGACAGAGAAGCTGCAAAGAGATTTGGATAGGTTATGCGAATGGGCTAAGGTTTGGCAGATGGAAAGTGTGAGGTTATCCACCTTTTGAAAAAATCGTGAAAGGGAATATTATTTCAATGGGGAGAAATTACAACATGCTGAGGTGCAGAGGGACCTGGGGGTCCTCGTGCATGAATCCCAAAAAGTTAGTTTGCAGGTGCAGCAGGTAATCAGGAAGGCGAATGGAATGTTGGCCTTCATTGCGAGAGGGATGGAGTACAAAAGCAGGGATGTCCTGCTGCAACTATATAGGGTATTGGTGAGGCCGCACCTGGCGTACTGCGTGCAGTTTTGGTCACCTTACTTAAGGAAGGATATACTGGCTTTAGAGGGGGTACAGAGACAATTCACTAGGCTGATTCCGGAGATGAGGGGGTTACCCTTTGATGATAGATTGAGTAGACTGGGTCTTTACTCCTTGGAGTTCAGAAGGATGAGGGGTGATCTTATAGAAACATTTAAAATCATGAAAGGGATTGACAAGATAGAGGCAGAGAGGTTGTTTCCACTGGTAGGGGAGACTAGAACTAGGGGGCACAGCCTCAAAATACGGGGGAGCCAATTTAAAACCGAATTGAGAAGGAATTTCTTCTCCTAGAGGGTTGTGAATCTGTGGAATTCTCTGCCCAAGGAAACAGTTGAGGCTAGCTCATTGAATGTATTCAAGTCACAGATAGATAGATTTTTAACCAATAAGGGAATTAAGGGTTACGGGGAGAGGGCGGGTAAGTGGAGCTGAGTCCACGGCCAGATCAGCCATGATCTTATTGAATGGCGGAGCAGGTTCGAGGGGCTAGATGGCCTACTCCTGTTCCTAATTCTTATGTTCTTATGTCTTATTGGTGATCATTTTCCAACATTGTATAGACTCTGGATTAGTTCCTATGGATTGGAGGGTAGCTAATGTAACCCCACTTTTTAAAAAAGGAGGGAGACAGGAAACAGGGAATTATAGACTGGGTAACCTGACATTGGTAGTGGGGAAAACGTTGGAATCAATTATTAAGGATGTAATAGCAGCGCATTTGGAAAGCAGTGACAGGATCGGTCCAAGTCAGCATGGATTTATGAAAGGGAAATCATGCTTGACAAATCTTCTCGAATTTTTTGAGGATATAATTAGTAGAGTGGACAAGGGAGAACCAGTGGATGTGGTGTATTTGGACCTTCAAAAGGCTTTTGACAAGGTTCCACACAAGAGATTGGTGTGCAAAATTAAAAGACATGATATTGGGCGTAATGTAGTGATGTGGATAGAGAACTAGTTGGCAGACAGGAAGCAGAGAGTAGGAATAAACGGGTCCTTTTCAGAATGGCAGGCAGTGACTAGTGGGGTGTTGCAAGGTTCAGTGCTGGGACCCCAGCTATTTACAATATACATCAATGATTTGGACGTAAGAATTGAATGTAATATCTCCAAGTTTGCAGATAACACTAACCAGGGTGGCAGTGTGAGCTGTGTGGAGCATGCTAAGAGGCTGCAGAGTGACTTGGACAAGTTAGGTGAGTGGGCAAATCCATGGCAGATGCAGTATAATGTAGATAAATGTGAGGTTATCCACTTTGGTGGCAAAAACAGGAAGGCAGAATATTATCTGAATGGTGACAGATTAGGAAACAACGAGGTGCAATGAAACCTGGGTGTCATGGCACATCAGTCATTGAAAGTTGGCATGCAGGTACACCAAGTGGTGAAGAAGGCAAATGGCATGTTGGCCTTCATAGTGAGAGGATTTCAGTACAGCAGCAGGGAGGTCTTACTGCAGTTGTATAGAGCCTTGGTGAGGCCACACCTTGAATATTGTGTACAGTTTTGGTCTCCTAATCTGAGGAAGGACATTCTTGCTTTTGAGGAAGTGCAGCGAAGGTTCACCAGACTGATTCCAGGACAGATATATGAAGAAATACTGGATCGACTCGGCTTATTTTCACTAGAATTTAGAAGAATGTGAGAGGATCTCATAGAAACATTTAAAATTCTGACGGGAATGGACAGGTTAGATGCAGGAAGAATGTTCCTGATGTTGGGGAAGTCCAGAACCAGGGGTCACAGTCTAAGGATAAGGGGTAAGCCATTTTGGACCGAGATGAGGAGAAACTTCTTCACTCAGAGAATTGTGTACCTGTGGAATTCTCTGCCACAGAAAGTTGTTGAGGCCAATTCGTTAGATATATTCAAAAGGGAGTTAGATATGGCCCTGACAGCTAAAGAGTTCAAGGGGTGTGGAGAGAAAGCAGGAAAGAGGTACTGAAGTTGCATGATCAGTCATGATCATATAAAATGGTGGTGCAGGCTCGAAGGGCCGAATGGCCTACTCCTGCACCTATTTTCTATGTTTCTATGTTTCTATGAATCAGCCTCCGCAGATTAGGCACGGCAGCTGTAACACTCAATGTGCCCTGCTGCATAGTGCTTGGTCCTTCCACTTCCTCAGAGCTGAATCCATGAAATGTGGATTTGGCTACAGGAAGAGGTGGTCGCAGATATGAAGGACCCTTCAGCAGCCACCCCCCTTCTTCTACTTCGACTTCCAATGGTGCTTCCTTAGGTGGGTCCATCAGACGGATGTTTTCTTCATCATCATCCTCCTCCTACTCTTCGGTGTCCTTGTCCACTAACAAGTACAACAATCGGCATTACATGCTCCTGGTCAGCTAAAAAACATGACAGAAGAGATAAACACAAGGGTAAGAGATAGAGGGAGGGCCGGGATGACAGTTTAACGCTTACATTACGCAAATACATGAAGAGGAGCAACATTACTGCATTATATATCACCGAGAGACGCTACATGCAATGAACATGAACAGAATTTACAAAGACTGCATGACATTATAATAATATTTCATGACAGTTACAGCATTCCAATACATGATTTGGCATCTTTTATACATTATGTTCACATGACTATATTACATGAACGTTGCATGGTCCGGGGATTATTTGTGCCTTACATGGCGCCAACACCATATCTGTACCCCCACGGGTGACCGAGCGATCATGCGCCCCTGTGAGGGCTGCAGCCCGCTCCTCCAGGTCCGTGAGCTCTTCGAGCTCTACAGGACCTCCTCCGGTGTGCCTATCCTCGCCTTTCAACACCGTCCCACTAATGCACCGTTAGCATGCAAGTGATTCAGCACACAGATAGATATCCACAATTACCCACCCCCAATGCCTTTCAACACTGTCCCATTAATGCACCGTTAGCGATGATGAACACTTCTTCTTAATTACAGGAAAACTATACAATAACATCGTTGATAGTAATAATGTGTCACACCAATTTACCAAGATTAACAAAATCACAATATGGCAGTTTTACATTTTAAGTAATGAGTCAGTGCATGATTAAAGTTATTACTTACTCTCGTGGCAGAAACAAGGTCATTCCAGTACTTGCGGCACTGGACTAGCCCCCGACAGACCTGGGCAACCGAGAAAACCACCTCGGCAATCTCTGCCCAAATTCTCTGATAGACGGGGGGGCTGGGTTTGCCGCGTCCACCCCAGGACAATTGGTCCCACCGTGCCTCCACTTCGTGGACCAAGGCAGCATGGGCATCCATGGTGAACCCCTTCGCCCTCTTCCTCCCTCCTACCTTTGCTTCGGCCTCAACCTCGACCATCAATTGTTCGTCCATGGTGATTTATTTAAATATTAATATTATTAATATTATTTATTTCTGATAATGTAAGGGAATTTTTTAAATATTATAGTATGCAATATAATATTTAGCACATAAGAGCTTTGGTAAGCAATATAATATTTAAGTTCTCAATGGATTTCAATACAGGCTGCTTGTAACTGATTTCTCTCTCTCTACCCCTCCCTTCCTCAACTGCGCATGCGTGGGCTGACGCCTGACCCCTGAAATGTGGCAGTACTGCCGTTCCAACAGAAGCCGACCTTACACAAGAGATGTATACTGCTCACTACCGCTACCACTACCACCGGGGAAAAAAAGCTGAAACTAGGGCTTTTAATCTCGGTGGTAATCGGGCAGTATTGAAAACTCAATACGTTCATACCACCCGATTACTGCCGAGATATAGGAAATGGAAAGTCTAATGATCTTTTACTTACATCCCAGTTTTAAATCTTCTGGTTCACAATGATGAAGGGCGAGTGGTGTGTTTAACGCTGAGCAGTGGGGAGTTTAACACTGGCAACAACATTTGTTTTCTCATAATTACACAAGAGATATGTTAACTATCAATTCAAAGCTTCTGATCTGTGCTCGACATTGTTGTGTATCTATAAAGCATGCACTCCCATGTTCCGCCACCAGGGGGCTCATCCCCTGAAGTTCCAAGGGATCCCAGCATCCCTTGGGAGCACTGTATATAAGCCGGCCCCGAAGGCCTGTTCCTCACTCTGGAGTGTCTTATTAAAGACTGAGGTCACTGTTACTTTAACCTCCATGTGTGCAGCCTCATCTGTGTTAGGAACACAATAACTGGTGACGAGAATACGAATCCAATGCAAAGATGCAGCAAACTGTGGGCATCCTGGAGAAGTTCTCAGAGGATGAGGACTGGGAAGCCTATGTCGAACGGCTAGACCATTACTTTGTAGCCAACGAGCCGGACGGAGAAGGAAGCACTGCAAAAAGGAGAGCGTTCCTCCTCACAGTCTACGGGGCACCGACCTACAGCCTCATGAAGAATCTTCTGGCTCCAGTGAAACCTACAGATAAGTCGTATGAGGAGCTGTGTACACTGGTTCGGGAGCATCTTAACCCGAGGGAGAGCGTGCCGATGGCGAGGTATCGGTTCTACACGTGCCAGCGATCTGAAGGTCAGGAATAGTGGCGAGCTACATCGCCGAGCTAAGGCGACTTGCAGGACAATGTGAGTTTGATGGCTACCTGGAGCAAATGCTCAGAGACTTTTTTTACTGGGCATTGGCCACGAGACCATTCTACGAAAACTTTTGACTGTCGAGACACCGACCCTCAGTAAGGCCATTGCGAAAGCACAGGTGTTTATGTCCACCAGTGATAACACCAAACAAATCTCTCAGCACACAAGTGCTAGCAATGTTCACAAATTAACTGGAACTGTGTTTGCGAGCAGGAATGTGCAGGACAGAACCCACAAGTCGGCAACTGCCAGCAGGCCTCAGGTGACCCAGATGATTCAGAGTCCCCAACAAAGGATGAATGCAAGGTAATTCACACCTTGTTGGCGTTGTGGAGGCTTCCATTCAGCCTATTCATGCAGCTTCAAAGGGTATGTTTGCAAGAGCTGTGGAACAATGGGGCACCTCCAACGAGCTTGCAAACGAACTGTAAGCTCTGCAAAACCTGCTAACCACCACGTGGCAGAGGAAGATCGGTCCATGGTGGATCAAAGGAATTTCGAGCCTCAGAGAGAAGAGACAGATGCTGAAGTACACCGGGTACACAACAGACACCAGCGACAATGCATAATGCAATTATGATTAGAAACCAATTCGTTGAATGATTAGAGATCTGACAGTGACATATAAGTCAATCAATAATTTTCAATGTCATCTCTCCCAATAAGTTGGGACCTTGTGTAAGCCAAGTATTAACTGACTTTATTAATACCACAATACAGTGAAGCATCCTCTACTATCATTGCAGTACTGACTCCAGGAGCCGCATTGATTTTTTATGTGTGACAGCAGTTGTTGTTTGTAGCAGGGTGAATTGCTGTGCTAAAGCAGCTGACAACTGGCTTAGTTGCAAGTTCCTAGAAGAGCACTATCTGATGTATAACATGCCAGCATTTTTATGTTAATAGCACAAGCCATTGCAAAGAGCTCTAGGAAATAACGCAAATAATTTTTTTTTGTTTGGGGAGTATATTCATCTACTGTTAAGGTACATAGGGCAGAAAGTAATGTGTCAACAGAATTTACAGAACAAAAAGTAATAATCTGGCCACTACAGAAAAACAATATTTATGATTTCGGGTCAGTAGGGAAACTGCAACCAGCCTATGTGAGAAACTGCAAACTAAACAAGAATACCATTCTATAATTTTACATTGTCAGTAACCGTAGGGTAACAGTGGTCATTAATTTTTATGGTATTGGTTCTTTTTCAGTATATTGGGCTCGAAATTCCCCTGTTCTTCGGCTCGCATTAGCGCCTCCTGGGGGCGCTAACGGGGCGTGAAAGTGTTTTTGCCCAGGGGTGGTCGATACCGCTTCCTGAGAAATTGTGTGGGAGTTAGCGGAGGTGTGAATACATTCGTGCCGCACCCCACTGGTAGTGTCCCAGGCGTCTACGCCAGCGAGGTTGAAGTCATCCGCTTTCTGCCCCGCAGCAGAAATTGACCAGTGTGCCGTGAGGCCTCACGGGTCGCGAATCGGGTTGCACACCCATCGCAGGGAAAAAGGGAGGTGCGCTGCGTCACACGGCGCCATCCTTTTTACTTGCCCCCTTACCGGTTGGGCCACAGTTAAACGATGTCATGGGGTCTGGGCCGCAATCGTGCAGCCGGCACTCCGTTTCAGTGCCGGACTGCGGCCAAGGCACCCTTAGCCCTGTGGAGGCGATCAAGGGGCCTGCAGAGCTCGCAGCATATCTCCCCTTTAACGGAATGGGAGGGTCATTGAAACGCATCAGGGCATAGCGCTCCGCGATGCACCTCTGTAACACCCCCGGTCCCACCCCAAAAGAAACCCCTTCACTCTTTTGTAACACTCCCTCCCAACCCCCCGACGCAGCTTCTCACACCCCTAATCTGGCTGGTCTTTCTCCACTGCAGTAACTTCACAGGAGGTGCGGCAATCCGCCTCTCTGGCCTACTTGAGAGCGACGGGGCGGGACCAGCAGCCAGCCATGAGGGATATTCCAGCGGGGAATCGCTCAGTCTGGTGATGTGGTGTATTTAGATTTCCAAAAGGTATTCGATAAGGTACCACACAAAAAGTTACTGCAGAAGATAAAGGTACGTGGAGTCAGAGGAAATGTATTAGCATGGATAGAGAATTGGCTGGCTAACAGAAAGCAGAGAGTCGGGATAAATGGGTCATTTTCGGGTTGGAAATCGGTGGTTAGTGGTGTGCCCCAGGGATCGGTGCTGGGACCACAACTGTTTACAATATACATAGATGACCTGGAAGAGGAGACAGAGTGTAGTGTAACAAAATTTGCAGATGACACAAAGATTAGTGGGAAAGCGGGTTGTGTAGAGGACACAGAGAGGCTGCAAAGAGATTTAGATAGGTTAAGCGAATGGGCTAAGGTTTGGCAGATGGAATACAATGTCGGAAAATGTGAGGCCATCCACCTTGGAAAAAAAATAGTAAAAGGGAATATTATTTGAATGGGGAGAAATTACAACATGCTGCAGTGCAGAGGGATCTGGGGGTCCTTGTGCATGAATCCTAAAAAGTTAGTTTGCAGGTGCAGCAGGTAATCAGGAAGGCGAATGGCATGTTGGCCTTCATTGCGAGCGACATGGAGTACAAAAGCAGGGAGGTCCTGCTGCAACTGTACAGGGTATTGGTGAGGCCGCACCTGGAGTACTGCGTGCAGTTTTGGTCACCTTACTTAAGGAAGGATATACTAGCCTTGGAAGGGGTACAGAGACAATTCACTAGGCTGATTTCGGAGATGAGGGGGTTACCCTATGATGATAGATTGAGTAGACTGGGTCTTTACTCGTTTTAGTTCAGAAGGATGAGGGGTGATCTTATAGAAATATTTAAAATAATGAAAGGGATAGACAAGATCGAGGCAGAGAGGTTGTTTCCACTGGTCGGGGAGACTAGAACTAAGGGGCACAGCCTCAAAATACGGGGGAGCCAATTTAAAACCGAGTTGAGAAGGAATTTCTTCTCCCAGAGGGTTGTGAATCTGTGGAATTCTCTGCCCAAGGAAACAGTTGAGGCTAGCTCATTGAATGTATTCAAATCACAGATAGATAGATTTTTAACCAATAAGGGAATTAAGGGTTATGGGGAGCGGGCGGGTAAGTGGAGCTGAGTCCACGGCCAGATCAGCTGTGATCTTTTTGAATGGCGGAGCAGGCTCGAGGGGCTAGATGGCCTACTCCTGTTCCTAATTCTTATGTTCTTATGTTCTTATAGACAGCACCTCAAGTTCCACAGAGGCAAGTTGGATGGTGCAGTGCGCAAATTGAGAGATTAGGGTGGGATTTGTCAGATCGGGGCGGGAATTGACAAATTCGGGCTGGAATTGATAGTCCAGACGTGAATGGCCTAGGTGAAAAGAATCAAGATAGCATTTGAACTGGTATTCAAGGAAAACCTTTGAAAGTGATGCTGTATTTCACAAAACATGTTATAAATTTTGCAGATGTGAATATAATAATTGCAACAGTCACAACTTTAATGTAACAATGTCGGATCTGGAAGCACAGGCCCCTCATTACACAACTGAAACATGCAGAATTCTGACAGCTCAAACAAATAATAAAAGGAAAGGAATTCTGAGCAGCAATTTCAGTTTTATAGGTTGGCACTCCGCATATCTTGCTCATTTGTCTGCTATTCACCCTGAACCTGCTTCCTTGTGAATTTCTCAAGTACCGGTTCTGCCTGCGGTTTGCAGACCCGGCACTAAGTGGACTAAGTCAGGTAATTGTGACAGTTAAAAAGCTGCTTAAACCAATTAAGCAGCATTATACCAGGTCCAAATGATTTTTCCAAGTTTTTTACGAGGTTCACATCCCTTGGGTATCACGTTAGTTAAGTGTGTTGGGTTCTCAAGAACTCTGGATTGGTTTGACTATTTGACAGTTGCAGAAGTGGTATAAAAGCTACCATTTCACAGCTGTTCAATTTCCAATCAAAGAAGCTGGTGCCTTCAGGATTTGGAATACACTTTTCCGCTTTATGGAGGTATGAAGTGTTTGCAGTGAACTCTCCATCCAGCATCACCTCCTTGGAGCAAACTCTGTCACCATTGACAGATCGCTTCTGTCATCTTAACTTCAGCGGCCATCCATTCCATCAACATTGGTGTCCTTGAAAAAAATCTCACCTTGGTCCTCAGAATCCCACCATGATCAGCCCAACACCAGGCACACCAACCGCACCAACAATAACACCAACCTTCTATGCAATCACATGATGCTACACAGGACACAGGGCATTAGCACCTGACCACATTGCTGCCTGGGACACCAGGGATGGCCTCACCATGGCCATATTTACTTCACTTGACGCTGTACACTCTGACTGCCACATGATGCGCCAGATTGGCACCACCCCATATCGACACTATAAAGCATCCCTACAATGCCCAAGCCATTCCTCATCACCATTGCGGGGGATAGCGTTATGTTTCGCCATTCACTGCCACTCACTAAGACACTTCCAAAGGTGCACATAAATCTGTCCAAGCAGGCAAAGGGGGCGAAATTTGGGAGCGACACGTTTGGGTGCTAACTTTTAAAAGTTGAAAGGCATTAATGTTTTTTAACTTTTAAAAAATTTGGAAGTGGATTTCCTTCCTGGAGCGCTAGGGGCAACAGGCGGGGTGGTAGGTGTGCAGCGCTGAACAATGGATGCGTCATCAGATGATGTCACCAGACCCGCTTCCTTTTAATTGGCCAGGAACCGCACAGGGCCGGTTTAACAAACCCAATCTAGGGAAAGCCATGTTGTGAGTCGACATGGAGTCAGGAGCGAGGTTGCAGCCTGCCTCGGACGTCACCAGCTTCGGTAGGATAAATCGGGCCCATAGTGTACAGACTCGAACCGCGCCTGAAAAATAAATTTCTCCCGGGTTGCCAGCAGCGGTGGCCAGGAGATCGATCGGCAATTCTGAGAGACTCCCAGACACTCCGGGTGGGGTTGACAACCCTCAGTGCTGCCGATTGCACCCTGGGCCTTGGGAAAGGCAGCAACCCTGTAAAACTGGATAGCCGTATCTCGCTGCTGCCTCGATACAATGCCTGAGGTGATGTATTCTCCAGCTCTGCAATAAAGTGCATCACTGAGAAGGAAGTCCAAATCTATTTCCCTCCTGCACCTTCGTTGATATTATTGAGCTCCCCTGTGACTTCCACAAACGTTGAATGCAGTTGTCACCCTCATAGCCACAAAGAAAGCAGTGCTGGCAAATGATAATGGTTGCAAATCTGCATGCAGTCAGTGGCAAAGTTTCCCTATTGCCTCTTTGGTGAAGCACAGTTTTCTTATGCACATTGCTTAACAGAGGTCCTCATATGACCTGTAGTTTAAAAAATTAATTCCTATGATATGGGGATCGATGGCAAGGCCGGCATTTATTGCCCATCCCTAATTGCTCTTGAGAAGGTGGTGGTGAGCCACTTTATACAACTGAGTGGTTCGCTAGGCCATTTCAGAGGGCAGTTAAGAGTCAACCACATTGATGTGGGTCTAAAGTCATATATAGGCCAGACCAGGTAAGGATGGCAGATTTCCTTCTCTAAAGGACATTAGTGAATTGGATGGGTTTTACGCCAATCTAGTAATATCGTGGTCACCATTTACTGACACTAGCTTTTTATTCCAGATTGATTTAATTAACTGAATTTAAATCCCCCAGCTGAATGTTGCTTGTATATTCGATGCGGGGAGGGTAACAACAGATGAGGCCCATATTTCCTAACTGCTTCACCCTCTGCTGTTCCTCCATGATAATGGCAGACAAGGTTATGCCCAAACAGTATGGCAAACCTGTTCTGAGAAGCCCTCACTGTGTTACGGGATGCAAAATCTCCCAGTGGTGTCAGTGAGAAGCAATCTAGATCTGTGTAGGCAGAATGCCAAAAAGAATTGCTGCAAAAAAAGACCTTTCCAGCTGCAGAAACTGTTCAGAACTTCCTCGTTTTTGCCTGTTGCAGCTCTGCCTTATAATTCTCAGGCGACCTTGATTGCTTTGTGAGTGTAAACATTGCAAAATCACCAGCCCTCATTATAATTTATTTAAATTAGATCACTCAGGACTCAGTGTGCTAATCACGGAGAGGGCAAAAAAGCGCCCCCATTTTGCTGCCAAAGAAAGTTACCTGCCCCGTTTAAAAGCAGAAATGGTGCTGAACAAGGTGTAGAAATTCTAGGGCAAGGTCTTAACTGTGTTTTCATCATATAGGGTTAATGATGTAGGAATAGGTTCATGCCTGATATGTGAGTGCTGTTAATGTTTGTTTCTTCGTCACAAGGGCAGAAATTACTGCTGGTGAAAAAAGTGGACAAACACTAAATAGATGCCCGCAGCTTTCCTCTGTCTGCTATTTTACCACAGGAATTAAGTTACTATCATGGAGGGAAACATTATATTCACTAACATTGCTAACAACCATTTTTAGGCTACGTTGTATGAATCAAAGCCTGAAATCCGAAGAAGTTCATTTTGCCTCTTCGGAAGCTGTAGTGCTACTGGTGTGAAATGAAGGGAAGTGAGACGTTCTCTGGGAGCTGCTCTCCCTTCTTCCAGCAATGGGCTGGGTGCTCGATGTTTTATACTGCTGGCTTGGCACGGGTGCACTGCAAATGTTGAGCTAGCACTCATGCCAAAGATGCATTGTCAAGACAATATCAAATGAGCCCATTCAAGTCAACTCAGTTGCTTAACTGAACTGCCAGTACCTTCAGTCAATTTGCATGGTACCTCCAGCACAAATCTAGATTTTAAAGTTGGTTTAAATGTAACATTTAACAAATACTCGAACTAATCAAATGAGTTGGAACCCTGGTATAGCAAACATGAAATAAAGATAAATGATGATTGCTGGTGGAAGGTACATAAGTAGGCAACTCTGCGGAATCTGGGAGGTTAACAACCACCAGCTTGTTGCAAAATGTATGTGTTTGCATGCCAGTAAATTTTCCCTGCCAACAAACAGTCTTAAAAAACAGTTGTTTAAATTATCTCCACATGGACTTTGTGCAAAGAGTTTGGATGTATTTTTGAAATTTATTTAACATTCATTTGTGTTTGTTTTTTAATTTACTCAGGGAATAACGTATAATGCAAAATATCAAACAAATGTATTTCACTGTCAATTAATAACCTAAACCCAATACTCCCTGGTTGGTAGATTCAAAACAATCCTGGCACATGCCACATGCTTTTAACTGCATCACATTTACAAATATATTGTTTCTGTTAGTATTAGCTTCAATGTAAGCCATGTAAAAACAAAATTAGAAATATGAAATGCTGTTGAACATTTTTTTCCCCTAATGTCTTTGCAAAACCCGAGTATAATTTGAAACAGCCATCCTGTTGCACGATTCTGCATTTCCATTCCGAAATGATGCCTAAATGATGCCTTGCAGTCGGACTCGGGTGAATTTATAATGGGGAACAAAGAAATGGCAGACCAATTGAACCAATACTTTGGTTCTGTCTTCACTAAGGAAGACACAAATAACCTTCCGGATGTACTAGGGGACCAAGGGTCTAGTGAGAAGGAGGAATTGAAGGATATCCTAATTAGGCGGGAAATTGTGTTGGGGAAATTGATGGGATTGAAGGCCGATAAATCCCCGGGGCCTGATTGTCTGCATCCCAGAGTACTTAAGGAAGTGCCCCTAGAAATAGTGGTTGCATTGATAATCATTTTCCAACAGTCTATCGACTCTGGATCAGTTCCTATGGACTGGAGGGTAGCTAATGTAACACCACTTTTTAAAAAAGGAGGGAGAGAGAAAACGGGTAATGATAGAACGGTTAGCCTGACATCAGTAGTGGGAAAAATGTTGGAATCAATTATTAAGGATGAAATAGCAGCGCATTTGGAAAGCAGTGACAGGATCGGCCCAAGTCAGCATGGATTTATGAAAGGGAAATCATGCTTGACGAATCTTCTGGAATTTTTTGAGGATGTAACTAGTAGAGTGGACAAGGGAGAACCAGTGGATGTGGTGTATTTGGACTTTCAAAAGGCCGTTGACAAGGTCCCACATAAGAGATTGGTGTGCAAAATCAAAGCACATGGTATTGGGGGTAATGTACTGGCATGGATAGAGAATTAGTTAGCAGACAGGAAGCAGAGAGTCGGGATAAATGGGTCCTTTTCGGAATGGGAGGCAGTGACTAGTGGAGTGCTGGAGGGCTCAGTGCTGGGACCCCAGCTCTTTACAATATACATCAATGATTTGGATGAAGGAATTGAGTGTAATATTTCCAAGTTTGCAGATGACACTAAACTGGGTGGCAGTGTGAGCTGTGAGGAGGATGCTAAGAGGCTGCAGGGTGACTTGGACAGGTTAGGTGAGTGTGCAAATGCATGGCAGATGCAGTATAATGTGGATAAATGTGAGGTTATCCACTTTGGTGGCAAAAACACGCAGGCAGAATATTATCTGAAAGGCGGCAGATTAGGAAAAGGGGAGGTCCAACGAGACCTGGGTGTCAGGGTTCATCAGTCATTGAAAGTTGGCATGCAGGTACAGCAGGCGGTAAAGAAGGCAAATGGCATGTTGGCCTTCATAGCTTGGGGATTTCAGTATAGGAGCAGGGAGGTCTTACTGCAATTGTACAGGGCCTTGGTGAGGCCTCACCTTGAATATTGTGTTCAGTTTTGGTCTCCTAATCTGAGGAAGGCCATTCTTGCTATTGAGGGAGTGCAGCGAAGGTTCACCAGACTGATTCCAGGGATGGCTGGACTGACATATGAGGAGAGACTGGATCAACTGGACCTTTATACACTGGAGTTTAGAAGGATGAGAGGGGATCTCATAGAAACGTATAAGATTCTGATGGGACGGGACAGGTTAGACTAGAACTGGAGCATACTAAATGCCGAGAATTGCAATTTCTAAGATACTCCATTCTCAACCAGTTGTTCCAAAAAAGCAGGAGCAACTCAGGCCGAAACTTGGCCCCTATGTTTCTAAAATTGTCCTGCCCAGCAGTGTAAAAACTCCTGTGCTGAAGCTGCCGTTTACATTGCATCCAGTGCTCTGAAATGGTATGGCCAGTCATTAAATTCAATGTACTAAAGAGTATTAAAAGTCTCCTTGAAATCAGCGGTTTATTGGATTGAGATTTGTTGCTTGCAGGAGATGGGCTGGGAGAGGTCAGTTCAAGAACTACATATAAATATTAGTGGGACACCGGATCGCTAAGTGTATTAGACCCGGTAATGTTATTTTACACAATAGAACATATATAATTAGCAATTTGCTTTTCTTTGAAAATCTTCCATTCTCAAGAGAAAACAGAAAATATTTTATATTTTTACATTGTTAGTGAATTTAAGTAAAGTGCACTGGACTTGAGAAATTCACATTGATGTAAGAAAACTGCAGCGAGATATTGGGAAGCCAATCTGCGATAAACATGAAGACCAGATGCTTTTGCATGTCAATGATGCTTACTTCCATATTTGAAATACATTGCATCCAAATCATATGCAAACCTGAAGCCAAAATATCACAGGAGATAGGAAATAGGAAATACTATCTGAACTTTAATGAGGAGGAAACTGGCAGTACATAAGTGATAATAAACAAGATAATCAAAAGATCAGGCTCATAATAAAGCAACCACCAAAACGGATTGAAAGCTATTAATGTTATAAAAAGATGCCAGAAACCTAATTTAGCTTTGGATGATTGTCTTGTTCTGGTGTAATTCTTTCACATCTATAGATTTCATACACAAGCTTTATTTCTGTCAACTGAATGCTCATTGCACACCACTTCATGAAACCATGGAGGCAAAATCCCTCTGTTCACTAATTTCAGTCAGCCGATTGAGTATACAGTGGAGAAATGGTTAGTGGCAGGAAGATGAATTATAGCATTTCATGCTGGCAATTTTGTTTTTTATCACATGTCAACAAACACTTAGCTTTGGAGACATTGGGACAAGTCACTGGACTCCATCAAAAAGTAAATGATTTAAAAATCGGCTTTCATTTGTATAGCGTGTTATCTGATCTCTCAACTGCCTCCAAACACTGTGCATATAATGAATTATAGCCATTCAGACTGAGAGAAAGAAAGGCAGGCATGCGATGCTCTGGTATTGCATGGCAGCATTCTGCGAAAGCTCCTGATGTCTCACACCTCTATCCACAGCCATCTGTCCTTAGGATTCCATCTGACAGCTGGAGAAGCATATATCTTTTAAAGGTTAGACATATTGGGCCCAAGTTTCGAGCCGCGCCTAGAACGGCGCAGTCCCGACCTGGATGCCCGTTTTTCGCGCCATAAAGTGCGCCTAAAAAAAACCTCGTATTCTCCACCTCCCTGGAGGCCCTTGGCGCAGTGCAGCATGAGCTGTAGGGGGCGGAGCCAGGTCCCTGCGCTGAAAACAGTGCCGGGACCTCTGCACATGCGCGCTACAGTGGGCACGCAAGTGCAGTAGCTCCAGGGGCCCGAAACTGTGTGGGAGGGGCCCGAAGCATGCAGCCCCTAGCCCTGGCTGAATGGCCTCACTGGGGCTGCGTGAATAAGGCTCCTCCCACAGCCAGCTCCTGCTTCCTGCTGACCCGACTCGACTCCCGCTTCCTGCCCCCCGCCTCCGTACCGGACCCGACACCCGCTCCCCCCACCCCCCACCAACCCCCGGACCGGACCCGACACCCGCTCCCCACCCCCCCCGCCGGACCGGACCCGACACCCGCTCCACCCCCGCCCCCGGACCGGACCCGACACCCGCTCCCCCCCACCGCCCCCGGACCGGACCCGACACCCGCTCCCCCCCACCGCCCCCGGACCGGACCCGACACCCGCTCCCCCCCCCCGCCCCCGGACAGGACCCGGCACCCGCTCCTCCCCACCCCCGGACCTGACCCGACACCTGCTCCCCCCCACCCTCCCCCCCCGCCCCCGGACCGGACCCGACACCCGCTCCCCCCCACCGCCCCCGGACCGGACCCGACACCCGGTCCCCCCCCACCCCGCCCCCCCCGCCCCCGGACAGGACCCGGCACCCGCTCCTCCCCACCCCCGGACCTGACCCGACACCTGCTCCCCCCCACCCTCCCCCCCCGCCCCCGGACCGGACCCGACACCCGCTCCCCAGCCCCCCCCGGACCGGACCCGACACCCGCTCCCCACCCCACCCCCCGCCCCCGGACCGGACCCGACACCCGCTCCCCACCCCCCCCCCCGGACCGGACCCGACACCCGCTCCCCACCCCACCCCCCGCCCCCGGACCGGATCCGACACCCGCTCCCCACCCCCGCCTCCGGACTGGATCCGACCTGACCTCCCTCCCCCCAACCTGACCTCCCTCTCCCTCCCTCCCCCCGACCCGAACCGAACCGACCTCCCTCCCACAACCCCCCCGACCTGACCCAACGCCACCTACCTGTAAATCTGGTGCTGGGGACGGGTCCTGCCCGAAGTCTCGGGCCCGGCCCGTTCAGCCTCCCTCCCCCTTCTCCTTCCCCCCCCACCCCCCCCAATCTCCTTCCACCCCTCCCAATCTCCTTCCCCACCCCCCAATCTCCTTCCCCCTGCAATCTCTTCCCCCCCAATCTCCTTTCTCCCCATCTCCTTTCTCCCCTTCTCCCCCCCTCCCCCTTCTCCCCCATCCCTCCCCTTCTCCCCATCCCTCCCCCTTCTCCCCCATCCCTCCCCCTTCTCCCCATCCCTCCCCCTTCTCCCCCCATCCCTCCCCCTTCTCCCCCCATCCCTCCCCCTTCTCCCCCATCCCTCCCTCTTCCCTCCCTCTGCTCCCCCTCTCTCCCTCTACCCCCCTCCTCGCTGTCAGAAACACAGACACTGACAGACAGAGAATGAGAGACACACACAGACAGAGAGATAGAGACACTGACAGAGACACACTGAGGGGGGCATCCCAGCACGCTGTTGGAGGGCTCTCGGTGCAACAGTCGGTAAGTAGAAAATGTTTTATTTATTGATTTAAAAAAAAAATTATTTCTGATTTTTTTTGATTGATTTATTGGTTGATTTATTGATGTATTTATCATTTATTATTGATAATGGCTCTTTATTTGTAAAACTGAAGTGTTTAATGTTTGTAAACTTCCCTTTAAACACCCCCCCCCCCCGCCCCCACCATTCCCTACGCCTGATTTGTAACCTACGCCTGATTTTCTAAAGTGTAGACAAGGTTTTTTCGAGCGTACAAAAATCTTCACTTACTCCATTCTAAGTTAGTTTGGAGTAAGTTTTCACTCACGAAACTTTGAAAACAGGCGTAAGTGGCCGGACACGCCCCCTTTTGAAAAAAAATTCTGTTCCAAAGTGAAACTGTTCTAACTGACTAGAACTGGAGCAAACTAAATGACGAGAATTCCGATTTCTAAGATACTCCGTTCTACACCAGTTGCTCCTAAAAATCAGGAGCCAATCATGTGGAAACTTGGGGCCATTGCTACTAACCTGGCCAAATATTTTTGTAAAATGTTGTTATGATGGCGAGGAAACAGGCAGATAGAAACGATGAGGGCATTCCCTCCTGCTCCATCATCATCATAGGCAGTCCCTCGAAATCAAGGAAGACTTGCTTCCACTCTAAAAATGAGTTCTCAGATGAATGAACAGTCCAATATGAGAATTACAGTCTCTGTCACAGGTGGGGCAGACAGTTGTTGGAGGAAAGAGTGGGTGGGTAGTTTGGTTTTACGCAAGCTCTTTCCGCTGCCTGTGCTTGTTTTCTGCATGCTCTCGGCGACGAGACTCGAGGTGCTTAGCGCCCGCCCGGGTGCTCTTCCTCCACTTAGAGCGGTCTTTGGCCAGGGACACCCAGGTGCTGGTGAGAGTGTTGCACTTTATCAGGGAGGCTTTGAGGGTGTCCTTGAAACGTTTTCTCTGCCCACCTGGGGCTCGCTTGTCGTGTAGGAGTTCAGAGTAGAACACTTGTCTTGGGAGTCTAGAATCCTCCTCAACCATCTTCTCCATGTAGCTGAAGAGCTCCCCAGAGTCACAATGCGGATTCTGTCCACTAAGGGGTACAACGGACATGATCTTCACCGCGCGACAACTACAAGAGAAATGCAGGGAACAGCATCAACCCTTGTGCATGGCCTTCTTTGACCTCACAACGGCCTCTGACACTGTCAACCATGAGGGACTGTGGAGCATCCTCCTCCGTTTCGACTGTCCCCAAAAGTTTTTCACCATCCTCTGCCTGCTCCATGACGACATGCAAGCCGTGATCCTGACCAACGGATCCACCACAAACCCAATCCACGTCCGGACCGGGGTCAAGCAGGGCTGCATCATTGAGCCAACGTTCTTCTCGATCCTCCTCACTGCAATGCTCCATCTCACTCTCAACAAGCTCCCCGCTGGAGTGGAACTAAATTACAGAACCAATGGGAACCTGTTCAACCTTCATTGCCTCCAGGCTAGATCCAAGGTTGTCCCATCCTCTGTCCTCTTGCTCCATGCAATCACTGGCAGGAATTGTCAGCAGTGCCACCTGCGGCATGCTCCCAGATTGGTTGGCATTAATGGACGAGCTGGCAAACATTAAAGATGCCATAAATAGGGGAGGAGCAGAGACAGCTGAACTAATTACCATCCGTGAGAGTATAAAGATTGTAGCTGACAGGCTTCTCCAATGGCTCCATGAGTTTATCCAATGCACACTTGAATAATACCAGGCTGGGAAGGCCCAGGTTCAATCCCTGGTCCCATGCTGAGTTAACGTATCTCTACTCGGACAGTGGTGTGACTGTTATGTGGCAGTGCCTGCTGAAAGTGTGCACGTATGAACAATTGGGTGATGTAAGACTGGGCTTGGCTTAAGCTGTGGTTAAGTAGCCCACCAATATTCACTGTCAACAGTGACATGTGAATAATGGCTCCTTGGGAGAAGTACGAGAGGGCAATCACCAGCTGGTGTATCTGTACTCCAGCAAGACCGTCAAGGGAGTGAGGAAATTAGTGAAGAGAAAAATCAATCAAGCAGCAAAATAACAACTCTGGAGCAGAATGTTTCCTCAAAGAAAGACAGACTGAAGTTTGCGCAGAAAATTAGTGAATTAGCTGAAGCACAAACTCAAAGCAAAGCAATCTCTTTTTTTTATTTGTTCATGGGATGTGGCTGTTGCTGGCAAGGCCAGCATTTATTGCCCGTTCTTAAAAGGAGGTGGTGGCGAGCGATTTTCTTGATCCGCTGCAGTGCATCTTGTAACAGTTTGGTACAAATAAGTGGCTTGCACTTCAGAGGGCAACCACATTGCTGTGGGTCTGGAGTTACATATATGCCAGACCAAGTAAGGATAAGGATGGCAGATTTCCTTCCTTAAAGGACATTAGTGAACCAGATGGGTTTTTATGACAATCCAATAGTTTCATGGTCACCGTTACTGGTACTAATTCCAGATTTATATAATTAACTGAATTTAAATTCCCTCATTGTCATGCTGGGATTTGAACTCATGTCTTCAGATCATTAGTCCAGCAAATTACTAGTCCAGTAACATAACCACTATGCTACCATACCCTGGCTTAGAGATTTTCTACATCTCCGGGCAACAAAAAAATCCCCCCCGCCCAAATATCCCTGGATCAACACCTGGTATAACTAGGCTAGCGTACAAAGCGCACACTCCACCCATTTGCACATGGAACTGTAATCGGGGCCCTGCAACTAGCCATTTCAACAGTCTCCCACTCATTTAAAGGCCTGCCTGAAAATTGAATTGGGCGGTCTTTAGGATCAAAGGTTCCCACCTAATTACCTTCTACTGTTCGCTTGTTTTTCAGGCAAGAAAGGGGTGAGCAACTGTTGAAAATCAACCCCTATTTTAATGAGTTGACCTTGGAAAATTGGTTGCAAATTGGTTTCTAATATATACTATGTCAATACTTGAAAATCTATGCTCTATGTCACGTAAAACTGGACAAAAGTCAATAATTTCCAATCTACAGATAAAACTCCTTATAGAACCATAGATGTTTGCAGCACAGAAAGAGGCCATTTTGTCCATCATGTCTGTGTCAATTCTATATCGTCCTCTGCTCTAGTAGTTAGTTAGTTAGTATGCAGGTACAACAAGTAATCGGGAAGGCAAATGGAATGTTGACCTTTATTGCAAGGGGGATAGAGTATAAAAGCAGAGAAGTCCTGCTACAACTGTACAGAGTATTGGTGAGGCCACATCTAGAGTACTGCGTACAGTTTTGATCTCCGTATTTAAGGAAGGATATACTTGCATTGGAGGTAGTTCAGAGAAGGTTCACTAGGTTGATTCTGGAGATGAGGGGGTTGAATTATGAAGATAGGTTGAGTAGGTTGGGCCTATACTCATTGGAGTTCAGAAAAATGAGAGGTGATTTTATCGAAACATATAAGATAATGAGGGGGCTTGACAAGGTGGATGAAAAGAGGATATTTCCACTCATAGGGGAAACTAAAATTAGGTGACAGTCTCAGAATAAGGGGCCACCCATTTAAAACTGAGATGAGGAGGAATTTCTTCTCTCAGATGGTTGTAAATCTATGGAATTCTCTGCCCCAGACAGCCGTGGAGGCTGGGTCATTGAATATATTTAAGGCGGAGATAGACAGATTTTTGAGTGATAAGGGAATAAAGGGTTATGGGGAGAGGGCAGGGAAATGGAGCTGAGTCCATGATCAGGTCAGCCATGATCTTATTAAATGTCAGAGCTGGTTCGAGGGGCCAGGTGGCCGACTCCTGCTCCTATTTCTTATGTTCTTATGTTCTCGCTCCCATTGTCCTGTATGTGCCGCTATTTTAAATATTTATCCATTTTTCCTTAAAAGATACAATGGTTTCTGCTTAAACCATTCCTTATAGCAATGCATTCAATTATTCAAGAATCTTCTATATAAAGAAATTTCTCCTGAGCTCACTCCTCGTTCAATAATGGCAATTTT
This sequence comes from Pristiophorus japonicus, assembly GCF_044704955.1. Classification (NCBI taxonomy): domain Eukaryota; kingdom Metazoa; phylum Chordata; class Chondrichthyes; family Pristiophoridae; genus Pristiophorus; species Pristiophorus japonicus. Next base: position 50,499,191 of record NC_091979.1, on the reverse strand, counting down.
AAATTGATAACACTTTATCACTGACTACCTAACCAGGGAGAATAGTCTTTCCTTATTCACGTTATCAGAGCGCTTCATAATTTAAAAAAAAATCTTTATTAAATCTACTCTTATTCTTCTCTGCTCCAGTGGAAATAATCCTCGTAATAATTCAAGTCTCTTCTCATAATTATAGTTCCCCATCCATGGCATCATCCAGTAACATAAAAAACCTTCTAATTGAAATCAAGAGGTCATATTTTTGATTATCTTTATTTTAACATTGGTCTTAATGCATTCATTTTAAATGGCTTAACATTGGCATTAAAATAGCGCCAATCAGAAAGTCTAGACTGAGAAAAGTCGCACTTTAAAAAAAATATTTAAAAGGCCAGTCATTTTTCATATTCATGGTAATTTACTAACCATAAACAGTACCTTCTTATTTTCTTTTTCATTCTTAGGATTGGGCATCGCTGGCAAGGCCGGCATTTATTGCCCATCTCCCAGTTGTCCTGAAGAGGCTGATGGTGGGCCTTCTCGAACTGCTGCAGTCTGTGTCCAGAATTTTGTCCCAGTGACGGTGAAGGAAGTGTCCAAGTCAGGATGAAGTGTGGCTTGGAGTGGAACTTGGAGGTGATGGCATTCCCATGCAGGTGCTTCGAGGTGAGAGAGGCCGCGGGTTTGCGAGGTATTGCTGAAGAAGTCTTGGCGAGTTGCTGCAGTGTAGTATGCACTGCAGCCATGGTATGCCGGTGAGAATGCTTGGCCTTAATTGAGCTCAGACTTCAGGGATCAGGATTTTATGCCCTCCCTCCACAATTTTTCGGCCTAAGTGATTTGACAGAGATCTACCCATTTTTACATCCTCCTGAGTTCCTGTAGCCAAGATCTGTGGATATACATTACACCTCCTCGTACATGGGCAGATATTTAGGAAAAGGCTGCAAATGAAGAAAATACATCCTCTGACATATTTACCACTATTTGGCAACAGTAACGCTGGATGCCAGGGATGTCAATCAATCGCTCTACAATCAATTGCATTGCTATGTCAGGAATTTCACTTTTTTTTAAAGAAAAACTCAGCTTAACATTAGTGCTAGGAAAAATAATGGAACCCCTACTAAAGGAGAAAATAGAACATCAAGGGACCGAAATTGGTCTGTTCTACGCCACCCGTAACGGGGGGCGAAAATGTTTTCGCTGGGGGGGGTGGCGGCGGGAGGGGGCACTACTGGCTCCCACAACATTGCGCAGGAGTTAGTGGAGACGGTGACACGGTAGTACTGCGGCCCACTGGTAGCACCCCGAGCTGCCGCACAACTGGCTATGACATCATCGCCATGTGCAGCGATGCCTGAGCGCCCCCGGCGACCGCGACGGAAATTGGCCAGCGGCCCGCGAGGCTGCCATGAGCGGTGTCAGTGCCCACTCCTGGGACGAAAGTCAAAAGGGAGGTGCGCTGTGCCACACGATGCCATTTTTTTTCCCGCCTGGCTCACCCATCGGCCCGTTCTTCTTTGCTGCCGTGTTGTCCAGGCCACCATCGTACAGCCCGGCACTCCATTTGGGTGCCGGGCTGTGGCGTCAGCACCATGCCGCCCTGGAGGCCCAGTGGAGGCCATCAGAGACCCTGCAGAGTGTGCAGCTGCCCTCCACTTTAACAGAAGGGGAGGGGCATTGAAACGCATCGGCGTTAGGCGGAGAAGCTGCGTAGCGCTGCCGAAGATGCACGAGTAGCGCCCCTGAACCCACATCATCAGGAAGTGGAGCGCGCGACATTATGCTCCACTTCCTGTGAGGGGCGGTAACTGCAATTTCACGGCCGAGCCAGAACTTCAGTGACGGGCGCAGTAGGTCCTGCCCCGATTCGGTTACTGCCCCCAAACCGGGCACTGGGGAATTTCATCTCCCAGAAACCAAAAACATAGTAATGAATAGTCAGCATGGATTTGAAAAGGGAAAGTCTTGCTTGACCAATCTCATTGAATTTTTTAAGGGGAGAGAGAGTAGATAGACAATGTTAATGCAGTAGATGTCATTTATCTAGATTTTCGAAATGCCTTTGATAAGCTACCCCATAATAAACTGATGGGCAAGGTCAGAGAATGCAGAGTCAGTGGACAAGTAACAGAATAGATAGCTAGCTGGCTTTAAGACAGAAAGCAGATAGCAGGGGTAAAATAGTGGCAGAAGGTGGGTCATGGTGTTCCACAAGGATTAGTGCTAAGACCACTGTTGTTCACAATTTATATTAACAATTTAAACTTTGGAATCAGAAACACAATTTCTAAATTTGCGGATGATACCAAATTGGGGGGGATAGTCGATACTGAGGAGAACGGCAACAAATTACAGGAGGACATTAATAAACTTGCAGAATGAGTATGTAATTGGCAAATGAAGTTCAACACAGATAAATGTGAGGTATTATATTCTGGTAGAAAGAATAGAGAGCTTACTTATTACTTGGAGGGTGCGAGCCTAGGTAGGGTAAAGGAACAAAAGCATCTCGGAGTACAAACACACAAATCACTAAAAGTTGCGACACAGGTTAGCAAGACTATAAAAAAAAAACAAGCACTAGGGTTTATTTCTAGACATAATGAGAATTGAAAAGTAATGAAGTTATGTTAACCCTGTATCGAACCTTGGTTAGCCCACACAGGGGGCTAGAAATTGGCCAGCATTGTGCCCGTTTTGTCGGCGCTATTTTGCCTTTTTTGTCGTAAAAAGGTGTTCACCTAAATTGGCCAAAGTGGTGCACCGGTGGTTTTGAAATACCGCTGAAAAGCAGACCGTCGTCTGCAACATGCAAAAAAGCAATACCGCTTTAAATTGGCTGTTCAGTGCACCCGCAGTTAGGAAGAAAAAAATTGTCCAAGAAAAGCCTGCGTTGCAGCCACAAAAGCAGGGATAAGTAAGAAGACCTGCAAAAAAGGTAAATTAAAGTTATTATTTTTTAATTATTTTTCAGCAATTTTCTAGAATGTGAATGTTTGTGATTTTTTTATTTCTTGTTCTTTTTTGTGTGTTTTCCAACCCCCAGGGCCTGTCTTTTTAGTGGTAATCGGCCTCGGGCTAAAGTTGGCGAGGACCGCGAATCCTCGTGCAATGCCGATTTTTACCGTCGGGTGCATTTTTTTGCCAATTTTCCCCTTTAAAAAATAACGGTATTTTTAATGGTATTTTTGGCAAAAAATGCCAACAAAGACCAATTTCTAGCCCACTGAGTACTGCGTACAGTTCTAGTCACCTATTATAAAAATAATATAGAGGCACTGGAGAGGATGCAGAAAAGATTTACAAGGATGATACCAGAAATACAAGGGTATACATATCAGGAAAGCATGAACAGGCTGGGTCTCTTTTCTCTTGAAAAAAGAGGTGACCTAATAGAGACCTTTAAAATTATGAAAGGTTTTGATCGAGTGGCTACAGAGAGAATGTTTCCACTTGTGGAGAAGAGCATCAATATAAGATAGTCATCAAGAAGTCCAAGAGGGAATTCAGAAGAAACTTCTTTACCCAAAGAGGGGTGAGAATGTGGAACTCGCTACCACAGGGAGCGGTTGAAGCGAATAGTAAAGATCAATTAAAGGGAGGCTAGAGGGATAAGGGAATAGAGAGTTATGTTGATAGATTTAGATGAGGAATGACGGGAGGAGGCTCGAGTGAAGCATAAATGCCGGCATAGAAAGGTTGGGCCAAATGGCCTTATTCTCTTCCGTATATCCTATGTAATCCTACATAAAAGAAAGGTTTTGCAGGCAAATTTGAGGATTACCTCAGCATAACTCGACCTCGTTCTGTGCAGACTCCATGGCAGAGGCTGAGAAGCCTGCAAAAAGTAATGACCCTCAAGATTGATTGGGGTTAGAAAGTGCATCTTTGCAGTGGGCCGAAGTCCTGCCACATCACAAATCTGTTCAACTCTGAGGTGAGGAAATCTCGGTCTGGATGACCTTAAGCACATTTAGAGCTCTAATTTATCTCAAATGTTTTTTTTTTCCTTCATTTGATCTTGGAATGTGGAGCATTTATTATCTAGCTGTAGATGCCTTGGAAAGGTAGTGATGGACTGAAGCCAAGCAAATTGTTGAAGATCTATCCCTGAAATATAAGCAGAGAGAGTCAAATTCTACTGCTGCAGCAATTTCTTTCTGCTTCCAACCTTCCATCTTTATGTCCCTACTTTGCATTTAGTGTCCAAATTATTGCCATTGATTTTTCCTCCCTCTCTGATGGCATGGCTGCTTTCTACAAGCGTACTGCAATCACTCTTCCTGCTCTGTTGTCCCTTTGATTAACATTTCTACTCAACAATTTCATTTAGCCCAGAGCTCCCTTTTCTATCTAAAACAGGAGGGGCTGGATTCTCATTTTTTTTTGCATTTTTGATCCTTTCCGGGCGCAATTCGCAGCGGAGCGAAAAATTTAGCGGTGGGATAACGTTAGCGCCAGAGCGAGGAACTTTCTCTGAATGAAAGCTCACGAGGAGCATTAGCGTTGGCTCCGGTGTTACACCACGGACTCTGTGCGCCGGAGCCGAAAGTTCCAGCGTTGGCGCGGTCTGCCGCTTTGCGCATGCGCTTTTTTCCCCCGCGCTTCCACCTTCTGGTTTCCTGTCGCAATCGCTAATGCAGGGCACGGCCACATCATGTGCAGTACAACGGAATCAGCCAATTCACATTTTGAATTCGATGATGGAGGAGGACGACGATAGACAGCGTGCCAGGTGCTTCAGCCACGAGGCAACTGAAGCTTTAGTGGGGGCTGTGGACCAGAGATGGCAGGAGTTGTATCTTCAGGGTGGTTCTAGACCACTTCCCACCATATTCAAGAAAATTTGGAGGAACATAGCCGAGGAGGTCGCTGCCTCGGACACTGTAGTGGGGTCTGGCACATCATGCTGAAAGAAATTTAACGATCTTATCAGGGTCGTCAGAGTGAGTACAATTTTCATTCATGCACTCCTTTATTACTTCAAGGATAAATCTGACACACTATTTGTTCTCATGCTATAGGTGCCTCTCAACACTATGTGGGTTGCCTCCTAAAATGCATGACACATAGGTGGGCTTAGTTCTACACCCTATTTGCCATGAATGATCTTTACACATTATTAAGATTGCTTTCTGAGATCTTATAAGATGGTTCCCCACTTTGATATCCTCCTGATGAACCACATGGCACTTCCAAGGCCATTAAACAGAGGACTCTATTACATTCAGACAGTATTGCATAAGTTTTTTGGTGGCTATCTGTGCCACAAGAGCAGGTGGACCCTCTTGTAACCATTCCCATTTTCATAATCATTGCGAGCAGGTGCAGACAGGTGGTGGTCCGCCTCAGACCCTGCCACTCACTGACATTGAGGAGAGAGTGGCAGGCCTCATTGGCATCACAGGTCAGGCAGCTGCCTCTAGGGGTGCTGAACCCCACTCGGATATTGAGGGTATGCCCTACACACTCCCTGGGCTGGGTTAGGGCAATGTCCTGCAGTGCCTCTGGACTAGATATAATGGAGTAGTGGCAGTCCTTCAGATGAGCAATGCGACCTTCCTCATGTCACCCTGCCCCCTCCCCTGCTGCTAACCACACGTCTGTTGCTTTCTACTTCCAGATGACCAGCCACAGCCGCAGCATCCCTCAAGGGACCACTCCACATCAGGCCACCGTCTGGAGGAGGAGGAAGAGGAGGATATGGATGAGCCAACTCTGGCGCAACATCCTATGACCCCTGCTCCCCCAACAGCACTCAGCTCCTCTGGGAACGACATGACGTTCTCGGGGCTCGAGGATTGCGAAGCTCCTCGGACTAGTGGCATGCAGCAACGCAATGCTGGGGTTGAATCCCGCAGGCCATCTCTCCAGAGGGTGAGTCGGCAAAATCGGTCTGCTGACAGACAGGCAGACGTGGAACTGGACATGGTGGGAATGTCCAGGGAGAGCATCCAAATCAGCTGTCAGCTCCTTGATGTGTTGGGAAGGATTCCCGCGAGCATTGACAGTCTGAAAGCGACGATTACGGAGGTAGGGCCGCAGATTTTCGGTGCGAGCCATGATACCAGCGAGGCCCCCATGAGGCCTCCAACAGTGACAGTGGCGTCCCAGAGAGTGAGGCGCGAACCTTTTCAGAATATGGCACATCACAGGCACCAAGCTCTGCTTCAGCTTGGGCAGGTGATGCAATCCATTCCTGCCATCATACTCTCTGCGTTCCCCACTGTCACATGGGAAAAGGACGGTTCTGAAGCAGGCCAGCAAGGTGTTACTTTACATCTGGCTCTGGTTGCTAGGGACCAGCCCCGTCGGTGACTAAGTGGCTCCAGGATATGGGAGGTGGTGTCATTCCTCCGGATGACAGCATTTGCCCCCCCACACTCAGTCGCCAACCAAGCATCAGCATTTTTTTTTCCAAAAATATACTTTATTCATATAAAATTTTCACAATACATTGGAAAATAGTTCAGTACCTTGTGGTCAGCAATTCCAATACAAGTGCCGTGTCTCTGAAACCCCGGCTGTGATGAAGGATCTGACGGGTAGGGCCCTTCTCACCGCCAACCAAGCTATGTCTTGGTGCTTGTGTGAAAGCTCTGACGATGAGACATTCTGCCAAACGAGTTCAACAGTCTGCTCAGGGAACTGTCCGACAGGATCTATCATCTCCTTCTTTTGTAGGGCATCCAGGACCTTGCGTGCCGACCACTGCCTTATGGCCTTGTGGTCAAAAGTGTTTGTCTTGAAAAACTTTTCCACGAAGGACAGGTGCTGAGGCATGGTCCAACTGGTTGGAGCGTTCTGCGGCAGCCTGGTCAGACCCATCCTTCGCAACACCGGGGACAGATAGAATCTCGGCACGTACTGACACTTGGTGTTTGAGTACGAAGGGTCTATGCACAGCTTGATGCAGCCGCACACAAAAGTGGCCATCAGGATGAGGGCCATGTTCGGAACTTCCTTTCCCCCCTTGTCCAGAGATTTGTACATCATGTCTCTGCGGACATGGTCCATTTTCGATCTCCAGGTGAAATGGAAGATGGCTCGGGTGACTGCCACGGCACAGTAGCGGGGTATGGGCCAGACCTGCGCCACGTACAACAACACCGAGAGCACCTCATTCCTGATGACCAGGTTCTTTCCTGCAATGGAGAGTGAACGCAGCTTCCACCATCCCAGTTTATGTTTGGCTTCAGCGATACGCTCCTTCCAGTTTTTGACTCACACCCTGTCCGCTCCGAATCATTTTCCCAACATCTTCAGGTAATCTGGCTTCACGGTGAAGGGAATAAAGGATCAATCGGACCAGCTTCCAAAGAATATGGCCTCGCTTTTGCTGCGACTTACCTTCGCCCCCGCGGCCAGTTCAAACTGGTCACAGATTGTGAGCAATCCACGGACTGACCGTGGATCCGAGCAAAAGATGGTGACGTCGTCCATGTACAGGGAGGTCTTGACCTGAGCACCTCCGCTACCTGGGATTGTCACCCCCCCTAATGCCCACATCCTTTCTGATGGACTCGGCAAAGGGCTCGATACAGCACACAAACAAGAAAGAGAAGAGGGGACAACCTTGCCCGACTCCAGACCTGGTCGGAAAGCTTTCAGTTTGCCACCCGTTGATTAGGCCTGTGCTACTGATGTCTGTGTAGAGCAGTTGGATCCAATTCCGGATACCCTCCCCAATCCCCATCTTGGAGAGCACGTCTATCAGGTACATGTGCGATATCCTGTCAAAGGCCTTCTCCTGGTCCAAGCTGATTAAACAGGTGTCCACCCTTCTGTCCCGCACGTAGGCGATCGTATCCCTGAGTAGCGCGAGGCTATCAGAGATCTTCCTGCCGGGCACAACGCAGGTCTGGTCCGGGTGGATCACCAGCTCCAGAGCAGACTTGACCCTGTTTGCGATGACCTTCGACAGGATCTTGTAGTCCACATTGAGCAGCGAAATAGGCCACCAGTTTTTGATTTCCTCCCTCTCCCCCTTCTGCTTTTAGATGAGGGTGATGATGCCTTTCCTCAATGATTTTGACATGCTGCCGGCCAGAAGCATACCCCCGTACACTTCCAGCAGGTCTGGGCCTATCCAGTCCCACAGAGCCAAATACAACTCAACCGGTAAGCCATCGCTTCCGGGAATTTTATTCGTCGCGGGGGACTGGACGGCCTTTGTCAGCTCATCCAGAGTTAGCGGGTGGTCCAGACTCTGCCGCTCGCTGTCGTCTAAGACCCCTGAGATAGACGACAGGAAAGACTGGGAGACCGCGTCGTACAGCCCAGCATAGAAAGATTTGCTGATCCTCAGCATGTCAGACTGCGAAGACGTCACAGACCATCTTCTTCCTTTAGGCTGGTGATCACAGAGCTCCCCCTGTGTACCTTTTGGAAGAAGAAACGCGAAAACATCTCATCCTGCTCAACGGAGCGGACTCTGGAGTGGAAGATGATTTTGGAGGGCTCTGAGGCAAAGAGCGAGGCTTGCTGGCCCTTCACCTCTTGCAGTTCCTCCGCGACATCGACCCACATCGACTGCAGCAAGAGTAGGTTTTGCATGCTCTTCTGGAGTTGGGACAATTCCCTCTGTCTCCCTCTCGCCTCCTGAACACCTTTGAGGATGAAGAACCTCTTAATGTTTGTCTTGATTGTTTCCCACCAGTGCATTGGGGAATCACGGAGGGGTTTTACGGTTCTCCAACCTTTGTAATCCCTCTTGAATTCCTCAACATTTCCTCGGGTCAACAGTTTTACGTTGAGCTTCCATATCCCCCTGCCAGCTTTCTGGTCGGCCAGTAGGAGGCAGTGGTCAGAGAAGAACACCGGCGGGACGTCGGTGGATCTGACCTTGACGACGGTTGTCACCCAAACCACCTGTGACTGGTGACGCCAATGAAGAGGCTAGCCAGTCAGAAGCCAGGCCTTCCACGCCACGAGATGGTCCAGTGCGTCCCCAAACGCCATCTCCATTGTCTCCCCCCCCCCAACACAGCAGTGCTCTGGCAACCTCACTGCAGGCCCTGGTGCCACTTTGATGAGGAGCAGCAGGCAAGGGAGGGGGCTGAAGGGAAGGGGAGCAAAAGTCAGTGGGAACAAAGAGTAGGGCAGGATTTGATTTAACTATGTCCTTGATGCTGGATGCAGCTTATTTATGTTACTGTATCATATTGCTGGCTTATGTTCTAGATGCTGGATTATGTTCTGATAATGTTCTTGAATTATCACACTGCTGGATGCAGCTCCTTATTTTATTTAGGTATCACAATGAAGGTTACAAAGTTTACAATGTTACAATGTTCAATACATTTTTTTGTGCACCTTAACCCTTCCTTTGTAGTGTCTCATTTGCAGATTAAGAGGGGGAATTGTCAACACGGTGGGATAGAGTGCCTCAAACCTGCCGTTCACTCTTCAAGCAAAGTGTTCAATTAAAAGCTGCCGACGTAAGACATTTGCAGCAGCAAAATCTCCACGATGCCTCCTCCGTGGTGGTGGTGGCATGGGTTCCACGCCAAGCCCCTCTTCCTCCTCCTCCTCCTTTTCCTCTTTCTCCTGAGGTGGTCCTGCAATCCCCAGTGGCAATTCCTGTCCCCTAATGAAGGCTACATTGTGTCATCATCATAGGCGGTCCCTCGAAATGAGGATGACTTGCATCCACGACAAAAAAAGGATGAATTTACAGGTGTTTCAATGAAGGACCTGAACTACATCCTCAAGGGTGGAAGATGCCTGTGCGTGGATTTTTTTTAATGTGGGGTGGTCGTTGCACACCAGCCACCACACGGGCTTGACAGAGCTAGGTTTTGGTCCAGTGGCAAGGATTACCCAAGGCAAATGGAGACCAGCTCTGCTGCGCGGACCTAGTGCGCACACGTATCGCAGTGTAGGCTGGCAGGTGCTGCATGCAGCACACCACAGTGAACTCGGAGATCTACTGAGGGGAGTATTGTAGGCAGCCTCGAGAGTGGGCCAAGCATCTATAGTGTGAGAATAAGGGGTCACCGATTTAAAACGATGAGGAGAAATGTCTTCTCTCAGAGGGTTGTAAATCTGTGGAATTCTCTGCCCCAGAGAGCTGTGGAGGCTGGGTGATTGAATATATTTAAGGTGGAGATAGACAGATTTTTGAACAATGAGGGAGTCAAAGGTTATGGGGAGCGGGCAGGGAAGTGGAATTTAGGCCATGATCTTATCGAGGGGCCAAATGGCCTACTACTGTTTTTATTTCTTATGATGGATCTTTGGATATTAAGGGAATCAAGGGATATGGGGACATTGCAGGAAAGTGGAATTGAGGTCAAAGATCAGCCATGATCTCATTGAATGGCGGAGCAGGCTTGAGGGGCCGAATGGCCTACTCCTGTTCCAAATTTTTATGTTCTTATGGCAGCGCTGCATCAGCTCTCCAATTGTCTGTTCGACGATGTTGCGTGTGGCTGCATGGCTCTCATTATAGTGATGCTCGGCTCCTGTCTGAGGGTTCCTGAGGGGGGTCACGAGTCAAGTGGCGAGGCCGTAACCTTTGTCCCCGAACATCCAGCTCTTGCCTTGTGGTTGATGCTGCAACATGCTCTCACACAAGATGAAAGCAGCTGCTGGTAGGCTGTCGGTCTGCCTGTATAGAAACATAGAAACATAGAAAATAGGTGCAGGAGTACGCCATTCGGCCCTTCTAGCCTGCACCGCCATTCAATGAGTTCATGGCTGAACATTCAACTTCAGTACCCCATTCCTGCTTTCTCGCCATACCCCTTGATCCCCCTAGTAGTAAGGACCTCATCTAACTCCTTTTTGAATATATTTAGTGAATTGGCCTCAACAACTTTCTGTGGTAGAGAATTCCACAGGTTCACCACTCTCTGGGTGAAGAAGTTCCTCCGCATCTCGGTCCTAAATGGCTTACCTCTTATCCTTAGACTGTGACCTCTGGTTCTGGACTTCCCCAACATTGGGAACATTCTTCCTGCATCTAACCTGTCTAACCCCGTCAGAATTTTAAATGTTTCTATGAGGTCCCCTCTCATTCTTCTGAACTCCAGTGAATACAAGCCCAGTTGATCCAGTCTTTCTTGATAGGTCAGTCCCGCCATCCCGGGAATCAGTCTGGTGAACCTTCGCTGCACTCCCTCAATAGCAAGAATGTCCTTCCTCAGGTTAGGAGACCAAAACTGTACACAATACTCCAGGTGAGCTGGCATATATCTGTGGCCGTCTCTTTTCAGAAGCGCAGACTTCTAATGCATTGTGCCTCAGAGAGCTGCAGGTATGAGCGGTGTTCCCTGTAAACTTGTAGGGAGTAAGGGCTCCTCCCCCTATATCTGCGACCTCTTCGATTACGTGCAAATGATCAACAATAAGCCGTCTTCCAGCTTGAAGCCGTTTGGCAATAGCAGCCAGGATGAACGGCTCCCGACCAAGCATGGCCCCCATCTTTTAAAATGTCCTTAAATGTCCTTTATAAAACAAACTAGAAACTCACATAACACTTCACAGTAACGCAGCATTCTTCTCCCAATCGTTTTATTCACTCACAACTGCGACTTTCGCCTTTGCTTTCAACATGATGCCGTTAGCGCCTGGTGTGCCCTGGTTTTTCTGGGCAGGTTCTCGTGCAGATGCTAAATCAGGTGAAATGTTTGAAAGTTCCGCTCGGGGTGCTAGCGCAGCGATGCATGACGATTTACGTCATACCAACGGTCAAGACAGCGGCAGGGAGGTAAGTTTTAGCGCTGCCGCAAAACTATTGCCGAAAGTTCCGCCCGGGCGCAAAATCTTGTGCGCCTCGTTTCACGCCCCCAAAACATTTTTGTGCTAAATGGTCCGCAAATTAACTGAAAATCCAGAAAACATTGTATCAGTGCCCTTGGACCTCACTTCTCTGTATTGGGTTCAATACTTGTTCAATAAACCAGACATTTAAGCTAGCGGTTCAATATTATTGAACCTTTGCTGTGTCTAACACATAGGAGGATTTCACTTTAATACAGAAAGCAGGACCGTGTTTTTCTAGAGTACCTTGCAACACATGGTATAAGGCAGTGGTTCTCAAAAATTCTTGGTTCAAGACCCCTTTTCAAATCGTTTAGTAATCATGGACCCCCCCTTCTAAATTATACTATATAACCCTCATAACATGCAAATGCTGCATGTAAAGATTGTTTTAATAACGCTTTTAAGACAATGGGTATTTACTTACAGATATCAGTGAGACGGGTTCTGTCTGCCTCTCACACCAATTCTGGGCACTCCGCAGCAACAGATGACCACTGTTAGTCACTTATTGCTGTAAAATCTTTAAAGCCGACAGCAGGCTGGCACCCGTGTACATGCTGGGCTAATGCTGGAAGAGTGACTCACCGCCATACTGTCCCACTGGCCTGTTCTGTAACAGCTGCACCGTGGGATTGTACGTTGTCTGCGTGAACACGTTCAGAGACGTGTTTGAAGAGCCCTGCAAGTGCTCTGATCATGCGTCGGGAGGATGGCACGGGGTCACGCGGCATCAGGGAGAGGACTCGGCTCGGCTGGCAGAGAGCGCTCCTTGCAAAGTGAGTGAGAGCTGCGGGTCTCTGTGAGGAGGCAAGTCCAGCCATTGAGAATAATTCACGAGAACTGAATCAGTGTCGGTTTTATAAAGAGGAATAGGCTTGAAATTACCTCCAGTTGCCTCCAGTCACGGATGCCCTGGAAAGTTTCTATGGACCCCCAGGGGTCCGCGGATTCCAGTTTGAGAAACACCGCTGTAAGGCATAGTAACTTCATCATGTAATATCTACAAGATAGATTCTATGTATGGACATTAATGCTGAATGTTATGAAGCCAGATAAGAACAAAATAAAAAAAAATACATCTATTCCCCGAGAAAAGATTGTAGCAGTGTTTACACCCTTACCTTACTTGCTGCAAAAGAATCTTAGCAGAAACATTTACTCCAATGACTGCATTCATTGGAATAGAATTTATTTTGTTTCTCATCACCATTGTCTCTTATCTATGCTGCGACTGTCACCTGAGTCATGAAGGTCATCTGTTGAGTGGGTTGGGCCTCTACTCATTGGAATTCAGAAGAATGAGAGGTGATCTTATCGAAACGTATAACATTATGAGGGTCGTGACAAGGTGGATGCAGAGAGTATGTTTCCACTGATGGGGGAGACTAGAATAAGGGGCCGCCCATTTAAAACTAAGATGAGGAGGAATTTCTTCTCTCAGAGGGTTGTAAATGCATTGCCTCAAAGAGCTGTGGAAGCTAGGACATTGAATAAATTTATGACAGAGATAGACAGCTTCTTAACCGATAAGGGAATAAGGGGTTATGGAGAGCGGGCAGGGGAGTGGACCTGTGAGTCCATGATCGGATCAGCCATGATCGTATTAAATGGCTGAGCAGGCTCGAGAGGCCGAACTCCTGCTCCTATTTCTTATGTTCTTATGTGCCATAATTATCTGTCAGTCATTTTCTTCCTTATTTGTGAATTGTCTCTAAGCTCTACCACTCTCTCCTCCTTTAAGACACTCCTCATTGACCAAGCTTTTGGTCATCGGTCCTATTTCTCCTTCTGTGGCTTGGTGTCAAATTTCGATTAACAATGCTTGTGAAGTGCCTTGGGGCGTTTTGTGATGTTAAAGACCTTATATAAATGCAAGCTGTAGTTGTTGTTGTTGTTCTTCTTCCTCATTGGTTAAGTCTCCTTTCCAATTGATTGCTTACTACTTTTGTTTTTATTTATGTTGCATTGCATAAACTTTTTTCTCCTAAGTTCAATTTTCTCCCCAATCAGATTCCAACAAAACAAACCATGCCTGAAATACTATGACCGTTCCTCACTCGCCCGTCTATATACGCTTAAAAAAATTAACACAAAGCTCATAAAAAGTAGTCAGAACCTTACCTAGAAACTTGGGGGGAGAAATTCGGGAGCGACCTGCTTGGGGCGCTAACTTTTGAAAGCTGGAAAAACTAGTGCCAGGTGCTAATGATGCTCAGCTTTCCCTAAATTCGGTGTTAGCGCTCCAGGAAGGAAGTGTAATGCTACATCAAGCGCCACCACTTCCAATGGAGTGTTAAAGGACGCAGGCAGGGCAGTAGTGGTGCAGCGCTGAACAATGTCCCGTGAAGCACTGCCGCGATCTGAGGCTCCTTCCCTCCCTTACAGGGAAGTTACATCGCTACAGGCTCTGCATTGGGACGAGTAACCTCGTCACGGATGGCAACCGCGATCCGACCTGATCAGCCCCAAGCACTGCAGCAGAGTGCCGGGCTGATCGATGACGGCTGAAGAAAAATCGAAAAAATGAACATTATGCATTCGAACACTCTTTCTACTAACCGCGCCAACATCCCCTTTAACTTGCACCCCCGAAGCACCTGCTTCCCAAACAACGCCTCCTGCAGCTGTCGGTGTTGTCGCCCAGCGATGCTGCAGAGGGCGGAACCGAAGTTCCGGAGTGATGCGCAGGACAATGACATCACAATCTCCGGGCACAGGAAATCGTGGCACAAACTGTTACTGCCGCCGCAAACCTCTCGGCCAATCTTGTGCGGGTTATTTATTTCGCTGCGTCCGGTAAGTCGCTAACACCCCGTTATCGCCTACCTGGAGGCGATAATGGGAGGTGCTAAGGTGGCCAGTTTCTAGGCATTGGTTCCTAAACTTGGATAGCACCTTCCACAAACGGCACGAATCACGTTGCTGGGCTGCCAAACATTCTGGACTTCAGGTAGACCCTTCCTCCATGTTTCGCAGTGCCCCCAAGGCCAGCTATCGTCCCATGCCCATGCACAATGCAAGCAAACAAAGTGTTCATGCATGTTAGTCCAATTGCTGATGTAAAAGAGCCACTAACCGCCTGGGGCTCCAACACATGCACAAATGAACATGCTTTTTCCTGCATTTAATGGTTTCTCTATTCTGAGTCCCTAGTCCTGTTCTCTCATGCTCTCATGCTGTATCAGTGGAACCAACCTACCTGCTCCAATTGTGCTGCATCACTAACCCACTACTTCATGCTTTTCCTGCTACATCAGCGGCCCCAGCGCATTTGCTTTTATTGCTTACAGTGCCTCTATATCTAAAGTGTCTTTTCTGATGCAACATTTTTATTGTTCAAAATGGTTCTCAACAGCAGTTTATCTTTCCATTGTTCTTAGGACAGGAATATTAAAAATGTCTTTATGTTGTGCTCACATGCTGCCCAATCTGCAGACATTTCCATGGACAGTGTCAATGCTGCTCCGTATCTGCTGTGGAAGGGTGTGTACTTCACCTTAGTTTACAGTCAGTATCCCTTCTTTTCCTCAGTTAACTTGTCCCAGATTATCAAGGGCAGGGATGTTCATGCTTTTGTTTTCTTTATGGATTGGATAGGTGCGCACCATGAAGCCTTGGGGGGGGGGGGGAGGGCACAAATGAAGTTTAAATCCATATTCATATTCATTTGCATATTTCTCAATTTGCTCATACTCAACAATCTTGGTATTCCATTTAGGATTTATCAACTAATTAAGAACAAATCTTTCCAAATCTTCGGACCGACAAAATTCAAAGGACAAAATAGGGAATATTAAATATAAGCAGAAATAAACCTGAGTCGCTTGGAGGTCTGCATTGCCAGGGCTTGATGGCCATTTGTGGCCCACAGGCCATAACTGGTAGACCTCTGCTCTAGACAACAGTGGAGTACAAACTGCAGCCAGCACTGGGATTTGAACTGAGGCCTCCCAATTGACTGGCTTAAGTTCTTGCACTGTAACTTACATCAGACCCATTTCTTATTGTTTTCAATCCTGCAAGCTGTTGTATTTCAGCTGGCAGTAAAAAAATACTCCAAAGATAAGCCTCTCCGGGCATTCTTCTGCCGTAACTTTGGCTGAGACCCTGGATAAAGCTATTTCTACAGAGTCAAAGTTACACTGGGTGAACAGAAGAAACCTGCCAAGAAATTCTATCCAGTAGGCTTTGCCAGAGAATTTTATCAAATACTTGTTTATAGGGAATTTACAGCTAAAAGTATTCAATGTGCAGCAAATACAATGAAGCCAGATTTTTTTTAGCTTATATTCATAGCTTAAATATTTACACATCAGATATCCAATCAGTTGTGTCGTGGAAAAGTACACAAGGAATTAATAATGCAGGGTTTTGCTGGTTCTGTGCTTTGTTGCAGACTTTATGACACCTCAGCATTTTTTGATCATTTTTAAAGATATACTACACAATGGACAGATATTGCAAACACCACAGGAAATTCAGTGCAATAAGGGAAGTGCTCTTAACATCCGAGTGCATTAAAACCCAGGAATCCAATATCCATGGATGAATGCTTAATGCGTTTGCGCAATCTTTCTTCGTCCACTATTTTAGCAGAGGCATTGAGAGGAATTTTAAGCTGGAGGAGTACAGGTTGGGGGTTAAAATCGGCAGAAAATGTGAGCATGTCAGCCGACGTTCGGGTTTAACAGGAGTACATTAGGCTGCTTGTGTGCAACCTTCTCGGGAGAGGCGGCTTGCCTATTATCATAAGTTAATCGCTCAATTACAGCGATATTTCAACTGACTTTTAAATTTAACGGCGCATTCATGGCCTTCCTGAAACTTGTCAGTAAAGGCATGGTGAGAACACAGCCGCAATTGAGGGGCTGAATCAATCTCGTAAAAATACTGCAATAAATACTCAGTGCTCATATCTGCTTTCATTACCTGCCAGTGGGAAAGGGTTTGTTCACAGCGGTTCTGCTGAGTGGTTACTTTCTACACTTTGGAGGTTTTCTCAATCATGTCAGATGGGTAGCATTATGGGTGCCTTAGACGAGACCTCGGACGAGGACCAAAATGACCCGCAGCTGGACAACAGAGAAGGGGACAACAGAGAGGGGAGCAGCATAGAGAGGAGCGGCATGATGGGGAGCGGCAAAGAAGGGAACCACAGAGAGGGGAACCGCAGAGGGTCGCAGCTCGCAGGATGCACTAGGTACCACACGGGATATACAGGCAGAGGCTGCGATTCCTTGACATGTTGGTATAGCAGGAGGATCAGATTATCATATCAGATGGTGACAGATATCTGCAACTTCCTAGAAGAAGACCTGCTTCCTGCTGGACCTGGTAGCCATGTGTTACCAGCAATGTTCCCTCTACTTTTTTTTTCTGCGGCTACGCATGAGCGATATCTTTTCCAGCGACCTCCCGATTGGTGTGTGGGTGACTGTCAAAGGCACTAGCGCCCGCAACCTTTTTGCCTCCGAAGCATTCCAGGGCTCATCGGGAGACATGTCCAGGATCTCCCAGTTGGCAGCCCACAAATGGATAAGACAGATGGCTTGTTTTCCAGGGCCGGCAATTATGTCAACTTTGCCTGCGATGACGCCAGTCAGAATGAGCGGGTGCTCGGGTTTGTGGGTCTGGCTGGCTTCTCACAGATGCAAGGCATCATTCACTGCACCTATGTGGCAATCAATGCAGCCCCAGATCAACCAAGAGTATTCGGCAACTCCTAATGCATGGTATGCATGAGCCATGTGACAGTGCACCCTCAGAAGGACTCAGCTCCTCTGATGAATGGGCGGCGGCAACCTCCAGCGACTTCTGCTGCATGCGTGACGGTCCTGTCAGAGATAAAAGACGTGAATTACTACTGGCAAGGTAAGAATGTTGTAACTTATCATTATGAAGGCGATCAAATTTCACTTGCTGTTGAAGTCAAGTCAACATGACATGTGCATCGCTAATATTTAATTGTGTCACCGGGAGCTCCCCATCTCCGATGGCCATGTGCCAAAACTCCACTTATCTCTAGCGCCTCCTCCTCTGCACTTGTGACCTGGTAAATCTGTGGAGGGCCACCTCCGGTTATTTCCCTCTCCCTCATGTTCTGTGCTCCTTTTTTTTCCTGCAAAAAGGGAAAGAATAGACCTAAGTGTAGGGGACACCTGATGGATGGAATGCATTTAGTGAGGGTGACTGTGGGGGAGAGGCATCAAATTACATAAGGATAAGGGTGAGTGGGAATGGTGGATGGAGAGATGGAGATGTGAGGACGGGCATAAAAAGAGAAGGATGGATGGGCGTGCAAGGTAAGTGGGTGTGAGGAGTGATGTGATGGAGTTGGCTTGTCATGCAAAGTGAGGGGGAATGCACACAGCAGGATGTAGGTGAATGTGCAAATGTACACACCTTTCCGCATCTAGTTAAGTCATTAAAGTGCTTCCTGCACTGAATCCAGCAGTGTGGCACAATCCTCCTGCTGCTGACGTCCTGGGTCACTCCAGCCATGCATTCTTTGTGCCAACAGCAGGTCTCTTCCTCCCATTGTTGGGTTAATAAGGAACAGCCAGCACGGATTTGTGAAAGGAAAATCATGTCTGACTAGCCTGATTACTTTTTTTGATGAAGTAACAGAGTCGACTGATGAAGGTAGTGCAGTAGATGCTACATCTATGGACTTTCAAAAGGCATTTGATAAAGTACCTCATAACAGACTTATTCATAAAATAAAAGCACATGATATTAAAGGGATGTGGTAACTTGGGTATGAAATTGGCTAAGGGATAGTAGGCAGAGAGTAGTGGTGAACTGATATTTTTCTGACTGGAGAGATGCATGCAGTGTGATCCATATGGGCCAGTATTAGGACCATTGCTTTTCTTGTTGTATATAAATGATCTGGACTTGGGTATAGGGAGTACATTTTTGGTTTGCGGATGGTACAAAACATGGCAATGTGCTAAGTAGTGAGCATGCTCATAGAAAACTTCAGGAAGGAATAGAATGACTGATGAAATGCGCAGACACATGGCAGATGCAATTTAATGCAGAAAAGTGTGAAGTGATGCACTTTGGGAGGAACAACATGGAGAGGCAGTATAATCTAAATGGGACTATTTTGAGAGGGGTGCATGAACAAAGGGTCCCGGGGGTGTATATTCACAAATCTTTGAAGGTGGCAAGGCAAGTTGATAAGGTAATTGATAAAGCGGATGGGATACTTAGCTTTGTAAATAGGAGCATCAATTACAAAAACAAGGAACATTTATGAGGATATTGCCTGGACTGGAAAATTTTATCTATGAGGAAAGTGTCATGTATGTACTTTTGGGATCACTAGTCACTAGATGGCGTCACTGTTGGAGGCCATTGGGCTGCACGCACGTGTGTGCAGTCCAAGTATAAAAGGCTAGCCATTTTGTATATTGGTCACTTTAGACCTGAATAAAGCAGAGCCAAGGTCGTACCTCTTGGAGTTAAACAGTACTCAGTCTAACAGTTATTGAATACACAACATTTGGTGACGAGGCAACGAGAACCTTTGCATGTAAAAATGAGCATTTTGGATTGTTGGAGCAATTCCTGCGAGAAGAGTGGGCAGACTTTGTGAGCCGTTTGAGCCAGTTCTTCGTGGCCAACGAAATGGAGGAGGTCGGCGACGCAGATCGGCGCCGGGCGGTGTTCCTCACAGTTTGCGGTGCAAAGATTTATGGTTTGATAAAGAATCTACTCCTGCTTGTGAGTCCAACAGAGAAGATGTATGAAGAATTGTGTAACACTGGTACAGGACCGCCTTAAGCCAGACGAAGGCATCATCATCTCAAGATACAGATTTTACACGCACGTTCGCTCAGAGGGCCAGAATGCGGCGGAATTCGTTATCGACCTGAGACGTTTAGCGGGAGTGTGTAAGTTCGGGGCTGTGTTGGCAGACATGCTGTGGGACTTCTTTGTAATCGGCATCAACCACGAGGTGATTCTGCATAAACTACTGGCAGTGGAGACGTTGGAGTTGAACAGGGCCATCACAATTGCTCAGTCATGCATGACGATGGATAGAAGTCTAAAGCAGATATCAGTGAAAAATCGAAACTCGGCAAGTATTGTAAATATGATTGATTTGGCGTTCGGCAGAGCGGCACATGGCAGGGCCTAACCGACTGTGTACGCAAAATCTGTGGCTGCCCAAAGTCCGCCAGCGGTAATGCATCCGATTTCTCCATGTTGGCGTTGTGGAGGAAATCACCGGCACCAGCAGTGCCGATTTAAGCTATATATTTGCAAAGGCTGTCTGAGAGTGGGGCATCTCCAGCGCAAGTGTCCACAGATGAGCAAGCATGCTGCAGCATTCCATGTGGAGGTTGATGGTCAGACTAGTGTGGATCTAGATCTGAGATACCAGAGGAGGAAGTGCATGGAATGTACTCGTTTCTAACTAAGAGCAAACCGATAATGATCAACATGAAATTTAATGGGGTTCCGGTATCGATGGAACTGGACACGGGGGCGAGTCAATCGATAATGAACCAGAGGCATATGACAAGCTGTGAGATACTAAGGCTGTGAGGCTCAACCTGAGTCCAGTCAATGCCAAGTTGTGCACGTAAACAAAGAACTCATAACGGTGATTGGCAGTGCCACAATTAAAGTGTCGTATGACGGTGCGGTTCATGAGTTACCGCTATGGATTGTCCCAGGCAATGGTCCAATGCTGTCTGGCAGGAACTGGCTTGAAAAAATCAGAAGCAATTGGAACGACATCAAGGCGTTGTCGTCAGAGAAAGATACATGTGCCCAAGTACTGAGCAAATTCCCCTTGCTGTTCGAACCAGGCATCGGCAACTTCATGGGAGCCAAGGTGCAGATCCACGTGGACTCGGATGCAAGACCCGTCCATCATAAAGCTCGGTCAGTCCCGTATATGATGAGGGAGAAGGTCGAAGTCGAACTGGACAGACTCCAGCGTGAAGGGATCATATCACAGGTTGAATTTAATGAATGGGCCAGCCCCATTGTTCCTGTGCTGAAAATCAGAATCTGTGGAGACTACAATGCTACAATCAACAGGGTTTCGAAACAGGATCAGTACCCGTTACCAAAGGCTGATGACTTGTTTGCAACGCTAGCCGGGGGAAGTCGTTCACCAAACTGGATGTGACGTTGGCCTAAATGACACAGGAGCTAGTCGAGACATCAAGGAGACTTACGTGCATTAACATGTGTTAGTGTTAGTGTTTTATCCGAAGAATCACTCAACACTCAGAGTCGGTTCCAACACCAATGCGGCCTTTATTAACGCCAGCGGGGAGGAAGCCTCAGGACTGGATCCAGGCACTTCACTCCGCAGAACAAAGGGTTTCATGGATCTTTATATGTTTTACAACAGTTTACTACAGTTACATACAACAGTTTACTACAGTTACATTAGACCAATAGATAGAGTTAGTCTCTAAACGCAAAGTGGTTCATGTGTTGCCAAGAGATGTGTTGCTAAGGGGTGTGTTGCTAGGAATGACTCATGTGTCTTGTAACATGGCCTGGGCCTCCCTCTTGGATGCTGTGTTTGGGTAGCCTCCTTATCTCAATCCTGCTACAGAGTCGTATTGTCCCTACTTTCAACAGAACATTTAGTCCTGAGGCCTGGCTGATTTAGAGACACCTGCAGAGTTTGCTTCTCGTCCTGTGTGTGGGAAACAACAAGTATCAGTCTCGAAGAATGCAGTCTAATTTCAGCTAACAGAAATCCTTGAGGCTTCACTGGTAGCCATTTTATGGTCCAAGTTACATATTTAGTTCTAACCTTATACTACAGGTGTATTTCTAACCTTATCCTACAGGTGCTGTTGCCCTAGGGTGCCTAATACCTACAACACATGCATAAAGGACTGTTTATTTATCATAGGTGCCCTTTTGGAATTCGCTCGGCTGCAGCAATATTTCAGAGGAACATGGAGCGTCTACTGAAGTCCGAGCCCAGAACCGTTGTGTTCCAAGATGACATCCTGATCACAGGTCATGACTCCGAGGAACATCTGAACAACCTGGAAGAGGTTCTACATCGTCTGGACAAAGTGGAACTCAGACTGAAATGCTCGAAGTGCGTCTTCATGGCACCAGAGGTTGAATTCCTGGGGAGAAAAATTGCTGCTGACGGCATCAGGCCCACGGACGCGAAAACCAAGGCCATCAAGAATGCAACCAAGCCACAGAATATGACGGAGCTGCGTTCGTTCCTGGGTCTACGCAACTACTTTGGTAACTTCCTACCTAAATTCAGCACCTTATTAGAACCACTGCACTTGCTGCTAAGTAAAGGCGGCAACTGGGTGTGGGGTCGTCTCAAGACAGAGCTTTTGAGAAAGCCACTAATCTGCTTTGCTCTAACAAGGTGCTGGTACATTATGACCCATATAAACGTTTAGTATTGGTCTGTGATGCTTCGCCATATGGAATTGGTTGCATACTCCAACAAGCTAATGAGTCGGGTAAACTTCAACCAGTCGCGTATGCTTCAAAAAGTTTGTCTAAAGCAGAAAGAGCCTACAGCATGGTAGAGAAAGAAGCACTAGCCTGTGTGTATGGAGTTAAAAAGAAGCATCAGTACCTGTTTGGTCTTCGGTTTGAACTGGAGACAGATCACAAGCCGTTCATTTCACTGTTCTCTGAAAACAAAGGTATCACTACCAATGCTTCATCCCACATCCAGAGGTGGGCACTGACATTATCCGCTTATGATTGTGTCATTCGCCATAGTCCTGGCACCAAGAATTGTGCCGATGTTTGGAGCTGTCTGCCGTTGCCCACACCAGAGGTGGAAATGCTACAACCGGCAGACCTATTGTTAGTTATGGATGCTTTTGAGAGTGAAGGAACCCCTGTCATGGCTCAACAAGTTAAGACCTGGACCAGCCAGGACCCGATTTTATCGGTGGTGTAGAGTTGCATCCTCAAAGTTGATTGGCTTGCCATACCCAAGCAAATGTGCGAGGAGACCAGACCTTACATTCGTCGCCAAGACGAACTGTCTATTCAGTCAGATTGTATACTGTGGGGCAATCGTGTTGTTATGTCCAAGAAAGTGAGAGAGAAAGTTGTCCGAGAGCTACATAGCACACATCCCGCATTGTAATAATGAAAGCCATCGCCAGGTCTCATGTATGGTGGCCGGGAATTGACTCTGAGCTGGAATCATGTGTGCATCAGTGCAACACTTGCATGCAACTCAGCAAAGCACCAGCGGAATCGCTGCTGAGTCTGTGGTCGTGGCTGTCGAAACCATGGCCTAGGATCCACATAGACTTTGCAGGTCCCTTCCTGAGGAAGATGTTTTTAGTTGTGGTGGATGCATATTCGAAGTGGATCAAGCGTATAATCATGTCATGCACATCCACAGCTACCATTGAGAATCTCAGTGTCACATGGTCTGCCTGACATCGTTGTTAGCGACAACGGATCGTGCTTCACCAGTCAGGAGTTTCAAGAGTTCGTGAAACTCAATGGTATCAAGCATGTAAGGTCAGCACCGTTCAAACCTGCATCCAATGGGCAAGCAGAACGTGCTGTCCAAATCATAAAGTAGAGTATGAAGCGAGTAACCCAAGGGTCACTGCAGACTCACCTGTCATGCATACTGCTGAATTACAAGACAAGACCACATACGCTTACCGGGGTCTCACCTGCTGAACTAATGATGAAGAGAGGTCTTAATACCAAGCTATATCTTGTACACCCTGACTTGAATAATCATGTTGAATATAGAAGACAAAGTCAGCAAGGGTATCACGATCGCGCAGCTGTGTCACGCAATATTTCTGTAAATGATCCTGTACATGTTCTGAATTATGGTCAGGGTCCCAAGTGGATCGCTGGTACTGTCATGACCAAGGAGGGCAACAGAGTATTTATTGTCAAGCTCAAAAATGGGCAAACATGCAGGAAACATATGGATCAGACAAAGCTGCAGCACACAGACGAACCGGAACAGTCGGAGGAAGAGACAATCGACGACCAAACAACCTACCCCCCAGTCATCAGAGGACTCAGTGGTCATCAGTGAATCGGGACTTTCAATCACTGACATGTTCAATGAAAATGGACTTTCAATCCCTGACATGGCCATTGCCACTCCCACCAGGTCAGCCAACCAGCCACCAGTCACAACAGACTCTGAACACTCGCCCAAGGCTGGAGTTGAACTGAGACGGTCAACCTGGGAGCGTAAAACACCGGACCATCTCAATTTGTAAAAAACTGTGTTAATATCTTAGAGGGGTGTATTGTAATGTATGTACTTTTGGGATCACTAGCCACTAGATGACATCACTGTTGGAGGCCATTGGGCTGCAAGCACGTGTGTGCAACCCAAGTATAAAAGGCCAGCCATTTTGTATATTAGTCACTTTGGGCCTTAATAAAACAGAGCCAAGGTCATACCTCTTTGAGTTAAACAGTACTCAGTCTAACAGTTATTGCATACACAACAACTTCACTTTCCGTGTTAGCCTTAGAATCTATGGTAGTGAGCCCTGCTCAAAAAACCCAGTCAAAACCGTAGCCTCTGAGAGCATGTCTGTGATCAGCTACTACTGGATCAGTTGAAAAATGTTTCTTTCATATTCTTATATCGCTGTCATTGATAGTCTGTGCACTTTAAAGACATTGTGCTAATCAAGGCACCTTTCACAACATTCCATTGCTCTCTATGGCCCTGAAATCCCGGTCCTCTGCTTCACGCAGGCGCTCGACAGAAAATGGCGAAAAGGATGCACACCTACCTTTTCCTGCTGCGCCCAACAGAGATCCTGGTCCTGAGGCCTCCTCTCTCTGCGCATTGGAGCGCGTGCACATCTGGATGGACGTATGCTGGAGCTGGAGTCACATGGCACTGGACAGCCAATCCAGGTAAAATATTTTCTCATTCATAATAATGGGAACTCCGTAAGTACGAGTTATCATTATAATGACTGAGAAACACTCCCCCCCGCCCAAACAACAAAACACCAATAAAAAATAGAAACAAACATCACATATGTAACATTAAGTTAAATTAATGTTAATAAATGTCTTAGAAAAAAAACTATTTTTCCGATTTAAAAAAAATTCTTAATGGTTTAAAATAAACCTACCTTCGTGGGCAGGGTTTTTAACATTTTACCTTACTATGTTATTGTTAGTTTTAAAACTCTTACGCTGGTAAAAGTAGGCTTTGCGCCTGTTTGGCTTTTACCAGGCGCAAGAGTTTTCAGGACATTCGCTGGGTAAGAGATGGGAAAATACCGCAATCTTGCCCATGTGAATGTCCTGGCTGTGGGGATATGGAGGATCTGTCAAGTCAGAGCTTGACAGATCAGAAAAGCCGGTTTTGGATGCACGCGCATTGCACGCCAAAAACCGGCTTTTTCGATGCCTTCCCAGGTCCGTACACACTCTGTATGGACCCGGGGAGGCAGGGATTTCAGGGCCTAGAAATTATGGTGTGGTAAACAATACATTGGCTCAGTAAAGTTCTGCTGGAAGTGATCTAAATTAAGCTTTTGTCTCAGAGTAATTTGTCCAAAGGCTGCCTAAATTTTACTAAATTCAATTGGATTATCTCTCTAAAGCCTTTGACAATATTTCCCAGAATACAATCTGTGTAAATCTCTTTCAAAAGAATTTCATTATGAGATTAGCAATTCATGTAAAAATTGGCAAACTCCATTAGTATCAATCAGTTCCATCTACCACGCTTCTTTGCAGTTTTTGCTTTTGGATACCCGTATCTAAGTTGACACCTTTCATAAAAGATGTCCATTATAAATGAGGCAGCCATTTTGTGACTTACATTGACATCCTCGTCCTACATAGAAACATAGAAACATAGAAAATAGGTGCAGGAGTAGGCCATTCGGCCCTTCGAGCCTGCACCACCATTCAATAAGATCATGGCTAATCATTCACCTCAGTACCCCTTTCCTGCTTTCTCTACATACTCCTTGATCCCTTTAGTCATAAGGGCCATATCTAACTCCCTCTTGAATATATCCAATGAACTGGTATCAACAACTCTCTGCGGCAGGAAATTCCACAGGTTAACAACTCTCTGAGTGAAGAAGTTTCTCCTTATCTCAGTCCTAAATGACTTGCCCCTTATCCTTAGACTGTATCCCCTGGTTCTGGACTTCCCCAACATCGGAAACATTCTTCCTGCATTTAACCTGTCCAGTCCCGTCAGAATTGTATATGTTTCTATGAGATCCCCTCTCATCCTTCTAAACTCCAGTGAATACACGACCAGTCGATCCAGTCTCTCCTCATATGTCAGTCCTGCCATCCCGGGAATCAGTCTGGTGAACCTTCGCTGCACTCCCTCAATAGCAAGAACGTCCTTCCTCAGATTAGGAGACCAAAACTGAACACAATATTCCAGGTGAGGCCTCACTAAGGCCCTGTACAACTGCAGTAAGACCTCCCTGCTCCTATACTCAAATCCCCTAGCTATGAAGGCCAACATACCATTTGCCTTCTTCACCGCCTGCTGTACCTGCATGCTAACTTTCAATAACTGATGTACCATGACACCCAGGTCTCATTGCACCTCCCCTTTTCCTAATCTGCCGCCATTCAGATAATATTCTGCCTTCGTATTTTTGCCCCCAAAGTGGATAACCTCACATTTATCCACATTATGCTGCATCTGCCATTCATTTGCCCACTCACCTAACCTGTCCAAGTCACCCTGCAGCCTCTTAGCGTCCTCCTCACATTCTCTATTAACCTTCAATCCAAAACTGGTTCTATTCTGTGCCTCTAGGGACTCCTTCTTGTTTTCCAAAGCACTCGACCTTATTTTGGGCTTCAACTGCCAAGCAAGTTTATTAACAGTGATAGAACACATGAATAATAGGAACATTTTTTTTTGAAAGAGGAAGGAACTTGGATTTATATAGCACCTTTCACATTCTCATCTCAAAGTACTTCAGAGCCAAAGAGGAGTAGTCACTATTGTTATCTCGCAAATGCAGCAATCAATTTTCACATGACAAAGTTCCACAAGCATCAGTGGGATAGATGAACGTTTCATTTGTTTTGGTGGTGTTGACTGAAAGATAAATGTTAGTCAGGACACTGGGTGAACTTCAGCTTTGTGTGGGATCTTTTATGACTACATAAAAAGGCAGATGGGACCGTGGTTTAGTGTTTCATCTGAAAGACAATTCCTCTGACAATGCAGCAGTCCATCAGTACTACAATGAAGTATCAGCCTAGATTATTTACTCAAGACCTGGAATGGGCCTTGAATCCATGAATGTCTGGCTCAGAGGTGAGCACACTATCACTGAACCAAGCTGACACATTTACAGTAGTTGCTAAACTTTGCTAGCTGCTATAATAGAAAAAAATAAAGTTTGTAATCCTGCGCTAACACTATGTTATAATGATGTTTCTTACATAGTGGGTTTTATTTCCTTTTTCAGCAATTATGAAAGTTGCTATCTCAATTAAACCTCTTCAGGAGTTGCACACAATTTTGTGTCTAGACTGGGCATTCTCTTAGGTTTAATGACACTGGTCACTCTTGCAAGCTTTGGGGCCCGTCTCACTTAAGATCATGAGTTTACCTTCATGACTCTAGACATACAATATTATCACTTGGGGAATAGTAATAATGAAAGGCCTTGGATGAACTTCAGCAATTGTACATCCCTGTCTGGAGTAAAAATAAAATGGGGAAGGTGGCTCAACCGTGGCTAACAAGAGAAATTAAGGATAGTGTTAAAACCAAGGAAGAAGCATATAAATTGGCTAGAAAAAGTAACAAACCTGAGGACTGGG
Organism: Pristiophorus japonicus; assembly: GCF_044704955.1. NCBI lineage: Eukaryota > Metazoa > Chordata > Chondrichthyes > Pristiophoridae > Pristiophorus > Pristiophorus japonicus. The sequence continues at coordinate 50,471,630 of NC_091979.1, read as the reverse complement.
AGAAATTTAGAATTCAACAGAGGAGGACTATGAGGTTAATTAAGAGGGGGAAAATAGAGTACGAGAGGAAGCTTGCAGGGAACATAAAAACTGACTGCAAAAGCTTCTATAAATATGTGAAGAGAAAAAGATTAGTGAAGACAAATGTAGGTCCCTTGCAGTCGGATTCAGGTGAATTTATAATGGGGAACAAAGAAATGGCAGACCAATTCAACAAATACTTTGGTTCTGTCTTCACGAAGAAAGACATGAATAACCTTCCGAATGTACTAGGGTCAAGTGAGAAGGAGGAACTGAGGGATATCCTTATTAGGCGGGAAATTGTGTTCGGGAAATTGATGGGATTGAAGGCTGATAAATCCCCGGGGCCTGATAGTCTGCATCCCAGAGTACTTAAGGAAGTGGATCTAGAAATAGTGGATGCATTGGTGATCATTTTCCAACAGTCTATCGACTCTGGATCAGTCCCTATGAACTGGAGGGTAGCTAATGTAACACCACTTTTTAAAACAGGAGGGAGAGAGAAAATGGGTAATTGTAGACCGGTTAGCCTGACATCAGTATTGGGGAAAATGTTGGAATCAAACATTAAGGATGAAATAGCAGTGCATTTGGAAAGCAGTGACAGGATCAGTCCAAATCAGCATGGATTTATGAAAGCGAAATCATGCTTGACGAATCTTCTGGAATTTTTTGAGTATATAACTAGCAGAGTGGACAAGGGAGAACCAGTGGATGTGGTGTATTTGAACATTCAAAAGGCTTTTGACAAGGTCCCGCACAAGAGATTGGTGTGCAAAGTCAAAGTGCATGGTATTGGGGGTAATGTACTGACGTGGATACAGAATTGGTTGGCAGACAGGAAGCAGAGAGTCGGGATAAATGGGTCCTTTTCAGAATGGCAGACAGTGACTAGTGGAGTGCCGCAGGGCTCAGTGCTGGGACCCCAGCTCTTTACAATATACATTAATGATTTATTTGAAGGAATTGAGTGTAATATATCCAAGTTTGCAGATGACACTAAACTGGGTGGCGGTGTGAGCTGTGAGGGGGATGCTAAGAGGCTGCAGTGTGACTTGGACAGGTTAGGTGAGTGGGCAAATGCATGGCAGATGCAGTATACTGTGGATAAATGTGGGGTTATCCATTTTGGCGACAAAAACACGAAGACAGAATATTTGAATGGCGGCAGATTAGGAAAAGGGGAGGTGCAACGAGACCTGGGAGTCATGGTACATCAGTCATTGAAGGTTGGCATGCAGGTGCAGCAGGCGGTTAAGAAAGCAAATGGTATGTTGGCCTTCATAGCTCGGGGATTTGAGTATACGAGCAGGGAGGTCTTACTGCAGCTTTACAGGGCCTTAGTGAGGCCTCACCTGGAACGTTGTGTTCAGTTTTGGCCTCCTATTGAGGGAGTGCAGCGAAGGTTCACCAGACTGATTCCCGGGATGGCAGGACTGACATATGAGGAGAGACTGGATAGACTGGGCCTGTATTCACTGGAGTTTAGACGAATGAGAGGGGATCTCATAGAAACATATAAAATTCTGGACAGGCTAGATGCAGGAAGAATGGTCCCGATGTTGGTGGGAGTCCAGAACCAGGGGTTACAGTCTAATGATAAAGGGTAAGCCATTTTGGACCGAAATAAGGAGAAACTTCTTCATTTAGAGAGTTGTTAACCTGTGGAATTCTCTTCCGCAGAGAATTGTTGATGCCATTTCGTTAGATATATTCAAGAGGAAGTTGGATATGGCCCTTACGGCTAAAGGGATCAAGGAGTATGGAGAGAAAGTAGGAAAGGGGTACTGAGGTGAATGATCAGCCATGATCTTATTGAATGGTGGTGCAGGCTGGAAGGGCCAAATGGCCTACTCCTGCACCTATTTTCTATGTTTCTATGTATGCATGCACGTGTGTGCAGCCCAAGTATAAAAGGCCAGCCATTTTGTATGTTATGCACTTTGGGCCTTAATAAAGCAGAATCAAGCTCATACCTCTTGGAGTTAAACCGTACTCAGTCTAACAGTCATTGCATACACAAAATTTTGCGACGAGGCAACAAGAAACTTTACATGCAAAAATGAGCACAATTGGATTGTTGGAGCTTTTCGTGGAAGGAGAAGATTGGGCAGACTTTGTGAACCGTTTGAGCAAGTTCTTCGTGGCCAACAAAATGGAGGAGGTCGGCGACGCAGATCGGCGCCAGGCGGTGTTCCTCACGGTTTGCGGTTGACAAAAGTTTATGGTCTGATAGAGAATCTATTCCCGCCTGTGAGTCCAACAGAGAAGACGTATGACGAATTGTGTACACTAGTATAGGACCTCCTTAAGTCAGACGAAGGTAGTATCATCTCGAGATACAGATTTTACACGCATGTTCGCTCAGAGGGCCAGAATGCGACGGAATTTATTGCTGACCTGAGACATCTAGCGGGACTGTGTAAGTTCGGGACTGTGTTGGCAGACATGCTGCGGGACTTCTTTGTAATCGGCATCAACCACGAGGTGATCCTGCGTACTGGCGGTGGAGACGTTGGACTTGAATAGGGCCATCACGATCGCTCAGTCATGCATAACGACGAATAAAAGTCTAAAGCAGATATCAGTGAAAAATCGAGATTCGGCAAGTACTGTAAATATGATTGACTCGCCGTTCGGCATAGTGGCACATGGTAGGACCTACCCGACTGCGTACACGAAACCTGTGGCTTCCCAAAGTCCGCCAGCGGGAATGCATCCGATTAATGCGTGTTGGCGTTGTGGGGGATATCACCGGCACCAGCAGTGCCGATTTAACCAATATAGTTGCAAAGGCTGTCTGAGAGTGGGGCATCTCCAGCGCAAGTGTCCGCAGATGAACAAGCGTGCTGTGACACACCACGTGGAGAATGATGGTCAGACTAGCGCGCCTCCGGATACGCAATCCGAGATACCAGAGGAGGAAGTATATGGACTCTATTTGTTCCTAACTAAGAGCAAACTGATAATGGTCAACGTGAAATTTAATGGGGTGCTGGTATCGATGGAACTGGACACGGGGGCGAGTCAATTGAGAATGAACCAGAGGGCGTTCAACAAGCTATGAAATACTAAGGCTGTGAGGCCCAGGCTGAGTCCAAGTTGTGTACATACACCAAAGAACTAAAAACGGTGATTGGCAGTGCCACAATTAAAGTGACGTATGATGGTACGGTTCACAAGTTACCGCTATGGATTGTCCCAGGCAATAGCCCAATGCTGTCCGGCAGGAACTGGCTTGAAAAAATCAGTTGCGATTGGAACGACATCAAGGCGTTCTCATCAGAGAAAGATACATGTGCCCAAGTACCGAGCAAGTCCCCCTCGCTGTTCGAACCAGGCATCGGCAACTTCACGGGAGCCAAGGTGCAGATCCACGTGGACTCAGATGCAAGACCCGTCTATCATAAAGCTCGGACAGTTCCGTATATGATGAGGGAGGAGATCAAAATCGAACTGGACAGACTCCAGCATGAAGGGATCATATCACCAGTTGAATTTAATGAATGGGCCAGCCCCATTGTTCCTGTGCTGAAAAGTGATGGCACAGTAAGAATCTGTGAAGTCTACAAGGCTACGATCAACAGGGTTTCGAAACAGGATCAGTACCCGTTACCGAAAGCTGATGACTTGTTTGCAACGCTAGCCTGGGGGAAGTCGTTCACCAAACTGGACTTGACATCGGCCCACATGACACAGGAGCTGGTCAATTCGTCGAAGAGATTTACGTGCATTGACACGCATAAAGGACTGTTTATTTATCATAGGTGCCCTTTTGTAATTCGCTCGGCTGCAGCAATATTTTAGAGGAACATGGAGAGTCTACTGAAGTCCGTTCCCAGAACCGTTGTGTTCCAAGTTGACAACCTGATCACAGGTCATGACTCCGAGGAACATCTGAACAACCTGGAAGAGGTCCTACATCGTCTGGACAAAGTGGAACTCAGACTGAAACGCTCGAAGTGCATCTTCATGGCACCAGAGATTGAATTCCTGGGGAGGAAAATTGCTGCTGACGGCATCAGACCCACGGATGTGGAAACCAAGGCCATGAAGAATGAATCCAAGCCACAGAATGTGACGGAGCTGCGTTCATTCCTGGATCTACTCAACTACTTTGGCAACTTCCTACTTAAATCGAGTACCTTATTAGAACCACTGCACATGCTGCTAAGTAAAGGCGGCAACTGGGTGTGGGGTCGTCTCAAGACAGAGCTTTTGAGAAAGCCACTAATCTGCTTTGCTCTAACAAGCTACATTATGACCCATGTAAACGTTTAGTATTGGCCTGTGATGCTTCATCATATGGAATTGGTTGCATACTCCAACAAGCTAATGAGCCGGGTAAATTTCAACCAGTCGCGTATGCTTCAAAAAGTTTTTCTAAAGCGGAAAGGGCCTACAGCATGGTGGAGAAAGAAGCACTAGTCTGTGTGTATGGGGTTAAAAAGATGCAGCAGTACCCTATTTGGTCTTCGGTTTGAACTGGAGACAGATCACAAGCCGCTCATTTCACTGTTCCCTGAAAACAAAGGTATCAATACCAATGCTTCATCCCACATCCAGAGGTGGGCACTGACATTATCCGCTTATGATTATGTCATTCACCATAGACCTGGCACCAAGAATTGTGCCGATGTTTGGAGCTGTCTGCAGTTACCCACACCGGAGGTGGAAATGCCACAACCGGCGGACCTATTGTTAGTTATGGATGCTTTTCAGAGTGAAGGAACCCCTGTCATGGCTCAACAAATTAAGACCTGGACCAGCCAGGACCCAATTTTATTGGTGGTGAAGAGTTTCATCCTCAAAGGTGATTGGTTTGCCATACCCAAGCAAATGTACGAGGAGACCAAACCTTCCATTTGTCGCAAAAACAAACTGTCTATTCAGTCAGATTGTATACTGTGGAGCAATCGTGTTGTTATGCCCAAGAAAGAGAGAGAGAAATTTGTACGTGAGCTACATAGCACACATCCCGGCATTGTACTGATGAAAGCCATCACCAGGTCTCATGTATGGTGGCCAGGAATTGACTCTGAGCTGGAATCATGTGTGCATCAGTGCAACACTTGCATGTAGCTCAGCAAAGCACCAGCGGAATCGCCACTGAGTCTGTGGTCGTGGCCGTCCAAACCATGATCCAGGATCCACATAGATTTTGCAGGTCCCTTCCTGGGGAAGATGTTTTTAGTTGTGGTGGATGCATATTCGAAGTGGATAGAATGTATAATCATGTCATGCAGCATATCCACAGCTACCATTGAGAATCTCAGTGTCATGTTTGCGACACATGGTCTGCCTGACATCGTTGTTAGCGACAACGGATCATGCTTCATCAGTCCGGAGTTTCAAGAGTTCATGAAACTCAATGGTATCAAACATGTAAGGTCAGCACCATTCAAACCTGCATCCAATGGGCAAGCAGAACGTGCTGTCCAAATCATAAAGCAGAGTATGAAGCAAGTAACCCAAGGGTCACTGCAGACCCACCTGCCATGCATACTCTGAGTTACAGGACAAAACCACACACACTTACATAGAAACATAGAAACATAGAAAATAGATGCAGGAGTAGGCCATTCGGCCCTTCGAGCCTGCACCGCCATTCAATGAGTTCATGGCTGAACATGCAACTTCAGTACCCTGTTCCTGCTTTCTCGCCATACCCCCTAATCCCCCTAGTAGTAAGGACTACATCTAACTCCTTTTTGAATATATTTGGTGAATTGGCCTCAACAACTTTCTGTGGTAGAGAATTCCATAGGTTCACCACTCTCTGGGTGAAGAAGTTTCTCCTCATCTCGGTCCTAAATGGCTTACCCCTTATCTTTAGACTGTGACCCCTGGTTCTGGACTTCCCCAACATTGGGAACATTCTTCCTGCATCTAACCTGTCTAAACCCGTCAGAATTTTAAACGTTTCTATGAGGTCCCCTCTCATTCTTCTGAACTCCAGTGAATACAAGCCCAGTTGATCCATTCTTTCTTGATAGGTCAGTCCCGCCATCCCAGGAATCAGTCTGGTGAACCTTCACTGCACTCCCTCAATAGCAAGAATATCCTTCCTCAAGTTAGGAGACCAAAACTGTACACAATACTCCAGGTGTGGCCTCACCAAGGCCCTGTACAACTGTAGTAACACCTCCCTGTCCCTTTACTCAAATCCCCTCGCCAAGAAGGCCAACATGCCATTTGCCTTCTTAACCGCCTGCTGCACCTGCATGCCAACCTTCAATGACTGATGTACCATGACACCCAGCTCTCGTTCCGCCTCCCCTTTTCCTAATTTGTCACCATTCAGATAATAGTCTGTCTCTCTGTTTTTACAACCAAAATGGATAACCTCACATTTATCCACATTATACTTCATCTGCCATGCATTTGCCCACTCACCTAACCTATCCAAGTCACTCTGCAGCCTCAGCATCCTCCTCGCAGCTCACACTGCCACCCAACTTAGTGTCATCTGCAAATTTGGTGATACCACATTTAATCCCCTCGTCTAAATCATTAATGTACAATGTAAACAGCTGGGGCCCCAGCACAGAACCTTGCGGTACCCCACTAGTCACTGCCTGCCATTCTAAAAAGTATCCATTTACTCCTACTCTTTGCTTCCTGTCTGCCAGCCAGTTCTCAATCCACGTCAGCACACTACCCCCAATCCCATGTGCTTTAACTTTGCACATTAATCTTTTGTGTGGGACCTTGTTGAAAGCCTTCTGAAAGTCCAAATACACCATATCAACTGGTACTCCCTTGTCCACTCTACTGGAAACATCCTCAAAAAATTCCAGGGGTCTCGCTTGCTGAACTAATGATGAAGAGAGGTCTTAAGACCAAGCTATCTCTTGTACACCCTGACTTGAGTAATCATGTTGAATATAGAAGACAAAGTCAGCAAGGGTATCACGATCACGCAGCTGAATCACGCGATATTTCTGTCAATGATCCTTTATATGTTCTGAATTATGGTCAGGGTCCCAAGTGGATCGCTGGTATTGTCATGGCAAAGCAGGGCAACAGAGTATTTATTGTCAAGCTCAAAAATGGGCAAACATGCAGGAAACTTATGGATCAGACAAAGCTGCAGCACACAGACAAACCGGAACAGTCGGAGGAAGAGACAATCAATGACCAACTAACCTACCCCCAGTCATCAGAGGACTCAGTGGTCATCAGTGAATCAAGACTTTTAATCACTGACATGTTCAATGAAAATGAACTTTCAGTCCCTGACATGGCCATTGCCACTCCCACCAGGTCAGCCACCCAGCCACCAGCCACAACAGACTCTGAACACTCACCCACAGCTGGAGTTGAACTGTCAACCCGGGAGCGTAAAACACCGGACAGTCCCAATTTGCAAAAGACTGTGTTAATATCTCAGAGGTGGGTATTGTCATGTCTATACTTTTGGGATCACTAGCCACTAGATGGCATCACTGTTGGAGGCCATTGGGCTGCACGCACATGTGTGCAGCCCAAGTATAAAATGCTAGCCATTTTGTATATTAGTCACTTTGGTCCTTAATAAAGTAGAGCCAAGGGCATACCTCTTGGACTTAAACAGTACTCAGTCTAACAGTTATTGCATACACAACAGAAAGATTGGTTAGGCAGTCCCTCGGATGATGATGACACAACAGAAAGATTGGTTCGGCTGGTGTTGTTTTCTCTTTGAAATAGAGGAGGCTGAGGGGAGACCTATTTGAGCTGTATAAAATTATGAGGGGCTAGGTAGAATGGATAGGAAGCATCTATTACCCTAAACAGAGGGGTCTATAACCATGGGGCATATCATTTAAAGTAATTGGTAGGAGGTTTAGATGAGATTTGAGGAAAACTTTTTTCACCCAGAGGGTGGTGGAGGTCTGGAACTCATTGCCTGAAAGGATGGTAGAGGCAGAAACCCTCCACCACATTTAAAAATACTTGTATATGCACTTGAAGTGCTGTAACCTATAAGGCTACGGACCAAGAGATGGACAATGGGATTAGACTGGATAGCTCTTTATCGGCCGACACAGACACGATGGCCTCCTTCTGTACTGTAAATTTCTATGATTCTTTGATTCTACGATACTCAATCTTTGTAAATCACTGGTTAAGCCTCAGCTGGAGAATTGTGTACATTTCTGGGCACCACAGTTTCGGAAGGATGTCAAGACCCTGGAGAGGTTACAGAGGAGGTTTACCAGGATGATACCGAGATGAAGGAGTTCAGGTATGTGTAGCGATTGGAAAAGCTGGGATTGTTCTCCTTAGAGCAGGGAAGATTAAGGAGCAACCAAATAGAGGTATTCAAAATTATGATGGGTTTTTAAAGAGCTCGTATGGAGAAATTATTCCCACTGGCAAAGGGGTCAGTAACCAGAGGTTATATATTTAAAACAGTTGGCAAAGGAACTAGAGGGGAAATGAGGAGACATTTCTTCACAGTGAGGGTTGTTAAGATCTGGAATGCATTACCTGAAAAGGTGGTGGAATCAGATTCTGAAATAAAAAACTAATGGTGACCATGAATCTACCAGATTGTCGTAAAACCCCATCTGGTTCACTAATGTCCTTTAAGGAAGGAAATCTGCCGTCCTCTGGCCTATATGTGACTCCAGGCCCACAACAATGCGGCTGACTCTAACAGCTGTCTGAAATGGCCTGGCAAGGTACTCACTTAAGGGCATTTAGGGACGGGCAATAAATATTGGCCATGCCAGCGACGCCCACATCCCGTGAATGAATAAAAAACAGAAATTTCCATTGGAACATGTATTTGAAGAGGAATCATTTTCAGGGTTATGGGGAAAAAGCTGGAGTGTGTGACTGAATTGGACAGCTTTTTCAAAGAGCTGGCACAGGCGTGATGGACTGAATGGCCTCCTTCAGCGCTGTAAGATTCTATGATTCTGTGACAGCATTAAGCATTTTCCCTTTGTTATGACCAATAGTAATTCCTAGTCTTGAATATTGCAGCTAACCTTCATAAAAAAGTTAGAAATTGTATTTCATTTCTGGCTTCAATGTAAAAGGTTCTACCCCATATAATTGTTTGATATAAGGGATGGGCAATAAACATTGGCCTTGCCAGAGACGCCCACATCCCGTGATTGGATAAAAAACAAAAAATTTCATTGGAACATATATTTGAAGAGGACTGATTTGCAGGGTTATGGGGAAAAAGCTGGGGTGTGAGACTGAATTGGGCAGCTCTTTCAAAGCTTGATATAATTGCTTCAAACCAAAATCTAAACCGCAATATTTATATATTTTTTTAAAAGCTAAAGCAAAGAGCCATACCCTGTTTTTGAACCTGTATCTTAATAGTTTTTAGGCCAGGTTTTTTTAATCAAAATCCTAAGTTAACACTTCTGAACATATTGCAATTAGCTCCATCAGATCTATGAGTGAATGAACCAGTTGTGAAGTTAATGACTCCAACCTATTTTATGCGTAGTGATTAATGAATCTCTCAGCAAGAGAAGTAGATTATGGAAACTTTCAGGGTGGTAGTATTTGAGAGTAAGACAAAGGCAGTCATTGTGTTAAATACTTCATTAAGAATTTATAGCAAAATGATAGACAGAGTTAAAATTATTCCACAATGGCTGTTACAGAAATATGAGAATTTATCCTGGAAATCCAGCCTATACCACTGAAAATTCTACCAAAAAATTGAAAATTCTGCCGATTCTTCTTCTTCTTAGGCAGTCCCTCAGAGTCGAGGATGACTCACTTCCACATTAAAGCTGAGTCCTCAGGTGACTGATGAGTCCAATGCGGGACCTACAGTCTCTGTCACAGGTGGGGCAGATGGTGGTTGAAGGGACGGGTGGGTGGGGTGCTTGAGTTGTTGTGCGTTCCTTCCGCTGTTTGTGCTTGGCTTCCGCTTGCTCCCGGCGAAGAGACTCGAGGTGTTCGGCGCCTTCCAGGATGCTTCTCCTCCACTTTGAGCAGTCTTGGGCCAGGAATTCCCAGGTGTCAGTGGAGCTGTTGCACTTTTTCAAGGAGGCTTTGAGGGTGATCTTAAAGCATTTCCTCTGCCCATCTGGGGCTCGCTTGCCACGTCAGAACTTCGAGTAGAGCGCTTGATTTGGGAGTCTCATATCAGGCATGCGGACGATGTGGTCCGTCCATCGGAGCTGATTGAGCGTGCTCAATGCTTTGATGCTGGGGATGTTGGCCTGAGCAAGAACACTGATGTTGTTGCGCCTATCCTGCCAATGGATTTGCAGGATTTTGCGGAGGCATCGTTGGTTGTACTTCTCCAGTGCTTTGAGGTGCCTGCTGTACATAGTCCATGTCTCTGAAGCATATAGGAGAGCGGGTATCACTATTGCTCTGTAGACCATGAACTTGGTGCCGGGTTTGAGGTCCTGGTCTTCAAACACTCTCTTCCTCAGGTGACCAAAGACTGCTCTGGCACACTGAAGGCAGTGTTGGACTTTGTCATCAATGTCTGCCCTTGCTGACAGTAGGCTCCAGAGTTATGGAAAATGGTCCACATTGTTCAAGACTTCGTCATGGATTTTGATAATCGGAGGGCAGTACTGTGTGTTGGGGCAGGTTAGTAGAGGACCTTAGTCTTACAGATGTTTAGTATAAGGCCCATGCTCTCCTGCACTTCAGTGAAGGTGTTGACGATGGCTTGGAGTTCGGCCTCCGAGTGTGCACAGATGCAAACGTCATCTGCAGAGGATGGGACGACCTTGGATCTGGACAGGAGGTGACGGAGGTTGAACAGTTTCCCATTTGTTCTGTAGATTAGCTCCACTTCAGCAGGGTGAGGGTGAGATGGACATAGCAGCAAGGAAGATCGAGAAGAGCATTGGTGCGATGACACAGCCTTGCTTGACCCCGGTCCGTCCGTGAATTGGTTCTGTGGTGGATCCGTTGGTCAGGATCACGGCTTGCATGTCATCGTGAAGCAGGTGGAGGATGGTGACAAACTTTTGAGGATAGCCGAATTTGAAAAGGATGCTCCATAATCCCTCACGGTTGACAATGTCAGAGGCCTTTGTGAGGTCAAAGAAGACCATGTACAGAGGTTGGTGCTGTTCCCTGCATTTCTCTTGAATTTGGCGTGCGGTGAAGATCATATTCATTGTGCCCCTTAGTGGGCGGAATCTGCATTGCGACTCTGGGAGGAGCTCTTCAGCCACAAGGAGAAGGCGATTGAGGAGGATTCTTGCGATGACTTTCCCTGTGGCAGACAGCAGGGAAATTCCTTTGTAATTACCGCAATCGGCCTTATCCCCTTTCTTGAAGGTGGTTACGATTACGGCGTCTGTGAGATCCCCTGGCATGCAATCCTCCTTCCAAATAAGAGAAATGAGGTCATGTATTTGCGCCAATAGTACCACCGCCATGTTTTAATGCTTCAACGGGGATTCCATCTGCTTATGAGGCCTTGTTGTTCTCCAGTTGTCAGATGGCCTTTTCAACCTCATGGCCTTTCCAACTCCAGCCAGGCATGCCTATTTTATTGGAAACATAAGAACATAAGAAATAGGAGCAGGAGTAGGCTATTTGGCCCCTCGAACCTGCTCCGCCATTCAATAAGATCATGGCTGATCTGATCTTGGCTTCAACTCCACTTCCCTGCCCGCTCCCCGTAACCCTTGACTCCCTTATCGATCAAAAAATTCAGCCTACACAACTGGACATTCAGGTCCAAAAATGCCAAGTCCTGCATTTGCCACCACAAGTGTGGTGGGATTTCCACTCGCCTGATAGCCCTGCTAGAAATCGAAAATGTGTGGCATATGGTAACAGAATTCAATGTCATTCTTTGCAGTACTATCAGCAAGTGATTCTCTGCAATGCAGAGCATCCTGGATCAACTTGCAGCTGCATGAACTTATGAACAATTCCAATAGAACAGAGATGTTTCCTGACAAATAACTCCAAAGATGTCTTGAGCAATAGTTTTCCAGGCCAACGCACCCTGGAAAATGGGTGCCAGCACACAAAGCACCAGATGCAATGAATTTCATTTCTAGTCCAGCACCATAACCACTAGGTTATTGTACCCCACTGTCCCGCTTCATCTTCTTCCAACAAATAACCCACAAGGAGAAGAACGATTTCTTTAGTGCCCGGCAGCAGCCTCCCAAAGTTCCACCTCCACTCACTGGCTAGCTGTTGCTTCCCATCAGTTGTTGGCAGGCAACTGCTCAAGGACATGGAGATGAGGTCCAGGAATTAAAATCGCCCGGGCCTCACGCTGCCGAGGTCAGGACAGCTTGTCACCCGCTTCAGCCCCCGCCCACCCAATTCCTGCCATGAGTTAATGTCAGGACTTTTTTTCCCTTCGTGGACTGCGTTCTGTCCATCTCTGGCAATGGACTTTCTATAGACGTTTCTTACCAGCCCTCGGACTGCCGCAGCTATCTAGACTATGGCACCGATAATGTGATTGGAGGAATCTGTAGTGCTCAAAGTTTTCTCAAGCGCTGTACTATTAAGTGCAGAAATCTGAGGCCTACTCCATAACCCGTGAGAATGCATGTCAGTTCAGTCTAGTTTTAGCACTTGAAGCCAAATTGTTGGCCACAATTTTCATCCCTGTTTTGGGCCAAATGGGGTGATAGTGAGCTCAAAAATTGGAGTGCCAAATGTACCACCCTATTCCTGCCATCATTCTACCCAGTGCCGTTTTAAATGGGGCCTTCAGATGTATCCACGGATCCTGCCGGAAGCAACAGTAACCTGATGCAATTTTCCAGTACCAGTGGTACCAGATGTAGAGTAGCCTAACCAGCAGCCCATAAAGGGAACACTGGAGACCACTTAAAAAACAGGATGGGTAGGTTTTTGTGGGGCTAGGAGAAGCATTCACACCCCTCCACCTCTCATCAGCGAGCTGCTGTAAATGCGCGGATAGCTTGCCGCGAATATGTTAATGAGGCTAAACCGTCAAAATGGTTCTGGTGTCTGATCACTTTCTTTGGGTGGGAGGTGGGCCTGTCCACACCTCCTCTTACCCAATGAAAGGGGTCACATCATAACGTGGCTGAGAAGAGGGCTTCATGATGTGATCCCAGCCCACAGCAGCTAAGTGCCTATCGGAGTTGCAAGGATTGTCTGTTCCCTTCAGTCGGTCCTTGTTGTGTTTTTGCTTTATCATTGATACTTTGACATTTGAATGCTGATGGACAAAGGGAGTGGGAAGCACCTCTTGCATCCTTCCTGACAGTTTCTTATTATATTGCATCTCTTCTCTGTGTCGATTAATACAACTGAAGCTGGCAATGAGATCATTTGTGTGCAGCTGTGGGTATGCCTACGGGCAAGACTCTCTGGTGGCATGTCCTGGAGGAGGAGGATCAATGCAAACATGCCAGACAAATGTGTTTGCACCTTAGACACTCCATTCAGGCTCATTGTTATGCTGCTGCTCATGTATACTGGGCTAGGTCCTCACATCTGAACGAATCTGAAGACACTGTTCGTGCAAAGAATCCCAAATGATACCATAATATAACTATGCACAGGCTTGCAGTCAAATTGAAAACCAGTTCGAGTAGAGGGATTGCTTGGTCAGTGACTGTGAAAGTTACAGCTGTGCTGAGCTTTTATGTGGTAGGCTTCTTTCAAGTAGGTGCAGGAGGTCTGTGTCACATTACCTTCACTACACACTTGCATTAAGCAGTCACTAATTTGTTATTTGCCAGGACCAGGAATTTATCAATTTCTTGTTGGAAAGCAGCCAGCAGTTGGAAAGATGCCTTCAGTACTGCTCAATGGTCATATGCATCATTTACTGCAGTCATGTGGCCATTTGTCTGTCGTCCCCAACGCAATACCATTAACAAATGGAAAAGGCCACTGCTACAAATTTTGGATCTGCCCTAGTTATTCTCTTGGATTAAAATGTCACTAGTCTCTGCTGTAAGCAGACCCCTTGTTCCTTAGAATCAGGAGTTCACTTTCGATACCTAGTATCTAGATACATGATAGTATGACCCAGGGATAAAACAATGACACTCACCCCCTCCCTCCACTCCCCCCCCCCCCGCCCCCTGCCACTCCCATTATATGTTCTGGTTGCTTCCTGTGTGTATCCTCTCCTGGACCTTTGCAAAAGGTGGACTGATTAACACTTCACTAAAGCAACGTTTAAGCGTCCAATATGGCGGGAGGTAGTGCACCGGTAAATGCTCCAGTACCCTAGGCACCTTGCATAGGCAAATATAGAGCTTAACACCTGCTTGAAGCCCTGAACGCAACCAATACCGGACCTACTGCAATCAGGGTAATCATAGCTACATATGGCCCAACCACCACCAAAAAGATGTTTTAAAATAAAATGAATTACTTGAGTATGAAACCAGGAAGAGCAGGAGGGCACAGCAGTCCCTTGCCCACTCCCGATCGCCCCTGAAACCTGCCGAACAACCCCCCCCCCCCCCACCCAGGCTCCCGCGACCGAACTTCATCCCTGTCGGAACCAGCTGTCATCTGATTGGCATCCACAGCTCACCGGCAATATGCTGATGTGATTTTGGATCAGCCTCAGGCCTTTGGGTTCTGGCACACACTCCCAGCGTACCGCCAATTTCAGGCCTGAAAACAAGGCAAATCGAATTTCTGCTCCAATAGGTCTGAACGGACACCCATCTTCCGATCTGAAGAAAGGCACAGATGCTGTCTGACTTGCTGAGTATTTCCAGCATTTGTTGTTTCAATTCCACAGACCGCTTGTCTGGCTTTAATATACATCGCCCTCTCCATACTTCATGTGGCAAAAGGAATTCATAAAACTTGTCAGTTCAATTTCAATTATAAATAACACTTCAATATAAATCATATCCAAATCTTCCACAGCAAAATGGTTCAACATCTCAACATGCGAAAGCTACCACTCCATTGATGTACAGCTGGAACAAGAGCTGAGAAAAGCTTTCCATGAAGCTTGGTGGAACACACCTTTGGCATCTCAGTGCTTGGATGAATCGTAAGGAGTGCGACAATATTGTCAACTGTACCCTGCATAATCTTGCCCTGTAAAGTCACCTAGCCATAGAGCAGGCAGGAGAAGACAGTCATCCATAGGCAGAAGATGAAGTAAGACCAACCTTGATGGAGAGCAATTGGCTCCATAATGACCAACTCAGTCTGTAAGAGTCATCAGAGAGAGTCTTTACTTTAAATCCCTTATATTTAAGAATCACAACAGTCATCTCCACATGTGCCCAAAATCCTTTCCAAATGAAACCGTTCCTCCATGGTGCGCAACCCTGTATACAGACCCATGAATTCAACTTCATCTTTCCACTACTTACCACCATGTGTTTCATAGCTTCAGAACGAGCAGCAGAAATCAGATGTTCAGTCAATCCGATTGGTATTAAACCGTACTGTGTATGATGCAGGTATGTTCATTGTGTTTTAGCCAAGTGTTTACTTTTATTACGGGTGTCTTTTATTTTGTAACTGTGTGCTCCTTTAAATGTTCCTAACTGGGAGCTGGAAGTCAAATGTGTTTTACTAACTGTTGATATGACCTGCGAAGAATGGAATATTTTCTGGGTAGCCTGCAGCACTCTCTGCACACCGCTGTCAACAACTTCAGGCATTCGCTATCGCGCACAATATTCTTAGAGATTGTGGTGCATCGACACTGGGAGGAGTTGAACAGGTTGACATTGTGGGTGCAGGGCCTATGTCAGAACACAGTTCTGATGTAGGGGCGGGGGCGGTGGGGGTGTTATTTGGACCTGTTTGTTTTTCAGATTCCAGCATTTTTTGTTTATTCCAGATTTCCAGCATTTGCAGTTTTTTTTTCTTCTTAATGTATCTTCCCTTGTCTTTCCACCATCTTACTACTTCTACGTGTCTTTCTTATTTTAATACCTTTTCATTGCAGCAATGAGATGATCGCCATACATTATCTATCCATTGTTGCCTCTTTCCAGCTATTAAAAGCATTTGGGCATGGAATCCATTCAGACAGATTCTCCTGTTATCTCACTTGGCATAAAAGACCAATGTGCCGATTTTAATTCCCTCCGCCAGCAGCGCCCAGAAATGACAATCAGTCACTTACCAGCCCAGTTACGCTATGAATCCAGCTGCCGCCATCTTGGGTAGAGTCCTGTTTCAGGCAGGAAGCTATTTGTAATCTGCAAATCAGGGTGCCTGACATAGAGCCCTGATTGCAATTTCATGGTTCAAATGGGAAGAGCATGTCCTGCGCATGCCCTTCCCACTTGTACCTGGCCGTCTTTACAGGGACCTTTGGAAGACCACCGCCAAATGCCACAGGAAATGTTAAATTTTTTTGGATGGGGCCAGGAAGATCAGGAGTGCTGCTCCTGGGCCAAGAAACTTCCCTAAATCACTGCCATCCCATCGAAGACCAGCCCAGGATAGCTTCCTCACACATCTGATGATCCGACCATCGGCTGCCTCAGCATGGCAGCCGCCTGATTTCCTGCCCTCCCAGAACCAGCGCACTGCGGAA
Source organism: Pristiophorus japonicus (assembly GCF_044704955.1). Classification (NCBI taxonomy): domain Eukaryota; kingdom Metazoa; phylum Chordata; class Chondrichthyes; family Pristiophoridae; genus Pristiophorus; species Pristiophorus japonicus. The sequence continues at coordinate 50,455,141 of NC_091979.1, read as the reverse complement.
TGGTCTTCATATGGCTTGGGCTTCTCACCAGCAAGAACAAAATGGGGGGGGGGGACGGGGAGGGGGGACGGGCAGGCATACTCCTGTTCTTTACCTGTTGTTAATATCAGCCCTGATCTAGGCACAAGAGTAGAGGGGGGGTCTCATAAGAACATAAGAACATAAGAATTAGGAACAGGAGTAGGCCATCTAGCCCCTCGAGCCTGCTCCGCCATTCAATAAGATCATGGCCGATCTGGTCGTGGACTCAGCTCCACTTACCCGCCCTCTCCCCGTAACCCTTAATTCCCTTATTGGTTAAAAATCTATCTATCTGTGACTTGAAAACATTCAATGAGCCAGCCTCAACTGCTTCCTTGGGCAGAGAATTCCACAGATTCACAACCCTCTGGGAGAAGAAATTCTTTCTCAACTCGGTTTTAAATTGGCTCCTCCGTATTTTGAGGCTGTGCCCCCTAGTTCTAGTCTCCCCCACCAATGGAAACAACCTCTCTGCCTCTATCTTGTCTATCCCTTTCATGATTTTAAATGTTTCTATAAGATCACCCCTCATCCTTCTGAACTCCAAGGAGTAAAGACCCAGTCTACTCAATCTATCATCATAAGGTAACCCCCTCATTTCTCGAATCAGCCTAGTGAATCGTCTCTGTACCCTTTCCAAAGCTAGTATATCCTTCCTTAAGTAAGGTGAGCAAAACTGCACGCAGTACTCCAGGTGCGGCCTTACCAATACCTTATACAGTTGCAGCAACACCTCCCTGCTTTTGTACTCCATCCCTTTCGCAATGAAGGCCAACATTCCATTTGCCTTCCTGATTACCTGCTGTACCTGCAAACTAACCTTTTGGGATTCATGCACAAGGACCCCCAGGTCCCTCTACACCATAGCATATTGTAATTTCTCCCCATTCAAATAATATTCCCTTTTACTGTTTTTTTTCCCAAGGTGGATGACCTCACACTTTCCGACATTGTATTCCATCTGCCAAACCTTAGCCCATTCGCTTAACCTATCCAAATCTCCTTGCAGCCTCTCTGAGTCCTCTACAAAACCCGCTTTCCCACGAATCTTAGTGTCATCTGCAAATTTTGTTGCACTGCACTCTGTCCCCTCTACTAGCTCATCTATGTATATTGTAAACAGTTGTGGTCCCAGTACTGATCCCTGTGGCACACCACTAACCACTGATTTCCAACCGGAAAAGGACCCATTTATCCCGACTCTCTGCTTTCTGTTCGCCAGCCAATTCTCTATCCATGCTAATACATTTCCTCTGACTCCGCGTACCTTTATCTTCTGCAGTAACCTTTTGTGTGGCATCTTATCGAATGCCTTTTGGAAATCTCAGGCAGGAAGGGTCACACACCTGCTCCCGCCAGATTTTCTAGTCATTAGTTTAAATAAATGGAAAATTGGGTAGGCACTATTTCAATCCACCTGCTTGATTTTCTTCCATGTGCTTCACCTAGGGAATCTTTGACACCCAAGTGCAGCACTAGAACAATGTGTCGCATTATCTTTTGTTTTGCACAATTTCTATAAAGTGGTTGACGATCCGTCAGTATCCAGTTCATACGAAGGGTCCATGCCTGAAATTGTGCCTGTCTCTCCTCATTCCAGATTCTGGCTGACCTGCTGTTTTTATTTCGGATTTCCATCGTTTGCTATCTCTTCACTCTCATTTCTTGAACTGGAACGTTGACTAGACGGAATCTACGAATCTACAGAAAAAGATCATAGAATCATAGAATGGTGACAGCACGGAAGAAGTCTCGGTGCCGACTCTCAGCTAGTCCCGATCCCCTGCCCTTTCCCCGTAGCCCTGCCAATTTTTTTCCTCCATAGACTTATCCAACTCCCTTTTGAAAGATAAAATTGAGTCTGCCTCCTTTCAGGTAGTGTATTCCAGATCTTAACCACTCGCTGTTTAAAAAAGTGTTTTCTTACATCGCCTTTGGTTCTTTTCCCAGTCACCTTAAATCTGTGTCTTCTGGTTCTCAACCCTTCTGCCAATGGCAACAGTTTCTCTCTATCTACTCTGTCCAGACCCCTCATGATTTTGAACTCCTCTATCAAATCTCCTCTCCATCTTCTCTGCTCCAAGGAGAACAACCCCAGCTTCTCCAGTCTATCAACGTAACTGAAGTCCCTCATTCCTGGAACCATTCTCGTAAATTTTTTCTGCACCTTCTCTGAGGCCTTCACATCCTTCCTAAAGTTTGGTGTCCAGGATTAGACACAGTGCTCCAGTTGGGGCCGAAGCAGTTTCATCATAATTTCCATGCTTTTTTACTCTATACCTCTATTTATGAAACTCAGGATCCCGTAAGCCTTTTTAACTGCTTTTGCAACCTGCCCTGCCACGTTTAATGATTTATGCACACATACCCCCAGGTCTCTCTGCGCATGCACTCCCTTTAGTTTATATGTCTTATTCTCATTCTTTCCACCAAAATGCATCACTTCACACTTTTCTGCATTTCTGAAGTTCTGAAGTCTTTTATAAGATTAATCAATTCTTGAAAAAGGATCTGAGATTCTTTTATTTCTTATTCCCGAGCAGAACCTTCTTCAGCTCTTCGATACCAAAGCGAGATTTTAATGGCAGCTAGAAAATGTAAATAAGAGTTATTTAATATTCATAGGAACATAGGAGTAGGCCACTCAACCCCTCGAGCCTGTTCTGCCATTCAATTAGATCGTGACTGATCTGTATCTTATCTCCATCTATCGACCTTGGTTCCGTAATTCTTAATACCCTTGCCTAACAGAGATCCATCAATCTCAACTTTTAAATTTTTTGACCCCCAGCCTCAAGAGCTTTTTAAGGGAGAGAGTTCCAGATCTCCACAAGTCTTTGTGCGAAGAAATATTCTGACTGTGTTCTGAAATATTTTATGGTAGCAGAGATGCTTCTTGATATTATTTAATACAGCTGTATTTGTAACTTTTTTGCAGATTTCATATAATAGATATATCTGTGTATGCAGAGAGTTGCAAATGATTGCCTGCAATGTGCGTTTAGTCTTGCTGATGCCATTATGGTACCAGCACCATTGATTTCAGAAGCACTGAAATAACAAACTGAATTGTAGGCAGGATTTAAATTTCAGTCGCAACATGGGCATCCACAAACCCTGGCTAAAATCCCAGTTGAGGTTTTTTGTTAATGCAACTAATTTTTCGATCTCTCATTTTTCCATGTTTTCTTTTAATTTCTGCTTCCAGATATAACCATGGGAAGAGGGTGAGTGGAAACTAGTGCAGAACTTTGACGACTGACAGTCAATTAATAAGGCTGTCTCATGCATTTGAAAAGAGCATGAAAAAGAACACAAAAGGCTAGAGGGAATCAGGACAGAGCTCGGGGCTTGAGCAAGATGTGAGATGAAACCATTCAGTGGGTTGGCAGCATGCAGCAACTGGAATATTTCCCATTTCTTTTGTTAAGAAATGTAGGATTCTATGATCTCACCAAAGGGTTCTTTCAGAAGTTTTACTTTTTGATCAAAAGCAGCACATTTGCAACAAAGTCTCAAAGTTCACTCAGTCAAGAATTTTTCAACTGCAAATTAGGTTCTGCAACTTAATTACTGAGATTATGGAATATTTTTTAAGTATACATTATTGTATATTGTTATTATTCAATAGGTCATACACTTGACAGGCACAGCATGACGCCCAGGAGAGGAGGCTCCCTCATAGACTTGATTCTTGCAAGTGAGAGATTATAGCTTTCGGGAAAGATTGAACAGGTTGGGGCTTTTTACCTCTTGCGCATTCCTAATTTTAATTCCTCCACTATTGGTGGCCGTGCCTTCAGCTGCCAAGGCCCTAAGCTCTGGAATTCCCTCCCTAAATCTCTCCACCTCTCTACCTGTCTTTCCTCCTTTAAGACGCTCATAAAAACTTACCTCACTGTCCTAATATCGCCTTATGTGGCTCGGTGTCAAATTTTGTTTCATAACACCCCTGTGATACCCGCCCTCTTATATGGCTCAGTGACGTGGACCATGAACAGTAGACACCTCAAAGCGCTGGAGAAATACCACCAGCACTGCCTCCGCAAGATCCTGCAAATCCATTGGGAGGATAGATGCACCAATGTCAATGTTCTCGATCAAGCCAACATCCCCAGCATTGAAGCACTGACCACACTCAACCAGCTCCGTTGGGAGGGCCACATTGTCTGCATGCCCGACACGAGACTCCCAAAGCAAGCGCTCTACTCGGAACTCCTACATGGCAAGCGAGCCCCAGGTGGGCAGAGGAAATGTTTCAAGGACACCCTCAAAGCCTCCTTGATAAAGTACAACATCCCCCACCAGCACCTGGGAATCCCTGGCCCAAGACCGCCCTAAGTGGAGGAAGAGCATCCGGGAGGGCACTGAGCACCTCGAGTCTCGTCGCTGAGAGCATGCAGAAACCAAGCGCAGACATCAGAAGGAGTGTGCGGAAAACCAGACTCCCCATCCACCCTTTCCTTCAACGACTGTCTGTCCCACCTGTGACAGAGACTGTAATTCCCATATTGGACTGTACAGCCACCTGAGAAATCACTTTTAGAGTGGAAGCAAGTCTTCCTTGATTTCGAGGGATTGCCTATGATGATGATGAAGCGCCTTCTGATGGTTTACTACGTTAAAGGCACTATATAAATACAAGTTGTTGCTTTTGCTTTAGAAATGAGAAGACTTCGAGGAGACCTGATAGAAGTCTTTAAAATTATAAATGGTTTGGATAAGGTAGATGTGGCGAGAATGTTTCGCTTGAGGGAGAATCCAAAACAAGGGGCCATAAATTCAAGGTAGTTACTAATAAATACAGGAGAGCGTGGCGGCCCCGACCTGCATGGGAACATCAGTGGCAGATTGGGGCCATAAAAGGAGCGGCGAGCAACGGCCCTGGAGCAGTGTGCAGGCATGTCACTACAAGGTACAGCATGAGCCAGTCCAGGAGGGCAATGGCTGTGAAGATGGCAACTGGATTGGCCGTCACCATAACCCAGGTTGGTGATTGGAGTGTGGGCAGGTACAGCAGGAGCTGCGAGGTCAGGGCGAAGGAGTGTCGAGAGATTGCAGAGCAATGTGATCGGGGCCCAGAAGAGGTGAGGGCCCAGGGGCAGCACGGGCCAGCCACCATAGAAACATAGAAAATAGGTGCAGGAGTAGGCCATTCGGCCCTTCGAGGCTGCACCGCCATTCAATAAGATCATGGCTGATCATTCCTTCAGTACCCCTTTCCTGCTTTCTCTCCATACCCCTTGATCCCTTTAGCCATAAGGGCCATATCTAACTCCCTCTTGAATATATCCAATGAACTGGCATCAACAACTCTCTGCGGCAGGGAATTCCACAGGTTAACAACTCTCTGAGTGAAGAAGTTTCTCCTCATCTCAGTCCTAAACGGCCTGCCCCTTATGCTAAGACTGTGTCCCCTGCTTCTGGACTTCCCCAACATCGGGAACATTCTTCCCGCATCTAGCCTGTCCAGTCCAGTCAGAATCTTATATGTTTCTATGAGATCCCCTCTCATCCTTTTAAACTCCAGTGTATAAAGGCCCAGTTGATCTAGTCTCTCCTCATATGTCAGTCCTGCCATCCCTGGAATTAGTCTGGTGAACCTCCACTGCACTGCGATATGTGTGCGCACTAGGTCCGTGCAGCAGAGCTGGTCTCCAGTTGTCTTGGTTAACCATTGCCACTGGACCAAGACCTAGCTTTGTCAAGCCCATGTGGTGGCTGGTGTGCAACAGCCACCACACGTTAAAAAAATCTACGCACAGGCATCTTCCACCCTATATGCAGTTAGGGACCTGGAATATTAGGTCCTTCATTGAAACACCTGTGAATTAATTGAACTCATTCCTTTTTGCCATGGAAGCAAGTCATCCTCGATTCAAGGGACCGCCTAAGAGAGAAGAGAGAGAGTTACTAATTAATCCAACAGGGAGATATGCAGAAATGTCTTTATTTAGGGAGTGTTTAGAATATGGAACTTGCTAACACAGCAAGTGATTGAGGCAAAATCTCACATGCATTCAAAAGGAAACTAGACGAGTACAAGTATATGAGAGAAAAGGAAATAGAAAGATATGCTGAGGTCGATGGAATGGAAGGTAAGTATAAACACCAGCACAAATTATGTAGCCTAAGGGCCTGTTTCTGTGCCATAGATGCTATGTAATTCTATGTAACCTATTCAAGGAGTAAAAGTAGTGGAACCACTGGGTAATAGAGACTATAGCATGATAACATTCAGTCAGACTCATAAAGCAGCACATGTACAAAACTAAACTGTGATACGCAACTATAGATGGACAAATTTTAGAATACAAAGGCTGAGCTTGATAATAGAACCTGTACTTAAGGACAAAGCTCTAAAGCATAAATACCCTTTATGTGAAGCATGCAGGACTAGAAAATGCCTCAATGCAGCTAAGGCAATGTACATTAAAATATTCCTAATTTACAAATGTTTCCTACATTACAACAGTGACTACAATTCAAAAGTACTTCATTGGCTGCAAAGCGCTTTGGGATGTCCGGTGGTCATGAAAAGTGCTATATAAATGCAAGTCTTTCCTTTCTAAATGAGTCAACAGGGAAGTTAAAAGTGAAAAGAAAATTAAAAACAGGAAGATTTACAAAGCAAAAGCAAAATACTGCAGATGTTGGAATCATAAATAAAACAGAATATGCGGGAAATACTCAGCAGCTTCTGTGGAGAGAGAAACAGAGGGCTGGATTTTACCAACCTTGGCGGGTCCAGACCGGCAACGTCGGTGGCAGGTCTCGGCCCCACTGCCAGCTCCAACCCGCTGTGTAGAATGAATCTCCCTTGATTGGGTTTGTTAAGACCGCCCGGCGGCTCCCCAGCCAATTAAAGGAAGCGGGTCTGGTACCATCATTTGATGGCTGCTTTCCTTAAAGAGACCACGGCCAACTTTAATTTGAGAGTTGTGCTGCCTGTGTTCCACAGCATTGAGGTGCTGTAAACATTGACAATTACTGCACAGAAGTGCACAGCTGCACTCAGGCTCTCCCTTGACTCCCTCCATATGCTTATAGAGGGGGGTCACAGTTCACAGCGCAGTCCTCTTCCCTTCCCATGGGCGGAGAAGGCCTCCCCAGGAGACCTCCCTAGGAGGTTGCACATTGCACAGGATGACACAAGCAGGTAGGTGATTAGGAGGACCAGGCTTCAGTGCCGCAAACCTTTCACTCATTTCAGTAGATCATGAAATGTTAGTACAAAGCCACACGCAATCTCATCCTGCTGTGTCTCTCATCACATCCCCATCACTCTGCCTTCCCAACCCTACTCCTGCACATCCTTACTCACACCAACTTACCTTGCACCTCCACCCATCCCTCTCTCTCTATCTACATTATCTCACCTCCATCTCATTATCTACCCCTCACACTCACCCTCATCCTAATGCAATCATTCCAACTAACAACACATAGGGGTAAACACTTGGGTGTTTTATCCAACATTCATGTAAAGTTTCTGTTAATGTACTGTTAAACATTAAAATGTTTATTTTCAACACTGTGCATTCTTGGACAGATCTGTGTGCACCTTTGGAAGTGGCTTAGTGAGTTGCAGTGAATAGCGAGACATAACAGTACCCCCCCCCCCGCCCTCCCACAATGGTCATGAGTGTGAAAGGAATGGCTTGCGCATTGTAGGGATGCTTTATAGAGTTGGTGTGGGGTGGTGCCAACCTGACGCATCATGTGACAGCCAGGGTGTACAATGTTAAGTGAGGTAAATCTGGCCATGGTGAGGCCTTCCCTGGCCTCTCGAGCAGCAATGTGGTTGGGCGGTGATGCCGTGTGTCCTGTGCAGCATCAGTTGATTGCAGAGAAGGTAGGTGTTGTTGTTGGTGTGCTGGTGTGCGTGGTGCTGCTGGTGTTGGGGCTGATCATGGTGGGATTCTGATGATCAAGGTGAGAGAATATAAAGTGCACCGATGCTGATGGAATAAATGGCAGGTGAAGTAGAGATGTCAGAAGCGATCTTTCAATGGTGGGAGAGGAAATGAGGTCAGACTGCATGGAGACTTGTGTAACGACTTGAAGCATTCTGAATCTGTAGTGGAAATGCAGTTTAGAGAAGCTAATGGCTCAGGGAACATTTCTCAATCATCTGGAAGCTTTGACTTGACATTTGAAGCTATCAACTCATCAGCTGAAACAATGGCAAGTGACCACCTGCCTCAGCTTGACTGATGAGGTCTAGGCACAGTGGAAACCCGTGGGCGACTTGTCAACTTCAAAAAGCTGGGCAAAAAGCATTGTCAAGTGGCTGTAAATAAGCCACTAATGATTTTAAATGCTTCCCCTGCCGCTACGTGTCGGGTCTGCTCAGCGCTGGCAGACCCGACATTTGGTAAATTCGCGTGGCAGCGGGTTAACAGTGGGGTCACGACCCGCTGTCAAAAAAAAACACTTTCCCACCCGACCTGCCACCGATCGGATCCGCTGACCCCCTGGAAAATTCCCCCCAGAGCTGTTGTTTCAGATCGCTGACCTTTCATTAGAACTGGTAAAAGTTAGAGATGTAGGTTTTAAGCAAGTGCAGATGCAGTAAGAACAATCTGTGATAGGGTGGAAGGCAGGAGTGACTGGATGGCAAAAGGGATGATGATGAAAGGCAAAAGTGGATGATAATGAAACAATTAAAGAAACAAAAGATGGGTCGAGAGGAGCTGTAAATGGCAACAGCAGAACCATTACCATACCTGCTGTCCAAAATAATGGGAGCTGTGGTTATGATCTGAAATTGTTGAACTTAATGTTGAAAGGAGTACAAGTAAATCACTGCTTCACCTGGATGAAAATGTAGAGAAGGGAAGAGGTGAAAGGATGTTCTGACAATGCCACCCTCCACAACAGTGCTTCCGATATGGCTGCCTTTTTCTTCAACCGATGATTCCCTTCCACCATGTTTGACATGGCCCTCGACTGTTTCCATCCCATTTCCTGCACTTCTGCACCCACCCTTTCCCCTCCCATCCAGTACCATGACTGGGTTTCCCTTGCTCTCAACTTCCACCCCACCAACCTCCACATTCTACAGATCATCCTCCGCCATTTTCACCACCTCCAATGGGATAGCACCACCAAACACATCTTCCCCTCCCCTCTCCTTTCAGCATTCTGAAGGGACCGCTCCCTCCTTGACATGTAGGCCTCCAAGTTCAAAATGGGGGAAAGACTTGAGTAGAGTGTCAATACATCTGCATCAGTGCCTGGTATGCAAAAATGAGCTTTATTTGCTATCCCAGTGCTGATAATTAAATTCACAGGTCACATTGTTTTTTTATATATATATATTAATTCTCGGGATATCATTTATTGCCCATCCCTAGATACAACTGAATGGCTTGCTAGGTCACTTCACAGGACTGTGGGCATGGGACTGTAGTCACATATAGGTCCGACCAGACAAGGATGGTAGGGTTCCTTTCCGAAAAGACACCGAAGAACCGGTCGGGTATTTATGACAATCCGACAGCTTCATCATCACTTTTTATTCATCGAAACATAGACATAAAAACATAGAAAATAGGAGCCATTCGGCCCTTCGAGTCTGCACCGCCATTCAATATGATCATGGCTGATCCTCTATCTGAACACCATATTCCCATGTTTCCCCATAACCCTTGATGTCTTTTGTTTCTAGAAATCTATCTATCTCCCTCTTAAATATATTCAGTGACTTAGCCTCCACAGCCTTCTGTGGTGGAGAATTCCACAGGTTCACCACCCTCTGAGTGAAAATATTTCTCCTCATCTCGGTCCTAAATTTCCTACCCAGTATCCTGAGACTGTGACCCCTTGTTCTAGACTTCCCAGCCAGGGGAAACATCCTCCTCGCATCCAGTCTAGCCAACCCAGTCAGAATTTTATGCGTTTCAATGAGATCCCCTCTCATTCTAAACTCTAGTGAATACAGGCCTAGTCGACCCAATCACTCCTCATACGACAGTCCTGCCATCCCAGGAATCAGTCTGATGAACCTTCGCTGCACTCCCTCTATGGCAAGTATATCCTTTCTTAGGTAAGGAGATCAAAACTGCACACAATATTCCAGGTACGGTCTCACCAAGACCCTGTATAACTGTAGTAAGACATCCTTGCTCCCGTACTCAAATCCTCTTGCAATGAAGGCCAACATACCATTTGCCTTCCTAACTGATTGCTGCACCTGCATGTTTGCTTTCAATGACTGGTGTACAAGGACACCCATGTCCCTCTTCCCAGCCAGGGGAAATATCCTCCTCGCTTCCAGTCTATCCAACCAGTCAGAATTTTATATGGTTCAATGAGATCCCCTCTCATTCTTCTAAACTCAAGTGAATACAGACCTAGTCGACCCAATCACTCCTCATACGACACTTCCCAAGCCATCACCACTTAAATAATACTTTGTCCTTATGTTTTTCCTACCAAAGTGGATAACTTCACATTTATCCATGTTGTACTGCATCTGCTATGTATTTGCCCACTCACTCAATCTATCTAAATCACCTTGCAGCGTTTTTGCATCCTCCTCACAACTCACAATTGTGTCGTCAGCAAACTTGGAAATATTACATTTGGTTCCCTCATCCAAATCATTTATATATATTGTGAATAGCTGGGGCTCAAGTACTGATCCCTGTGGTACCCCACTAGTCACTGACCGCCACCCCGAAAAAGACCCATTTATTCCTACTCTCTGTTTCCTGTCAGTTAACCAATTTTTAATCCATGCCAATACATTACCCCAATCCTGCGTGCTTTAATTTTGCACACTAACCTCTTATGTGGGACTTTATCAAAGGCCTTCCGAAAATCCAAATAAACTACATCCACTGGTTCTCCCTTATCTAATCTATCAGTAACATCCTCAAAAATCTCCAGGAGGTTTGTCAAACATGATGTTCCTTTCATAAATCCATGCTGACTTTGTTTAATCCCATTGATATTATCTAAGCGTGCTGCTATCACATCCCTTATAATTGACTCCAGCATTTTCCCTACTACTGATGTTAGGCTAACCAGTCTGTAGTTCCTTGTTTTCTCTCTCCCTCCATTTAAATAGTGGGGTTACATTTGCAACCCTCCAATCTGCAGGAATTGTTCCATAATCTATAGAATTTTGGAAGATGACAACCAATGCATCTACTATTTCCATGGTTACCTCTCTTAGTTCTCTGGGATGCAGATCATCAGGCCCTGGGGATTTATCGGCCTTCAGTCCCATTAGTTTCTCCAACATGATTTTCTTACTAATAATCATTTCCTTTAATTACTCTTGCTCACTAGACCCTTGGTTCCCTAGAATTTCTGAGACTTTATTTGTGTTCTCTTCCGTGAAGATAGAACCGAAGTATTTATTTAATTGTTCTGCCATTTCCTCATTCCCCATGACAAATTCTCCCGTTTCTGTCTATAAAGGACCTACATTTGTCTTCGCTAATCTTTTTCTTTTTACGTACTTGTAGAAACTTGTGATGTTATCCACTTTGGTGGCAAAAACAGGAAAGCAGAATATTATCTAAATGATGACAGATTAGGAAAAGGGGAGGTGCAACGAGACCTGGGTGTCATGGTACATCAGTCATTGAAAGTTGGCATGCAGGTACAGCAGGCGGTGAAGAAGGCAAATGGCATGTTGGCCTTCACAGTGAGAAGATTTGAGTATAGGAGCAGGGAGGTGTTACTGCAGTTGTACAGGGCCTTGGTGAGGCCTCACCTTGAATATTGTGTACAGTATTGGTCTCCTAATCTGAAGAAGAACATTCTTGCCATTGAGGCAATGCAGCGAAGATTCACCAGACTGATTCCCGGGATGGCAGGACTGACATATGAAGAAAGACTGGATCGACTAGGCTTATATTCACTGGAATTTAGAAGAATGAGAGGGGATCTCATAGAAACATATAAAATTCTGACGGGATTGGATAGGTTAGATACAGGAAGAATGTTCCTGATGTTGGGGAAGACCAGAACCAGAGGTCACAGTCTAAGGATAAGGGGTAAGCCATTTAGGACCGAGATTAGGAGAAATTTCTTCACTCAGAGAATTGTGAACCTGTAGAATTCTCTACCACAGACAGTTCGTTAGATATATTCAAAAGGAAGTTAGATGTGGCCCTTACGGCTAAAGGGATCAAAGGGTATAAGAATTAGGAACAGGAGTAGGCCATCTAGCCCCTCGAGCCTGCTCCGCCATTCAACAAGATCATGGCTGATCTGTCCGTGGACTCAGCTCCACTTACCCGCCCGCTCCCCGTAACCTTTAATCCACTTATTGGTTAAAAATCTATCTATCTATCTATACATTCAATGAGCTAGCCTCAACTGCTTCCTTGGGCAAAGAATTCCACAGATTCACAACCTTCTGGGAGAAGAAATTCCTTCTCAACTTGGTTTTAGATTGGCTCCCCCATATTTTGAGGCTGTGCCCCCTAATTCTAGTCTCCCCGACCAGTGGAAACAACCTCTCTGCCTCTATCTTGTCTATCCCTTTCATTATTTTAAATGTTTCTATAAGATCCTTCTGAACTCCAACGAGTAAAGACCCAGTCTACTCATATGGAGAGAAAGCAGGAATGGGGTACTGAGGGAATGATCAGCCATGATCATATTGAATGGTGGTGCAGGTTCAAAGTGCCGAATAGCATACTCCTGCACCTATTTTCTATGTTTTTATGTTTCTATGTTCTGCAGTCAGTTTTTATGTTCCTTGCAAGTTTACTCACATACTCTCTTTTTCCCCTCTTGATTAATCTCTTGGTCCTTTTTTGCTGAATTCTAAACTATTCCCAATCCTCAGGCTTGCTACTTTTTCTGGCAACTTTGTATAACTCCTCTTTGGATCTAATACTATCTCAGATTTCTTTTGTTAGCCATGGTTGGGCCACTTTTCCTTTTGTGTTTTTACGCCAGAAAGGAATGTATAACTGTTGCAATTGATGCATTCGTTCCTTAAATGTTAGCCATTGCCTATCCACCGAGACCTGGGTGTCATGGTACGTCAGTCATTGAAGGTAGGCATGCAGGTACAGCAGGCAGTAAAGAAAGCTAATGGCATGCTGGCCTTCATAGCGAGGCGATTTGAGTATCGGAACAGGGAGGTCTTACTGCAGTTGTACAGGGTCTTGGTGAGACCACACTTTGAGTATTGTGTGCAGTTTTGGTCTCCTAATCTGAGGAAGGACATTCTTGCTATTGAGGGAGTGCAGCGAAGGTTCACCAGACTGATTCCCGGGATGGCAGGACTGACATATGAAGAAAGACTGGATCGACTAGGCTTATATTTACTGGAATTTAGAAGAATGAGAGGGGATCTCATAGAAACATATAAAATTCTGACAGGATCGGACAGGTTAGATGCAGGAAGAATGTTCCCGATGTTGGGGAAGTCCAGAACCAGGGGTCACAGTCTAAGGATAAGCGGTATGTCATTTAGGTCCGAGATGAGGAGAAACTTCTTCACTCAGAGAATTGTGAACCTGTGGAATTCTCTACCACAGAAAGTTGTTGAGGCTAGTTCGTTAGATATATTCAAAAGGGAATTAGATGTGGCCCTTACGGCTAAAGGGATCAAGGGATATAGAGAGAAAGCAGGAATGGGGTACTGAAGTTGCATGATCAGCCATGATCATATTGACTTGTGGTGCAGGCTTGAAGGGCCAAATGGCCTACTCCTGCACTTATTTTCTATGTTTCTATGCCTTTTAATGAATCTTCCCAATCTATCATAGCCAATTAATTCCTCATACCTTCATAGTTTCCTTTGTTTAGATTTAGGACCCTAGTTTTGGATTGGACTACTTCACTTTCAATGGGCCCAAGTTTCGGGTGGAGTTGCTCCTAGTTTTTTGGAGCAACTAGTTTAGTTTGGAGTATGTTAGAAATTGCAATTCTCGGATAATAGTTTGCTCCAGTTCGAGTGAGTTAGTTGAGGTTGGCTTTAGGTAAGGTATTTTATTTTCAAAAGTGGGTGTGTCCAGCCACTCAGGCCTGTTTTGCAAGTTTCGGCAGTGAAAACTTACTACAAACTAACTTAGGATGGAGTAAGTATCCACTTTTGTAAGTTCTGAAAAACCTTACCTAGAGTTAAGTTTAGCGCAGGCACAGCCAGAGACGGGGGGTGGGAAGCATTAAACATAAAGGAGAGGGAAGTTAGAGGATTTTCCATAAACACCTTCATAACAACATTAAAGAAGCAAAATACATTTAAAGCAGTAAGCACAAAACAAAGCAGTACATTTACAAAGCACAAAAAGTAATAAGCAATTAATTAATAAAAAATAGAAGGAACCCTGCACCTAAAGCTCCAAGACCAAAGTAATAAGCATCCAATCAATAAAAAATAAAAAAATAGAAGTCCTACCTTTATGTGAAGGGAAGGTGTTTCTGTCAGTGTCTCTCTCTCTCTCTGTATCTGACAGTGAGGGGTGGGGGGTGTGTGGGGGCATTGGGGGGGGGGATGTAGGGTGCGTGTGGGGGGGGGGTGGGGTGGGGGTGGTGGTGAGGGGATGGGGGTGTGTGGGGGGGTGTGTGCGGGTGTGTGGTGGGGGTGTGTGGGAGGGCGGTGTGTGGGGGGAGTGTGTGGCGGGGGGGTGTGGCTGAACGCGGGGGTGGGCTGTGGGGTGGAATGTGGGGGGCTGACGCTGGGGGGGGGAGGCTGGACGGAGGCACCCCTGCTCTCTCCTCCGGCCCTTCGATCATTTTGAGGGCCCCCCAACCCACACTCCTCCATCCCTTGCCTCACTCTTCCATCCCTTGCCTCGCTCCTCCATCCCTTCCCATGCTTCTCCATCCCTTGCCTCGCTCCTCCATCCCTTGCCTTGCTCCTCCATCCCTTGCCTCGCTCCTCCATCCCTTGCCTCACTCTTCCATCCCTTGCCTCGCTCCTCCATCCCTTCCCATGCTTCTCCATCCCTTGCCTCGCTCCTCCATCCCTTGCCTTGCTCCTCCATCCCTTGCCTCGCTCCTCCATCCCTTGCCTCACTCCTCCATCCCTTGCCTCACTCCTCCATCCCTTGCCTCGCTCCTCCATCCCTTCCCATGCTTCTCCATCCCTTCCCATGTTTCTCCCCCACCGATCACCTCCCCAGTGCACTCTTTCTACGCTCCTCCATCCCTCCCCAGTACCCACACCATTCTGAAACAGACTGGGGAAAAACGCCCTGCTGAGCCATTGCGCAGGCGCGCACGTTGCAACGCGCACGCGCAACGAAGCCGGCAGTCTTCAGACACGCAGGGGCTTAGGCCCACCCACCTGCAGCTTGCTCCGCCCCAGGAAGACTGCGCTGCGCCACGCCACGCCACGCCACTCCAGGAGGACCGGAGAATTGCAGCAAAATATTCCGGCGCACCTTCGAGCCCAGGCAGGTTACGTAAGTCTCGGAGGTGTGCCGTTTTCACCTGATGCCGAAACTTGGGCCCCATGTTAGTAAGGAATTCAATCATGTTATGGTCACTCTCCCCTCAAGGACCCCGCACAACAAGACTGTTAATTAACCCCTTCTCATTACACAATACACAATTTAGGATAGCCTGTTCCTTCGTAGGCTCCTCAACATACAGGTCTAAAAAACCATCTCGTATACCAATTCATACCAGCTGGGGCTGTGGACTCAATGAGGGCCAACAAGATCTTATAAAGAGAGACTGACAGAGTTTAAATCCGTCTTGATCAGTGACTAATGAAGTACAATAAAGAAGAATAGAAGGTGCAACATATTGGAGCTAAATATAATGTATGTCTTCAGTCAGACTAAAGGAGAAGTTTAAAGAGACCCAGAGCTGATTTATCACTTTTATCATGTCCCAATACTGCAACACGACAATAAGCAAAATGAGTAGGTTTCTGGGTTATATCTCCAAATCAGTTAAGTTAAAATCCCTCGAAGTCACGTTGAAGATGTTCAGTGCTACTGTTAGGCCACCTTGCAGTCCTGTTTACAGTTCTTGGCATAGCAACATAAGAGAGTCTTCCAGGTCCTGAAGGGAGCAAGAGAACAGCAACACGGCTGAATCCTTCATCCTTTAGAGGAATGAGCAATGAGAATTGATTCGACAACTGGGGCTATTCATCCTTGCAAAATGAAATCAATCGGTGGAAACCTTATACTTAACAGGAGAGATAAAATAAAATGAGAATAATACCAACATCAGAAAAAGAAAGCAAAGTTGTACAGCTGATTTTTTTTTAGGTCAGGGTCAGGAAGCATTTTAACATAACAGTGGAACTGGGTTGCAAGGAATAACCAAGAGACTTGGGCGTGATTCCGGTTTGGTTCAGTATTCGGGCAGGCAGCGGGCATTAAGATCGCTATCACCTGCCCCTGCCACACTCAAAGTACTCAAAGGACCATTTCCACAACTAGCTCCCCAACCCTCAATCACTGGCCCTCCCATAAGAAATAATAGAGCTTCAGCAGGACCTAAGGGAATTTCACAACTTTTATGTGCCTTTAAAAAGCACCAGAAGTACAAACCAATTTAAAGCCGGCTCCTAGTCACTACCAGGAATGTGGCTTTTCTATATGTACAGATAGGATTCCCTCAGTAACCAAGATTATTTAAACATCAAACAGCACTTTTACAAGGACTGTTTACCAATTAAATACTGTAGGTGTTTCCAACCTACTGCTGGACATGTCTTTGATACTGTACCTGACTCAAAACAAGGCAGTATTCATCAGTACCAAAAGAGATATTAAGTAAACTTGGGGCAGCTGTAGGAAAAGTGAAGTACCTGCTTATTTACCAAACAAAGCAGCAAAATCAAGTAAATATTTTGTCTTCTATCATAGAATCATAGAATGGTTACAGCACAGAAGGCCATTCGGCCCATCGAGTCTGTCCCTGTTCTCTGCATGAGAACTGCCAGCCCTTTCCCCATAGACCTGTAAATTATTTTCCTTCAGGTAATTATCAAATTCCCTTTTGAAAGCCACGCTTGAGTCTGCCTCCACCATCCTTTCAGGCAGTGCATTCGAGATTCTAAACACTCGCTGTCTCAAAAGGTTTTTCCTCGTGTCACCCTGGTTCGTCTGTCAATCACCTTAAATCTGTGTCCTCTGGTTCTCGACCCTTCTGTCAAAGGGAACAGTTTCTCTCGATCCACTCTGACTAGACCCCTCATGATTTTGAACACCTCTATCAAATCTCCTCTCAATCTTCTCTGCCCTAAGGAGAACAACCCCAGCTTCTTTAGTCTATCCACGCAACTGAAGTCTCTCATCCCTGGAATAATTCTTGTAAATCTTTTCTGCACCCTCTCTAATGCGTTCACATCCTTCCTAAAGTGTGGTGCCCAGAATTGGACACAATACTCCAGTTGAGGCCGAACCGGTGTTTTATAAAGCTTCATCATAACTTCCTTGCTTTTGTATTCTATGTCTCTATTTATGCAACCCAGTATCCCATATCCTTTTTTAACCGCTTTCTGAACCTGCCCTGCCACCTTCAATGATTTGTGCACATATACCCCCAGGTCTCTCCATTCATGCACATCCTTTAGAATTGTTCCCTTTAGTTTATATTGCCTCTCCTCATTCTTCCTACAAAAATGTATCACTTCGCACTTTTCTGTCTTAAATTTCATCTGCCACGTGTCCGCCCATTTCGCCAGCCTGTCTATGTCTGCCTGAAGTCTATCACTATCTCCTTACTGTTCACTATGCTTCCAAGTTTTGTGTCATCTGGAAATTTTGAACTCCCAAATCCAAGTCATTTATATATATCAAGAAAAGCAGTGGTCCTAGTACCAACCCCTGGGGAAACATCACTGTATACCTTCCTCCAGTCCGAAAAAACAACCGGTCACCACTATCTGTTTCCTGTCACTTTGCCAATTTTGTATCCTTGCTGCCACTGTCCCTTTTATTCCATGGCCTTCAACTTTGATGGCAAGCCTTTTATGTGGCACTTTATCATATGCCTTCTACAAATTTTATATATTTCTATTCATTGTGAACTGAAAATGGAATGCTGGAAACAAGAGATCGCAATGCATCCTTTCTTCTCAAATGAGACTTCAACGGTATACATGCACATAAATGGCAAGAAAAGGCCATCAGGCCAATCAGTGCGAGTTCCATCTAAATAGTGCAACCTCATGCATCGCCTATCCCTATCTCTTGCATTTACCTTATAGGGTGCCCTCTGTATGTCTGCCAGGTTTTATTGAGCAAGGCATCCATGGCAGGCGCCCCACTCAGTGGGCAATTAAAAATAATAGGACCATGATTTATATCAAGAAAATAGCAGCGTATAAGTAGTCTGTGGGGTGGGAAATGATCAGTGCACAGCTTGGACTTTAACACCTGGGGCTGGATTTTCGGCTTTTCCGATTTCGGGGCGCTAATCGCAGCGGGGCGATCCCGATGCCGTCTGAAAACAGTTTGCGCCTTTGACTGGAAATCTCAGCAAAAAATTAGGATCCATGATCAGGGGCATTAAATCAGGAGTTACACAACGGACTTTGTGCGCCCAAGCCAAAAATCGCGGCATTAAAAGAGGCGACCATTTTGCGCACACGCAGTCGCGTTTTTGTTGTCCCGGACACAGACGTTATTTCAGGACGCAGCAACTTCCTCCGCACAAGCGCAAATGATCCACCCGATTTCTGGCACTTCTGCAGAGATGGAGCAACAGGAGGCCAGGCTGCGTGTCATGCGTTTCTCAATGGAGGCAGCTGAGGCCTTAGTCCACGCAATGGAGAGGAGATGGACATCACTCCACCTGGTTTGGGGTGGGAGATCGCTCCCAACTATTTTCTAACAATGATGATGTGAAATTGCCCGGGAGATGTCTGCGGCAGACATGATTGCTAGAACTGGCACCCAATGTCGCAAAAAGTTCAACAAACTTACCAGGGTCGACAGGGTGAGCACCCTTCAAATTCATGCATGCCTGCTATCCTTCCAACATGAATTTCAGAAACTATGTGAAGTATTTCATGTATTTTCCCATTCTCAAAGACTTGCAGCCTGTGGTGTGGGTTTCACAATGTATCAGAAAGCTGAAGGCTGACTTCTCCAGCCATTGTCTCTTAATTAACGATGCATATACCCTCTTATATTCCCTAATCATTGAGAACTTAGTATTCGGCAGTCTCTCGTATTGAGGATGACTTACCTCACAAAATACTCCCACTGCTGATATGGGTTTCATAAAGATCACCTGCAGCCCCTATGCTACCTCACTCTCACCTTTTGCTCACAAAGCTCATGCAACATCCACACAGATTGAAGTAAAGACATTTCCACATCCACACAGTATGAACTATTGAACTATGGTAGGTATATGTGTCACAACAGGAGGTTGACTCTTTCTGAACCCATCCTATTTTTCGCATTGCAGGCGAAGATCTCACACAACAGGCGTGAGCAGTGCTGGACAGGTGGGGGCCCACCTCAGATCCTGGACGAGACAGATGTCGAGGAACGGATGTCTGCCATATTAGAGCATCAGCTCGGACAGTTGCCGGGGGAGATGCTGAGCCCCCTTCAGGTAGTGAGGGTATGTCAATGGATTGCGTGACTGATGTGACTTTATTGAGACGTATTATGAAGTGGCGTGGGGCCTTCACATATACATGTGCAATGCCACCTGCCTGCTATCACCCTGCCCCCCCCCCCCCCCCACCACCCTGCTGCTAACCACATGTCCGTTGTTTTCTGCTTGCAGAAGAACAGCCACAATCGTTCAGGAAGCAACAGACGTTCAGGAAGCCATCGACATCTGGCCATGGCGGAGATGATGAGGCAAGCGACGAGACTGCAATGCCTGAGCCGCAGAATCCATCAGTTGGCCCGTTGCAACAGAGCACATCTGGGGACAAGGCCTATTCCGTCTTTAGACGCTCTGATAATGACTCCACGAGGCAGTGTGTTATACTTGAACTGTAGTGACCTTAGTCCTTTATTGATAACTCCAGAGTGAGGATCACACCTGGTGGCCTGCTTTTTATACTAGGTCTGGCACACCTGTACAGGTAACCTACAAGTCTCCCACTGCTGTGCCCTCTGGTGGCACACCTTGTGATAGTAAAAACAGTAACCATGTAGGATACATGACATCACTCTCTCCCAAGCCTTTAGTGCAAATCGCCTCTGCATTGACTGTGCTCTGGGCTTAGCTCTATCTGGTTGACCCTTGGCGGGTCGTTTCCAACTTGGGTGAGTGGGTGGTGTTGGTGTTCGTTGTCAGTGAAGTGTTGGTGGTTTATGTTTGTGTGTCCATGACCACTCCATTCTCTCCCCCCCCGCACATACAGATGGTGCCGTTGGCTCATTACATTCATGTCAAAATAAAAAATTGCATTTACAGTGTTGCATTTGTGGTGCATGCTTGGAATATTCTTGGTGAGGATAAACTAGTGTCAGGACTGTCGGATGGTGTCCAGGTAGGCTGGTGACGGTGCAGTGCCCAATGCTGGCAGTGGGAACCCAGTTGGATCAAGTTGCCTGCTCTCGGGTCTTTTGCCGTTATTCCTAGCGTTGGGCAGGTTCACAGATGCCTGTGACCTCGCTGACCGCTCCTTGCACACCGGGTCGCTGCTGCTGTCTGAGGGGCAGTAACCTAGCAGTACACAGAGAACTGCTGACTCGCTTGCCTGGGCGTTATTTGGTTTGGGATCCTGGCTGGTTCCGGTTCCATTTGGGAGAACTGTTGCGGGTGACCCTTCACTCCCGAGTATGGATTTGGTGGCGATAGGGTCTGGGGGCTGCGCCTTGGCACAATTTGCTCTTTAAGGCTCATGGCGGTTGGTGCCATCGGGTGCCTGAGAGGTGGAGCTGATCAGGGGCAGGGTATCGATACTGGTGCCATTGCCCTCCTGAAATCACTTGCTCTGCAGCTTGTATGTATTGGCTGCTTGTGGCCACACTACTAAATTGGGTAGCTCGCTGGAACTGTGTGCTCCCAATGGGTGTCTGCCCGCTGTATTGACTGAATGCAGTTGAAATCCTACATCACACAACTTTTCATTATTCATGGTAAGTAACCTGTAGCTCCGATCGTGATCACACAACTTTTCTTTGCTTATTGCATGTACACAATTCCGATCGTTAATTACACTGTTTACATTTAACTCACAGTTGCTCTTACATTGATTAAGAATGTGGAACCGTCCCTTTAAGTGTGGTGGGTTGCAGGCTTCCTTTAAGACAGCCTTGCTATCTTTACCCCAATCCTCTTCTCCGTTTGGTGCCACATGTTATTCCATCAGCGCTGCACCTCGTGGTCTGGCCGCCGCCATTTTTTCTTCAGCGCATCACCTCGTGGTTTGGGCACCATCTTTCCTCCATCCACGATGTCTACTGCGGTGATCCACTTTGCCCTGGGTTCTGCCACGGAAGACGGGAGGTCGCCTTTGGAACCGATTTTCTTCCTCCGGACTCCTGCCACTGGAGCCTGGAAGGTGTGTTCGGGTCATTTCAGCTGGATCATCTCCATGCAGTCATGCTGGGCGGTCTTTGCTGGTCTGTTCTCTGGTGCCGGATCCAACCTCAGGTGAGGGCTTGCTTTGCCTCTGAGCGTGGAGGACGTCGATCGCTGGAGGTATGAAATCTTCCCAGTGCCAATGGATCTTCTCCATCAACCTTCTTCCGAGTAGTGTTGGTCCATCACCAGCAACAATCCATAGGGGTAACTTGTGCACCGTGCCATCATGGAGTACCTTTACATCCGCACTACCAACGACTGGGATGAGTTTATTGGTGTAGTTGAGCAGCTTTGCCTGAACCGGGACCAACTTGGGTCGTTCAGCTTGATTGTCCAACACCCTCTCAAAGGCTTCTTGATTTATTACTGACTGGCTCGCCCCGGTGTCCACTTCCACGAAGACTGGAACGCCATTTATCTCAACTTCCATCCTCAACAGAGAACACTCGGTGGTGAGGTAAACATGTCATGTACCTCATCGTGAGGCTGAGCTGCCTCTCTGACCATCGTTTCATAATCCGTGCTAGATTCATGGCCCTCTACAGACTCTTCAACACAGTGAGTCATATTTCTTTTTCCAACATTCCATTGACTCTGGATCAGTTCCTATGGAGTGGAGGGTAGCCAATGTAACCCCACTTTTTAAAAAAGGAGGGAGAGAGAAAACAGGGAATTATAGACCGGTCAGCCTGACCTCAGTAGTGGGTAAAATGATGGAATCAATTATTAAGGATGTCATAGCAGTGCATCTGGAAAATGGTGACATGATAGGTCCAAGTCAGCATGGATTTGTGAAAGGGAAATCATGCTTGACAAATCTTCTGGAATTTTTTGAGGATGTTTCCAGTAAAGTGAACAAAGGAGAACCAGTTGATGTGGTATATTTGGACTTTCAGAAGGCTTTCGACAAGGTCCCACACAAGAGATTAATGTGCAAAGTTAAAGCACATGGGATTGGGGGTAGTGTGCTGACGTGGATTGAGAACTGGTTGTCAGACAGGAAGCAAAGAGTAGGAGTAAACGGGTACTTTTCAGAATGGCAGGCAGTGACTAGTGGAGTGCCGCAAGGTTCTGTGCTGGGGCCCCAGCTGTTTACATTGTACATTAATGATTTAGACGAGGGGATTAAATGCAGTATCTCCAAATTTGCGGATGATACTAAGTTGGGTGGCAGTGTGAGCTGCGAGGAGGATGCTATTAGGCTGCAGAGTGACTTGGATAGGTTAGGTGAGTGGGCAAATGCATGGCAGATGAAGTATAATGTGGATAAATGTGAGGTTATCCACTTTGGTGGTAAAAACAGAGAGACAGACTATTATCTGAATGGTGACAGATTAGGAAAAGGGAAGGTGCAACGAGACCTGGGTGTCATGGTACATCAGTCATTGAAGGTTGGCATGCAGGTACAGCAGGCGGTTAAGAAAGCAAATGGCATGTTGGCCTTCATAGCGAGGGGATTTGAATACAGGGGCAGGGAGGTGTTGCTACAGTTGTACAGGGCCTTGGTGAGGCCACACCTGGAGTATTGTGTACAGTTTTGGTCTCCTAACTTGAGGAAGGACATTCTTGCTATTGAGGGAGTGCAGCGAAGGTTCACCAGACTGATTCCCGGGATGGCGGGACTGACCTATCAAGAAAGATTGGATCAACTGGGCTTGTATTCACTGGAGTTCAGAAGAATGAGAGGGGACCTCATAGAAACATATAAAATTCTGACGGGGTTAGACAGGTTAGATGCAGAAAGAATGTTCCCAATGTTGGGGAAGTCCAGAACCAGGGGTCACAGTCTGAGGATAAGGGGTAAGCCATTTAGGACCGAGATGAGGAGAAACTTCTTCACCCAGAGAGTGGTGAACCTGTGGAATTCTCTACCACAGAAAGTAGTTGAGGCCAATTCACTAAATATATTCAAAAGGGAGTTAGATGAAGTCCTTACTACTCGGGGGATCAAGGGTTATGGCGAGAAAGCAGGAAGGGGGTACTGAAGTTTCATGTTCAGCCATGAACTTATTGAATGGCGGTGCAGGCTAGAAGGGCTGAATGGCCTGCTCCTGCACCTATTTTCTATGTTTCTATGTTTCTATGTTTACACATTTGCTGGAAGTGGCCCTTTGTGCTACAGCCTTTACACACATAGTCTTTAAAGCAGCACTGGTGAGCCCTCCGCAACGCCAGCGTCGAGCTACTCAGTTAGCCCCCCCCCTCGGCGGACTTGCCGGGTTTGAGTCCTGAGGATGAGTCATCTGCCTAGAGCAGCAGGTCAAGGTCATGAATGCCTGGCTCATGGAGATGGCCTTCTGCAGTATGACTGTGGTAAACGCAGACAGTAGCTTATGAAGAAAGCCCTCATGGCTGATACCAATGACAAAGATATCCCGCAGCGCTTCGGTAAGGTGGTCGCCGAAATCACACGGTGTCGCCAGCCTCCTGAGGTCTGCAGCATATTTTGCAATTTCCTGGCCTTCGGGTCGTTGGTGGATGTAAAACCGGTGTCTGGCTGTGCGGATGCTCTCTTTGGGTTTGTGTTGTTCTTGGATCAGTGTTACAAGCTCCTCATACGTCTTGGTCGTTGTCGTCGTTGGTGGCAGCAAGTCCCTGACGAGGCCATAGGCGGTGGGCCCACAACTGGTTAGCAGGGTATCTCTGCGCCTATCAGCCAGTGTGGCCGGATTCTCGCCTGCCAGGTTGTTTGCTGTGAAGAAATGGTCGAGCCTCTCCACGAAGCCATCCCAATCATCACCATCGGCGAACTACTGCAACGTACCAAGGCGAGCCATTTTCGCATGAAGGTCCGCAATCTCGTCGCCAATTATTATGTCTTTAGATGCTCTGATAATGACTCCACAAGGCAGTGTGTTATACTTGAACTGTAGTGACCTTAGTCCTTTATTGATAACTCCAGGGTGAGGATCACACCTGCTAGCGTGCCTTTTATACTAGGCCTGGCACACCTGTACAGGTAACCTACAAGTCTCCCACTGCTGTGCCCGCTGGTGGCACACCTTGTGATAGTACCAACAGTAACCATGTAGGATACATTTCAAGGGCAATTTCCCTGGTTTTGATTCATCGGAGGCTCCTGGCCCCAATCACCTCAGCAACGCAGTGCAAGAGGAGAATCTCGGAGGCCAGCTCTCCGGAGGTTGAGTCAGCAAAGTAGGTCTACTCAACAACAGGCAAACATGGAACTGGACTTGGTGGAAATGTCCAGGAAAACACAGACGTGCACTGTGAGCTCATGGCTGCATTGGGTCGGATCACAGAGAGCATCGACAGGCTTTCTGCGACTGTTGCGGAGGCAGCGTCACGCATTGTCGGTGCAACTCAGGACTCCAGCGATGCCATCATTGCCCACTCACAGAGGCTGGTGGCCTCCAGCAGCAACAGTGGTGTACCAGAGTGTGCGGTGCGTGCCCATGATCATGTTGCAGCATTGACTGAATCGCAGGCACAAACTATGCTGCAGCTTGGTGATGTGACGCAGTGGATGACTGGTGCCAACCTCTCTGTGTTCCCCACTGTCCAACGGGAAAGGGACAGTGCCGAAGCAGGCCGACAAGTTGTGGAGACACATCATGCTCCAGATGTTAAGGTCCAGCCCTGTCAGAGTCTCAGTGGCTCCCAGGAAATGGAAGGTGCTGTCCTTCCTCAGGATGACAGCATTCCGGCTCCCATCACTGACTCTCCAACCGTGCACCATACGCGATACACACCCGAGCCACCAGTGACTGATTCTGCCAATGATGAGGCGCTGCAGTCTGCAGCCAGGCCTTCCAGGCCCAGAGCTGGTCCAGGGCACCCATGCCGCCTGCATTGTCTACCCCTGCCCCCCACTAACACAGCAGCCCTCACGCAGCTTTGCTGTAGGAGAAGGAGCAGCAGGAGTAGGAGGGCGATGAAGGGAAGCGGGGAGGCAAATCTCAGGGCAAGTTCCATTAAGGGTTGAGACAGCATTCTGCAGATGGCTTGATCTATTATGAGAACGCCTGTAAATAGTTGTTTTTTAATAATGACACAAGACTCCCAAAGTAAGCGCTCTACTTGGAACTCCAACACGGCAATTGAGCCCAAGCTGGGCAGAGGAAATGTTTCAAGGACACCCTCAAAGCCTCCTTGATGAAATCCAACATCCCCACCGACACTTGGGTGTCCGTGGCCAAAGACCGCCCCAAGTGAAGGAAGTGCATCCGGGAAGGCGCTGAGCACCTCGAGTCTCATCGCCGAGAGCATGCAGAAACCAAGCGCAGGCAGTGGAAAGAGCGTGCGGCAAACCTTTCCCACCCACCCTATCCTTCGGCTATGTGTCCCACCTGTGACAGGGACTGTAATTCCCGTATTGGACTGTCCAGTCACCTAAGAACTCACTTTTAGAGTGGAAGCAAGTCTTCCTCGATTTCGAGGAACTGCCTATGATGATGAAATAGTTGTTTTTTAATAATGCACTCGTTGTTAAGTTACTTGCAGCAGAACGTTGTTTATTGTATCATTTGGTTTTGTTGGGGTGCATTGTTTGTAACTTTTTTTGATAAAGATGTTACTTTGATCCTTTGCTGCTGGTGTTGTGTGTATCATTCAAAAACTCAATGTAGATGCGCCTGTATGGTGGCACATAGAGTGGCCAGTATTGTATACATCCCTCAAGTTTCTCCATCCTTGTGCATGAAACACAAAAGGATAGTATGCAGATACAGCAAAGGATCAGGAAGTTTCAATGGAATCTTGGCCTTTATTGCAAAGGGGATGAAGTATAATAGCAGGGAAATCTTGCTACAGCAATATAAGGTATTGGTGATGATACATCCTTGCTATACAGTATAAATGCACATGAGGCCCATGCTTGAGAGAAGGTCAGTCTGTGACCTGTCCTTTATTCCTTAGCACTCAAGTGATGGAAGTGGGTGGAGTTTCCCCTTTTAAACCTGAAGGTCCAGGTTTGGAGTGCCTCCCACAAGTTCACCACCTAGTGGTCATTGTTCTCACAATGTGCAACTTAGGTCAGATTATGCATGGGTCACAATGCTGGTTGAATACATGACATCACCTCCCCCCCAAAGTCTTGTTGGGATCACAGGTTGAGTCTCTCTGGTGGTTTACGCTCTCTTGTAGAGCGCCTGAGTTGGGGCTCCGGTTGTTGGGCGCTGGTCTGAGTGTCTGCTGTTTGCGGTGAACTCTATATCGTGTTCTTCCTCTGCTTCTTCTATGGGGTTGCTGAACCTCCTTTTTGTTTGATCCACGTGTTTGCGGCAGATTTGTCCATTGGTAAGTTTAACTACCAGAATCCTATTTCCCTCTTTGGCAATCACAGTGCCTTCGAGCCATTTGGGCCCTGCAGCGTAGTTGAGGACAAAAAAAGGGTCATTTACATCAATACATCACGCCCTCGCATTCCTGTCATGGTAGTCATATTGTGACTTGCGCCTGCTCTCGACAATTTCTTTCATGGTGGGGTGTATAAGGGATTACCGGGTTTTGAGCGTCCTTTTCATTAGCAGCTCTGCGGGTAGAACCCCTGTGAGCGAGTGTGGTCGGGATCTGTAGGCCAACAGGAAGCGTGATAAGCAGCTTTGTAGGGAACCCCCTTGGATTCTGATCATTCCCTGTTTGATTATCTGCACTGCTTGTTCTGCCTGGCCGTTTGAGGCCGGCTTGGATGGTGCTGTTCTGACATGGTTATTCCATTGCCTGCCATGAAGTCCTGAAATTCAGTGCTTGTGAAGCACGGGCCATTGTCGCTGACCAAGATGTCCGGTAGACCGTGGGCGGCGAACATTGCCCGGAGACTTTCTACCGTGGCAGAGGATGTGCTTGAATTTAAAATGTCACACTCGATCCATTTGGAGAAGGCGTTTACTACAACCAAAAATATATTTCCCATGAAAGGACCTGCGTAGTCCACATGGATGCGTGACCATGGCTTGGCGAGCCAGGACCAGGGGCTAAGGGGGGCTTCCCTGGGTGCATTGCGCAGCTGAACACACATGTTGCACCTGCGAACGCAAAGTTCCAGATCTGCATCTATCCCTGGCCACCAAACATGTGACCTGGCAATTGCCTTCATCATGACAATGCCCGGGTGCCCATTGTGGAGTTCTCTGATGAACACCTCTCTGCCCATCTGGGGCATGACTGCGCGGTTTCCCCACAGTAGGCAATCAGCCTGAATCGAGAGTTCATCCCTGCGCCTGTGAAATGGTTTAAATTCCTCAGGGCATGCCCTGTACGTGGCTGCCCAGTCCCCATTCAGGACACATTTCTTGACTAGAGACAATAGCGGGTCTCTATTTGTCCAGACTTTAATCTGACGGGCTGTCACGGATGAGCCTTCGCTTCCAAAAGCTTCAACAGCCATGACCATCTCAGCAGCATGCTCGGTAGCCGCCTCAGTGGTGGCTAGTGGGAGCCTGCTGAGTGCATCGGCGCAGTTTTCGGTGCCCGGTCTGTGCCGAATTGTATAGTCATAGGCGGCTAACGTGAGTGCCCACCTCTGTATTAGGCCGATGCGTTTGCATTTATGGCCTTGTTGTCAGCCAAAAGGGACGTTAGGGATTTGTGATCTGTCTCCAGCTCAAATTTCCTGCCAAACTGATACTGGTGCATTTTCTTTACCGCATATACACATGCGAGCGCCTCCTTTTCTACCATCCCCTAGCCCCTTTCTGCCTGGGACAGACTTCTGGAAGCATAAGCTACCAGCTGTAACTGACCCTTGGCATTAACATGCTGCAACACACACCCGACACCATAGGACGACGCATCGCACGTTAACACAAGTTTCTTACATGGGTCATATAGCATTAACAGATTGTTGGAACATAACAAATTGCATGCTCTATTAAAAGCCCTTTCCTGTCCCCCCAGACCCATTCACGACCTTTGCGTAGCAGCACGTGTAGCGGCTCTAGCAGCGTGCTCAATTTGGGAAGAAAGTTCATAAAATAGTTCAGGAGCCCCAGGAATGAACGCAGCTCCGTCGTGTTACGGGGTCTGGGTGCTCTCTGGATTGCTTCCGTCTTGGAAGCAATGGGCCTGATCCCGTCTGCTGCTACCCTCATCCCCAGGAATTCTACCTCTGGAGCTAGGAAGACGCACTTCGCCTTTTTCAGTCGCAGCCCTATCCGGTCCAGTCTGCTTAGCACCTCCTCCAGGTTGTGCAGGTGTTCTTCAGTATCGTACGTAACCCGTGATGAGGATGTCGTCCTGAAAAACCACTGTCTCTGGAATCGACTTGAGGAGGCTTTCCATATTTCATTGGAAGATCGCGGCGGCCGAGCGAATCCCGAACGGACATCGGTTGTACGCAAATAACCTCTTGTGTGTCGTGATGGTGATCAGCTTCTTCGACTCCCTCGCCAGCTCCTGGGTCATGTAAGCTGAGGTCAGGTCCAATTTTGAAAAAAGTTTGCCACCAGATAGTGTCCCAAAGAGGTCCTCCGCTCTCGGTAGCGGGTACTGGTCTTGGAGTGACACCCGATTGATGGTGGCCTTGTAATCACACATATCCTGACCGACCCATCCGCCTTGAGCACCGGCACAATCGGGCTCGCCCAGTCACTGAATTCGACTGGCGAGATGATGCCTTCCCTCAGCAGGAGGTCCAATTCGCCTTCTATCTTTTCCCGCATCACGTACGGCACCGCTCTGGCCTTGTGGTGTACTGGCCTGGCATCCGGGTTTATGTGAATCACTACCTTGGCCTCCATGAAAGTGCAAATGCTGGGTTGAAATAAGGAGTCAAATTTGTCCAGGATCTGTGAGCATAATACTCACTCCACAGAAGAAATTGCATTGACATCGCCCCATTTCCAGTTCATGACAGCAAGCCAACTCCTCCCCAATAGTGCGGGACCATCCCCCGGGACAACCCAGAGTGGAAACCTGTTCTCTGAATCTTTGTGGGTCACGACTACCGTGGCGCTGCCTAGCACCAGAATGATCTCCTTTGTGTATGTCCGTAGCTGTGCATGAATCGGCGATAATTTTGGCCTCCTGGCCTTGGACGCCCACAACTTTTCGAACTGTTTGATACCAATCAGGGACTGGCTGGCCCACGTGTCTAGCTCCATTGATACTGGGATGCCATTGAGGAGCACTTTCATCATTATCGGTGGCGCCCTGGTGTATGAATTGTATACATGCTCCACATGAACTCGCTGAACTTCAGCTTCCAGCGATTTCCCCCAGCGTTCATTTCTGCAATTTCTGCAAACTCCGGCTGAGTGTGTGCCTCCACGCCTCCAACATGAGCTGTTGTTGGAAACAAAAGGTCCCTTGTCAGTCGATCGTCCCTGACTGCCCCTGTGACTGTCCTTGAATGCGCCATTAACAAGTGTTGATGGCCCCATTACTGGCCGCATTGTCCCTTGCAATGGCGTGAATCGCCGTTCAGCTTGCCATTGTCTCTGTCGAACTCCCCCTCTGGGTTCGACTACATGTTGGGGCATGCCCGATTGCCCTTGTCTGCCTGGAGAACTGTGTGCTGCTTTAACAATGTTGAATCTCTGTCCCAACCATTCCTTAACACAGTACCTCTCGTCTGTTCTGCTAGTGGCCATGCTCACGTGGTTTCAATCCCAGTTTCTTGTCGCCATTGATACGTCCTTACTATACAGTATAAATGCACACGAGGCCCATGCTTGAGAGAAGGTCAGTCTGTGACCTGTCCTTTATTCCTTAGCACTCAAGTGATGGAAGTGGATGGAGCTTCCCCTTTTAAACCTGAAGGTCCAGGTTAGGAGTGTCTCCCACAAGTTCACCACCTTGTGGTCATTCTTCTTATAGTGTACAACTTAGGTCAGATTATACATGGGTTACAATGTTGGTTGAATACATGACAGGTGAGGCCACACCTGGAATACTGCATGCAGTTTTGGTTTCCATATTTACGAAAGAATATACTTGCTTTGGAGGCAGTTCAGAGAAGGTTCACTCGGTTGATTCCGGGAATGAGGTGGTTGACTTATGAGGAAAGATTGAATAGTTTGGGCCTCTACTCATTGGAATTCAGAAGAATGAGAGATGATCTTATAGAAACGTGTAAGATTATGAGGGGGCTTGACAAGGTGGATGCAGTGAGGATGTTTCCACTGGTGGGGGAGACTAGAACTAGAGGGCATGATCTTAGGAAAAGGGGCCGCCATTTAGAACTGAGATGAGGAGAAATTTCTTCTCTCAGAAAGTTGTGAATCTGTGGACTTCACTGCCTCAGAGAGCTGTGGAAGCTGGGGCATTAAATAAATTTAAGACAGAAATTGACAGTTTCTTAAACGATAAGGGGATAATGGGTTATGGGGAGCGGGCAGGGAAGTGGAGCTGAGTCCATGATCGGATCAGCCATGATCTCATTGAATGGTGGAGCAGGCTTGAGGGGCCTTATGGCCTACTCCTGCTCCTATTTCTTATGTTCATATGTTCTTAGTCAACCAAACTGGTCCATTATGAGCTGGAGATGTATGGTTCTTGCTCCTGCAGCATCTGGACGCTGCCTCTCTCGTGGATGTGGTAGCTGTGCAATCAGGGCCTTGCCAGGCTCCTCTTCATTGTCCCCCTCCTCCTCCTGAGGTAGGCCTGTAATCCCCACTGACAATGCATGAACCCTCATGATGGTCAATTTGTGCAGCACACCACAATGAATTTGAAGACATGTTCAGGGGAGTATTGAAGGCTCCTTCCAGAGTGGTCCGGGCATCGGAAGCACTGCTTGAGCACCCCAATTGTCTGTTCGATGATGTTGCAGGTGGCTGCATGGTTCTCATTATAGTGCTGCTCGGCGTCAGTGGTGAGGTTATGGAGGGGCATCATGAGCCAGGTCGCTAGGCCATATCCTTTGTCCCCAATCAGCCAGCTCTGCCCTTCCCTTTGTCGCTGAAACATTTGTGGGACACTGCTCTCACACAAGATGAAAACATAATGTGCGCTTCCTGGGTAGCAGGCATTCACTGCGAGGATGCGCTGTGTTTGGTTGGACACCAGCTGGACGTTTAGGGAGTGGTATTCCTTTTGGTTTCTGAATACCTCTGTGTTGTCCAATGGTGTTCGCAAGGCCACATGTGTGCAGTCAATAGCTCCTTGAACCCTCGGGAAGCCTGCAATTCTGCCAAACCCACATGCCTGCTCATTCTGGCTGTACTTGCTCATTGGGAACTTTATGAAGTCCATTCTGCGGTCGTACAAAGCCCTTGTGACTTGGCAAATGCAGCGATGTGTAGCCTACTGAGAGACGCTGCAATTGTCCCCTGTTGCTGTCTGGAAGGAGTCGGAGGCATAGAACGCCAGCACCACAGTCACCTTCACCTCAATGAGCAGCGCAGTTGTGTTGGCATTGGAAGGCTTTAGGTCTGCCTGTAGGAGCTGGCATATCTCTGTTAGCACTTCCTTTCGGAAGCACAGCCTTCTCACACACTGCTCCTCAGAGAGCGGGAGGTATGAGCGTTGTTCCCTGTAAACCCGTCAGGGTAAGGCCTCCTTCCCAGACATCTTCGGCCTCTCCTCATCTGTGGCCTGACATGGCCAGCAGTCCTTCTCTTAGCCTGCCAATAGCAACCAGCATGATACACTGGCAAACTAGTAATGCCCCCATTAAATTCTCTCACTAACCTTGTAAGGACACTGTAATTGCAGATAAAACTGCCATTTGCAAGTCGGAGCTTGACACAACGTGTTGTGCGCAACCGTTGCAATCAATGTGATCTGCGATGTAGGATCCTCCTTCCTCCATTTAAATACACCACCAATACCACCTGCTGCACCCTGGGAAAGCCGTTTTTTTCAGACATTTCCCGGGGTGGACATTAAATGAGGCGAAAAGGCCGAATTTTCCATCCGGGGTGCAAGCACAATGTTGCACAACGATTGACGTCATGATCTCAGTCAAACTGGAGAACGGGGCGGTAAGTGTTTGCGCCGGCGTAAATCAGGTGCCTAATTTACTGGCTGGGCGATAAAACCTGGCACTTGGCATTATGCCCAGAAACACAATTTACTGCCCCTCCGGGGCACAAACAGAAACGCAAAAGAGCAGAAAATCCAGTCCCAGGTTTCTGCCTGGTGGAGGAAGTTAGAATCACCTCTTCGGTTTTTAGGAATGGGTCAGCTGCTACTTATTTACCTTACCTGCTGATGGCAGAATCCTGAAACTGGTCAGTGGCAGAATTGTAAAGTAAAGGCATCCATCAATCATTTCCTTTGAGCAAACACCATTGACAGTGTGTGATCTGGTGCTGTCAGCAGGACAGTGTACCTGAAATAAAGCCAATGACCCTTGCTTTAATTGTTGGGCTGCATTCGATGATAATGATGCACGAAGGTTGAAATTATTTCTACATTTAAAAAATTCAGGAGTTGGCACCACCACCGATCTCTTGACGTTGGCTGCAGTTAGAAAGGCATAAGCTCCTTCTGTGAAATAAGTATAAACTGCCAAATTTACCATGTTCCAAAAATAGAAAGACCATTTTTTTTCCCCTGGGTTTCATGAGTGGCTGCTAGATTTGCACCTGATAGAGGCCAGTGTCAGGTCAAATGTAAACAAGGGAAGATAGTACCTGTGTAGTGGCCCAGTTATTGTGAAAACAGCACTGCAACTTAAAAGCACCTTTAGACTAGCTTTAGGCTGGAAGGTCATTGACCTGAAACATGGCCCTGAAATCCTGGCCTCCCCAGGTCCATACGGAGTGTGTACAGATCCGGGAAGGCATCGCAAAAGGCCATTTTCGGCGCGCAATGCGCATGTGCCAAAAAACGGCTTTGCCGATCTGTCAAGTTCTGGCTTGACAGATGGCCACATCTCGGGGAGAGGGACATTCCCACGGCAGAGATTGGGCTATTTGCCCATCTCTTGCCATCCGAATGTCCTTAAAACTGTTGCACCTGGTAAAAGCAGGTGCATAGCCTACTTTTACCAGCGTAAAAGTTTTAAAACATACAAAAACATATAAAAATAAAATTTGAAAAACACATTTTAATGTTAAAAACCCTGTCCATTAAGGTAATTTTATTTTAAACCATAATTAAAAATCTTTTTTAAAAAATCAGAAAAATATATATTTTTTCTAAGATGTGTATTAACTTTAATTTAAATTAATGTTAAATATGTGATTTTTTCCCCTATTTTTATTGGTGTTTTGGGGTGTTTCTCAATCATAATAATGAGAACTCCTATTTAAGAAGTTTCCATTATTATGAATGAGAAAATACTTTACCTGGATTGGCTGCCCAGTGCCATGTGACTCCAGCTTCAGCTCGACGTCCGTCCAGATGTGCACGCGCTCCGATGCGCAGGCAGAAGAGGCCTCAGGACCGGGATCTCTGGTGGGCGCAGCAGCAAATAGTAAGTGCGCATCTTTTCACTAGAATTGAGTCAAACACCTGCGGGAAGAAGAAACCGGGATTTCAGGGCCATGAGCTCTGTTTTTCTCTCCATAGATGCTGCCGAATCTGCTCAGTGTTTTCCACCATTTTCTGTTTTTCAGCATCTACAGTATTTTGCATTTGTTTTAGACTGGCTCAGTTTATTTCTACTCCCAACTTCTGCCAAACTGGATTCATTTAGATTGCAGATTTGGGCTCACATGTATCCCCATGCTCATCACATAGGCTCAAGATGTACCACAACTGCATCCGAATAATATTCTGACATTACTTAAGTAATGCCTTCATGTTAACTTTTACATCTTAATACTGTTTACTCAAGCAAACCTCAATACTAGAAGGCTACTGTGCCCATATAGCACTGCCCAATAAATTAGCAATTATTATATGTATTAGCATCTATACATAAAAGATCTGTTCTTAGCCAAATGTCTTGTTTAATAAAACATCTCCATCATTAGTGAACCATTTATTTGGTATGGAATGTGTTTTATAGTACAAACAACGTTTGGTTTGATGGTGTGTATTTGTCAGCAAATGTGAGTAATTTATTTGCCATCTGGAATATGCTATTAATTAATTTTTTCTCCAGTTGTTTATTAGTAGATTATTATTATAAGTGTGTGTGTTAAGTCTTTATGACAAATGAAAAATTTCTTGAACTGACCCTATTAGGACTCATTTAAAATACTCATTATAGGTACTAGATTTTAAAAGCCAGAGAATTTGCTTAATTAAGTTCAGGATAGGTTTACAGTGCATTTGTGTGATTAGAAATACATGTTCATAAATCTAGCAGGTTTCTCTATTGACTATAAGTAAGAATAATTACAAAGGCAAAAAGATGTATAAGTTGCAGATCTTATTCAGAGCTGGTTTCTTGGGTTGAATTAACAGAATCTATATTATTTATGTTCTTAAACATGGTGGGCAGGAGATTCCATTAGGTGATGCTATATTTTTCAGCACAATTCGTCAAAATCGGCCAAACCAGAAAAGGAGAGACTTGGATTTATATAGCACCTTTCACGATCACGGGATGTCACGAAGCGCTTTACAGCTAATGAAGTACTTTTGGAGTGTGATCACTGTTGCAATATGCAAACGCAGCAGCCAATTTGAGCACAAGCAAGATCCAACAAAGAGCAATTTGATAAGAGCCAGGTAATCTGTTTTTGTGATGTTGATTGAGGGATAAATACTGGCCAGGACACTGGGGAGAACTCCCATGCTCTTCTTCAAAATAGTGCCATGGGATCTTTTACATGCACTTGAGAGAGCAGACAAGGCCTCGGTTTGATGTCCCATCTGAAAGAGAGCACCTTTTACAGTGCAGCACTCCCTCAGCACCGCACTAGAATGTCAACCTAGATTTTTGTGCTTAACTTCATGGAGTGGGACTTGAACCCACAACCTTCTGACACAGAGGAAAGAGTGCTACTGACTGAGCTA
The DNA here is from genome assembly GCF_044704955.1 of Pristiophorus japonicus. NCBI lineage: Eukaryota > Metazoa > Chordata > Chondrichthyes > Pristiophoridae > Pristiophorus > Pristiophorus japonicus. The sequence continues at coordinate 50,419,855 of NC_091979.1, read as the reverse complement.
TAGCCAACACATATAGATTGGGCTAACCAAACTGGTAGCAGTACGGTGGAGGAGGATTTCCTGGAGTGTATTAGGGATGGTTTTCGAGACCAATATGTCGATGAACCAACTAGAGGACTGGCCATCCTAGACTGGGTGATGTGTAATGAGAAAGGACTAATTAGCAATCTTGTGCGAGGCCCCTTGGGGAAGAGTGACCATAATATGGTAGAATTCTTTATTAAGATGGAGAGTGACACAGTTAATTCAAAGACTAGGGTCCTGAACTTAAGGAAAGATAACTTTGATGGTATGAGACGTGAATTGGCTAGAATAGACAGGCAAATGATACCTAAAGGGTTGATGGTGGATAGGCAATGGCAAACATTTAAAGATCACATGGATGAACTTCAGCAATTGTACATCGCTGTCTGGAGTAAAAATAAAACAGAGAAGGTGGCTCAACCATGGCTAACAAGGGAAATTAGGGATACACCGCTTTGGGTACTGTTGAGGGGGATGACTCATCAGGGGAGGGCAGCAGTAGCCAAGTTCATGGCACCATGGGTGGCTCTGCTACACAGGAGGGCAGGAAAAGAGTGGGAGAGCTATAGTGATAGGGGATTCAATTGTAAGGGGAATAGATAGGCATTTCTGCGGCCGCAACCGAGACTCCAGTATGGTATGTTGCCTCCTTGGTGCAAGGGTCAAGGATGTCTCGGAGCGGGTGCAGGACATTCTGAAAAGGGAGGGTGAAAAGCCAGTTGTCGTGGTGCATATAGGTACCAACGATATAGGTAAAAAACGGGATGAGGTCCTATGAGACGAATTTAGGGAGCTAGGAGTTAAATTAAAAATTAGGACCTCAAAAGTAGTAATCTCAGGATTGCTACCAGTTCTACGTGCTAATCAGAGTAGGAATCGCAGGATAGCTCATATGAATACGTGACTTGAGCAGTGGCGCAGAAGGGAGGGATTCAAATTCCTGGGACATTGGAACCGGTTCTGGGGGAGGTGGGAACAGTACAAACCGGACGGTCTGCACCTGGGCAGGACTGGAACCAATGTCTTAGGGGGAGTGTTTGCTAGTGCTGTTGGGGAGGAGTTAAACTAATATGGCAGGGGGATGAGAACCTATGCAGGGAGACAGAGGGGAATAGAATGGGGGCAGAAGCAAAAGATAGAAAGGAGAATAGTAAAAGTGGAGGGCAGAGAAACCCAAGGCAAAAAACAAAAAGGGCCACATTACAGCAAAATTCTAAAGGGGCAAAGTGTGTTAAAAAGACAAGCCTGAAGGCTCTGTGCCTCAATGCGAGGAGTATTCGGAATAAGGTGGATGAATTAACTGCGCAGATAGCAGTTAACGGATATGATGTGATTGGCATCACGGAGACATGGCTCCAGGGTGACCAAGGCTGGGAACTCAATATCCAAGGGTATTCAGCATTTAGGAAGTATAGACAGAAAAGAAAAGGAGACGGGATGGCGTTGCTAGTTAAAGAGGAAATCAATGCAATTGTAAGGAAGGACATTAGCCTGGATGATGTGGAATCGGTATGGGTGGAGCTGCGGAATTCCAAAGGGCAGAAAGCGCTAGTGGGAGTTGTGTATAGATCACCAAATAGTAGTTGTGATGTTGGGGACAACATCAAACAAGAAATAAGGGATGTGTGCAATAAAGGTACAGCAGTAATCATGGGCGACTTTAATCTACATATTGATTGGGCTAACCTAACTGGTAGCAATGTGGTGGAGGAGGATTTCCTGGAGTGTATTAGGGATGGTTCTCTACACCAATATGTGGAGGAACCAACCAGGGAGTTGGCCATCCTAGACTGAGTGATGTGTAATGAGAAGGGAGTAATTAGCAATCTTGTTGTGCGAGGCCCCCTGGGGAAAAGTGACCATAATATGGTACAATTCCTTATTAAGATGGAGAGTGACAGAGTTAATTCGGAAACTAGGGTCCTGAACTTAAGGAAAGGTAACTTCGACGGTATGAGGCGTGAATTGGCTAGAATAGACTGGCAAAGAAAACTTAAAGGGTTGACGGTGGATAAGCAATGGCAAACATTTAAAGATCACATGGATGAACCTCAACAATTGTACATCCCTGTCTGGAGTAAAAATAAAACTGGCAAGGTGGCTCAACCATGGCTAACAAGGGAAATTAAGGATGGTGTTAAAGCAAAGGAAGGGGCATATAAATTGGCGAGAAAAAGCAACAAACCTGAGCACTGAGAGAAATTTAGAATTAAACAGAGGAAGACTAAGAGTTTAATTAAGAGGAGGAAAATAGAGTACGCAAGGAAGCTTGCAGGGAACATAAAAACTGTCTACGAAAGCTTCTATAAATATGTGAAGAGAAAAAGATTAGTAAAGACAAACGTAGGTCTCTTGCAGTCAGATTCAGGTGAATTTATAATGGGGAACAAAGAAATGGCAGACTAATTGAACCAATACTTCAGTTCTGTCTTCACGAAGGAAGATACAAATAACCTACCGAATGTATTAGGGGACATTGGGTCTTGTGAGAAGGAGGAACAGAAGGATATCCTTATTAGGCACGAAATTGTGTTTGGGAAATTGATGGGATTGAAGGCCGATAAATCCCCGGCGCCTGATAGTCTGCATCCCAGAGTACTTAAGGAAGTGGTCCTAGAAATAGTGGATGCATTGGTGATCATTTTCCAACAGTCTATCGACTCTGGATCAGTTCCTATGGACTGAAGGGTAGCTAATGTAACACCACATTTTAAAAAAGGAGGGAGAGAGAAAACGGGTAATTATAGACAGGTTTGCCTGACATCAGTAATGGGGAAAATGTTGGAATCAATCATTAAGGATAAAATAGCAGCGCATTTGGAAAGCAGTGACAGGATTGGAACAAGTCAGCATGGGTTTTTATGAAAGGGAAATCATGCTTGACGAATCTTCTGGAATTTTTTGAGGATGTAACTAGCAGAGTGGATAAGGGAGAACCAGTGGATGTGGTGTATTTGGACTTTCAAAAGGCTTTTGACAAGGTCCCGCACAAGAGATTGCAGAATCAAAGCGCATTGTATTGGGGGTAATGTACTGGCTTGGATAGAGAACTGGTTGGCAGACAGGAAGCAGAGAGTCGGGATAAACGGGTCCTTTTCAGAATGGCAGGCAGCGACTAGTGGAATGCCGCAGGGCTTAGTGCTGGGATCCCAGCTATTTACAATATACATTAACGATTTAGATGAAGGAATAGAGTGTAATATCTCCAAGTTTGCGGATGACATTAAATTGGGTGGCGGTGTGAGCTGTGAGGAGGACGCAAAGAAGCTGCAGGGTGACTTGGACAGGTTAGGTGAGTGGGCAAATGCATGTCAGATGCAGTATAATGTTGATAAATGAGAGGTTATCCATTTTGGGGGCAAAAACATGAAGACAGAATATTATGTGAATGGCGGCAGATTAGGAAAAGGGGAGGTGCAACGAGACCTGGGTATCATGGTTCATCAGTCACTGAAAGCGGGCATGCAGCTACAGCAGGCGGTAAAGAAGGCAAATGGTATGTTGGCCTTCATAACTAGGGGACTTGAATATAGGAGCAGGGAGTTGTACAGGGCCTTAGTGAGGCCTCACCTGGAATATTGTGTTCAGTTTTGGTCTCCTGGTCTGAGGAAGGACGTTCTTGCTATTGAGGGAGTGCAGCGAAGGTTCACCAGACTGATTCCAGGGATGGTTGGGCTGTCATATGAGGAGAGACTGGATCAACTGGGCCTTTATTCACTGCAGTTTAGAAGGATGAGAGGGGATCTCATAGAAACATATAAGATTCTGACGGGACTGGAGAGATTAGATGCGGGAAGAATGTTCTTGATGTTGGGGAAGCCCAGAACCAGGGGACATAGTCTTAGGATAAGGGGTAGGCCATTTAGGACTGAGATGAGGAGAAACTTCTTCACTCAGAGAGTTGTTAACCTGTGGAATTCCCTGCCGCAGAGAGTTGTTGATGCCAGCTCATTGGATATATTCAAGAGTGAGTTAGATATGGCCCTTACGGCTAAAGAGATCAAGGGGTATGGAGAGAAAGCTGGAAAGGGGTACTGAAGGAATGATCAGCCATGATCTTATTGAATGGTGGTGCAGGCTCGAAGAGACGAATGGCCGACTCCTGCACCTAATTTCTATGTTTCTATGTTTCTAGTGTTAAATCAAAGGAAGAGACATATAAATTGGCCAGAAAAAAGCAGCAAACCTGAGGACTGGGAGAAATTTAGAATTCAGCAGAGGAGGACAAAGGGTTTAATTAGAAGGGGGAAAATAGAGTATGAGAGGAAGCTTGCTGAGAACATAAAAACTAACTGCAAAAGCTTCTATAGATATGTGAAGAGAAAAAGATTAGTGAAGACAAATGTAGGTCCCTTGCAGTCAGAATCAGGTGAATGGGGAACAAGGAAATGGCAGACCAATTGAACAAATACTTTAGTTCTGTCTTCACAAAGGAAGACACAAATAACCTTCCGGAAATACTAGGGGACCGACGGTCTAGCAAGAAGGAGGAACTGAAGGAAATCCTTATTAGTCAGGAAATTGTGTTTGGGAAATTGATGGGATTGAAGGCCGATAAATCCCCAGGGTCTAATAGTCTGCATCCCAGAGTACTTAAGGAAGTGGCCCTAGAAATAGTGGATGCATTGGTGATCATTTTCCAACAGTCGATCGACGCTGAATCAGCTCCTATGGAATGGAGGGTAGCTAATGTAACACTACTTTTTAAAAAAGGAGGGAGAGAGAAAACAGGTAATTATAGACCGGTTAGCCTGACATCAGTCGTGGGGAAAATGTTGGAATCAATTATTAAAGATGAAATAGCAGCGCATTTGGAAAGCAGTGACAGGATTGGTCCAAGTCAGCATGGATTTATGAAAGGGAAATCATGCTTGACAAATCTTCCAGAATTTTTTTAGGATGTAACTAGTAGAGTGGATAAGGAAGAACCAGTGGATGTGGTGTATTTGGACTTTCAAAAGGCTTTTGACTTAGTCCCACACAAGAGATTGGTGTGCAAAATTAAAGCACATGGTATTGGGGGTAATGTATTGACGTGGATAAAGAATTGGTTGGCAGACAGGAAGCAGAGAGTCGGGATAAACGGGTCCTTTTCAGAATGGCAGGCAGTGACTAGTGGGGTGCCGCAGGGCTCAGTGCTGGGATCCCAGCTATTTACAATATACATCAATGATTTAGATGAAGGAATTGAGTGTAATATCTCCAAGTAAGCTGGGTGGCGGTGTGAGCTGTGAGGAGGATGCTAAGAGGCTGCAGGGTGACTTGGATAGGTTAGGTGAGTGGGCAAATGCATGGCAGATGCAGTATAATGTGGATAAATGTGAGGTTATCCACTTTGGTGGCAAGAACATGTCGGCAGAATATTACCTGAATGGCAGCAGATTAGGAAAAGGGGAGGTGCAACGAAACCTGGGTGTCATGGTACATCAGTCATTGAAGGTTGGCATGCATGTGCAGCAGGCGGTGAAGAAGACAAATGGTATGTTGGCCTTCGTAGCGAGGGGATTTGAGTATAGGAGCAGGGAGGTTTTACTGCAGTTGTACAGGGCTTTAGTGAGGCCTCACCTGGAATATTGTGTTAGTTTTGGTCTCCTAATCTGAGGAAGGACATTCTTGCTATTGTGGGAGTGCAGCGAAGGTTCACCAGACTGATTCCCGAGATGGCAGGACTGACATAAGAGGAGAGATTAGATTGACTGGGCCTGTATTCACTGGAGTTTAGAAGAATGAGAGGGGATCTCATAGAAACATATAAAATTCTGATGGGATTGGACAGGCTAGATGCAGGAAGAATGTTCCCGATGTTGGGGGAGTCCAGAACCAGGGGTCACAGTCTAAGGATAAGGGGTAAGCCATTTAGGACTGAGATGAGGAGAAACTTCTTCACCCAGAGAGTTGTTAACCTGTGGAATTCTCTACCACAGAGAGTTGTTGATGCCAATTCATTGGATATATTCAAGAGGGAGTTACATAGGGCCCTTATGGCTAAAGGGATCAAGGGGTATGGAGAGAAAGCAGGAAAGAGGTACTGAGGTGAATGATCAGCCATGATCTTATTGAATGGTGGTGCAGACTCGAAGGGCTGAATGGCCTACTCCTGCACCTATTTTCTATGGGCACAATTTTCGGCCTCAGTTGCTCCTGATTTTTTGGAGCAACTGGTGCAGAACAGAGTATCTTAGAAATTCAAATTCTCGGCATTTAGTTTGCTCCAGTTCTAGTCAGTTAGAACAGTTTCACTTTGGAACTGAATTTCTTTTTCAAAAGGGGACGTGTCCGGCCACTTACGCCTGTTTTCAAAGTTTCGGCAGTGAAAACTTACTCCAAACTAACTTAGAATGGAGTAAGTGAAGATTTTTGTACGCTCGAAAAAACCTTGTCTATATTTTAGAAAATCAGGCGTAGGTTACAAATCAGGTGTAGGGAATGGGCGGGTGGGGTTTAAAGGGAAGTTGACAAACATTAAACACTTCAATTTTACAAAAAGAGTCATCATCAATAATAAATTATAAATACATCAATAAATCAACCAATAAATCAATCAAAAAAATTAATTAAAAATAAATTTTTTAAAAATCTATAAATAAAACATTTTCTACTTACTGACTGCAGCACCGGGAGTCCTCCAACAGCATGCTGGGATGGCCCCCGTGTGTCTCTGTTAGTGTCTCTATCTCTCTGTCTGCCTGTGTGTGTCTCTCTCACTCTCTGTCTGTCAGTGTCTGTGTTTCTGACAGCGAGGGGTAGAGGGGAGGGGGAGGATAGGGAGGGGGGGTCGAGGGGAGGGGTAAGAGGAGTGGGGGTGTAGTGGGGGAGAGGGGGTGGGGGGGAGGGGGGTGAGAAGGGAGAGAGGGGAGAGGGGTGAGCAGGGAGGGGGGGTGAGAAGGGAGGGAGGGGAGGGGGGTGAGAAAGGAGGGAGGGGAGGGGGGGAGGAGAGGTAGGAGGAGGGAGGGAAGGGGGGAGAGATGGGAGGGAGGGGAAGAGAGAGAGGGGAGGGAGGGGGGAGAGAAGGGGGGGTGAGAGAAGGGAGGGAGGGGAAGGGGGGAGAGAAGGGGGAAGAGAGAGAGAGAGAGAGAGAGAGAGAAAGAAAGGAGAGGGAGGCTGAACGGGCCAGGCCCGGCCGGGCCCAAGACTTCGAGCTTAGACTTACCGGATTGACAGGTAGGTGACGTCGGGTCCGGGGTCCGGGGGGGGTCGGGAGCGCGGATCAGGGGGAGCGCGGGTCGGAGGGAGTGCGGGTCGGGGCGGAGGGGAGGGGGGTCGGTCGGTCGGTCGGGGGGTGGGGGCGGCGGAGATCGGTCAGGGGGGGCGGAGATCGGTCGGGGGAGGGCAGAGATCGGTCGGGGGGGGGGGAGATCGGTTGGGAGCGGAGGTCGGTCGGGAGGGGGGGGGAAGGTCAGGAGCGGGGGAAGCGGAGGTCGGGTCGGGGGGGGGGCGCGGTCCGGTGTGTGGGGGGGGAGCGGGAGTCAAGTCGGGTCAGGTCGGGTCCGGAGGAAGCAGGAGCTGGGTGTGGGAGGAGCCTTATGCACGCAGCCCCAGTGCGGCCATTCGGCCAGGGCTAGGGGCTGCGTGCTTCGGGCCCCTCCCCCACAGGTTTGGGCGCCTGGAGCTACTGCACATGCACGCCCACTGTAGCACGCATGTGCAGAGGTCCCGGCACTGTTTTCAGCGCAGGGACCTGGCTCCGCCCCCTTCAGCTCGTACTGCACTGCGCCGAGCTGCAAACGACCTGCAGGGAGCCGGAGAATCTGGAAGCTTTTTTTCAGCGCACTTTGTGGCGCGAAAAACGGGCGCCCAGGTCAGGGCTGCGCCGTTCTAAGCGCGGCCCGAAACTTGGGCCATATGTTTCTATGTTTCAAGCACAAATCACATCCAGCGCAAATCGAGTTGCGCCAGTTTCGCAAACATTGTGCTGGAAGCTGTCCCCGCCCACAAAACTGGCCACGCCACCAGATCGAATGAATCAGCACGGCAAGTTTCCGCTAATTGCGCTGTTTGAGGCTCTTAAAATTAAGCATTTTTTTTGCAGGTGGAAAGACGCCAATCGGCATCTATTAATAGCTTTTTTTTTAAAATTATTTATTCAGAAACTGACTACTGTAGGCCAATGTGAGATTTGGGGCTAGAAACATAGAAATCTACAGCGCAGAAGGAGGGCATTTCGGCCCATCGTGTCCGCCACAAGGCCTTCGGTCAGCAGCCCTGAAGGTTACATATAAACCTAGGAACAATGAACAATGGTGGACAGGTAAAGAGCATCCAGCCCAACCAGTCCACCCCACACAACTGTGATACCCCATGTATCGCAACACCCCACACTCCACCGCACCCCGAGCCATGAAATCACCTGGGAGAGGCAAAAATCCAGGCCAAATTAGGGAAGAAAATCTGGGAAAATTTCTCTCTGACCCATCCAGGCGATCAAACTTATTCCAGGAGATCACTCTGTCCATATTCGATTCCCTGATGTACTTACCATCGTATCTGCGCCAGCCATCAAGAGGTTATCCAGTTTACTCCCATTTACCAACTCTAGGGCCGAAATTGCCCCTTTCTATAAGGCCTCTGACCACCTGAAACCGGCGGCCACGGGTCGGTGCGGAATGTCGGTCTGACAATTATGACCGTGGGTTTAGCCTGGCTGCCAACAGGCTACCTGCACCACCCCTTTTCAGCGTCAGTCACTCTGCCCCACCCCCACTTCCGCCCCCATGACGAGGCCACTACCACCCCACTCCAAAAAAAATCCCGAAGTGCTCAATTTCAACAGTTTGGCCACCCCATGCATTGGGGCAGCCAGAACACATCGAAAACAGCACCTCGTTTGAGTGGTGGCCAATTTTGGCCCCGAAGAGTAAGGAAGTCTTGCTGCAATTGTATGTGATACGTCCTTACTATACAGTATAAATGCACACAAGGCCCATACTTGAGAGAATGTCACTCTGTGACCAGTAACCTTTATTAGCCAGCACTGAAGTGATGAAGGTGGGTGGAGCTTCCCCTTTTATACCTGAAAGTCCAGGTTAGGAGTGTCTCCCACAAGTTCACCGCCTAGTGGTCAATGTTCTCACGGTGTACAACATGGGTCAGTTTATACATGGGTTACAATGACAGTTGAATACATGACATCACCTCCCCCCCCAAAATCTTATTGGGATCACAGGTTAAGTCTCTCTAGTGGTTTACGCTCCCTTGTAGAGCGCCTGAGTTGGGGCTCCAGTTGCTGGGCGCTGGCCTGAGTGTCTGCTGTTTGCGGTGCCTCAGGCTTGTCCGGACTGCCCACAGTGACTGGGCTCTCCTCCACTTGGTTCCGGTGTTCGGTCACCTGTGGAGGAGTGAACTCTACATCGTGTTCTTCCTCTGTTTCTTCTGTGGTTTTGCTGAATATCCTTTTTGTTTGATCCACGTGTTTGCGGCAGATTTGTCCATTGGTAAGTTTAACTACCAGAAACCTATTCCCCTCTTTGGCAATCACAGTGCCTGCGAGCCATTTAGGCCCTGCAGCATAGTTGAGGACAAAGACAGGGCCATTGACATCAATACATCGCACCCTCGTATTCCTGTCATGGTAGTCACATTGTGACTGGCGCCTGCTCTCAACAATTTCTTTCATGGTGGGATGTATAAGGGATAACCTGGTTTTGAGCATCCTTTTCATTAGCAGCTCTGTGGGTGCGACCCCTGTGAGCGAGTGTTGTCGGGATCTAATGACCAACAAGAGGCGTGATAAGCGGCTTTATATGGAACCCCCTTGGATTCTGAGCATCCCCTGTTTGATTATCTGCACTGCTCGTTCCACCTGGCCGATTAGGTCGGCATGAATGGTGTCGTTCTGACATGGTTGATATCATTTCCTGCCATGAAGTCCTGGCAGCGAACATTGCCCATAGACTTTCTAACATGGCAGAGGATGTGCTTGAATTGAGAATGTCACACTCGATCCATTTGGAGTAGGCGTCTACTACAACTAAAATCATTTTTCCCGTGAAAGGACCTGCGTAGTCCACATGGATGCGTGACCATGACTTGGCGGGCCAGGACCAGGAGCTAAGGAGGGCTTCCCTGGGCGCATTGCCCAGCTGGGCACATGTGTTGCACCTGTAAACACAAAGTTCCAGATCTGCATCTATCCCTGGCCACCAAACATGTGACCTGGCAATTGCCTTCTTCATGACAATGCCCAGGTGCCCATTGTGGAGTTCTCTGATGAACACCTCTCTGCCCATCTAGGGCATGACTACTCTGTTTCCCCACAGTAGGCAATCGGCCTGAATCGAGAGTTCATTCTTGCGCCTGTGAAATGGTTTGAATTCCTCAGGGCATGCCTTGTACGTGGCTGCCCAGTTCCCATTGAGGACACATTTCTTGACTAAAGATAGTAGCGGGTCTCTATTTGTCCAGACTTTGATCTGACGGGCTGTCACAGGTGAGCCTTCGCTTTCGAAAGCTTCAACAGCCATGACCATCTCAGCAGCATGCTCGGTTGCCCCATCAGTGGTGGCGAGTAGGAACCTGCAGAGTGCATCGGCGTAGTTTTCGGTGCCCGGTGTGTGCCGAATTGTATAGTCATAGGCAGCTAACGTGAGTGTCCACCTCTGTATGCAGGCCGAAGCATTTGCATTTATGGCCTTGTCAGCCAAAATGGATGTTAGGGGTTTGTGATCTGTCTCCAGCTCAAATTTCCTGCCTAACAGGTACTGGTGCATTTTTTTTACTGCATATACACATGCAAGTGCTTCCTTTTCTACCATCCCGTAGCCCCTTTCTGCCTGGGACAGACTTCTGGAGGCATAAGCTACCGGCTGTAACTGACCCTTGGCATTAACATGCTGCAACACACACCCGACCCCATAGGACGACGGATCGCACGTTAAAACAAGTTTCTTACATGGGTCATATAGCATTAACAGATTGTTGGAGCATAATAAATTGCGTGCTATATCAAAAGCCCTTTCCTGGCTGTTCCCCCAGACCCATTCGCGACCTTTGCGTCAGAGCACATGTAGCAGCTCTAGCAGCGTGCTCAATTTGGGAAGAAAGTACCAAAATAGTTCAGGAGCCCCAGGAACGAACGCAGCTTCGTCGTGTTACGGGGTCTGGGTGCTCTCTGGATTGCTTCCATTTTGGACGCAGTAGGTCTGATCCCGTCTGCTGCTACCCTCATCCTCAGGAATTGTACCTCTGGAGCAAGGAAGACGCACTTCACCTTTTTCAGTCGCAGACATACCCGGTCCAGTCTGCTTAGCATCTCCTCCAGGTTGTGGAGGTATTCTTCAGTATCGCAACCCGTGATGAGGATGTCGTCTTGAAAAACCACCGTCCTTGGAATCGACTTGAGGAGGATTTCCATATTTCATTGAAAGATCGCGGCAGCCGAGCGAATCCCGAACAGACATCTCTTGGACTCAAACAATCCCTTGTGTGTAGTGATGGTGGTCAGCTTCTTCGACTCACTCGCCAGCTCCTGGGTCATGTAAGCTGAGGTCAGGTCCAATTTTGAAAAAAGTTTGCCACCGGATAGCGTCACAAAGAGGTCCTCAGCTCTTGAAAGCGGGTACTGGTCTTGGAGTGACACCCGATTGATGGTGGCCTTGTAATCCCCACATATCCTGACCGACCCATCTGCCTTGAGCACTGGCACAATCGGGCTCGCCCAGTCACTGATGCCTTCCCTCAGCAGGCGGTCCAATTCGCCTTCTATCTTTTCCCGCATCACGTACGGCACCGCTCTGGCCTTGTGGTGTACTGGCCTGGCATCCGGGTTTATGTGAATCACTACCTTGGTCCCCATGAAAGTGCCAATGCCGGGTTGAAATAATGAGTCAAATTTGTCCAGGACCTGTGAGCATAATATTCGCTCCACAGAAGAAATTGCATTGACATCGCCCCATTTCCAATTCATGACAGCAAGCCAACTCCTCCCCAGTAGTGCGGGACCGTCCTCCGGGACAATCCAGAGTGGCAGTCTGTTCTCCGAATCTTTGTGGGTCACGACTACCATAATGCTGCCTAGCACCAGAATGATCTCCTTTGTATATGTCCGTAGCTGTGCGTCAATCAACAATAATTTTGGCCTCCTGGCCTTGGATGCCCACAACTTGTCAAACTGTTTGATACTCATCAGGGACTGGCTGGCCCCCATGTCTAGCTCCATTGATACTGGGATGCCATTGAGGAGTACTTTCATCATTATCGGTGGCGTCCTGGTGTATGAACTGTATATGTGCTCCACATGAACTCGCTGAACTTCAGCTTCCAGCGATTTCCCCCAGTGTTCATTTGGCCTTGTATGGCTTACATCGGGCCCGTCCTCCTCGTACATTAACCTGGCTGCAGACTTCCTGCACATGAGCGCCAAGTGACCACTGACGTTGCAATTTCTGCAGGGATATTGCTGATACCTGCAAGCTCTGTCTGTGTGTTTGCCTCCACACCTCCAACATGAGCCGTTGTTGGAAACAAAAGATCCATTACCAGTCAATCGGCTCTGACTGTCTCTGTAACTGTCCTTAAGCTTACCATTGACAGGTGTTGATGACCCCATTACTGGCTGCATTGTCCCTTGCGATGGCATGAATCGCCGTTCAGCTAGCCATTGCCTCTTTTGAATTCCCCCTTTGGGTTCGACTACATGCTCGGGCATGTCCGATTGCCCTTGTCTGCCTGGAGAACTGTGTGCCATGTTAACAATGTTGACTCCCTGTCCATTTGCTGCATTTAAGCCAAGATTTTTGTCAAGCATCATTCTGGTCTCTTCCTCTCCTGAGATAAATGTCTGGGCCATCAAAGCCGCCTTTTCCAGGATCAAGTCTTTGGTCTCAATCAGTTTCCCGAAAACCCCAGCGGCCCGATGTCCTCAATAAAAAAGTCTCGCAGCATCTCTGCTCTGCATGCATCTGGGAACTTACATCGGCTCGCCAGTCGCCGGAAGTCTGCCACGAAGTCTGGAACACTTTGCCCTTCTCGCCGCCGGTGCATGCTGCTCGCCAGTTTGAAGTGTTCCCCGATCAACTTACTGAGCTTTTCAAAAGTCTTGTCCGCCGGCTTCTCTGGCGCTAGAAGGTCCTTCATCAGGGAGTACGTCCTGGATCCACAAACCGTCAGGAGATGAGCCCTGCGTTTGTCGGCCGAATCCTGTCCCAACCATTCCTTCGTGACGAAACTTTGCTGTAGTCTCTCAAATAAAATCGTCCCAATCATCACCAACACAGTACCTCTCGTTTGTGCTGCTAGTGGCCATGCTCACGTGGTTTAAATCCCAGTTTCTCGTCGCCAATGATATGTCCTTACTATACAGTATAAATGCACACAAGGCCCATACTTGAGAGAAGGTCACTCTGTGACCAGTAACCTTTATTAGCCAGCACTGAAGTGATGAAGATGGGTGGAGCTTCCCCTTTTATACCTGAAAGTCCAGGTTAGGAGTGTCTCCCACAAGTTCACCACCTAGTGGTCAATGTTCTCACAGTGTACAACTTAGGTCAGTTTATACATGGGTTACAATGACAGTTGAATACATGATAGTATAGGGTTTTGGTGAGACCACACCTGGCATACTGTACACAGTTTTGGTCTCCTTACCTAAGGAAGGGCATATTTGCCTTAGAGACAGTACAACAAAAGTTCACTAGATTGATGCCTGGAATGAGAGGGCTGTCCAACGAGAAGAGATTGAATAGGACGGGCATGTACTCTCTGAAGGTTAGAAGAATGAGAGGTGATTTAATTGAACCATATAACATTCTTACAGGGCTTGACAGGGTAGATGCTGAAAGGCTGTTACCCCTGGCAGGAGAGTTTAAAACTAGGGGTCATATTCCCAGGATAAGGGGTCGACATTTAGGACAGAGGTGAGGGGTTGTGAAATCTTTGGAATTCTCTACTCCAGAGGGCTGTGGATGCTCAGAAGGTGAGTATATTCAAGACCGAGAGTGATAGATTTTTAGGCACTAAGAGAATCAAGGGATATGGGGGTAGGATGGGAAGGTGGGGTTGATGTAGATGTTTAGCCATGAATGGCAGAGCAGACTCAAGGAGCTGTATGGTATAAACCTGCTCCTATTTCTAATGTTCTTGTGTAACGAGTAAATGTTCTTGTAGTTAAAAAAAATCATTTTCAGTTATTTAAAATTGAGTTACTCAGAGGAGGTAGACTAGACAGTCTGATTAAAAATGCTTTTTTTGTGATAAACCCATTTTCAACTTTATTAAAATGCTGCACCAGGTTACCACTCTTAAATATATAAAAGAATATTTTTTAATGTAAAAATTGTGTTTTTTTTAATTACATTCTAAAACGCTGCCCGATTGCATTGCTTCATGGCAGATTTTACATTTGGTGATTATACAAATGTATTTGACCAGAAACTTGAGGGAAAAAAAACAATTCTCAAAGTTAGCTCAATTTTGAGTGAAATGTTATAGAATCATAGAATGGTACAGCACAGAAAGAGGCCATTCGGCCCATCGAGTCTGCACTGGGCCTTTTGAAGCATATCAGTTAGTCCCACTCCTCCCGCTCTTTCCCCATATCCTTGCAATTTTATTCTCTGCCAAGTATTTATCCAATTCCCTTTTGAAGCCAACTATTGAAGCTGTATCCACCACCCTATCAGGTAGTGCATTCCAAATCCTAACCACTCATTGTGTAAAAAAAGAACTACCCCAGCTTCTCCAGTCTATCCACATAACTGTAATTCCTCATCCTTGGAGCCATTCTTCTGTACCCTCTCCAAAGACTTGGACGTAATATTACAGCTGGGGCCAAACTAGTGTTTATGTAGGTTTAGCAAAATATCCTGGCTTTTGTTCTCTATGCCTCTATTTAAAAAGCCCAGGATCCCATATGCTTTATTAGTTGCTTTGTTCACCTTCAAACATTTTGCACAAATTTTCACCCAGATCACCGACTGCATTGAAAGCGGAAACTCTTAGCCGATGAATAAAAAAATATTAACTTGCCTTGTCTTATTGGAGATGCTGTCTGGCTTGCTATGCATTTACAGAATGTTCCTTTTTTAATTTTAGCAGGATGATCAATGTGATTATTTTTTAAATGTTCAATCAGTTCAAAAATATAACATTGCAAAATATAGATATTAGTCTGAACTGGAAACATGCAACATACAGACATTGTACACAGATATTGTATACATACATATGTGCATGTAACACACACACAGACAGGTGGAAATGAACATTATTGAAATAGTAAAAGCATCGAGCCTCACTAGAAGCTCACAGTGGCTACATAGAGTTGGGTTGCGTCATTGCCCCAGATAAGTTGAAGAGACACTGTCACCTCATTAGTGAATTTTCAATCTTCAAGAACTCAGATCAGATGGTGATAGGAGAGTCAACATGGCAGCAGATGTTAAGTTTGCAACTCATAATTCTGTAATGCAGTTTGCACATTTTTGTTTTTTAACACTAGATTTGATAAGTGACAAATCTCGCCAGGGAAGGATTATCTCAGCGATATTATTCTGATGAAAATTTGAATTGGACCTATTTGTAAGTAGCATAAAATCAAATTGACTAACTGTGTGAAGAGGTAACAGAGAGTAGACAATGGTAATTCAAAAGGCCTTTGATAAGGTACCCTATAATAGACTGATGATGATGATGATCATGATCATAATAGGCAGTCCCTCGAAACGAGAATAACTTGCTTCCACGCCAAAAACGGATGAGTTCACACGTGAAGGACCTAATATTCCAGATCCAGAACTACATCTTGAAGGATGGAAGATGCCTGTGCGTGGATTTTTTTAATGTGCGGTGGCCGTTGCACACCAGCCACCACGCGGGCTGGACAGAGCTAAGTCTTGGTCCAGTGACAAGGATTACTCAAAACGACTGGAGACCTGCTCTGCTGCACGGGCCTAGTGCGCACACATATCGCAGTGTGGGCTGGCCCGTGCTGCCCCTGGGCCCTCGCCTCTTCTGGCCCCGAACTCACGCCTCTCCCGGGCCCCGATCACATCCCTCTACATTCTCTCGCCGCTGCTGCTGTACCTGCCCACACTTCAATCACCGACCAGCGTGGTGACCTTGACCTGCGAGAGACCATCAGCGGTGGATCGGGGCCATGAAGGAGGGTAGTGTTCCACAAGGATCAGTGCTGGGACCAATGTAGTTCACAATTTACATTAGCGATTTAGATTTTGGAATCAAAAACACAATTTCTAATTTTCGGCTGATACCAAATTGGGGGTGATAGTCAATACTGAGGAGGACTACAACAAATTACAGGAGGACATTAATAAACTTGCAGAATGGGCAAATAATTGACAAATGAAGTTCAACACCGATAAATGTGAGGTATTACATTCTGGTAGGAAGAATAGGGAGATGGGTAGAGCAGCAAAGAGATCTCGGAGTACAAATACATCAATCACTAAAAGGCCATAAAAAAGCAAAACAAGCACTAGGCTTTATTTCTAGAGGGATAGAATTGAAAAATATGCTGAGTCTGTTTTGAACCTTGATTAGACCACACTTAGAGTACTGCGTACAGTTCTGGTTGCCTTATTATAAAAAGGATATAGGGGTATTGGAGCGGGTGTAGAGAAGGTTTACAAGAGTGACATTAGAAATGTGAGGGTATAAATATCCGGAAAGGATGAACAGGCTGGGTCTCTTTTCTCTTGAAAAAAAGAGGGCTGAGGGGTGACCTAATAGAGGTCTTTAAAATTATGAAAGATTTTGATCGAGTGGATACAAAGAGAATGGCCCTGAAATTCCAATGTCCCGGGTCCGTACGAAGTTTCTACGGACCCGGGAAGGCATCGGAAAAGCCGATTTTCAGCGCACAATGCGCATGCGCTGAAAACCGGCTTTTCCGACCTGTCCAACTAGAGCTGGACAGGTCTTGCCCATGCGATGAGTTCTCGCGCAAAATTCCGACTTTTAGAGATCTGCCCAGGAATAGGGCACAAAAGTTCTGCGTGAGATAAAGCAGGTATGCAGCCTGCATTCTGTGCGCATCTACCTGAAACTTTGCTTCAAACTACTCAATAGCCTTCAGCATAAGCAGCAGTCAGTGCTGAGGAGTTCTGTAGAGTAAAAGCTTCACACAAATGAAATAAACAGCAGGAAGTGGAAACAAGCAGTTTCCTCTCAAAGTAATGAGAGATTCACATCTTCCAACTTTTATAACATTTGTTGTCTATGATTGACTTTAAAGTCAGACACTCAGTACCTAGCTCAGTAATTGTGTTGAGATAGAATGCTTTCCAAGGGCAATGCAGAGTGTAGAGGATGGCTTCTTAAGAATAATAGTGCAAAGGCTTTCCAGCAATTGTAGTGAGTCCCAAAATATAGCCAGAAGTTTCCACAAACAATCTCAGTTGAACAGCATACTTTCAACCAGGTACTTCCACCTTGGTGAATGGGTCCCGACAAACTGCACCTTTTACATAGAGGGTCAGCTTCTCGAACAGATGGGAGGGCAGGAGTTTTGGAATTTAGGACAAGTGCTGTCATCCCATCCTAATTCCATCATTTGTATGCTACTGCACTAGGAGGGCAGTTGCTTCTTCAGTGTGTTCTGTCACACATCGGCCCAGCCAACAATTCCTGTCCCACCAACTTACACCTTCCCCCAAACCAGAAATTTTCTGGCCATCAATCTTATAAAAATGTTCTCCTCCTTTCATTTGTACATGCAGTTTAGAAGTCGCTACTTTTTATTTGCTGGCCATGCTATTACACGCTGCACAACCATGACCCGTTCAGAAATGCAAGACATTTTTAAAGTCTTTATATTGCTTTAATTAACTTTTAAAACTTAAAATGTTTAAAATAAATTAGACAAACTTTAAACTATTCTAAAAGATTAAAAAATATAATTGAAAAATCTCACCTTTCAAAGACTTGTAGTGATCTCTAAACCAGCTGCAGCACTGAAGGTAATGAGCTTCTTTTGACAACTCCTATGGGCGGGGACAGACTCCGAAAGAAGCCACAGGCTTTGCGCGTGCTGCGTTCCCGGGCGGGGTGACGTCATACGCTGCCCGGGAATCTTCATCACTCTATTGGAAGTTCAGGAGGGCGCAGGAGAGAACGGTAAGTGCGCATTTTTTTTCTTTATTTTACCAGATTGCCCACGGGAATGGTGTTACAGGAATTTCAGGGCCAATATTTCCATTGTGGGGAAGAGCATGAGACCATCAATATAAGATAGTCATTCAGAAATCTAATAAGGAATTCAGAAGAAACCTCTTTACCCAGAGAGTGGTGAGAATGTGGAACTCGCTACCACAGGGAATGGTTGAAGCAAATAGTATAGATGCATTTAAGGGGAGGCTGGACAAGCACATGAGAGAGAAAAGACTAGAGGGTTATGCTGATAGATTAAGATGAGGAAAGACGGAAGGAGGCTCGAGTGAAAGCATAAATGCCGGCATAGACTTTTTGGGTTGAATGGCCTGTTTCTGTGCCGTATATCCTACGTAATCCTATGTAGTGTAATGCTATGTGTGTGAGCTTTAACAGGTTCAGCATTATTGCTGAGTTACGGTAAGTTACAATATTTTCAAGTCAGGTATACAATGGCCCTGAAATGCGGTCAGTGGCTTCCTGCGGGCAATTGCCTCCGATCTGAAACATTTCTCCGGAAGGACCTGGTGGTTCAGGAAGAGCCTGCGATTCCAGTGGGGACGCCTTCTCTTCCCGCGCTGCGAAGCGCGCTCCTGTCCTCCAGGTTCCCATGCAGAAGGTGCCGTCACGTGTGACTGCTCAGCCAATCAGGTACAGTACTGTATTTCACAGCTTTCTCATTAATAGCAATGAGAACTCCGCATCTATGAGTTCTCATTGCTATTAATGAGAAAAAAAAACAAGACACTAAACACATAATAAAAAATAAAAAACACACCTCACATAATTAAAATTAATTGAAATTAAAGTTAATAAATATCTAAGAGAAAACATTTTTTCTGAGTTTTTAAAAAGTTTTTTTAATTATGGTTAAAAATAAATGTAACGTAGTGGGCAGGGTTTTTAAAAATATATGTTTTTTTAATTTAATTTAATTATATTTTTGTATGTTTTTAAACTCTTATGTCTGTAAAATTAGGCTATATGCCTGCTTTTATCAGGCGCAAGAGTTTTGAGGACATTTGCTGTGCAAGATATGGGTAAATACCGTAATCTTGCCCAGGAAAATGTCCTCGCTCCCGATATGCGGAGGATCTGTCAAGTTCCAGCTTGACAGATCGGAAAAGCCGGTTTTCAGCGCATGCACATTGCGCGCTGAAAACCGGCTTTTCCAATGCCTTCCCAGGTCCGAAGAAACTTCGTACAGACCCGGGGAGTCCGGAATTTCACGGCCAATGACTAGACAAATACAACAACAACAGCTTGCATTTATATATCACATTTAACATAGCAAAACGTCCGAAGGAGCTTCGCAGGAGCATTATCAAACAAGATTTGTCACTAAGCCACATATGAGGACAGGTGACCAAAAGCTTGGTCAAAAAGATAGGTTTTAAGGAGCGTCTTAAAGGAGGAGAGAGAGGTAGAGAGGCGGAGAGGTTTAGGGAGGGAATTCAGAGCTTAGGGCCTAGGTAGCTGGAGCATGGCTGACAATGGTGAAGCGATTAAAATCAGCAATGCGCAAGAGGCCAGAATTGGAGGAGTGCAGCGATCTTAGAGGGTTGTAGGGCTGGAGGAGATTACAAAGATAGGGAGGGGCGAGGCCATGGAGGGATTTCAAAGCAAGGATGAGAATTTTAAAATCGGGGTATAATCAGTAGAGTAGGCTGCTTCTCTTAAGTCAGTGGTTGTTAACATGACAATATTTGTGAAAGGGGCTGGTGGTTTTGCAAAGAAATCATCCCGAAAATAAACCAAGAAGGAATCTGTTAACTCTTGTTAAGTGAATCCTGTTTCGATCAACACAATCAACCATTAGTCACTACTAGCTTGTTGCAACATTTGACCAATCTACACTGCTCATAAGAGATTGCAAAATTAAATTTATTATGAGAAGTTTTTGTTGTATAACAGGAACTAACCATACAATAAGACAGTCCCACAAATGGCTTTACAAAAGGTATATTGTGTGTTAAATAACCATCACGTTGCAGTCCATAATATTCATGTTTTAATTGGACCAACTAACTTACTAAATCGTAGAATCATTGGCCCCAAGTTTCCACACGATAAAAAACGGGAGCCCCTCCGAGCTGGGCGCCCGTTTTTCGCGCCTAAAACGGCGGCGGAAAAAAAACACGCGATTCTGGAGCGCCCTGCAGCTCCATGTCTGTTTGGCGCGGCGCCCAGGGGGGCGGAGCCTACACTCGCGCCGATTTTGTAAGTGGGAGGGAGCTGCCGGCAACGCTGCACGTGTGCGTTGGAGCGTTCGCGCTCGCGCAGTGTGAAGGAAACATTGGCACTCGGCCATTTTTGTAGTTCTTTGTAGCTGTTTAATTTTTGAACATTTTTTAATAAAAGCACATTGCCATCAGCACATCAGCACTGAGGCTTCCTGCAGCAGTGAGAAGGCTGCAGGAAGCCTCAGAAAGTTGAGGCAGCCGTTTCCCTCCCCCTCCCCGCCCGCCGTCGGGAACAAACGGCTGCCTCCTTCCCGCCCCCCCCCCGCTGGAACGAATAGCTTTCTCCTCCCCCCCCCCCCCGCGGGAACAAACGGCTTTCTCCTCCCCCCCCCCGCGGGAACGAATAGCTTTCTCCTCCCCCCCCGCGGGAACGAACGGCTTTCTCCTCCCCCCCCGCGGGAACAAACGGCTTTCTCCTCCCCCCCCCCCCGCGGGAACAAACGGCTTTCTCCTCCCCCCCCGCGGGAACAAACGGCTTTCTCCTCCCCCCCCGCGGGAACAAACGGCTTTCTCCTCCCCCCCGCGGGAACAAACGGCTTTCTCCTCCCCCCCCGCGGGAACAAACGGCTTTCTCCTCCCCCCCGCGGGAACAAACGGCTTTCTCCTCCCCCCCCCCGCGGGAACAAACGGCTTTCTCCTCCCCCCCGCGGGAACAAACGGCTTTCTCCTCCCCCCCCCCGCGGGAACGAACGGCTTTCTCCTCCCCCCCCCCGCGGGAACAAACGGCTTTCTCCTCCCCCCCCCCCCGCGGGAACAAACGGCTTTCTCCTCCCCCCCCCCCCGCGGGAACAAACGGCTTTCTCCTCCCCCCCCCCCCGCGGGAACAAACGCCTGCAGAATTCTCCCTGGCTGAAGCACTTTCACACAGGTAGGAAGATGGTTTATTTAATCTTTTCTTTGCTTATAAATGTTTATTCAGGTT
Organism: Pristiophorus japonicus; assembly: GCF_044704955.1. Classification (NCBI taxonomy): domain Eukaryota; kingdom Metazoa; phylum Chordata; class Chondrichthyes; family Pristiophoridae; genus Pristiophorus; species Pristiophorus japonicus. Next base: position 50,398,564 of record NC_091979.1, on the reverse strand, counting down.
GGATTTATTTGTATAATATTTGTAGAAGTATAAATAAGGATTTATTATAGAATTTAATGACTTCCCTTCCCCCCCCCACCTGGTTCTGGACGCCTAATTTGTAACCTGCGCCTGATTTTTTAATGTGTAGACAAGGTTTTTTCAGTTCTACAAAAATCTTCACTTGCTCCATTCTAAGTTAGTTTGGAGTACGTTTTCACTGTGGAAACTTTGAAATCAGGCGTCAGTGGCCGGACACGCCCCCTTTTCAAGAAAAAATTCTGTTCCAAAGTGGAACTGTTCTAACTGACTAGAACTGCAGAAAAAAAAATGTGGAGAATTGTGATTTCTAAGATAGTCCGTTCTCCACCAGTTGCTCCTAAAAATCAGGCGCAAATCATGTGGAAACTTGGCCCATAGAGTCGTACAGCACAGAAGGAGGCCATTTGGCCCATCAAGTCTGCGCCAGCTTTTTCGAAGAACATTCCAGTTAGTCCCACTCCCCCACTCTTTCCCCATATCCCTGTAATGTTTTCCTTCTTCAAGTAATTATCTAATTGCCTTTTGAAGGCTACTATTGAATCTGTATTCAGAACCCTATTAGGAAGTACATTCCAAATCCTAACCACTCATAAAAAAATATTTCCTCATGTCACCTCTGGTTCTTTTATCAATCACCTTAAATCTGGGCCCTCTCATTGTCGACCCTTCAGCCATTTGAAACAGTTTCTCTTTATTTACTCTATATAAATCCTTCATGATGTTGAACACCACTATCAAATCTCCTCTTTGCCTTCTCTGCTCCAAGGAGAACAACCCCAGCATCTCCAGTCTATCCATGTAACTGTATTCCCTCATCCCTGGAAACATTCTAGTAAACCTCTTCTGTACCCTCTCTAAAGCCTTCAGGTCCTTCCTAAAGCATGGTGCCCAGAACTGGATACAATACTCCAGCTAGAGCCAAACTAGTATTTTATCATAACTTCCTGGCTTTTGTACTCTATGGGGGAATAATTCGTCCACTTAGCACCGCTCGTTAGCTCCAGTAGATGGTGCTAATGCGGCTTTGAAAGCTGTAACGACAGCTCCTAAAAAAAATCCACGGCGCACGCCAAATTGGGACACCCCGTAGCACTGCCGGTAATGGCGATCACCGGGGACTTCAATGCTCGGGAAATCGTGACATCAGTGAGTGTAGCACACTCACTGAATGCCCAATCTTCTAAATTGCTTCTCGCCACTTACCTCACCGCCTGGAGTTAACAACGACAGGGAGAGTTGGTATGCAGCACCAGGAAGGCAGCTCCAGAGATGTTATTTCAAGGGATCAGCCCCAATCAATCGCACCTGACAGGTTAGTGAAGTTTCCGTGTCTGTGTGTTAGTTCCTAATACTGTAACAGTTTTATTTAGTGATTTGAAGGTTCATTGGGATCAGGACCAAACAGCATGTATATACAACATCAGGTTCAACAATTTCAGATCATAACCACTGCTCCCATTTTTTCGGATAGCAGGTGCTGAAATGATTTTGCTGTTGCCATTTGCAGCTCCACTAAACCCATATTTTGCTTCTTGTCTCATTATCAACCCTTTTTACCTTACACTATCATCCCTTTTGTCATTTAAATCACCACTGCCTTCTACCCTATTCCACCCTACTGCTCTTGTTCCCTTTTGTTCTTTCCTCCCTTCACCCTTCCCTGTCTCTGTTTTTGCTTAAAACCTGCTACATTTGTAAGATTTTCTAGTTCTGACAAAAGGCCTCAGGCTTGAAATGTTAACTCTGTTTTCACTCTCCACAGATGCTGCCTGACCTGCTGAGTATTTCCAACACTTTCTGTTTACCATTCAGTTCACTGGTTTGTTAATCACATCTGATTTACTGTGGTGCAAACAAGTAGAGAATATCACTGGAAAAAATGTAGAAGAATGAAGAGTCCCTTCAAGACAGCCATACTTATCACTACATCAAAATCAGTATTCTACAAAGCTTATGGCTGCTCTTTGATGGAATATTGTAGGATTTTGGCTATTCCTGAGTTCATCCTTACAATGCTGGACAGAATGTAGGCAGAATGTCAAGCAGCATCATCAAGGACAACCTGTAGGCCCTTTTGGACAATATTGAGGGACTGCGAGACCGGCATCTCAGCTCCTCCAAATCCCAGCCCTCGCATGCAGTCAGGAGTTGGGCTTAGAGGGAGGTGGACCACCTCCTTCGTCCCCAGGATGGCGAAGCAACGCTGCAAGAAATTCACTGAGCTGACCAGAGCAGGGGAGGTAAAAAAAAGTCTTTCTTCCTCACCCACCGTGGCCACCACCACATTCAAATCTCTGAATTAACACTCCTTGATCAGTGACCTAGTAGCAAATCTCGTCCCCCATTGTACCTTCCAATGTTGCACACCACCAGTGCTGCAATGACACAATGTGATGTACTGCAGGCATAATTTGTCTTCCCTTCTGTCTTTGCAAAGCAAGATGGCACACAGCACCAGAGAGAGAGACCACAGGGTGGGTTGGGGGGAGGGGGCTGGAATCGCAAGCCTCAGGGCTCTAACCTCCCATTAGGAGAAGGCGAGCACCACTCTGGCCATGATGGAGGCAGAGGTGGGGGAGGACAGTTTACAGACAGATGAGTACATGTGCCCTTGCTATCTCTCCAAGCTCCATGACAGGAACCCAACCTTCAGCCTCCCTGCCGCACCCCCCCACCTCCACTCCCACTTCCTCCCTCCCCTATCACTACTCCCAGCCCACACTGCGATATGTGTGCGCACTAGGTCCGTGCAGCAGAGCAGGTCTCCAGCCATCCTGGTTAATCCTTGCCACTGGATAAAGGCCTAGCTCTGTCAAGCCCGTGTGGTGGCTGGTGTGCAACGGTCACCACACGTTAAAAAAATTTCACGCACAGGCATCCTCCACCCCCTCAACTGGAATTCAGGACTTGAATATCGGGTCATTCATTGAAACATCTGTGAACTCTTGTCAAAGCAAGTCATCCTAGTTCGAGGGACCGCCTATGATGATGAGGGATCAGGAGTGTAGTGGCAAGAAGAAAAGTGAAACATTTATTCTTGAAAGATTCAACCTGCAACATTTGCTAAAACTCATGGGGGCTGTACTGGTCGTCAGTCCACCTCGCTCTTCAGCATCTAAGGCTCAGGGAGTTGAGGCAATGAGGAAGCTGGGAATATGTGTGTCGAGAGAGGAGGAAGAAGACAAGGAGGAAGAAGACGAGGAGGAGGAAGACGAGGGGGAATAAGACGAGGGGGCAGAAGACGAGCAACAGGAGGGAGGGAGGGAGCAGCCAGACAATTGAGCTTCTGGACAGGCGGTCCATGAACGACTCATCAGACTCCGATTTGAATGAATTAAACCCTAGATCCCCATTGCTCACTATAGCCTCACCATACCATCCCTGTGCCAAGCCATATCACAGCGCAAAGATGAAATGAGAGCAACCACAAAATATTCCAAACTCTAATAATAAATTTATGCATAAACATATCACACATATCACAAGCATTCTCATAACTCTTGTGCCTGCCATAGTAGAATAGCTGTCAGTGTGTGCAAGTTGTGAGATGTGGGTGTAAGTGTTGCTAGGTCGAGATTGTTGGTGGGTGAGTGCTGGGCATGTGGTGTATTGAGCAGTGTGTAAAGCTTGTGGTACAGATGGTGGGATGCAGCATTTGTTGAAGTCTTCGCTCACATTGCCCAACCATGTGAGCTTGTTAACCTTCTTCCTGCAGTGGGTGTAAGTCCGGGGGAGCATAGTGCTGCCCGTATCATGGTATGCCACCTCCCTCCAAATAGTCCGGCAGACTTGTGGCGAGGACCTCCTGCCAGTTGGTGGGTACAGGACCGCCCGCCTTCTTTCCACCGCTAAAATCAATGCCTCCAAAGCTTCATCTGAAAACCACCGGGCTCTCTCCCTGGGGCAGCAATCTACCATCAGGATTTGTGAATAAGTGCTCCTTCTCCTTATCCTTCTTATGGTTGTTGAGGCAGCTGCACACCCAACAATGCTTAGAATGAGGTGCTGCAGCATCAATGAACCTTCCCTTTAAGCAGTGAAAAAAGCCTGTGGCAATCATTACTTGCGTTTAGACTACACCCGATATTGTCCATCTTTTCAGTGTAGCACCAATGAGCTTGGGTTTCTAAACTAGATTTATGGCTCCAATCATTTTAATGTGGAGTGAGAATGAATTTTGCATGCAGTCAAGTAGATTTTCACCTGGCGCTAATTCACCATTTTTTGTCTAAACACTGCCCATTCCTTGGCTAAAATGAATTTCTAGCCCTATGCCTTTATTTAGAAAGTCATGGATCTCATATGGTTTTTTAATTGCTTTGTTAACGTGTCCTTTCACCTTCAAAGATTTGTGCGCAGGCACCCTCTCTCTTCTTGCAACCTCTTTAAAATTGTACCATTTAGTATGTATGGTCTCTCATCATTCTTCCTACCAAAATGTATCACCTCACACTTCTCTGCGTTGAATTTTATCTGCCATGTGTCCGCCCATTTCATCAGCCTATCTATATCTTCTTGAAGTCTATTACTATCTTCCTCACTGTTTACTACACTGCCAAGTTTTTTGTCATCTGCAAATTTTGAAATTGTGCTCTGTACCCAAGTCCAAATCATTAATGTATATCAAAAACAGCAGTGGACCCAGTACTAAACCTTGGGGATCGCCACTGTATACCTCCATCCAGTCCAAAAAACAGGCATTCACCACAACTCTCTGGGGTCAAAATTGTCTATTTTTGCAATGCCAGTTAGTGCCTCCGGGGGACGCTAATGCGGCATGAAACACTTTCCGTCTGGGGGAGGTGGGCGTGACCAGAAGATAGCAGAGGCACTGCCACGGTTGCACTGCACCCCACCGGTAGCACCCCAGGCCACTGCGCAACCGGCGATGATGTCATCACTGTGCGCGGTGACCCCTTAGCACCGTGCGCCGACCCCCTTCCACGGTGGATTTTGCCCTGCGCCCCGCGAGACTGCAGTGAGCGGTGTCAACGCCAGCCTCGTGGGTCGCGACCCAGGCCGGCATCCGCTCGTGGGGCAGATGTTAAAGGGGAGGTCGCGAACGTCCCGTGCCACCATCTTGGCGGTTTTGCCGACTCACCGTTTGGCCTGACTTCTTCACCCCTGGCGTGGTCCGGGCCACCATCGTGCAACTCGGCACTCAGTTTTGGGTGCCAGTCTGCGGCCTCAGCACCACGCTGCCACGTTGGCCTAGTGGAGGTCATCAGAGGCCGTGCAGAGTGCTCAGCTTAAATGAAGGGGAGGGGCATTGAACCATGTCACACGATCACACCCCAGCATTGCTCCAGGACCCACCGCAAGAGGAAATGGACCGCGCAAGATTGGGATTCACTTCCTCTGAGGGGCGGTAACAGCAATATCGCAGCCAGGGCGGGACTTCCCTGCTGGGCACAGGATGCCCTGCCCTGAACCAGTTACCGCCCCCAATCGGGGCGTTAGCGAATTTCTGCCTATCTGTTTTATATTCCTTAGCAAATTTTGCAACCGTGCTGCTACTGCCCCTTTCATCCCAGCTGTTCCCTCGAAGATTCCGTGCGTGCACGGCAGCGAATTTAAATGTATCATGCACAAAAATAACATTTAGAGGGAACACTGATTACCACCCCCTTTTGCCTTGCACCATCATCTCTTCTGTCATTTAATTATTCCTGCCTTCCACTATAGTTAATAGTTCACCAATATACTCCTGAAGGAGATAATCCAATCGCCCATCACAGACCATCCCTTTTGTTCTTTCCTCCCTTGCCACCTTTCCCTGCCTCTGTACTGGCTTTAAATCTATTACATCTCTAACATTTTACTGTTCTGATTAAAGGTCACCAACCTGAAACGTTAATTCTGTTTCTCTCTGTATGGTAGCACAGTGGTTTTGTTACTGGACTAGTAAGCCTGGACTAATGATGCGGAGACGTGTAAAATTTAAGTCAATGGGAATCAGCGGGAAAACTCTCCACTGGCTGGAGTCGTACCTAGCACAAAGGAAGATGGTTATGGTTGTTAGCCAATCATCACAGCCCCAGGACATCACTGCAGGAGTTCCTCAGGGCAGTGTCCTAGGGCCAACCATCTTCAGCTTCTTCATCAATGAACTTCCTTCCATCATCAGGTGAGAGGTGGGGATGTTCACTGATGATTACTCAGTGTTCAGTTCCATTTTCAACTCTTCAGATAATGAAGCAATCCATGCCCGCATGCAGCAAGACCTGGATGGCATTCGCGCTCGGGCTGATAAGTGGCAAATAACGTATGCACCACACAAGTGACAGGCAATGACTATCTCCAACAAGAGGGAGTCTAACCACCGCCCCTTGACATTCAACAACATTACCATCGTTGAATCCCCCAACATCAACATCCTGGGGGTCACCATTGACCAGAAACTTAACTTGACCGGCCACATAAATACTTTGACTACAAGAGCAGATCAGGGGCTGAGTATTCTGTGGCATGTGTCTCACCTCCTGACTCCGCAAAGCCTTTCCACCATCTACAAGGCACAAGTCAGGAGTGTGATGGAATAATCTCCATGTCCCTAGATGAGTGCAGCTCCAACAACACTCAAGAAGCTCAGCACCATTCTAGGACAAAGCAGCCCAACTGATTGGCACCCCATCCACCACCTTAAACATTCACTCCCTCCACCACCAGCAAACCATGGCTGCCGTGAGTACTATCTACAAGATGCACTGCAGCAACTCGCCAAGGCTTTTTGGACAATCCCTTCGAAACCCATGACCACTACCACCTTGAAGGACAAGGGCAGCAGGCACATGGGAACACCATCACCTGCAAGTTCCCCTCTAAGTTACACACCATCCTGACTTGGAAATATATCACCATTCCTTCATCGTCACTGGATCAAAATCTTGGAACTCTCTCCTGAACAGCACTGTGGGAGTATCTTCACCACATGACTGCAGGGGCTCACCACCTTCTCAGGGGCAATTAGGGCTGTGCATTAAATGCTGTCTTGACCAGTGATGCTTGCATCCCAGTAACAAATTAAAAAAAGATACGTCCTGATCTGCTGAGTATTTCCAGAATTCTCTGTATCTATATGCTATATATGTTTCTCAAATGAAACAAATATAAAAGATATATATTGTATAAATACATCATGCAGACTCTGGTATTGGAATGAATGCAGGACAGTCTATGTCCGTAAAATTTAACGTGTCATCCTTTTTGTGAAGAAGCGTTCAACAAGTTCAATAAGCTTTCCTTGTTTATTTGTAAACACACGATTGGACAACATAAAATATGTCTTCTTTAACTTATTGGCAGAACAGTAAATTGGAAATTATGCAAGTTGGAATACATCATTGCATCATTTCCATCTGACATTATCATGATGAAAATGACTCATAGTCCCAAAAAGCTTTGCACCTCGAAATATTTGTCAAACACTTTTGGAGAGGATAATTGCATTGCTGAAGATCTTTGATGATGTCAGTGTCGAGCCATTACCACCAGCCTATCTATCAAATATTTTGGCAGGATGGTTGATGGAGATACATATAGAGAGACAGCAACTCTCTATCAGGTCATATTGGGACAGCAGCATTATGTCATTCAGTTGGCTTAAGGTGGCTCTCGTTTCAGTTCTTGGAATCAAGTTACTGGTTAACACAAAATACATGTTTATTTTAAGTGTTTTACAAGATGAAAGTTAATTCATATTACAACAGAACTGCATGATGATATCAGTTCTCATCTTAAATAGCAACTTGGCATCATGTCAGGCAAAATATAGAAGTAATGTTGCATAGTAAACAGGCTGTAAATACTTCTGGAAGTATATCACCACCCTACCATACGAGATACAGAGTCGTGACAGAAATGAGCATGTAGGAGCAGCCAAGAGTGCAACAGAACATTTTGTGAGGAATTGCTGAGTCTTTCAAGCAATGCAAGATGATATGGCATTGCCGATCATGACACATTTATGGGTACTCAACTGTATAGCTGAGGGCTCTTAGCACCATCTCACCCTCTCCCTCCCCCAACATGCAGATACAAAGATATTTTTTTTCTGAACTTATTTTCAAAACTATGAAGATCCTGTTTATATTTATACTGATGCGAACTCATGGTCTGCACAATTTGAGTGTTGACATAAGTGGGGACAGCACAGTCGGACTTCAATATCTACCGAGTGAACTATTCTATTAAATGTAGAACCTGTGAGTACAGATAATCGATAACTGTTCAGAGTCTCGTGCCATAGCCATTAAAAATCAGACATTATTACATTTATAGCAAAAATACAAATTACCTGCAAAAACTCAACAACTTGCTTGCCAGTGAAGGTGTAAAATGTATGGGCAGTTTTCTGATATGCTTGAATATACATTAGTACTTGACACATGCACCAATACACATGCACCCAAATCTATATGGTTTTAAAAGCAAAGCTCCAGTGTCCCACTTTTGTTTTCATTTTTTGCACTCTCCAAACTACTATAATTTGATTTATTCTTAATCACAGAAGTAAGATAGTTTCAAATGTATTGTATTTACTCTCAGCTACATAGGCCTAACGAAGAAATCAGCTTCAGATTAACAGCAGCCTTTTGCCAAGTCAGTCCAGTAGAGCCGACCGATAGCCTCGAACTTGATTCAATAAAACTGACTTTATATTACCAGAATCATAGAAAAATGACGACACAGAAGGGGGCCATTTGGCCCATCGTGTCCGTGCCAGGTGCAAAAGGGTTACCCAGCCTAATCCCACCTTCCAGCATTCTGTCCGTAGCCCTGTAGGTCACGGCTCTTTAAGTGCATATCCAAATACTTTTAAAATGTGGTGAGGGTTTCTGCCCCTATCATCCTTTCAGGCAGTGAGTTCCAGAAATCGCACCATCCTCTGGGTGAAGAAATCTTTCCTCACCTCCCCTCTAATCCTTCTACCAACTACTTTAAATCTTTAGATCTCAGTGTTTTTTATATCCATTGTAAGATTATTCCAAAAAATACTTTAAAACTGTACTGAAAACAACTAACCACTGTAATCTCCTCTCCCACGTTTTGTGTGCTTGGCTGGTGTCCTGTTCCATGGGCTTTCATCCTGCACCTAGGTTTCTCAACAGAAAATGATTGCAGGACACCACAGCTTTAAATTGCACAGCTTGTAATTAATATTTTGAAAATCTTTAGTTTAAGGCTGATCTTCGTACGCTTGATGCCTGTGGTGCCAAAAGCTATAATCAAACCTTCCTTGCATTGTTCAGATTGATCTTAACCTATGCAGATTAATGCCTGTTTTGTTTTTGCACCTTTCTTGTATTTGATTTGGTCTTGAAATCTTCTGCTACACTACAAATAACCAGTAAACTCATTTGGCACAGAAGCCGTACATCACAATAGTAAAAGTATTTTTAAAGTACCTAAACTGCTGAGTATTTTAAAAAGAAAAGAAAGACTTACATTTATATAGCACCTTACACGACCACCGGACGACCCAAAGCGCTTTACAGACAATGAAATACTTTTTGAAGTGGAGTCACTGTCGTAATGTAGGAAACGCAGCAACCAATTTACACACAGCAAGTACCCACAAATAGCAATGTGGTAATGACCCGATAATCTGTTTTAGTGATGTTGATTGAGGGGTAAATATTGGCCAGGATACTGGGGATAACTCCCCTGCTTTTTTTCGAAATAGTGCCAGGGGATATTTTATGTCCACCTGAGAGAGCCTCGGTTTAACGTCTCATCCGAAAGATGGTACTTCCAAGAGTGCAGCACTCCCTCAACACTGGACTGGAGTGTCAGCCTAGATTTCTGTGCTCGAGTTTCTGGGGTGGGACTTGAACCCATAAGCTCTGACTCAATATTCTGAGTATTTTAAAATGAAAGAGCCTTTAGTATCTTTAATAGTAAAAGTGCAACACTGCTTGTTTAAATTTCTGTGATTGTTACTTCTTTATTCTTCTTGCAATGATTATGTAAATGTATGTGTGACGTGCTTTTCTGGTGCATCTTAGAAGTGCAGCAGATTTGAATTTATGATCTATTTTAATCATGAAAATTGATTTTTTTTTTCTACTTCTAAAATAAAATCATATGCACACAGCATCTTAAAATCTTTAGAGATGACTCAATGTAAAAATCATCCATCATGTTTGCAGAAACTGGGAAAATTGAATCCTTTTGTTGTCGAATTTTTCAAAGCACATACAAGTCACTTAAAAAGGCTGTAAACAAATTACCACATGTTGCAGTACATAAATGGTGCTCATTAGAAGAATAGTCAAGATGCAGCATTCCAGTGGGTTCATGCACTGTTCAAGGAGGGCACTGTATTATTACCGAAATTCAGCTTCTCCCAGCTGTCTTTGTCTCATTATTTTCTGCTGTGAGAAAGGGTGTTCTGCACAGCGGGTAGGAGAAATGTTAATACTCTTATTTTTTGTGTGCCAAGTTATGTGCTGTCTTTATGGACACCCGTCCACCAAAAGCATGTAAAGTATTTTAACAGTCATCTACTGACCGGAGAGAAGTATAAAGGATTATGAAGCAGAATCATGCCAACAGTATCCATTCAAAACTAAAGTCAGAATTTCTATTTTTGATTTTGTAGGATTATTGAGCAAGTGGAGATTGCAGTAAATTACGATGCAAGAGCTCTCCACCCCCCTGCTCTGCCTTTCTGGTGTTTTGCCCTGTCAGATTCCACAATATGGGATGCAAGATCCTGCTGATTCTCCAGAGAATCGGAGGAATTATTGATGCGGCATTGGCAATGCTGATGCATGGGCTGATTGATTCTGCCGTGCAGTGCCCCGATTTGTTTGGCCCTGCCTGATGACTGTGCTACAGTGCTTCTGCTGTGCCTGGGGGTTTCCCTGCAGTTTTGTCTCTGATATTGCTCAATCTCTAACAGGACCTCCGACAGAAGTTGCTCCTCTTGCCCAGCCCTAGCTGCTGGGTGATGTGTCTCCTGCTGTCTATGCACAAGCGCCTCCTAATCTTATTTTTTTCACACCTCCCATTACCACACCCACCCCCCCGCCCCACATTTTGAAACATAGAAAGAAAGAAATCGCATTTATATAGCACCTTTCACAACCTCATTCAAAGTATAATTATTTTTTTTAACTGAAGTGTGCCAGCTCACATACTGAACGTGTAAGCAGTATTTGATAAACACATATTCTGTATGGTCTAAAGCACTTTTACAGCCAATGAGGTGCTTTTCATTACTGTTGTAAAATGTAGGAAACCTGGCAGCCAATTTGCACACAGTAAGGTTCCACAAACAGCAGTGTGATAATGGCCAGATAATCTGTTTTTATCTGTTGATTGAGGAATAAGTATTGACCAAAACACCCGGGCGAATCCCCTTTCTCGTCTGCAAAATAGTGCCATGGGATGTTGTAGGTCCACCTGAGAGGGCAGACAGGGCCTTAGTTTAACATCTCTTCTGAAAGACAGGTCCTCCAACAGTGCAGCACTCCCTCAGTACTGCATTGAAGTGTCAGCCTGTATTATGCATTCAAACTCTGGAACAAGACTTGAACCAGAAACCTTCTGACTCAAGAGGCCACTGAGCCACGGGTGACATTGTTAAACTGCTGGTTTATTTTGTGCAGTTGGCTGTTTTTCCTTTTTTCCAGCCACGTATTTATGCCTTTTCTCAAATACTGTTTGCCTGAAATTGTGCCTGAAACTAGCATCCAAATGCTTAACTGGAATGGATTAATGGTTCTATTAAAAAAAGTGGAGAGAGGAATTTCAAACAAACGCATTACAACGTCTGTCTGCCAGTATCTCAAAGTGCAATTTCAGAGCAGATACTTACCAAAAAGCAAATATGCATCAGACAGCTATTATAATGGAACAGACAATGTTTCAACATCATTACTTATAACTATGTTGCACCTTAAAAAAACATGCTTTGCATTCCAAATATATTATTCATGGATCAGTGAACAACAAAATTTGAGCAGGTGGCCTGCATGATATAAACTTTAACAATATAACAAATGTTTTGTGAAAATCAATAAAATACTATGGGCCCGAATTTAGTCAAACATTAGTTCCGCCTGTTTTTCGGTGGTCCCCGGGCTGCGCGTGCTTTTTTACTGGCCGCTACGATTGGGCGTGAGATTTATCCCAGTTTTCTCGGCGGGAGCGAGAGTGGTAGGCAGCGGGAGGCACGGCCGGTAGCGGGCGGCAGCGGGAGTCAGCGGTAGGTGCAGACCTGTCGACTCGGAAACATCGGAGGGCGTGTACTGCGCATGCGCGAGATTTGAACTTTTTTTTGGTAGTTTTTTTTGACTGATGACCTCACTTTTCTCGCGATTGGGGCTGAGGGCTCAGCTGCGCATGCGCATAAAATCTCGGGACAGACTTGAACCTGACAGTTAGAGAGGGAAGTGATTGAGAGAGAGAGAGGGAAGAGAATCATCAGCCTTCCAGCTTGAAAACCTATCATGAATGGTAGAAAAGCTGCCAGGAAGTCCAATGCAGGGAGGCTCAGAGCTCCCTGGTTTACTGAGGATGAGCTGGAGGCACTTGTCTCTGAGGTGGAGCGCCGTTACAGAGAGCTCACCCGGGATGGTCGTGGCAAGCCAGCCCCGCCCCAATATAAACACATTTGGCCGGAGATTGGGGCGGCCGTGTCTGCAGTGGGCACCATGGTTCGTGATGGAGACCAGTGCAGGAAGAGATGGAACGATCTGGTAGTGGCGGCAAGAGTAAGTAAAGATCCTATTGATGCACTCCCGTACGACTGAAAAAGTGTATGTGGTGCTGTGTGTGTGTGTGTGTGTGTGTGTGTGCCTGTTGCATCTGCAAACTGGTTAAAGATTGCAACTTTTATTTCTGCAGAGGAAAAGAACAGCCAACGCCTCAAAGCAGTGTGGCACGGGAGGGGGCCCACCAGAGGTCATCGAAGTGACTGACATCGAGGAGCGTGCCTTGGCATTGGTGGGTGACCATCCCCATGCCACCAGACATGGTGGTGCCAATCCCGTGCTACAGCATGGTAAGTTCATCCGATATTCCGGTCTGTGTTACGCTCATGTCATGCAAGGTCATGTAATGTAATGTAAAATGCATTCTAATGTACTGTCGTCGGTCATTTAGGGTGTGGTGATGTAGCACTGGTAGTCCTTGAAATAAGAATGTGAAATGTCACAGTACTCATGTCAGCATTTCCAACGCCGCCCCCATCCAAACACTGAAATGGTGTCTTGTACTTGCAAGTGACGAATTGGACAGTACCAACTTAGGCACCCCATCCACCTCTGGCACGCAAAGGCCATGTGCAACACCAACACCATCCACCTCGACCTCATCAGGAGCCCACCACAGCAGCTCCTTCCATCCCCCACTCCCCCCAACATCTCCCATAGCCCCCGCATCCACCTCTGCCAGCCACAGAGACAAAGACCAGGAGGTAGAGCAGGGAGAAGGCCCAGTGTTTGTCCCACTTGAGCTCGAGGAGGTGGAAGAGGAGGACTCCATCCTCTTGACATGTGTGCCACCTGTGCGCCCAACATCGGTATCGGAGTCCGAGTTTTTGGGCTTCGAGTCGGAGGAAGTGGGACCAAGTGTTGTGAAGCGTGTCAGCAGTGCCGTTAAAGCCACCAAGCTGCCTCCACCCAGGTCGATGCAGCAAGGGGATGATGATGCCAGACGGGCAGAAGCAATGCAGGAAATGGTTCAGCTGTTGAGGACAAGAGTTGACCTAGGTCGAGAGCTCCTCCAAGCCATGGCTGGGATAGCTGCCAACATCGCCTCGTTTGCAGAGCAGCAAACCAACAGTATGTCGCTGCTGATCACTGCGGTGCAGCCAACCATCGACTCTGTCGTTGCCATGCGGCAATCCATGGTCTCTGGCTGTGGCATGGAACCTCCCGATTTTTAAAATAGATTCGTTCGAAACCTTCCAAATTGCATCTAGTGTTGTCCCTGCGCCCAAAAGATCCAGCTTAATCTTTGGAGCCTCCTTGAATGCCTGCAAACAAATGCAATTAACGGAAACTCCCAATGGCGTGGGGCCGTGGACAGTTTTGTATGTGGAGCCGGCTTCCAGCGCGATGTTATTAAAGCCAGCACAAAAGATTGCAGATCGTTGAATGCAATTTGCACTTAAAATTTCGCAATGATTTGCACCGGTTACGCCGCTATCGGGGGAATTACGCCGAAAAAACCCAGCGCAATCGAACGGAAACTCCAGGCCAGGGTATCTGCAATACCAGTCACATTCTAAGCAATATCTGTGGCAGTAAGTGAGATCATTAAATCACGGGAATCAAGCTGCTATAGTACAGTAATCATCAAATTTACACTTTATATCAAAAAAGTTTAATAACAAACCCAAAATGTATTCTGTTCTGAACTAGTTTTCTGTCGGACCCTACCTCTAGAGTTTAGAGCTTTTAATCTGTACTCTAGAATGTCAGACTTGGTTCACTTGCTGATGTACTCTTGCCTCTAAATCGGAATGTTGTGGGTTCAAGTCCCACTTCAGAAACTTGAACATGTAATCTATGCTAACATATTCGTGTAGTGCTGAAGATGCTGACTTTTTGATGAGATATTAAATAGATGAACGTAAAAGATCCTGCGGCACGATTTGAAGAAGAGCAGGGGAATTCTCCAGGCCAATATTTATCCCTTAACCAACAGCACCAAAACAGATTATCTGGTCAGTTATCTCAGTGCTGTTCGTGGGACCTTGCTGTGTGCAAATTAGCTGCCATGTTTGCTACATTACAACAGTGACTACACTTCAAAAGTACACTGCACTTCAAATTGGCTGTGAGCTGGTTTAGGAAATCCTGTCATAAAAGATACTGGGGCTGAAATTCAACTTCCCGATAAGGCCTGTTACCGCTAGAAAGCGGCGGCAACGCAGTGGTGTCAAATCGCCGCCGATTTGTAGTCAAATAGCCCCTGCTCGCGACATTCTTCCCGGTGTTTTTTCCGTTGGTCCCAACTTCCGCCCTGCTGCTGCAGAACCCTCCTCAGTGCGCCATCAAAGCGCGCACCGATGTCACACCCCGCAAGCAAAATTCACGTGAGAAAATCTTCCGGCTGCCACTCAGGGACCCGACAGTTTTTTCTGTCGGTGCATTGTGTTTGCAGTGTGTGCAAAATGGTGGTGCAGCCGTCATTAAAGGGAAGGGCGCACTGCCGTGGTAGCCATCTTATTTTTTTGTCATCCGACTGCCAGGTCGGCCCGACAATTATGCCCCCTGGTTCGGGCAGGCCACAAAACAGGCAGCCTGACACCCCCTCTTGGATGCCTGGCCGCTGGCTCGGCCGAAACCTTCCCTGCTGGCCCAGTAGCCCTAACTTAAAAAGCTGCAGAGCTCTCAGTGACTCTCCCCTTTAACTGAAGGGGAGAGACATGTTGACACACAGCGCGATGACAATATCAGCCCAGCACTGATGACTGGCAACGGCAGACACTCCACCCGCCCCCACTTCCGGCCCCATTATGACCGACTTCTGCCCCACTCTTAAAAAACGACAGAGCTGAATTTCACGAGATGGGCCGCTGAGTCCATTGCGGCGGCCAAAACGCAAGGAAAACGGAAGGTGCACCCCGTTTCCGGTGGGAGTGAATTTCGACCCCACCATCAAATGCAAGCCCTTTCTTTGTTTAAACTGGTAAACATACTAATAGATTACAGTTTTATACACCCAACATCTTAATTTTAATTCTGTTCCTGATATTCAAAACTGGAAGTTAATAAATATCGAAGAATTCTGTAAAGATGACACTGAACACTAAGTAATCATCTGGAAAGCTGAGCATATGGATGTAGGAGAGGCCAACGGGGAGTCAGGAGGCTGAGCAGGACGTTGCTGAGGCCTACAAGTGACCCAACAGGAGCGTCGTCAGTTCGAGAGGCCAGCGGGGAGTCAGGAGGCTGAGCGGGACGTTGCTGAGGCCTACAAGAGGCCGGCCGGTGCAGTTGCAGCAGGGAGGAAAAAAGAAGTAGAAGGAAATCGAAAGGTGACGTCACAGCCAAGGGAGTAAGTGACTGGCTGGTGATTGGTGAGTAGTTTTTCTTTTTCCTTTCTATATCAGTAACTAAGCTTTAGCATTGTTGTTGCCAATTTAAGTTAATCTAAGGGTTAAGTCATGGCAGGACAGCTCGGACACGTGTTATGCTCCTCGTGTACTTTGTGGGAAGTCAGGGACACTTTCAGTGTGCAGGAAGTGTATCCGCCTGCAGCTCCTGACGGACCGCATTGCGGCACTGGAACTGCGGGTGGATTCACTCTGGAGCATGCACAATGCTGAGAATGACGTGAATAGCACATTTAGTGAGTTGATCTTACCACAGGAAAAGGGTACACAGCCAGATGGGGAATAGATGACCAACAGGAAGAGCAGTGCAAGGAAGGTAGTGCAGGGGTCCCCTCCGGTCATCCCCCTGCAAAACAGATACACCGCTTTAGGTACTGTTGAGGGGGATGACTCATCAGGAGAGGGCAGCAACAGCCAAGTTCATGGCACCATGGATGGCTCTGCTGCATAGGAGGGCAGGAAAAAGATGGGACAGCTATAGTGATAGGGGATTCAATTGTAAGGGGAATAGATAGACGTTTCTGCGGCCGCAACCGAGACTTCAGGATAGTATGCTGCCTCCCTGGTGCAGGGGTCAAGGATGTCTCGGAGAGGGTGCAGGGCATTCTGAAGAGGGAGGGTGAACAGCCAGTTGTCGTGGTGGATATAGGTACCAACGATATAAGTAAAAAAAGGGATGAGGTCCTACGAGATGCATTTAGGGAGCTAGGAGCTAAATTAAAATGTAGGACTTCAAAAGTAGTAACCTCAGGATTGCTACCAGTGCTACGTGCTAATCAGAGTAGGAATCACAGGATAGCTCAGGCTTGAGGAATGGTGCAAGGGAGCAGGATTCAAATTCCTGGGACATTGGAATCGGTTCTGGGGGAGATGGGACCAGTACAAACCGGACGGTCTGCACCTGCGCAGGACCGGAACCAATGTCCTAGGAGGAGTGTTTGCTAGTGCTGTTCGGGAGCAGTTAAACTAATATGGCAGGGGGATGGGAACCTATGCAGGGAAACAGAGGGAAGTAGAATGGGAGCAGAAGCAAAAGATAGAAAGAAGAAAAGTAAAAGTGGAGGGCAGAGAATTCTAAAGCAAAAAGCAAATGGGCCGCATTACAGCAAAATTCTAAAGGGGCAAAGTGTGTTAGAAAGACAAGCCTGAAGGCTCTGTGCCTCAATTCGAGGAGTGTTCGGAATAAGGTGGACGAATTAACTGCGCAGATAGCAATTAACAGATATGATGTAATTGGCATCACGGAGACATGGCTCCAGGGTGACCAAGGCTGGAAACTCAATATCCAGGGGTATTCAATATTTAGGAAGGATAGACAGAAAGGAAAAGGAGGCGGGGTGGCATTGCTGGTTGAAGAGGAAATTAATGCAATAATAAGAAAGGACATTAGCTTGGATGATGCGGAATCGATATCGGTGGAGCTGCGGAATACCAAGGGGCAGAAAACGCTAGTGGGAGTTGTGTACAGACCACCAAACAGTAGTAGGAAGGTTGGGGACAGCATCAAACAAGAAATTAGGGATGCATGCAATAAAGATACAGCAGTTATCATGGGTAACTTTAATCTGCATATTGATTGGGCTAACCAAACTGGTAGCAATGCGGTGGAGGAGGATTTCCTTGAGTGTATTAGGGATGGTTTTCTCGACCATTATGTCGAGAAACCAACCAGGGAACTGGCCATCCTAGACTGGGTGATGTGTAATGAGAAAGGACTAATTAGCAATCTTGTTGTGCGAGACCCCTTGGGGAAGAGTGACCATAACATTGTAGAATTCTTTATTAGGATGGAGAGTGACAGTTAATTCAGAAACAATGGTCCTGAACTTAAAGAAAGGTAACTTCGATGGTTTGAGGCGTGAATTGGCTAGATTAGACTGGCAAATGATACTTAAGGGGTTGACGGTGGATAGGCAATGGCAAACATTTAAAGATCACATGGATGAACTTCAGCAATTGTACATCCCTGTCTGGAATAAAAATAAAACTGGCAAGGTGGCTCAACCATGGCTAACAAGGGAAATTAAGGATAGTGTTAACTCCAAGGAAGAGGCATATAAATAGGCCAGAAAAAGCAGCAAACCTGAGGACTGGGAGAAATTTAGAATTCAGCAGAGGAGGATAAAGGGTTTAATTAAGAGGGGGAAAACAGAGTACAAGAAGAAGCTTGCCGGGAACATAGAAACCCACTGTAAAAGCTTCTACAGATATGTGAAGAGAAAAAGATTAGTGAAGACAAACATAGGTCCCTTGCAGTCGGATTCAGGTGAATTTATAATGGGGAACAAAGAAATGGCAGACCAATTGAACAAATACTTTGGTTCCGTCTTCACTAAGGAAGACACAAATAACTTTCTGGAAGTACTAGTGGACCGAGGGTCTAGTGAGAAGGAGGAACTGAAGGATATCCTTATTAGGCAGGAAAATGTGTTGGGGAGTTGATGGGGTTGAAGCCTGATTAATCAGGCTTGGTGATCATTTTCCAACAGTCTATCGACTCGGGATCAGTTCCTATGGACTGAAGGGTAGTTAATGTAAAAAGGGAGGGAGAGAGTAAGTGGGTAATTATAGACCGGTTAGCCTGACATCAGTGGTGGAGAAAATGTTGGAATCAATTATTAAGGATGAAATAGCAGCGCATTTGGAAAGCAGTGACAGGATCGGTCCAAGTCAGCATGGATTTATGAACGGGAAATCATGCATGACAAATCTTCTGGAATTTTTTGAAGATGTAACTGGTAGAGTGGACAATGGAGAACCAGTGGATGTGGTGTATTTGGACTTTCAAAAGGCTTTTGACAAGGTCCCACACAAGAGATTGGTGTGCAAAATCAAAGCACATGGTATTGGGGGTAATATGTTGATGTGGATAGAGAACTGGTTGGCAGACAAGAAGCAGAGATTCAGGATAAACGGGTCCTTTTCAGAATGGCAGGCAGTGACTAGTGGAGTGCCGCAGGGCTCAGTGCTGAGATCCCAGCTCTTTACAATATACATCAATGATTTGGATGAAGGAATTGAGTGTAATATCTCCAAGTTTGCAGATGACACTAAACTGGGTGGCAGTGTGAGCTGTGAGGGGGACGCTAAGAGGCTGCAGGGTGACTTAGACAGGTTAGGTGAGTGGGCAAATGCATGGCAGATGCAGTATAATGTGGATAAATGTGAGGTTATCCATTTTGGGGGCAAAAACGCGAAGACAGAATATTATCTGAATGGTGGCAGATTAGGAAAAGGGGAGGTGCAACCAGACCTGAGTGTCATGGTTCATCAGTCATTGAAAGTTGGCATGCAGGTACAACAGGCGGTGAAGAAGGCAAATGTTGGCCTTCATAGCTAGGGGATTTGAGTATAGGAGCAGGGAGGTCTTACTGCAGTTGTACAGGGCCTTGGTGAGGTCTCACCTGGAATATTGTGTTCAATTTTGGTCTCCTAATCTGAGGAAGGACATTCTTGCTTTTGAGGGAATGCAGCAAAGGTTCACTAGACTGATTCCCGGGATACCTGGACTGACATATGAGGAGAGACTGGATCAACTGGGCCTTTATACATTGGAGTTTAGAAGGATGAGAGGGGATCTCATAGAAACATATAAGATTCTGATGGGACGGACAGGTTAGATGCGGGTAGATTGTTCCAAATGTTGGGGAAGTCCAGAACCAGGAGACACAGTCTTAGGATATGGGGTAGGCCATTTAGGACTGAAATAAGGAGAAACTTCTTCACTCAGGGAGTTGTTAACCTGTGGAATTCCCTGCCACAGAGAGTTGTTGATGCCAGTTCATTGGATATATTCAAGAGGGAGTTAGTTATGGCCCTTACGGCTAAGGAGATCAAGGGGTATGGAGAGAAAGCAGGAAAGGGGTACTGAGGGAATGATCAGCCATGATCTTACCAAATGGTGGTGCAGGCTCGAAGGGCCAAATGGCCTACTCCTGCACCTATTTTCTATGTTTCTATGTTTCTATGTTAGTGTAACTATTTACAACTGCAACAATTGTTAGCCCAGAAATCACTGTCCCTTTCCAATTGCAACTTGGAAACTGGAGATAAGAGCTAATCTAGAATTTACACTGTCGACTTGACTCAATTGACAGCACTTTTGGGTTGTGGCTTTCATTCCCGTATCCTAATTTAGGTGTATAATCTAGGCTGACAGCCCAGTGCAGTATTCGAAAACTGTTGCACAATTGACGTGCTGCCCTCCAAGTGAAGCACCATCTACCTGTTCCGGTGAATGTTAATGATCACATCATACAATTCGAAGAAGAGCAGGGAGCTCCTCTACAGTCCTGACCAGTACAACATTCTTCCCTCAGCCAACTCATTCAAACCCACATTCATTGGTCATCCATCTCATCACTGTTTATGGAATATTGCAGTGTGCACAATGGCTGCTACTTTTGCTTTTGAAATGTTCCTGGGAAATGTGATGTGATAAGGAATTATATAAATCCAAGTCTTTTCTGTTTAATTTTTAGAGAGGAGGCAACTAAATTTTCCTCACTATTTTAAAAGCAACATTTCTTTTTAAAATCCTTTATTGAGTCAATGGGGTAGATTTTCATCTCCACCGCCTGAGCAGTAATCTATGGAATTGATTGTCCACATTTTATAGAATCCACCATTTTACCTGGGATTACATAGAAACATAGAAACATAGAAAGTAGGTGCAGGAGTAGGCCATTTGGCCCTTCGAGCCTGCACCACCATTCAATATGATCATGGCTGATCATTCCTTCAGTACCCCATTCCTGCTTTCTCTCCATATCCCTTGATCCCTTTAGCCGTAAGGGCCACATCTAACTCCCTTTTGAATATATCTAACAAACTGGCTTCAACAACTTTCTGTGGTACAGAATTCCACAGATTCACAATAGGATATACAGCACAGAAATTGTCCATTCGGCCCAACCAGTCCATGCCTGTGTTTATGCTCCATTCGAGCCTCATCTCGTCTTTCCTCATCTAAATCTATCAGCATAACCCTTTATTCCCTTCTCCCTCATATGCTTGTTTAGCCTCCCCTTAAATGCATCTATACATAAGAACATAAGAAATAGGAACAGGAGTAGGCCATACAGCCCCTCGAGCCTGCTCTGGCATTCAATAAGATCATGGCTGATCTGATCATGGACTCAGCCCCAGTTCCCTGCCCGCTTCCCATAACCCCTTATCCCCTTATCATTTAAGATACTGTCTATTTTGGTCTTAAATTTATTCAATGTCCCAGCTTCCACAGCTCTCTGAGGCAGCGAATTCCACAGATTTGCAACCCTCTGAGAGAAGAAATTTCTCCTCATCTCTGTTTTAAATGGGCGGCCCCTTATTCTAAGATCATGCCCTCTAGTTCTAGTCTCCCCCATCAGTTGAAACATCCTCTCTGCATCCACCTTGTCAAGCCTCCTCATAATCTTATATGTTTCGATAAGATCACCTCTCATTCTTCTGAATTCCATTGAGTAGAGGCCCAACCTACTCAACCTTTCCTCATGTCAACCCCCTCATCCCTGGAATCAACCTAGTGAACCTTCTCTGAACTGCCTCCAAAGCAAATATATCCTTTCGTAAATATGGAAACCAAAACTGCACGCAGTATTCCAGGTGTGGCCTATACCAATACCTTATATAGCTGTAGTAATTCTTCCCTGCTTTTATACTCCATCCCCTTTGTAATAAAGGCCAATATACCATTGGCATTCCTGATCACTTGCTGTACCTGCATACTATCCTTTTGTGTTTCATGCACAAGTACCCCCAGGTCCCGCTGTACTGTGGCACTTTGCAATCTTTCTCCATTTAAATAATAACTTGCTCTTTGATTTTTTTCTGCCAAAGTGCATGACCTCACACTTTTCAACATTATACTCCATCTGCCAAATTTTTGCCCACTCACTTAGCCTGTCTGTGACCTTTTGCAGATTTTTTGTATCCTCCTCACACATTGCTTTTCCTCCCGACTCACTTCAACCACTCCCTGTGGTAGCGAGTTCCACATTCTCACCACTCTTTGGGTAAAGAAGTTTCTGCTGAATTCCCTATTGGATTTCTTGGTGACTATCTTATATTGATGGCCTCTAGTTATGCTCTTCCCCACAAGTGGAAACATTCTCTCTGTATCCACTCGATCAAAACCTTTCATAATTTTAAATACCTCTATTAGGTCACCCCTCAGCCTTCTTTTTTAAGAGAAAAGGGACCCAGCCTGTTCATCCTTTCCTGATATGTATACCCTTGCATTTCTGATATCATCCTTGCAAATCTTCTCTGCATGCTCTCCAGTGCCTCTATATCCTTTTTATAATATGGTGTCCAGAACTGTACACAGTACTCTAAGTGTGGTCGAACCAATACAGGTTTAGCACAGCTTCCCTACTTTTCAATTCTATACCACTAGAAATAAACCCTAGTGCTTGGTTTGCTTTTTTTTAATGGCTTTGCTAACCTGTCTCGCAACTTTTAGGAATTTTCATTCCATTGATTTCAAGGGGGTTCTGAAATAGGTGGTGATTTGTGGAGCTGATTTCCTGTCTATTTCAGAACCCCCTTGAAATCACTGGAATGAAAATGGTGGATTCAATAAAATGTGGACAATCAGGGCCATAGCTTACTGCCCAGGCAGGGGAGATGAAAATGTACCCCAATATTTCAGAATAAAAGTAGAGTAGCCTGTAAGTGTATTCTTTTATGGCAGAAATTACTATTTTGTTTGTTATTGGGTCATTGAGACTGAAGCTGCCCTTTACCAAACCTCGGTGAGGTTTCTACTGCGAACAAGTACATCTTTCTCTGTCTGATTATCCCTGACTTCAGAAGAATTTAGCATTTCAGAAAACTGTCAGAGAGACTCATTAATTAATTCTCGGTCTGCTGAGGGCTGTTCCTCTGACATTTTGACCTCAGATCTGACTCTGGTTGCTGCTGCTTAATGATAACAATCCTCCTGGTTTCTTTCCTGTTCATAATATATCCCACTGAGCTGACTTTCCACCTCCTTGGAGAGAAGTACATTAAGTTTTCCCTTTTTACCTGTACAAGATCACAATGCTTTCAAATGTCTGCTTAAAACTAGAATCATTGAGCCCTAGGCATCTGTAAAGAGATGACAGGGAATCTGCAAAATCGGCAGGTTTTTGACTATCTGGCTAATATTATCACGAGAATTCTGTATTCTATATTTTGCCTGTATTTATTGACATACTGGGACATCATTTCCATTGCTGTAAAGTTTTGGAACCATTTTGTTTGAGTAGCTTTGGAAAGACATATCAGGGTGGTAGAGGACATATGCAAGAGATATCAAAGCTAACAGCAAACGTTATTATGAATTTATTAAGAGAAAGAGAGCGATAAAAGTGTATTTTGGCCCATTAAAGTTAGATGCCGGCGAGACTATTATGGACAACAAACAAATGGATGACTTGTTAAATTAATACTTTCTTTCCTTTACACAATGCAGGAATAGCACCCCCAGGAGTAATTTGATAAAGTTTCGCATTAGAGACCATTAACAAAATGAAAGTGCACAGTATTGAAGGTAACCTTTTTGACATGGGTTAGTAATTGGTTGGGAGGTAGGAGACAGAGATAAAGGGAACATTCTCTGATTGGTGGGATGTGATGTTCCCCAGGGATCTGTACTGGAACTGCAGCTTTTAACCATATATATTAATAACTTGGATAGAGAGTTGTGGATCCAAGTTTGCAGCTAACACAATGTTAGGAGGCACAGTAATTCTGTGTCGATGGGTGCATGTGTGGGGAGAAGTGAGGTCATCCACATTCCAATGTGAGAAAGAATATTTTCTTAATGGTAGAATCACAGAATCATAAAATGGTTACAGCACAGAAGGAGGCCTTTTGTCCCGTCGAGCCCGTGCCGGCTCTCTGCAAGAGCACTTCAGCTAGTCCCACTCTCCCACCCTTTCCCCGTAGCCCTGCAAATTTGTTTCCTTCAGGTACTTATCTAATTCCCTTTTGAAAGCCATGCTTGAGTCTGCCTCCACCACCTTTTCAGGCCGTGCATCCCAGATTCTAACCACTCACTGTGTAAAATCGTTTTTCCTCATGTCACCTTTGGTTCTTTTGCCAATTACCTGAAATCTGTGTCCTTTGGTTTGCGACCCTTCTGCCAAAGGGAACAGTTTCTCTCTATCCACTCTGTCTAGACCCATCATGATTTTGAACACCTCAATCTAATCTCCTCTCAAACTTCTCTGCTCTAAGGAGAACAACCCCAGCTTCTCCAGTCTATCATCCTTGGAACCATTCGCATGAATCTTTTCTGAACCCTCTTTAAGGCTTCCACATCCTTCCTAAAGTGCGGTGCCCAGAATTGGACACAGTACTCCAGCTGAAGCCAAACCAGTGTTTTTAAAGGTTCATCACAACTTCATTGCTTTTGCACTCTCTGCCTCTATTTATAAAGCCTAGGATCCCGTATGCTTTTTTAAACGCTTTCTTAACCTGCCCTGCCACCTTCAACAGGTTGTGCACATATACCCCCAGATCTCTGTTCATGCACCCTCTTTAGAATTGCACCCTTATATTGGGCTAGTACCTCCACATTTTTTGCCTGCTTAACGCCCACTTAACGCCCATTTTATCACTGAAATGACGTACAATACCCATATAGCGCCCATTTTGGCAGAAAATGGAAACTGGCGGGCATTTTTCGGAAACTTATCGTCGAGCGTTACTTTCCCCATGTGCTTAAAGCCGAGACAAAATACTACCGCCCGCCCACTTTTTTGGGGCGGAATCAGCAGGCTGGGCGAATTCAACGGCCATAAGATCGCCCAGGGTTACCTTCTGCACGGAATTAACGCCGAGATTCAATATTAATGCCCGGCGATTGTTTTTTGTCGTAGAGAGCATATTTACCCAAACTAGTGGCCATGGAGATCGCCCATCATCAATTTCACCACCTCGCACACATTTCGCCCACAATATCGCTCGCTCAAAAAAACGCCCATAAAAAGTGGAACTAACCGGGACGAATCACAGCGCTATGGACACCATGTTGTAGATCACATGTCGCATCCTTTAAAAGGTTGCTGTGCTTCAACCTCGGCGGAGTTCGGATGTACTCTGCAGGCCGTTGGAGTTGATGTGAACACCTCTAAAAACATCTTGACCACACTGTGACCGATTGGAATTGAAGAAGTGTGTTTGTCGGGACATTCTTTGCTTGTGTGCAATCGGTGGAAAACAGAGAACTACTGCAATGGGGCTTGTCCTTTCTCACCCTCTCTTGGTGACCAAATACATGCAGCAGACTCGACACTGCCGAAGGAACACTGCACTGCATTATGTGCCCAATGAACAAAGTGACAGACAGATGAGGAGGATCAGACGTTACACCTCGCCGCAAGCACAAGGAGAAGCATTCTTACCTCGACTTGCCCGACACCACCTGCCTTCGGAGACTGCGCTTCCACAAAAGGTTATCACTGAGGTATGCCAACTGATAAGGGCCGATCTGCAGCCTGCCAGCACCATCAGAACTGCACGGTCCGTCGAGGTCAAAGTCACCGTGGCACTGTCGTTCTATGCCTCGGCTTCTTTTCAGGCCACAGCTGGTGACATTTACGGACTTTCTCAGCATGCCACACATGGCTGCATTAGACAGGTCACTGAAGCTCTGTACGCACGCAGGAGGGACTTGATCAGCTTCCCTATGACCAGGGAGGCACAGAATGAGAGGGCTCTAGGTTTCTCCAGAATTGCAAACTTCCCCAAGGTGCAGGGAGCGAGGCGGGCATCTTTTCAGGATGCTGAGGTTTTCAGGAACTGCAAGGGATTCCACTCCCTGAATGTCCAGCTGGTTGTTGACCACCAGCAAATTATACTGACTGTGAATGGTCAATATCCGGGCAGCATCCATGCGTGAGAGCACTGTATCTGACTTATTTAACAATGAGCCACAAGGTCAATGATGGAAGCTTGGGGACAAAGGATATGGCCTCGCCACCTGGCTGATGACCCGCCTGCATGACACCCACACCGAGGCCGAGAGGCGATACAATGAGAGCCACGGAGTAACTCGCAATATCGCAGAGAAAATCATTGGAGTGCTGAAGCAGCGCTTTAGATGCCTGGACCACTCAGGAGGCGAACTCCAATACCACCCTGAGCAGGTAGCTCAATTCGTGGTGGTCTGCTCCATGCTACACAACTTGGCTATCAGGAAGGGCAAAAATTGTTTGATGAATCTGACAGTCCACCTCACCAGAGAGAGGAAGAGGAGGACAAGGAGACGGACGCTGACATCGGGCCAGACAATCAGGCTGACACTGAAGCCATGTCCCCGCCCCCAAGTAGACCATATGAAAGGACCCATGGTGGCATGACAGCTGCAAGAGCCTTACGTCAGGAGCTCATCAATGATCACTTTGTCTGAAAGCATGTTGGCGTTATGTACAAGGCTCACACACTGCTGGGTGTGCAGGTCATACATCAATGGTGGACATCACCTTGGTGACAGTTAAAGTTTAAGTTGATTGAAGTTAAGTGTGATTACACCCTTTGATGTTAAGCGTGTAATGGTGCAGCTATCTGAGGCAATGTGCTACAAAGTTTTGTTGAATAAAAAACATTTAAACTGAACATTAGTCTGAAATCATCCATTTTTCTGTACAAGCCAAACCGCCACCCGCCATCCCCCACAGCCCCCCGCCCTGCTTCTCCTCCCCACCTCTATCCCTTACCCTTGCCCTCCTGACTCCAAGCCGCCTGGCCGAGGAGGTCCTCAGGCGATGCTTCATTGGGGGCAGGGTGGGTGACAGCCGACGCGCTGCTTGGACAGATACGGGAGAGGACAGTCCCAAGGTGCGAATGTGCTCCAAGCCATAAGCAAGATGTTGCTGCTGGCTCTCATGTGTGGTTGGCAATGGCAGTGCGTCACCTTGGGGTGCAGTGCCGCGCTCCGGCACGACTGGAAGCCCTCTGCCACCAATGTTCCTGGCTACCAGCTCCAGGGCTTCCTCCATCCCTTCCATTGTATATGTTATTTGTTGGACAAAAACTCGGTGCCAACTATGTTCTTGGTGCTTAGTGGGCTTTTTGCTGCTGGTGAATCTCCATCGTTCCTCCCACAACAGCCAAACAAGCACACACCACAGCCACACACGCTTTCAGTGCCTCTGAGCTCCCTCTCTCTCTGTCTCCTCTTCTGCGCATGTCATGGTGACCCTTCACCTCCTGAATCGTGGGAATCGAGCGTTGCCATGCCGTTGCTAAGGACGGCCACACTTTATGGCAGAAGGTCAGAAAAATTTAACGCTACCGCCCATTTGATATTGCTCGCGGTAGTGCCCATTTTCAAAAATGTAAACTAGGTTTTTGAAAATGGGCGAGAGGCCGGCAATCTGAAAACCCTCTTTTAAGACCCAAGTCGGAAATAATGCTCATTTTTGGGCAATAAGCTAAAAGAGAAGATTCTAGCCCATAGTCTCTCCTCGTTCTTCCTACACCCAAGTCCAGGTCATTAATATATATCAAGAAAGGCAGTGGTCCTAGTACCAATCCCTGGGGAACACCACTGTATACCTTCCTCCAGTCCACTTAGCCAATTTTGTAACCATGCTGCCACTGTCCCTTTTATTCTATGGGCATCAACTTTACTGTCAAGTCTATTATGTGGCACTTTGTCGACCAACTTTCAGAAGTTCATGTACACCACATCAACTGCATTGCCTTCATAAACCCTCTCTGTTACCTCATCAAAAAACTCAATCAAATTAGGTAAACATGATTTGCTTTTAATAAATTCATGCTGGCTTTCCTTATTAATCCATATTTGTCCAAGTGACTGTTAATTTTACCCCTGACTATCATTTCTAAAAGTTTCCTCACTACCGAGGTTAAAATATCTGGCCTGTAGTTGCTGGGTTTATCCTTACACTCTTTTTTGAACAGGGATGTAACATTTACAATTCTCCAGTCCTCTGGCACCAGCCCCATATCGAAGGAGGATTGGAAGATTATGGCTAATACCTCTGCAATTTCATCCTCTATTTCCCTCGGCATCCTTGGATACATCCCGTCTAGTCCTGGGTACTTATCTACTTTAAGTATAGCCAGACATTCTAGTACCTCTTCCTTATCAATTTGTATTCCATCCAGTATCTCAACTACCTCCTCTTTCACTATGACTTTGGTAGCATCTTCTTCCTCGGTAAAGACAGATGAAAATTATTCATTTAGTACCTCAGTCGTGGCCTCTGCCTCCATGCGTAGGTCTCCATTTTGATCCTCAATCAACCCCACCCCTCCTCGTACTACCCATTTATTACTTATATGAATATAGAAGACTTTTGGATTCCGTTTTATGTTAGTTGCCAATCTGTTCTCATACTCTCTCTCTGCCCCTCTAATTTCCCTTTTCACTTCCCCTCTGAACTTTTTATATTAAGCCTGGTTCTCACTTGTATTCTCAACCTGACATCTGTCATACGCCCCCTTTTTTTGCTTCATCTTACTCTCTATCTCTTTCATCGTCCAGGGAGTTCTGGCTTTGGTAGTCCTACGATTCCCCCTCGTGGGAATATACCTCAACTGTACCCGAACCATCACCTCTTTAAAGGCAGCCCATTGTTCTATTACAGTTTTGCCTGGCAATCTTTGACTCCTAGGGCCTAAAGGGCTAAATGATGATAGCAGGTTGCATAAACTAGGCTTGAATTCACTTGCGTATAGAACATAAGAACATAAGAACATAAGAAATAGGAACAAGAGTAGGCCGTACGGTCCCTCGAGCCTGCTCCTCCATTCAAGAAGATCATGGCTAATCTGATCATGGACTCAGCTCCACTTCCCCGCCCGCTCCCCATAACCCCTTATCTCCTTATCACTCAAGACACTGTCTATTTCTGTCTTAAATTTATTCAATGGCCCAGCTTCCACAGCTCTCCGAGGCAGCAAATTCCAAAGATCTACAATCCTCTGAGAGAAGAAATTTCTCCTTTTAAATGAGCGGCCCCTTATTCTAAGATCATGCCCTCTAGTTCTAGTCTCCCTGATCAGTGGAAACATCCTCTCTGCATTCACCTTGTCAAGCCTCCTCATAATCTTATACGTTTCGATAAGATCACCTCTCATTCTTCTGAACACCAATGAGTAGAGGCCCAACCTACTCAGCCTTTCCTCATAAGTCAACCCCTCATCCCCGGAATCAAGCTAGTGAACCTTCTCTGAACTGCCTCCAAAGCAAGTATATCCTTTCGTGAATATGAAAATGCAAAACTGCTCGCAGTATTCCAGGTGTGGCCTCACCAATACCTTGTATAACTGTAGGAAGACTTCCCTGCTTTTATACTCCATCCCCTTTGCAAGAAAGGTCAAGATACCATTGGCTTCCTGATCACTTGCTGTACCTGCATACTATCCTTTTGAGTTTCATGCACAAGTATCCCCAGGTCCTGCTGTACTGCGGCACTTTGCAATCTTTCTCCATTTAAAAAATAACTTGCTCTTCGATTTTTTTCTGCCGAAGTGTATAGAAACATAGAAACATAGAAAATAGGTGCAGGAGTAGGCCATTCGGCCCTTCGAGCCTGCACCACCATTCAATAAGATCATGGCTGATCATTCACTTCAGTACCCCTTTCCTGCTTTCTCTCCATACCCCTTTAGCCGTAAGGGCCATATCTAACTCCCTCTTGAATATATCCAATGAACTGGCATCAACAACTCTCTGCAGTAGGGAATTCCACAGGTTAACAACTCTCTGAGTGAAGAAGTTTCTCCTCATAAATAGCTTACCCCTTATCCTTAGACTATGACCCCTGGTTCTGGACTTCCCCAACATTGGGAACATTCTTCCTGCATCTAACCTGTCCAGTCCCGTTAGAATTTTATATGTTTCTATGAGATCCTCTCTCATCCTTCTAAACTCCAGTGTCCACTCTACCAGTTACATCTTCAAAAAATTCTAGAAGATTTGTCAAGCATGATTTCTCGTTCATAAATCCATGCTGACATGGACCGATCCTGTCACTGCTTTCCAAATGTGCTGCCATTTCATCTTTAATAATTGATTCCAACATTTTCCCCACTACTGATGTCAGGCCAGTCTATAATTACTCATTTTCTCTCTCCCTCCTTTCTTAAAAAGTGGTGTTACATTAGCTACCCTCCAGTCCATAGGAACTGATCCAGAGTCTATAGACTGTTGGAAAATGATCATCAATGCATCCACTATTTCGAGGACCACTTCCTTAGTCTGGGATGCAGACTATCATAACCTCACATTTTCCAACATTATACTCCATCTGCCAATTTTTTGCCCACTCACTTAGCCTGTCTATGTCCTTTTGCAGATTTTATGTGTCCTCCTCACACATTGCTTTTCCTCCCATCTTTGTATCATCAGCAAACTTGGCTACGTTACACTCAGTCCCTTCTTCCAAGTCGTTAATATAGATTGTAAATAGTTGTGGTCCCAACACTGATCCGTGCATCACCCCACTCGTTACTGGTTGCCAACCAGAGAATGAACCATTTATCCCAACTCTCTGTTTTCTGTTAGTTAACCAATCCTCTAGCCATGCTAATATATTACCCCCAACCCCGTAAACTTTTATCTTGTGCTGTAACCTTTTATGTGGCACCTTGTCAAATGTCTTCTGGAAGTCCAAATACATCACATCCACTGGTTCCCCTTTATCCACCCTGTTCGTTACATCCTCAAAGAACTCCAGCAAACATGACTTCCCCTTCATAAATCCATGCTGACTCTGCCTGACCAAATTTTGCTTTTCCAAATGTCTTGCTACTGCTACTTTAATAATGGACTCCAACATTTTCCCAACCACTGATGTTAGGCTAACTGGTCTATAGGTTCTTGCTTTTTGTCTGCCTCCTTTTTTAAATAGGGGCGTTACATTTGCAGTTTTCCAATCTGCTGGGACCTCTCCAGAATCCAGGGAATTTTGGTAAATTACAACCAATGCATCTGCAATCCCTGCCGCTACTTCTCTTAAGACCCTAGGATACAAGCCATCAGGTCCAGGGGATTTATCTGCCTTTAGTCCCATTATCTTACTGAGTACCACCTCCTTAGTGATTGAGATTGTGTTAAGTTCCTCCCCCCCATAGCCCCTTGACTATCCACTATTGGAATATTGTTAGTGTCCTCTACCGTAAAGACTGATAAAAAATATTTGTTCAGAGTTTCTGCCATCTCCATGTTCCCGATTACTAATTCCCCGGTCTCATCCTCTAGAAACTCTTGCTATCTGTTTTTATATTTTGTGCTAGTTTACTTTCATAGTCTATCTTCCCTTTCTTAATCATTTTTTTAGTCGTACTTTGCTGGCTTTTAAAAGCTTCACAATCTTATGTTCTCCCAGTAGTTTTGGCCATTTTGTATGCCCTTGTTTTTAATTGGATACCGCCCTTTAATTCTTTTGTTAGACACGGATGATTATCTTTTCTCTTAAATCCTTTCCTCCTCACTGGAATATATTTTCTTGAGAGTTGTGAAATATCTCCTTAAATGTACACCACTGTTCATCAACCGTCCTATACTTTAATCTATTTTCCCAGTCCACTTTACCCAACTCTGCCCTCATGCCTTCATAGTTTCCTTTATTTAAGCTTAGTACGCTGGTTAAAGATCCAACTTTCTCACCCTCCATCTGAATTTGAAATTAAATCATGCTATGATCACTCATTCCGAGGGGATCCTTTACTAGGAGATTGTTTATTAATCCTGTCTCATTACACAGGACCAGATCTAAGATAGCCTGCCCCCTGGTTGGTTCCGTTACATACTGCTCAAGGAACCCGTCGCTTATGCACTCTATGAACTCCTCCTTAAGGCTACCCTGACCAATTTGATTTTTCCAATCAATATGGAGGTTAAAATCACCCATGATTATTGCTGTTCTTTTTTTTTACAAGCCCCCACTATTTCCTGGTTTATGCTTCGAACAACAGAGTTGCTACTGTTAGGGGGCCTATAGTTGGTTGGTTAATTATCTAATCAAAATGATAAAGGAATTCGACAGAGTAGATACCAAGAGAAACTATTTCCTCTGGTGGTAGAAATCAGATCAAGAGGCATAGGGGGCAATCTAGCCACGCGTCGGTTTGGGACGCGTAATTTGAATTAAATACAAGTTTATCACCCGGCGGGAAGAGGTTACTGACCCAGAATTTGGGTTTTTAACGAGAACAATTGTCGGGGCGGTGTTGGGGGCACTCTGCGCCTCCATGGGGTGGTAGTGGGGCGAGAGAGGCGCGGCATCGTGGTGATGTCACTCAGCGCAACGCGAACGAGCCGCGTTACGCTGACACGTCACAACATCCTTCCCCTTCTCTTAAAGGGGAGGGCTGCTGCAAACTCTGCAGCCACTTCCATGGCACCCACTGGGCCACCGGCGGCGTTTCGGTCAGGTCAACAACCCGGCGGCCCGGCCGAACCAGCAGCCGCCATTGTCATGCAATGTCGGCCAACAACAAAAAAAAGCTGCCTGCTGCGGCACAAGGCTCTCCCCTTTGGAGCACCCCAGCCACCTAAGCTTAGCATCCCATAAAGCTCTCGGTGCGCGCCAATCTCATTCCCGTATGGCAATTTCCCCCACGGGGCGTAAAGTAAGGGCCGCAGCCCAAATCCGTTTTGGCCACGGCCATCCCGAGGACAATTCTGGTCAGGAGAAAAATCCTCATTGCCCTATTAACGCTTCCGGGAGGGGCTACCGGGCCTTTCGGAAAGGGGCAACTTCGGCCCAATAATCTTAAAATTAGAACTTGGCCATTTAGGAGTGAAATCAAGAAGCACTTTTTCACAGAGGGTAGTGGAAATCTCTACCACCCTGTTTACAGGCATAATTCGTGGCACTAGTCAGGCGAAAATCAGCCCTATGGTATAATCATTAGGTTCAAATAACTAGGGCTTTCGTTTGATCCCTCAGAACGCTTATCTAGATTTTGGGCAGATAAAGGCACAGCTCAAGCTCAGCAAAAGATTACTTCATGAGGTGGCTGGGCGCATTGAGCACAAGAGAAATATCTAAATAAAGAAAGAAAGACTTACATTTACATATCGTCTTTCAGGACCTCAGGACGTCCCAAAGCACTTTACAGCCAATGACGTGCTTTTGAAGTGTAGTCATTGCTGTAATGGAGGAAACGCAGCAGCCAACTTCCCTGTTCTTCTGTCATGGGGAACTCGATGTCAACTAGCAATATTTATTTCATAGGTAATTTTTTAGCAATCATCAGAGCAAGGTGACCTCTACACACAGTGCTCAGCACTGCTGCTGGCTTCTCATGGTTTGTTTATACTTGGAACACAGTGTGCTTCCTTATTTGGTGGTTGGGAGGAGGACTATAGTTGGACCTCTGATGGGTGCAGATATATTATTAATGCCGAGAGAATAGGCAGAACTGCTCTTCTTCGAAATAAAGCCATGGGATCTTTTGCATCCACCTGACAGGGCAGACGGGGCCTCGGTTTAACATCTCATCCAAAAGATGGCACCTCTGACAGTGCAGCACTCCCTCAGTACTGCACTTGAGTGTCAGTCTAGATTTTATGCCCACGTTTCTGGAGTGGGACTTGAATTCAGAACCTTCTGACTCAAAGGCAAGAGTGCTGGCACTGAGCTACAGCTGACCTCTCAAGCATCCTCAATGCTACCTCTGTCATTACCGACCATCATAGACAGAAAGAAAGACTTGCATTTATATAGCACGTTCCATGACCTCAGGACGTTCCAAAGCCCTTTACAGCCAATGAAGTACTTTTGAACTGTAGTCACTTGTAATGTAGGAAATGCGGCAGTGAATTGGCACATGGCAAGGTCCCACATACAGCAATGAGATAGTGACCAGATAATCTGTTTGGAATAAAATCCCTAAAATATAACACAAGGATTGTAAGAAAAAGCAATTCGAAATTATTTCTTTAAAAAATTCAAGACAGGAGGAAGTGTGACAAAATGGAGGTCTAATTAATCTGGTCCTGTCAAATAAGAGTAACCATATGCATCATATGTGAGAAGCAACACAGGAAATAACTGGATGAAATTTAACAATAGTCTAAACTTCTGAAAAGATAAATCATTCCTATATAGCCTCATGAACAATATTAGTCTGTGGTTCTGAACAATGCTAATTGTTGAATAAGGCTTGCTTCAGTCAATAAGGAGTATTGCTTAGAAGCTGACAGTTTGAGAACAGACCATACCTTCGTAGGGGTCCGGGAGGAATACTTCAAATACATTGCCTGTTGCAGCAACTCAATTTAAACACTCAGCACTGATGTTGAAATTTTAGAAGTGAAGTTAATAAAGAGCACACAAATCTATTTCTCTTCAAGCTCCATTATCAGAACACAAGAGCACAAGAAATAAGAGCAGGAGTAGGCCATCTAGCCCCTCGAGCCCGCTCCACCATTCAATAAGATCATGGCTGATCTGATCATGGACTCAGCTCCACTCCCTGCCCTCTCCCCATAACCCTTTACTCTTTCATCGCTCAAAAATCTGTCGATCGCCACCTTAAATATATTCAATGACCCAGCCTTCACAGCTGGGGCAGAGAATTACATAGATTTACAACCCTCTGAAGGAAGAAATTTCTCCTCATCTCAGTTTTAAATGGGCGGCCCCTTATTCTAAGACTATGTCCTCTCGTTATCTTATAAGTTTCACTAAGATCACCTCTCATTCTTCTCATCTCCAATGTGTATAGGCTCAACCTACTCAACCAATCCTCAAAAGTCAATCCCCTAATTTCTGGAATCAACCTAGTGAACCTTCTCTGAACAACCTCCAGTGCAAGTATATCCTTCCTTAAATTGTACGCAGTACTCCACGTATGGCCTCACCAATACCTTTACAGTTGTAGCAGGACTTCTCTGCTTTTATACTCGATCCCCTTTGCAATAAAGGCCAACATTCTATTTGCCTTCCTAATTACTTGCTTTACCTGCATACTAACTTGTTGGGCCCAAGTTTCCACACGATAAAAAACGGGCGCCCCTCCGAGCTGGGCGCCCGTTTTTCACGCCTAAAACGGCGCCAGAAAAAAAACGCGCGATTCTGGAGCGCCCTGCAGCTCCATGTCTGCTTGGCGCGGCGCCCAGGGGGGCGGAGCCTAACACTCACGCCGATTTTGTAAGTGGGAGGGGGCGGGTACCATTTAAATTAATTTTTTTCCTGCCAGCAACCCTGCGCGTGCGCGTTGGAGCGTTCGCGCACGTGCAGTGTGAAGGAAACATTGGCACTCGGCCATTTTTGTCGTTCTTTGTAGCTGTTTAATTTTTGAAAATTTTTTAATAAAAGCACATTGCCATCAGCACATCAGCACTGAGGCTTCTTGCAGCAGTGAGAAGGCTGCAGGAAGCCTCAGAAAGTTGAGGCAGCCGTTTCCCTCCCCCCCCCGCCCGCCGTCGGGAACGGCTTCCTCCTACCCCCCCCGCGGGAACGAACGGCTGCCTCCTTTCCCCCCCCCCCCCGCGGGAATGAATGGCTGCCTCCTTCCCACCCCCCCCCCCGCGGGAACGAATGGCTGCCTCCTCTCCACCCCCCCCGCGGGAACGAATGGCTGCCTCCTTCCCACCCCCCCCGCGGGAACGAATGGCTGCCTCCTTCCCCCCCCCCCCCGCGGGAACGAATGGCTGCCTCCTTCCCCCCCCCCCCGTGGGAACGAATGGCTGCCTCCTTCCCCCCCCCCCCGCGGGAACGAACGGCTGCCTCCTCCCCCCACCCCCCCCCCCCCGCGGGAACGATCGGCTTCCTCCTCCCACCCCCCCCCCCCCCGCAGGAACGAACGGCTGCCTCCTCCCCCCACCCCCCCCCCCCCCGCGGGAATGAACGGCTGCCTCAATTCTCCCTGGCTGAAGCACTTTCACACAGGTAGGAAGATGGTTTATTTAATCTTTTCTTTGCTTATAAATGTTTATTCAGGTTGGATTTATTTGTGTAATATTTGTATAAGTATAAATAAGGATTTATTATAGAATTTAATGACTTCCCTTCCCCCCCCCCCACCTCGTTCTGGACGCCTAATTTGTAACCTGCGGCTGATTTTTTAATGTGTAGACAAGGTTTTTTCAGTTCTACAAAAATCTTCACTTGCTCCATTCTAAGTTAGTTTGGAGTACGTTTTCACTGTGGAAACTTTGAAATCAGACGTCAGTGGCCGGACACGCCCCCTTTTGAAGAAAAATTTCTGTTCCAAAGTGAAACTGTTCTAACTGACTAGAACTGCAGAAAAAAAAATGTGGAGAATTGCAATTTCTAAGATAGTCCGTTCTCCACCAGTTGCTCCTAAAAATCAGGCGCAAATCATGTGGAAACTTGGGCCCGTTGTGTTTCATGCACAAGGACCCGCGAGTCTCTCTGTACTGCAGTACTTTGCAATGTTTCTCCATTAAAATTAGAATTTACTTTTCTATTATATCTGCCAAAGTGGATAACCTCACACTTTCCCACATTATACTGCTTCTGCCAAATTTTTGCCCACTTACATCCCTGCCTGGCATAAAAATAAAACGGGGAAGGCAGTTCAACCGTGGCTAACAAGGGAAATTAAGGATAGTGTTAAATACAAGGAAGAGGCATATAAATTGGCCAGAAAAAGCAGCAAACCTGAGGACTGGGAGAAATTTAGAATTCAGCAGAGGATGACAAAGGGTTTATTTAGGAGGGAGAAAAGAGAGTATGAGAGTAAGCTTGCAGGGAACATAAAAACTGGCTGCAAAAGCTTCTATAGATATGTGAAGAGAAAAAGATTAGTGAAGACAAATGTAGGTCCCTTGCAGTCAGAATCAGGTGAATAATGGGGAACAAATTGAACAAATACTTTGGTTCCATCTTCACTAAGAAGACACAAATAACCTTCTGGAAATACTAGGGGACCGAGGGTCTAGCGAGAAGGAGGAACTGAAGGAAATCCTTATTAGTCAGAAAATTGTGTTTGGGAAATTGATGGGATTGAAGGCCGATAAATCCCCAGGGCTTGATAGTCTGTATCCCAGAATACATAAGGAAGTGGCCCTAGAAATAGTGGATGCATTGGTGGTCATTTTCCAACATTCTATAGACTCTGGATCAGTTCCTATGGACTGGAGGGTAGCTAATGTAACCCCACTTTTTAAAAAAAGAGGGAGAGAGAAAACAGGGAATTATAGACCCTGTTAGCTTGACATCGATAGTGGGGAAAATGTTGGAATCAATTATTAAAGATGTAATAGCAGCGCATTGGGAAAGCAGTGACAGGATCGGTCCAAGTCAGCATGGATTTATGTGAGGGAAATCATGCTTGACAAATTTTCTAGAATTTTTTGAGGATGTAACGAGTAGAATGGACAAGGCAGAACCAGTGGATGTGGTGTATTTGGACTTTCAAAAGGCTTTTGACACGGTTCCACACAAGAGGTTAGTGTGAAAAATTAAAGCATATGGTATTGGGGGTAATGTATTGATGTGGATAGAGAACTGGTTGGCAGACAGGAAGCAAAGAGTAGGAATAAACAGGTCCATTTCAGAATGGCAGACAGTGACTAGTGGTGTACCGCAAGGTTCAATGCTGGGACCCCAGCTATTTACAATATACATTAATGATTTAGACGAAGGAATTGAATGTAATATCTCCAAGTTTGCAGATGACATTAAGCTGGGTGGCAGTGTGAGCTGTGAGGAGGATGCTAAGAGGCTGCAGGATGACTTGGACAGGTTAGGTGAGTGGGCAAATGCATGGCAGATGCAGTATAATGTCGATAAATGTGAGGTTATCCACGTTGGTGGCAAAAACAGGAAGGCAGAATATTATCTGAATGGTGACAGATTGACGAGGTGCAATGAGACCTGGGTGTCATGGTATATTAGTCATTTAAAGTTGGTATGCAGGTACAGCGGGCGGTGAAGAAGGCAAATGGCATGTTGGCCTTCATAGCGAGAGGTTTTGAGGATAGCAGCAGGGAAGTCTTACTGCAGTTGTACAGGGCCTTGGTGAGGCCACACCTTGAATATTGTGTACAGTTTTGGTCCCCTAATCTGAGGAAGGACATTCTTGCTATTGAGCGAGTGCAGCAAAAGTTCACCAAACTGATTCCCGGGATGTCAGGACTGACATATGAAGAAAGACTGGAACGACTAGGCTTATATTCACTGGAATTTAGAAGAATGAGAGGGGATCTCATAGAAACATATAAAATTCTGACGGGTTAGATGCAGGAAGAATGTTCCCAATGTTGGGGAAGTCCAGAACCAGGGGTTATAGTCTAAGGGTAAGGGGTAAGCCATTTAGGACCGAGATGAGGAGAAACTTCTTCACTCAGAG
The DNA here is from genome assembly GCF_044704955.1 of Pristiophorus japonicus. Classification (NCBI taxonomy): domain Eukaryota; kingdom Metazoa; phylum Chordata; class Chondrichthyes; family Pristiophoridae; genus Pristiophorus; species Pristiophorus japonicus. The sequence goes on along the minus strand of NC_091979.1, from coordinate 50,360,172 downwards.
AATTGTGAACCTGTGGAATTCTCTACCATAGAAAGTTGTTGAGGCCAGTTCATTAGATATATTCAAAAGCGAGTTAGATGTGGCCCTTACGGCTAAAGGGATCAAGGGGTATGGAGAAAAAGCAGGAATGGGGTACTGAGGGTGCAGGTTCGAAGGGCCAAATGGCTTACTCCTGCAACCATTTTCTATGTTTCTATGTTTCTATCTACTTTCCTTTGCAGATTTTTCGTGTCCTCCTCACAACTTGCTTTCCCACCCATCTTTTTATCATCAGAAAAATTGGCTACATTACACTCGGTCCCTTCATCAAAATCATTAATATAGATTGTCAATAGTTGAGGCCAATCCTCTATCCGTGCTAATAAATTATCCCAACCCCGTGAACTTTCATCTTGTGCAGTAACCTTTTATGTGGCACCTTATCGAATGCCTTCTGGAAATCTAAATACACCACATCCACTGTTCTCCCTTATCCTCCCTGCTTGTTACATCCTCAAAGAACTCCAGAAAATTTGTCAACCATGATTTCCCTTTCATAAAACCACGCTGACTCTGCTTGATTGAATCATGCTTTACCAAGTGTCCCGCTACTGCTTCCTTAATAATGGACTCCAGCATTTTCCCAATGACAGATGTTAGGCTAACTGGTCTATAGTTTCCTGCTTTTTGTCTGCCTCCTTTTTTTAAATAGGGGCATTACATTTGCTGTTTTCCAATCTGCTGGGACCTTCCCAGAATCCAGGGAATTTTGGTAGATTACAACCAATGCACCCACTATCTCTGCAGCCATTGCTCTTAAGACCCGAGGATGTAAGGCATCGGGTCCAGGTGACTTGTCCGCCTTTCGTCCTATTATTTTACCTAGTACTACTTCATTAGTGATTGTGATTCTATTAAGTTCCTCCCTACCTATAGACCTTTGATTATCCACTATTGGGATGTTCTACCGTGAAGACCGATACAAAATATTTGTTCAACATCTCTGCCATTTCCCTGTTCTCCATTATTAATTCCCTTGTCTCATCCTCCAGGGGATCAACATTTAATTTAGCCACTCTTTTTCTTTTAATGTAACTGTAGATACTTTTACTATCTGTTTTTATGTTTCGTGCTAGTTTACTTTCATAATTTATCTTCCCTCTCTTAATCATTTTTTTAGTCGTTCTCTGCTGGCTTTTAAAAATTTCCCAATCCTCTGTCCTCCCACTAGTCTTGGCCACATTGTATGCCTTTGCTTTCAATCTGATACCCTCCCTTATTTCCGTAGTTAGCCACAGATGGTTATCCCTTCTCTTTGGCAGAAAAAAAATCAAAGAGCAAGTTATTATTTAAATGAAGAAAGATTGCAAAGTACAGTGGGACCTGGGGGAACTTGTGCATGAAACACAAAAGGATAGTATGCAGGTACAGCAAGTGATCAGGAAGGCCAATGGTATCTTGGCCTTTATTGCAAAGGGGATGGAGTATAAAAGCAGGGAAGTCTTGCTACAGCTATATAAGGTATTGGTGAGGCCACACCTGGAATACTGCGTGCAGTTTTGGTTTCCATATTTACGAAAGGATATACTTGCTTTGCAGGCAGTTCAGAGAAGGTTCACTAGGTTGATTCCGGGGATGAGAGGGTTGACTTATGAAGAAAGATTGAGTCGGTTGGGCCTCTACTCATTGGAATTCAGAAGAATGAGAGGTGATCTTATCGAAACCTATAAGATTATGAGGGGGCTTGACAAGGTGGATGCAGAGAGGATGTTTCAACTGATGGGGGAGACTAGAACTAGAGGGCAGGATCTTAGAATAAGGGGCCGCCCATTTTAAACAGAGATGAGGAGAAATTTCTTCTCTCAGAGGGTTGTAAATCTATGGAATTCGCTGCCTCGGAGAGCTGTGGAAGCTGGGACATTGAATAAGTTTAAGACAGAAATAGACAGTTTCTTAAATGACAAGGGGATAAGGGGTTATGGGGAGTGCGCGGGGAAGTGGAGCTGAGTCCATGATCAGATCAGCCATGATCTTATTGAATGCCGGAGCAGGCTCGAGGGGCCGTATGGCCTCCTCCTGTTCCTATTTCTTGTGTTCTTATCTTCTTACAGTCTTTCTCATTGGGTTATATTTTTGTCGTGAGTTATGAAATATCTCCTTAAATGTCTGCCACTACTCTTCAACCATCCCACACTTTAACATATTTTCCCAGTCTACTTTAGCCAACTCTGCCCTCATACCTTTGTAGTCCCCTTTATTTAAGCTTAGGACACTGGTTTGATAACCAACTTTCTCACCCTCCAACTGAATTGAAATTCAACCATATTATGGTCACTCATTCCTAGAGGATCTTTTACTCGGAGATCAATCCTGCCTCACTACACAGTACTAGATCTAAGATAGCCTGCTTCCCCGGTTGGTTCCACAACGTAGTGTTCAAGAAAACTATCCCGGATACTCTCTATGAACTCCTCCTCAAGGCTACCCTGGCCAATTTGCTTTGCATGGATTTATAATTCTAAATAACTTGACATGAACATTCCATAGGCTGCACACAATTTGAATTAATTCAACTTTTGGTGGTGAAGCTAATGTATTAAATTGCAGTATTAAGCATTTGGTCAAGTACACTGCAGACCATTATCACTGCTGAGCTCTTCATATAAAGCCTGAACCTCAGCTTCTGAATAACATTCTCTCTGCCATAATATATGTGAACTGGGCTGAAACTGTAAGAATTCGGTTTCCTCTTGACTCTGAACAATTGTCAGTGAGAGTTGAGGGTGCTTTTTTTTTATTGCGTTGGACCTGAGTTTATGCTTACAGAAATGAAAGACAGCAACTGTGATTAATATTTGAATGCATATTATCTGCACTGTTTATGAAATATTTCTTTAATTTCAACAAAATGCATTTATTTTCAAGCGTTGAGCTCCATAATTTATCAGGAGCTCTGTTGGATTTTCACAGGACGAACTTATAGATTAAAAAAAAATTAAAATGAAACGTGTCACATCTCAGGACAAATTGTTCATCATAGAAAGCTCGAGGTGTGCAGTGTGTATTGTTGGAGAGCAAAATGTTCTTCGTAAGATAGATGTGTTCTTTGTGAGAAGTATGCTTGATGGACCTCCAGATTTTTCTTAAAAGGAAAAGAAAATAGTTCTTGAAATGGTTGAAATTTTAAAAATTGCAAAGGCTCAAAATCTGAAATGAAAACAGAAACTACAGAAAATAAACAGCAGATTAGCCGGCATCTGTAAAGAGAAAAGGTTGGTTATTGAGCGTTCAGCCGTGACTGCTCATCAGAACTCGATAATGAAGGGTCACGCACTGAAAATGTGTTTTTTCTCTGTGCTGGTGCTGACTGCGTCGCGGAGTATTTCCAGCTTTTTCTCTTTTTATTAAAGAAATGATTACCTGAACTCACCTCCACCTTCAAATGTAGTTAAAGTAAAGCGGCGCTGGGCTTTTTCATCTCGCATATACTCCTCGTTGCAGCAGCAGTTTACAACATTTAGACAAAGGATATAAAAGTATGTCGAGAGAATACTTTTCTCGTGATAGTTGTTTTGCTTTCACCTATTGTAAATTAAGCGGCTCTGTTCACTTCCTTCTGAATAAGCTGGGAACCAATTGCAAAACAATTGAAGATGGTACTGTCTTGTATGTTCTTTCTCAGATTAACACCATTTTAATTGTTTCTAGTAATGTGTTAATGCACTGCTGCATAACCAGGGGCTTCATAAATACTACAGAACAAGATGTTCTGGTTAATGATTTAAGCATTGAGAAAGATGCCAATGAGAGCTGGAATATATTTTATATGGGCAGTAATTTATTACTCTAATATATTATGCTAAGCTCTCAAATTCCTTCCTTAAACCTCTGCGACTCCCTGTCTCTCTCGCCTCCTTTAGCACACTCATTAAAACCAAACTTTCGGCCACTACTAATTTCCCCATATGTGGCTTGGTGTTAAATTTTGTATGATAACACTCCTATGAAGCGCATTGGGATGAAGATGTTTCCACTTGCGGGCAAGACCAGAACTAGGAGTCATAAATATAAGGTAGTCACCAATAAATCCAATAGGGAATGCAGGAGAAACTTTGCTACCCAGAGAGTGGTTTGAATGTGAAACTCACTGCCGCAGGGAGTAGTTGAGGTGAATAACATAGAGGCATTTAAGGGGAAGCTAGATAAGCACATGAGGGAAAAAGGACTAGGAGGATATGTTGATGGGCTTAGATGTAGAGGGGTGGGAGGTAGCTCGTGTGGAGCAGGACCACCGACATGGAGCTGTTGGGCCATATGGCCTGTTTGTGTGCTGTAAATACTTTGTAATACATTGTACAAATAAAAGTTGTTATTGTTGTTGTTGTGACATTCATGAAGATGTTCAAGCGAACCTAATCAGCGCTTCCTTGAAAGTCCCGACGCCAGGTTGAAATAATGACTCGAACTTTTTTAGGACCTGTGAGCATGAACTTCGCTCCACAGATGAAATGGCGTGCACATCCCCCCATTTCCAGTTCAGCTCCTCCCCAAAAGTGCGGGACCGTTTCCCAGGACAATCCAGAGTGGCAGCCGGTTCTGAGATCCATTATGTGTGACCGCCAACATTGCACTGCCTAGCACTGGGATGATCTCTTTGGTGTACGTCCGTAATTGCGTGTCAATGCATTCAAGTTTGGGTCTGCCAGCTCTGAGTGGCCATATTTTCTTGAATTGTTGGATACTCATAAGTGACTGGCTGTCTCCTGTGTCCAGCTCCATGTGTACCGGGATGCCGTTTAACAGTACTTTCATCATCATAGGTGGCGTCTTTGTGTATGAGCTGTGGATGTTTGCCATCTGAACCCGCTGAACTTCAGCATCCATTGCTGTGTCCCAGGCATACCCCTGCCTTGCAGACCCCTCTTGTGGTTCACCCACTTCATAAATCAGCCTTGCTGCAGGCTTCCTGCACATCCTGGCTAAATGTCCACTCACGTTACAATTTCTGCAGATGAATTATTGAAACCAGCAGGTCTTCGCAGCATATATGCCCCCGCACCTCCAGCATGAGCTGAGATTGTTGGGAACAAAAGAGCTGTTACCAGGCATTCCTCTCTGATTGTCTCTTTGATTACTCTTGAGCACTCTGTTTGTGGATGTCAATGGTCCTATCCCGGGGCGTATTGTCCCGTGTGATGGTGTAAATGTCCGTTCAACCTGCCATTTTCTCTGTTGAGGACCCACCCTAGAGTCTGTTACTGCCTGGTTGGTGTCGAATTGCCCTTGCCTGCCTGTGGGGTTCTGAGTTGCGGTTACCATGTTAACTCCCTGCTCCATCACCACGTTGGGAGCAGAGTTGCGCGCGTATATAATCTTGGTTTCCTCCTACACAACATGAAAGTTTGAGCCATCAACGCCGCTGCTTCCAAGGTCAAGTCCTTGGTCTCAATTAGCTTCCTAAAAATCCTGACATAACCAATGCCCTCATTGAAGAAATCCCGTAACATCTCCCCCCTGCAGGTGTCTGTGAACTTACAGAGGCTGGCCAAGCGCCGAAGATCCGCAATGAAGTCCAGTATGCTCTGCCCTTCCTGACGTCGGTGCATATAGAATTGGTGTCAGGCCATGTGTATATTACTCGCCGGTTTGAGGTGTTCACCGATCAGTTTGTTGAGCTCCTCAAAGGTCTTGTCCGCCGGCTTCTCGGGTGTGAGCAGGTCTTTCATCAGCACGTACGTCTTAGGTCCACAGCTGGTCAGTAGATGCGCCCTTCGCTTGTCAGCCGCTGCCGCTCCCAGCCAGTCCTTCGTGACAAAGCTCTGCTGCAGCCTCTCAACGAAATCGCCCCAGTCCTCACCAACACAGTCCTCCATGCTACCGGTGGCCATTCTCTTTAGTCGTTGCTTCCTGTTTCTCGTCGCCAAATGTTGTGTCCTTACACACTATAGCAAATCAACACGAGGCACATACTGGAGACAAGGTCACTCTGTGACCTGTACCTTTATTCACAGGACCAAGAAGTGATGACCCTGCATGGGACCTCCCTTTATTTACGTGGATGACCAGGTGAGGAGTGTCTCCCACAAGTTCACCCCCTGTGGTCAAGGTGTGCATTTCTCAGGTGTATACAGTGTACAGTGTTGTTACATAAAGGTTACAGTTGTGTGAAGATTACAAACATGACAACCATCACTTCCAAGTTCCCCTCGAAATCACACACCTGCCCAACTTGGACATATATTGTTGTTCCTTCATCGTCACTGGGTCAAAATCCTGAAACTCCCTTCCTGACAACACTATGAGAGTACCTTCACCACAGGAACTGCAAGAAGGCGGCTCACCACCACCTTCTCAAGGGCAACGAAAGACAATAAATGTTGGTCTTTCTAGCGATGTCCATATGCCAAGAAGTAATTAAAACAAGTTATGGTGGAAAATCGGGAGTGCCACTTTGGAAATTCTATCCACAATATTTTTTAAGACTTTAGATACTGAAGCCTAGAAATGATTGCTTGCGATATTTATGTATAAACCCTTAACATGTTTTCATGATAATCCTCTGTCAATTATTTATTCTGTCCATTGTCATTTTAAAATCTATTCTAACATAAATATGGGTACATAATTATTTCTAGATCAAATGCATTTCTGATGTTGGACTGGAATTGAAGGATCCAAATCTTATTTTTTTTAAATAAATGTGAGGGTGTATTTATAGCATTAGTACTGTGGTGCTAAAGTGCCAGTATAATAAAGAAAGAAAGACTTGCATTCGTATAGTGCCGTTAACAAACAACAAATGTCTCAAAACGCTTTACAGTCAATGGAGTACTCTTGGAGTCCAGTCATTGTTGTAATGTGAGAAATGCAGTAGCCAATTTGCATACAGCTAGGTCCCACAACTATTTTGGTAGAACAATAATCAAGTGCCCCCTAATTAAAGGGGGGCACTAAACCGACACATTAAACAAATTAAACTTTTGACCGTAAACTTAAATCAAATTAAAATTTGGTTGCCGGGGTTGATGTTGCACTCCAGTCCCTCCGGTGCCCACCTCACGTGGAAGGCCACGCGCGTACCAGTGGACACCGCGTGCTCCATCTCCAGAGTCACCCTGGCTCGGAGCTAGCTCCCACAAACAGCAATGTAATAATGACCAGATAATCTGGTTTTGTTATGTTGATTGAGGAATAAATATTGGCCAGGACACGAGGGATAACTCCCCTGCTCTTCTTCAAAATAGTGCCATGGGATATTTTATGTTCACCTGAGAGAGCAGATGGGGCCTCAGTTTAACATCTCATCCAAAAGACAGCACCTCCAACAGTGCAGCACTCCCTCGGAGCATCAGCCTCGATTTTTGTGCTCAAATTTCTAGAGTGGAATTTAAACCCACAACCTTCTGACTCAGAGATGAGTACACTACCCACTGAGCCACAGCTGATGCCACAGTGAGTTTATAGCAAATCAGCAATACTCATGGCAATGATGTCACATCATGATGTGATTATATCATCGGACCCATGAATGAACTTTTGAAATAGAAATACTGCAGGAACGCCAACATTTCATTAACAACGTAAACTCGCGAATGAATTGCTCTCTCTTTCTTTTCTTTATAACTGCATCCTATGAGGTAAATTAAAGCACATGTAGGCTATGGGGTGGAAATGTGTTGTTTTTTAAAGCCACCCGTTGCCGCGAAAGGGGCGGCTAAGGGGTGGCTAAGTCCTTACCGTCGCCGGCGATCGGGTTCCTGGGCCGACTTGAAATTTAGTGCGGCAGTGGGGGCGGCGGCAAAACGTACAGCTGTACGCGCGCCCGCCACCCATGTGGTGACATCATCAAACGTGCAACGCCCTCTTGCCGCCGCGACTCCGAAATTAGGTGAGTACGGTGTCCTTACCGGCAGGCATCCCTATAGATTGGGAAAGGTGGTGTGACATTGGGGATTCCGGCCCCGTAGCATCCAGGGATCAAGGTGAATGTTTATGTTTAGACTTTTTTGCATTTAGGTATTAATGGGACAAGTAGGGAAGTGTATGTGTGGGTGAGGGAAAGTGTCGGAATTTTTTTTCCATTTTTTTTAAACTCGCATGCCGGCAGCCGACTGTTGGGAAATTCAGCGTGCTTCCTGAGCTGCTGCTCCGTTCGTGCCCGAGGATGAGTGTGCAATGCCACTTTTAGCGCTGCTCTCTCATCTTTGGGCGGCAAAACTGAATTTTGCAGTTTCAGGTGGCACCTACCGCTTGGCGTTAAAATCAGCACTCAGCCGGTGTCACTGCCTCAAAAGCGGTGGAACCGAATTTCGACCCCTATTTATTTTGTGGTTTTAAAATGTTCTTAATGAAGGGAAAACCATTTATTCAGGTCTAATTTCATCTGTAGTGCTAACAGCTTCATTTCCTCTCCGCACCATTACTGCAAGTGATAAATAAAAGCTCATTGACATACCAGCAAAAGTTAAACCATGATATATCAGTGTAGCACTTCAGATTGAAAAGAACTCTTTTGGAAAAATTAGAGGAAACAATATTGAAAATAGCAACATTCTGACCATCTGATGTGTGTTTTGAAAGCTGGGAAACTTAGCTCCAGGTGCTAATGATTTCCAGCTTTTTCTAAATACAGTGTTTGCACTGCAGGAAGGGATTGGAGTGCTAAATCAAGCGCTGCACAATGTCCAATGCAGCTCTGCTGCGATCCAAGGCTCCTTCCCTCCCTTATAGGGAAGAGCCATCACTGCAGGCCCTGCATTGGGACCAGTCAGCTGGTCCCCGATGGCGACCGTGATCTGGCCCAATCAGCACAATGCACTGCAGCAGAGTGCCGGGCTTACCAATCGCGGCCTAGGAGCAATCAGAAAAAATCGATTTATGCGTTGTTAAAATTTTTCTACTACCTGCACCAACATCCCCTTTTACTTGTGCCTCTGGAGCTCCCGGCCCCTCGAACAACGCCTTTTGCAACTGTCGGTGTTGTCACCCAGCGACGCTGCAGGGGGTGGAACTGAAGTTTGGGCGATGCGCACAGCAATGACGTCACGCTCTCCGGGCGCAGGAGATCGTTGCGCAGTGTTAGCGCTGCCGCAAACTTCTCGGCCAAGTTAGTGGGAGTCATTCATCTCACCGTGCTCGGATAACGGGAGGCGCTAAGGAGGCCAATTTCTAGGCCAAAGACTAAAGTACACACTGTACACAGAAGATACAATCATTTTACTAGCTCACAAATGAATATTTTATGATGCTGATTAATGGATTTTAAAATATTATCTTTCCACTATTGTAGCGCATAAGATCCATCGCCACATTATAAAAAGTTCAATTAAACAAAAATTGAAAGCACTGGACCTTTCCTTCATGCATTTCTTCAGGGTAGGAAAAGGGGACAGATTAGGAAAAGGGGAGGTGCAACGAGACCTGGGTGTCATGGTACATCAGTCATTGAAAGTTGGCATGCAGGTACAGCAGGCGGTGAAGAAGGCAAATGGTATGTTGGCCTTCATAGCTAGGGGATTTGAGTACAGGAGCAGGGAGGTCTTACTGCAGTTGTACAGGGCCTTGGTGAGGCCTCACCTGGAATATTGTGTTCAGTTTTGGTCTCCTAATCTGAGGAAGGACGTTCTTGCTATTGAGGGAGTGCAGCGAAGGTTCATCAGACTGATTCCCGGGATGGCAAGACTGACATATGAGGAGGGATTGGATCGACTGGGCCTGTATTCACTGGAGTTTAGAAAAATGAGAGGGGATCTCATAGAAACATATAACATTCTGACGGGACTGGACAGGTTAGATGCAGGAAGAATGTTCCCGATGTTGGGGAAGTCCAGAACCAGGGGACATAATCTAAGGATAAGGGGTAAGCCATTTAGGACTGAGGTGAGGAGGATCTTCTTCACTCAGAGAGTTGTTAACCTGTGGAATTCCCTGCCGCAGAGAGTTGTTGATGCCAGTTCATTGGATATATTCAAGAGGGAGTTAGATATGGCCCTTACTGCTAAAGGGATCAAGGGGTATGGAGAGAAAGCAGGAACGGGGTACTGAGGTGAATGATCAGCCATGATCTTATTGAATGGTGGTGCAGGCTCGACGGGCCGAATGGCCTACTCCTGCACCTATTTTCTATGTTTCTATGTAAAAGCTCATTGCAGTTGAAACAAAGATGTTTTTCACATTTCAAGGTTACTTTGCTTCATTTGCAGCAGAAGGAGAAAATAGGTTGAAATAAAAAATATATACATATCATATCCTTTTCCCTGCACTGTGCAGCATAGAGTTAAAACTGAGTAATTGTCACTTAATTCTTTGCGTGACTTCATTGGCTGGTAGAAAGCGCCTCTTTTTCTGTAAATGTAAATGCCATTACCAGTTTAATTTTAGCAATTTAATAAAGGAAAGGAAAAAATATGCAGACAAGGACAGGCCATCCAGCAGTTGTTGGTTTCATGGCATCAAGGAAGTTTGGACAGCTGATACAGCACAGCATCTACAAGATCAATAACTGGCAACTGGCTTATATGTCAAGCGTAGTACTTAGTCAGGCTGCTGGCCAAGTTATAAAGATATATCAGGGAAAATAAATCAAACTGCAGAGGATTGGCAAAAGAGTATTGTGCAATAAAAGATCTAACCTTCATACAAAGTTAATATTCCTTCGAAAACTAATTTTATCGTTGCAATCAATCACTTTAAACAGATTAATTGCGACAATAAAATTATTAGTTTATTCTGAGCAATGTGAAACCTTTTAAATGATTTACATGTGTGCGAGAAAACAATGCTAGGTTTTCGACGGAAAATTAACTTTGTATGAAGGTTAGACTTTTGGCAATGTTATTGCATGAACACTCAATGCGTTCGTATTAAATTCCTCCCAGTGTTATTTTAACTGAGGCATTAACAGCATTTAACATAAGCTGGTTAATGCCTCCATTAACATGGAGAGGAATGTGATACGGTTACCATATATGTTCATACAATAATATTACACATAGTAAATTACAGGTTGCTGTTGTTGTGTCCTTACACTCTACTGTAAATCAACACGAGGCACATACTGGAGACAAGGTCACTCTGTGACCTGTACCTTTATTCACAGGATCCAAGAAGTGCTGACCTTGCGTGGGAACTCCCTTTATATACCTGGATGACCAGGTGAGGAGTGTCTCCCACAAGTTCACCCCCTGTGGTCAAGGTGTGCATTACTTAGGTGTATACAGTGTACAGTGTTGTTACATGAAGGTTACAGTTACATGAAGGTTACACACATGACATCACCTCCCCCCCCAACATCTTTGGGTCAAAGATTGAGTCTTTCAGGCGGTCAACAATGCCTCGTGGAGCGCCGCAGTTGGGGCTCTGGTTGTTGAGCCTTGGCATGCGTCTTTGTCACCTGTGGTGATTCCGGCTCATCCGGGCTGGCCGCAGGGACTGTGCATGCTGCTGACGGTTCTTGTTGCTCGTTCACTGGCAGTGGTGTGGGCAGCATCTCATGATTTTCCTCAGGTTCTTCATTGTCCATGCTGAACCATTTTTTTACTTGGTCCAGATGCATACGGCATATCTGTCCATTGTTAAGTCTGACCACTATGACCCTATTCCCCTCTTTACCAATTACAGTACCCTCAAGCCACTTGGGCCCCAAAGCGTGATTAAGAACAAATACAGGGTCATCGATTTCTATACATCTCCCCTTTGAGTTACGGCCATGGCACTCATTTTAGGACAGGCGCTTGCCCTCAACAATGTCTGACAGGACTGGGTGAATGAGGGACAGCCGAGTTTTAAGTGTGTGTTTCATGAGTAGTTCCACTGGCGGGCTCCCGTGAGCGAATGCGGTCGGGATCTGTAGGCCAGCAGGAGGCGCGATAGGCGGCATTGAAGGGAGGGTCCTTGAATACAGAGCATGCCTTGTTTTATGATTTGGACCGCACGTTCTGCCTGGCCATTGGAAGCCGACTTGAACGGTGCTGTCCTGACATGTTTGATGCCATTACCGGACATGAACTCCCGGAATTCATAGCTAGTGAAACACAGGCCGTTGTTGCTAACCAGGATGTCCGGCAAGCCGTGGGTCGCAAAGACCGCATGCAGACTCTCCACTGTGGTGGATGAACGGGCCCGCGTAGTCTACGTGAATACGTGACCATGGCCCACCAGGCCATGGTCACGGGCTGAGTGGGGCTTCCCTGGGGGCATTGCCCAGCTGGGCACACGTCATGCACCTGCCAACACAGTGTTCCAGGTCTGCATCAATTCTCGGCCACCATACATGTGATCGGGCAATGGCCTTCATTAGCACAATGCCTGGGTGCTCGCTGTGGAGTTGCCTGATGAATGCTTCACTTCCCTTCTGGGGCATGACTACCTGGCTTCCCCATAGTAGGCAGTCGGCTTGGATGAAGAGTTCATCCATCCGTCTGTGAAACGGTCTGACATCTTCAGGGCATGCTCCGTGGGCGCCCAATCCCCAGTCAGGATAACACATTTCTTAATCAAGGATAGGAGGGGATCTCTGTTTGACCATGTTTTGATCTGGTGGGCTGTGATGGGGGAGCCTGCGCTGTCGAAAGCATCGCCAGCCATGACCATCTCAGCGCTTTGCTCCGCTGCCTCCTCAGTGGTGGCCAGTGGAAGCCTACTGAGCGCGTCAACGCAATTTTCGGTGCCTGGTCGGTGCTGCATGGTGTAGTCATACGCAGCCAGTGTGAGAGCCCATCGCTGTATGCGAGCTGACGCATTGGCATTGACAGCTTTGCTGTTGGACAGCAGGGATGTTAACGGCTTGTGGTCCGTTTCTAACTCGAACCTTCTGCCAAAAAGGTACTGCTGCATCTTTTTGACCCCGTAGACACAGTGCTTCCTTTTCAACCATCCCATATCGCCTTTCTGCTTGGGAGAGCAACGTGGAAGCACAAGCCACAGGTTGAAGTTGGCCCTCATCATTACTCTGCTGCAACACGCACCCAATCCCATAGGATGATGCATCACATGTCAAAACCAATTTCTTACAGGGGTTGTACAGGGTTAACAGATTATTAGAACAAAGCAGGTTCTGCACCCGATTGAAAGCCCGTTCCTGACAGACCCCCCCAAAACCAATCGCAACCCTTACGCAGGAGCACGTGTAGCGGCTCCAACAATGTGCTTAAGTTCGGCAGAAAATTCCCGAAATAGTTCAAGAGTCCCAGAAATGAACGCAACTCCGATGTGTTGCCGGGCCTGGGCGCGCGATGGATCGCCTCCGTTTTGGATTCGGTAGGCCAGATCCCGAATGCGACAACCCTCCTGCCCAATAATTCAACCTCTGGGGCCAAAAACACACTCTTGGACTTCTTTAGTCGCTGGCCTACCCGGTCCAGTCGGCGTAGCACCTCCTCCAGGTTGTGGAGGTGTTCCTCGGTATCTCGACCCGTGATAAGGATGTCATCCTGAAATACGATTGCTCCGGGGATGGATTTGAGCAGGCTTTCCATGTTCCTTTGAAAGATAGCCGCTGCTGAACGAATGCCAAACAGACACCTGTTGTAAACAAACAGCCCCTTGTGCGTGGTGATAATGGTCAGTAGCTTGAATTCTTCGGCCAGTTCTTGGGTCATGTAGGCCTTAGTGAGGTCCAACTTGGTGAGCAGCTTGCCACCTGCTAGCGTGACAAAAAGATCTTCCGCTCTCGGAAGCGGGTTTTGGTCTTGTAGTGACACTCGGTTGATGGTGGCCTTGTCGTCGCCACAGATCCTGACCGAGCCATCCGTTTTTAGAATGGGGACGATGGGGCTGAGATTGCTATGAACAAAAGAGCTGTTACCAGGCATTCCTCTCTGATTGTCTCTTTGATTACTCTTGAGCACTCTGTTAGTGGGTGTCAATGGCCCCATCCCGGGACGTATTGTCCCTTGTGATGGTGTAAATGTCCATTCAACCTGCCATTGTCTGTGTTGAGGCCCCACCCTAGAGTCTGTTACTGCCTGGTTGGTGTTGAATTGCCCTTGCCTGCCTGCGGGGTTCTGAGTCGCTTTTACCATGTTAACTCCCTGCTCCATTGCCACGTTGGGAGCAGAGTTGCGTGCGAATATGATCTTGATTTCCTCCTCCCCCGCCATGAAGGTCTGAGCCATCAACGGTGCTGCTTCCAAGGTCAAGTCCGTGGTCTCAATTAGCTTCCTAAAAATCCAGGCATGACCAATGCCCTCAATGCAGAAATCCCGTAACATCTTGCCCCTGCAGGTATCTGTGAACTTAGAGGCTTGCCAAGCGCCGAAGGTCCGCAAAAAAGTCCGGTATGCTCAGCCCTTCCCGACGTCAGTGCATATAAAATCGGTGTCGGGCCATGTTATACTGCTCGCCGGTTTGAGGTGCTCACCGATCAGTTTGCTGAACTCCTCAAAGGTCTTGTCCGCCGGTTTCTTGAGTGCGAGCAGGTCTTTCATCAGCGTGTATGTCTTAGGTCCACAGTTGGTCAGTAGATGCGCCCTTCGCTTGTCAACCGCTGCCACTCCCAGCCAGTCCTTTGTGACAAAGCTCTGCTGGAGACCTCTCAACGAAATCGTCCCAGTCCTCACCAACACAGTACCGTTCCTCTGTGCTACCGGTGGCTATTCTCGTGAGTCGTTGATTCCCGTTTCTCGTCGCTAAATGTTGTGTCCTTACACACTACAGCAAATCAACATGAGGCACATACTGGAGACAAGGTCATTCTGTGACCTGTACCTTTATTTACAGGACCAAGAAGTGATGACCCTGTGTGGGACCTCAGGTGAGGAGTGTCTCCCACAAGTTTACCCCCTGTGGTCAAGGTGGATTACTTAGGTGGATACAGTCTACAGTGTTGTTACATGAAGGTTACAGTTACATGAAGGTTACATACATGACAGCTGTAACTTCATTCCATGTCCGTGAGTTAATACAAGTCACAATGCTTTAGAAACTGTGTTCATGGTATGATGCATAACTTAACACCAGAAGAATTAGAAGGACAGACTGATATAGAATTCGAAACATAGCTTAAGAGGTATGAGAAATGTTACTGCATGCCTTCCATGCTGGCTTTCTGGACCAGGCAATCAAATATATACTGCATGAGTAAGGTTTCACCTAACACTGCATCCTCTGGCTGTGGAGCTGTCTCCCAGTTATTGTTATTATTTGGACCTTGGCCTCTTCTATTCAGCTGTTCTAATGCAGAGTTAGCCATCACCTGAACCAAAGTTGTGCGAGGATGCATTTAGTCATGGAAAGATTTAGGCTTCTTCTATGGTCCTTTCAAGCAGATTTTCCTAGCCCTTTTGCCATCAGCAGTCATCGCGGTCACATTTATGAGACATTTACCTTTGGTACAGTTGCTGCTTCCTCCATCCTTATGTCACGCCATTTACCATACAAACAATGTTTTTTTATTATCCTATATGTTATTGTGACATTTTGTTTTGAAAAGAGCAGTTACAAGAAGGCAATTGCCTTTTTTCCATTCAGAAAGGTTAAATTTTGTAAGACTCCAAAGGCAAAGTGGAGCCACACTGGCAGTGAGCACGGGGCATAAAATCATTTTTTTAAAATATTCATTCACAGGATGTGTGCACCACTGGCAAAGCCAGCATTTATTGCCCATCCCTAATTGCCCTTGAGAAAGTGGTACCTTATACAACTGAGTGGTTAAGAATCAACCACATTGCTTTGAGTCTGAAGTCACACAAAGGCCAGACCAGGTAAGGATATTAGATTTCCCACCCCTAATAGACATTAGTGATCCAGATGGATTTTTACAACAATCCAGTAAGTTCATGGTCACCATTATTAGTTTTTTTATTCCAGATTTATTTAAATAACTGAATTTAAATTCCCCAACTGCCATGGTAGGATTTGAACTCATTTTCTCCACATCATTTATCCCAGCCTCTGGATTACTAGTCCAGTAACATAACTGCTGTGCTACCGTACGACATTGCATGTTACATTTTGTGACGCATGAAATCAGAGTGCACAATGGGGCCCTGCTCTCAGCATTCAAATGATCATATTGAATGGTGGTGCAGACTCGAAGGGCCGAATGGCCTACTCCTGCACCTATTTTCTATGTTCTATGTTTCTATGTCATTTAAATAGTATATAATTAAATGGTATAATCGCATAAATAGTATCTAGCATTCAGCTCACAAATGCTGAATTAAGGATCACACCAGTTTTCCCACAATTTCAGGCAAGGCACTGCCCATATAATATAGGAGTCATGCAACTCGACCGGCTCAAGTAATCTTATTGTTTCAGTCACTAAAACAATTTTTTTTTTGAATTTGCAATTCCATTTTTCTGCATCTCGCTTCATGCAGTAGTTAGTTTTGCTGAGTATTATCTTCAATTTTTTCCTCTCTAATACCTTCCTTCATTATTTTTGGCTGCTGCTGCGATTTAAACAGCATCATACAAAGTGATGATGATTGGAAATTCTTTGGGGGTTCCCATTTGGATGAGAATGACCAAGTCATGAGAGGATAAAAATGTAGGTGTAATGCCAGTATTTTGTCTGTACCCAGTACAACCCCAGGACATACATTTGTTGACTGCTTCATGTGTGCTTAGGCCAAGCAGGAGAGTTCTGTCCTCTTGGCTTCTAAGACAGGCTGTCACAGATTTGCACCAGCCACTGAAGGATGACCTGAAGAAAACATCTGGAACAGGGGCAACTTCTCCAGTATACATGGAGGTTACCACAGCATGAAGTATTCATGCTACTAAATCTTTCCAAATTACCACAGGAGAGCACACCAGGCTGTTTGCAATGTATATGTGAATGAAGCAAGCGACACATACCATGTTTGTAACGGGCAACACCATCATTGTTTACCCTGTGCAAATGAGGCAACAGCTAGACTGAGCACAGAGCTTTCACCAGATGGCATCGTTTCCTCTCATGCAAAGCATCATAAGTGCCATCTTTGGGCATCAGATTTCCTCATATCAACTCCATGGCCTGCAAGATCAGAAAGGGTTGGCCCACAACTAATGTTCATGCGCTATCTGACCACAGACGCATCATCATGCACGGCCATGTCCGTTATCCAGGAATAGCCATGGTGCCTTCATTATGTAGCAGCCCATGGTGCATGCATTTTTTTTAAAGTAGAAGGGATGATTCTGAGAAGACCAAGGGGTCAAATTTCCAATCCAGCCTTGGTGCACATCTTTGGTGTTAGTGCCAGAGAGATCCCAAAATCAGAGTACAACAGAGTTCTTCTGAGATTTTACCCTATTTAGAGGGTCCATGGATCCATTTCTGCCCTCTATGTCTAGGAGGCATGGCTGGAGGAGTTCCCGTCTTCTCCTGGAAATTTTACCCAGACTGCCTCCTGATAGCACCAATGCAACCTTCCAAACGCCCCAAAACTAGGATGAAGCTGGAGGGAATTAGTTGTCCTCCAGAGACAGCCTGACAGCTGCGTTGGGAGCTGCAGAGTCAAGGCGCTCTCTGTCTGGAATGGTTCTTCCTGGGCCTCATGCTGCAACAGAGCATCATGACATAATTCTGAAATTCCAGGCCTACATTAAGCTGGGTGCCTTGCTGATGTTCCTTGATGGGTGCGCGGGGCTGGCCCTGAGAACATTAAAGGCCCCATCCCTGCAATTTGAGATGAGGTCTATGACAAAGTTCATGGGTAGCTGGGAGTTCCACTCCACTGCACTTCCAGTGGTGAAGCGTGCCTCACAGCATTTTGGACCCAAGTCTAACCTCACTGAGAAACCACAAGAGCAAAAGGAGTAGCTCTGGCTGGAAATCTGATGACTTGCCTGCTGTTTTCTGATCGTCACCTCAACTGCAAAACAATGTGTGCCATCCATCCTTGGCACAAAGAAAAAGAGGGTGGGCAAAAAAGCAATGGTTGTCCTTTAATGGTACCTCCCAGAAAGTCTGGAATTAACTAACTTGGATTTGTATTATGCTTGAGGGGCCACTCAAGAAATACGTGCAAACGTGAGGAGCACATTTACCATTGCCTGCCTGCTGAATCCAACAAAACGCTTCCTCACTTACAGCCTGGTAAGAGGGACTGAAGTCAGTGACCTCCTTCTATACGGTTTGTACCTGTGCATGTAGTGGAAGGTGGCCTTCAGTATTAAATAGTGCCATCCTCCTATGGTGCCTCATTTGGAGCAGGAATACCAACTCTGCAGCATCAAAGGGAGCATTGTTACCTACATATCTCTACCGTGCCATTGTGAACAATTAATACAGTTTTTCTGCCACCAGCACAACTTCCCCTTTAATAGCAAGCTGCAGTCCTTTAAGAGTTGCTGTCCCACTGGATTTTAGATGCTACAAGCTGCCTGAGCATCCTTTTCATGTGCTAGTAACCTATTCGAATTAGGAGCCCGACCCCCCAGCACAATATTTGGCACAGCCCACCTGCAGTTGAGCTGAAGCCCATGTTTGCAATTTTCATGAAATCTGGGCTCTGTCAATAAACTATGTTTTAATTTAACATTGGGCTGCTAGCAACAAATTGTGCTCTTTAAAAAGTGTTGTATCAATTACAATAACAGAACAGAAGGTTGCATTGTTTAATTTATTTTCCTGTACGTTATTGTGTCAGTTTTGTTAACAAAAGAGCAAGTTATTGTAAAATGAATAATCATATGGTCTGCAAGCCACCAGTTTTCATTTGTAAATTATTTCTTCCCAAGGCTTGGAAATCTCAATCATTAATAAAATTGGACATCAAACTAAGCAAAAGGTTTGATAAAGTATTTTAATCCATACATTTGCATATCCCTTCGTGTGCAGCTAATCTGAAGAGCCAAGAGAATAGCAATGGTAAGCATGCAAGTATATGAAAGCTCTGCATTGAAAGATGAGAAAAGACAGGTATCATCAGTAAAATGATTGTGTTAACAGATCAGAATGAAATGATAATCTATAATACATTATTGGAGCATTATGGAAGTACCAATCAAAAGAAATGATCAAAGCTAAGCTCTATTAAAGTTAATTTTATTCCGCCGAGTGATTATTTTTCTTTGCTGGCAAGCCCCCTCTGCTGACAACCTGTGAATACCCCTTCATGGCAGGATAATTCACCTCCGATCATCTAGAACAGCATTTCCCTGAAACCCAACTTTGCTGCATTTACCAATCTATCACAGCAACTGTAGTTTTACACTAGTAAATGTTAACAAAGCTCCTCTTTATTTAGAACACTGAAAATGAAAAGGAGCATGATTTATCTGCCGGCTGCCCCCTCCCAAACACTAAAGTGCCAAGGGATGACATAATGCAACTGGAATAGTAACTCAGCAAATTGCATTTCATTGATGTGTGAGCAAGATGGGGCTCGACTGTGTGCCACATATACAGAAGGTGGGAAAGTTGGCAAGTGCTTAACAGAAAAAACACTTTGCTCTGATTATTTCTTTATTCAGCTGCTCACCAGTTACTGTCAGGCTCATCATTTCTAATTATTACCGGTGGCAGCTTGTGATGTTTTATAACTCACTTAATACACAATGGCACTCACTTCACTTGCTATTGTATACCTCCACTCTGAAAACTTGCAATAGTAACAGCTGTTAAGCACCATACTCCCCAAACCAGGCTCTGCAGGGGCAGTGGCACTTTATGGTGTTTTAATAGTGAATAAGTTATCAAGTTTGATGATATGAAATGCTCACTGCAGTTTACAAACACGCTGTGAAAACTTGGTGCAGACCTATTTTTGAAAACACTGCTGACAAAGTTCAATAAAAATGTTAATAACCAAAAATGAAGCCTGCATTGCAGGGGTTACACATCAACATTTCTTTAGCATAATCTGAAATGATTGAACTGTAAAAAAAAGTATTTTGGAGAAGAAATTAAAGCGCTAGCCACCAGCTAAATAAGATCAATTTTTAACAAAGCATTGGTGATCATTTTAAGCTAACCCGCCCAGCAGAAACAGACGGGATTGGATTGGCTGCCTGACTTACACCCCTCCCGATTCTACTTTCCATTGATTTCAGCGGAATGTCTGTCTGTATGTGCAGTTGTTTGTGTGTCAATGTGTATCTCTACAAGAGTGTGTAACTGAAATATTGCACCTATTTAACCAATAATTGGCAGACTATTACAGTGTTGACACGATCAGTTTTATATTGATGTTCTGGCCCTTACGATAGAACTCGTGTCCTTGAAAGGTATTGGTGACAATGGTAAAGGCTAAGTTCCTGGCTTGGGACTAGATGATCTGGAGCGTGAAGAAACGCAAAAGGGAAAGGGGTCAAATATTTTTTAAATATGGATCCTCAACGTCAACAAAGAAAAAATACAACCATCACTTAGTAAATGAACAGCAAGTTTTAGTAAGATGTAGAAAGATGGTAAACAAGCATATTGAGAAATGCAGCCAGTGGAGAGAGTGGGAGTGGGGGACAATTTGTATACGAAAAGGTATTCCGCTCTTGCTAATCTATCTTGAGCTAATCTTCACAGACTCCCCTGTGCCATATTACAGCTCTCCAACTTCCCATTATGCTCATAAGCATTGATTTCTTGAGTCACTAGTTGTGCAACATAATTGCAGGTTGTGACTTTCAGTGGAATAACAGATTTTAAACTCTTTATGAAACAAGGAAATACAAACCCAATCTTGTGTAAAGGACTTGATGAAAGAGAGCAGCCTCTTGCTACAGGCAACACTGGGGAGAACTGAATGCAGCTCTCAAGTCTCCTTGTAAAAGAGCATATAAATTATTTATAAACCATTAATCATTGGACAGCCTCACATTAAATCCACAACAGCATTGTTTCTGCTGCCACAGAATCATCAAAAGCAATCTGGTTTAAAGCCAATTTGGTATACTGTACAAGGAGTCAAATAAGATGGAATAAGTATTTTAATCTTTTTTATTCTGACCCTGGCTTTAGCGATACACAACCTTTGACTTTCAGAAAGGCGTAATTTTAATCCTAGCCGCCTGGCAGAAACTGCAATTTTCACTCTGGTCTGAGGGGGAACATAAGAACATAAAAACTAGGAGCAGGAGTAGACCAGTTGGTCCCTCGAGCCTGCTCCACCATTTAATATCATGGCTGATATGATCTTGGGCTCAGCTCCACTTCCCTGCCCACTCCCTATAACCCTTCACTCCCTTATCGTTCAAAAATCTATCTCCACCTTAAATATATTTAATGACCCAGCCTCCATAGCTCTCTGGGGCAGAGAATTACACAGATTTACAACCCTCTAAGAGAAGAAATTCCTCCTCATCTCAGTTCTAAATGGGCAACCCTTTATTCTTAAAATATGCCCCTAGTTCTAGATTCCCCCACGAGTAGAAACATCCTCTCTGCATCTACCTTGTCAAGCCTCCTCAGTATCTTAAATGTTTCAATAAGATCACCTCTCATTCTTCTAAACTCCAATAAGTATAAGCCCAACCTGCTCAACCTTTCTTCATAAGTCAACCCCTTCATCTCAGGAATCAGCCTCGTGAACCTTCTCTGAACTGCCTCCAAAAGCAGCATGAGTTGGACCATTTTTCAATAGAGTGAATAAAGTGTGCCAGGTACCCAGGAAAGCCCACAAATAACACAACAGCCATTGCTGAAAAGCCATTACAGTTTTCCCTCCAGGTGAAGACAGCAGGAAGTGGCTCCGTGTGTCGCAAAGACCATTTAAGGCATATTTGTTTCTACTTTCCTAGGGCCAGGAGGAGCAGGATTGCTCCTCGGGATCCTACAAGGAAACGTTTGAACTTTCCATGACCTGGGCTCCCCGCTCCTGCCCGCCACAGCATCCCTGCGACTTACTTTCCTTTGGCAGTAGCTAGCGTCCTCCTGCCTCCTCAGTGTCCACTCTCGCCCGCCAGGAAGCTGACCGGCGGCGCACCGATTATGCCTGGGAATTAAAGTCACCCAGTCCTCATGCTGCAGAGGTTGGGTGTATTTAATCCTTGCACCGCCCTCCCACCTGCCCAAATCCTGCTCCCAGGTAAAATTTCCCTTGAAAACTACCTCCAGCATACAGGTTCCATGTCAAGATCACTTGATTACATATTATAATGCAGTTGGAGTGGTATGTCTTACAATTTATAAAGATTTGTGAGACTAAAACAATGTAATTATGATGATTCATATTTTCCAGAGAAGAATTAATTCTAAACATTGCTTCAGTGCATTTTCTACTTTGATGGCATCGTAAAGAATGGTTTTGGGTGTCTGTTTCAGGCATTTCTCCAAGACATACATGTTTATTTTTTTTGTATTTTGTTCAACTGATATTTCAACTTCGACCTCATCCCCATGTGAGAGCCCCAATCTTCATTTCACTCTCTGCAACATTTTTTTAAAAATCAGGTATAAAGACAAACTTCTCGCCTTGAGATCTCTGTGGGCAGCTTTCTTCGGGGGCCTTTGTGGGCAAATTACTGGCTATTGTGTTATTTGTCGGCTTTCCTGGGTACTGGGCACACTTTATTCACTCTATTGAAAAATGGTCCAACTCAGAAGGATATGCTATAGATGGGCTGGATTTTCGCCTTTTAAGATTTCGGGACGTTAATGGTGGTGGGGCGGTCCTGATACCACCTGCAAAACTTTTATGCCTCAGTCAACAAAATTGGGCAGCTAGGCCCCGAGTGTGGGGCAGAGCGCTAAGGGAAGGCGCTCGGCACTAGGCCGACTTAGCATGCGTAAATCCCAAGCTAAAGAGCCGGCCTCGGAGTGCTCTAAGGGAGAAAAAATAACCTGTAAAAACCCACCAAAAACATTCCCAAAAATTACCACATGCCACCACTACATAAATCGCAAAAAAATTTTAAAAAACATTCACACTTACCTGAGGTCGACATTATCTACCTCTCTGCAGCCGCTACAGCTTGGACCGCCCGCCTTCACAGGTGGTCCCAGCCATCATCATCATAGGCAGTCCCTCGAAATCCAGGAAGACTTGCTTCCACTCTAAAAGTGAGATCTCAGGTGGCTGAACAGTCCAATACAGGAATTACAGTCTCTGTCACAGGTGGAACAGACAGTCGTTGATGAAAAGGGTGGATGGGGAGTCTGGTTTGCCGCACACTTCTTCAGCTGCCTGTGCTTGTTTTCTCCATGCTCTCGGCGACGAGACTCGAGGTGCTCAGCGCCCTCCCGGATGCTCTTCCTCCACTTAGGGCGGTCTTTGGCCAGGGAATCCCATGTGTTGATGGGAATGTTGCACTTCATCATGGAGGCTTTGAGGGTGTCCTTCAAATGTTTCCTCTGCCCACCTGGGGATCACTTGCCATGTAGGAGTTCCGAGGGGAGTGCTTGCTTTGGGAGTCTTGTGACAGGCATGCGGATGATGTGGCCCACCCAACGGAGCTGGTGGAGTGTGGTCAGTGCTTCGATGCTGGGGATGTTGGCCTGATCGAGAACACTGACATTGGTGCATCTATCTTCCCAGGGGATTTGCATGATCTTGCGAGACAGCATTGGTGGTATTTCTCCAGCGATTTAAGGTGTCTACTCTATCTGGTCCACGTCTTTGAACCATATAGGAGGGTGGGTATCACTACAGCCCTGTAGACCATAAGCTTGGTGCCAGATTTGAGGTCCTGGTCTTCGAACACTCTCTTCCTCAGGCGACCGAAGGCTGCGCTGGTGCACTGGAGAGGGTGTTGGACCTCGTCGTCGATGTCTGCCCTTACTAATAGTAGGCTCCCGATGTATGAAAAGTGGTCTACGTTGTCCAAGGCCGCTGCTATGTGGCGGGGTCAAGTTGTTGGAGGACCTTTGTCTTACGGATGTTTAGAGTAAGGCATATGCTTTCATATGCCTCGGTGAAGATGTTGACGATGGCTTGAAGTTCAGCCTCTAAATGTGCGCAGATGCAAGCGTCGTCAGTGTACTGTAGCTCAACGACAGAGGATGGGGAAGTCTTGGATCTGGCCTGGAGATGACGAAGGTTGAACAGGTTCCACTGATCCTGTAGTTTAGTTCCACTCCAGCGGGGAGCTTGTTGAGTGTGTGGTGGAGCATTGCAGCGAGGAAGATCAAGAAGAGGGTTGGCACAATGACGCAGCCCTGCTTGACCCCGGTTCGGTCATGGATTGAGTCTGTGGTGGATCCATTGGTTAGGATCATGGCTTTAATGTGGTCATGGAGCAGGCAGAGGATGGTGACAAACTTTTGGGGGCAGCCGAAACGGAGGAGGACGCTCCATAGTCCCTCACGGTTGACAGTGTCAAAGGCCTTTGTGAGGCCAAAGAATGCCATGTACAAGGGTTGGTGCTGTTCCCTGCATTTCTCTTGTAGTTGTTGCACGTTGAAGATCATGTCCGTTGTACCCTTAATTGATAGAATCCGCATTGTGACTCTAGGAGGAGCTCTTCAGCAGGGAGAAAACGGTTGAGGAGGACTCTAGTGATGACTTTCCCAGTGGCCGACAGCAGGGAGATTCCTCTGTAGTTGCTACAATCGAACTTGTCGCCTTTTTTAAAGATGGTCACGATTACGGATCCCTGCATTTCTCTTGCAGTTGTCGCACCATAAAGATCATGTCTGTTGTACCCCATAGTGGACGGAATCCGCACTGTGACTCCAGGAGGAGCTCCTCAGCCATAGGGAGAAGACAGTTGAAGTGGACTCTAGCAATGACTTTCCCAGTGGCCGACAACATGGAGATTCCTGTCATTGCTGCAGCCAGACTTGTCCCCTTTTTTAAAGATGGTCATGATTACGGGATCTCTGAGATCTCCAGGCATGCACTCCTCCTTCCAAATGAGAGAGATGAGGTCTTGCATTTGTGCCAATAGTGCCTCTCCGCCATACTTTAGTGCCTCAGTGAGGATTCCATCTGCTCCTGATGCCTTGTTGTTCCTGAGTTGATGGATGGCCTTTTCTACCTTGTGCAGGACTAGGGTTTAGTTGCGATGGTGGCCGGTAGCATGCTGCGGGATGCAGTAGAGGACACTCATTTCAAAGGCAGAGTCTCGATTAAGGGGATCTTCGATGTGTTCCTTCCAGTGGGCCCTGACTGGCTCGGTGTCCTTGATGGGTGTCTCCCTGCTCTTGGCCAGAAGTGGGATGGGACCTTTGGCGCTTGGGGGTTCACTGCGGTGAAGAATCCTCACGCGTCATGGCTGATGGCCAACTGCTGAATCTCCTGTGCTTTCTCCACCCACCATCTATTCTTTAGGATGCGGGTTTTTTGTTGGACCTCAGCCTTAAGCCTTCTGTAGAGCTGCTTTGCTGCTCCCGAATTGGGTTGTTGCTTTAGGTTCAGAAATGCCCTGCGCTTGCGGTTTATTAGCTTCTGGATCTCCTGGTCATTCTCAAACCAGTCTTGATGTTTCCTGGTTGAGTGACCGAGCGTCTCTTCGCAGGTACTGGTTATGGTGGCCTGGAGGGCAGACCAAGCGCTGTGGGCATTCTGCGTCCCGGGGTCATCGAGAGTCGCCAGGTTGGCAGTGAGGCGCCGGCTGTGTAGGGCTCTCTTAACTGGGTCTTTGAGTGCCCCGGTATTGACTTTTCTGCGGCATTGCTTCTGTTGCCATCGTCGCTTTGGGGCTATATTAATGTTGATGACGCCTTCATAGGCGGTCCCAGCACATTGCTCTACACAGACCTACGGATCGGACGGGAGACAAAAATCGATCCGGTGTCGCAACCAGGGGCATCGCAGACCGACCCGTCTCTTCCGCCCCGCCAAAACCCGCCCCGAAAACCCCGGCGTGGTGCTGGAAGCTGGCCGGCCACCCAGGAGAGCTCACTGCCACCATTGCCACCCCTCCGGGGCGAAAACAGAGACGGCCAGGAGAGCAAAATCCAGTTCTTACAGCACAGGACAAAATCATTCAGTCCATTATGTCTGTGCAGGCTTTGCGACAGAGCAATACAAAACTATTCCCAGTGACCTCCTTGCTCCCTATAGCCCCACATCTTCCGCTGGTTCAGGTATTTACCTATCTTTAAAACATGCAATGGACTCGGCCTCAACCATTCTCTGTGATAAAGTATGCCAACATTCTGCATAAAGACATTTCTCGAAACCTCTCTCCTCACTCTCTTAATGGCAATTTAAAATTGGTGCCTCTCTGACACTGGCATTGTCAGTTGCCTGATGAATATGGTGGGGAGGGAGGTAAGAAAGATCTCTCTGGAGTAGAAATGCTTTCGGTGATGGCAGGTGTGGAATAAGTTAACCCTTTGTAGCAGATTCACTCATCCAATAGCTGAGCCAGGCTGGTCCGCACCATTCCATGGCACGACTGAAGATTGACCAGCTAGCCTGGCTCAGTCGTGGCACTTGGATCTCATGGCTGAGATTCTTTCCACTCGGCTCCCGATGACCTTGCAAGCCAGTACCCTAATGAGTAGTGCG
This sequence comes from Pristiophorus japonicus, assembly GCF_044704955.1. Lineage (NCBI taxonomy): Eukaryota > Metazoa > Chordata > Chondrichthyes > Pristiophoridae > Pristiophorus > Pristiophorus japonicus. The sequence goes on along the minus strand of NC_091979.1, from coordinate 50,333,869 downwards.
GTCCAACTGGACCAGCAGCAGGAAGAGCTGGTGCTGGTGTGGTTTTGGTTTTAGCTGGTCAAACTCCACCAGCATGCCTTTACACACTTTGGAATCCCTCAGCCTTAGCTATTACCAACCTACACCTAAGCTCTCTGAATTTATGAAAGTCACCTGTGTCCCTCCAAGTAGAGAACCTACACTCCATGTCATCATCATCATCATCATAGGCAGTGGAGCAGTGAGAGACTGTGGAGGGATGTGATCGGGGCCCAGGGGAGGCGTGAATTTGGGGCCAGGGGCCCAGGAGCAGCACGAACCAGCCCACACTGCAATATGTGTGCGCACGAGGTCCGTGCAGCAGAGCTGGTCTCCAGTTGTCTTGGGTGATCCTTGCCACTAGAACAAGAGCTAGCTCTGTCAAGCCCGTGTGGTGACTGGTGTGCAACTGCCACCCCACGTTTAAAAAATGCACGCACAGGCATCTTCCACCCTTCAGGATGTCATTCGGGTTCTTCATTGAAACACCTGTGAACTCGTCCTTTTTTTGGTGTGGAAGCAAGTCATCCTCGTTTCGAGGGACTGCCTATGATGATGATGCATAGGCAGTCCCTCGGAATCGAGGAAGACTTGTTTCCACTCTGAGAATGAATCCTTATGTGGCTGAACAATCCAATACGAGAGCCACAGTCACTGCCATAGGTGGGAAAGACAGTCGTTGAGGGTAAGGCAGGGTGGGACAGGTTTGCCGCACGCTCTTTCCGCTGCCTGCACTTGATTTCTGCATGCAGTCGGCGATGAGACTCGAGGCACTTAGCGCCCTCCCGGATGCACTTCCTCCACTGAGGGCGGTCTTTGGCCAGGGATTTCCAGATGTCGGTGGGGATCTTGCACTTTATCAGGGAGGCTTTGAGGGTGTTCTTGTAATGTTTGCTCTGTCAACCTTTGGCTCATTTGCCATGAAGGAGTTTCGAGTAGAGCGCTTGCTTTGGGAGTCTCGTGTCTGGCATGTGGACAATGTGGCCTGCCCAGCAGAGCTGATCAAGTGTGGTCACTCCATGTAGGGAAAGTATAAACTACAGGCAACTCACGATTATCTGCACACGGATCCAACGGGAAACCGTTGTAACAGGATTTAAAATTTCGGCCCGGGAAGGCATCCAGCCGGTGCATTCGGAGTCCTTTCGGTCCGGGAAGGCATCGGGCCGATGCGTTTGGAGTCCTTTCGACCACGGAAGGCATCGGGTTTTAATTTTATAATGTTAATCGCTCGAACAGAGAAATAATTTACCCGGCATGGCCCAATCCCCGAGGGACCCGGATAATCGAGAGTTGCCGGTATATTGATTTCTTGATAGTTTCATTTGGAGATGGGTTAGGTGCTGCGTTTCCACATGTCAAGCGCTCAACTGCTGAAAATAATCGCATTTTCTAATGTCCATATGACTCGGCTAAAGAAATGATTCTTTGACAAATTGCATATGTCCTGTTACTGAAGTAAAAGATGTCACGGCTGGGGAAAGAGAACAATTTTTCAAGCATCAAGAACATTGTTACTCTCCTACTTCAGAAAACCATTCCTTACTTCAGCGGTATCTTTTATAATTTCCTGCACAAACCCAGTGCCAATTAATTTAAAGTTGCAGACAATTGTTTTGCTGTGAATGTATGTCCATTAAAAACTTGGCTGGGTATCTTCACTTCACATAGAACAGTTGGAGTGAGAACAAAGAGACTTTGATTTCATCAGCCTCGGCTGGCTTCAGGTGCCAGACGTGAGTGAGCGGTGTTTAGATTCACACCACATGTCTCTGTACACGGCTAATTGCAAGGTTCTATAAATTATTAATAAGTACAGCAGTATAATAGCTATGGTACTGGACTAGCAACCCAGTGGCCACAAGCTCAAATTCCACCACAACAAGTTGTGAAACTGAGCTCAAAAGATCTGCTAATTCCTGGGCTGCCAGCAAAACAAAATTACCAGCTAGGCTGCCAGACTGTTGCAACAAGCCGACTGGTTCACTAATGTCTTTCAGGAACCTGCCAGCTCAAACTGGTCTGACCTACACGTGATTCTCAGTTTACACTGATTATTAATGTCTTTTGAAGTGGTCTAGTGATCCATTCAGTTGTTAAGGCAACAAAGGACGCCCAATAAATGTGGGCTTGTTGCTCATAGCCCAAGGCAAACCAGAGAAAAGTGAAATTCCAGTTCTTTGCCAGATGGGCCTGTTTACTTTGGCCTGTCCTACCCAGATAGCCGAGTAACGCCAGATCATGTGATTTGTTGCAAATGTCCCCCATACTTTATCTCCCTCATAGATTGCATCATTTTATTACTGACTTTTAATAATTAATTTGAACCTATAAGGAAACATAGAAACATAGAACATAGAAAATAGGTGCAAGAGTAGGCCAGTTGGCCCTTCGAGCTTGCACCACCATTCAATAAGATCATGGCTGATCATTCACCTCAGTACCGCTTTCCTGCTTTCTCTCCATACCCCTTGATCCCTTTAGCCGTAAGGGCCATATCTAACTGCCTCTTGAATATATTCAATGAACTGGCATCAACAACTTTCTGTGGCAGGGAATTCCACAGGTTAACAACTCTCTGAGTGAAGAAGTTTCTCTTCATCTCGGTCCTAAATGGCTTACCACTTATCCTTAGATTATGTCCCCTGCTTCTGGAATTTCCCAACATCGGAAGCATTCTTCCTGCATCGAACCTGTCCAGTCCTGTCAGAATTTTATATGTTTCTATGAGAGCCCCTCTCACCTTTCTAAATTCCAGTGAATACAAGCCCAGTCGATCCAGTCTCTCCTCATATGTCAGTCCTGCCATCCCGGGAATCAGTCTGATGAACCTTCGCTGCACTCCCTCAATAGCAAGAATGTCCTTCCTCAAGTTAGGAGACCAGAACTGTACACAATACTCCAGGTGTAGCCTCACCAAGATCCTGTACAATTGTAGTAACACCCCCCTGCCCCTGTACTCAAATCTCCTCGCTATGAAGGCCAACATGCCATTTGCTTTCTTAACCGCCTGCTGTACCTGCATGCCAACCTTCAATGACTGATGTACCATGACACCCAGGTCTCGTTACATCCCCCCCCTTTTCCTAATCTGTCACCATTCAGATAATAGTCTGTCTCTCTGTTTTTACCACCAAAGTGGATAACATCACATTTATCCACATTATACTTCATCTGCCATGCATTTGCCCACTCGCCTAACGTATCCAAGTCACTCTGCAGCATCATAGCATCCTCCTCGCAGCTCACACTGCCACCCAACTTAGTGTCATCCGCAAATTTGGAGATACTACATTTAATCCCCTCATCTAAATCATTAATGTACAATGTAAACAGCTGGGGCCCCAGCACAGAACCTTGCGGTACCCCACTAGTCACTGCCTGCCATTCTGAAAAGTACCCATTTACTCCTACTCTTTGCTTCCTGTCTGCCAACCAGTTCTCAATCCACATCAGCACACTACCCCCAATCCCATGTGCTTTAACTTTGCACATTAATCTCTTGTGAGGGACCTTGTCGAAAGCCTTCTGAAAGTCCAAATACACCACATCAACTGGTTCTCCCTTGTCCACTCTACTGGAAACATCCTCAAAAAATTCCAGAAGATTTGTCAAGCATGATTTCCCTTTCACAAATCCATGCTGACTTGGACCTATCATGTCACCTTTTTCCAAATGTGCTGCTATGACATCCTTAATAATTGATTCCATCATTTTACCCACTATCGATGTCAGGCTGACCGGTCTATAATTCCCTGTTTTCTCTCTCCCTCCTTTTTTAAAAAGTGGGGTTACATTGGCTACCCTCCACTCGATAGGAACTGATCCAGAGTCTATGGAATGTTGGAAAATGACTGTCAATGCATCCGCTATTTCCAAGGCCACTTCCTTGAGTACTTTGGGATGCAGACCATTAGGCCCTGGGGATTTATCGGCCTTCAATCCCATCAATTTCCCCAACACAATTTCCCAACTAATAAGGACTTCCCTCAGTTCCTCCTTCTTACTAGACCCTCTGACCCCTTTTATATCCGGAAGGTTGTTTGTGTCCTCCTTAGTGAATACTGAACCAAAGTACTTGTTCAATTGGTCTGCCATTCGTTTGTTCCCAGTTATGACTTCCCCTGATTCTGACTGCAGGGGACCTACATTTGTCTTTACACCTTTTTCTCTTTACGTATCAATAGAAGCTTTTGCAGTCAATTTTAATGTTCCCTGCAAGCTTCCTCTCGTACTCTATTTTCCCTGCCCTAATCAAACCCTTTGTCCTCCTCTGCTGAGTTCTAAATTTCTCCCAGTCCCTGGGTTCACTGCTATTTCTGGCCAATTTGTATGCCACTTCCTTGGCTTTAATACTATCCCTGATTTCCCTTGATAGCCACGGTTGAGTCACCTTCCCTTTTTTATTTTTATGCCAGACAGGGATGTACAATTGTTGTAGTTCATCCATGCGGTCTCTAAATGTCTGCCATTGCCCATCCACTGTCAACCCCTTAAGTATCATTCGCCAAGCTATCCGAGCCAATTCGCACCTCATACCTTCAAAGTTACCCTTCTTTAAGTTCTGGACCATGGTCTCTGAATTAACTGTTTCCTTCTCCATCCTAATGTAGAATTCCACCATATTATGGTCACTCTTCCCCAAGGGGCCTCGTACAACGAGATTGCTAATTAATCCTCTGTCATTACACAACACCCGGTCTAAGATGGCCTCCCCCCTAGTTGGTTCCTCGACATATTGGTCTAGAAAACCATCCCTTATGCACTCCAGGAAATCCTCCTGCACTGTATTATTTCTCTTTCTAACTAATCTACTTATTGACCATAATCTATCCAGAATTTTAATCTTTTATGTTTCTACTTGAATTCCTGACAGGAGACTTACTCACTGACATCCCGCTGCCTTCCCATTTTAAAGAAAGAATGACTTGGATATGTAGAGCCTTTCATGACCACCAGACAGCCCAAAGCACTTTACAGTTAATGAAGTACTTTTGAAGTGTAGTCACTGTTGTAATGTAGGCAACACAGCAGCCAATTTGTACACAGCAAGTTCTCACAAACAGCAATGTGATAATGACCAGATAATTTGTTTTTTGTTATGTTGGTTGAGGGATAAATATTGGCCAGGACACTGGGAATATCTCCCCTGCTCTTCTTCAAAATAGCATCATGGAATCTTTTACATCCACCTGAGAGGACAGACAAGGCTTCTATTTAACATCTCATCCGAACAACAGAACCTCCAACAGTGAAACACTCCCTCAGTATTGCACTGGCAGTGTCAACATAGAATTTTGTGTTCAAGTCCCTTGATTGGGATTTGAACCCACAACTTTCCTGACTCACAGGCAAAAGTGATGCCCACTGAGCCACAGCCACCACTCACAATTTTAATCAGCTTTTCTGAGTAGGCAAGTAGGCTGGAAACCGCCAAGGTACTTTTTAAATATGTAGATTGGGCTCTAATGATGTCATCAGGGTCCAACTGCTATTTTCTCCAGAGACCTGAGCAAGGAAACTGTTATGTCTCAAATAAGGCAATGTGACTGAGTATTGTAGACTTGAGTAAGTATGACCTCAGTCTCTTTATTCTGACTCCAGAGCACTGGCACAGTATGGGAGGCCTGCTTATATGCAGTGTTCCTTATCCACAACAACCAAAAACATTTTGCCTAGAAAAGAGCCAGTGAAGTCAACGTGGATCTTAGACCAGGTTTGGAGGGACATGACCACAAACTTAGCAGTGCCTCCCTGCTCAGTTGAGAGCAAGTGTTGTATTGGTGCACGCAAGACTCCAAATCTGAGTCGATGCCGGGCCACCACACATGGGATCTGGCTATAGCTTTCATCATTACTATGCCTAGGTGGGTACTGTGCAGGTCGCGTATGAACGTTTCCCTGCCTTTCTTGGGCAAAACCACGTAATTACCCCACAAAAGACAGTCCATCTGTGTGGACATTTCATCTTTGCATCGCTAGAACGGCTTGATCTCTTCATGCATCTCCGCTGGGATGATGGACCAGCTCCCATGGAGGACACAGTTTTTTACAAGGGACAGTAAAGTATCCTGGCTGGTCCAGGTCCTGACCTGGCGGGCCATAACAGGTGACTTTTCCTTTTCAAATGCATCCATCACCAAGAGCAAGTCTGCAGGCTGTGCAATTTCCACCCCGGTGGTGGGCAATGGTAGCCGACTGAGAGCAACAGAGCAGTTCTCTGTGCCTGGCCAATGGCGAATTACATAGTTATATGCAGACAGCGTGAGCGCCCATCTTTGGATGCAAGAAGAAGCTTTGGCATTAATACCTTTGCTCTCTGAGAATAGCGATATGAGTGGCTTATAGTCAGTTTCTAACTCGAACTTAAGCCCAAACAGATACTGGTGCATTTTTTTCACCCCGTAACTGTATGCCAGAGCTTTTTCAATCATGCTGTAGGCCCTTTCGGCCTTGGACAAACTCCTGGACGCATAAGCGACTGGTTCAATGTTCCCGATTCGTTTGCTTGTTGTAACACATACCCGACCCCGTACGAAGATGCATCGCAAGCTAGCACTAAACGTTTACATGGGTCATACAGTTTGTTGGAACATATCAGATTTCTGGCTCTCTCAAAGCAGTCTCTTGTGATTTCACCCATACTCAGTCACCTCCCTTGCGTAGCAACACATGTAGAGGTTCGAGCAAGGTGCTTAACACGGGTAGGAAATTACCAACATAATTGAGGAGTGCCAGGAACGACGCAGCTCCGTCACTGTAGTCTTGGCGCGTTCTTGATGGCCTCCGTCTTGGCGTCGGTGTGTCTAATGCCATCTGCCGCGATTTTCTCCCTAAGAACTCGACCTCTGGCGCCAGGAAAACACACTTCGAGCATTTCAACCTGAGCCCCACACGATCTAGCCGACTTAGGTTGAAGAACCTGACCCGAATCCCAAACGTGCATCTATTGTAGATGAACAGACCTTTGTGCGTGTTGATGCAGGTGAGGCCTTTCGAAGAAACCGGCAGCTCCTGTGTCATGTAGGCCGAGGTCAAGTCCAACGTGGTGAACATCTTCCCTCCAGCCAGCATCGCAAATAGGTCATCTGCCTTGGGTAGCGGGTACTGGTCCTGCAGCGGAAAATGGTTAATCGTTATTTTATAGTCCCCACAAATTCTGACCGTGCCATCGCCCTTGAGAACCGGGACAATTGGACTGGCCCACTCGTTGAACTCAACCGACGTGATGGTGCCCTCTCGTTGCAGCCTGTCCAGCTCGATCTCCACTTTCTCTCGCAGCATGTATGGCACCGCACATGCCTTGTGGTGGATGGGTCATGTACTGGGAACTGGATCTGCACCTTCACCCCAGAGAAATTTCCGATGCCTGGTTCAAACGACGACAGGAACTTGCTCAAAGCCTGGGCACATGAGGCGTCATCGACAGATGAAAACGCTCGGATGTCGTCCCAGTTCCAGCGGATTTGTCCCAGCCAGCTTCTGCCGAACAGTGTGGGACAATCTCTTGGTACAATCCATAGTGGTAGTTCGTGGTAGTAACAACGTTACTTTGTGTACAGTACTTGCCGATGCATCTTTACGCTGCAAAATTTTTTTGGTGTTATCGCTAGTGGACATAAATGCCTTGGCTATCGTTGTGGCTTTGCTCAGGTTCGGTGTTTCAACAGTCAATAGTTTGCGAAGGATAACCTCATCGCCAATGCCAAAAAAGTCTCTTAGCATTTGCTCCAGGAATCCACCGAATTCGCAATGTTCTGCAAGGCACCTTAGTTCGGTGACGTAGCTCGCCACTTCCTGGCCTTCAGACCGTTGACACGTATAGAACCGATACCTCGCCATCAAAACGCTTTCTTTAGGATTTAGGTGCTCCCGGACCAGTGTGCAAAGTTCTTCATACAATTTGGTTATGTGACTGAGTACTATAGACTTAAGTAAGTGTGACCTTAGTCTCTTTATTCTGACTCCAGAGTGCTGGCACAACATGGGAGGCCTGCTTATATTCAGTGCTCCCAAGGGATGTTGGGATCCCTTGGGACTCCAACAAATGCGCCCTCTGGTGGCGGAAGAAGGCGGGTTACAAGATGTTGCATACATAACAGAAACCATTATGGATTTTCCACCAGCAGGGAGTAGAGTCAGGGCCCAAAGAGGCCCAAAGAGGTAAGTTTATTGAAATATTCTTATAACGTTCCTTGTGGGAACAGAAGTGCCCCTCTGGACCCAACAAGGATAGCTTAGACCTTCTTCCCACAACCTCCTCCCCACCCCCACTTTCCGAATGGCCAAGCCCACCTGACACTCCCAGTCCATTGTGGTGACCTCCTGCCGCCCAACATTCCGCCTCCGCTGTTACTTTCTGACAGCTTTAGTTGGCCAACTGACCGGAGGCATGCAGATGAGTGAAAATCACCAAGGCCTTATGCTGCCATGGTCAGTATGGCTTGCCGCTCGCCTCGGCCTCCGTCCGACTCCTTCTCAGAGTTAAAATCAGAGTTGATCTTTTTTGAACATTTTCCTATTAAGATCACACAATGCATCTGTGGGCAAAGTAAAGATCGATGCAGAACCATTGACCGCAACTCTGTTCAGCATGATATAAAAGTGAATTATTTTTAGTCAAGACCATGAAACTGTATTTTTGCCTCATTAAACTCCATCCATATATTGAAACAACACCCCATAGTGGGCCGAAAACTTGCAGTCCTTCTGATGTATTCCTGCTAAAGTCTAGTGGGAGTGTGGCAGAGGGCGAGACATTAGGCCAGTAAAAGAAAGACTTGGTCTCCGTAACGCCTGTCATGATCTCAGCAAGTCCCAAAGTACTTTACAGCCAATGAAGTACTTTTGAAGTTTAGTCACTGTTGTAATGCAGGGTCCAAATCTGTTGAATTGCCACTTCCACTATCAATGTATATGGGTGTTTGTATAGGGCAGGGCTTGCCCTAAACAAGAATGGAAGAATAAGAAGGGGCATAATCCCCTTGCCCCAGGCATAGGAGTGAGAGTGGTTGGTACATCAAGTGAAAGCATGCCTACCAGTCCCCTATCTGGCTGAAGTAGGGTCCAGCTGGTGTCCGGGCCTGGTTCATGGTTTAGACTCCTGAAAATATTAAACAAGTGGGGCTCCAATCTCTAAAAAAGAGAATACAGGGGGTAACCAGATAGAGGTCTTTAAAATTCTGCTCAAATTTGAACTACCCAGTAATTTTAGTTAATGATTTCGATAAAGGAGCACCGCAGACATTTGTACTCAGAAAAAAATAGTTTTAAGTACTTGCATTTATGTTGCATCTTTCACAACCTCAGGATATCCTAAAGCACTTTACAGACAATTAAGTATAGTCACTGTTGTAATTGGATAATTCCAATTAAGCAACTTTTGAATTGTGAGAAATAGACTATTGATATGCTGCGCTCTTTCTGTATAAACATATTTTACTAGACTACGAAATGTAACTCACTTTGATTGTTTTCCCTCCCATGTGTCTATAGGCTAGATTTTACATTTTTGGGCATATCGCCCAAAAATGGGCATTATTTCCGGCGTGGGCAGTAAAAATGGGTTTTCAGATCGTCGGCTTCTCGCCCATTCTCAAAGCACCTAGTCTCCATTTTTGAAATTGAGCGTTACCACGAGCGATATGAAATGGGCGGTAGCGTTAAATCTCTCTGACCTTCTGCCGCAAAGTGTCGCCATCCTTAGCAATGGCATGGCAACGCTCGATTCCCGCGATTCAGGAGGTCAAGGGTCATCATGACATGCGCAGAAAAAGAGACAGAGAGAGAGGGAGCTGAGAGGGACTGAAGGCATGTGTGGGTGTGGTGTGGCTGTTTTGGGAGGAAGGAGGGAGAGTTTAGAGCTTTAGAGCAAATAGGGAAACAAAAATTAGCTATCACCAGCCACATATTTACCCGAATTTGGCCTATAATGGAGCGAGAGGAGGAGGCATCACAGCAAGCTACGGAGACTGATGCTGGCGAGAGCAGTGAGATGGGAGAGGAGCAGATTGGAGGGCGCAAAAGAGCCAGGAGGTTCTCGGACGAGGCAAATGCCTCCCTCCTACAGGAGGTCGAGTCATGCTGGGGTGATTTGACACAGGGAAGCCCACTCCAAAGGCCTACCAGAAGATATAGACCGAGATAACAGAGGAGGTCTTGTCGGCGACCAACGAGGTGCATGCGGGCAACCAATGCCGCAAATGTTGGAACAACCTTGTGGGATCCACAAGAGTAAGTATTACATTGATTTACATGTACTTATGTATTTATATAATTTGATTTGTAACAGTCATGAGTGACTATCAGCAGATGTGAGGTCTTTCAATTTTACCAGGAATGTTGTACTCCAAAGCCTGCAGTAACGGTGTACGTCTTTAGGTAAAGAATGATAATTATCATAATAACCATGATTACACCTGTCGGTTATGTATTGTATCAGTGTCTGTGACAGTACCTAGCAATGATATCACACAATGATCTCATGCCATGTTGTCCTGTCACCTTTTACAGAAGAAACTATCGACGATGAGGTCCATGCAGAGGTGAACGGGTCGGGGGACCACCAGTCCCCAGCGACATCACTGAGATGCAGGAGCATGTGCTCACACTCGTGGGGAAGCACACCCGGACAGCCACGGAAGCCTCTGCAGACCCTAAAGTGATGCCACGTGAGTAAAGTTTACACCATTATGTGATGTAAGTTCAATAGATGCCACACCCACTTATATCCGAACAATCATATATGATCGATGATTTCTAAAATTGTCCTAGAAATAATGCTGGCCTAATGAAAATCATTGCAATGCAAATGTGTTGATGGTAATGAAATGTGATGTTGTGAAGATTTTGATACGGTGGTGCTTTTATCGTGCATATTCTGTGTATAGCGCTGGACTCACCTTGTGACCCTAGCACCCCCTTCTCCTCTAATAACTTCATTTGTGTCTCAGCCAGCAGTGCAGCCCCAGACAAGACCACAGAGGCCAGAAGGTGGGGGCGCGGGGCCCGACTCTCTGGCCGATCCTTCATCTAGTGCTGAGGAACTCCTATTCTCGCCTGTCAATCCGCTAGGTCTATTCTCTACAGATGAGAGCGCGGACTTCGAGGAACCTGCATCGCCACACTCCAGAAGCCATTCCACCCCAAGGCCATCTAGTGCTCCTCCGGTCATTCCCACCTCCATTCTGGAGGTACCGGCCTCAAGCACCTCTCCACAGGACACCCCTGGACGGCATCAACATCGCGGAGGCTTCATGGACGTGGCAGGTCTGGTCGACGAGTGCCATATGAGGGCGGAGAGATGGTACAGTAGTTCAGGAGGACTGTAGACATTGGTGATCAGCTCATCGAAGCATTGGGGAGCATATCCTGACAGCTGGCCACCATGACTGAGTACGTTCCGCAGATGGCGGAAGCCCTGGATGTAATAGCCAAGAACACTGCTGGCACAGCCTCCCAGTGGTCCCAGAGCACGGCACTCCACCCCTAGATTCCGCACCACCACTGCTAACGACAGATGAGAGGAAGGATCAAGATCGTGCTTCTGCATCAGAGAATATTCCCCCCTCGGCACCCCCTGCTCACGCATCTGCCTTCATCCTCCCCAATGAGGCACCGCCTGTGGAGCTCCTCGGCCTGGCACCGTGGAGCGAAGTGGGGAAGGGGTAGAGGTGGGGAGAAGAAGGGGAGAGGGGAAGGAAAGTAAGTGGCATGTCCACAGGTGATGGCTGTGTTATATCTCCATCTGGGTGTATGCACTTTGTTGTAATGTATGGGGGGAGGCGACCATCCTCCTGCTTTGCCTTTGTAGTCTGTGTTGCTGGACATGTTGAAAATTTGATTGATGTCAATAGTAGAAAAAGTGGGGTGTTATGTATCTGGACTTGTATATACTCTGTACAGCCACCAAAGGGCTCATTCCCCAGAGTCCCAAGGGATCTCATAATCCCTTTGGAGCACAGCTATTTAAGAGTGCTTCACAGGTTGGAGAGGCACTCTGGAGACCTGCAATAAAAGACTACGGTCACACTTTACTTTGAGCTCACAATGTTCAGTCTGACTCTTTCTCCATACACTACAACTGGCGACGAGATACAGATAGTGAACCCAAAGATGCAGAGAACAGTGGGCATCCTAGAGAAATTCTCGGAGGGAGATGATTGGGAAACCTTTGTGGAGCGACTCGACCAAGGCTTGAAGAGGGTAACTGAAGGCTCACTGCAGACTCACCTATCCCAAGTCCTGCTTAGCTACCGCATGAGACCACACTCACTCACTGGGATCCCACCTGCTGAACTGTTCATGAAAAGAGCACTTAAGACAAGGCTCTCGTTAATTCACTCTGATCTACATGAACAGGTAGAGAGCAGGCGGCTTCAACAAAGTGCTTACCATGATAGTGCAAATGTGTCACACGAGATTGAAGTCAATGATCCTGTATTTGTACTAAATTATGGGCAAGGTTCCAAGTGGCTGCCCGACACTGTCGAGGCCAAAGAGGGGAGTAGGGTGTTTCGGGTCAAACTTTCAAATGAACTCATTCACCGGAAACACTTGGACCAAATCAGATTCATGGAGTGCCCTGAGCAACCCATCTTTGGACCCTACCTTTTTTGATCCCCCAACACAGACACCAGTGGCAACTGAGACCACGGTTAACCACGAAGCAGAAGTTATCATCCACAGCAGCCCTGCAGGGCCCAACACACCAGGCAGCCCAGCAAGGCCAGCTGCACAACAGCCCAGCGAGGGCCCAACAAATGACTCAACAACACCAGCCTTCACATTGAGACGATCAACCAGGGCAAGAAGGGCCCCAGATCGACTCACATTGTAAATAGTTACACTATTGACTTGAGGTGTAATGTTGTTGTGTATCTGGACTTGTATATACTCTGTACTGCCACCAGAGGGCTCATTCTCCGGAGTCCCAAGGGATCTCATAATCCCTTGGGAGCACAGCTATTTAAGAGTGTTTCACAGGTTGGAGATGCACTCTGGAGACCTGCAATAAAAGACTAAGGTCACACTTTACTTTGAGCTCACAGTGTTCAGTCTGACTCTTTCTCCATACACTACAACTGGCGACGAGATACAGATAGCGAACCCAACGATGCAGAGAACAGTGGGCATCCTGGAGAAATTCTCGGAGGGAGATGATTGGGAAACCTTCGTGGCTAACGAACTAGATTGGGAAGAGAGCGCTGCCAAACGTAGAGCGATCCTCCTCACCGTCCGTGGGGCACCAACGTATGGCCTCATGAAGAATCTGCTCACTCCAGCGAAACCCACTGAGAAATTGTACAACGATTTGTGCACACTGATCCGAGAGCATTTGAACCCGAAGGAAAGCGTTCTGATGGCAAGGTATCGGTTCTACACCTACAAAAGTTCTGAAGGCCAGGAAGTAGCGAGTTATGTCGCCGAGCTAAGATGCCTTGCAGGACATTGCGAATTTGGAGCACATGCTCAGAGACTTTTTCGTACTTGGCATTGGCCACAAAACCATACTTCGCAAACTTTTGACTGTAGAGACCCTAACCTCCAGTAAGGCCATAGCGATAGCCCAGGCGTTCATTGCCACCAGTGACAATACTAAGCAAATCTCTCAGCACACAAGTGCTGCTACAAGTACTGTGAACAAAGTGATGTTGTTTTCGAATCGTATCGGACAGGGCAGGTCACACATACCTGCAGCTACACGTCCGCAGATGTCTCGGAGCCCACTATCAAGGGTGATGAATGCAAGGCCATTAACACCTTGTTGGTGCTGCGGGGGTGATCATCGTTTCCATTCATGCCGATTCAAAGGATACATTTACAAGGGCTGTGGAACAATGGGACACCTCCACCGAGTGTGCAGGCGAGCTGCTAGGCCTGCTAAACCTGCAAACCACCACATTGCAGAGGTGGACAGATCCACGGAGGATCACGACAAAACAGAACCTCTGATCGAGGAAGCAGAGGTACATGAGGTGCACACATTCACCATGAATTGCCCCCCGATAATGCTGAAGGTTGAACTAAATGGACTCCCGGTGTCAATGGAGCTGGACACGGGCACGAGCCAGTCCATCATGGGCAAAAAGACTTCAGAACAGTTGTGGTGCAACAAGGCCTCAAGGCCAGTCTTAACTCCAATTCGCACGAAACTAAGAATTTACATGAAAGAACTGATTCCTGTAATCGGCAGTGCTACTATAAAGGTCTCCTACGATGGAGCAGTGCACAAGCTACCACTCTGGGTGGCACCGGGCGATGGTCCCACGCTGCATGGCAGGAGCTAGCTAGGAAATATACGCTGGAACTGGAATGACATCCGAATGCTATCGCCCGCTGATGACACTTCGTGTGCACAGGTCTTAAACAAATTTCCTTCGCTGTTCGAACCAGGCATCGGGAAATTCCAAGGGGCAAAAGTGCAGATCAACCTAATTCCGGGGGCGCGACCCATCCATCACAAGGCGAGAGCAGTACCGTACATGATGAAAGGATAGAAATCAAGCTCAACTGACTACAAAGAGAAGGCATCATCTCACCGATCAAGTTCAACGAGTGGGCCAGTCCTATTGTCCCAGTCCTCAAGGTAGACGGCACCATCAGAATCTGTGGCGATTACAAAGTAACTATCAATCATTTCTCCCTGCAGGACCAATACCCACTTCCAAAAGCCGACGACCCCTTTGCAACGCTGACGGGAGGAAAGATGTTCACGAAGCTGGATCTGACCTCAGCCTACATTACGCAGGAACTGGAGGAATCATCGAAGGCCCTCACCTGCATCAACACGCACAAAGGTCTTTTTGTTTATAACAGATGCCCGTTTGGAATCCGATCAGCGGCGGCGATATTGCAGAGAAACATGGAAAGTTTACTGCAGTCGGTCCCGCACATCATGGTCTGCCAGGATGACATCTTGGTCACAGGTCGGAACACAGTCGAGCATCTGCAGAACCTGGAGGAGGTTCTTAGTCGGCTCAAACGCGTGGGGCTCAGGTTTAAATGCTCGAAGTGCATTTTCCTGGCGCCTGAAGTGGAGTTTGTGAGAAGGAGGATTGCGGTGGACGGCATCAAGCCCATCAACGCGAAGACGGAGGCAATCGAGAACGCACCGAGGCCACAGAATGTGACGGAGCTGCGGTCGTTTCTGGGACTCTTGAACTATTTGGTAACTTGTTACCGAGTCTCAGCACCCTGCTAGAACCATTACATGTCTTATTATGAAAAGGGGGCAAATAGGTTTGGGGCAAAAGCCAAGAAAATGCCTTTGTAAAAGCAAGAAAATTGTTATGTTCAAACAAATTGCTTGTGTTGTATGATCCATGTAAGTGTTTGGTACTAGCATGTGATGCGTTGTCATGGTGTCGGGTGTGTTTTGCAACAAGCTAATGATTTCGGGAAACCGCAACCGGTTGCTTATGCTTCCACGAATCTGTCTAAGGCCGAGAGAGCCTACAGCATGATTGAAAAAGAAGCGTTAGCGTGTGTCGATGGTGTAAAGAAAATGCATCAATACCTGTTTGGGCTAAAATTCGAATTGGAAACTGACCACAAGCCACTTATATCCCTGTTTTCCGAGAGCGAAGGGATACATACCAATGCATCGGCCCACATCCAGAGATGGGCGCTCACGTTGTCTGCATACAACTACGCCATCCGCCACAGGCCAGGCACAGAAAACTGCACCGATGCTCTCAGTAGGCTGCAATTGCCCACCACGGGGGTGGAAATGGCACAGTCCGCAGATCTAGCCATGGTTATGGAAGCATTTGAGAGTGAGCAATCGCGCGTCACTGCCCGGCAGATCAAAACCTGGACAAGCCAGGACCCCTTATTATCTCTAGTCAAAAGCTGTGTACTTCACGGGAGCTGGTCCAGTGAAAATGCAGGAAGAGATAAAGCCGTTCCAGCGGCGCAAAGATGAAATCTCTATACAGGCAGCCTGCCTTCTGTGGGGCAATCGAGTCGTGGTCCCCAAGAAGGGCAGAGACACCTCCATCAATGACCTCCACAGTACCCACCCAGGCATCATAATGATGAAAGCGATAGCCAGATCCCACTTGTGGTGACCTGGTATCGATGTGGACTTAGAGTTCTGCATTCACAGATGTAATACATGCTCGCAGTTAAGCAATGTACCCAGGGAGGCGCCACTAAGTTTATGGTCTTGGCCCTCCAAACCGTGGTCTAGGGTACACGTCAACTATGCAGGCCCGTTCTTGGGTAAACTGTTCCATCTGGTTGTAGACGCGTACTCCAAGTGGATTGAATGTGAGATAATGTCGGCTAGCACGTCTACTGCCACCACTGAAAGCCTGCGGGCCATGTTTGCCACACATGGCTTACCCGATGCCCTGGTGAGCTACAACGGGCCATGTTTTACCAGTGCTGAGTTCAAAGAATTTATGACCCGTAATGGGATCAAACATGTCACATCTGCCCGGTTTAAACCAGCATCTAATGGTCAGGCAGAGAGAGCAGTACAAACCATCAAGCAAGGCTTGAAGAGGGTAACTGAAGGCTCACTGCAGACTCACCTATCCCAAGTCCTGCTTAGCTACCACACGAGACCACACTCACTCACTGGGATCCCACCTGCTGAACTGCTCATGAAAAGAGCACTTAAGACAAGGCTCTCGTTAATTCATTCTGATCTACATGAACAATTAGAGAGCAGGCGGCTTCAACAAAGTGCATACCATGATAGCGCAAATGTGTCACACGAGATTGAAGTCAATGATCCTGTATTTGTATTAAATTATGGGCAAGGTTCCAAGTGGCTTCCTGGCACTGTCGAGGCCAAAGAGGGGAGTAGGATGTTTCGGGTCAAACTTTCAAATGGGCTCATTCACCGGAAACACTTGGACCAAATCAAACTCAGATTCATGGACTAACCTGAGCAACCCACCTTGGACCCTACCTTTTTTGATCCCCCAACACAGACACCAGTGGCAACTGAGACCACGGTTAACCACAAAGCAGAAGCCATCATCCACAGCAGCCCTGCAGGGCCCAACACACCAGACAGCCCAGCAAGGCCAGCTGCACAACAGCCCAGCGAGGGCCCAACAAATGACTCAACAACACCAGCCTTCACATTGAGACGATCAACCAGGGCAAGAACGGCCCCAGAACAACTCACATTGTAAATAGTTACACTATTGACTTGAGGGGGTAATGTTGTTATGTACCTGGACTTGTATATACTTTGTACTGCCACCAGAGGGCTCATTCTCCGGAGTCCCAAGGGATCTCATAATCCCTTGGGAGCACAGCTATTTAAGAGTACTTCATAGGTTGGAGTGGCACTCTGGAGACCTGCAATAAAAGACTATGGTCACACTTTCCTTTGAGCTCACAGTGTTCAGTCTGACTCTTTCTCCATACACTACAGGCGGGGGTTGGGTGATTTTGCCCATGATACTTTTGATTTCAGACCAATGTTAGTTAAAAAAAATGTTATTGAATATAACAATTTTGCGCATTGTCTCAGATAGCTGGATCATTAAACACTGGTGATTCCTTAACATGAAAGGGTTAAATAAACTTAACTTCAATCAACATAAACTTTAACTGGCACCAAGCTGATGGGCACCATTGATGCCTGAACTGCACACACACAGCAGTGTGTCAGCGTTATCACTCACAGCAACGTTCTTTCAGGCAAATCGTTCAGATATCAGCTCCTCACGTAAGAGTCATGCAGCTATGTAGCCACCATGGCCCCTTTCTGGCGGTCTGGAGGGGATCATGGGCATGGTTGCATAGCCAGCCTGATTGTCTGGCCCTAGGTCAGTGTACAGCCCCTCGTCATCCTCTTCCTCTCCTGAGGTGGAGCATCAGTCCCTTCTGGCAATTCTTGGTCCCTCCTGGTAGCCAGGTTGTCCAGCATGGAGCACACGACCACGAATTTAGCTGCTTGATCAGAGTTGTATTGTAGCTCCTCTTATGAGTGGTCCAGACATCTGACGTGTGAGGGCTTGCACCCAAGGTTTGGTGAGGTTCACCTTGCCAAAAATGTATGATGAAATTCTCTCCTCCATTTTAGTTTCCTCTCTTATCACCTCATCTGTTATATTAACATCTCCTGTTTGCTTATGTCCCTTCGTGGTCGCCATGTTCTGTAAGGAGTTTTCACAGGGTTGTTGTGCCTTGGGTGTCTCTCTCTGGGCTTCTGCCCTCACAGCTTATGCCTGGCCTGTGAGGTACCCTGAGTGCTGTAAGAGCACCCCTGGAGAGACTGTGTCCACAGCTTATGAAGGGGGTTTTGAGACTCGTGAGTCCCCACAGCTTATGCCTAGCCTGTGAGGCACCTGTAAGTGTCAAACACTCCTAACCCCTTCTTCCCTAGCCTGTGACACACAGTTGAGCATTTTCGAGGCGCTCCTAGCTTCCCTTACACGGTTCTGACATAAGACTCACGATCAGGAGATGTAATACAATAGAACTGAGACAAGGTGATTCCAAGAGGAACTTTAGGCTTCCAATTTATTTGACAAGGTGTAACTCAACAAACAGCAATACACCAACAAAACAATCCCCCTAAATCCCACTAAAACGGACCCAACGAAAATCTTTACACCAGTTTAGCAGTAGCATGCCCAACCTCCCACCTTTCCTGGCTGAACTGAGTTGGGAGTTCTGGGGACCAGAGGTTATACTCACTACTGTGCCTTCCGCAGTCTGGTGGTTTGTTTCTTCTATCTTTGGTGTCTTCAGACACTGGTTTTCCTTCAGTGTCGAGAGGCTTTCTGGTTGTGGTTGTTGAATCACGAGGGCAGAGAAAATCATCACTTCTTTTCCTACGTCAGAAACCCTTTTTTTATAGCCAGATTATCCAGTCCGCCTCTCCTGCTGAAGTCGATTCTTCTCATTGGTGGACCTTTTGATTTTGAAAATTGCAGCAGTTTTAGGTTGATGTTAACCTACTCAAGGTTTGAGTGGGTGTTGATTGCATTGGCCTCCTGTAGCCATTATGCTAGTCTGGCCTGAGCCAGATATTTCTATGCCTGATGAAAAAGGTGTTGTAATATGTATGTGGCATTGTTTAAATGCTAATGTTTTCAAGGGGCAAGATTCGAGGGTATACAGTTCCCAGACAATTTGATTAGTTCCAATGTCCAAACTGGCCCTTTTGATATTGACTCCACCCCTTTTCTTGCAGACCCAACATACATCTTTTAAAAAATCCCAAATTCGATTAAAGTTCGTAGTTTCTTCCATGTGCACTTTAGGATTTCAAACTTTCTGGTAGATAGTTCCAAATTAAATTCCCTTTCCTATGAGTCCAAACACTGGGGGGGGGGGGGTCTCCATGAATGCACCCCCTTTTATCCCCTGCAGGCCTTGTCTGCTCTTTTAAAATTCATTTGTGTCCCAAAGTTTTCCTTCCATCGGTTTCAATTCACAGCACAGACTGATCCCACAGCCCTTTTCCTTCTGGGTAAAATGAGGGGGTTTTCGTCCTCCCCTACATAATCCCCCATCTGACACAGTCAGACACCACTCGAGTGTGTCAAAGTTCAGGGTGGTGAGAAAACCCTAGGTCTCCCAAATTGCCCAACTTTCCCCAGTTTAACTCTAACCTGATCCCATCGATATATATCGTAATTCCTTTTAGCGCGGTACTAAACACAGAAATCCAACAGGTTACAATACACGACAGCAACATACATATATGTACTTAAGGTTACAGCAGTAATTGTACATTGAGTCTCATTTCAGTCTCAAACGTAAAACAAAGAAACCTGCCCTGCAAACTCCCCAGGAGCCATGTATGAAAAACGCAGTCATCCCTGGAAATAACAAAACCACCTAAGTGTCGCGGTCAAGCTTTGTTTATACACCTTGAGTGTTTAGCAACGGCTCTCCTGGCTGTGTAGTAGCCAGAGGAACTGTGTTCTTTTTTTTTTTCTCTTGAGCTTACAGCTTGTAACTAGCAGATAAGCTACAAGCAGGAGGTCGCCGATTACTAAGGCATGCGATCCCACCCGGATCCATGCAGGTATGTCTGCCCTATTCCCAAATCCCACCATCCTGGGGGTTTAATCTGGGCAATCTCCCCTGCTAGAATTTCAGTTTTCTGCTCCATTGTGTAAAAATGTTTTTGTGACAAATCCACTGCCTGGAGGAGGGCTGTAGGTTTCTCAGGTAGTGGGCCAAACTGGGCGACATATTGTTGTAGATGGCTGAGGTTGTTTTGTACCGTGAGGTGAATCGTGGAAGGTTCAGGGATGGGTGTGATTCTGGTGTGTGCCACTTGAACCTCTGCCCTGGGTTTAAAGCAAAAGCTGCTGTACAGTATTGGACACCATCTTCCCGGTCCGTGTTCATACCGATGGGCACTTGTGGTGACACAATATGTCCCACCGCCTACATATGCTACCTGTGGAGGCATGTGGTTAGGGGCCATTACCTCCATTGTGCAATTGATAGGCTCTGCCCCAGCAGTGCTGAACCCGCATTGTGGCCTTGCAAAAGCGTTCAAGTGCTGGGGGCACAGGATTACCTGTGCTCCCCTGCTCCGACAACCCGAAAGGTCTGTACCTGTCACAGTGTGCTCCCACATTGTGACATAAGGTGGGACCTCTTGGAATTGAACATGCACCCCTCCACGAATGACTCCAACATTCTCCACTTGGTACAGGGGTGCTGGTCGTGGGGACGCCCCCATCACGGGCATCCTGACCACCACACCCATGATGGTATGATTTGACTTTCCACAGTCCACCGGTACCGGGTAGGCTTCCGACGCTACACGAAGTTGGCAAGGACTCAAAACATTATCATAAGGATGCAGTGCTGCTAAGGAACATCTCTCCTGGTATAACAGCTCGGTTTCCTGGGGACACCACGTAGGTAGGCGGACTTCTGTCAGATTTAGCACCACTAATGCCACTGCGTAGTGTACCCCCTGATAAAGTAGTTTCTCGGTAGGGACCAACACTAAACCATTCCCCGGCCCCCTGGTTGTTGTCGGGCACTCGTGTGGGATGGTGGGCTTGGCCGTGGGTGGGGGTTTTCTTTCCCGAACTACAAGTTCGGTGGCATTTATTGGTACCCGGGGATTGGGGATCACACACGCCTACCCGCTGCGATCCCATACCACCCCATCCCCGACATCCTGCCACCACCTATAAAAAGCAATGGAGACCCCCTCTGAACACACGCGAGTGGATCCCCACATACACAAATAAATTCCTTGGTCGTACGCCCACCATTTCTCCCAGCACACCGTTACCCCGCCAGATGACCCCATGATGGTTCGGTAGGTATCATTATCCAGACGTTCCCAGTCCGAGTGTCGGTCTCCCATGTCCCTCTTGAGCTTTCTGAGCCACCACCACCGTCCCAGAGGTATGTCCCCTTTGCAAGTTAGGCATACCTTCCTGCCTTCTGTCACTCTCACTCTGGAAGTGGCCACAGTGATCTCCGGGCAGGGGATGGAGGCCGCTCCGTAGGTAAAGTCCTTATGGTTGGAGTACTTGGTGGAGTCGATCCCAACCACCCAGGCCATTTCCCCTCGTGGGAGTAGGTGACCCGGCCATCCGCCGCCGGAGTCCCTTCTCCTGTGGTCACTGTCAGCGCTCTGCCCCCGGAGCATCCGAAAACCAGGGAGTCCTCGGTGTCCCCTCGGTGCCCGGTGCAGATCCTTAGCGATATCAGCATCACTAACGTCCAGTAGGGAGGTGTTGACATCTGAAAGGCAAGAAGAACATGGCCTTGCCTTGAGAGACCTCTCCAGGCTCGGCCCACTTAACATGTTCCAAACACACTAAATGGTGTACCCAACCGTCACTTCCTTACCTCAACACATATAAACACAACACAAAGTAACAAAACAGGAAGGGAAAATATACAGACCGCCACCCATCCCCGGGTGGCCAGGCTATATCCTGTCACTGTACAGGCGTCGTCGACCACTCGGCTGACCGTACCCTGGGGACCAGGATGCCCTCCGCTGAGGGGCTCGTATGGTCCCCCTTAATGAGTCTTGTGCTGCCCTCCAAGGCCCTCCCGAGCCCCGGATAATCGGTGGGAGACCCTTGCTAGTGCAACAGAGCACCCTCCCTGTTGTCTTTCGCCGTATCGGTCTGGGGTGGGAGGCTAAGTGAACAGGGGACCACGGTGCCCTGGGCTGTGGCACTCTGTTACTCCTCCTTACTGTCGGTGCAGAGTCCCACGTTATGGGCTGCAATGCCATCTCCTCCACCTCTTGGGCTAGCCCCAGCTGATCCACCATGGGAGGTTCAGCTTCCCCTTGAACCTTGCTAATGGTAGAGCTTTTCTCCCTACTTCTGTTCGTGGGCTGGGAACCTCTACCCAGTGGTGGGATAGCCTTACAGGAGCAGTGAACCAGCCCCGGCTGTAGAGCTTCGGGGCCCGCTGCCTCCTCCGGAGCCTCCAAATCCACCGGGGCCTGTTCCTCCCCCATGCCTGATTCCCTTCCCTTGCTCGTCCCCTCTGTTTTTTACCTCTTTTGGGGTCAAACAATTTACACTGATTAATGTGATACCACTTCATCCGGCGAGGCAGTCGAACCGCATAGACCATAGGGCTAGCCTTGTCGACTATGCTGTATGGTCCCATATATAATGCTTCAAAAACCCCGACCCGAGCATAGTTCCTCACCATGACCTGGTCCCCTATCTCCCATGTGTGGCGTTTGCTGGGTTCTCGCAGCAATCGGTTACTCTGATGCTGTCTGCCCATGTTACTAGCAGCCTGCCAGTGAATCTGTTTGAGGTGTTCAAACAGGTTCCTGACAAACCGGTCCCGGTTCACCTCTCGGAGCTGCCCTTCGGTGAGAACTGGCGCCAACACATGCACTGGGGTTCTCATGATCCGGCCCGTCATCAGCTCATGGGGTGAGTACCCTGTGCTCTTTGACTGACTGGCCCGGATTCCCATGAGGACCAACAGTAAGACCTCCACCCACTTGTTCGGCGAGTCTCCCGTCTCCTTGCGCAGCCTTTCCTTTAGGGTCCGGTTCAGGCGTTCTACGGGGCCTGAGGACTGAGGGTTGTAGGCGACATGCCATTTGGCTCTTATCCCCAGCACCTTTAGGGTGGCCTGCATCACCTGGCCAGTGAAGTGGCTTCCCTGGTCGGACTCCATGATTTGAGGTAGACCCCACCGAGAGAACACCTCCCTCACCAGGATTTTTGCAGTCCCCACCGCGGTAGCTGTTCGGCAAGGGAAGGCTTCCACCCACTTGGAAAACACATCCACCAGGACGAGGCAGTATTTATAACCTCCCTGGGCGGCCGGTAAGGGTCCGATGTAGTCGATCTGGATCGACTGCCATGGTCCCTCTACCCGCCTGACGTGTCCCATAGATGCCTTCCTTTTCTGAGGGTCTGGGTTGTTGGCAGCGCAAACCAGACAGCCCGCACAGAAGTTGCGGACGTCTTCCCGGAGGTCTGGCCACCACCCTGCCTTTTCTACCCGTTGCCAGGTAGATTCAGGCCCAGGGTGTCCCGCACCTGGACCCTCATGGGCCAGCTGAAGGAATTCCCTCCTGTGTTGTGGCAGCACTACCCATTTGTCCCCTTTAAACAACATGTCTTCCCGCACAACAATATCTACAGCACTGTATGGGCCCTCCGCCTTTTCCCCCCTTTTGATAGCAGCCAAGGCAGCCTTCAGGATCGGATCCTGCATCTGAACTACTTTAAGGTCCGGGGCCGCAGCCGCCCCTACGCTCCCTTGTGTCCCTGGCTTGCTTCTTGCTGCTGCTATCCTGCCTGCCTCGTATGGGTCCCATGGGCGACCTGTGCAAGCACCTTCCCTTGCCAGCAGGTCTGCCTGCTGGTTACCTTCCCCCCGTGGCTTAGTTTTGGAGTGGGCCTTTACCTTATGGATATATACATCCCCGGTTTCTCCCATTGCAGCCACGATCTTTTCAAGCAGGGGTTTGGTCACAAGGGGCTTCCCATTCGCAGAGATGTACCCCCGGCGTGACCAAATCGCCAGATACTCCGTACACGAATTGCAAGTGAACATGCCGTCCGAGCAAATCGTGTATGGGGTAGGGAATTCCTCGGGGTGTGTGACCACATACATCACCGCCGAGAGTTCCGCCTGCTGGGCGCTCAGGGTGCATGGGAGTTTAAGAGCCAAGGCAATCCCTGCCTTGGGATCCCAAACTCCACAGCCCGTGAGTCTTGTACCCGCGGACACTGAACTGGAGCCATCAACGTAGATCTCGCGGCCTGTGGGGTGTATCCCTGCCCGAAATCCAAAGTTAATGTCCCATACTCCCTCCACAGAGCATCTATGCGGCTGCCCTGGATAGATTAAATTTGCTGCGAGCCTGGGCTCGCAGAGGCCCTTGATCTTTAAAGTCATTTGGGAGAGGAGGAGGGTCCAGCGAGTGATTCTAGCACTGCTCACTGTCCCGTCCTTAATCCTCCCGTCCAACAGCATCTGCGTCGAGGTATGATGGGTGAGGAGTATAATGGTGGATATTCCGGTAAAGATCTGAGCTCTCTTTACTGCCCAGTGGGTGGCAAGCAAGTGCCTCTCACAATTGGAGTATCCATTTTCTACCTCCGTGAGGACCCTGGAGGAGTACACCACTGGTCTCAGCTGACCGTTTCGCCCCTGGAGCAACACTGCACTTAAGCTGTCACCACTGGCTGCCACCTCCAGGAAGAATTCCTCCCCCCGATCAATTGCCCCTAGGGCTGGTGCTACCTGCAGGTCTCTCTTAAGACGGACAAATGCTGCCTAACAGCCCTTGTCCCATTCCCACTCGGCCCCCTTATGTAGGAGTCTGAGCAGAGTGGCGGCAGTGGCTGCATAGTCCTCGATGAAGTCCCTACAGTAGCCAGTGATTCCCAGGAAAGACCTTACCCCCGACACATCCCTAGGGACAGGGAGTTCCTGCACTGCCTTTCTTCTAGCCTCATCAATGGCCCTTTCTCCTGCCCTTATCGTCAGGCCCAGAAATTTTACCTCTCCTAGACCTATCTGGGCTTTCTTGGGGTTAACTTTAAAACCCCCTTCCTTCAGTAAGACCAGCAGTTCGGACAGCAGTGGACCGTGTTCCTCACTGCTGTCTGTGAACAACAACAGGTCATCCACATACTGGACCAGCTGGTGTGGCTGGCTGAAGCCTGTTAAGCAGTTCGCCATGCATTGGTGAAAGATGCTGGGACTATTATGAAAGCCCTGTGGGAGGCAGCTCCATGTATACTGCTGTTCCCGGAAGGTGAAGGCAAACTTGTACTGGTCTTCCCTCCATACAGGGATAGACCAGAATCCGTTGGATATGTCCAACACTGTGAACGTGGTTGCGGATGCAGGGATTTCCCCTATCAGATCTGCAACCGCCGCTACTGTGGGGGCACAAGCTGGGATGTTTTTATTGAGCACCCTATAATCCACCGTAGCCCTCCAAGAATTGTCCGGTTTCCTAACCGGCCAAAGCGGGGAGTTGACATGGGTCGCTATGGGTCTCAAAACACCCTGCTCGACAAGCGAGCTTAAAGCTGTCTCCAAGTCTGCTTCTGCCTCTCGGGGAAAGCCATACTGCTTTTGCGGACGGGATATGGGATCCCCATCTATTCTAACCTCCACTCCTGTGACTCTCCCACAGTCGTGTTTATGGGTGGCAAATGCTGCAAGATTTGCTTGCACATAGGCCCGGTACTCGGCCGGGGTGTTACCGACCAGAACCTCCAGGTCATAACCCCCTTTTGCCTTCATTGTACACAGAGTCCCTTTTCCCTGTTTCTTATCAATAACCATGACTTCTCCCTCTGCTCCCGTGCCCACTGTGCCCCATAGACAGTGATTCCTCAAGTCTACTAGGATCTGGCGAGCGATGATAAAATCAGCCCCCAAAATCACTTTTCCCACCTGCTCCCATCAGGACACACTTCCATTGTGTTCGGAGTGCTCCTAAACGAACTGCGAGCGGGACTGAGAAAAACCCAGCCTTCTCATTACCTGTGAACCCAACTAGTTGATACGGCACCCTGTTTGATAGTCATCAGCCAGGTGGCTAGGCCATATCGGTTATCACCAAGCATCCAGCATTGTGGCTGACTCTTAAAAATGTCAGAGATAGCGTTCTCATACAGGCTGTGAGCCCCCTCGAAGTTGCCCTGACATTTGGCATTCACTGCCATTATGATCTGGTTGCGGTCAACAACTAGTTGGACCTTCAGGGAGTGACATCCTTTCCTGTTACGAAAAAGCTCCGGGTCCTGAGAAGGTGGCCGCGATGTGAGTTCACTGTATTGCTCTCTGCACCCTGGGGAAAGTAACAATGTGGTAGAATGCTCCAGCCCTGTCAGTCTGAGCCTCCGTTGTCAAGGGGAAGCTGATAAAGTCCATCTTTCGCGCCTACAGGGCCTCCGTGACCTGTCTAATGCAGCGTTGGATGGCATGGTGAGACTGAGGGAAAATCTCGACCGCGGAGGCCCAAAAGGAACCGGATGCGTAGAAAGACAGTGCCGCGGTGACCTTGACCTCAACCGACACTGATGTCCTGATGGCAGGCTGCATTTGTGGCCTGATGAGCTCGCATATTTCATTGATCACCACCTTGTGGAAGCGCAGTCTCCGAAGGCAGATGTAGTCGGACATGTCAAGGTAAGACCTCTTTTCCCTGTACATGCAGGGTGTGTATGGTCTGGCCTTCCTCCTCATTCTTGCACATCTTAAATTGGGGACATAATGACATGCATCACACATTGAGCCATCTGCACTCTGCAGCATCTGCGTATTAATCGATGCAGGCTGAGAAATGGCTGGCCCCATTGCAATGAAAGTATAATAGCAATTGATCAGAAGCAATAATTTTCTCACTAAAGTACACCTAGAGTAAACCCCCAATAGTCCAGAGTCTGTAAATATGTCTGTTGAGATGGTCACTTCACCTGAGAAGAACTCCAGAGCCAATCCAAACTCCCCCGAAGTTGATGCAGCCTTTTGAATGAAACGACATGAGATTTTAAAAATGACAGCCACACCGCTGGCTTTAGTTCAGAACTTTTTCCGGGTGATTTTTTGGGCAAGCGATATTGTGGCTGATATGTGTGCGAGGTTGTAAAAGTGATGGTGGATGATCTCCTGGGTGTTAGTTTTGCCAAATATGCCCTTTACGACAAAAAAAAATGGGCGGGCGGTATTATTGAATTTCAGCATTAATTCCGTGCGGAAAGTAACGCTGAGCGATATTATGTGCATTGATTTCGGCCATTCTGATGCTTCTGCCCAAAAAAAGTGGGCGGGCGGTATTATTTTTCCCCGGCGTTACGCACATGGGGAAAGTAACGCTCGGCGATTAGTTTCCGAAAAATGCCCGTCAGTTTCCATTTTGTGGCTAAATGGGCAATATATATGCATTATACGTTATTTCAGTGATAAAATGGACATTAAGTGAGCGTTAAGCATGCAAAAAATGTGGAAAATCTAGCCCTATGTTCTTCTTACTTTGCTCTGGCTTCAGAGAGCTATGTATTGTCGATGGACCAGATTTTGCTGTGAGCGACTTCTGCCATTCACCTCGTGTACAGTTACCCAAAGACTTTTCACGGGCTCATCAGTGGAGATTTCTGAGCAATCTGTTCCAGTGCGACCCCTTCTACAGGGGATCTGTGGCATCTGTGAGCAGATGAAGCAACAGGGAGGCTCTTCAACCAATCAGATTGAAGAATCCTCACTGAGACACACACACTGCAAAGCAAAAAGTAAAAACAGGAAAAAACATTACATTTAAATCATTATCTAGGAAGCGAAATAAAAATCTGTACATACACATGAGATCAATGGAGAGATATAAAAGAGAAAAACAGAAAAATTAAAGAAAAATTTTAATTTTTTTTAAATCAGCAACATTTATTTTCTTCTGAGGGAATGAAACTCAAAACTTGTAAAAATAGCCCAAATGGTTTTTCAGCAGTAATTATCACTCATTACGCCGTTAAACACTCAGTTACTCGTGATTGGACGAGCTAGCCCTAACTTTTTCATGTTTCTTGAGTATGCAATTAGTGGGTAATTATCCTAAGTTCACCCCATTACTATGATCAACAAAGACTGTAACAGTGCAACCTGTGGAGGAGAAGGGTATCAGGATTGCCGCCTTTAACCGCGCATGTGCGGACACCGGAAGTTGCTGTCAGTTTTACCTGTAATAACGGCGAACGGTAACAGCCTTCCTTGGTAAAATGCAACATCCCCACCGACACCTGGGAGTCCCTGGCCAAAGATCGCCCGAAGTGTAGGAAGTGCATCCGGGAGGGCGCTGAGCACCTCGCGTCTCATTGCCGAGAGCATGCAGAAACCAAGTGCAGGCAGCGGAAGTAGCGTGCAGCAAACCAGTCCCACCCACCCTTTCCTTCAACGACTCTCTGTCCCACCTGTGACAGAGACTGTAATTCTCATATTGGACTGTTCAGTAATTTAATAACTCGTTTTTAGAGTGGAAGTAAGTCTTCCTTGATTTTGAGGGACTGCCTATAATGATGATATTATTACAACAAAATCCAGGCCAATTTCCTTCAATTCCCTGCTTAACACCATTACCACAAGGCCTGTGGTGGTTCAAGGAGGAGGCTCGCCACCACCTTCTCAGGGTATCTAGGGATTGGCAATAACGTGGCTCTGAAAATATATACATTTCTAATCATTTATGCACGAACATAATTATCCCAGAACAGGCTTCAAATAATTTTGATCAATTTCTGACTTCTTTATTTTTTATAATTCTGAGAAACTTGGTAACAAAATTTATTGTACTGTAACAGGTTGTGACTCAGTTATTAGCTTCTCAGAAAAATAATTAATATAGGCATCAGCGTAGAAAAGCAATAACATCACAGTAACGCTGTATAGGAAAGCAATGGTTTTATGCTGCACAGGGCAGCTGGAAGCAAACGACAGGGTTTAATAAATGCTGTTCCAATAATAAATGCAGTCCTTCATTCATCAAGTGGACTGTTAATTGATTTGTGAAACTGAATGAAATGTAAAATGTACATTTGATTTTCAGTTATTTAAACCTCAACTAGTCTATTACACCAACTGTAATGTAATGCTTACTTTCAAAATTATGTCGAGCACTATGGCAACGTACTGGGAAAGATGATAAAACAGTGGAAATAACTTCAGTACACTGAAACCTCTCTGCAATAACCACGTTTTGGACTGACTTCAAAAGGTTTATTTCAGACATGTGGGGCCCAAATTTGGCCCTCCGTTTTTTCCGGCGCACTTACTTGAGGTGCGCAGACATCCTGCACTCAAAATGGCACTACTAGGGCTTGGCGCGGCGTGGCGAATCCATTGGGAGGCGGAGCTAGGGCCCTGCACCTAAAAGAGTGCTGGCAGCTGTCCACATGCGCAGTAGAGCGTTCGCACCTGCGCATTAGCTCCTCCCATGATTGTGATGATGCGCGCCTGCAGCGTGGGACCCAACGAGTCCCGCCCCTATCCCGGGCCGAGTGGCCTGCCGCACAGGCCAGCCGCTGCCTTCCCTCGCTGAGGGTCACAAGAAACATGTTGGTGCGCAGAGACTTTTGATCGGGGGAAGCGGGGAAGGAGGAGAGTTTCTTTAAATGAGTTAGAAAAAGTCTCTGTCAATGACTCAATGCAACTGGCTGTTAAGAGATGAGAATGATCAGTGAAAACTTTCCTTAGGTTTGGTCTCTCAGTACCAGCAAATATCTGGTCCTGGCTTTTGTTTTGGTAGTAATCATAACTTAGGACAATTTTTTAAAAATCCCACCAATTCGTATTTAACAACTGCATGAATGCCCGTCGATACCCTGTTGAGAACATTCCATCAACACCCACGGGTGCCTTATTGGGGAGTAACTGCATGGGTACCCTCAGGTACCTTGCGCAAGTGACCATCGTTCATTCATGTGTAATCGGAGAAAGGCAGGCTATGTGACCACGAGGGACATCACAGCCTGTTCCACTTTTCAACTGACCTCTACACATAGAACAGTTCCAGCAGGCTCAATGGATAGTGACCAGGAACTGGAACCCCAGTTGATTTTCCGCTCCCTAACCCGATGACAACAAGGCCAGTTGTATTACTCCTATCATTGCACTACCCACGATCACTACCTCATGATGGTGTGATGAGACACAAGATAACAACTTGCATTAATATAGCCCTGCTAGCAAAATATTTGATTCATAAATGGTTTTATAAAACCCTTTGTCTTCTGATATAAATGATATTAAAAAGTGCATATTTTATGAAGTTTTATATAGTGGAATGTGGGAAAGCAAGTTGTGAGGAGGACACAAAACATTTGCAAAGGGATATAGACAGGCTAAGTGGGAGGGCAAACATTTGGCAGATGGTATAATGTGGGAAAGTGTGAGGTTATCCATTTTGGCAGGAAAAAAAGAAAAGCAAATTATTATTTAAATAGAGAGAAACTACAAAATGCTGCAGAACAGAGGGACCTGGGGTCCTTGTATATGAAACACAAAAGGTTAGTATGCAGGTACAGCAAGTAATCAGAAAGGCAAATGGAATGTTAGCCTTTATTGCAAAAGGGATGGAGTATAAAAGCAGGGAAGTCCTGCTGCAACTGTACAGGTGAGGCCACACCTAGAGTACTGCGTACAGTTTTAGTCTCTTTATTTAAGGAAGGTTATACTTGCATTGGAGGCAGTTTAGAGAAGGTTCACTAGGTTGATTCCGGAGATGATGGGTTTGACTTATGAAGAAAGGTTGAGCAGGTTAGGCCTATACTCGTTGGAGTTTAGAAGAATGAGAGATGATCTTATTGAAACATATAAGATACTGAGGGGACTTGACAAGGTAGATGCAGAGAGGATGTTTCCACTCCTGGGGCAATCCAGAACAAGGGGGCATAGTTTAAGAATAATGGGCCATCCATTTAGAACTGAGATGAGGAATTGCTTTTCTCAGAGGGTTGTAAATCTGTGCAATTTTCAGCCCCAGAGAGCTGTGGAGGCTGGGCCTTTGAATATATTTAAGGTGGTGATAGACAAATTTTTGAGCGATAAGGGAGTGAAGGGTTATGGGGAGCGGGCAGGGAAGTAGAGCTGAGCCCAAGATCAGATCAGCCATGATCTTATTGAATGGCGGAGCGGGCTCGAGGGGTCAAACGGCCTACACCTGCTCCAAAATCTTATGTTCTTATGTTCTTATGCACCTTGTTGGTTGCAGCCTGCACAGGTCCCCTTAAGGGTCGCCTATTAGACCAACAAATCAAAATATATTTTTCATAGAGAGAAACTAGAAATTGTGGAAGAGTAGAGAGATTTGGATGTCGTTGTCCACAAATCACTAAAAGCTAGTGGACAACTACAAATGTAATCAAAAAGGCTAATGGAATTTTAGGACTTTATCTCAAGGAAGCTAGACTACAAAGGGGAGGAAGTTATTCTTCAGTTCTACAGAACCTTGTGCAGACCCAATCCGGAGTACTGCATTCAGTCTGGGCACTGCGCCTCATGAAGGATATATTGGCTTTGGAGGGGGGTACAGCGCAGACTCACCAGAATTATGCCACGGCTTAAAAGGGTTAAAGGAGGAGGACAGGTTGCATAAATTTGGCTTGTATTCCCTTGAGTTTAGATGGTTGAGAGATCATCTGATTGAGATGTTTAAAATAACAATAGGATTTGATAGGGTAGATACAGCGAAACTGTTTCCAGTGGGGGAAACCCAGAACAATGGGGTACAAACTTATCGTTGGAGCTCAGCCATTCAGGAGCGAAATCAGGAAGAATCTTTTCACACAAACGGTAGTGGAAATCTGGAAAACTCTCCCCCAAAAGACTTGGCTGCTGTGTCAATTTTCAAGATTGGTAGATTTTTGTTAGTTAAGGGTATCAAGGGATATGGATCAAGGAATGTTACCGCAGCCCATCTACTGCTGAACACCTCAGCCATGCCATTGTTATTTCCAGACTTCACTATTCCAATATTATTCTGTCCATAAACTTCACCTCATTCAAAGCTCTGCTGCTATTATGCTACCCTGTCCCAAATCCAACTTGCCCATCACCCCTGTCCTCGTTGACCTACATTGGCTCCCAGTCCGCAATGCCTCAAATTAAAATTCTCATCCTCAAGTTTAAATCCTTCCATGGCCTTGCCCCTCAATATACTTAGTAGCCTGCTCCAGTTTTACAAACCTCAGCCATTGAAATCTCTGTCCCTCTGACTCTAGCCTCTTCCGCATCCCATAACCTATGTCCTGCATAGGCAGCCATGTCTTCAGCTGCTTAGGCCCCACACTCTGAAATGACCTACTTAAACCATTTCACCTTTAAAAAAGCCTTAAAACCCATATCTTTGACCAAGGTTTGGGTCACCCTTCTAATATCTCCTTCTTTGGCTCAGCCTTGCGGTTTCACCTTGCTTGGCATGCAGCAGTTAGTATCTGGCACATGGACTCCTCCAATTAACATTCCCTCACATCTTGTTATCCATCTTTGCCCTTTGATGCTGTCCTCCCATGCCTGAATATCTGAATGCACCCTACTATTTCACTACGAACTTTGAATGCTGAATGTCAATGGAGATAAAGATTTGAGAGTGTGCTGCTGCTATTTCATACTTATAAGTTCTTGCAGGAGAGTTTGGCACACAGTACTGGACAGGGGCAGATTACAGGTGGAGATCTGCCGCAGAGCAGGCAATTAACCCAGCATGAGGAAGAGGCCACGGCAATCCTTAGTGAGTAACTCCTTTCAACCTGTGGCAGATGGAAAAGTTGGGTCCTGAACCCTCAGTCTGTTTGTGATGGCCAATACTGAAAACTCTGTTTATGGAACTAGAGAACAGCGTGAACAGAAACTTGTCACTGAAATTGCAATGCAAGATGACAAGGATAACAGTAAGTGACTGCACAAATTATGTACAAGAGTATTTCATTTGTCTCCTTGGCATCACCAAGCAAAGAGGCAGCAAATGAAGCAGTGAAACAAGACATTCCAGGCACTTCTACATCTTTCAGCTACTGCGGAAACTCCCATTCCGACATGATATCAGCAAATACTCCCAAGCACCAACCATTGTATTTTAATTGTAATCTTTCACTAATCACTTATAATTTCTGTCTATTTCTGATCCTTGCTATAACGTTTGCTAACTGCCATTTACATTCCTCAGTCAATGCCCATGGGATGTGACTCAAAGGCCATTAATTACCATAAACTGTTGCTTGAACCTGTTTTGTTCAGTGAAAACTGCTGAAAAGTCCATGCACTACAGTTCAGTGCAAAGTTTGTCAGGGGCCAACATTTATACTGTGTCCTACCTCTGGGCAGGGGAAGTACAGTTGTATCTAATGCCTTGCGCAGGAAACATGAAGATTTTTTTAATAAGAAATTGATGCCAATGCCCCCAGTTTAAAGCCAGTTAGGGTGTAGATTACCTGCACAAGAAGATAGGATCAAAGATTGGAACAGTTACAATTGAATCTTCCTTTTAGCTAAGAAAGTATCAAATATAAATACTTTCTGGTATGGCATACAATTAAATGTGCAATGTACAATCTTACAATCAGCAGCTAATGGAAATCAACATCGGTTGGTTCTGAGTAAGTGTCCTCCCACCCGCAGAGCTGCCAGTTTGCTCCAGGTGGGAGTCGGTGGCAGCAGGGGGAAGGAACGCTGCATGGAGGCAGCTCTAACCCCAACGGTAAGTATGAAGACCTGCAAAAAAAGGTTAGTGAACTTATTTTTTCCCAACGATTTATGTGGATGGGGTCTCCTGAAGGTTTTCAGAGGGGGGAGGGGGGTGTTGTGTAAATTTTTATTTTTATGTGCTCTCCCCTCCTTGTGCCTGACTCACTTTGGCGAGGATTGCATTTGCCGCCGCGATTGGGAGCTCCGGCTCGCTGCCGCCCAGATTCATGGCGTAAGTCTCTTTTTTGACGCCGGACGGTTTTTCAAGGACTTTTTTATGAAACTCCCGCCCAAAGTACCGTCAGGTATCTCAGCAGTCCTTTGGGCAGCACTTGGGAGAAACTTAGCTACCACCAAGTTCGGGCCCAATGTGTTTGTAAATTCATTGAATGATAATTAGCAGTTGATTATGGGAGAAGTGTATCCTCACTCTGTATTACAGGTCTACGATATGTACTTGGGTGTGAGGCAACAGCAACAACTTGCATTTATTAAGGGGGCGATTTTTCCTGCTGTATTACTGTAGCACTGTAGCTATAGAGCCTCCGAGGTGGGCAAGATGGGGTTTTGAGCTGCAGCGCCAGGTAAGCCTGCCTTTAGCACAAGACGCCAGTTTAGTAAAGGAGTGGAAGCACATGCTGAGAACAACAGCCCTGAGGATGATTAAGCCTCTGATTACCAATTAAATTGGCTCCAAGCGCTCATTAAAGGGGCTGCACACCATTTTGCTGGCGAGTGCTTCAATTGGCAACCTCTCCTAACAGTGACCAGCTGAACAGGAGTAAAGAATTTGTTGGTAAGGATTGCGAGCACTACTTAAAGGTATGTTCAGCTTCCCCTGTTCACTTGCTGATTAAGATTGACTGACTACACTGTGTTTGAAGAGGACTTTTGATACACATCGGGAGACTTTCTGGGACACTTTGTCACAACTTCACCAACACTCTTGTCAACATTTTTACTGGAAATTCTCTGAGGACTTCACCTAAAAAGAGTCAGTGCAGTGATACTGTACCTTACTGGAGACCTTATAGGAGTCACCAGGAGAAAGGGAGAAGTTGGTCATGGAGATCTTACTAGGGGGCCCCTTGGTCTGGAGGAGGAATAGGAGGAGGAGGAGATGAGGCCAGGCAGAGCAGCACCATCTGCTGGAGGAGTGAGGGAGAGGAGGGAAAGGACGAAGAGGAGGGCTCTCAGCAGGAAGCCCTATCTACCCAGGATGATTAATTTATAATCAGAAGCTTCAACGTGCACTACTCCTGCATTCACATGGCCCAAGACCACTGCATGAGGAGGCTGCGCTTTACCAAGGGGGTCGGCAGAGATCTATGATCTTGTGGAAGTCAAAGTCACAGTAACGCTTAATTTTTATGCTACTGGAATCCTCCAGGCTGCCACAAGTGATATCAGTCATATATCACAATCCCTTGTGCACTTCTGCATAAGGGAGGTCTCAGAGGCTCTATACGCTCTGAGGAATGACTATATATCATTCCCTATTGCCAGAGAAGACCAATGGCAATGAACCCTAGGATTTGACAGGACTGCGGGATTCTCCATGGTCCAGGAAACCATTGACTGCACACACGTGGCCATGCAAGTCCTTCATTTAAACTCGGAGGTGTTCAGGATCAGGAAAGGATTCCATTCCCTTAATGTACAGCATTTGGTTTGTTAAATCTATCAGCCTTCGTCTGAAGCTTGGCCCTGTGAGGTCCTCTTCTGATTCCTCTTCCTCTGAACTAGTATGCGACCTTGCCCCCAGCAAGGTGGCACCTGTGGTGTCCCTTCCACCCAAAGTGGCTGCTGCCCACTAGCGCCCGCCATTATGAGGATCCCTTTTTTACCCTAGCCTCCAGGTTACATGGGGTGCCAGTCTCTGAGCTGGTGCCTGCGACAGTGGTAATGATTGACACAGTGACTTCTTTCTCGCTCTCCTCCTCCTCTTTCTCTGGAGGATGAGATGCCTCTTCCTCCTCTTCCAGTTCCTCCAGGGGGCGAGGTGGATCTTGCTCCTGGGAACCTGCAATGAAAAGCTAGAAGGATTAGCTGCAGCGCGCTTGGTCACTATAAGAGGATGTGTGTGATGGGACTCGATGGAGCTTGTGTGTGGAGCTTGTGTTAAGGATAGGATTGGGGATCAGGAATAGTTCTGGATATGTAAGGAAGCTGGAGTGGCCACCTACCTCCAGGTGACATGTCCCCTGCTCTGCCTGTGGCCACAGCGTCTGCCACTCCCCGCCTGATTACTGCTAGCACTGTCTGCTCAAGGGGACTGATGTAACGGAGTCATGCTTCCCCCTCCCCTGGTGAGATCCTGCTGTCATCTATTCTGTTCTATCCTGTCCTGGAAGAGAAAGAGTGGTCATTGTGAATGAGTGTATTGGTAGGTGTATTTGTGTGTGTGATACCTCACATGGTTGAGCTGTAATTAGTGCCTATGAAGGATGCAATAGTGTGGGTTGTGTGAATGTCAGTGTATAGTTAGTTGGTGATGCAATGTGTTGAGGTTGAGATGCTGGTGGTAGTGCAGTTATTGAGAGATGTGTTGTGAGATGGGCTCTTACCTTGACCACTCATGTCAAATCATAAATTTTTTTACAGCACTGGAGACATGTCCTGGGATAGTGCTCCTGGCTCTGATCTCCTTGGCGATCTCCTCCCACATCCACAGCATCAGTTGACTCTGTGACCTCTTTCCTCCCTTGTGGGTACAGGACATCCCTCCTCCTCTGTGCCTCCTCCACCAGGACCCCCAGAGTTGACTCTGAGAAGCTGTGAGCCCGATCTCTCAGCCCCTGAACCATTATGAGAAGTGCCATTCTCTTGCTCCTTCAGTTTCACTGTCAGCCAGCGCACTCCAGACCTTCAGTGGAAGTTGTGCGTGGAGGCTATAAATACCACTCGGGGAAATCGCTGCTAATCAACACTTGAGTGCTAACCTGGCAGGTCTCCATGTTAGCGACTCCAGGCACATTTAAATCATAGTAATCAGCAAGTAGCTCCAAGATTGCAGACTAAATCCAGACTTTTAAACAGGCGTGTTTTATCAGCACAGCATCCACTTCGTGCCTGTTTTTACCTTTTCCCCAAACTAACCTCCATAGTGTTCTTAGTATAGGAAAAAGATCACAAACTGTTTTACAGGTCAATCAAATTTGCGAGCGTAAAGAGAGATGTTTGAAAGCTTGGTCAAAAAGATGGGTTATAAGAAAACTTAATGACGGAGACAGAAATAGAAAGTCTGACTGGTTTAGGGACAGAGTTTCAGAAAATAAGGCTAAGGTGGCTGAAGGCTCTGCCAAAAATAGTGGGTCGAATAATGCAGAACAGGGAACTGGCAGAGACGGTGAACAAATGTTTTGTATTGGTCTTCACGGTAGAACACTCAAAACATCCCAATAGTGGATAATCAAGGGGCTATAGGGAGGCAGGAACTTAATACAATTACTATCACTAATGAAGTAGTACTCGGTAAAATAATGGGACTAAAGGTGGACAAGTCCCCTGGACCTGATGCATTACATCCTAGCATCTTAAAAGAAGTGACTGCAGCGATAGTGGATGCATTGGTTGTAATCTACCAAAATTCCCTGGAATCTGGGGCGGTCCCAGCAGATTGGAAAATCGTAAATGTAACGCCCCTATTTAAAAAAGGAGGCAGACAAAAAGCAGGAAACTATAGATCAGTTCGCCTTACATCTGTCGTTGGGAAAATGCTGGAGTCCATTATTGAGGAAGCGGTAGCGGGACATTTGGGAAAGCATAATTCAATCAAACAGAGTCAGCATGGTTTTATGAAAGGGAAATCGTGTTTGACAAATTTGCTGGAGTTCTTTGAGGATGTAATGATGGTGGATAAGGGGGAACCAGTGGATGTGGTGTATTTGGATTTCAAGAAAGCATTCAATAAGGTGCCACATAAAGGGTTACTGCACAAGATGAAAGTTCACAGGGTTGGGGTACTATATTAGCATGAATAGAGGATTGGCTAACTAACAGAAAACAGAGAGTAGGGATAAATGGGTCATTTTCCGGTTGGCAAACAGTGACTAGTGGGGTGCCGCAGGGATCGGTGCTGGGTCCTCAACTATTTACAATCTATATTAATGACATGGATGAAGGGGCCAAGTGTAATGTAGCCAAGTTTGCTGATGATACAAAGATGGGTAGGAAAACAAATTATGAGGAGGACACACAAAATCTGCAAAGGGATATAGACAGGCTAAATGAATGGGCAAAAAATTGGCAGATGGAGTATAATGTGGGAAAATGTGAGGTTATCCACTTTGGCAGAAAAAATAGAAAAGCAAATTATAATTTAAATGGAGAAAAATTGCAAAGTGCTGCAGTACAGAGGGACCTGGGGGTCCTTGTGCACGAAACACAAAGTTAGTATGCAGGTACAACAAGTAATCAAGAAGGCAAATGGAATGTTGGCCTTTATTGCAAGGGGGATAGAGTATAAAAACAGAGCAGTCCTGCTACAACTATACAAGGTATTGGTGAAGCCACACCTGGGGTACTGTGTACAGTTTTGGTCTCCGTATTTAAGGAAGGATATACTTGCATTGGAGGCTGTTCAGAGAAGGTTCTCTAGGTTGACTCTGGAGATGAGGGGGTTGACTTATGAAGATAGGTTAAGTAGGATGGGCCTATACTCATTTGAGTTCAGGAGAATGACAGGTGATCTTATCGAAACATGTAAGATAATGAGGGGGCTCGACAAGGTGAATGCAGAGAGGATATTTCCCATTTAAAACTGAGATGATAAGGAAAATCTTCTCTCAGAGGGTTGTAAATCTGTGGAATTCTCAGCCCCAGAGAGCTGTGGAGGCTGGGTCATTGAATATATTTAAGGCGGAGATAGACAGATTTTGGAGCGATAAGGGAATAAAGGGTTATGGGGAGCGGGCACGGAAGTGGAGCTGAGTCCATGATGAGATCAGCCATGATCTTATTAAATGGTGGAGCAGGCTCGAGGGGCCAGGTGGCCTACTCCTGCTCCTATTTCTTATGTTCTAAAGGAAGGGGGAATCCACAAAACATCAGAGCTGGAGAACTGAAAGGTACCTGAGGGAATGCATGGCTGGAGGTGCTTGCAGGGGTAGGTTTAGACAGAGCCATGCAGAGATTTTAAGATGTGGATTAGTATTTTAAATTCAATTGCCTAGAATTTCTAGATGCCTTGCTTCTACCGTAGCTGGTGGAAGATCGGCAGAAACCAATCGCTTTTTACACCATTTTTCAATGTTTTCCCCTGAACTTCCATTGTAGATATAGCAGATGATTGGGAAACCTCTATGGTAATTCTAGTCTAATGTGCTGAGGGGGACAGGGTCCCAGTGTAGATTAGTTAGGAAAGGGAGATGGGGACTTAGTGTGGAACAAGATACAGGGAACTGAATTTCAGACGAGTTGGAGCAAATAGGTGAGAGGTTGGCAAAAATGACATTGAGTAAATCTAGTCTAGAGGTGACAAAAGTGTGGATAAGTGTTTCAGCAATGGCAGTGGGGGACAGTAATGCAGAGGTGGAAATAAATTTTTAGTAAATATAGAATGGAGAGTCTGAAACTAAATTCTCGGTAAAACTGCATGTCAAGGTTCCATCCAGCCTGAACAGGAAGCCAAGGAAGGGAATGATGTCAGTGGCAAGGGTCCAGAGTGTATAGTAGGTGCTGAAAATTCTGGTTTGATCAGTTGCAAGTCTGAAAAAACAGAGATAGTCATTGGGATTGAAGAAAGTGGTGGAGAAGTGGAACGAGGTAGCAGACTTCCAAACGCATGCCCTCCACCACCCAGAATGGCAAGGGCAGCAGGTGCCTGGGAACACCATCACCTTCAGGTTCCTCTCCAAGTCACACACTATTCTGACTGGGACTTATATGGCAGTTTCTTCATTGTCACTGGGTCAAAATCCTGGAGCTCCCTACCTAACATTGTGGGGGGGACCATTCGCTCACGAACTGCAGTGGTTTAAGAAGAAGGCCCACCACCACCTCAAGGGCAAAGAGGGATGGGCAGTGAATGCTAGGCCTTGCCAGTAAAGCCCACATCCCAATAATGATCATTTTAAAAACAATTCAAAAGTGGGCTTATAAGGGGGAATGATAATGCCAGGTTTGAAAGGGAGCGGGATAGAGCTTGAGCAAAGAGATTTTCTAACGTTGGCATGTATGGGGACCAAGGAAGGTAATTGAGTACTCAGTAGTTATCGAGGGAGAGAATTGAGGGGGATGGAGATGGACCATGTGAGCTGTTCACATGAGAGACAAGAAAAGTATATCTTTTTTGGGGGGCCTAAAAATAGGAGGGATTGTCTTATACTTGGGTGACATCAAACCAGGATCGTCTCCAATTTTAAATCAGCAGCAGGACTCTGGACTGAAATCAAAAAGTGAGAGGGAAAGTTGGAAGATTATAGCAACAGTTGGCAATAATAAGTATATTACCGTGGGCGGAATTTTCCGAGGTGGTAGTGGGCACAATTGGTGGGAAAGTTGTTAATTTTGACAGCGGTGTGATATATTCTTTACGACATCACTAACAAACACACTGCAAGGTGGCGCCAATACATCATGTGACCTTTACTGTATTCTACACCAGCAGTTGCATTACCACAGTAGTCCACTAGATGGAGCTCTATATTACAAGTGGGTCGGGAACATGCTGTCATCCCGCCTCCACGCGCACTTCCCCCAGGTGCATCTGTCCTCGCCGCACCGGCCCGATCAGGAGCGGCGGGCGACTCAATTGAAATCATTATCAGGTAGTTTACAGGCACGTAAGAGCCTTTTTTTCACTTACTTTTTAAATTTCCCTGCATGGCCCACGGGATTCACACAGTTCGGGAACCACATCTGTCAACCTGAAGCAGGAGTTCCTTGGCCATTGCTCCAGCTGATTAGTTGACAGCATCAAATGTACAATAAAAGCTTCCACTTGACAGATGATCACTGTCCTCAGGCAGAAGCTGTTGAACAGTCCATTTCCAGCACAGATGCAAGTGTTTCCAACAAAGTCTCCATCCAGTCTCACCTCATTGGAAGAACTTTCTCACCATTGGCAGAATGCTTCTGTCATCTGTACTTCACCTGCTGTCTATTCCATCACGTGGGTGCCGTTTATACTGTCACACCTTGGCACTCAGAATCTGACCACATTGAGCCCCAACACCAGCAGCACCAGGCACACCAGCATTAAACTCACACTGGAAAACCTCTGCCATAGAATTCAGTTATTGTTGGTATTGCTCTGCTGACTTCCTTGAAGGGAATTTCATCTTGTTTTGAACCCTAAACCTCTCAACTGAGTCGTCGAAATGAATGGTTTGAAAGTAGACAACTTCAAAGAATTTGGGGTAGAATTTCCATGGGCGGGTATGTGCCCCCAATTATCCACTGTAACTTCGGCGGAAACCTCAAAGGAATGGCAGAACCGACTTTTATGCCCTTTCTCCAGGATGCTGCCGAAGTTAAGGTAGAAGATCAGGAGAACTTCAGAAATTCCAAGTGCTCAAGTTTACATTGTCAGGAATGATCATCTCTGTCATGGAAAGCCTATGCCTGGAATTTCTGCGGGAGTTGTTCCGATCCTCTGCTGAAATTATGGCGTAAGATTAGAGAAGCCCTGGGGAAATTCTGCTTCTTGCACTGTTACCAGGCTCAATGGTGTGCAGCTATAGGAAATTCAGGCTAGATTATTTGCCCATTTATTGTCAATGGTAGAAAATATAACCGAAATAAATAAGGCTAGATAGGAATAAATTGTAAATTGTGATTTTAAAAAACTGGAGCCCTGAAGAGCCTTAGTGCAATAATTAGCAAATGCTGAAAATAACTATTCAGTGATAAACATGATTTGGGTTAATCGCTGGACAGAAATCTTCTTAACAGATGGTGATCCTGAAGTGGCATAATTATGAATTGAGACGAGGGTTGGGGCGATGATGCAGCCCTGTTTGACCCCGGTCCTGAATTGGATTGGGTCTGTGATGGATCCGTTGGTAAGGATCACGGCCTGCATGTCGTCATGGAGCAGGCGGAGGATGGTGACGAACTTTTGGGGCATCCGAAACGGAGGAGGATACTGCATAGACCCTCACGGTTGACAGTGTCAAAGGCCTTTGTGAGGTCGAAGAAGGCCATGTATAAGGGCTGGTGCATTTTTCCTGCAGCTGTCGCGCTGCAAAAATCATGTCCGTTGTGCCTCGACGGGGACGGAATCCACATTGCGACTCCGGGAGGAGCTCCTCAGCCACGAGAGAAGACAGTTGAGGAGGACTCTAGCGACGACTTTTCCAGTGTCTGATAGCAGGGAGATTCCTCTCCAGTTGCCGCAGTCGGACTTGTCCCCTTTTTTAAAGATGGTCACGATCACTGCATCTCTGAGATCTCGCGGCATGCTCTCCTCCCTCCAGATGAGAGAAATGAGGTCATGTATTCACGCCAATAGTGCCTCTATACCATATTTCAGTGCCTCAGCAGGGATTCCATCCACTCCCGAAGCCTTGTTGTTCTTAAGCTGTCTTATGGCTTTTTCTACCCCGTGCAGTGTTGGGGTTTTACTGAGGTGGTGGTGAGTAGCATGCAAGCAGAAAGGAGTCGAGAACACTCAGGTCAAAGGCAGAGTCTCGGTTGAGGAGATCTTCGAAGTGCTCCTTCCAGCGGGCCCTGACTGCCTCTGTTAAGTATCGAATAACTCCACGAGGCTAAGTACGGTGAGCTATTTCAGTCATGACCTTGCTCCAGTTTATTTATTCTCAAAGTGAGGATTCAACATGGGTGCCAACATTATATACACGGCTTGCACGTGTCTGCCAGTGACCATTAGGACTCTGACAATCGCATCCTCCGGTGGCAGGTAAAACTCAGTTAACAAATATAACATCATTCCGCCTCACAGTCCTTGGTACAGGTTGAGACGGTCCAGGGCCTTCCGCTCCCTGATTGATCTTCTCAATTCGAACCCAAGCTTGGGTGAGTTAGTAGGACCATTGCTGCATTGCGGAGCAGTTGGTCTGACAGGACTGTCGGGGATGGTGGGTTCGTCTTCGTGAATGACACAAGGCTCAACTGATGGTTGGATGTGTGTTGGTTGGTCGATGATGATGTCATCTTCAATTTGTTCTGGGTAGTCTGTGAATCGCAGTTTGGTTTGGTCGATGTGCCTCTTGCACGTTTGGCCATTTAACAGTTTGACTACAAACACCCTGTTCCCCTCCTTGGCCAAAACCGTGCCAGCAACCCACTTTGGACCATGACCATAATTCACGACAAACATAGGGTCATGAACATCAATGTCACGTGATACGGCTGCGTGATTGTGGTACCATTGCTGCCGTTGCCTTCTGGTTTCGACATGATCATTGAGATCCGGGTGTACAAGGGAGAGCCGGGTTTTGAAGCCTCTCTTCGTTAACAGCTCATCAGGAGGGACCCCGTTGAGCGAGTGGGATCTCGTCCGGTAACTGAGCAGAATGCGGGACAAGTGGATCTGTAGGGAGCCATGAGTCACACGTTTTAGGCTCTGCTTAATGATTTGGACAGTCCGCTCCGCTTGACCGTTAGAAGCAGGTTTGAAAGGGGCAGACCTGACATGCTTGATGCCATTACGGGTCATAAACTCGTGCAACCTCGAAGTGGTGAAACACGGTCCGTTGTCGCTGACAAGGACGTTGGGCAGGCCATGGGTGGCGAACATGGCCCGAAGGCTTTCAATAGTGGCTGTGGACATGCTGGATGACATGATTACACATTCAATCCATTTGGAGTAAGCGTCCACAACCACTAAAAGCAAAGTCTATGTGGATCCTTGACCGCGGTTTGGATGGCCATGACCACAGACTCAGCGGAGCCTCCACAGGTGCGTTACTCAGTTGCATGCAAGTGTTGCACTGATGCGCGCATGACTCCAAGTCCAAGTCAATGCTGGGCCACCAAATATGAGACCTGGTAATGACCTTCATCATGACAATGCCTGTGTGGGTGCTGTGTAAATCTCACACAAGTTTCCCTGACTTTTTTTGGCATAACAACACGATTACCCCATAACAGACAATCAGACTGAATAGACGATTCATCTTTGCGGCAGCTATAAGGCTTAATTTCATCCTGCATTTCCCTGGGAATGGCAGACCAATTTCCATTTAGGACATAGCTTTTTATGCTTGACAGTACAGGATCCTGGCTGGTCCAGGTCCTAATTTGGCGAGCCGTGATGGGTGACCCCTCGCTCTCAAAGGCATCCATGACCAGCAGCACGTCTGCAGGCTGTGGCATTTCCACCCCGGTTGTGGGCAATGGTAGCCGGCTAAGCGCATCAGCACAGTTTTCAGTGCCTGGTCTGTGGCGAATGACATAATCATAAGTGGATAATGTCAGTGCCCATCTTTGGATGTGGGATGAGACATTGGTGTTTATACCTTTGCTCTCAGAAAATAATGAAATGAGTGGCTTGTGGTCTGTTTCAAGCTCAAACCGAAGCCCAAACAGATATTGGTTCATTTTCCTAACCCCATATACGCATGCTAAAGCTTTCTTTCTCTACCATACTATAGGCTCTTTCAGCCTTAGACAGACTTCTAGACGCGTATGCAACTAGTTGGAGTTTGCCTGATACATTGGCTTGCTGGAGCACACAACCGACCCCATATGATGAGGCGTCGCAGGCCAGCACTAACCGCTTACATGGGTCATAGTGTACCAGTAATTTATTGGAACATAGGAGGTTCCTGGCCTTCACAAAGGCTCTGTCTTGAGATTTGCTCCAAACCCAGCCATTACCCTTTCTCAGCAACATGTGCAAGGGTTCTCGCAATGTGCTCAAACTAGGTAGAAAGTTACCAAAATAGTTGAGAAAACCCAGGAACGAACGCAGCTCCGTTACACTCTGGGGTCTGGGTGCATTCTTGATGGCCTCTGTCTTCGAGTCTGTAGGCCTGATGCCGTCTGCTGCAATCTTTCCCCCCAGGAATTCTGGTGCCATGAAAATGCACCTGGAGTGTTTTAGCCCGAGTCCCAGTCTCTCCAGACGATGTAGA
The DNA here is from genome assembly GCF_044704955.1 of Pristiophorus japonicus. Taxonomy (NCBI): domain Eukaryota; kingdom Metazoa; phylum Chordata; class Chondrichthyes; family Pristiophoridae; genus Pristiophorus; species Pristiophorus japonicus. The sequence continues at coordinate 50,289,167 of NC_091979.1, read as the reverse complement.
ACCTCTTCTCGGTTGTGCAGGTGTTCGGTGGCGTCGCGACCGGTGATCAGGATGTCATCTTGGAACAGGACGGTTCTCGGGATGGACTTCAGCAAACTCTCCATGTTTCTCTGAAATATAGCTGCCGCCGAGTGAATTCTGAAAGGGAATCTGTGGTATATAAACAGTCCTTTGTGCGTGTTGATGCACGTCAGTTTTTTCGACGATTCGACCAGCTCCTGTGTCATGTAAGCAGAGGTCAGGTCCAATTTGGTGAACGACTTCCCCCCTGCTAGAGTTGCAAACAGGTCATCAGCCTTGGGTAACGGGTACTGATCCTGTATCGAGACTCGGTTGATCGTTACCTTGTAGTCGCTGCAGATCCTGACCGTGCCATCACTTTTCAACACCGGGACAATTGGACTGGCCCATTCGCTGAACTCGACTGGTGATATGATTCCTTCCCATTGAAGTCTGTCCAGTCGATCTCGACCTTCTCCCTCATCATGTACGGAACTGCCCGAGCCTTGTGATGGATTGATCTTGTATCCAGGCCTTGGTGGATTTGCACCTTGGTTCCCGTGACGATGCCGATGCCTGGTTCAAACAACAAGGGAAACTTGCTCAGCACTTGAGCACATGAAGTGTCATCCACTAATCATAAGGTTTTAATATCGTCCCAATTCCATTTAATTTTCTCAAGGCAACTCCTGCCGAACAGCGTTGGGCCATTGCCTGGAGCGATCCACAATGATAAATCATGCACAACTCCATCATATGATACATTTACTGCCGCGCTGTCAATGAATGATATGAGCTCTTTGGTGTAGGTACACAGCTTCGCATTGATTAGGCTCACTTTCGGTCTTTTTGCCTTAGTGTCCCACAGATTTTCGAAAGCCCTCTGGCTCATTATTGACTGACTCATACCCGTGTCCAATTCCATGGATACTGGAACCCCATTGAATTTAACTTCTAGCTTTATCGGAGGACTTTTGGTAAAAGAATGTACCCCATACATTTCTTCGTCCTGTAGTTCGGGTTGAGTTGCCCGTGCCGCTTTATCCACGCTGGATCGATCATCCTCAACCACGTGGTGAGTTGCAGCATGCTTGCTCGATTGCGGACACATTCACTGAAGGTGCCCCATTGTTGCACAGCCTTTGCACAGGTATTGCTTGAATCGGCATTGATGGGCCTGATGATAGCCCCCACAACGCCGATAAGGCGAGATTCGATTCACCCCTGATGGTGGACTTTGAGCAGTTACAGGTCGTAAGAACGCGGATGAGTAGGCCCTGCCATGTGCAGCTCTGCCTGCTGACGATATTATTTTATGCACAGAACGTGCCGGTGAGTTTCGATGCTTGGAAGATATCTGTTTAGAGTTTTCATCCGTGGACATGCATGCCTGGGCGATCGTGGTGGCCCTGCTCAGTCTAGAGATTCAGCAGCCAGCAGCTTTCGACGGATGACCGCGTGGCCAATGCCAAACACAAAATAGTCCCGCAGCATTTCCACAAAAGCAGCTCTGAAGTTGCACGGCCCAGTGAGGCATCTCAGCTCGGCGACAAATTCCGCCGCGTCCTGGCCCTCGGTGCGATTGTACGTATAGAAACGACACCTCGACATGATGATGCTTTTCTTCGGTTTAAAGTGGTTCCGAACCAGCGTACACAATTCATCGTAAGTCTTATCTGTTGGTCGAGTCGGTGAGAATAGATTCTTGATAAGGCCATAAATTTTTGACCCACAAATGGTGAGAAGAATTGCCCTGCGCTTAATTGCGTTATCGGTTCCTTCCAATCCGTTGGCTACGAAGTACTGGTCGAGGTGACCAGTGAAATCCTTCCAGTCTTCCCCTTCCACGAATCTCTCCAAAATTCCAACAGACATGGTTGCGTGAAAGTTTGTATTTTTAACTCGTCGCCAATTGTTAAGTATCGAATAACTCCACGAGGCTAAGTATGGTGTGTTCAGGCATGATCTTACTCCAGTTTATTTATTCTCAAAGTGAGGATTCAACATGGCTGCCAACATAGAAAACAAAAAACATAGAAAATAGGTGCAGGAGTAGGCCATTTCGTCCTTCGAGCCTGCACCATCATTCAATAATATCATGGTTGAATCTTCACCTCAGTACCCCTTTCCTGCCTTCTCTCCATACCCCTTGATCCCTTTAGCCGTAAGGGCCACATCTAACTCCCTCTTGAATATATCCAATGAGCTGGCATCAACTACTCTCTGCTGTCGGGAATTCCACAGGTTAACAACTCTCTGAGTGAAGAAGTTTCTCCTCATCTCAGTCCTAAATGGCCAACCCTTAACCTTAGACTGTGACCCTTGGTTCTGAACTTCCCCAACATCGGGAACATTCTTCCTGCATCTAACCTGTCCAGTCCCGTCAGAATTTATATGTTTCTATGAGATCCCCTCTCAACCTTCTAAACTCCAGTGAATACAGGCCCAGTCAATCCAATCTCTCCTCATATGTCTGTCCTGCCATCCCAGGAATCAGTCTGGTGAACCTTCGCTGCACTCCCTCAATAGCAAGAATGTCCTTCCACAGATTAGGAGACCAAAACTGAACACAATATTCCAGGTGAGGCCTCACCAAGGCCCTGTACAACTGCAGTAAGACCTCCCTGCTCCGATACTCACATCCTCTAGCTATAAAAGCCAACATGCCATTTGCCTTCTTCACCGCCTGTTGTACCTGCATGTCAACTTTCAATGACTGATGTGCCATGACACCTAGGTCTTGTTGCACCTCCCCTTTTCCTAATCTGCTGTCATTCAGATAATATTCTGCCTTCGTGTTTTTGCCCCCAAAGTGGATAACCTCATTCACATTATACTGCATCTGCTATGCATTTGCCCACTCACCTAACCTGTCAAAGTCACCCTGCAGCCCTTTAACATCCTCCTCACAGCTCACACCGCCACCCAGCTTAGTGTCATCTGCAAACTTGGAGATATTACAATCAATTCCCTCATCTAAATCATTCATGTATATTGTAAATAGCTGGGGTCCCAGTACTGAGCCCTGCGACACCCCACTAGTCACTGCCTGCCATTCTTAAAAGGACCCGTTTGTCCCGACTCTCTGCTTCCTGTCTGCCCACCAGTTCTCTATCCACGTCAGCACATTACCCCCAATACCACGTGCTTTTATTTTGCACACCAATCTCTTGTGCGGGACCTTGTCAAAAGCCTTTTGAAAGACCAAATGCACCACATGCATTGGTTCTCCCTTGTCCACTCTGCTAGTTACAGCCTGAAAAAATTCCAGAAGATTTGTCAAGCATGATTTCCCTTTCATAAATCCATGCTGACTTGGACCGAACCTGTCACTGCTTTCCAAATATGCTGCTATTTCATCTTTAATAATTGATTCCAACATTTTCCACACTACTGATGTCAGGCTAACCGGTCTAAAGTGATCCGTTTTCTCTCTCTCTCTTTTTTTAAAAAGTGGTGTTACATTAGCTACCTTCCTATTCATAGGAACTGATCCAGATTCGATAGACTGTTGGAAAATGATCACCAATGCATCCACTATTTCTAGGGCCACTTCCTTAAGTACTCTGGGATGCAGACTATCAGGCCCCGGGGATTTATCGGCCTTCAATCCCATCAATTTCCCTAACACAATTTCCAGCCTCATAAGGATTTCCTTCAGTTCCTCCTTTGCCCTCGACCACCTGTCCCCTAGTATTTCTGGAAGATTATTTGTGTCTTCCTTCGTGAAGACAGAGCCAAAGTATTTGTTTAACTGGTCTGCCATTTCTTTGTTCCCCATTATAAATTCACCTGAATCTGACTGCAAAGGACCTACGTTTGTCTTCACTAACCTTTTTCTCTTCACATATCTATAGAAGCTTTTGCAGTCAGTTCTTATGTTCCCAGCAAGCTTCCTCTCATACTTTATTTTCCCCCTCCTAATTCAACCCTTTGTCCTCTTCTGCTGAATTATAAAATTCTCCCAGTCCTCAGGTTTGCTGCTTTTTCTGACAAATTTATATGCCTCTTCCTTGGATTTAACATGATCCTTAATTTCCCTTGTTAGCCACGGTTGAGCCACCTTCCCCATCTTATTTTTACTCCAGACAGGGATGTACAATTGTTGAAGTTCATCCATGTGATCTTTAAATGTTTGCCATTGCCGATCCACTGTCAACCCTTTAAGTATTACTCGCCAGTCTATTCTAGCTAATTCACGTCTCATACCATCAAAGTTACCTTTCCTTAAGTTCAGGACTCTAGTCTCTGAATTAACTGTGTCACTCTCCATCTTAATAAAGAATTCTACCATATTATGGTCACTCTTCCTCAAGGGGCCTCACACAACAAGATTGCTAATTAGTCCTTTCTCATTACACATCACCCAGTCTAGGATGGCCAGCCCTCTAGTTGGTTCCTCGACATATTGGTCTAGAGAACCATCCCTAATACACTCCAGGAAATCCTCCTCCACCGTGTTGCTACCAGTTAGGTTAGCCCAATAAATATGTAGATTAAAGTCGCCCATGATAACTGCTGTGCTGTACCTTTTATTGCACGTATACCTAATACTGTTTGGTGGTCTGTACACAACTCCCACTAGCGTTTTCTGCCCTTTGGTATGCCATAGCTCCACCCATACCGATTCCACATCATCCAAGCTAATGTATGTACATTATATACATGGCTTGCACGTGTCTGCCAGTGACCATTAGGACTCCGACAGTCACGCCCTCCGGTGGCAGGTAAAACCCAGTTAACATACATAACACCCTCCTTCCTCCCAAAGCAGCCACACCACACCCAGACATGCCTTCAGTCCCTCTGAGCTACCTCTCTCTCTGTCTCCTCTTCTGCGCATGTGATGATGACCCTTGACCTCCTGAATCACGGGAATCGAGCATTGCTATGCTGTTGCTAAGGAGGGCGACACGGCAGAAGGTCAGAGAGATTTAACGCTACGGCCCATTTCATATTGCTCGCGGTAACATCCATTTTCAAAAATGTAAACAAGGTGTTTTGAGAATGGGAGGTCTTTTCTCCTGCAGGAGTAGAAGACTGCTTGGATGAATCTCGGGCAGAGAGGGCAGGGGGTACTTTCTTCGGCATTGCACGCCAGCGCAGTCCTTTCAAACCACCGGCGTGAGACCCTCACCAATCTCGGACGGAGGGGAGAGCGCCGAAAAGACGGGGAGACCGCCGAGCAAACTCAGTGGCAGCCGGCAGTAGGGTCAGCAAATTCGGGCCCTATGATTCTATGATTAATATAGATTGTAAATGGTTAAGGTCCCAGCACCGATCCCTGCGGCACCCCACTAGTTATTGTTTGCCAACCGGAAAATTACCCATTTATCCCGACTCTCTGTTTTCTCTTAGTTAGACAATCCTCTATCCATGCTAATATATTACCCCCAACCCCGTGAACTTTTATCTTTTGCAGTAACCTTTAATATGGCACCTTTTCAAATACGTTCTGGAAATCCAAATACACCTGGTTCCCCCTTATCCACCCTGCTTGTTACATCCTCAACGAAATCCAGCAAATTTGTCAAACATGATTTCTCTTTCATAAAACCATGCTGACTCTGCTTGACTATTATGCTTTTCCAAATGTCCTGCTGCTGCTTCCTTAAAACTGGACTCCAGCATTGTCCCAACGACAGTTGTTAGGCTTACTGGGGGAATGTTCCGATAAAATGGGCGAATTGCTAAAGAAATGATTGACAGTCTTGAGGGAATTGACCTTGGAATATTGAAGGAAGAGATTTTGCTCTAGTTTACATTGTAGCTGCTGTTGATTTGTTTGAAAGTTGGCTTTTGCCTTTGTTGATATACTGCTGAAGAGAGAGCTGATGTCTTCATTGACCTGGAGAAGAAGGTGAGAGCCAAAGAGAAAATGTGTATTTTTTTTATTTCTTTGTTCAAGGGATGTGGGTGTCGCTTGAAAAGTCGGCATTTATTGCCCATCTCTAATTGCCCTTGAGAAGGTGGTGGTGAGTCACCTTCTTGAACTGCTGCAGTCTGTGTGGTGAGGGTACTCCCACAGTGCTGATTTTGTTATAGTGGTTTTGTATAACTGAGTGGCTTGCTAGGCTATTTCAGAGAGCAGTTAAGAGTCAGCCAAATTGCCGTGGGTCTGGAGTCATATATAGGCCAGACCGAGTAAGGACAGCAGATTTCCTTCCCTAAAGGACATTCGTGAACCAGTTGGGTTTTTCTGATAATTTGGTAGTTTCATGGGGCTAGAACCTCCACTTTAATGCTTATCGTCCAAAAATGGGAGTTATTTCCGGCGTGGGAGGTAAAAAAGGGTTTTCAGATCGTCGGCTTCGCGCCCATTCTCAAAACACCTAGTTTACATTTTTGAAAATGGGTGCTACCGCGAGCGATATCAAATGGCTGTAGCGTAAAATTTTTTTGACCTTCTGCCATAAAGTGTGGCCGTCCTTAACAACGGCTTGGCAATGCTCGATTCCCGTGAATCTGGAGGTCAAAGGTCACCATGACATGCGCAGAAGAGGAGACAGAGAGAGCGGAATCTCAGAGGGACTGAAGGTGTGTCTGGGTGTGGTGTGGCTGCTTTGGGAGGAAGGAGGGAGACTTTAGAGCTTCACAGCAAGTAGGCAAAAAAAAAATTAGCTGTTACCAGCCACATATTTGACCGAATTTGCCCCATAATGGAGAGAGAGGAGGAGGCATCACAGCACGCTGTGGAGACTGACGCTGGAGAGAGCAGTGAGGTGGGAGAGGAGCATATTGGAGGCTGCAAAAGAGCCAGGAGGTTCTCAGACGAGGCAAATGCCTTCCTCCTGCAGCTGGTCGAGTCACGCTGGGGTGATTTGACAGAGAGGGCGTGGGAAGCCCACCCCAAAGGCCTACCGAGATAGCAGAGGTGGTCTTGTCGGCGTGAGGGCAACCAATGCTGCAAACGATGGAACGCCCTTGTGGGATCCGCAAGAGTAAGTATTACATTGATTTACATGTACTTATGTATTTATATAATTTGATTTGTAACAGTCATGAGTGACTATCAGCAGATGTGAGGTCTTGCGCTTTTACCGGGAATGTTTTACTCCACGCCTGCAGTCTTTAGGTAAAGAATGATAATCATAATGATCATGATTACATCTATCGGTTATGTGTTGTATCAGTGTCTGTGACAGTACCTAGCAACGATATCACGCAATGATCTCATGCCATGTCGTCCTGTCACCTCTTACAGAAGAAGCTATCGACGATGAGGTCCATGCAGAGGTGAACGGTTGGAGGGTCCACCAGTCCCCAGCGACATCACTGAGATGAATGAGCGAGTGCTCGCACTCGTGGGGAAACACCCCCCGGACAGCCGGACGCATCTGCAGGTCCTGAAGTGAAGCCACGTGAGTAAAGCTTACACCATTGCATGATGTAAAGTCAATAGATGCCACACCAACTCATATCTGAATAATCATATATGAGAGATGATTTCTAAAAGTGTCATAGAAATAATGCTGGCCTCATGAAAATCATTGCAATCCACAATGTGTTGATGGTCATGAAATGTGATGTCTGCGATGATTTTGAGAGCGGTGGTGCTTTAGTCATGCATATGCTGTGTGTAGCACTGGACTCACCTTGTCACCCTAGCACCCACTTCTCCTCTAATAACCTCATTTGTGTTTTGCAGCTCAGCCAGTAGCGCGACCCCAGGCAAGACCACAAGGGCCAGAAGGTGGGGACGCGGGGCAGGAGTCGGCGGATGATCCTACTACATCTAGTGCTGAGGAGCTCCGATTGTCACCCATCAATCCGCTGGGTCTGTTCTCGACGGATGAGAGCGCAGACTTCGAAGAACCTGCATGGCCACACTCCAGAAGCCATTCCACCCAACGCCAACTAGTGGTCCTCCGGTCATTCCCGCCTCCACTCTGAAGGTGCCGCCCCAAAGCACCTCTCCACAGGCACCCCATTTGTCCCTAGGATGGCACCAACCCCGCGGAGGTCTCGTGGATGCGGCATATCTATTCCACAAGCGCGACATGACAGCAGAGAGAAGTTACAGTTGTCCAGGAGGACTGTAGACATTGGTGACCAGCTCATCGAAGCCTTGCAGGGCATATCCCGACAGCTGGCCACCATGACAAAGTACATTCTACACATGGCACAGTCCCTAGATGCGATAGCCAGGAACACTGCTGCTACAGGCCTCCCAGTGGTCCCAGAGCATGGCACTCCACCCTAGGTTTCGCACCACCACTGCGGACGACAGATGAGAGTAAGGACCAAGATTCTGCTTCTGCATCAGAGAATATTGCCTCCACGGCACCCTCCCCCCTCCCCCTGCTCCCCTACCCATGCAATCACCGCATCTGCCTTCATTCCCCCCCCCAATCAGGCACCACTTGAGGAGCTCCTCAGCCAGGCACCATGGAACGAGGAGGGGAAGGGGTACAGGTGGGGAGGAGAGGGGGGAAGGAAAGTGAGGTGCATGTGCGCAGGTGATGGCTGTGTTATATCTCCATCTGGGTGTATGCAATTTGTTGTAATGAATGGGGGCTGGGGACCACCCTCCTGCTTTGCCTTTGTATTCTGTGCTGCTGGACATGTTGTACATGTGATTTATGTCTATGGTGAAAAAAGTAGGGTGTGGGCGGAGTTGGGTGTTATTGGCTGTGATACTTATGATTTCAGACCAATGTTGGTATTAAACTTTTGTTATTGAACATAACCTTGTTGCGCATTGTCTTAGATAGTTGGACCGTTACACACTGGTGATTCCTTACCATGAAAGGGTTAAATACAACTTAACATCAATCAACGTAAACTTTAACTGACACCAAGGTGATGGGCACCATTAATGTCTGAGCTGCACACACACAACAGTGTGTTAGCACTGTCACTCACATCAGCACTCTGTCAGGCAAATCTTTCAGATATTAGCTCCTCACGTAAGAATGGGATTTAACAAATGCCAGCCACACCGCTGGCGTTCGTTCTGGTTAGTTCCACTTTTTGTGGGCGGTTTTTTGAGCGAGCGATATGTGTGCGAGGTGGTGAAATTGACGATGGGCGATCTCCATGGCTGCTAGTTTGGGTAAATATGCTCTTGGCGACAGAAAAACAGGGGGCGGACGTTCATATTGAATCTCGGTGTTAATTCCGTGCGAAAGTAATGCTAGCCGATATTATGGGCATTGATTTTGCCCATTCTGCTGATTTCGCCTAAAAAATGTGGGCAGGCGGTAATATATTTTCCCGGCATTAATCACATTGGGAAAATAACGCTCGGTGATAAGTGTCCTAAAAAAGCCCATCAGTTTCTATTTTGTGCCAAAATTGGCGATATCTTGGCGTTATATGTCATTTCAGCGGCTAAATGGGTGTTAAGTGTGCGTTAAGCATGCAAAAAAAGTGGAGCTTCTAGCCCTCAGTCACCATTACTGATACTACCTTTCTAATTCATTCATTTAATGAATTGAATTTAAATTCCCCAGCTGCCATGGTAGGATTTGAATTCAATTCTCTGGATTATTAGTCCTGGCTTCTGGATTACTATTCAGGTAACATAACCATTATGCTACCATATATGAAAAATACCATGGATTTTAAAGAGTGCAGAAAAACAAAATTAATCCAACTGTAGATCGAGTTCCCATCTATAAGAAATACAGTAACGAGAGAAATTTACTGATAAGCCAGGGAAGAATAGGATTGAGGGCAAATTGCTAGGACTTGGATCTGAAACATAATCAGCACCGTTGAAGACTGATTGCTTTGAGACTAAACTGCCACTGGAGTGGAAGGGTGATAAGATCTTATTTTTAATCAGTGTAATCGACTTGGACAGGAAGCATACAATTCCATTCTGCTAATGTTAATGCTGTGGTAATCTTTAACTAAAACACTACTGTTGTAATGATTATGTTAATAGTGATATTATCTTGCTTGTAATAGTTAAATAACATAAAATTGTTTTTATAATGTCATTGTATCTCTGCACAGAAGTAGTCAAGTGCTAAATGATAAAAATGATGTACTCCTGTTGGTCAGTAAACAATTTTTGATCATTTAATTTTACTCAGAGTCTGGTTTATATTACAGAATTCAGAGCAAGATAAATCGCGCTTTCCATATAAGCCCGAAACAATTCTGATACCTTTTTCCAACATAACTCTATTAAAAATCAGTTTCTTGCTTTGCACAAAATATTTGGCCCCAAATTTGCAAGCAGTGCATTATTGCACCAATTCACTGCCAATGGAAAAAGACTTGTGGACGCCAATGGTCTGGAGAGGTAGTTACATAAGAATCTCCTGGATCAGTCGATTTCCATATCCATTGTAATAGAAATTGGTGTAAAACTCGGCAAGTGGGTGTAACATGCTATGGTGCATGAAAACTGGGGTACAGCCAGTTCCAACTGAAGATTGCAGCTGGGGAAACAACAAATAAATACGGACAGTGATTAGCTCGCTCACTTAACTGTCAGCTAGCTTGACTGCATGTTTCAAGACTGTTTTTGTGTCACTCTTCAAGACGGTCTACCACAGGAGCAGCTGGCACAGGCAACCAAACAAAGGGACTAAGGCATGGCACAGAGGGGAAGATGCCACAATTTCTCAGAAACAGATCCTGCTGGATGAATCTGAGGCAGAGATACAGATTGCCTGGTGTCTGAAGCAGGAAACCACTTGTTCCATGTGGAGGGAGGCGACACTGGCACTGAGTGTTAACTCTCCCATCTATGGACTGCAGATCACTGCCACAAAAGATTCCATGACCTGACCAGGGAAGGCAAGTTAACACACCAGTCAACTCTCCCTATTCTTTCTTGGGCACCTGCAAACGTGTCACCCTCTATAAAATAAGGGTTGTACAACTAATCCTTTTCAAGGCATTCTGGAAGGAAGAAGAGTTCCAATGTGAACTGGCGGAAGGAAGAAAGAAATGTTTCCCTGTCACTATGGCAATCATAGCAATAATTTTAAAAACAAATTTACACAATCAGATTTAGCATCAGGGAAAACCAATAAAGATAATAGCTTGTAATTCACAGAAAATAATAAAGTATAATCCCTCCAATTTTTGCCTCTATGTCCTAGGGGGAGTGTTTGCTAGTGCTGTTGGGAAGCAGTTAAACTAATATGGCAGGGAGATGGGAACCTATGCAGGGAAATAAAATGGAGTCAGAAGCAAAATATAGAAAGGACAATAGTAAAAGTGGAGGGCAGAGAAACCTAAGGCAAAAAACAAAAAGGGCCATATTACAGCAAAATTCTAAAGGGGCAAAGTGTGTTAAAAAGACAAGCCTGAAGGCTCTGCCTCAATGCGAGGAATATTCGGAATAAGGTGGACGAATTAACTGCGCAGATAGCAGTTAACGGATACGATGTGATTGGCATCACAGAGACATGGCTCCAGGCTGACCAAGGCTGGGAACTCAACATCCAGGGGTATTCAGCATTTAGGAAGGATCGACAGAAAGGAAAAGGAGACCGGGTGGCGTTGCTGGTTAAAGAAGTAATCAATGCAATTGTAAGGAAGGACATTAGACTGGATGATGTGGAATCGGTATGGGTGGAGCTGCGGAATTTCAAAGGGCAGAAAGCGCTAGTGGGAATTGTGTATAGACCACCAAATAGTAGTAGTGAGGTTGGGGACAGCATCAAACAAGAAATAAGGGATGTGTGCAATAAAGGTACAGCAATAATCATGGGTGACTTTAATCTACATATTGATTGGGCTAATGTAGCTGGTAGCAATGCGGTGGAGGAGGATTTCCTGGAGTGTATTAGGGATGCTTTTCTAGACCAATATGTCGAGAAACCAACCAGAGAGCTGCCATCCTAGACTGGTTGATGTGTAATGAGAAGGGACTAATTAGCAATCTTGTTGTGCGAGGCCCCTTGGGGAAGAGTGACCATAATATGGTAGAATTCCTTATTAAGACGGAGAGTGACAAAGTTAATTCGGAAACTAGGGTCCTGAACTTAAGGAAAGGTAACTTCGTCGGTATGAGGCGTAAATTGGCTAGAATAGACTGGCAAAGAATACTTAAAGGGTTGACGGTGGATAAGCAATGGCAAACATTTAAAGATCACATGGATGAACTTCAGCAATTGTACACCCCTGTCTGGAGTAAAAATAAAACTGGGAAGGTGGCTCAACCATGGCTAACAAAGGAAATTAAGGATAGTGTTAAAGCCAAGGAAGAGGCATATAAATTGGCTAGAAAAAACAAACCTGAGGACTGGGAGAAATTTAGAATTCAACAGAGGAGGACTAAGGGTTTAGTTAGGAGGGGGAAAATAGAGTACGAGAGGAAGCTTGCAGGGAATATAAAAACTGACTGCAAAAACTTCAATAAATATGTGAAGAGAAAAAGATTAGTAAAGACAAACATAGGTCCCTTGCAGTCGGATTCAGGTGAATTTATAATGGGGAACAAAGAGATGGCAGACCAACTGAACCAATACTTCGGTTCTGTCTTCACGAAGGAAGATACAAATAACTTTCCAAAGGTACTAGGGGACAGTGGGTCTAGTAAGAAGGAGGAACTGAAGGATATCCTTGTTAGGCAGGAAATTGTGTTAGGGAAATTGATGGGATTGAAGGCTCATAAATCCCCAGGGCCTGATAGTCTGCATCCCAGAGTACTCAAGGAAGTAGCCCTAGAAATAGTGGATGCATTGATGATCATTTTCCAACAGTCTATCGACTCTGGATCAGTTCCTATGGACTGGAGGGTAGCTAATGTAACACCACTTTTCAAAAAAGGAGGGAGAGAGAAACAAGTAATTATAGACCGGTTAGCCTGACATCAGTAGTGGGGAAAATGTTGGAATCAATCATAAGGATGAAATAGCAGAGCATTTGGAAAGCAGTGATAGGATCGGACCAAGTCAGCATGGATTTATGAAAGGGAAATCATGCTTGACGAATCTTCTGGAGTTTTTTGAGGATGTAACTAGCAGAGTGGACAAGGGAGAACCAGTGGATGAGGTGTATTTGGACTTTCAAAAGGCTTTTGACAAGGTCCCGTACAAGAGATTGGTGTGCAAAATCAAAGCGCATGGTATCGGGTGTAATGTACTGGCGAGGATAGAGAACTGGTTGGCAGACAGGAAGCAGAGGGTTGGGATAAACCCTTTTCAGAATGGCAGGCAGTGACTAGTGGCGTGCCGCAGGGCTCAGTGCTGGGACCCCAGCTCTTTACAATATACATTAACGATTTAGATGAAGGAATAGAGTGTAATATTTCCAAGTTTGCAGATGACACTAAACTGGGTGGCGGTGTGAGCTGTGAGGAGGACGATAAGAGGTTGAAGGGTGACTTGGACAGGTTAGGTGAGTGGGCAAATGCATGGCAGATGCAGTATAATGTGGATAAATGTAAGGTTATCCATTTTGGGGGCAAAAACACGAAGACAGAATATTATCTGAATGGCGGCAGATTAGGAAAAGGGGAGGTGCAACGAGACCTGGGTGACATGGTTCATCAGTCACTGAAAATGGGCACACAGGTACAGCAGGCAGTAAAGAAGGCAAATGGTATGTTGGCCTTCATAGCTAGGGGATTTGAATTTGTAAAGGGAAAAAAAACAGAATGTATACTTGCATTGGAGGGAGCTTTAATGCAGTTGTACAGGGCCTTAGTGAGGTCTCACCTGGAATATTGTGTTCAGTTTTGGTCTCCTAATCTGAGAAAGGACGTTCTTGCTATTGAGGGAGTGCAGTGAAGGTTCACCAGACTGATTCCAGGGATGGCTGGGCTGTCATATGAGGATAGACTGGATGAATTGAGCCTTTATTCACTGGAGTTTAGAAGGATGAGAGGGGATCGCATAGAAACGTATAAGATTCTGACGTGACCTGACAGGTTAGATGTGGGAAGAATGTTCCTAATGTTGGGGATGTCCAGAGCCAGGGGACATAATTTAGGATAAGGAGTAGGCCATTTAGGACTGAGATGAGGAGAAACTTCTTCACTCAGAGAGTTGTTAACCTGTGGAATTCCCTACCGCAGAGAGTTGTTGAAGCCAGTTCATTGGATATATTCAAGAGGGAGTTAGATATGGCCCTTGCAGCTAAAGGGATCAAGGGGTATGGAGAGAAAGCAGGAAAGGGGTACTGAGGGAATGTCAGCCATGATCTTATTGAATGGTGGTGCAGGCTCGAAGGACCGAATAGCCTACTCCTGCACCTATTTTCTATGTTTCCACTGAACAAGCAATGCAATGTTTGGTGTATTTGCATCTTAGGTTATCATCTGCTTGTGTCCCACTGCCACTTTCAATGTAGCTATATGTTGTAAACTTGGCTGTTTTTGAGTCGTCAGCTTTCTGCATGATATCAATATCATACAGTAACATCAGCTGAATAGGGTCATGTAATTGGCAGGAAAATGTTGATGTATGACAGCAATTATAAACAACAGACTTTGATTACTCAAAAGGAACCTGACATTTCTGCCATGTGCTGCACACCAGACTTGCACACCACTAATTTGTGTGAGCTGAAGTCATAAGACAATGCTGACATCACAATGGATCTGTAGCAGTCAGTACTTTATCTGTTATACTTGGGTAAATTGCTCCTATTTCCCTTTGCATTTAGGAAAGAAGCTGTCAGCATTCTCAGAACAAATGATAAATCAAGTCAATAAGTATATACTTAGCAAAAACAGCACACATTTTAACAACTAAACACTGTGGCATGTGGCTTCATCATTTCCATAGCACACAAAGTCTATTTATTGCCTTGCATGCTCAGCATTTCCCTTGATACGTGGAGAATAATCTTGTTCCTCGTTATTGTTCCAAGCTTTGTCACCACAATGTAAATCACAAGGGCTTTGACTTCAGTCTAATATGGTCATTATACATTGGCTACTCTGTTACCTCCATCACAGAGCTCTTTCTATTATTATGGTGCCACTCTATTGAACTTAGCACCATGTGAATTTGAGCCATCTCGACATGTAGATGAATGCTGGAGCAAACGAAGGATTTGCCAATATAAACTAAATGGTACAATTTGAAATGGGGTGCATGAGGATTCACATACACAATCTTTGAACGTGGCAGAGCAAGTTAAGGTGGTTACAAAAGCACGTGGGATCCTTTGCTTTATAAATAGAGGCAGAGAGTACAAAAGCAACAAAGTTATGTTAAACCTTTATAAAACACTGGTTGGTTAGGCCCCAGTTGGAGTATCGTGTCCACTTCTGGGCACCGTGCTTTAGGAAGGCTGTCAAGACCTTGGAGAGGGTGTAGAGGAGATTTACCAGAATGATACCTGGGATGAAGAACTTCAGTTATGTGGAGAGACTAGAGAAGCTGCAATTGCCCTCCTTAGAGCAGAGTAGGCTATGGGGAGATTTAATAGAGGTGTTCAAAATGATGAGTGGTTTTGATAGTTTTGCTGTTTGTACTGGCAGGTGGATCGATAACCAGAGGACACAGAAGGGAGATGAAGAGAAATGTTTTACATAGCAAGTTGTTATGATCTGCAATGCATTGCCTGTCAGGGTGGCAGAAGCAGATTCAACAGTAACTTTCTAAAGGGAATTGGATAAATACTTGAAAAGGAAAAAAGAATTTAGGCTTATGGGGAAAGAGTGGAGGAGTGGGACGAATTGGATTGCTCTTTCAAAGAGCCAACACAGGCATGTTAGACTGAATGGCTTCCTTCTGTTTTGTAAGATCCGATAATTTACAGATTTAATTAACTGCAGAGTAACTGTAGGGCCCGAAATTCATCGACATACCTCCCACTACTGCCCGCGTACCGCCCGCTTACCGCCCACAAATCCAATTTTGGTGAAAAACACCTACATTCCGCTGACATACCGCTCGGCGGAATAGTCATCATTGACATACCACCGAGCATTATGCACACTGTCCGCTATGTGGAACCGCCCGCATACTGCCCAAAATGTCTGATTTTCATGGCATACCGCCGACATACCACCGGAGCTGCATACCGTCCTAGAAATGGTGGTTTTACGCGACGTTAAGTGGGCGGGAATGGGTGGTGGTACGCGGAGCCGCCATTTTAAAATCGGGAACAGTCAGGTAAAGCAGCACCTCAATATTTCTGAGGTGAACAGTAACTTTACAGTGTGATTTACTGTGGAAAAGGTATTTTTATGGGTACTGAGTACATTATTAAGATCAAAGGCATTTTAGTTATATTTTTTTCATTGAAAAATATTCTGGAGATTTAAAAAGAATGGGGCCTGTACTATTTCAGCCTGTATTGCTGACTACTTGTCTAATGGGGGATCCAGATGTGAGAAGGTTTATTGAGCAGAGTTATTAGGGTAATAGAGGAGGCTGCAGACAGATGAGCAGCAAGAGGATTTACCCCCCAAAGGATTTTCAGGGAGAAGCGCTCATACTTGGACCTGACCAATCGACAGAGTGTTTGAAGGATGTGCTTCCGAAAAGAAGTGATCAATGAGATTTGCCAGCTCATTAGGTAGACCTGTAGTTCAGTACCACCAACATTACTGTACTCTTTGTCGAGATGAAGGTAAATGCGGCATTTTCCTTTTATGCATGTGACTCTTTTCAGGGCATCAGCTGGGGACATATACTGTATTTCTCAGCATGCTACTTTTCGGTGCATTTGACAGGTAACTGGAGCACTGTATGCATGCCTGATGGAATTTATAAGCTTCCCAATGACCAAGGAGGCACAGAGTGAGAGGGCTTTGGGATTTGCACGCATTGCCGGCTTCCCCAAGGTGCAGGGCGCTGTTGACTGTACCCATATTGCCCTGCGAGGACCATTACAGGAGATGGAGGTGTAAAGAAACCATAAGGGATTCCACTTCCTCAACGTGCAGCTCGTATGTGACCATACACAGTGCATAATGGCAGTGAATGCCAACTTTCCAGGGAGCATCCATGATGCGCACATCTTGCCTGACCTGTTGAAGTCTGAGCAACAAGGTAAATGCTGGAAGCTGGTGGACAAAGGGTACGGCCTCGCCCCCTGGCTCTTGACCCCACTGCGGAACCCTCAGACAGAAGCCAAGCAGCGATATAATAAGAGCCATATAGCCACATGTAATATTATCGAAAAGATAATTGGAGAGCTAAAGCAGCGCTTTCGATGCTTGGACCACCCGGGAGGCAGGTTGCAATACCACCCTGAGCAGGTTGATCAGTTCACAGTGGTGTGCTGCATGTTGCATAATTTAGCAATCATGCGGGGACAGGAATTGCCACAGGGGACTGCGGGACAACCTGAGGAGAGAGTGCAGGAGACGGAGGAGGAAGAAGAGGGAAATGAGGGGGAGGAGGATGTGGAGGAGCTTCCAGATGAACCCATGGCACCACCCCCCACCCCCCAACACCACAGCAGACGGCACACAGAGCGTATGCCACTACAAAATTGTTACATCAGCAGCTCATAAATGAACACTTTGCTTGAATGAGGAGAGCTGTGTTTTGGGATCCTGATGACTGTTACCCCAAAAGTTTGACATTGTACAAGGGAGTGCTTAAATTCAATTCAAACATTTATGTAAAAATGTAAAAAAATATACAACAATTCAAAAACTTTGTAAAACTTATAACTATAAAACAACTGTAACAACTTTAACACAACTTTAACACCTTGAATAAACTTTTAAAAATCAAACTTCAATTATTAAATGAACAAGTACAACAAAAGACCCTTTACTGTCCTCGACCATGACCTCGACCTCGACCACGTGCCACACCATCCTTGGGACTATTTCCCCCTTTCTTACTCCCGCCCTTCCCTTTCCTATTGCCCCTGAGCCCGGACCTCCCCGTGTGGTACCAAGCCGGCATGCAGCACCGCACCCCGAGTGCTGTTGCTGTCATTGGGGGTCAGACATTGCAGGCGCAATAACTGGGGCCTCAGGAGAAGCACGTGATGTATTCAACTTACCATCCTGTGTGAGTGGGTCAGCTCCAATGCTGGTGGTGGCACGGTTGCTATCCCTGACCAGAGACAGGGCACGGATCTCTATTTCTGTCAATGGTTCTTGGGTGGTGGATCCTCCTCCCATACGCCGCTGATCCGCTGATATTGCAGATGTCTTCTTCTGCAGAAAGTCAAGTAAATGAAAGTAAAAATCTTCAATCCATTTAACATCGCGCGCACACACACACATAAAAACACTGCGTTGATCCTCTTGTCATTGCTTGAAAGCACAAATACATCACCGTAACCTTGGGATAAATAACATCATCCATGTGACACTGAACCTACATTTACATAGTACATGGCACATGCGGGGTGCATAAATAAAATCAATACTTACTCTTGCTACACTCACCAGGTCGTTCCACCTCTCACGGCACCTTTCCCCGGTGCGTACCATGGTATTTGTGGAGGCTGATGTGCAACGGCCACCCCACGTTAATAAACTCCACGCACAGGCATCTTTCACCCTTCAGGATGCAGTTCAGGACCTGGAATATTAGGTCCTTCATTGAAACACCTGTGAACTCATCTTTTTTGGCGTGGAAGCAAGTCATCCTCGCTTCGACGGACTTCCTATGATGATGATGATGACTTGTGGGGGACACAGCCTCCCCAATCTCGTCCCATATCCTATTGTGCTCCTTTGTGGGTATTTGGGAGGGGGGCTTTCCACGACCACATTTCGTTAGCTCGGAGTACCTCCCTGTAATATTCTCGAGAAGGACAGGTAACTCCGTGTCGTCGAAGCCGGGTGCCCTCAACCTCCCGTCCTTTTCCATGTGCTGCACTTCGACATTTTTTTTAACATTTCCATTATATTTATGTTATGATTTTTGATTTGTAAAATATGGCTTATTATTGTTCAAACTGTATAATTATTATTTGTTATAAATATTTTTAAACTCTGCAATCTGTTATTAAACTAACTGACCCTCAACTAGCTTGCTGATCCTTCTCACTCTCTCTCCCTCGACTTCAACTCACTGCGCATGCGCGGGTGACCCCTGACCCCCGAAATTGCAGGTAAAAATCTTCCCTGAAAAAAACGGGGTTGAAAAAAATCGCGCATGCGCAGTTCAGTGCCGCAATGTCCATCGAAAGGAAACTCAATTTGGATCACCTACAATGTTACCTACCAGCCACTGTATCCTACTCGCATACCACCGGCATACCACTGAAAAAAAAATCGACCAAAATTGCGCTCTTACGTCTCGGCGGTATGCCGACGGTTTGAAACTATGTACCGCCAGCATACCGCCGAGAAATGGGCGGACCTTATCTAATGACCAATTTCGGGCCCATGATGTTCAACAGCCAACATATTTTATATTGAGTAACTATGACAAAATGAATTTTAATTATTGCTCTACAACTAGCAATCTGCTACTTACTCTCAGTATGGATTTTGAAGCCACATTGCCCTATTCTCAAATTATTTGTAATAATCTGAATGAATAAATAACAATGCAGAACTACACATCCTTATTTGAATTAATTTAAATCAATGATGCACTACAATTGCACAATATTGAGGAAGGAGTGCAAAGGGAGGGTGTTGGTCTGATCTCTGGTGAATGTAGTATATAGATGAGCAGCTGATTTGCTACTTTTTATAGGAATCTACAAGTGGGCTTCCGGAAGAATTAAAGCTTTTGAGGGAGAAATTCAACTTTGTTCCCCTATTTTTCGAGCTTAAAAGGAATGGTTGGTGTCTTTTATGTACATGCTGTCTGTAGCCACCAGATGGTGTCATTGTTGGAGGCCACTGAGCAGCACGCACATAGAAACATAGAAACATAGAAAATAGGTGCAGGAGCAGGCCATTCAGCCCTTCTAGCCTGCACCGCCATTCAATGAGTTCATGGCTGAACATGAAACTTCAGTACCCCCTTCCTGCTTTCTCGCCATAACCCTTGATCCCCCGAGTAGTAAGGACTTCATCTAACTCCCTTTTGAATATATTTAGTGAATTGGCCTCAACTACTTTCTGTGGTAGAGAATTCCACAGGTTCACCACTCTCTGGGTGAAGAAGTTTCTCCTCATCTCGGTCCTAAATGGCTTACCCCTTATCCTCAGACTGTGACCCCTGGTTCTGGACTTCCCCAACATTGGGAACATTCTTTCTGCATCTAACCTGTCTAAACCCGTCAGAATTTTAAACGTTTCTATGAGGTCCCCTCTCATTCTTTTGAACTCCAATGAATACAAGCCCAGTTGATCCAATCTTTCTTGATAGGTCAGTCCCGCCATCCCGGGAATCAGTCTGGTGAACCTTCGCTGCACTCCCTCAATAGCAAGAATGTCCTTCCTCAAGTTAGGAGACCAAAACTGTACACAATACTCCAGGTGTGGCCTCACCAAGGCCCTGTACAACTGTAGCAACACCTCCCTGCCCCTGTATTCAAATCCCCTCGCTATGAAGGCCAACATGCCATTTGCTGCTCTGGTATAAAAGGCCAGCCATTTTGTGAGCCAGGCATTTTGAGCCATAATAAAGCAGAGCCAAGGGTGTAGCTTGTTCAATTAAACAGTACTCAGTTTGTACCTTTATTGCATACATAACAGTAGGGGAATAGATTTTGGGTCGTGATCTCCTGCACCTGATCAGCCCTGCAAGTGCCATAGAAACATAGAAACATAGAAAATAGGTGCAGGAGTAGGCCATTCTGCCCTTCGAGCCTGCACCACCATTCAATAAGATCATGGCTGATCATTCACCTCAGTATCCCTTTCCTGCTTTCTCTCCATACCCCTTGATCCCTTTAGCCGTAAGGGCCATATCTAACTCCCTCTTGAATATATCCAATGAACTGGCATCAATGACTCTCTGCGGTAGGAATGCTACAGGTTAACAACTCTCTGAGTGAAGAAATTTCTCCTCATCTCAGTCCTAAATGGCCTATCCCTTAACCTTAGACTGTGTCCTCTGGTTCTGGACTTCCCCAACATTGGGAACAGGAGCTTCCTGCATCTAACCTGTCTGGTCCCATCAGAATTTTATATGTTAATATGAAATCCCCTCATCTTTCTAAACTCCAGTGAATACAGGCCCAGTCGATCAAGTGTCTCCTCATATGTCAGTCCTGCCATCCCGGGAATCAGTCTGGTGAACCTTCGCTGCACTCCCTCAATAGCAAGAACGTCCTTCCTCAGATTAGGAGACCAAAACTGAACACAATATTCCAGGTGAGGCCTCACCAAGGCCCTATACAACTGCAGTAAGACCTCCCTGCTCCTATACGCAAATCGCCTAGCTATGAAGGCCAACATACCATTTACCTTCTTCATCACCTGCTGTACCTGCGTGACAACTTTCAATGACTGATGTACCATGACACCCAGATCTCGTTGCACCTCACCTTTTCCTAATCTGCCGCCATTCAGATAATATTCTGCCTTCGCGTTTTTGCCCCCAAAGTGCATAACCTCACATTTATCCACATTATACTGTGTTTGAGATAGAAAGGATAACGACAGACTTATGTCTCCTTATTTTACATCTAAGCTATTTGCCTCAACTAATGCTTGTGGTAGTACATTCCACATTCTTATCGCTCTTTGGGTATAAAAATTTCTCCTGAATTCCCTGTTGGATTCATTAGTGACTATCTTATGTTTAGGACCTCCAGTTTTACATTTCCCCACATGGAAGCATTTTCTCTATGTCTACCCTATCAAACCCTTTCATAAAGACCTCTATCAGGTCACCCCTCAGCCTACTCTTTTCTAGAGGAAAGAGCCACAGCTTGTACAGCCTTTCCTGACGTGTATCATCTCAGTTCCAGTATCATCCTTGGGAATCTTATTTGCAGCTTCTCCAATGCCTCTATATCCTTTTTATAATATGGGGACCAGAACTGTGCACAATACTCCAAGTGTGGTCTAACCAAGGTTTTATACAAGTTTCACATGATTTCTTTGCTTTTCAATTCTTTTCTTCTAGGAATTAACCCCATTGCTTGGTTTGCTTTTTATGGCCTTATTAACCTACATTGCTACTTTTAGTGATTGGAAGTCTTTTCAGGTATCGTGGGCACCCACCAGAAACAGGAGTTGGGCGCCTTGGGTATGCAAATGGGAGACCTAAAGTTGCTTGTAGGACCCCAATGCAAAAGCTGTGTACAAATGGGCAGAGCTTGTGCCATTCTTCAGCAGGCTAACCAGCGATCCTTACTGGTCAAAAAATGGAGTTCCCACTTCTGATAAGATACACTTCAGTGGAGCCAGGATGGTCTCTACTGGCTCCACAAAAATACCCCGGACTGCTGCCTCATCGGGCTCACCTCTCACCACCCCCCAGTGCTTCACCTCCGGGCACCTCCCAAGACAACCTGTGGGCTGCTCAGCGTCGGAGCCAGTCAGAATTCATCAGGCGCGACCAGCAGGCTGCATTGGTTATTGAATTCAGCATTTCAGTCAAGCAGAATAATATATAAATCAGACTTATACAGAAGCTA
Source organism: Pristiophorus japonicus (assembly GCF_044704955.1). Taxonomy (NCBI): domain Eukaryota; kingdom Metazoa; phylum Chordata; class Chondrichthyes; family Pristiophoridae; genus Pristiophorus; species Pristiophorus japonicus. Next base: position 50,266,781 of record NC_091979.1, on the reverse strand, counting down.
TCTGCTACTAATTGACTCCATTAAAGAAATGGCCTCACCCACCGCCACCGCACCCACTTGTGCACCCATCAGGGCCAATACGCGTTGCTCCACCCCAGTTAGGATTGCACCTGAGTCCCCTACTCCACTCTGACTCTGGTGTGTTCTTTTTGTGGCAATGCTTGAATGAAGGGGCAAGGACCTAACAGTTATTGTGAGGATAGCATCTTCCAGATGCGTATGAAGACTGAGGAGGTAACAAGATGAGGGGTGTGTCTCCACAATCAAGTAGGAAGACTAACAACGCAAGTGAGGCTGTAAATTCGAACCTTGCATCTTGGCCTCACTAACATATAGCATGGGGTCAGACACATTCACATTGAGGAGAGACAGAACTTTGAGCTCAGAGCATGGCATGCTCAGGTTAATGTAAAATGTACTCACCCTCAGCAACAGTGATGCCGATCCACTTCTGCCGACATTGGGTCGCTATCCTGGGCACCGTGTCAGTCGCTGACACTTTCAGCGACTTTCTACCAGAGCCTTTGAGATGTTTGGGACTGTGACCTCCTTCCAGCCTCCATCCTCAGTAGTTCTCGATGCCTCTCCAGGGCAACAAGCAGCATATTGAGAGTGGTGTCGGAGAAGTGGTGAGCGCGCTGACAAGCTGCTGCTACATCTGCCATCTTCATCCTGTGAGTTGGTGGGTAAGAAGGGAAGATACGCACGAGATGGTGCCGTGCCCAATCACCGCCTCAATTGAATCCAGGTGGCGGTTGTATGTCTGTGGAACAGTTACAAATGATGATTGCCGCCTGGATGTTGCTGCCTCACTTGCCCCGCCACCAGGCTGTTTACCACCTAATTTATTGCTGCAATCCCCTGTTCAGGCGGAAAAACGGAATTTCTTGGTAGGGAGCGGCAACTGCCGCCTGGCATTAAAATCTCCATTCAAACAGTGACACCGCCTCAAAAACACGTCACTGAATTTCGACCCCTAAGTCTCAAAAGCAGAATTACTACTCATCATCGCATTTTAAAAATACTGTTTTTTTGAAATATTGAATAGTTTGGTTTAATCATGATAATCTTGTGCAATGGTTTCCAAGCACAATGAGATCACCAAATTTAATTTGCCTTTCATTAAACACGTTAACTTTATTAACATCAATAACATCAATATCCCACACAATTGATCATCCATTGAACGTTTTTAAAGATTGGATGCACCAGAAACCAATTAACCATAAAAGGGTCAAATGTGCTAAAGCACTGAAACTGAGTCATGTGGATAAAATTATGTAATTAGAATGAGTTGCTTTAATTATTTCATTAAAAAAAAATAGGTTCAGATTCTATTAAGTATTTAAAACTGAATAGTAATATAATATTTGCTAAATTTGAAAACATTTAGGGGTTGGGGTAATATATTAGCATGGATAGAGGATTGGCTAATGAACAGAAAACAGAGAGTCGGGATAAATGGGTCATTTTCTGGTTGGCAAATGGTAACTTGTGGGGTGCCACAGGAATCGGTGCTGGGGTCTCAATTTTTACAATCTATACTAATGACTTAGATGAAGAGACCGAGTGTAATGTAACCAAGTTTGCTTATGATACAAAGTTGGGTGGGAAACCAAGTTGTGAGGAGGACACAAAGAATCTGCAAAGGGATATAGACAGGCTAAGTAAGTGGGCAAACATTTGGCAGATGGATTATGATATGGGAAAGTGTGAGGTTATCCACTTTGGCAGGAAAAATAAAAAAGCAAATTATTATTTAAATGGAGAGAGATTACAAAATGCTGCAGTACAGAGGGACCTGGGGGTCCTTGTGCATGAAACACAAAAAGTTAGTATGCAGGTACAGCAAGTAATTAGCAAAGCAAATGGAATGTTGGCCTTTATTACAAGGGGGATAGAGTACAAAAGCAGGGAAGTTCTGCCACAATTGTACAGGGTATTGGGGAGGCTACACATGGAGTACTGCGTACAGTTTTGGTCTTCTTATTTAAGGAGGGATATACTTGCATTGGAGGCAGTTCAGAGAAGGTTCACCAGGTTGATTCCTGAAATGAAGGGGTTAACTTATGAAGAAAGGTTGAGTTGGTTGGGCCTATACTCATTGGAGTTTAGAAGAATGAGAGGTGATCTTATTGAAACATATAAGATACTTAAGGGGTTTGACAAGGTAGATGCAGAGAGAATGTTTCCACTTGTAGGAGAATGTAGAACTAGGAGCCATAGTTTAAGAATAAGGGGTCGCCCATTTAAAACTGAGATGAGGAGAAATTACTTCTCTCAGAGGGTTGTAAATCTGTAGAATTCTCTGCCTCAGAGAGCTGTGAAGGCTGGATCATTGAATATATTTAAGGTGGAGGTAGACAGATTTTTGAACGATAAGGGAGTGAAGGGTTATGGGGAGCGGGCTGAGCCCCAGATCAGATCAGCCATGGTCTTATTAAATGGCGGAGCAGGCTCGAGGGGCAATGGCCTACTCCTGCTCGTATTTCTTATGTTCTTATTTATATAGCACCTTTCATGACCAGCAAAACACTTTACAGGCAATCAAGTACTTTTGAAGTGTATCTGTTGTAATATAGGAAATGCAGCATCTAATTTGCACATAGCAAGCTCCCACAAATAGCACTGTGATAATGACCACTAAAATTGTTTTTGATGTTGATTGAGGATAAATATTGGCCAGGACACCGAGGATAACTCGCCTGCTCTTCTTCGAAACAGCGCCATAAGATCTTTAAGATATACATTAACGATTTAGATGAAGGAATTGAGTGCAATATCTCCAAGTTTGCAGATGACACTAAGCTGGGTGGCGGTGTGAGCTGTGAGGAAGATGCTAAGAGGGTGCAGGGTGACTTGGACAGGTTAGGTGAGTGTGCAAATGCATGGCAGATGCAGTATAATGTGCATAAATATGAGGTTATCCATTTTGGGGGCAAAAACTCGAAGGCAGAATATTATTTGAATGGCGGCAGATTAGGAAAAGGGGAGGTGCAATGAGACCTGGGTGTCATGGTTCATCAGTCATTGAAAGTTTGCATGCAGGTACAGCAGGTGGTGAAGAAGGCAAGTGGTAAGTTGGCCTTCATAGCTAGGGGATTTGAGTGTAAGAACAGTGAGGTCTTACTGCAGTTGTGTTGGTCTCACCTGGAATATTGTGTTCAGTTTTGGTCTCCTAATCTGAGGAAGGACGTTCTTGCTATTGAGGAAGTGCAGTGAAGGTTCACCAGACTGATTCCAGGGATGGCTGAACTGACATATGAGGAAAGACTGGATCAACTGGGCCATTATTCACTGGAGTTTAGAAGGATGAGAGGGGATCTCATAGAAACATATAAGATTCTGATGGGACTGGACAGGCTAGATGTGGGGAGAATGTTCCCGATGTTGGGGAAGTCCAGAACCAGGGGACATAGTCTTAGGATAATGGGTAGGCCATTTAGGACTGAGATGAGAAACTTCTTCACTCAGAGAGTTGTTAACCTGTGGAATTACCTGTCGCAGAGAGTTGTTAATGCCAGTTCATTGGATATATTCAAGAGGGAGTTAGATATGGCCCTTACGGCTAAAGAGATCAAGGGATATGGAGAGAAAGCAAGAAAGGGGTACTGAGGGAATGATCAACCATGATCTTATTGAATGGCTGTGCAGGCTCAAAGGGCCGAATGGCCTACTCCTGCACCTATTTTCTATGTTTCTATGTTTCTATGTTTTTACGTCCACCTGAGAAAGCCGACGGAGCTACGATTTAACGTCTCATCCAAAAGACGGCACCTCCAACAGTGCAACACTCCCTCAGCACTGCACTGGAGTATCAGCCTAGATTTATGTGCTCAAGTCCATGAAATGGGACTTGAACCCACCACCTTCTGACTCAGTGGCGAGGGTGCTGAACCATAGCTGACACTGTTTGTTTATTTTTATAATTGTCACCTAACTATATTGTTAAGAATGGGCCACACATTCCAGTCTGCCAGTCGCCTTAGGCTCCAGTCATGCTTAAAAGAAAATACAATTAATCTTGTAGCATTGTATCTGACCATTTAAAATAAATCAGAGATTTTTATTTTCCCCAAATGAGGAGATTTTGATAATTAATTTAAAATTAACCAAAATAATAAAACATTGCAGGATGCTGGGGCTTTAAAACATAAGAAGGGAATACAGGTACCATACAAAAGAAACTAGGGATCTCAGCTTTATTACAATAAATGGCTAGATTAATTAGCCGGTCTGTGTGATGTGGTTACTTTGACCTTTGTTAAAATGTCAGTTTGAAAGGACATCAATAGTTCCATTAGCATTCAATTTAATTGGCACAGACCAAAGTAATTACTTGAACTGTGGAACACATTTAAAATCATTTTTAATGTATTCAGTTGCTCTAGTCATTCAATTCCGTAGATTCAGATAGGGCCCGACGCTCCTTGGTTTGGAATTTGAAAATAAAATCAGGCTGTAAAAATGAATGGCTTAATCAGTAGTGATATTTAAGGAAAGAAATAACTAAAGAAAAACCTGGGCAATATGGAAAACTCCCATGAATGCTGAAGTGCCTCTACAACACAAATATATTATATGAAGAAAAACAATGCAACTCAATAATAAATACCTCTCTCAGCATAATAACATCCTGACCACATAAACCAACATCCAGTGTGATTCGTACGATTGAAAAGTACTAACCCTGGGGGTGTGTATACACTCCCTACTTCTGATTGTCCTTTGCTAGAGATGTCAATCTCTTGTCCACTTGGCGGTCATCTTCTTGATTCAAGGCTATCGTAGAACCACTCCACTATGTCAACACCAATACAAGATCAGAATTTTTTAATGATTTTCTCAGAAGTCACTATAAACATGCTTCTGGTCTCAGCAATGGCTCAGTGATAGCCTGGGGAATTCTCCCCGGTATCATGTTCAATATATATCCTTCAACCAACATCACTAAAACAGATTATCTGGCCATGATCCCATTGCTGTTTGTGGGAGCTTGCTGTGCGCAAATTTGGCTGTCGTGTTTCCTACATTACGACAGTGACTACGCTCCAAAAGTACTTCATTGGCTATAAAGGGCATTGGGACGTCGTGATTTTTTGAAAGGCATTATTTATTTATTTATAGACTGACCTGAATTCCCTGTAATAAACCAATAAATAAAACCATTCTGATCTTACCTACACAGGATTACAACAGAGGAGCTTTTGAATTAAAATTGCTTCAGCAAAAGGAAAGATTGCCGAGCATGTTGTCGGGCATCTGACTCCAACAAGCAAATGCACTCCAAAACGGTAAGTGGTAACAAACACGAATCACGACCTGCCTCAGGAGCCCTGACTGTGGCGCAGAACAGTGGCATTGGCCGTGGTAGGCCAATAACAGGCAAATGCACTTGATTCTCAGAGTTGGCATTACTGCCTGATTGTTTTATTTTCCACCAGCATCTCAACTTTTTCAGAGGTGATCACTCTTCTGTGCTGGGAGGAGCAGCAAACTCTTTTAAAGGAGAAGCTGCTAGCTGACTGGATAAAATGGAAAAGCATCCTATGATCCGAAGAGCAACACTCAAGATAGAAACATAGGGGCCAAGTTGCGGCCTGAGTTGCTCCTGTTTTTTTGGAGCAACTGGTTTAGAATGGAGTTTCTTAGAAATTTGAATTCTCGGCATTTAGTTTGCTCCAGTTCTAGTCAGTTAGAACAATTTCACATTGGAACAGAATTTTTTTTTCAAAAGGGGGCGTGTCCGGCCACTTACGCCTGTTTTCAAAGTTTAGGCAGTGAAAACTTACTCCAAACTAACTTAGAATGGAGTAAGTGAAGATTTTTGTACGTTTGAAAAAACCTTGTCTACACTTTAGAAAATCAGGCATAGGTTACAAATTAGGCGTAGGGAATGGGGGGGGTGGTTTAAAGGGAAGTTTACAAACATTAAACACCAGTTTTACAAATAAAGAGCCTTCATCAATAATAAATGATAAATACATCAATAAATCAACCAATAAATCAATCAAAAAAAATTAATAAAAAATATTTTTTTTTAAAAATCAATAAATGAAACATTTTCTACTTACCGACTGTAGCACCGGGAGTCCTCCAACAGCGTGCTGGAATGGCCCCCCCAGTGTGTCTCTGTCAGTGTCTCTATCTCTCTGTCTGTGTGTGTCTCTCACTCTCTGTCTGTCAGTGTCTGTGTTTCTGACAGCGAGGGGAGGGGGAGAAGGGGGGTGGGAGGGGGAGGGGGAGAAGGGGGGTGGGAGGGGGAGAAGTGGGGTGGGAGGGGGAGGGGGAGAAGGGGGGTGGGAGGGGGAGAAGTGGGGTGGGAGGGGGAGGGGGAGAAGGGGGGTGGGAGAGGGAGAAGGGGGGTGGGAGGGGGAGGGGGAGAAGGGGAGAAGGGGAGTGGGAGGGGTTAAGGTGGGTGGGGGAGGGGGAGAAGGGGAGTGGGGAGGGGGAGAACAGGGGTGAGGGGAAGGGGGAAAAGGGGGGTGGGGGGAGAGGGGGAGGAAGGAGGAGGGAGGTAGAGGGGGGTGGGGTGGGGGAGGAGGGGTGGGAAGTGGGGGGGGGAGGAGGGGGGTGGGGGGAGTGGGGGAGGAGGGGGGTGGGGGGGAGAGGGGGAGGAAGGAGGAGGGAGGTAGAGGGGGGTGGGGTGGGGGGAAGGAGGAAGAGGAGGGGGGTGAGTGGTGGGAGGAGAGGAGGGGCGAGGAGGAGGGGGGTGGGGGGTGGGAGGAAGAGAGGAGGGGCGAGGGGGAGGAGGGGCGAGGAGAAGGGGAGGAGAAGGGGGGAAGGAGGAGGGGGGAGGAGAGGGGGGAGGAGGAGTGGGGGGGGTGGAGGAGAGGGGGAGGAGAGGGGGGGAGAAGAGGGGGGAGAGGGGGAGAAGGGGGGGAGAGAGGGGGAGAAGGGGGAGTGAGGGGGAGAAGGGGGGAGAGGGGGAGAAGTGAGAGACGATGGAGGGAGGGAAGGAGAGAGGAGGGAGAGAAGGAGAGGAGGGAGGGAAGGAGAGAGGAGGGAGTGAGGGAAGGAGAGAGAGGAGGGAGAGAGGGAAGGGAGAGAAGGAGGCTGAACGGCCGGGCCCAAGACTTCGGGCTGCTTTTACAGGTAGGTGGCGTCGGGTCTCGGGGGAGGGGGGGTCGCGAAGGTCCGGGGGGTGGGGGAGGGGGTTGGTCGCGGAGGTCCGGGGAGGGGGGCAAGTCGCGGAGGTCCGGGGGGGGGGAGCGGAGGTCAGGTCGCCGGGGGGCGGGGGGGGGAGGGGGAGAGCGGGGGTCGGGTCTGGTCCGGTCGGGTGGGAGGAGCCTTATCCACGCAGCCCCAGTGAGGTCATTCGGCCAGGGCTAGGGGCTGCGTGCTTCAGGCCCCTCCCACAGTTTTGGGCACCTGGAGCTACTGCACATGCGCGTCCACTGTAGCGCTCCTGTGCAGAGGTCCCGGCACTGTTTTCAGTGCAGGGACCTGGCTCCGCCCCCTACAGCTTGTGCTGCGCCGCGCCCAGCTCCAGAGGGCCTCCAGGGAGCCGGAGAATAGGTGAGTTTTTTTTAGGCGCACTTTCTGGCGCGAAAAATGGCGCAGCCCGAAACTTGGGCCCATAGAAACATAGAAAATAGGTGCAGGAGTAAGCCATTCGGCCCTTCGAGCCTGCATCACCATTCAATAAGATCATGGCTGATCATTCACCTCTGTACCCCTTTCCTGCTTTTTCTCCATACCCCTTAATATAAGTTGTATTAGGGTCAATGGCCCAAGGACCATACCAGCTCATAAGGAACTCTACCTAAACCAGAATTTAGCCTTCTCTGTTCCAGCGGCAATAATCCCAGTATTTTAAGTTTCTCCTCATAACTATAATTTTGGATCCTTGGCATCATCCTTGTGAATCCAGGCTATACATTTGCAATAGTTTCTATTATAGTGCTCTGTTGCCCACCCCTTGCCCTGTACAAATTTATCATTACCTCTTTAGGCCCCTATTTTTATGTCTGTATCCACCTACGCTCATATTTGGATGGTATTATTATTTGAACTTCAAATCTCTCTGTTCATTCACACCCTTCAGCCAAAAAAAACAGCAAAATGTATTACCAAATTGAACATGTGATGTGCAATGGAAATAGACTCCGATTGCTTATAGGGGGATTGCTGAGTCACATACTGTGTATAGACGATCAAGCTCAATTTTAAAACAAAAAAGGCCAAATACAGGAGGCACGGAAATGAATGAAAAAATAAATACCTAAGAAATGTCTACATTTTAAGTCAAACAAAAATTGTCACAAAACAGGAAAAAAAAAGGAAACAATAAATAGATATTGAAGACATTTTGGGAAAATTCTCTGAAATAAAAAGAATCACAGATGTAATCAAAATCATGCCTGCTTGCAAATACATCGCTCATCAAATGGAGATTGTGAAAGCACAATCTCACCCAATTTTAAGTCAGAAAATGAGCAGTGAAGTTCAGGCAAAGAATGCAACCTGCAAGTCCAGGCTCCTGAACGAATGGCTAGTGCCTGCAGGGAAATGTTCACATATGCAGAATATGCAGGCCAGCCAGACACCCCACTCAAGTACAAAGAGGGAATCCCCAGGCAGCCGTCATAGTTTCAATTCATGAGGTTGAGAGACAGCACCATCCTGGGAACACTCAGAGACATTCCGCAACAGGTCACCTCACTTTCTTCTCCCAGTAGCATAGCACCGAGAATGGGCACTAGATTAGGGAGCAGGGTATACACACTTTGCAGAGTCACAAAGGGACAGTACCAAGGTAAAAAAAAAGCCATGGCAGTGTCAGCAATAAAATAGAGAGACGCATACCTCCACAAGGCATAGAAAATACCATAGGTATGCTGAAGCATGGCTTCCACTGCTTGGATAAATCTAGTGCCTTTTGCACAGGGCTCGAAAACAATATCCAAAATGGTAGCAGTGTACTATGCTGCACAATTGTGCTTGCACTGCTCTCTGGACTGGTATGCCATCATGCTGTTCATAGGCCGCCACTCGCCACTCCTTTTAAGGCCCCAACCTGCCGCAGATGTTCCCTCGCAGGTTGGAGCTACCATGCTGCTCCCAGTGCGATCTGTGTGCGCCCTAGGTCCGTGCAGCAGAGCTGGTCTCCATTCATCTTGTTTAATCTTTGTCACTGGACCAAGACCTAGCTTAGTCAAGCCTGTGTGGTGGCTGGTGTGCAACGGCCACCACACAGTAAAAGGCATCTTCCACCCTTCAATATGCAGTTCGGGACCTGGAATATTAGGTCCTTCATTGAAACACCTGTGAACTCATCGAACTCATCCCTTTTTGGCGTGGAGGCAAGTCATCCTCGATTCGAGGGACCACCTAAGAAGAAGCCAATTGTGCTCGCGGAAAGTCACTATGCAGCAGGTGAAAGCAGAGAGTCAGGAAGGAAGTGAGGAGGATTCTTAATAACCCCAAGAAAAAAACCGTTCTGTTCTGGATCACAAAGCAGGCAGGGTGGTTCTTTCTTCTCCTTCTGTAAACTTAACCATTGCACAGCAAGTATTAAAGGAGTAATATATGATTATAGAATTAGATTTCCACTTTGTGCAGACTTCACTTGTACTGGAGCACATTTCTGTGCAGGAGATGAATGGATGTGCATCCAGGGCGGCTGAGGTCAAGAAGAGATTTGGTTTAACATTTTATTGAGAACTTATACTCAGCAATGCCTGTGCCGGGTGATTTTGAATTTTAATTGGAACAGTTGTTGGTTATATATTGTTGGAGTTTTCTCCCTTGCTCCAGCTCTAGTTAAACTGGCAACACCTGTTCATTAAGAATCCCCCTCACTTCCTTCCTGACCCTCTGCTTTCACCTGCTGCATCGTGACTTTCTGCAAGTAAAATTGTGCAGCATAGTACACTGCTACCATTTTGGATATTTTTTTCGACCCCTGTACAGAGGACACTAGATTTATCCAAGCAGTGGACTCCATACTTCAGAGTACCTATAGTATTCACTATGCGCTGTGGAGGTATGTGTCTCTATATTTTATTTCACTTGCAGTTCATGTATTTTGAACTGGTGCCATAGGAACATATGTTCATGTGCACAAAATCAGAAAAGACTACTTTGGTCCATCTGGCCAGCACAAAGTTCAAAAATAGAATACACAGTTCATTAATTATATCCCTCTATCAATTTTCTCACTAAGTTCCTGTCCAACTCTCTTTTAAAATATATTATCAGCCTTAGTTGCCTCCCTGGGCACCCTCTGTATGAGATGGCTTTATATAATCTGTCCATTCATCTTACCTTTTCTATGCCTTATCCCATGTTACTATGTTGTTGTCCTTGGGACCATGGTAAACGGTTTCTCAGAGTTTAACTTGTCAATACCCTTAAGGATCTTGACCACCTCAATAGGATCTCCTCTCATCTTCAGTGTCTTAATGTAGAGCTTCAGCTTCTAGGAATGGATATTGGAACCCCTCCAACCACAGGATGAGAATTGATGTAAGAAAAATTGTGAAGGGGAGGCTCATGCCCAAATTTTCAATAGGCACTTCCAGCAGTCGGAACTCTACACCCAGTTACAAAATTCGAGGCCATCAATTCTCAAAAATAAACATCCTTTAGTGGCACTGCAAACAGAAGCTCAGCAGTTCTGTTCTGGCACAGAAAACAAGCAGGATGGTTCTTTCTTCTCCTTCCGAAAATGCGAAAATAACTTGACCTTGTTAGTTGTCAGGTGGAAATTTGCAGCAGTGGCGTGATAGTTCAGTTCAATCTAATGGAAACGACATTATACGTAGCCCTTTTGTGGCTTGCACTGAAGCTGAATTAGTTTCAGGCAAATAATCTGACTCAGAATGTTATATATCAATTGTTGTATCAGTAAGCACTCTAGTAATGACTCCACGAGGCAAGGTATTGTACTTGAACTGTGGTGACTTTAGTCCATTTATTACAGCTCCTGAGTGGGGGTACAGTATGGTGAGCTCCTTTTTATACCTGGTTACCTGTCGCGTACAGGTGACCCCTAGGTCTTCACCAGTTGCACCCTCTGGTGATACAAGCATAGTGTATACAATGTGAAGGTACATCCAGTAGTCTTGTGTAACTGTACATTGAGTGTACGTATATTATATATACACAACATCAATGTTATTACAAACTACAATAGAGAATCTAATTCTAAACAGGACATGTTGCAGTATCATTCTCCATTTCCTTCCTCTCTATTCTCTTCTAACTTATTGAGTACCTAATTTTCTCGATTGTTTTCTCTTTTCTCTCACCCCCACCCACCTCCATGCCACCCACCCCATCATTTCCGGTGCACTTTTTCTAAACAAGCCCCACTTTTGCAATTACAGCATAATCAGGGCCTTACACGGATTAGCGTGGGTGCATCATATTGGAGGCACAGAGATGGGCTTCATCAAATTCTGCAATATAAAGACCATCTCTTTATTTGCCTAGGTTCTCTGCACAGGGAAACTGTGTACAGAACATCAGGTCGATAAGCTGAACTGCTACCAGTCTCAGAATTGAGCCAGCCAGTAGCATTTATAGGTTGCTCTTTGGCCTTAAGGGTGAGGCACTTTTTTTCAGACCTAATAACCATTTGAACATAAGAACAGAGCATAAGAATTAGGAGCAGGAGTAGGCCATCTGGCCTCTTGTGCCTGCTCTGCCATTCAATAAGATCATGGCTGATCTTCAACTGCCTGATCTCCATATCGCTTGATTCCCCTGGAGTCCAAAATTCTATCGATCTCAGCCTTAAATATACTCAATGATTCAGCCTCCACAGCCATTTGGGGTAGAGAATGCCAAAGATTCTCAACCAAGATGAGAAATTCTTCATCATCTCAGTCTTAAATAGCAGATCCCTTATCCTGAGACGATGGCCCCTAGTTCTAGACACTCCAGCCAGGGGAAACAACCTCTCAGCATCAACCCTGTCAATCCTCCTCAGAATCGTATATGTTTCAATGAGATCATCTCTCATTCTTCTAAACTCGAGAGAGTATGGGCCTAACCTACTCAATCTTTTCTCATAGGACAACACTCTCATCCCAGGAATCAATCTAGTTTTGGTTTTTGGAAGAATGGCTGCAAAGAGAAATTTGGGAAAATCCACCCCTTTCAGTAATGAAAACTGTAATGTATGCACCTGTGAGTATGCTCACAGGTTTGTAAAGCTGTTGAGCGGGCTGGATGGCGCCACAGGAGCTGGCACGGCGCCTATCCTGGGCCGATGTCCGGCGCGCGGCCAATACCATCGAGTAGCTAAAAACAGCACTGGGCCCTGACTCTGTTAGGTGTGTCGAGGAGGCTCAAGCACGTGGGACGATCCTATCTGAACTGACCCCCATCCGGATGGAATTCCTCATCGGTGCCAAGCCCCGAAACCTCCCTCGGGAGCCGGCACTTCACAGCTTGAGCCTCCTCTGGGAAATCTCCTCCGTGCCTTTCAGTTCTGCATGGGAGGTATTCCTGTACGGGCTGCTCCTGCACACTCTCCACATTGCCATCCTTGTCTGCCATCCGGACACACCATGGCGCACCATCTTGCTGTCCGGAGGAGGCGGCAGTCCTCAATTAAGTGCACTCTATGCAGGAATCTTCCCTCTATTTATTGGGGACTTGGCCTGGAGGATGTTGCACGAAGCAGTCCCGTGCAATAAGTTTTTAAGTCGGTTCACAGGCTCCCAGGCCGCCTGTAATTTCTGCGGTCTGGAAGAGTCCGTGTTCCATGTTTTTATTGACTGTGCGAGGTTGCAGCCCCTATTCCATTATTTGAAGGGACTGCTCCTCAAATTCAGGTTGGACTTCAGTCCCACATTCCTGATCTTTGGGCACCCTGTGCGGAGGGGAGCGGGCAGGTCGGAAGGCCTCCTCGTAGGACTGCTCCTGGGCATGGCCAAGGGGGCCGTCAGCCGGTCCAGGCAGTGTGCGGTCGAGGGGGTCATTCAGCCCAACTGCCTGCCTCTCTTCCGCGGTTACATCCGAGCCAGGGTGTCCCTGGAGATGCAGCACGCGGTGTCCACCGGTACGCTCGCGGCCTTCCGCAAGAGGTGGGCACCAGAGGAACTGGAGTGAATCATCACCCCCGGCAACCAAATTTTAATTTGATTTAAATGTCTAAATTTTAATGTATTTATTGTGTCGGTTTTAGTGCCCCCCCCACCTTTTAGCCAGGGAGCACTTGAATAATTTGTGTTTAAATGCCCTAAAAAAAACAAGGGAACAGTTGTTTGAAAGAATTTGGTGCCCTCCCCCCCCCCGCCCCCTTTAATCAGGGGGAATTTTATTTAATTGTTTCCTACAAAAATAGTTGTAGAGCGGTTGAGCGGGCTGGATGGCGCCACAGGAGCTGGCACGGCGCCTATCCTGAGCTGACATCCGGCGCGCGGCCAATGCCGTCAAGTCGCTAAAGACAGCGCTGGGCCCTGACTCCGTTAGGTGTGTCGAGGAGGATCAAGCACGTGGGGCGATCCCATCTGAACTGATCCCGGTCCGGATGGAATTCCTCATCGGAGCCAAGCCCTGAAACCTCCCGCGGGAGCCGACGCTTCTCAACTTGAGCCTCCTCCGGGAAATCTCCTCCGTGCCTTTCAGTTCTGCACAGAGGGGATTCCTGTACGGACTGCTCTTGCACACTCTCCATGTTGCCATCCTCGTCTGCCGTCTGGACACGCCATGGCACACCATGTTGCCATCCGGAGGAGGCAGGGGTCCCCAATGGAGTGCACTCTACGTGGGAGTCCTCCCTCTATTTATTGGGGACTTGACCTGGAGGATGTTGCACGGAGCAGTCCCGTGCAATAAGTTTTTAAGTCGGTTCACGGGCTCCCAGGCCGCCTGCAATTTCTACAGTCTGGAAGAGTCTGTGTTCCATGTTTTTATTGAATGTACGAGGTTGCAGCCCTTGTTCCAATATTTGAAGGGGCTGCTCCTCAAATTCTGGGTGGACCAGTCCCGCACTCTCGCTCTTTGGGCAACCTGTGTGGAGTGGAACAGGCAGGTCAGAAGGCCTCCTCGTAGGACTGTTCCTGGGCAGTGTCAAGGTGGCCATCAACCAGTCCAGGCAGCGGGCGGTCGAGGAGGTCATTCAGCCTGAATGCCTGCCTCTCTTCTGCAGTTACATCCGAGCCAGGGTGTCCCTGGAGCTGGAGCACGCGGTGTCCACTGGTACGCTCGCGGCCTTCCGCGACAGGTAGGTGCCGGAGGGACTGGAGTGCATCATCACCCCCGGCAACCAAATTTTGATTTGAATTAAGTTTACTGCCAAAAGATAATTTGATTACTGTGTCGGTTTTAGTCCCCCCCCCCACCTTCCTTTAATCAGGGTGCACTTGTATTAAAGTTTGACATATAATTTATCTCTTTAATAAGGGAACATTTGATTTACAGGTGCAACTAAAATAGTTGTAGAGCTGTGGAGTTGGGAGTGGCTTAACCAGTCACGTGATGTTCACATGACTCAATAAAACCCCAGCCAGTTGGGTTCTGGGGATCCATGATTAGGCAGGTTGTTGTGAGCCTGGTGGATGAACTGGTAATGTGTACTGTGATTGTTAAACCTTTTGCAAATAAACCAACTAGTTCTTAATAGCAACGTGTTGCTATGAATTCTTAAGCAAAGAACCCATGAAGCAAATGCATTACAAAAATGTAGATGAAGTCCTATTGCAAGAGATGCAACAAAGGAGGGAGCGTCAACTCAGTCTCCCAGGTTTAGTGAACCTGGAAGCAGATCCAGAAGATGTTTTTAATCCTCTCTATCAATGCCAAGGAAATGGAAATCTCCTCTGCACACAATGCTTTCTCCATGAAGGGCGCACAGGAACCATGATTTTAACCCAGTCCACCCAACAGGAACAGTGTGGGCAGGGAGGGTTAACATGGCAGCCGGATAGAAACCGCTGTGTTCGTGCCACATTTCCATCCCCACCACCTTATCTGCCAGAATTCTCAGGCAGGCATGGGATCATTAAAATTTGTGACTCAATGACATCAGCAGCACCACATCACAATTTTAACTTAAAATCGTAGGAGGCCCGCACAGCACCGAAGCCTCAGAAGTGCTTACTTAGACCTTTTCAAAAGAAGGCATGACAGATAAAATGATTTTAATAGTAAATCAATTGACCTCCTGCAGCAGTGCACACAGGGAATCAAGGCCAAGTCTTCAGCAGAAGTGTGGTTAGGAGTCAGGGAGAAAATTGAACCAGGATGTCTGGGTGTAATTTAGTCCCCATTTTAAAGACATATATTCTGTCTTTATTGTTATAGTACCATTATAAATTCCTATGTCCACAGTTATAATGTAAACAGCTATATAAATGTGTCATGCTGTAATTACACCTTCCGCCAGTAGTGTTGCTGCAGTTTGCAGAGGCAGTTTCCATAATTTATAATGGGCAAAGTGCACGCAGGTATAAGATTATTATTACATCAATAGGTAGATTATTTAACATCAGTACAGAAATATAGATTGGAAAAACTGCATCTAAATATATTTCTGTACAGACAAAAAAAGCAGTGCTTGAAGCCCCAAAATTGTATATTTTACGGTATTCTGTGATCTGTATAAGTTTGTCAAGATCGATCTCGTCTCCTCATCTGCTACTTTTAGTCCTATGCAAATCACCTTCATCTTGCAGCTTCTTGTCAAAGCAGTTATTCTGCATCAACTAATTCTTTTATAAGCGAGATCAATAATAGTCTGGGAGGAAGCTTTTCTCTGATCACTGTGTGTTATCATTAAGCTTAGCAGGAAGATTTCCTCTGATAGTTAACTTTAACAAAATTATAACCACATTTTCTAGAATGTTTTAATTTCATTGGAAATAGCCAGCGTAGCACATTTTCTTGTTGCATATCCTTCCCTAATTAGAATTGGTACTAAAGGTTACAGGGATAAATATAGACTGATAAGATTAAAATACTTCAAGGGCATGGTGATTCTTAAGCTGTTGGTGCTGGCGAGGGTCAGTGTCAACTGCGGACACTGGAGAACATCCAGCGGGAGATGAATAGTGAAGGTTGAGGAATGGATAAATATACTGCTGTTATGATGATCACCATTCATGTCATGTATCTTACATTATTATATATAACTGTATCCGAGCATGCTATACATGACTGTAATAAGATATGACCTGTAACCACCAGCATACCTTACCACCAGGGGTGCACTTGCAAGAGACAGGTATATAAGGACAGGTCTCAGGCAAGTGCAGCATTCCAGAGCTGTGAAATAAAGGTGCAGGTCCAGAGTGACCTTGACTTCACTACATGCCTCGTGTGAATCTGTACTGAGGGGACAGGACTTTACAATTGGGAATTAAGGAATATGTGTGGAAAGCTTTCCTTGGGGAGACTAAACTAGTGTGCATGGTCTGTCTAAGCAGCAGCTTGATGGTACAAATGGTTGTTTGTCATTCTGTATTCTTCATCGTTATCATTCTTTTCATACAGTTCCCTGTTAACAGTTCTATAAGACCACCCTTTTCCAGTAATTTCTCGTCAAAGAGATTTAATTAAAATGATCGTTCTTTTGGTAATATGTCAATTGATTTCATGATTTCTCATCAATTGTGTTTTCCTGTTTGCTCTTACGCCACCATTTTTGTAAACTTCAACTCATCCAAAACTCTGCTGCCAGTATCTTATCCCGCACCAAGACCCGCTTATCCACCACCCCAGTCCTCACGAACCTACGCTCACCCCTGGGCCACCATTATCCTAAAATTTAAAATCCACATCCTCATGTTTAAATCACTTTATAGACTCATCCCTCCCTATCTCGGTAATCTCCCCAATCCTGTATCAGCCCAAACTCTCCTTTCCTCTGACTCTGAACTCTTGCGCATCTCCCCTCCCTTCGCCACTCCATCGGCGATCTTGCCTTTGGCCGCATAGTAATTGCTTTGTAATTCTCTCCTCTGCCTTTCTACCTGTCTCTCCTCCTTTAAGAGTTTTCTTAAACCACACCACTTTGACCAAATTTTTGGACACCCATCTTAATAGCTCCTTCTTTGGCTCAACACACAATTTTTGCTATGCCTCTGTGCAACGCCGTCAAACATTTTTCTACATTAAAGGCATTATATAAATGCAAGTCATTGTTGCTGAAATGAACTGAACTTTGTGTTCGAGAATCATAGAATCACAGAAATTTACAGCACAGAAGGAGGCCATTCGGCTCATCATGTCTGCGCCGGCCGAAAAAGAGCTATCCAGCCCAATCCCACTTTCCAGCTCGTGGTCCGTAGCCTTGTAGGTTACGGCACTTCAAGTGCCTATCGGCTATTCACAGCTCACTCAGCATATTCTTTGCTGCTAGATGGCTAGTTATTTCCAGCACACTTCTTATAAACACAGACAAGCTAGACACTGACAATAGAAGTGGTTCAAACTGATTGTACCTGCTTAAAGCATGTGGATAAACTAATTTTAATAGTTAGGCAGCATGCAATGCTCCCAGAACCATAATGATCTCTATTCTATGCACTATACAGTTATGCCAATATCACTATACAATGCAGAGACAGTGAAAACTGGTCTCACTTGTAAATTTGGTAGCAATTAAGCTTTTCAAAACCAAGAATGAGAGTTCAATGTTTTTTCTAAATCATGGCAAATTTTGATGCATTGCTCAAAGTAATATTTCAAAGGCATTCTATACTCCTTTGATGGGCCAAATGTTTCTGTCAAAATAACACTGCTATTTAAGGGTAAATGGTACAACAACTTCAGGCGAGGAGCAGATGTGCGGGTCAATGCAATATCCAAAATTTACTGTGTGAGTTGCGCCGCTCCGCTGTGTGCTTTACAAAAATGGCATTCCGTTGTTTGCATCACCGTTGACATGCATTGAATGTCATGAGATTGCTGTATTTGCGTGGTAGATACAAACTAAATCAGTCACATATATCTCGGGCTAGTAATTACAAGTGCAAGTACCTTTTAATGGCATGATAAGTATTAATTACTATCAATAAACCTCTCTGGCACCGAAAATTAACGATTACAAGTGTGGAGTCTCATTACTTCAAGTTTTGAATTTTAACAGGAGATTTTAAAAATATCCAATTTAATATTTAAGGTTTTTTCCTTTCTTTTCATTTTGATCTCTTTTCAGTGCCCCTAAAATGAATAATAGTTTCTCATCGGATTAAAAAAATACTTCATTGGTTGTTAAGTGCTTTGCGACATCCGGTAGTCGTGAAAGGCGCTATATAAAAAGACAATATTTTTTTAACACTAAGTGATCAAACCTACTCTAAATCATCGTGTTTCACCTGGGTATTGTCGAGAGATACTTTTCTATTTCATAACCTGGAGATGCATCTCGGTCCCATCTGAGGGCCAGTGTCATGAGAGTTAGTTGGTTGCTTTATTGATACAAGAGAGTCTTAGACTGAGGTAACCCTTTTCTCATGGCATCTGAGTCCTGGGAAGGGCTCACTACAGGCTCAACTGCCTGGGCAGGCTGGCCCTACATTCTACATGCTCGTTCAGCAGGTCTCTGAGACACTAGACAGGTGGCCTGGCTTGTGCAGCCATCTATCTTAAGAAACAGCATCCTTGGTCAAATGATTCCAGTTGTACCACTGGTACTGGACATAGGTTCAAGGTGGCCAGTGTGTGACAGATCTATTGGTTCCCACCAGATTTTGAAATCTCCAATGGAGTGTCTCCTGAAACATGGGTCTGAAACTAGTGTCTTAAACCTAAATAAAGGTAATTACAAGGGTATGAAGACAGAGTTGGCTAAAGTGGACTGGATAAATAGATTAAAAGGCAAGATGGTAGAAAAGCAGTGTCAGACAGTTCATAATTCCAGAATTCATAATTCTCAACAAAGATATATTCCATTGAGAAAGAAAGACTCTATGAGAAGGATGAATCGTCCATGGCTAACTAAGGAAGTTAAGGATGGTATCAAATTGAAAGAATAGGCACACAATGTTGCGAAGATTAGTGGTAGGCCAGAAGATTGGGAACATTTTAGAATGATTAAAACAATAATAAAGAGGGAGAAAATAGATTATGAGAGTAAACTTGCAAGAAATTTAAAACCGGCAGTAAAAAGTAAAAACAGTAGCTAAAGTAAATATGAGACTGGGGAATTAATAATGGTAAACAACGAAATGGCAGAGACTTTGAACAATTATTTTGGTATGTCTTCACAGTAGAAAGACACTAAAGTATCCCAAAAATAGTAGAAAATCAGGGGGCAAAAGGGAGGAAATTAAAACAATCATTATCATTGGAGAAAAAATACTTGGCAAACTAGTGGGACTACAAGGCTGACAAGTCCGCTGGACCTGGTGGCCTGAATCCTAGGGTCTTAAAAGAAATGGCTGCAAAGATAATGGATGCATTGGTTGTAATCTTCCAAAATTTCCCAGATTTTGGAAAGGTCCCAGCACATTGGAAAATGACAAATTTAAAGTCCCTATTCAAGAAAGGAGGGAGACAGAAAGCAGGAAACTATAGGCCAGTTAGCCTAACATCTGTCATTGGGAAAATGCTGGAATCAATTATTAAGGACGTAGTAGCAGGACAATAAGAGAATCATAATTTAATCAAGCAGACTCAACATGGTTTTACGAAAGGGAAATCGTGTTTGACAAATTTATTAGAGTTCTTTGAGGATGTAACGAGCAGGGTAGATAAAGGGGAAACCAGCAGATGCAGTGCATTTGGATTTCCAAAATGCATTCGATAAGGTGCCATATAAAAGCCTGTTCTCACCGCACAGCACTGCCCCCCCAGTCATCAAGATCCACGGCGCAGCCTTGGACACCATGGACCACTTCCCAAATCTCAGGAGCCTCCTATCAACAAGAGCAGGCATCGACGACGAGATCCAACATCACCTCTAGTGCGCCAGTGCGGCCTTCGGTCGCCTGAGGAAAAGAGTGTTTGAAGACCAGGCCCTCAAAACTGCCACAAAGCTCATGGTCTACAGGGCTGTAGTAATACCCGCCCTCCTGTTTAGCTCAGAGACATGAGCCATGTACAGTAGACACCTCAAGTCGCTGGAGAAATATCACCAACGATTTCTCCGCAAGATTCTACAAGAGGACAGGCACACCAACATCAGCGTCCTCATCCAGGCTAACATTCCCAGCATTTAAGCACTGACCACACTCGATCAGCTCTGCTGGGCAGGCCACATAGTTCGCATGCCAGACACGAGACTCCCAAAGCAAGTGCTCTACGCAGAGCTCCTTCACAGCAAACGAGCCAAAGGTGGGCAGCAGATACATTACAAAGACACCCTCAAAGCCTCCCTGAAAAAGTGCGATATCCGCACTGACACCTGGGAGTCCCTGGCCAAAGACCGCCCTAAGTGGAGGAAGTGCAACCGGGAGGGTGCTGAGCACCTCGAGTCTCAACACCGAGAGCGTGCAGAAATCAAGTACAGGAAGTGGAAAGAGCGTGCGGCAAACCAGTTCCACCCACCCCTTCCCTCAATGACTATCTGTCCCATCTGTTACAGAGTCTGTGGCTCTCGTATTGGACTGTTCAGCCACCAAAGAACTCACTTCAGGATTAGAAGCAAGTCTTTCTCAATTCCAAGGGACTGCCTATGATGATGACACACAATAAGAGCCCATGATGTTGGGGGCAATATATTAGCATGGATAGAGGATTGACTAACTAACAGAAAACAGAGTCAGGATAAATGTGTAATTTTCAGGTTGGCAAATTGTCGCTAGTGGGATGCCACAGGGATCAATGTTGAGGCTGCAAATATATACAATCTATATTAATGATTTGGATGAAGGGACTGAATGTATGGTAGCAAAATTTGCTGCCGATACAAAGATATATGGGAAAGCAAGTTGTGAGAAGGACACAAAGAGTCTGCAAAGGGATATAGATAGGTTAAGTGAGTGGGAAAATATTTAGCAGATGGAGTATAATGTGGGAGAACATGAGGTTATCCACTTGGGTAGGAATAGAAAAGCAAAATATTATTTAAACATATAGGGCTAGATCCGCCATATTTTTTGCCTGCTTAACGCCCACTTAATGCCCATTTTACCGCTGAACTGACGTATAACGCCCAGATATTGCCCATTTTGGCACAAAATGGACACTGACAGGCTTTTTTAGGAGACTTATCGCTGAGCGTTATTTTCCCAATGGGCTTAACGGCAAGAAAAAATATTACCGCCCGCCACTTTTTTGGGGCCGAATCAGCAGAATGGGCGAAATCAATGCCCATAATATCGTCCAGCATTACTTTCCTCGTGGACTTAATGCCAAGATTCAATATTAACACCCGCCGATTGTTTTTTGTCGTAAAGAGCATATTTACTCAAACTAGCGGCCATGGAGATCGCCCACCGTCACACATATCGCCCAGAATATCACCCGCTCAAAAAAAGTGGAACTAACCGGGATGGACGCCAGCGGTGTGGCTGGCATTTGTTGAATCCCATTCTTATGTAAGGAGCTGATATCGTGAAGATTTGCCTGAAAGAGCGCTGATGTGAGTGACAACGCTGACACACTGCTGTGTGTGTGCAGCTCAGACATCAATGGTGCCCATCAACTTGGTGCCAGTTAAAGTTTATGTTGATTGATGTTAAGTTGTATTTAACCCTTTCACGGGTAAGGAATCACCAGTGTGTAATGGTCCAACTATCTGAGACACAACAAGGTTATGTTCAATAACAAAAGGTTAATACCAACATTGGTCTGAAATCATAAGTATCACAGCCAATAACACCCAACCCCCGCCCACATTCCACTTTTTCCACCATTGACATAAATCACATGTTCAACATATCCAGCAACACAGAATACAAAGGCAAAGCAGGAGCGTGGTCCCCAGCCCCCTTACATTGCAACAAATTGCATACACCCAGATGGAGATATAACACAGCCATCACCTGTGCACATGCACCTTACTTTCCTTCCCCCATCTCTTTCTTCTTCCCACCTCTATTCCTTCCCCTCCTCGCTCCACGGCGCCTGGCCGAGGAACTCCTCAGGC
Source organism: Pristiophorus japonicus (assembly GCF_044704955.1). NCBI lineage: Eukaryota > Metazoa > Chordata > Chondrichthyes > Pristiophoridae > Pristiophorus > Pristiophorus japonicus. Next base: position 50,244,790 of record NC_091979.1, on the reverse strand, counting down.
GGTGCCTCTTTGGGGGTATGAAGGCAGATGCGTTGGTTGGACGGGTACGGGAGCAGGGGGTGCCGAGGGGGCAACATTCTTTGATGCAGAAGCAGGATCTTGGTCTTTGCTCTCATGTGTTGTTCCAGTGGTGGTGTGGAACCTAGGGGTGGGGTGCCGCGCTCTGGGATCACTGGAAGGGCTGTGGCAGCAATGTTCCTGGCTATTGCATCCAGGGACTCCGCCATGCGTGGAATGCACTTTGTCATGGTGGGCAGGTGTCGGGATATGCCCTCCAAAGCTTCGATGAGCTGGTCACCAAAGTCTACAGCCCTCCTGGACAACTGAACTATCTCTCCGCTGTCATGTCGCGCTTGTGGAACAGACCTGCGGCATCCACGAGGCCTCCGCAGGGTCGGCGCCATCGTGGGGACAAATGGGGTGCCCTGTGGAGAGGTGCTTGGGGCCAGCACCTCCAGAGCGGAGGCGGAAATGACCGGAGGACCACTGGATGGCCTTGGAGTGGAATGGGTTCTGGAGCGTGGCAATGCAGGTTCTTCGAAGTCCATGCTCTCATCCATCGAGAACAGACCCAGCGGATTGATGGGCGACAATCGGAGCTCCTCAGCACCAGATGTAGTAGGATCGTCCGCCGACTCCTGCCCCGCGCCCCCAGCTTCTGGCCCTTGTGGCCTTGCCTGGGGCCGCGCTGCAGGCTGAGCTACAAGAAACAATTCAGGTTGTTAGAGGAGAAGGGGGTGCTAGGGTGACAAGTTGAGTCCAGCGCTACACACAGCATATGCACAACAAAAGCAACACTGCTCTCAAAATCATCGCAGACATCACATTTAATGACCAGCAACACATTGTGGATTGCAATGATTTCCATTAGGCCAGCATTATTTCTGTGACACTTTTTGAAATCATCTATCATATATGATTGGTCGGATATGAGTTTACATCACGCAATGGTATAAGCTTTACTCACGTGGCATCACTTCAGGATCTGAGATACATCCGTGGCTGTCCATGGGTGCTTCCCCACAAGTGCTAGTATTCACTCCTCCATCTCTGTTCGCTTCTGCATGGACCTCATCGTCGATAGCTTCTTCTGTAAAAGGTGACAGGACGACATGGCATGAGATCATTGTGTGATATCTTTGCTAGGTACTGTCGCAGACAGTGATACAACACATCACCAACAGATGTAATCATGATTATTATGATTATTATCATTCTTTACCTAAAGTCGCACACCATGACTGCAGGCTTTGAGTAAAACATTCCCAGTAAAAGTGCAAGACCTCACATCTGCTGATAGTCACTCATGACTGTTACAAATCAAGTTATATAAATACATAAGTACATGTAAATCAATGTAATACTTACTCTTGTGGATCCCACAAGGTCGTTCCATTGTTTGCGGCATTGGTTGCACTCACGCACCTCGTTGGTTGCCGACGAGACCACCTTTGCTATCTCAGTCCATATCCTCTGGTAGGCCTTTGGGGTGGGCTTCCCACGCCCTCCCTGTATCAAATCACGCTAGTGTGACTCGACCTCCTGGAGGAGGGAGACATTTGCCTCGTCCGAGAACCTCCTGGCTCTTTTGCAGCCTCCAATGTGCTCCTCTCCCACCTTAGTGCTCTCTCCAGCTTCAGTCTCCACAGCGTACTGTGATGCCTCCTCCTCTCCCTACAGTATTTAACGTATTGGAGTTTCTAATTAATTGGTTTGGAGATAAAAAATTGTATCCCGAATTAGGTAGATGGTTATATGCATAGTTAGCCTGTATAGAAAAGCCACTACTCCCTGAGGCTCATTCTCTTATTCGACAGCTAGCTAGAAGATGTTCTGAAGTTCGTGCTAAGCTAGAAAATCCAAAAGATGCAGAATTGTCAGCATTGAATTTACTCATTTGTTAGTGGCTGGTAACAGCTACTTTTTGTTTTCCTATTTGCTATGAAGCTCTAAAGTTTCCCTCCTTCCTCTCAAAGCAGCCACACACCCAGCCACGCCTTCAGTCCCTCTGAGCGCCCTCTCTCTATGTCTCCTCTTCTGCGCATGTTATGGTGACCATTGACCTCCTGAATCATGGGAATCGAAGGTTGCCATACCATTGCTAAGAACAGCCACACTTTATGGCAGAAGGTCAAAAAAATTTAATGCTACCACCCATTTGATATCGCTCACGGTAATGCCCATTTTCAAAAATGTAAACTAGGTGTTTTGAGAATGGGTGAGAAGCTGGCGATCTGAAAACCCTTTTTTACCGTGCATGCCGGAAATAACGCCCATTTTTGGGCGATAAGCTCAAAAGTGGAGGTTCTAGCCCATGGACAATACAGAATACTGCAGTACAGAGGGATCTGGGGGTCCTCGTACATGAAACACCAGAAGTTAGCATGCAGGTAGAGCAAGTAATTAGGAAGGCAAATGGAATATTGGCCTTTATTGCATGGAGTATGGAGTATAAAAGTAGAGAGGTCTTGCTACAACTGTACAAGTTGATGAGACCACACCGAGAGTACTGTGTACAGTTTTGGTCTCCTTATTTAAGGAGGGATAAACTTGCATTGGAGGCAGTTCAAAGAAGGTTCTCTCGGTTGATTACTGGGATGAAGGGGTTGTCTTATGATGAAAGGTTGAGCAGATTGGTCCTGCACTCATTGGAGTTTAGAAGAATGAGAGGCGATCTTATTGAAACATAGAAGTTTCTGAGGGGGCTTGACAGGGTAGATGCTAAGAGGATATTTCCCCTTGTGGGGGAATCTAGAATTAGCGGGAATAGTTTCAGAATAAGGGGTCACCCATTTAAATTGGAGATGAGGAGGAATTTCTTATCTCAGATGAATGTGAATCTTTGAAATTCTGTACCCCAGAGAGCTGTGGAGGCTGAGTCATTATATATATTCAAGACTGAGATAGACAAATTCTTGAAATATAGGAGAGTCAAGGGTTATGGAGAATGGGCAGGAAAATGGCTTTGAGGCCAAGATCAGATCAGCCATGATCTTATTGAATGATGGAGTAGGCTCGAGAGGCCATATAGTCTATTTCTTATGTTCTTATGTTCTTAAAAAGCGCCTGTGAAGGCACATCTCCTTTGATTTGCCCAAGTAGCTGTGGTGTGGCCTGTGCCATGAGTACGGTAACATTGTGGTGTTAGCCAGTATGTAGCAAGCCCAACAAGAGAGGGGGCGGTTCTGGACATAGTTTTAGGGAATGAAGCTGGTCAGGTGGAAGGGGTATCAGCGGGAGACCATTTTGGTGGTAGTGATTATAATTTTCAGTTAGATTTAGGGTAGTTATGGAAAAGTTTCTATGAGATCCTCTCTCATTCTTCTAAATTCCAGTGAGTATAAGCCTAGCCAATCCAGTCTTTCCTCATATGTCACTCCTGCCATCCCGGGAATCAGTCTGGTGCACCTTCGCTACACTCCCTCAATAGCAAATAGGTCCTTCCTCAGATTAGGAGAACAACATTGCACATAATACTCAAGTTATGGTCTCACCAAGGACCTGTACAACTGCATGCCTACTTTCAATGACTGATGTACCATGACACCCAGGTCTTGTTGCACCTCCCCTTCTACTAGTCTGTCATTATTCAGATAATAATCTGCCTTTCTGTTTTTGCCACCAAAGTGGATAACCTCACATTTATCCACATTATACTGCATCTGCCATGCATTTGCCCATTCACCTAACCGGTCCAAGTCCCTCTGCAGCCTCTTAGCATCCTCCTCGCAGCTCGCTTTGCCACCCAGCTTAGTGTCATCTGCAAACTTGGAGATATTATATTCAATTCCTTTGTCAAAATCATTAATGTATATTGTAAATAGCTGGGGTCCCAGCACTGAGCCCTGCGGCACCCCACTAGTCACTGCCTGCCATTCTGAAAAGGACCCATTTATTCCCACTCTTTGCTTCCGGTCTGCCAACCAGTTCTCTATCCACGTCAATACATTACCCCCAATCCTATGTGCCCACTAATCACTTGTGTGGGATCTTGTCAAAAGCCTTTTGAAAGTCCAAGTACACCACATCCACTGGTTCTCCCTTATTCACTCTACTAGATTTGTCAAGCATGATTTCCCCTTCATAAATCCATGCTGGCTTGGACCGATTCTGTCACTGCTTTCCAAATGCGTTGCTATTACATCTTTAATATTTGATTCCAGCATTTTCCCCACCACTGATGTCAGGCTAACCGGTCTATCATTCCGTGTTTTCCCGCCCTTCTTTTTTAAAAAGTGGGGTTACTTTAGCTACCCTCCAATCCATAGGAACTGAACCAGAGTCGATGGAATGTTGGAAAATGACTATCAATGCATCCACTATTTCGAGGCCACTTCCTTAAGTACTCTGGGATGTAGACTATCAGGCCCTGGGGATTTATTGGCCTTCAGTCCGTTCAATTTCCCTAACACCATTTCCTGACTAATTAGGATTTCCCTCCTTCTCACTACACCCTCGGTCGCCAAGTATTTTCGGGAGGTTATTCGTGTCTTCCTTAGTGAAGACAGAACCAAAGTATTTGTTCAATTGGTTTGCCATTTCCTTGTTCCCCATTATGAATTCCCCTGATTCTGCTTGCAAGGGACTTACATTAGTCTTAGAAACATAGAAACATAGAAAATAGGTGCAGGAGTAGGCCATTCGGCCCTTCGAGCCTGCACCGCCATTCAATGAGTTCATAGCTGAACATGCAACTTCAGTACCCCATTCCTGCTTTCTCGCCATACCCCTTGATCCCCCTAGTAGTAAGGACTACATCTAACTCCTTTTTGAATATATTTAGTGAATTGGCCTCAACAACTTTCTGTGGTAGAGAATTCCACAGGTTCACCACTCTCTGGGTGAAGAAGTTTCTCCTCATCTCGGTCCTAAATGGCTTACCCCTTATCCTTAGACTGTGACTCCTGGTTCTGGCCTTCCCCAACATTGGGAACATTCTTCCTTCATCTAACCTGTCTAAACCCATCAGAATTTTAAACGTTTCTATGAGATCCCCTCTCATTCTTCTGAACTCCAGTGAATACAAGCCCAATTGATCCAATCTTTCTTGATATGTCAGTCCCGCCAACCCAGGAATCAGTCTGGTGAACCTTCGCTGCACTCCCTCAATAGCAAGAATGCCCTTCCTCAAGTTAGGAAACCAAAACTGTACACAATACTCCAGGTGTGGCCTCACCAAGGCCCTGTACAACTGTAGTAACACCTGCCTGCCCCTGTACTCAAATCCCCTCGCTATGAAGGCCAACATGCCATTTGCTTTCTTAACCGCCTGCTGTACCTGCATGCCAACCTTCAATGACTGATGTACCATGACACCCAAATCTCGTTGCACCTCCCCTTTTCCTAATCTGTCGCCATTCAGGTAATAGTCTGTCTCTGTTTTTACCACCAAAGTGGATAACCTCACATTTATCCACATTATACTTCATCTGCCATGCATTTGCCCACTCACCTAACCTATCCAAGTCACTCTGCAGCCTCATAGCATCCGCCTCGCAGCTCACACTGCCACCCAACTTAGTGTCATCCGCAAATTTGGAGATACTACATTTAATCCCCTTGTCTAAATCATTAATGTACAATGTAAACAGCTGGGGCCCCAGCACAGAACCTTGCGGTACCCGACTAGTCACTGCCTGCCATTCTGAAAAGTACCCATTTACTCCTACTCTTTGCTTCCGGTTTGCCAACCAGTTCTCAATCCACGTCAGCACACTACCCCCAATCCCATGTGCTTTAACTTTCATTAATCCTTTTCTCTTCACATATCAATAGCAGTCAGTTTTTATGTTCCCTGCAAGCTTACTCTTCGACTCTATTTTCCCCCTCCGAATTAAACCCTTAGTCCTCCTCTGCTGAATTCTAAATTTCTCCCAGTCCTCAGGTTTGCTGCTTTTTCTGGCAATTTATATGCCTCTTCCTTGGATTTAACACTTTCCCTAATTTCCTTTTTTAGCCATGGTTGAGCCACCTTCCCTTTTTTATTCTTACGTCACACAGGGATGTACAATTGTTGTAGTTAATCCATGTGATATTTAAATGTCTGCCATTGCCTATTAAGTATCATTCTCCAGTGTATCCTAGCCAATTCACATCTCATACCGTCGAAGTTTCCTTTCTTTAAGTTCAGGACCCTAGTCTCTGAATTAACTTTGTCACTCTCCATCTTAATGAATAATTCTACCATATTATGGTCACTCTTCCCCAAGGGTTTAAACTAAAATGGCAGGGGGATGGGAATCAATGCAGAACCAGATTGCTAATTAATCCTCCATCGTTACACAAGACCCTGTCTAGGATGGCGTGCTCTCTAGTTGGTTCCTCGACATATTGGTCTCGAAAACCATCCCTTATACATTCCAGGAAATCCTCCTCCACAGTATTGCTACCAGTTTGGTTGGCCCAATCAATATGTAGATTAAAGTCACCCATGATAACTGTTGTACCCTTATTGCATGGATCCCTAATTCCCTGTTTGATGCCATCCCCAACCTCACCAATACTGTTTGGTGGTCTGTACACAACTCCCACAAATGTTTTCTACCCTTTGGTGTTTTGCAGCTCTACCCATATAGATTCCACATCATCCAAGCTAATGTCCTTCCTAACCATTGCATTAATCTCCTCTTTAACCAGTAATGCTACCCCACTTCCTTTTCCTTCCTGTCTATCCTACCTGAATATTGAAAACCCCTGGATGTTGAGTTCCCAGCCTTGGTTACCCTGGAGCCATGTCTCTGTAATCCCAATTATATCATATCCATTAACAGCTATCTGTGCAGTCAATTCATCTAACTTATTATAAATCCTCCTCGCATTGAGACTCTGAGCCTTCAGACTTGTTTTTTTTTTAGCATTCTTTGTCCTTTTAGAATTATGTTGTAATGTGGCCCTTTTTGATTTTTGCCCTTGATTTCTCTGCCCTCCACTCTTGCTTTTTTCCTTCCTACCTTTTGCTTCTGCGCCCTTTTTACTTCCCTCTACCTCCCTGCATTGAATCCCATCCCCCTGCCATTTTAGTTTAAACCCTCCCCAACAGCACTAGCAAACACTCTGCCTAGGACTTCGGTTCCGGTCCTGCCCAGGTGCAGACCGTCCAGTTTGTACTGGTCCCACCTCCCCCAAAACCAGTTCCAATGTCCCAGGAATTTGAATCCCTCCCCCTTGCACCATTCCTCAAGCCACGTATTCATCTGAGCTATTCTGCAATTCCTACTATGACGAGCACGTGGCACTGGTAGCAATCCTGAGATTACTACCTTTGAGGTCCTACTTTTTAATTTAACTCCTAGCTCCCTAAATTCAGCTTGTAGGACCTCATCGTTGATACCTTTATGTACCACGACTGTTCCTCCTCCCCCTCCAGAATGCGCTGCAGCTGCTCCGAGACATCCTTGACCCTTGCACCAGGGAGGCAACATACCATCCTGGAGTCTTGTTTTCGGCCGCAGAAACGTCTATCTATTCCCCTTACAATGGAATCCCTTATCACTATAGCTCTCCCACTCTTTTTCCTGCCCCCCTGTGCAGAAAAGTCATCCCTGGTGCCATGGACTTAGCTGTTGCTGCCTTTTCCGATGAGCCATCTCCCCCAACAATATCCAAAATGGTGTATTTGTTTTGGAGGGAGATGACCGCAGGGGACACCTACACTACCTTCCTTCCACTGTTCTTCCTGATGGTCACCCATTCCCTATCTGGCTGTGTAACCTTTACCTGCAGTGTGACCAACTCACTAAACCTGCTATTCATGACATCCTCAGCTTTGCGGATGCTCCACAGTGAATCCATCCGCAGTTCCAGTGCCGCATTGCGGTCTGACAGGAGCTGCAGCTGGATACACTTCCTGCACATGTAGTTGTCAGGGACACTGGACATGTCCCTGATTTCGCACATGGCACAGGAGGAGCATAACATGGGTTTGGGCTCTCCTGCCATGTCTTACTCCTTAAAATAACCTAATTGGTAACAACGCCAAAGGTTTCTTACTGTTATGAAAACAAAAAGATAAAGAAAAAATAAAAACTACTTACCAATCGACCAGCCAATCACTTACCCGCTTGGCTGTAACGTCACACTTAATTTCTTTCTACTTCTTTTTTACCTTTTGAACCTGAACCTGCTCTCCCTCTGTTAAGCTGCTCTCCCGACTGCTGTCCTTTTATGGGCCTCGCTCTCCCTCTGTTGAGCTGCTCTCCCACCTGCTGCCCTTTTATGGGTCTCCCTCTTCCTCTGTTGAGTTGCTTTCCCGACTGCCGCCCTTTTATGGTGGTAAATCAGTGTCAGAGGAGTGGGAGGCATTTAAGAAGGTGAGAGCAAGTATGTTCCCTTAAAGAAAAATGGTGGGATTAACAAATCTAGAGCCCCCGGCATGTTAATGGGCATACAGGGCATGATAAAGAAAAAAAGGGAGGATTATGACAGATAATGAGGGCTCAATGCAGCAGAAACCTTCGAGGAGTAGAGAAAGTGCAGGGATGAAATAAAAAAGGAAATTAGGAAAGCAAAGTGATCATGAAAAAATTTGGCACATAAAGTCAAGGAAAACCAAAAGATCTTTTATAAATACGTTAAGACCAAGATGATAGCTAAAGAAAGATTAGGGCCTATTAGAGACCATGAAGGTTTCTTCTTAGGCACTGCCTCGGAGTCGAGGATGATTTGCTTCCACACTAATATGAGTTCTCAGGTGATTGATGAGTCCAATGCGGGACCTACAGTCTCTGTCACAGAAGGGGCAGACGGTGGTTGAAGGGACGGTTGGGTGGGGTGCTTGGGTTGTTATGAGCTCCTTCCGCTGTTTGCACTTGGCTTCCGCTTGTTCCCGGCGAAGAGACGCGAGATGTTCAGCGCCTTCCCGGATGCTTCTCCTTCACTTTGAGCGGTCTTGGGCCAGAGATTCCCAGGTGTCAGTGGGGATGTTGGACTTTTTCAAAGTGGCTTTGAGGGTGTCCTTGAAGCATTTCCTCTGCCCACCTGGGGTTCGCTTGCCGTGTCGGAGCTCCGAGTAGAGCGTTTGTTTTGGTAGTCTTGTATCGGGCATGCGAACGATGTGGCCCATCCATTGGAGCTGATCGAGCGTGATTCTGACTGCAGGGGACATAGGTCCCCTGCAGTCAGAATCAGGGGAAGTCATAACTGGGAGCAAGGAAATGGCAGACCAATTGAACAAGTATATTGGTTCGGTATTCACTAAGGAGGACACAAACAACCTTGCGGATATAAAAGGGGTCAAACGGTCTGGTAAGAAGGAGGAACTGAGGGAAATCCTTATTAGTCAGGAAATTGTGTTGGGGAAATTGATGGGGTTGAAGGCCGATAAATCCCTAGGGCCTGATGGTCTGCATCCCAGAGTATTTAAGGAGGTGGCCTTGGAAATAGCGGATGCATTAACAGTCATTTTCAAACATTCCATAGACTCTGGATCAGTTCCTATGGAGTGGAGGGTAGCCAATGTAACCCCACATTTTTTTTAAAAGGAGGGAGAGAGAAAACAGGGAATTATAGACCGGTCAGCCTGACATCGGTAGTGGATAAAATGATGGAATCAATTATTAAGGATGTCATAGCAGCGCATTTGGAAAGAGGTGATAGGTCGAAGTCAGCATGGACTTGTGAAAGGGAAATCATGCTTGACAAATCTTCTGGAATTTTTTGAGGATGTTTCCAGTAGAGTGGACAAGGGAAAACCAGTTGATGTGGTGTATTTGGACTTTCAGAAGGCTTTCGACAAGATCCCACACAAGAGATTAATGTGCAAAGTTAACGCACATGGGATTGGGGGTAGTGTGCTGACGTGGATTGAGAACTGGTTGGGAAACAGGAAGCAAAGTGTAAGAGTAAATGGGTACTTTTCAGAATGGCAGGCAGAGACTAGTGGGGTACCGTAAGGTTCTGTGCTGGGGCCCCAGCTGTTTACATTGTACATTAATGATTTAGACGAGGGGATTCAATGTAGTATCTCCAAATTTGCGGATGACATTAAGTTGGGTGGCAGTGTGAGCTGCGAGGCGGATGCTATGAGGCTGCAGAGTGACTTGGATAGGTTAGGTGAGTGGGCAAATGCATGGCAGATGAAGTATAATGTGGATAAATGTGAGGTTATCCACTTTGGTGGTAAAAACAGAGAGACAGACTATTATCTGAATGGCGACAGATTAAGAAAAGGGGAGGTGCAACGAGACCTGGGTGTCATGGTACATCAGTCATTGAAGGTTGGCATGCAGGTACAGCAGGCGGTTAAGAAAGCAAATGGCATGTTGGCCTTCATAGCGACGGGATTTGAGTACAGGGGCAGGCAGGTGTTACTGCAGTTGTACAGGGCCTTGGTGAGGCCACACCTGGAGTATTGTGTACAGTTTTGGTTTCCTAACTTGAGGAAGGGCATTCTTGCTATTGAGGGAGTGCAGCGAAGGTTCACCAGACTGATTCCCGGGTTGGCGGGACTGACATATCAAGAAAGATTGGATCAATTGGGCTTGTATTCACTGGAGTTCAGAAGAATGAGAGGGGTTCTCGTAGAAACATTTAAAAATCTGCTGGGTTTAGACAGGTTAGATGCAGGAAGAATGTTCCCAATGTTGGGGAAGTCCAGAACCAGGGGTCACAGTCTAAGGATAAGGGGTAAACCATTTAGGATCGAGATGAGGAGAAACTTCTTCACCCAGAGAGTGGTGAACCTGTGGAATTCTCTACCACAGAAAGTTGTTGAGGCCAATTCACTAAATATATTCAAAAAGGAGTTAGATATAGTCCTTACTACTAGGGGAATCAAGGGGTATGGCAAGAAAGCAGGAATGGGGTACTGAAGTTTCATGTTCAGCCATGAACTCATTGAATGGTGGTGCAGGTTCGAAGGGCCGAATGGCCTACTCCTGCACCTATTTTCTATGTTTCTATGTTTCTATGTTTCGATGTTGGGGATGTTGGTCTGAGCGTGAACACTGAGCGTGAACGTCGGTGCGCCTATCAAGCCATTGGCTTTGCAGGATCTTGCGGATGTAGTGTTGGTGGTACTTCTCCAGTAATTTGAGGTGCCTGCTGTACATGGTCCATGTCTCTGAAACTATTGATCTGTAGACCATGAGTTTGGTGCCGGATTTGAGGTCCTAGTCTTCAAACACTCGCTTTCTCAGGCGACCGAAGACTGCACTGGCACACTCAACGTGATGTTGGACTTTATCATCGAAGTCTGCTCTTGTTGACAGTAGGCTCCCGAGGTATGGAAAATGGTCCACATTGTCCAAGGCATTGTCATGGATATTGATAATCAGAGAGCAGTACAGTGTGGCAGCATCAGGTTAGTGGAGGACCTTTGTCTTACGGATGTTTAGTGTAAGGTCCATGCTCTCGTATGCTTCGGTGAAGGTGTCGACGATGGTTTGGAGTTCGACCTCCGAGTGTGCGCAGACGAAAGCGTCGTCTGCATACTGTAATTCAATGACAAAGGATGGGACGACCTTGAATCTGGAATGGAGGCGACGGAGATTTAACAATTTCTCGTTTGTTCTGTAGATTAGCTCCACTCCAGGGGGGAGCTTACTGAGGGTGAAATGGAGGTAATGATGAAGGTAAGCTGTGTGTGAAGGCGGAAGATGTGCACATGGTTCTTAATGAATACTTTGCATCTGTTTTCACAAAAGAGAGGGGCTATGCAGACATTGCAATCAGGGAGGAGTCGTGTGAAATATTCGATGAAATAGACATAGTGAGAGAAGAAGTATTAAGGGGTTTAGTAGCTTTGAAAGGGGATGAAATGTATCCCAGGCTCTTAAGAGAATCAAAAGGGGAAATAGTAGAGGTTCTGAGCATCATTTTCCAATCCTCTCTGGCTACAGGAGCAGTGCCGGACGACTGGAGGACTGCTAATGTTGAGCCTTTGTTTAAAAGGGAGACAGGGATAGACTGAGTAATTATAGGTCAGTCAGCCTAACCTCAGTCGGGGGAAAATTATTAGAAAAAATTCTAAGGGACGGGATAAATCTTCATTTAGAAAGACACGGATTAATCAAGGACAGTCAGCATGGATATGTTAAGGGAAGGACGTGTCTGACCAATTTGATTTAATTTTTTGAGGAGGTAACAAGGAGGGTCGATGAGTGTAGCATATATGGATTTTACCAAAACTTTTGATAAGGTCCCACATGGCAGACTGGTCATGAAAGTAAAAGACCATGGGATCCAAGGCAAAGTGGCAAACTGGTTCCAAAATTAGCTTAGAGGCAGGAAGCAATGAACAATGGTTGATGGGTGTTTTTGTGCCTGGAAGGCTGATTCTAGTGGGGTTCCGCAGGGCTCAGTACTAGGTCCCTTGCTTTTTGTGATATATATAAATGATTTAGACTTGAATGCAGGGGATATGATTAAGACGTTTGCAAATGATACAAAAATTGGCCATGTGGTTGATAATGAAGAAGAAAGCTGCGGACTGCAGGATGATATCAATGAACTGGTCAAGTGGGCAGAACAGTGGCAAATGGAATTCAATCCGGAAAAGTGTGAGATAATGTATTTGGGAGGGCTAACAAGGCACATTAAATGGTAGGACACTGAGAAGTGTAGAGGAACAAAGGGACCTCGGAGTTCAGGTCCACAGAATATGGAGACCTTATTGAGGTGTATAAAATTATGAGAGGCCGAAATAGAGTGGATAGGAAGGACCTTTTTCCCTTAGCGTGGAGTCAACAAGCAGGGGCATAGATATAAAGTAATTGGTAGGAGGTTTAGAGGGGATTTGAGGGGATATTTTTTCACTCAAGGGGTGGTGGGGGTCTGGAACTCACTGCCTGAAAGTGTGGTAGAGGCAGAAACCCTCACCACATTGGTCTACTTGGATGTGCACTTGAAGTGCCGTAACCGACAAGGCTACGGACCAAGAGCTGGGATTTGGCTGGATAGCTCTTCGTTGGCCGGCACTGACACGATGGATCAAAATGGCCTCCTTCCATGCAGTAAATTTCTATGATTTACTGGACCAGTAATCCAGAGGTCTGGACTACTGATCCACAAACGTGAGTTCAAATCCCACCATGGCAGCTGGGGAATTTAAATTCAGTTAATTAAATAAATCTGGAATAAAAAGCTAGTGTCAGTAATGGTGACCATGTAACGACTGGATTGTCATAAAAGACCATCTGGTTCACTAATGTCCTTTAGAGAAGGAAATCTGGCCTATATGTGACTCCAAATCCACAGCAACATGGTTGACACTTAACTGCCCTCTGAAATGACCAAGAAATCCACTCAGTTGTATCAAAGGGCAATTAGGGATGGGCAATAAATGATGGCATTGCCAGCGGCGCCAATCCCATGAATGAATGAATTTAAAAAAAGACAGGCTCAGCTATAATCCTTATCCTAGTCCCTCGCATCACTGCCATTTCCAGTCCCGACACAACCCCACTCCCAGCCCTGACATCCGTTCTCCCGGCTCCCTGCCCCCGGTCTGCCTCTCCTGACACACCCCCATCCCAATTTCTGGCAGGAAATATGGAACAGGTTGACAGGTAACATTTATTGGCATGCAATCTAATTTAATAATCACATTGATTTAGACTCACGTTGCATTGCAGGGAGCTCAAACCTAATTTTGAAGCACTCTAAAGTGTTGCCAAGGGCAGTCCTCAGGGAATCCTCTTGCCTGCAGGGAGCTTGAGCGTGAAGCAGGTACAGAGAATAACCAAGGAAGATCTGCCTGCATCTGAGATGCATTGTGCTGACATGGCATTAACTAAATATGCGAGACCACAGACCACACTACAGCTACTTGGGCAAGTCGAAGGAGATGTGCCTTTGCCAGCAATGCTTCATCCAGATGGCCTTTCTCCAGGTCAGGCTTGCAATGTTATGTGCCTCATCTTCACCACATCCCAGGGCCAATTTTATGAATGCATGCTCCTGGCTTGGAGCCTTGCCTACCAGGAGCACTTGGTAGAAAATCGACCGACCCCGCAGTAAAGGGAACTGACCACCGCAGCTTCCCCCCACCCCTCTCATCGGTGGCACACTCCATCCCCCCCCCCTGCCCTGCACATCGCCGCTGCTCCCCACTGCATTGCTGTCACTTCTGGCCTCGACCCAACCCCTGATCTCACCCACTTCCATTCCTGACCCCTGTTCTCCACTGCTTCCGGTCCTGACATCCAATCTCCCCCAATTTCTCTCCCCGAGCTCTCACAATCCCCAGTCCCCGGTCTGTCTCTCCTGACTACCTTACGCGCTCGCCCCCTCCCCCGGCCCCTCATAAACCCCCCTCCCCCGCACTGATTACCTGCTGTAAATGTGGAACAGTTGGGCAGGCTGCACATCTGGTGCCATCTGGTTCTTACCTGGCAAGATTCCTTAAATCTTCTCAACTCCTGCAAAATAATATGCTTAGTGTTGAGCCTGGCCACTATCTCCTACAAGGCAGGGTACACTGCTGTGCTTTGGGAAGGGTGTCCTGGAAGCAAAACAGGACAGTTCTTTTCATACCCACTCCACCTCATGCATCAGCACCTTTACATTTCATAGATTTGCACAGAAATTACAGCACAGAAACAGGCCATTCAGCCCAACTAGTCTATGCCAGTGTTTATGCTCCACACCAGCATCCTCCCACTCTACATCATCTAACCTTACCATATTGATGCCACACCTTGCCAGCCATAGAACAAGGGTCCGGTTGCTGCTTTGTTCAGCAATTGCCTGCTGACATATTAAATTGCTCTTTAATTCCACTTTCTTCGTAGCTTTCTATTTTCCCTTCACTTACTTAAGCCATTGCGAGGCAAGCCAAAAAGTTGAAAATGTATTATAAGCCTTCCCAAAGGCTTTATGTGTTTTTGCTTCCCTCCAAATCATTGCTTATCTTTAACTGGCCTCTTCCCTTTAAATTTCATTGAAACTGAGATTTTGTGATCCCTCCAAGAGGCCAGCTCCCTGTACAATGCCAAGGCTAAACAGGCATCGAAGAGTAAATATGCAAGTGGGCTGACCCTACAAAATTGCAAGCAGTTAGCTCACTACACAGCTGGCTAACTTCATGTTAACAGATAGGCAGTCAAGCCTGAAGAAGGCCAAACTTCAAAAATGGCCCTTAAGAGATACAGAAATAATGTCTTCACTGTGAAAAGGGAAATAAGATTTAAGAAAGAGACCTACATAAGAACTGCAATCAACAATAACATTGAGAGAAGAGTGCATCTATCGAAATATATATATATATAGATATAAATATATATAGATGTACTCTTCTCTTAATGTTATTGTGATATATATACACATACATATACACACAAAAACATATATATAAAGCCAGAACTAGGTTAGATCTCAGGAGGTAGTTCTTTTCCCCAAAGGCTAATGGACATAAGAACATAAGAACATAAGAAATAGGAACAGGAGTAGGCCATAGGGCCCCTCGAGCCTGCTCCGCCATTCAATAAGATCATGGCTGATCTGATCATGGACTCAGCTCTACTTCCCCGCCCACTCCCCATAACCCCTTATCCCCTTATCGTTTAAGAAACCGTCTATTTTTGTCTTAAATTTATTCAATGTCCCAGCTTCCACAGCTCTCTGAGGCAGCAAATTCCACAGATTTACAATCCTCTGAAAGAAGAAAATTTCTCCTCATCTCAGTTTTAAATGGGCGGCCCCTTATTCTAAGATCCTGCCGTCTAGTTCTAGTCTCCCCCATCAGTGGAAACAGGTTGCCGGCTCGTGCAGTGAATGCTGATTCACTGAATTCCATCAAGCGAGAGCTGGATCTTTTCTAGCTGTGGCGAAGGTGACCTCATACGAAGGTAGAGGTGGTATGGAATTAATGAGGGCCAGAGTGGTCGCCTGGACTACCTTCCACCGTCTAAGAGTGTTGTTTATCTGTAAAGCATGCACTCCCATGTTCCGCCACCAGAGAGCTCATCCCCTAAGTCCCAAGGGATCTCAGCATCCCTTGGCAGCATTGTATATAAGCCTGTTCCTCACTCTGGAGTGTCTTATTAAAGACTGAGATCACTGTTGCTTTAACCTCCCTGTGTGCAGCCTCATCTGTGTTAAGAATACAATAACTGGCGACAAGAATACGAATCCAACGCAAAGATGCAGCAAACTGTGGGCATCCTGGAGAAGTTCTCGGAGGGTGAGGACTGGGAAGCCTATGTCGAATAGCTCGACCAGTACTTTGTCGCCAACGAGCTGGACGGAGAAGGAAGTGCTGCAAAAAGGAGAGTGGTCCTCCTCACGGTCTACGAGGCACTGACCGACAGCCTCATGAAGAATCTTCTGGCTCTGGTGAAACCCACAGATCAGCCGTATGAGGATCTGTGTACACTGGTTCGGGAGCAACTTAACCCGAGGGAGGGCGTGCTGATGGCGACGTATTGGTTCTACACGTGCCAGCGATCTGAAGGTCAGGAAGTGGCGAGCTAAGGCGACTTGCAGGACAACATGAGTTTGATGGCTACCTGGAGCAAATGCTCAGAGACTTTTTTGTACTGGGCATTGGCTACGAGACCATCCTACGAAAACTTTTGACTGTCGAGACACCGACCCTCAATAAGGCCATTGCGATAGCACAGGTGTTTATGTCCACCAGTTATAAAAGCAAACAATTCTCTCAGCACACAAGTGCTAGCAATGTTCATAAATTAATTGGAACTGTGTTTGTGATCAGAAATGTACAGGGCAGAATCCACGAGTCTGCAACTGCCAGCCGGCCTCAGGTGACCCAGATGACTCAGAGTCCTCAACAAAGAATGAATGCAAGGCAATTCACACCTTGTTGGCGTTGTGGAGACTTCCATTCAGCCTATTCATGCTGCTTCAAAGGGTATGTTTGCAAGAGCTGTGGAACAATGGGGCACCTCCAACAAGCTTGCAAACGAACTGAAAGCTCTGCAAAACCTGCTAACCACCACGTGGCAGAGGAAGATCGTTCCTTGGCAGATCAAAGCAATTTCGAGCCTCAGAGAGAGGAGGCAGATGCTGAAGTACACGGGGTGCACACATTTTTGACGAAATGTCCACCTATAATGCTCAATGTAAAATTGAATGACTTACCCGTAGCCATGGAACTGGACACTGGCACTAGCCAATCCATCATGAATAAAATTATGTTTGAGAGACTGTAGTGCAACAAGGCATTCCGACCAGCCCTGAGCCCCATCCACACGAAACATGAGAACGTACACCAAAGAGCTTATCACTGTCCTGGGCAGCGCCATGGTCAAGGTCACCTATGAGGGCATGGTGCACGAACTGCCACTCTGGATTGTCCTAGGCAATGGCTCGTCACTGCTTGGAAGGAGCTGGCTGGGTAAAATCCGCTGGAACTGGGATGACATCCAAGCACTATCACATGTCGATGAGGCCTTATGTATCCAAGTTCTTAACAAATTTCCTTCGCTTTTTGAGCCGGGCATTGGAAACTTTTCCGGGGCGAAGGTGCGGATCCACTTGGGCCCAGAGGCACGACCCATTCACCACAAGGTGCGAGCGGTACCTCACATGATGAGGGAGAGAGTGGAAATCGAGCTGGACAGGCTGCAATGCGAGGGCATCATCTCCCCAGTGGAATTCAGTGAATGGGCCAGCCCGATTGCTCCAGTACACAAAAGTGATGGCACAGTCAGGATTTGCGGCGATTATAAAGTAACTATTAATCGTTTCTCGCTACAGGACCAATACCCGCTACCGAAGGCAGACGACCTATTTGCGACGCTGGCAGGAGGCAAGACGTTCACCAAGCTCGTTCTGACTTCGGCCGAGATGACGCAGGAGCTGGAGGAGTTTTCGAAGGGCGTCACCTGCATCAACACGCACAAGGGACTGTTCATCTACAACAGATGCCTGTTTGGAATTCGGTCGGCTGCAGCGATCTTCCAGAGAAACATGGAGAGCCTACTCAAGTCGGTACCACACATGGTGGTCTTTCAGGAAGAAAATTTAGTCACGGGTCGGGACACCACCGAGCACCTACAAAACCTGGAGGAGGTTCTCCAGCAACTGGATCGCGTAGGGCTGTAGCTGAAGAGGTCGAAATGCGTCTTCATGGCAACAAAAGTGAAGTTTTTGGGGAGAAAGATCGTGGCGGACGGCATTCGGCCCACAGACACCAAGACAGAGGCTATTGGGAACGCGCCCAGGCCACAGAACGTCACGGAGCTGCGATTGTTCCTGGGACTCCTCAACTATTTTGATAACTTCCTACAGGGGTTAAGCACCCTCTTAGAGCCCCTACATGTGTTATTGCGTAAAGGTGAGAACTGGATGTGGGGAAAAAACCAAGTAATTGCTTTTGAGAAAGTCAGAAACATTTTATGCTCCAACAAGCTGCTTGTATTGTATAACCCGTGTAAAAGACTTGTGCTAGCATGTGACACGTCGTCGTATGGAGTCGGGTGTGTATTACAGCAACCTAACGTTGCGGGGAAAGTTGCAACCTGTCGCCTATGCTTCCAGGAGCTTGTCTAAGGCAGAAAGGGCCTACAGCATGATTGAGAAAGAGGCATTAGCGTGTGTGTTCGGGATAAAGAAAATGCATCAGTACCTGTTTGGCCTCAAATTTGAGCTGGAAACCGATTACAAGCCCCTCACATCCCTGTTCGCTGAAAACAAGGGAATAAATACTAATGCCGCAGCCCGCATACAAAAGTGGGCACTCGCGCTATCAGCGTATAACTATACCATCCGCCACAGGCCAGTCACCGAGAACTGTGCAGATGCTCTCAGTCGGCTACCATTGCCCACCACAGAAGTGAAAATATCGCAGACTGCAAACTTGTTGATGTTGGCACAGCCTGCAGACTTGTTGATGGTGATGGAAGTGTTTGAAAATGATAAATCACCTGTCACGGCCTGCCACATTAGGACTTGGACCAGCCAAGATCCTCTGCTGTCCCGAGTAAAATACTGTGTACTGCATGGGAGCTGGACCAGCATCCCCGTTGAAATGCAAGAGCCAATCAAGCCATTCCAGCGGTGAAAGGACAAGCTGTCCATTCAGGCAGACTGCCTGTTGTAAGGGGTTTTCTCAGGGAGTGTTGTTGTGCCTTGGGTGTCTCTCTCTGGGCTTCTGCCCTCACAGCTTATGCCTGGCCTATGAGATACCCTGAGTGCTGCAAGAGCACCCCTGGAGAGACTGTGTCCACAGCTTATGAAGGGGGTTTTGAGACTCGTGCGTCCCCACAGCTTATGCCTAGCCTGTGAGGCACCTGTGAATGTCAAACACTCCTAACCCCTTCTTCCCTAGCCTGTGACACACAGTTGAGCGTTTTCGAGGCACTCCTAGCTTCCCTTACACTGTTCTGACATAAGACTCACGATCAGGAGATGTAATACAATAGAACTGAGACAAGGTGATTCCAAGAGGAACTTTAGGCTTCCAATTTATTTGACAAGGTGTATCTCAACAAACAGCAATACACCAACAAAACAATCCCCCTAAATCCCACTAAACGGACACAACGAAAATCTTCACACAAGTTTAGCAGTACAACCTCCCACCTTTCCTGGCCTAACTGAGTTGGGAGTTCTGGGGACCAGAGGTTATACTCACTACTGTGCCTTCTGCAGTCTAGTGGTTTGTTTCTTCTATCTTCGGTGTCTTCGGACACTGGCTTTCCTTCAGTGTCGAGAATCTTGCTGGTTGTGGTTGTTGGATGACGAGGGCAGGGAAAAACCACACACACTACGTCAGAAACCCCTTTTTATAGCCAGATTATCCAGTCCGCCTCTCCTGCTAAAGTCGATTCTTCTCATTGGTGGACTTTGTGATTTTGAAAAATGCAGCAGTTTTAGATAATTGCGGGTATTTTTCCACTGATGTTAACCTACTCAAGGTTTGAGTGGGTGTTGATTGCATTGGCCTCCTGTAGCCATTGTGTAGGCCCTTGGGTTGTTTTGGGTTCCCTGGTTTCTAAGGTCTGCATAATTTTCCTTCAATTCAGTTTTTCTAACCTACTCAAGGTTTGAGTAGGTGTTAGTTGGGTTGGCCTCCTGTAGCCATTGTGTAGGTCCTTGGTTTGTTTTGGGTGTTGAATTTACCAATATCTCGCAAAGATTCCAGATACCTTTCCCCTGCAGAGGAGAAGAATCCCTTTCTGGACTTTTAAAATGGAAGGAGAACTTTGGAACACAAATGAATTTTAAAGGGGCAGATGAGGCCTGCAGGGGATAAAAGGGGGTGCATTCATGGAGACTCCCCCCCCCCCAGTGTTTGGACTCATAGGAAAGGGAATTTAATTTGGAACTATCGACCAGAAAGTTTGAAATCCTAAAGTGCACTTGGAAGAAACTACGAACTTTAATCGAATTTGGGATTTTTAAAAGGTGTATGTTGGGTCTGCAAGAAAAGGGGTGGGGTCAATATCTAAAGGGCCAGTTTGGACATTGGAACTAATCAAATTGTCTGGGAACTGTATACCCTCGAAACTTGCCCCTTGAAAACATTAGCATTTAAACAATCAACGATGGAAGAAACATTTATCACCGCATCCGGAGGACCCAAATGTCACATACATATTCCAACACCTTTTCAAAAGGCATAGAAATATCTGGCTCAGGCCAGACTAGCACAATGGAGAGCTCATCAACTTCGAAAAGCCTATTAATGCCAGATTAAAACCACTTAATCAAGTTTCAGTTAGCTGAGCCCAAGAGATTTGATGGGCGATAACGAAGCCTTTTTTGGAATATATCTATCCCCCAGTTTTACAAGGAAAGACCAGCAAGGAGCAGCACGCAGACTAGCAGAACACAGAAAGCAGGACACAGACTCGAACAGCAGAATACAGACTCAAACACAGACAGACACAAGCAGCCGGAGGTGGGGAGTGAAGAAATGGAGTAGTGAAGGAAACTACAAGAAATCATCAAGGACCGACCGAGCACGAGGCCCACGAAATGGAAGGTTGTCAGCAACCAAATTGACAACCCGGGCCACCACAACCAGCGAAACGACCAACCAAAACCAACTCAGCAAAAACCGAAGAATCGACATTTATTTCCACTCTACAATCTACTTCGGAACGACCATCGGGTGAGAAATTACCAAAAGGAACTAACTAAAACTATTCCTAACCAAAGAAAGTGGGTACTTACCCCATACATCCAAAACGCAACTTACGCAACGGACGCACGCCAACCGAAGACTACGCAGTCCGAAGTCCTCTCCTCCGACCGGGGTACGGCTCGCCTAGAAGGCCAAGTGCAGCGAACCCCAAAACCGCGATTCACCGGCAACTGTCAAAAAGGGGATTGGTGAGCATGGCCCCTGAACCCCCAGAGCTATAACTTTGTTAGTTAGGGGAATTGGGGGAGGGAGGCTGGGATAACTTGTGTAAATGTATCTGCATTCTCCTCTTTACCCCATTTAGAGTTTAAGCTGTATTCTTTTCCCCACAGGCTGCAATTTGACATTTTATTCAATGTGTTGTACCCCTCAGTGTGTATTGGTCTGTGTGTGTTATTAAAGGTGTGCCTTTTACTTCTTTTTAAACACAATAAAGCCATACCTGCTTCCTACCTTGAAACCGATTGTCTGTCCAAGTTTGTCACAGTCCCTTCATAATTCCAGTGTCAAGAACCAAGGGTGTGAGAGCAATTCGGAACCGCTCATATAAGGTCAGAAGGGAAAGCTGACCCCCTGCAAACCACCTCTTACAGGGTTCCCTAATTTTCTGAAGATCTGCATAATTTCCTTCCATAGTGTAAACATGGGGAAGACAATAGTCCAATAATGGCTGTGAGTCAGTCCCAGTTTTCGAGCAAGTGCTCTCCCATTGGCTTGAAAGCCCCATGCTTCGGGCTGACTCTGTCTCACCATTGGCCCTCCGGTGTCCTCCCCCGTCCAATCACTGCTCTGCCAAGGTCAAACTGTTATCGGTTTCAATTCACAGCACAGACTGATCCCACAGCCCTTTTCCTTCTGGGTAAAATGAGGGGGTTTTCGTCCTCCCCTACATAATCCCCCATCTGACACAGTCAGACACCACTCGAGTGTGTCAAAGTTCAGGGTGCTGAGAAAAACCTAGGTCTCCCAAATTGCCCAACTTTCCCCAGTTTAACTCTAAACTGATCCCGTCGATATATATCGTAATTCCTTTTAACGCGGTACAAAACACAGAATCCAACAGGTTACAATATACGACAGCAATATACATATATGTACTTAAAGTTACAGCAGCAATTGTACATTGAGTCTCATTTCAGTCTTAATCATAAAACAAAGAAACCTGCCCTGCAAACTCCCCAGGGGCCATGTATGAAACGCAGTCATCCCTGGGAATAACAAAACCGCCTAAGTGTCGCGGTCAAGCTTTGTTTACACGCCTTGAGTGTTTAGCAACGGCTCTCCTGTCTGTGTAGTAGCCTGAGGAACTACTTTCTTTTTCTTTTTCTCCTGAGCTTACAGCTTGTAATTAGCAGATATGCTACAATCAGGAGTTGGCCGATTACTAAGGCATGCGATCCCTCCCGGATCCATGCAGGTATGTCTGCCCGTATCCCCAAATCCCACCATGCTGGGGATTTAATCTGGGCAATCTCTCCTGCTAGAATTTCAGTTTTCTGCTCCATGGTATAAAAATGTTTTTGAGACAAATCCACTGCCTGGAGGAGGGCTGTAAGTTTCTCAGGTAGTGGGGCAATGGGATAGCCAAATTGGGCGACATATTGTTGTAGGTGGCTGAGGTTGTTTTGTACCGTGAGGTGAATCGTGGAAGGTTCAGGGATGGGTGTGATTCTGGTGTGTGCCACTTGAACCTCTGCCCTGGGTTTTAAACAAAAGCTGCTGTACGGTATTGGACACCACCTTCCCGGTCCGTGTTCATACGGTTGGGCACTTGTGGTGACACAATATGTCCCACCGCCTACATATGCTACCCGTGGAGGCACGTGGTTAGGGGCCATTACCTCCATTGTGCAATTGATGGGCTCTGCCCCAGCAATGCTGAATCTGCATTGTGGCCTTGCAAAAGCATTCAAGTGCTGGGGGCACAGGATTACCTGTGCTCCCCTGCTCTGACAACCTGAGAGGTCTGTACCTGTCACAGTGTGCTCCCACATTGTGACATAAGGTGGGACTTCTTGGAATCGAACATGCACCCCTCCACGAATGACTACCACATTCTCCACTCGGTACAGGGGTGCTGGTCGTGGGGACGCCTTACCTTAACACATATACACACAACACAAAGTAACAAAACAGGAAGGGAAAATATATACACCGCCACCCATCCCCGGGTGGCCAGGCTATATCCTGTCACTGTGCAGGCGTCGTCGACCACTCGGCTGACCATACCCTGGGAACCAGGATGCCCTCCGCTGAGGGGCTCGTATCATCCCCCTTAATGAATCTTGTGCTGCCCTCCAAGGCCCTCCCGAGCCCTGGATAATCGGTGGGAGACCCTTGCTAGCACAACAGAGCACCCTCCCTGAAGTCTTTCGCCTTCTCGGTCTGTGGCATGAAGCTAAGTAAACAGGGGACCACGGCGCCCTGGTCTGTGGCACTCTGTCACTCCTCCTTATTGTCAGTGCAGAGTCCCATGTTATGGGCTGCAATGCTATCTCCTCCACCTCTTGGGCTAGCCCCAGCTGATCCACCATCGGAGGTTCAGCTTCCCCCTGGACCTTGCTAATGGTAGAGCATTTCTCCCTACATCTGTTAGTGGGCTGGGAACCTCTACCCAGTGGTGGGATAGCCTTACTGGAGCAGTGAACCAGCCCCGGCTGTAGAGCTTCGGGGCTTGCTGCCTCCTCCGGAGCCTCCAAATCCACTGGGGCCTGTTCTTCCCCCAGTGCCTGATTCCCTTCCCTTGCTCGTCCCCTCTGTTTTTTTACCTCTTTTGGGGTCAAACAATTTACACTGATTAATGTGATACCACTTCACCCGGCGAGGCAATCGAATCGCATAGACCATAGGGCTAGCCTTGTCGACTATGCTGTATGGTCCCATATACAGTGGTTCAAATACCCCGACCCGGGTGAAGCTTCTCACCATCACCTGGTCGCCCACCTCCCAATCATGGTGACTACGGGGTTCCAGCAGCAGCCGATTGGCACGGTGCTGTTTACCCATGTTGTTGGCCGCCTGCCAGTGAATCTGTTGAAGCTGTTCAAACAGATTCCTGACGAAGCGGTCCCGGTTCACCTCTCGAAGCTGCCCTTCGGTGAGAACCGGCGCCAACACATGCACTGGGGTTCTCATAATCCGGCCTGTCATCAGCTCATGGGGTGAGTACCCTGTGCTCCTTGACTGACTGGCCCGGATTCCCATGAGGACCAACGGTAAGACCTCCACCCACTTGTTCGGTGAGTCTCCTGTCTCCTTGCGCAGCCTTTCTATTAGGGTCCGGTTCAGGTGTTCTACGGGGCCTGAGGACTGAGGGTTGTAGGCGACATGCCATTTGGCTCTTATCCCCAGCACCTTTAGGGTGGCCTGCATCACCTGGCCGGTGAAGTGGCTTCCCCGGTCGGACTCCACGATTTGAGGTAGACCCCACTGAGAGAACACCTCCCTCACCAGGATTTTGCAGTCCCCATCGCGGTAGCTGTTCGGCAAAGGGAAGGCTTCCACCCACTTGGAAAACACATCCACCAGGACGAGGCAGTATTTATAACCTCCCTGGGCGGCCGGTAGGGGTCCGATGTAGTCGATCTGGATCGACTTCCATGGTCCCTCTACCCGCCTGACGTGTCCCATAGATGCCTTCCTTTTCTGAGGGTCTGGGTTGTTTGCAGCACAAACCAGACAGCCCGCACAGAAGTTGCGGACGTCTTCCCGGAGGTCTGGCCACCACCCTGCCTTTTCTACCCGTTGCCAGGTAGATTCCGGCCCAGGGTGTCCCGCAACTGGACCCTCATGGGCCAGCTGAAGGAATTCCCTCCGGTGTTGTGGCGGCACTACCCATTTGTCCCCTTTAAACAACATGCCTTCCCGCACAGCAATATCTGCAGCACTGTATGGGCCCTCCGCCTTTTCTCCCTTTTTGATAGCAGCCAAGGCAGCCTTCAGGATCGGATCCTGCATCTGGACTACTTTAAAGTCCGGGGCCGCAGCCGCCCCTACGCTCCCTTGTGTCCCTGGCTTGCTTCTTGCTGCTGCTATCCTGCCTGCCTCGTATGGGTCCCATGGGCGACCTGTACGAGCAGCTTCCCTTGCCAGCAGGTCTGCCTGCTGGTTACCTTCCCCCCGTAGCTCAGTTTTGGAGTGGGCCTTTACCTTATGGATATATACATCCCCGGTTTCTCCCACTGCAGCCACGATCTTTTCTAGCAGGGGTTTGGTCACAAGGGGCTTCCCATCCGCAGAGGTGTACCCCCGGCGTGACCAAATCGCCAGATACTCTGTACACGAATTGCAAGTGAACATGCTGTCCGAGCAAATCGTGTATGGGGTAGGGAATTCCTCGGGGTGTGTGACCACATACATCACCGCCGAGTGTTCCGCCTGCTGGGCGCTCAGGTTGCATGGGAGTTTAAGAACCAAGGCAATTCCTGCCTTGGGATCCCAAACTCCGCAGCCCGTGAGTCTTGTACCCACGGACACTGAACTGGAGCCATCAACGTAGATCTCGCGGCCTGTGGGGTGTATCCCTGCCCGAAATCCAAAGTTAATGTCCCATACCCACTCCACAGAGCATCGATGCGGCTGCCCTGGATAGATTAAATTTGCTGCGAGCCTGGGCTCGCAGAGGCCCTTGACCTTTAAAGTCATTTGGGAGAGGAGGAGGGTCCAGCGAGTGATTCTCGCACTGCTCACTGTCCCATCCTTAATCCTCCCGTCCAATAGCATCTGTGTCGGGGTATGATGGCTGAGGAGTGTAATGGGGGATATTCCGGTAAAGATCTGAGCTCTCTTTACTGCCCAGTGGGTGGCAAGCAAGTGCCTCTCACAATTGGAGTATCCCTTTTCTACCTCCGTGAGGACCCTGGAGGAGTACACCACTGGTCTCAGCTGACCATTTCGCCCCTGGAGCAACACTGCACTTAAGCTGTCACCACTGGCTGCCACCTCCAGGAAGAATTTCTCCCCCCAATCAATTGCCCCTAGGGCTGGTGCTACCTGCAGGTCTCTCTTCAGGCGGACAAATGCTGCCTCACAGCCCTTGTCCCATTCCCACTCGACCCCCTTATGTAGGAGTCTGAGCAGAGGGGCGGCATGGCTGCATAGTCCTCGATGAAGTCCCTACAGTCGCCAGTGATTCCCAGGAAAGACCTTACCCCCGACACATCCCTAGGGACAGGGAGTTCTTGCACTGCCTTTCTTCTAACCTCATCAATGGCCCTTTCTCCTGCCCTTATCGTCAGGCCCAGGAATTTTACCTCTCCTAGACCTATCTGGGCTTTCTTGGGGTTAACTTTAAAACCCCCTTCCTTCAGTAAGACCAGCAGTTCGGCCAGCAGTGGACCGTGTTCCTCACTGCTGTCTGTGAACAACAACAGTTCGTCCACATACTGGACCAGCTGGTGTGGCTGGCTGAAGCCTGTTAAGCAGTTCGCCATGCATTGGTGAAAGATGCTGGGACTATTATGAAAGTCCTGTGGGAGGCAGCTCCATGTATACTGCTGTTCCCGGAAGGTGAATGCAAACTTGTACTGGTCTTCCCTCCGTACAGGGATAGACCAGAACCCGTTGGATATGTCCAACACTGTGAATGTGGTTGCGGATGCAGGGATTTCCCCTATCAGATCCGCAACCGCCGCTACTGTGGGAGCACAAGCTGGGATGTTTTTATTGAGCACCCTATAATCCACCGTAGCCCTCCAAGAATTGTCCGGTTTCCTAACCGGCCAAAGCAGGGAGTTGACATGGGTGGCGATGGGTCTCAAAACACCCTGCTCGACAAGCGAGCTTAAAGCTGTCTCCAAGTCTGCTTCTGCCTCTCGGGGAAAGCCATACTGCTTTTGCGGGCGGGACATGGGATCCCCATCTATTCTAACCTCCACTCCTGTGACTCTCCCACAATTGTGTTTATGGGTGGCAAATGCTGCAAGATTTGCTTGCACATAGGCCCGGTACTCGGCCGGGGTGTTACCGACCAGAACCTCCAGGTCGTAACCCACTTTTGGCTTCATTGTACACAGAGTCCCTTTTCCCTGTTTCTTATCAATAACCATGACTTCTCCCTCTGCTCCCGTGCCCACTGTGCCCCATAGACAGTGATTCCTCAAGTCTACTAGGATCTGGCGAGCGATGATGAAATCAGCCCTCAAGATCCCTTTTCCCACCTGCTCCCAGTTCATCAGGGCGCACTTCCATTGTGTTTGGAGTGCTCCTAAACGAACTGCGAGCGGGACTGAGAAAAACCCAGCCTTCTCATTACCTGTGAACCCAACTAGTTGATACGGCACCCCCGTTTGATAGAGGTGAGGTTGCGGGGTCCTCTGAATGGACTATCGTGCTGGAAGCACCAGTGTCCAAAAGGTAAGTACCCAATACACCCTCAACCTCCATCTTGACCCAGGGTCGTCCCCAGGGGTCGCATTCGAATGGGCACAGGTATGCAGGCTGGGTCTGGGCTAGTCACGGCCTCTGTACTGGCAGGGTTGCTGGTGCTTCCCTGCCTGTTGCCGTGGCTACCTTCCCAGTCCCCTCCAGCGCTGTCTTCACTGCAGCTACTATCTCGTCAAGGGATGGTGAGGAGCTCCCTACATTTCCCCCACTCTGGGCAGCTCCTAAATAACTTCTCCCCCCATATCTCTTTACTGGGCTCCTGCAATCCCTTTTAAAATGCCCAGCTTTCCCGCACCCGTCGCACACTCCCTCCTTATCAGACGAGCGGCCACCCTCCTGGTGCCATTCCCTTTTGGGAATCGAGTTGGGTTTTACTTCATTTACCCGACCTTTGGAGGTTTTCTCCTCCTCCCCTCCTCCATTCCGTTGGACCAGTGCCAGTTGCCTGACCACTGCTTCCTCGGTAAGGTTGGGGTCCCGGGAATCGAACCACAGTTCTGCCCTGGTTTGAGCCGGGGCAAGCAGTTTGCCACCAGCATCCTCAGCCAGCGGCCAGTCTGTACCGCGGAAAGATTCGCCCGGTCAAGGAGCTCCCCACAGGCTGCGTGATATACCACCCACAGCCTGTCCGCAAACGCCTGTGGGGTTTCCCCTGCGAGCTGCCTTGTCCTTTCGACCTGTTCAAAATTACTGCCGTCATCGAAGCCCATAGCCTCAAGGACGGCCCTCTGGACCTCAGCAAATGTACGCTGTCCCCTCCGGCATTCTGCCGGTAGGGCCTGGTACAATTTGCTGTCCAGAGAGAAGAGCAGCAGTTTGGCTGTCTCTTCCTCATCACACCCATTAATTTCCCCTGCCTGCATCACCTCCATGAAGTGGATAGATGGGTCCCCGCTGCGAATGAGTTTGGCCAAATGGGCCACCATGGCCCTGAGTGATTGGACTCCATGGGGAATAATAAAGTCGCTCTCCAGCGCTCCCCGACCTTGGCCACCTGCCTGTGGAGGACCGTACTTGCGCTGCCTGACCGGGCACATCCGCCCTTGTTCAGGATCTTTCTGCGCTGGTCCCTCTACCTCCGGCTGTCCCACCATACCCGGTGCAGCAGACAGTGCCTGGTCGCCTGACCCAGCCCTTAATTGACCCTCGACTGGAGCCTCACTTCCCTGCTGCCGAGTGGGACACATTGGTCCTGCCCCCAGCCCTGGGTATGCTACTACCTGCGTGACCCGCTCCTCCTGGTACCCCACCGGACAAACCACCGGTGCCTCAGGAGGTGGTCGGGCGTTTCTTGCCTTTGGATTCTCCTCTATCCCCCAATACTCTCCTTTGTCCCCTATGGACCCTCCGGGTCCTATCAGGGCGACCATCCCTTTTGCCTGGGATAGAGCGTGGGTGAGAGTTTTAATCCTCTCCTGGCAGGGACCGTGATCTGCAAACTCACTGCTACTGGCCACTTTATAGGCTGCCTGTACATCTTTTAATTTATTCTCTAGTTCCCGAGTTTTCTGGGTGTACCGAGAGTTCTGTTCCCGGAGGGACCCCTCACTACCCTTGGCCTCAGTGACCTGACACTGAAGATAGTCCCGGCTATTTCGGAAGGTCTCCTCCAACTACTGGTTCCTTTGCTGCTCCTCAGCTAATTCGGCCAGCAGTTTGTCCCCAACCACAGCCCGGATAGCAGAGAGCTCCTCTGATTTCTGAAGACTCTGTTCCAAGTCCTTCACCCGCTGGTCGAGCTTTCGGACTTGGCGGGTGAGGCAGATAAGCCAGATGGCCTTTTCCACCCTGTGGTTGTGGTCCTTCCCTGCTGTCCACTGGGCAGCAGCATCCACTGGGCGCTCTGCCCGAGTGAGGGCTTGCACCCAAGGTTTGGTGAGGTTCACCTTGCCAAAAAGGTATGAGGAAATTCTCTCCTCCATTTTAGTTTCCTCTCTTATCACCTCATCTGTTATATTAACATCTCCTGTTTGCTTATGTCCTGCCGCGGTCACCATGTTCTGTAAGGGGTTTTCTCAGGGAGTTTTGTTGTGCCTTGGGTGTCTCTCTCTGGGCTTCTGCCCTCACAGCTTATGCCTGGCCTGTGAGGTACCCTGAGTGCTGCAAAATCCCACTAAACGGACACAACGAAAATCTTTACACAAGTTTAGCAGTACAATGCCCAACCTCCCACCTTTCCTGGCCTAACTGAGTTGGGAGTTCTGGGGACCAGAGGTTATATTCACTACTGTGCCTTCTGCAGTCTAGTGGTTTGTTTTTTCTATCTTCGGTGTCTTCGGACACTGGTTTTCCTTCAGTGTCGAGAATCTTGCTGGTTGTGGTTGTTGGATGACAAGGGCAGGGAAAAACCACACACACTACGTCAGAAACCCCTTTTTATAGCCAGATTATCCAGTCCGCCTCTCCTGCTGAAGTCGATTCTTCTCATTGGTGGACTTTGTGATTTTGAAAAATGCAGCAGTTTTAGATAATTGTGGGTTTTTTTCCACTGATGTTAACCTACTCAAGGTTTGAGTGGGTGTTGATTGCATTAGCCTCCTGTAGCCATTGTATAGGCCCTTGGGTTGTTTTGGGTTCCCTGGTTTCTAAGGTCTGCATAATTTTCCTTCAATTCAGTTTTTCTAACCTACTCAAGGTTTGAGTAGGTGTTAGTTGGGTTGGCCTCCTGTAGCCATTGTGTAGGTCCTTGGTTTATTTTGGGTTCCCTAGTTTTCTGAAGATCTGCATAATTTCCTTCCATAGCGTAAACATGGGGAAGACAATTGTCCGATAATGGTGATGAGTCAGACCCAGTTTTCGAGTAAGTGCTCTCCCATTGGCTTGAAAGCCCCATGCTTCGGGCTGACTCTGTCCCACCATTGGCCCTCCGGTGTCCTCCCCCGTCCAATCACTGCTCTGCCAAGGTCAAACTGTTATCGGTTTCAATTCACAGCACAGACTGATCCCACAGCCCTTTTCCTTCTGGGTAAAATGAGGCGGTTTTCGTCCTCCCCTACACTGTTGTGGGGTAACCGCGTAGTGCTACCAAAAAAGGGCAGGAAGACGTTCATCTCGGATCTCCACAGCACACACCCAGGTATAGTAATGATGAAAGCGATAGCCAGATCCCAGGTGTGGTGGCCCGGTATCGACTCTGACTTCGAGTCCTGTGTACGGCAATGCAGCGTGTGTGCTCAGTTGAGCAACGCGCCCAGAGAGGCACCACTAAGTTTGTGGTCCTGGTCATCCAGACCATGGTCGAGGATCCGTGTCGACTATGCGGTCCCGTTTCTCGGTTAAAATGCTCCTGGTGCTGGTGGATGCTTTTTCAAAATGGATTGAATATGAAAAAATATCGGGAAGCACCGCCACCGCCACCATTGAAAGCCTGAGGGCCATATTTGCCACCCACGACCTGCCTGACATACAGGTCAGTGACAACGGGCCATGTTTCACCAATGCCGAATTTAAAGAATTCATGATCCGCAATGGGATCAAACATGTCACCTCGGCCCTGTTTTAACCAGCCTCCAATGGGCAGGCAGAGCGAGCAGTACAAACAATAAAACAGAGCCTTAAACGAGTCACAGAAGACTCACTCCAAATCCGCCTGTCTCGAGTACTGTTCAGCTACCACACGAGACCCCACACGTTCAAAGGGGTGCCCCTGGCTGAGCTACTCATGAAAAGGACACTTAAAACCAGACTCTCGCTGGTTCACCCCAACCTGCATGATCAGGTAGAGAGCAGGCAGCAGCAACAAAATGTAAACGATGGTCGCGCCACTGTGTCACGGGAAATTAATCTGAATGACCCTGTGTATGTGTTAAATTATGGACATAGTCCCAAGTGGATCGTGGGCACGATGATAGCTAAAGAAAGGAATAGGGTGTTTGCAGTCAAACTAGACAATGGACAAATTTGCAGAAAGCAGCTGGACCAAACAAGGCTGTGGTTGACAGACTGCTCTGAACAACCCACAGCAGACACCATCTTTTTCGAGCCCACAGCACACACCCAAAGGATCAACCACACCACGCCGGACCAGGAAATCGAATCCATCATGCCCAACAGCCCAGCAAGGCCAGGCTCACCCAGCAGCCCTGCAGGGCCAACAACATGCCAGCCTAGCGAGGGCACAGCCAACACACCAGAACAAATATTTGTACCGAGGCAGTCCACCAGGGAATGAAAGGCTCCCGACCGCCTCACCTTGTAAATAGTTTTAACTTTGATTTTGCGGGGGAGTGATGATGTGTATCTGTAAAGCATGCACTCCCATGTTCCGCCACCAGGGAGCTCATCCCCTGAAGTCCCAAGGGATCCCAGCATCCCTTGGGAGCACTGTATATAAGAACATAAGAACATAAGAATTCGGAACAGGAGTAGGCCATCTAGCCCCTCGAGCCTGCTCCACCATTCAACAAGATCATGGCTGATCTGGCCGTGGACTCAGCTCCACTTACCCGCCTGCTCCCCGTAACCCTTAATTCCCTTATTGGTTAAAAATCTATCTTCTGTGACTTGAATACATTCAATGAGCTTCCCTCAACTGCTTCCTTGGGCAGAGAATTCCACAGATTCACAACCCTCTGGGAGAAGAAATTCCTTCTCAACTCGGTTTTAAATTGGCTCCCCCGTATTTCGAGGCTGTGCCCCCTAGTTCTAGTCTCCCCGACCAATGGAAACAACCTCTCTGCCTTTATCTTGTCTATCCCTTTCATTATTTTAAATGTTTCTATAAGATCACCCCTCATCCTTCTGAACTCCAACGAGTAAAGACCCAGTCTACTCAATCTATCATCATAAGGTAACTCCCTCATCTCCGGAATCAGCCTAATGAATCGTCTCTATACCCACTCCAAAGCTAATATATCCTTCCTTAAGAAAGGTGAGCAAAACTGCACGCAGTACTCCAGGTGCGGCCTCACCAATACCCTGTACAGTTGCAGCAGGACCTCCCTGCTTTTTTACTCCATCCCACTCACAATGAAGGCCAACATTCCATTCGCCTTCCTGATTATCTGCTGCACCTGCAAACTACCTTTTTGGGTTTCATGCACAAGGACTCCAAAAGAGTTTCATGCACAAGAACCCCCAGATCCCTCTGCACCGTAGCATGTTGTAATTTCTCCCCATTCAAATAATATTCCCTTTTACTGTTTTTTTTCCCAAGGTGGATGACCTCACATTTTCCGACATTGTATTCCATCTGCCAAACCTTAGCCCATTCGCTTAACCTATCTAAATCTCTTTGCAGCCTCTCTGTGTCCTCTACCCGCTTTCCCACTAATTTTTGTGTCATCTGCAAATTTTGTTACACTACACTCTGTCCCCTCTTCCAGGTCATCTATGTATATTGTAAACAGTTGTGATTCCAGCACCAATCCCTGTGGCACACCACTAACCACCGATTTCCAACCCGAAAAGGACCCATTTATCCCGACTCTCTGCTTTCTGTTAGCCAGCCAATTCTCTATCCATGTTAATACATTTCCTCTGATTCCGCGTACCTTTATCTTCTGCAGTAACCTTTTGTGTGGCACCTTATCGAATGCCTTTTGGAAATCTAAATACACCACATCCATCGGTACACCTCTATCCACCATGTTCGTTATATCCTCAAGGAATTCCAGTAAATTAGTTAAACATGATTTCCCCTTCATGAATCCATGTTGCGTCTGCTTGATTGCACTATTCCTATCTAGATGTCCCGCTATTTCTTCCTTAATGATAGCTTCAAGCATTTTCCCCACTATAGATGTTAAACTAACCGGCCTATAGTTACCTGCCTTGTGTCTGCCCCCTTTTTTAGACAGAGGCGTTACATTAGCTGCTTTCCAATCCGCTGGTACCCTAAGGCCTGTTCCTCACTTAAAGACTGAGGTCACTGTTACTTTAACTTCCTTGTGTGCAGCCTCATCTGTGTTAGGAACACAATAAATAGAGTAAAATTTCACCCAGCATTTTAAGCTAAAACAACGGGTGGGATTGGAGCGTGGGGGTAGTTAAATTGTTAAAAATGGGATCCTGACCTGATCCCGCCTCCAACCCACCCTTTCCGGTTTTAACGGAGGTGGTACTGGGTTGGGCGACCACCCCACTCCCAGTGGCGGTACATTCATTTAAATATTATAATGAGGCTGGAAGGCTCATTTTTAACCCCAAGGCGGGGACTGCTGGATCCAGGAGGTAACTGGCTCTATATCTACCTATTGGATCTACCTTCCATAACCACTGCCCGTGAACTTGCAAATCAGGCTGTGTCAATAAAGTCGGCAGAGCCTGTGGAAAACCCGGCCTCTGAGTTTCCCACCCACCCAATCCGCTTTTCACCAGAAAATTCTGGCCTTCAAATTTTTTGGGCTCAATTTTCGCCATCATTCTGCGCTGTTTTTGTGGCTGTTTTCTTTTTGAGCAAGCTAAAATCTGCAAGTTTTTCCAAAGTTTCTGCACCATTGTGAACTAGTTGCGGCCGATTTTTTTAGTTCCTGATTTTTTTGATGTCACTGGGGGCGGAACCTGCCGGCTGCACCATTTTTGGCCATTTAAGCACGTTTTGCCAATGAAGATTTTTTTTTAAATGGCGCAGTGCACTGTTCTGAAAAACCTTATGTGAACTAAAGAAAATGGACACAGAAAAGACGCCATTGTTTTAGCGGAGCTGAGTTAGGTTTTGGAGGGAGGTGTTATGTCTTTAGATGCTCTGACTCCACGAGGCAATGTGTTGTACTTGAACTGTAGTGACCTTAGTCCTTTACTGATAACTCCAGAGTGAGGATCACACCTGGTGGCCTGCCTTTTATACTAGGCCTGGCACACCTGTACAGGTAACATAGAAAAAACATAGAAACATAGAAAATAGGTGCAGGAGCAGGCCATTCGGCCCTTCGAGCCTGCATCGCCATTAATATGATCATGGTTGATTGTGCAACCTCAGTACCCCACCCCTGCCTTCTCGCCTTACCCCCGATCCCTTTAGCCGTAAGGGCCACATCTAACTCCTTTTTGAAAATGTCCAACGAACTGGACGCAACAACTTTCTATGCAGTGAATTCCACAGGTTCACAACTCTCTGGGTAACAAAATTTCACCTCATCTCGGTCTTACCCCTTATCCTTAGACTGTTACCCCTGGTTCTGGACTTCCCCAACATCGGGAACATTCTTCTTGCATCTAACCTCTCCATCCCGTCAGAATTTTATAAGTTTCTATGAAATCCCCTCTCATTCTTCTAAATTCCAGTGAAGATAAGCCTAGTCGATCCAGTCTTTCTTCAATTGTCAGTCCTGCCATCCCGGGAATCAGTCTGGTGAACCTTCGCTGCACTCCCTCAATAGCAAGAACGTCCGTCCTCAGATTAGGAGACCAAAACTGCACACAATACTCAAGGTGTGGTCTCACCAAGGCCCTGTACAACTGCAGTAAGACCTCCTTGCTCCTATACTCAAATCTCCTCGCTATGAAGGCCAGCATGCCATTTGTTTTCTTTCCTGCCTGCTGTACCTGCATGCCTACCTTCAATGACTGATGTACCATGACACCCAGGTCTCGTTGCACCTCCCCTTTTACTAATCTGCCACCAATCTGATTTCCTGTTTTTGCCACGAAAGTGGATAACCTCACATTTATCCACATTATACTGCATCTGCCATGCATTTTCCCATTCACCCATTCTGTCCAAGTCTTCCTGCAACCTCTTAGCATCCTCCTCGCAGCTCGCACTGCTACCCAGCTTAGTGTCATCTGAAAACTTGGACACATTACCCTAAATTCCTTTGTCTAAATCCTTCATGTATATTGTAAATAGCTGGGGTCCCAGCACTGAACCCTGCAGCACCCCATGAGTCACTGCCTGCCATTCTGAAAAGGACCCGTCGATTCCCATTCTTTCTTTCCTGTCTGCCAACCAGTTCTCTATCCGTGTCAATACATTATCCCCAATATCATATGCCTAAATTTTGCACACTAATCACTTGTGTGGGACATTGTCAAAAGCCAAATACATCACATCCACTGGTTCTCTCTTCTCCACTCTACTCGTTACATCCTCAAAAAACTCTAGAAATTTTGTCAAGCATGATTTCCCTTTCATAAATCCATGCTGACTTGAACCCTTACTGTCACTGCTTTCCAAATACGCTGCTATTACATTTTTAATAACTGATTCCAGCATTTTCCCCACCATCGATGTCAGGCTAACCAGTCTATAATTCCCTGTTTTCTCTCTCCTTCCTTTTTTAAAAAGTGGGGTTAACATTAGCTACTCTCCAATCCATAGGAACTGAACCAGAATCCATGGAATGTTGGAAAATGACCACCAATGCATCCACTATTTCTAGCGCCACTTCCCTAAGTATATAAGGACAGGCACAGCACGCGCGCACAGGCATAGGCGGGCAAGCCAGGCGGGCAGGCCGCGCGCAGGCACAGGCGGGCAGGCCGCGCGCTGATACAGGCGCGCAGGCTGCGTGCAGGCACAGACAACACGCACACGTAGACAACACGCGCACACATACAAACATACGCACACATACAGACAGACACAACACACGCATACAGACACAACACACGCATGTACAGACAGACGACACACACATGTACAGTCAGACACAACACACACACGTACAGTCAGACACACAGTGTGCAGCAGGGAGAGGGTTCAGGTTTTAGGTGGGTTAAAATCAGTGACAAACAGTGGGGTTTTACATAGGCTTTTAAAAGCACTTGTTCGGCATGCAACATTCAATCTACAAGTCTCCCACTACGGTGCCCTCTGGTAGCACACCTTGTAATAGTAAAGCAGTAACCATGTAGGATACATGACATCACTCTCCCCCAAGCCTTTAGTGCAAATCACCTCTGCATTGACTGTGCTCTGGGCTTAGCTCCATCTGCTTGACCCTTGGTGGGTCATTTCCATCTTGGGTGAGTGGATGGTGTTTCGTTGGCTGTAGAGTGCTGGTGGTTTCTGTTTGTGTGTCCATGACCACTCCATTCTCTACCCCCTGCCCCCCCACCCCCCCCCCCCCCACATACAGATGGTGCCATTGGCTCATTACATTCACATACATTCAAGTCCGAAAAAACATTTGCATTTACAGTATTGCATTCGTGGTACATGCTTGGAATATTCTTGGAGTCAGTGCTGGGGTCAGCGCCGGAACATGAGGACAAACTAGTGCCAGGACTGCTGGATGGTGTCCAGGTAGTCTGGTGGCGACGCGGTGCCCAGAGCTGACAGTGGAAACCTGGTTAGCTCAGGTTACCTGCTCTCGGTTCCTTGCATCAGGCAGGTTCACAGATGCCTGTGACCTCCCTGTCCTCTCCTAGTGCCCTGGGTTGCTGCTGCTCCCTGAGGAGCAGTCATCTAGCAGTGCACAGGGAACTGCTGACTCGCTTGCCTGGGCGTTGTTTGGTTTGGGATCCTGGCTGGTCCCGGTCCCATTTGCCTTAGCACAGTTTGCTCTTTAAGGCTCATGGTGGTTGGTGCCATCGGGTGCCTGAGAGTTGGAGCCGATCAGGGGCAGGGTACGATACCGGCACTGTTGAGCTCCTGAGATCGCTTGCTCTGTAGCTTGTATGTATTGGCTGCTTGTGGCCACACTCCATGGTGCATAACTCTGGTCCCAGGGACACAGGCTGCTACATTGGGTAGCTCGCTGGACCTGTATGCTCCCGATGGGTGTCTGCCCACTGCATTGACTGAATGCAGTTAAAATCCTACATCGCACAACATAAATAACCGGTAGCTCCAATCACGATCGCCCGACTTTTCTTTGCTTATTGCATGTACACAACTCTGATCATCAATTGCACATTTTACATCTAACTCACAGTTGCTCTTACATTGATTGAGAATGTGGAACTGTCCCTTTAAGTGTGGTGGGTTGCAGGCCTCCTTTAAGAGAGCCTTGCTTTCTTTACCCCAATCCTCTTCTCTGTTTGGTGCCACGTGTTGCTCCATCAGCGCCTCACCTCGTGGTTTGGACGCCATCTTTCCCTCATCCACGATGTCGACTGCGGTGATCTTCTTCTTGCTGGGTTCTGCCACCGAAGCTGGGAAGTCGCCTTTAGATCCGATTTTCTTCCTCCGGAGTCCTGCAACTGGAGCCTGGAAGGTGCGTTCGGGGCGTCTCAGCTGGATCATCTCCGCTCAGTCGTGCTTGGCGGTCTGTGCCTCGGGTGATGTGCTGGTTTGCTCTCTGGTGCCGGGTCCACCCTCAGATGAGGGCTTGCTTTGCCTCTGAGCGCAGAGGATATCGATCACTGGAGGGATGAAATCTTCCCAACTGCAATGGATCTTCTCCATCCAACTTCTTCTGAGTAGCATTGGTTCATCACCTGAAACAATCCACAGAGGTAAATTGTGCTCCGTGCCATCATAGAGTACCTTTACATCCGCGCTACCAACGACTGGGATAAGTTCATTGGTGTAGGTGCACAGCTTTGCCTGAACCAGGCAAACTTGGGTCGTTAAGTTTGATTGTCCCATAGCCTCTCAAAGGCTTCTTGTTTCATTACTGACTGGCTCGCCCCCGTGTCCACTTCCATGAAGACTGGAATGCCATTTATCTCGACTTCCATCCTCAACGGGGAACACTCGTTGGCACAGGTAAACATGCCATATACCTCATCGTAGGGCTGAGCTGACTCTCTGACTATCATTTCATAATCCGTGCTGGAATCATGGCCATCTGCAGATTCTTTATCAAAACAGTGAGTCATATTTCTTTTACACATTCGCTGGAGGTGGCCCTTTGTGCTGCAGCCTTTACATACATAGTCTTTAAAGCGGCACTGGTGAGCCCTGTGATTCCCTCCGCAACGCCAGCATGGAGCTACTCGGTTAGCCCCCCTCGGCGGACTCTGAGTTAAGGCACTCAGGGGCCTGTTGTCTCTTCCATGAGAGGGTTCACATTCTCCAGTCCAGCCTCTAAAAGGTGCCACTCTGCACACAGTACTTGCTGGGTTTGAGTCCTGAGGATGAGTCATCTGCCTAGAGCCGCAGGTTGAGGTCATGAATGCCTAGCTCACGGAAATGGCCTTCTGCAGTGTCACTGTGGTATCTGCAGTCAGTAACTTATGAAGAAGGCCCTCATGGCCGATTCCAATGACAAAGATATCCCGCAGCGCTTCGGTGAAGGGGTCGCCAAAATCACATGGTGCCATCAGCCTCCTGACGTCTGCAGCATATTGCGCGATTTCCTGGCCTTCGGGCTGTCAGTGGGTGGAAAACCGATGTCTGGCTGTGAGGATGCTCTCTTTGGGCTTGAGCTGGTCTTGGATCAGCGTTACAAGCTCCTTGTATGTCTTGGTCATTGTCTTCGCTGGTGCCAGCAAGTCCCTGACGAGGCCATAGACAGTGGACCCACAACTGGTTAGCAGCATAGCTCTGCGCTTATCAGCCAGTGTGGCCAGATTGTCGCCTGCCAGGTGGTTTGCCATGAAAAAATGGTCGAGCCTCTCCACAAAGGTGTCCCAATCATCACCATTGGTGAACTGCTGCAACGTACCAAGGGTAGCCATTTTCGGTGAAGGTACATAATCTCGTCGCCAATTGTTATGTCTTTAGATGCTCTGATAATGACTCCACGAGGCAGTGTGTTGTACTTGAACTGTAGTGACCTTAGTCCTTTATTGATAACTCCAGAGTGAGGATCACACCTGATGGCCTGCCTTTTATACTAGGCCTGGCACACCTGTACAGGTAAATTACAAGTCTCCCACTGCTGTGCCCTCTGGTGGCACACCTTGTAATAGTACAATCAGAAACCATGTAGGATACATGACAGGAGGGAAGAAAACATTAATTTCATACACAACTGCATGATACATGTTTCTTTTTGCAGAGGGAAAAGAGAAACTAAAATTATTCAAGTTGTAAACAGAAATAGTGACTTGAAGTTCCACCGCACCACCGAACCTCTGCTCACTGGGCTCAAGGCATACAGGATCGGAGCGTCGGCCGGCAGGATCGCACCCTTGGCCAGACACAGGAGCTCGGCGCTCAGCTTCAAAAGAAGCCCTGAATGGGAGTGGCATCGGCCTGGGATAGGCATGGCACCGGCACCGAGGGCAGGGGGCCTTTCGGCCTGGGATAGGTATGGCACCAGCACCGGGGGCAGGGGGCCTTTCGACCCGGTTAGGCATGGCACCAGCACCGGGGGCAGGGGGCCTTTCGACCTGGGATAGGCATGGCACCAGCACCAGGGGCAGGGGGTCTTGCGGCCCGGGATAGACATGGCACCAGCACCAGGGGCAGGGGGCCTTGCGGCCTGGGATAGGCATGGCACCAGCACCGAGGGCGGCGGGGCCTTTCGACCTGGGATAGGCATGGCACTAGCACCGGGGGCAGGGGGCCTTGCGGCCCGGGATAGGCATGGCACCGGCACCGAGGGCGGCGGGGCCGTTCGAC
This sequence comes from Pristiophorus japonicus, assembly GCF_044704955.1. Taxonomy (NCBI): domain Eukaryota; kingdom Metazoa; phylum Chordata; class Chondrichthyes; family Pristiophoridae; genus Pristiophorus; species Pristiophorus japonicus. The sequence goes on along the minus strand of NC_091979.1, from coordinate 50,204,957 downwards.
CTGGGATAGGCATGGCACCAGCACCGGGGGCAGGGGGCCTTGCGGCCTGGGATAGGCATGGCACCAGCATCAGGGGCAGGGGGCCTTGCGGCCCGGGATAGACATGGCACCAGCACCGGGGGCAGGGAGCCTTTCAACCTGGGATAGGCATGGCACCAGCACCGGGGGCAGGGGGCCTTTCAACCCGGGATAGGCATGGCACCAGCACCGGGGGCAGGGAACCTTTCGAACCGGGATAGACATGGCACCAGCACCGGGGGCAGGGGGCCTTGCGGCCCGGGATAGGAGCGGCACAGGGGGCAGGGGGTGTTTCGGCCCGGGATAAGAGCAGCACCGGGGCTCTATAATTGTTTATGCCTTGTGTATGTTTCACTTTCCAGCCTCAGACCATCAGTGTGCCCCTCGTTACCCTGGCAACCTCAGTTTTTTGGCGCAGACCTTAAGCTCCACCCACAGAGCTTAAGGACAATCTGTGCCACGCCAAATTATTACAGCGAAATTTGCAACTTTTCTTTTGGTGCAGTCGGCCACTAAAAAATCGGACATACCTCTACAACTGCGCCAAAAATCGGCCATGTGGAAAATTTTCCCCCAAATGTTTATCTGTTATTTCGCCTCTACCAGGAGATCACATGGCCTTCGAGTGGGGTGGAGAATGTATATATCGTGTTGCACAAGGTATCGCAGTTGTGTGGAACTGGCTGGATGGATCAGGGGGTCTTTTCCCATCCATCTTTGTTGGTATATATATAAATATATAAAATATATATGTATATCCATTGAAGATGTCGCATTACCTAATATCACAAGCTGTACATGCCCCAAAACTGGGAACTTTTAAACAGCATATAGTTTTTGCCTATTGGAATTTATTATTGTATATTATCCTTCCTGACATTGCAGGATAAATAATGTTATCTCTACCCATGCACTATTGTTTCAATAGCATAAACCAAATATTAAAAAACTCCTAAATAATGACATTTGTTGTCCTCAAGGCTGAGTCTATGTTGTTCTAACTATTAGCCCGTCTTGTTACTCAGATTGCCCATTGAAGTCTGCATGGGTGTAGCTGGAATAAAGACATGTACACATTCATGTACATATTTATTTTAAAAGCAACAAAATGAAGTTGATCAGTGTTAATCGTGTAATGTCCTTACACACTACTATAAATTCACACGAGGCACATTCTGCAGACAAGGTCACTCTGTGACCTGTACCTTTATTCACACGACTAAGAAGTGATGACCCTGCGTGGGACCTCCCTTTATATACCTGGATGACCAGATGAGGAGTGTCTCCCACAAGTTCACCCCCTGTGGTCAAGATGTGCATTTCTTAGGTGTATACAGTATGCAGTGTTGTTATGAAGATTACAGTTACATGAAGGTTACATACATGACATCACCTCCCCTCCCCCAACGTCTTATGGGGTCAAAGATTAAGTCTTTCAGGCGGTCAACGCTCTCTTGTGGAGCGCCGCAGTTGGGGTTCTGGTTGTTGAGCCTTGGCATGCGTCTCTGTCAAGTGTAGTGATTCCGGCTTGTCCGGGCTGGCCGCAGGGACTGTACATGCTGCTGAATGTTCTTGTTGCTCGTTCACTGGCGGTGGTGTGAGCACCATCTCATGCTCTTCCTCAGGTTCCTCAGTGTCCAAGCTGAACCTTTTTTTTAACTTGGTCCAGATGCTTGTGGCATATCTGTCCATTGGTAAGTCTGACACTATGACCCTATTCCTCTCTTTGCCAATTACAATATCCTCAAGCAACTTGAGCCCCAAAGCGTGATTAAGAATAAATATAGGGTCATCGATTTCTATACATCTCCCCTTTGAGTTACGGTCATGGCACTCATTTTGGGACTGGCGCTTGCCCTCAACAATGTCTGACAGGGCTGGATGAATGAGGGATAGCCGAGTTTTAAGCGTACGTTTCATGAGTAGATCCGCGGACGGGACTCCCATGAGCGAATGCGGTCGGGACCTATAGGCCAGCAGGAGGCGCGATAGGCAGCATTGAAGGGAGGGTCCTTGAATCTGGAGCATGCCCTGTTTTATGATTTGGACCGCACGTTCTGCCTGGTCATTGGAAGCCGGCTTGAACGGTGCCGTGCTGACATGTTTGATGCCATTAACCAACATGAACTCCTGGAATTCATAGTTAGTGAAACACGGGCCGTTGTCACTAACCAGGATGGCTGGCAAGCCGTGGGTCGCAAAGGCCGCAAGCAGACTCTCCACTGTGGTGGATGTCATGCATGAATTCAATATGATGCACTCGATCCATTTCAAGTATGCATCAACAACAATGAGGAATATTTTTCCCATGAACGGGCCCGCGTAGTCTACGTGAATACGTGACCATGGCCTGGTGGGCCAGGGCCACGGGCTGAGTGGGGCCTCCCTGGGGGCATTGCCCAGCTGGGCACACGTTGTGCACCTGCGAACACAGTGTTCCAGGTCTGAGTCAATTCCCGGCCACCATACATGTGACCGGGCAATGGTCTTCATTAGCACGATGCCTGGGTGCTCGCTGTGGCGTCCCTAATGAATGCATGACTACCTTCCCTTCTGGGGCTGCCCCATAGTAGGCAGTCGGCTTGAATGGAGAGCTCATCCATCCATCTGTGAAACGGTCTGACCTCCTTGGGCTATGCTCCGTGTGCGGGCGCCCAATCCCCAGTCAGGACACATTTCTTAATCAAGGATAGGAGGGGATCTCTGTTGGTCCAGATTTTGATCTGGCGGGCTGTAATGGGGGAGCCTGCGCTGTCAAAAGCTTCAATGGCCATGACCATCTCAGTGCTTTGCTCCGCTGCCCCTCAGTAGTGACCAGTGGAAGCCTGCTGAGCGTGTCAGCGTAAATTTCGGTGCCTGGCCGGTGCCGTATGGTGTAGTCATACACAGCCAGTGTGAGAGCCCATTGCTGTATGCGAGCTGACGCATTGGCATTGACAGCTTTGTTGTCTGACAACAGGAATGTTAATGGCTTGTGGTCCGTTTCTAACTCGAACCTTATGCCAAAAAGGTACTGATGCATCTTTTTCATCCCGTAGACACATGCGAATGCTTCCTTTTCAACCAGCCAATTTCCCCTTTCTGCTTGGGAGAGCGACCTGGAGGCATAAGCCACAGGTTGGAGTTGGCCCTTATCATTACTCTGCTGCAACACGCACCCAACCCCATAGGATGATGCATCACATGTCAAAACCAATTTCTTACAGGGGTTGTACAGAGTCAACAGCTTACTAGAACAAAGCAGGTTCTGCGCCCGATTGAAAACCCGTTCTTGACAGTCTCCCCAAAACCAATCGCAATCCTTACGCAGGAGCATGTGTAGCGGCTCCAACAATGTGCTTAACTTCAGCAGAAAGTTCCTGAAATAGTTCAAGAGTCCCAGGAATGAATGCAACTCCGATGTGTTGCCGGGCCTGGGCATACGACAAATTGCTTCTGTTTTGGATTCGGTAGGCCGGATCCCATCTGCGGCAATCCTCCTGTCCAAAAACTCGACCTCTGGGGCCAAAAACAAACACTTAGACTTCTTTAGTCGCAGGCCTACCCGGTCCAGTCGGCGTAGCACCTCCTCCAGGCTGTGGAGGTGCTCCTCGATGTCTCGACGCGTGATAAGGATGTCGTCCTGAAATACGATTGTTCCAGGGATGGATTTGAGCAGGCTTTCCATGTTCCTTTGAAAGACAGCGGCCGCTGATCGAATGCCAAACAGACACCTGTTGTAGACAAACAGCCCCTTGTGCGTGGTGATGGTGGTCAGTAGTTTGGATTCTTCGGCCAGTTCCTGGGTCATGTAGGCCGAAGTGAGGTGCAACTTAGTGAACAGCTTGCCGCCTGCCAGCGTGGCAAAGAGATCCTACGCTCTCGGAAGCGGGTATTGGTCTTGTAGTGACACTTGGTTGATAGTGGCCTTGTAGTCGCCACAGATCCTGACCGAGCCATCCGTTTTTAGGACAGGGATGATGGGGCTTGCCCAGTCGCTGAATTCAACGGGCGAAATAATGCCCTCTCTTAGCAACCTGTCCAACTCACTTTCAATTTTCTCCCGCATCACATACGGCACAGCTCTGGCTTTATGGTGCACTGGTCTGGCGTCCGGGGTGATGCGTATCACTACTTTGGTACCTTTGAAAGTCCCGACACCAGGTCGAAATAGTGACTTAAATTTCTGTAGGACCTGTGAGATGAACTTTACTCCACAGATGAAATGGCGTGCACATCCTCCCATTTCCAGTTCATCTCGGCTAGTCAGCAGCTCCCCAAAAGCGCGGGACCATTTCCCGGGTCGATCCAGAGTGGCAGACGGTTCTCTGATCCATTATGTGTGACCACCAACATTGCACTGCCTAGCACTGGGATGATCTCTTTGGTGTACGTCCGTAGTTGCGTGTCAATGCGTTCTAGTTTGGGTCTGCTAGCTCTGAATGGCCATAGTTTCTCGAATTGTTGGACACTCATAAGTGACTGGCTTGCCCCTGTATCCAGCTCCATGCATACCGGGATGCCGTTTAATAGAACTTTCATCATCATAGGTGGCGTTTTGGTATATGAGCTGTGGATGTTTGCCACATGAACCCGCTGAACTTCAGCGTCCATTGCTTTGTCCCAAGTATCAACCTGCCTTGCAGACCCCTCTTCTGGTTCATCTGCCTCATAAATTAGTCTCGCTGCGGGCTTCCTGCACATTCTGGCTACATGTCCACTGAAGTTACAATTTCTACAGATAAATTGTTGAAACCTACAGGTTTTTGCAGCATGTCTGACCCCGCACCTCCAGCATGAGCTGAGATCGTTGTGAACCAAAGGGCTGTTACCAGGCATTCCTCTCTGATTGTCTCTTTGATTACTCTTGAGCACTCTGTTAATGGGTGTCAATGGCCCCATCCCGGGACGCATTGTCCACCGTGATGGCATAAATGTCCGTTCAACCTGCCATTGTCTCTGTTGAGGACTTACTCTAGAGTCTGTTGCTGCCTGGGTTGTGTCGAATTGCCCTTGCCTGCCTGCGGGGTTCTGAGTCGCGTTTACAATGTTAACTCCCTGATCCATCGCCACGTTGGAAGCAGAATTGTGCGTGTATATTATCTTGGTTTCCTCCTCCCTGCCATGAAAGTTTGAGCCATCAACGCCGCCACTTCCAAGGTCAAGTCCTTGGTCTCAATTAGCTTTCTGAAAATCCCAGCATGATCAATGCCCTCAATAAAGAAATCCCTTAACATCTCCCCGCTGCAGGCGTCAGTGAACTTACAGAGGCTGGCCAAGCGCCGAAGGTCTGCAACGAAGTCCGGTTTGCTCTGTCCTTCCCGACGTTGGTGTGTATAGAATCGGTGTCGGGCCATGTGTATACTGCTCGCCGATTTGAGGTGCTCACCGATCAGTTTGCTGAGCTCTTCAAAGGTTTTGTCCGCCGGCTTCTCGGGTGCAAGCAGGTCTTTCATCAGCACGTACGTCTTAGGTCCACAACTGGTCAGTAGATGCGCCCTTCGCTTCTCAGCCGCTGCATCTCCCAACCAGTCCTTCGTGACAAAGCTCTGCTGAAGCCTCTCAACGAAATTGTCCCAGTCCTCACCAACACAATACCGTTCCTCTGTGCTACCGGTGGCCACTCTCATGAGTCGTTGATTCCCGTTTCTCGTCACCAAATGTAATGTCCTTACACACTACTATAACTTCACATGAGGCACATTCTGCAGACAAGGTCACTCTGTGACCTGTACCTTTATTCACACGACCAAGAAGTGATGACCCTGTGTGGGACCTCCCTTTATATACATGGATGACCAGGTGAGGAGTGTCTCCCACAAGTTCACCCCCTGTGGTCAAGGTGTGCATTTCTTAGTTGTATACAGTATGCAGTGTTGTTATGAAGGTTGCAGTTACATGAAGGTTACATACATGACAAATCACAAAGCAAGTCTCCATTCGTTTAGTTATGGAATGCCGGAATCAAGAAAATACTTGCACAAAACTGCATGTTATAATCTATCTTTGGATTTGTATGAAGAAATTAATGGTATAAACATTACCTAATACAGTGAGCATTCTCTTATCACAGATTTCGATATCAATTCTCAGTTGTGGATTATCATATTTTGCTTCTGGTTCTTTGCACTTGTGCCAGGAGCATCACAAAATGATTTAAATTAGCTGAGATCAGCTCCTTGTGCAATAGGTACGCATAGCAGTTTAACATTAAAGCCTACATATAGAGCATTGATAGCTGACAAGGAAAGCCTTGGTATTTATGAAAACCAAGAAACAAAAGAACATTCGACTTATTCCAATTTGTTGTATATCCCGAGATAAATATACGGCAATTAATCAGCTCTGTTACAGATTGCTTATTTTTTTACTTTTCATCTACAATTTTCTCTTCTTCTCTCCTTGCCCAAAGCTGTTGACGCCTTGCTGGGCTGTGATTCTACAGGTAACATCTGGCACCTTGCCCAAGTATCCATTAGTCATGGGTGAGCGTTGACAATGCGCTGGCAACTACAGAAGGCGTCGACACAAAGCATGATCCTGACCTCATCGCGGCTGAATTCTAATAGTAAGGGTACTAATTACGAGGAAATACTGGAGAGACTTAGGGGGAGAAATTCGGTTGGTTAGCCATTCACGTTAGCGCCCCCGAAGGGGCACTAAACGCCTGCCGCCCGAGCGTCCCACTGTTAGCGCCTGCCGCAGTCGCAAACTTGACTGCTTTCGCCTGCTGTAGCACTTGGCGCTACTTCTGACAGGGAAAGCAGGCGTCACGGAGAAGCTCCCATGACGATATGTCCGAGCGGGAGAAGGTGGGCAGTTTAAATGACATTTTTTCCCATTAATGCATCTCTCCTAGATGTTGGACACTGTTGTTTAGTTGTCTTGGCTTTTCCTTAACTTTTCGGGTGGTCCAGCTGACCTCCCCTGGTTTCCTAGCGGCAGAACTTCAGCAGTGCTCCTACAATAGCACCTCAGGAATCAGGGTTAGCACCCGAAGGAGGGTGTGGAACGCTTCGCTTAGCGCTTCACTCCCCTTTTGGGGTGCTAAAAGTGAATATCTTTGTTGGAGGCGGTAAACATCTCCCGGTGCTAAAGTGAGCAACCAGGCGGTGTTACTGCCTCAAAGTAGGCTGTACTGAATTTCCACCCCTTCGACTTTTCAGCCTGGAATGGAGGCATCTGAGAGGAGATATATAAGATAGCTAAGAGAATGTGAAACGTAAATCCGGAATACTACTTTAAATTAAACTGAGGAGAAAAAGCAGCACAAAGGGACACAGGTTCAATCAGATAAAAGACAAATCTAGGCTCTAATTGTCAGGAAGTTCTTCCGCACAGGCTTCTGGACAATTGGAAAATTTAAGCTATTCAGTATTTTGTCTGCTGTACAGTTTGTGCTGTGAATGTGCAAAGTGGCTAATCTCAGGACTCTCTTAGCGGAGTGTCAGTTTAATTATTTTTTAAATTAGGTTGTTGGGGTCATGTTTCCCAGTAGTCAGTACCTTCTTCAATTTGAACTTTCTGTGGCGGTTCTAACATATCAGATGTGCTATCTCAACATTTGAAATATATTTTGTTTACGGTGATGTTGTTCAATTCAGTTCTGTGTGTTTAGGAGCAAGGAGTTGTTCTTACCTGCTGTAAGTACTTTGATGAATGAATTTACAATGTAATTTGAATGTATTTTTTTAGTTTTTTCGCCTGTGTCTATCTGTATGCGCATTTTGGCTACCGCTTCAGACCCGAGCCTTTTACCTCTTTTACACTTCCTTCTCCCGCTTTTTCTCTCTTCCCTTTCCTTGTCAATATCTAACATGTTGCAAGAGTGTTGTGAAGCACCTTGGGACAGTCTTACTATGTTAAAGGCGCTATATAAATAAAAATTATTCATAATAATTGTATTTTGGAAATATAGCTCAAGATGTGGTATTTTTGTTACTTTTCAGGCTTTCTCCCAACCTTTTTTTCGCTTGTGCTCATGGCAAAAGAAGAGCTCCTCTCCTGGGAACCAAAATCTGCAACCTTATATGCCCTGTTAATGGTACAGCAAGCCACAGGAAAAAGGGTGGGTGAGCGATAGTGATAGGGGATTCAACTGTATGGGGAATAGATAGGCGTTTCTGCGGCCGCAACCGAGACTCCAGGATGGTATGTTGCCTCCCTGGTGCAAGGGTCAAGGATGTCTCGGAGCGGGTGCAGGACATTCTAAAAAGGGAGGGAGAACAGCCAGTTGTCGTGGTGCACATTGGTACCAACGACATAGGTAAAAAAAGGAATGAGGTCCTACGAAACGAATTTAAGGAGCTAGGAGCTAAATTAAAAAGTAGGACCTCAAAAGTAGTAATCTCGGGATTGCTACCAGTGCCACATGCTAGTCAGAGTAGCAATCGCAGGATAACGCAGATGAACACGTGGCTTGAGCAGTGGTGCAGCAGGGAGGGATTCAAATTCCTGGGGCATTGGAACCGGTTCTGGGGGAGGTGGGACCAGTACAAACCGGACGGTCTGCACCTGGGCAGGACCGGAACCAATGTCCTAGGGGGAGTGTTTGCTAGTGCTGTTGGGGAGGAGTTAAACTAATATGGCAGGGGAATGGAAACCAATGCAGGGAGACAGAGGGAACCAAAAAGGAGACAAAAGCAAAAGACAGAAAGGAGATGAGGAAAAGTGGAGGGCAGAAAAACCCAAGGCAAAGAACAAAAAGGGCCACTGCACAGCAAAATTCTAAAAGGACAAAGGGTGTTAAAAAAACAAGCCTGAAGGCTTTGTGTCTTAATGCAAGGAGTATCCGCAATAAGGTGGATGAATTAACTGTGCAAATAGATGTTAATAAATATGATGTGATTGGGATTACGGAGACGTGGCTCCAGGATGATCAGGGCTGGGAACTCAACATTCAGGGGTATTCAACATTCAGGAAGGATAGAATAAAAGGAAAAGGAGGTGGGGTAGCATTGTTGGTTAAAGAGGAGATTAATGCAATAGTTAGGAAAGACATTAGCTTGGATGATGTGGAATCTATATGGGTAGAGCTGCAGAACACCAAAGGGCAAAAAACGTTAGTAGGAGTTGTGTACAGACCTCCAAACAGTAATAGGGATGTTGGGGAGGGCATCAAACAGGAAATTAGGGGTGCATGCAATAAAGGTGTAGCAGTTATAATGGGTGACTTTAATATGCACATAGATTGGGCTAGCCAAACTGGAAGCAATACGGTGGAGGAGGATTTCCTGGAGTGCATAAGGGATGGTTTTCTAGACCAATATGTTGAGGAACCAACTAGGGGGGAGGCCATCTTAGACTGGGTGTTGTGTAATGAGAGAGGATTAATTAGCAATCTCATTGTGCGAGACCCCTTGGGGAAGAGTGACCATAATATGGTGGAATTCTGCATTAGGATGGAGAATGAAACAGTAAATTCAGAGACCATGGTCCAGAACTTAAAGAAGGGTAACTTTGAAGGTATGAGGCGTGAATTGGCTAGGATAGATTGGCGAATGATACTTAGGGGGTTGACTGTGGATGGGCAATGGCAGACATTTAGAGACCGCATGGATGAATTACAACAATTGTACATTCCTGTCTGGCGTAAAAAAAGAAAAGGGAAGGTGGCTCAACCGTGGCTATCTAGGGAAATCAGGGATAGTATTAAAGCCAAGGAAGTGGCATACAAATTGGCCAGAAATAGCAGCGAACCTGGGGACTGGGAGAAATTTAGAACTCAGCAGAGGAGGAAAAAGGGTTTGATTAGGGCAGGGAAAATGGAGTACGAGAAGAAGCTTGCAGGGAACATTAAGGTAGATTACAAAAGTTTCTATAGGTATGTAAAGAGAAAAAGGTTAGTAAAGACAAACGTAGGTCCCCTGCAGTCAGAATCAGGGGAAGTCATAACGGGGAACAAAGAAATGGCAGACCAATTGAACAAGTACTTTGGTTCGGTATTCACTAAGGAGGATACAAACAACCTTCCGGATATAAAAGGGGTCAGAGGGTCTAGTAAGGAGGGGGAACTGAGGGAAATCCTTATTAGTCGGGAAATTGTGTTGGGGAAATTGATGGGATTGAAGGCCGAGAAATCCTCAGGGCCTGATGGACTGCATCCCAGAGTACTTAAGGAGGTGGCCTTGGAAATAGCGGATGCATTGACAGTCATTTTCCAACATTCCATTGACTCTGGATCAGTTCCTATGGAGTGGAGGGTAGCCAATGTAACCCCACTTTTTAAAAAAGGAGGGAGAGAGAAAACAGGGAATTATAGACCGGTCAGCCTGTCATCAGTAGTGGGTAAAATGATGGAATCAATTATTAAGGATGTCATAGCAGTGCATCTGGAAAATGGTGACATGATAGGTCCAAGTCAGCATGGATTTGTGAAAGGGAAATCATGCTTGACAAATCTTCTGGAATTTTTTGAGGATGTTTCCAGTAAAGTGGACAAAGGAGAACCAGTTGATGTGGTATATTTGGACTTTCAGAAGGCTTTCGACAAGGTCCCACACAAGAGATTAATGTGCAAAGTTAAAGCACATGGGATTGGGGGTAGTGTGCTGACGTGGATTGAGAACTGGTTGGCAGACAGGAAGCAAAGAGTAGGAGTAAACGGGTACTTTTCAGAATGGCAGGCAGTGACTAGTGGGGTGCCGCAAGGTTCTGTGCCGGGGCCCCTGCTGTTTACATTGTACATTAATGATTTAGACGAGGGGATTAAATGCAGTATCTCCAAATTTGCGGATGACACTAAGTTGGGTGGCAGTGTTAGCTGCGAGGAGGATGCTATTAGGCTGCAGAGTGACTTGGATAGGTTAGGTGAGTGGGCAAATGCATGGCAGATGAAGTATAATGTGGATAAATGTGAGGTTATCCACTTTGGTGGTAAAAACAGAGAGACAGACTATTATCTGAATGGTGACAGATTAGGAAAAGGGAAGGTGCAACGAGACCTGGGTGTCAAGGTACATCAGTCATTGAAGGTTAGCATGCAGGTACAGCAGGCGGTTAAGAAAGCAAATGGCATGTTGGCCTTCATAGCGAGGGGATTTGAATACAGGGGCAGGGAGGTGTTGCTACAGTTGTACAGGGCCTTGGTGAGGCCACACCTGGAGTATTGTGTACAGTTTTGGTCTCCTAACTTGAGGAAGGACATTCTTGCTATTGAGGGAGTGCAGCGAAGATTCACCAGACTGATTCCCGGGATGGCGGGACTGACCTATCAAGAAAGACTGGATCAACTGGGCTTGTATTCACTGGAGTTCAGAAGAATGAGAAGGGACCTCATAGAAACGTTTAAAATTCTGACGGGTTTAGACAGATTAGATGCAGGAAGAATGTTCCCAATGTTGGGGAAGTCCAGAACCAGGGGTCACAGTCAGAGGATAAGGGGTAAGCCATTTAGGACCGAGATGAGGAGAAACTTCTTCACCCAGAGAGTGGTGAACCTGTGGAATTCTCTACCACAGAAAGTAGTTGAGGCCAATTCACTAAATATATTCAAAAGGGAGTTAGATGAAGTCCTTACTACTCGGGGGGTCAAGGGTTATGACGAGAAAGCAGGAAGGGGGTACTGAAGTTTCATGTTCAGCCATGAACTCATTGAATGGCGGTGCAGGCTAGAAGGGCTGAATGGCCTGCTCCTGCACCTATTTTCTATGTTTCTATGTGTCTTAATGCAAGGAGTATCCGTAATAAGGTGGATGAATTAACTGTGCAAATAGATGTTAACAAATATGATGTGATTGGGATTACAGAGATGTGGCTCCAGGATGATCAGGGCTGGGAATTCAACATCCAGGGGTATTCAACAGTCAGGAAGGATAGAATAAAAGGAAAAGGAGGTGGGGTAGCATTGCTGGTTAAATAGGAGATTAATGCAATAGTTAGGAAGGACATTAGCTTGGATGATGTGGAATCTGTATGGATGGAGCTGCGGAACACCAAGGGGCAGAAGACGTTAGTGGGAGTTGTGTACAGACCTCCAAACAGTAGTAGTGATGTTGGGGAGGGCATCAAACAGGAAATTAGGGGTGCATGCAATAAAGGTGCAGCAGTTATAATGGGTGATTTTAAAATGCACATAGATTGGGCTAGCCAAACTGGAAGCAATACGGTGGAGGAGGATTTCCTGCAGTGCATAAGGGATGGTTTTCTAGACCAATATGTCGAGGAACCAACTAGGGGGGAGGCCATCTTCGACTGGGTGTCTTGTAATGAGAGAGGATTAATTAACAATTTCGTTGTGCGAGGCCCCTTGGGGAAGAGTGACCATAATCTGGTGGAATTCTGCATTAGGATGGAGAATGAAACAGTTAATTCAGAGACCATGGTCCAGAACTTAAAGAAGGGTAACTTTGAAGGTATGAGGCGTGAATTAGTTGGGATAGATTGGCGAATGATACTTAAGGTGTTGACTATGGATGGGCAATGGCAGATATTTAGAGACCGCATGGATGAACTACAACAATTGTACATTCCTGTCAGGCATAAAAATAAAAAAAGGAAGGTGGCTCAACCGTGGCTATCAAGGGAAATCAGGGATAGTATTAAAGCCAAGGAAGTGGCATACAAATTGGCCAGAAATAGCAGCGAACCCGGGGACTGGGAGAAATTTAGAACTCAGCAGAGGAGGACAAAGGGTTTGATTAAGGCAGGGAAAATGGAGTACGAGAAGTAGCTTGCAGGGAACATTAAGACGGATTGCAAAAGTTTCTGTAGATGTGTAAAGAGAAAAAGGTTAGTAAAGACAAACGTAGGTCCCCTGCAGTCAGAATCAGGGGAAGTCATAACGGGGAACAAAGAAATGGCAGACCAATTGAACAAGTACTTTGGTTCGGTATTCACTAAGGAGGACACAAACAACCTTCCGGATATAAAAGGGGTCAGAGGGTCGAGTAAGGAGGAGGGAAATCCTTATTAGTCGGGAAATTGTGTTGGGGAAATTGATGGGATTGAAGGCCGATAAATCCCCAGGGCCTGATGGACTGCATCCCAGAATACTTAAGGAAGTGGCCTTGGAAATAGCGGATGCATTGACAGTCATTTTCCAACATTCCATTGACTCTGGATCAGTTCTTATCTAGTGGAGGGTAGCCAATGTAACCCCACTTTTTAAAAAAGGAGGGAGAGAGAAAACAGGGAATTATAGACCGGTCAGCCTGACCTCAGTAGTGGGTAAAATGATGGAATCAATTATTAAGGATGTCATAGCAGCGCATTTGGAAAGAGGTGACATGATAGGTCCAAGTCAGCATGGATTTGTGAAAGGGAAATCATGCTTGACAAATCTTCTGGAATTTTTTGAGGATGTTTCCAGTAGAGTGGACAAGGGAAAACCAGTTGATGTGGTATATTTGGACTTTCAGAAGGCTTTCGACAAGGTCCCACACAAGAGATTAAAGTGCAAAGTTAAAGCACATGGGATTGGGGGTAGTGTGCTGACATGGATTGAGAACTGGTTGTCAGACAGGAAGCAAAGAGTAGGAGTAAATGGGTACTTTTCAGAATGGCAGGCAGTGACTAGTGGGGTACCGCAAGGTTCTGTGCTGGGGCCCCAGCTGTTTACACTGTACATTAATGATTTAGACGTGGGTATTAAATGTAGTATCTCCAAATTTGGGGATGACACTAAGTTGGGTGGCAGTGTGAGCTGCGAGGAGGATGCTATGAGGCTGCAGAGTGACTTGGATAGGTTAGGTGAGTGGGCAAATGCATGGCAGATGAAGTATAATGTGGATAAATGTGAGGTTATCCACTTTGGTGGTAAAAACAGAGAGACAGACTATTATCTGAATGGTGACAGATTAGGAAAAGGGAAGGTGCAACGAGACCTGGGTGTCATGGTACATCAGTCATTGAAGGTTGGCATGCAGGTACAGCAGGCGGTTAAGAAAGCAAATGGCATGTTGGCCTTCATAGCGAGGGGATTTGAGTACAGGGGCACGGAGGTGTTGCTACAGTTGTACAGGACCTTGGTGAGGCCACACCTGGAGTATTGTGTACAGTTTTGGTCTCCTAACTTGAGGAAGGACATTCTTGCTATTGAGGGAGTGCAACGAAGGTTCACCAGAATGATTCCCGGGATGGCGGGACTGACCTATCAAGAAAGACTGGATCAACTGGGCTTGTATTCACTGGAGTTCAGAAGAATGAGAGGGGACCTCATAGAAATGTTTAAAATTCTGACGGGTTTAGACAGGTTAGATGCAGGAAGAATGTTCCCAATGTTGGGGAAGTCCAGAACCAGGGGTCACAGTCTAAGGATAAGGGGTAAGCCATTTAGGACCGAGATGAGGAGAAACCTCTTCACCCAGAGAGTGGTGAACCTGTGGAATTCTCTACCACATAAAGTTGTTGAGGTCAATTCACTAAATATATTCAAAAAGGAGTTAGATGAAGTCCTTACTACTAGGGGGATCAAGGGGTATGGCGAGAAAGCAGGAATGGGGTACTGAAGTTGCATGTTCAGCCATGAACTCATTGAATGGTGGTGCAGGCTAGAAGGGCCGAATGGCCTACTCCAGCACCTATTTTCTATGTTTCTATGTTTCTATGTTTCTATGAACGATTATTCCTTAATAAAACCGGTTCTGACATAAGGTCATCAGCCTGAAAAATTAACTCTTTTTCTCACTGATACGCTGAGAACTTCCAGCACTTTCTGTTTTCATTTCAGATTTCCAGCATCCGTAGTATTTTGCTTTTGTACTACTCCTTCATGGTGGTATCATGTTCTCCTGTCTTCCAAAGGTGGAAAGTACCACACTGCCAGACTAATGTGTACAGGGTAAAACTAATAGATTAATTTAATTAACATGCAAAATAAGTAAGACATAAAGCTGCAGAGATTACACTTAGAAAATAATAAAGCTAGAATCTGTCAACAAGGAGATTAGATTGTCTTTCTTTCGAAAATTAGAATGTATAGAATGTAGGTGACAGGACATTTGGATGAAAGAGTCCTCCCTAGGTCTTCATAATATGATGTGGATTATGCAAATTCCTCGTGCCCCCATGGAATTGCTTCATGATGTGGACAAATATTTGACATCAGCTCTCACTCTCTGGGAAAGACCTCTTACGAGCCAAAATTGCCCCGTGCTGGGTTTGGAACACATAATTCAAATTTGCTGAAAAGTTAGCACTGGCTGAGATGGGCAGGATGAGGTTTGTAATTTCGGCACTTTGTTCATGAAATCTGAGAGCTGCGCTATTGGAGTGCTAAATGCCCCCCCCAGTGGGGACCGGCGAGCCACCGGGACCAACATTGGTAAGTGAAAGCCTTCCTCTCATCCCACCTTCCACTTTAAGCAGAAGGCCTTATCCTTTAGCCGCTCCATATTCTGACCACCTTTCTTCCTGCAGGTCTGCCCCACTTCCCTCACCTTAACACCACTCTTGTGCTATTTGTGCTTTCCGACAATGCCCAGGGCGCGGCCCAGCCTGTGCCTGAGTCCCCCCAACCTAGTCTACAGGGAGAAAAAATGGGGGAGGAGGTGGAGATGGAGAAGGAGGAGGAAATGGAGGAGTAGGAGGAGGAGGAGGACGATGCAAACACTGCATCACAGCTCCGTTGGGCAGGCCACATGGTCCGCGTGCCCGACACAAGACTCCCTAAGCAAGCGCTCTACTCGGAACTCCTACACAGCAAGTGAGCCCTAGGTGGGCAGAGGAAACGTTTCAAGGAAACTCTCAAAGCCTCCTTGGTAAAGTGCAACATCCCCACTGGCACCTGGGAATCCTTGGCCCTAAGTGGAGGAAGAGCATCCAGGAGGGTGCTGAGCTCCTCGAGTCTTGTCGCCGAGAACATGCAGAAACCAAGCGCAGACAGCCGAAGGAGCGTGCGGCAAACCAGGCTCCCCACCCACCCATTCCTTCAACCACTGTCTGCCCCACCTGTGACAGAGACTGTAATTCCTGCATTGGACTGGACAGCCACCTGAGAACTCACTTTTAGATTGGAAGCAAGTCTTCCTCAATTTCGAGGGACTGCCGATGATGATGGTGACTAATTCTCACATGCGCACGCACCAGCTCAGATACTGGGAGTACGCGGTCATTGCAGTTCAGCTTAGGAGAGGGGACTACACTGGGTACTGCACCGAGGCCTAGCAGGCTGCAGCAGGGTCAAGGGGTGAGGCAGGTCGTGTGCCAGTTCTGCTCCACAGGACTCAGATGAGGACCTCATTGGGGAGGCATTTGAACAAAGTGTGATGGACTTGCACTCTGACATGATAGAAGCGATGGCAAGGGTGCGCGAGAGCCTGTCGCAAATGGAAAGGAGCATGGAGGAGTCCACCTCCTGCATTGTAGACAGCTCTGCACACACCATGGAGCCCATTATTGCTAGAGTGCAGACAATGGTGGTCTCCCAGACGGACCGTGTGGATCCACATCACATGAAGCATCTCAAGGGTGATGTGGCAGCTTCTATTGGGGCACAGGCGGAAGCAACGCAATGTCTTGCTGCTGCAATAGAGTCAATGGTTGCTCGCATGGAGGCTCAGCATGATGTCACGCAAGACCTGACTGCTGTCATCGCCGTTGGTCCATCACGGTCCACCGGGGATCACACAGTGCCGCAGCAGACCACCAATCTGTGCTCCTTCAGATTGGTGCGGAGGCTGAGGTGCTGCCCCAGGGGAGCAGAACTGGGTCAGTGGAGCAGGAACCTTCCTCAGGACGACAGCATTTCTGATCCCACCACTGCCACTCCGCAATTGCAACTATCCACGACTGTTCGCAGTCTGCCGCTGCCCAGAGCTAGTTGAGGACATCCGAGAAGGCCACCTGTAGTCTCTGGCCCAGAAACACAACTCTTGAGTGAAGAAGTTTCTCCTCATTTCAGTCCACCGGCCATGCTGCAGCCACAGGGGACACAATGTGGTGTAGAGTAAGTTTACGTAAAAGAGGATATAAGGAGATGCACAAGGGTGAATGATATATGTTATGTTGATGTTGCACTTTTTATGCATAAATGTTGATTGTCATCTTTACTGATTGGTTTTGTATCGAGTGACTAGCGGGGTGCCGCAGGGCTCAGTGCTGGGACCTCAGCTATTTACAATATACATTAATGATTTGGATGAAGGAATTAAGTGTAATATCTCCAAGTTTGCAGATGACACTAAGCTAGGTGGTGGTGTCAGCTGTGAAGAGGACGCTAAGAGGCTGCAGGGTGACGTGGATAGGTTAGGTGAGTGGGCAAACGCATGGCAGATGCAGTATAATGTGGATAAATGTGAGATTATCCTCTTTGGTGGCAAAAACACGAAGGCAGAATATTATCTGAATGGTAGCAGATTAGGAAAAGGGGAGGTGCAACGAGACCTGGGTGTAATGGTACATCAGTCATTGAAAGTTGGCATGCAGGTACAGCAGGCGGTGAAGAAGGCAAATGGTATGTTGGCCTTCATGCTAGGGGATTTGAGTATAGGAGCAGGGAGGTCTTACTGCAGCTGTACAGGGCCTTGGTGAGGCCTCACCTGGAATATTGTGTTCAGTTTTAATCTCCTAATCTGAGGAAGGACATTCTTGCTATTGAGGGAATGCAGCAACGGTTCACCAGACTGATTCCCAGGATGGCAGGACTGACATATGAGGAGAGACTGGATCGACTGGGCCTGTATTCACTGGAGTTTAGAAGGATGAGAGGGGATCTCATAGAAACATATAAAATTCTGACGGGACTGGACAGGTTAGATGCAGGAAGAATGTTCCCGATGCTGGGGAAGTCAAAAACCAGGGGACACAGTCTAAGGATAAGGGGTAAGTCACTTAGGACTGAGATGAGGAGAAACTTCTTCACTCATGAGTTGTTAACCTGTGGAATTCTCTACCGCAGAGAGTTAGATATGGCCCTTACAGCTAAAAGGATCAAGGGGTATGGAGAGAAAGCAGGAAAGGGGTACTGAGGTGAATGATTAGCCATGATCTAATTGAATGGTGGTGCAGGCTCGAAGGGCCGACTGGCCTACACCTGCACCTATTTTCTATGTTTCTATGTTTCTATTTCATTGTTAGGCATGTGGTATGGAAGAAAGGGCTCATTGAGGTATTTATGGGGAGGCACAATAAAAACGGTAACTGGTGAGGAGCTTATTGACTGCGGTAGCTACAGAGGAATCTCCCTGCTGTTGGCTACTGTGACAGTCATTGCACGAATCCTCCTCAGTCGTCTTCTCCCTGTGGCTGAAGAGCTCCTCCCAGAATCACAATGCGGATTCTGTCCACTAAGGGGTACAACGGACATGTTCTTCACCGCGCAACAACTACAAGAGAAGTGTAAGAAACAGCATTGACCTTTGTACATGGCATTCTTTGACCTCACAAAGGCCTTTGACACTGTCAACCATGAAGGACTATGGAGCGTCCTCCTCCATTTCGGTGCCCCCAAAGTTTGTCACCATCCTCCGCCTGCTCCACGATCTTCCTTGCTGCAATGCTTCATCTCACTCTCAACAAGCTCCCCGTTGGAGGCGCTCACGTGCGTGTACGGTGTCAAAAAGATGCACCAATACTTTTTCCGGGCCAAGTTCGTGTTAGAAACCGACCACAAGCCCCTCACGTCCCTCCTATCCGAGAGCAAGGCAATAAATGCCAACGCCTCGGCGCACATTCAACGGTGGGCACTCATGCTGGCTTCTTACGATTACACCATAAGGCACAGACCAGGCACAGACAACTGTGCCGACGTGCTTAGCAGGCTACCCCTGGCAACCACGGAAGGGTCTGACGAACAGGACTGTGAGATGGTCATGGCAATCAATGCCTTTGAGTCCACGGTTCACCCATGACAGCTTGCCAAATCAGAGCCTGGACGTCCAGCGACCCCACATTATCCCTCGTAAAAAGATGTGTCTTAACCGGTGACTGGGCAGAGGCTTGCGATGCCTGCCCCGAGGAGATCAAACCTTTCCATAGGCGCATGCATGAGCTGTCACAACAAGCAGACTGTCTGATGTGGGGTAGCCGAGTAGTTATGCCTCTGCGAGGCAGAGAGGCATTTGTCTGGGAGCTCCACCGCGAGCACCCGGGGATTATTCTCATGAAAGCCATAGCCAGACTGGTGGCCTGGCATTGACGCGGACTTGGAGCTCTGCGTCCGACGGTGCACCATTTGTGCCCAACTCAGTAATGCCCCCAGGGAGGTCCCCATGAGCCCCTGGCCCACCAAACCGTGGTCACGGGTGCACGTAGACTACGCGGGCCCATTCATGGGAAAAATGTTCCTCGTAGTTGTAGATGCATTTTCAAAGTGGATTGACTGCACCATTTTAAACTCGAGCACCACCTCCACCACTGTGGAGAGCCTTGGAACCATGTTCGCAACGCACGGCATTCCTAATATATTGGTCAGTGATAATGGTCCGTGCTTCACCAGCACAGGATTCCAAGATTTCATGAGTGACCACGGCATAAATCACGTTAGGACGGCACCGTTCAAGCCGGCCTCCAACGACCAAGCGGAGTGCGCAGTGCAGATCATTAAACAAGGCATGCTCAAAATCCAAGGTCCCACGCTGCAGGGCCACCTGTCGCGACTGCTGCTGGCAAAAAGATCTCGTCCACATTCATTGACTGGAGTGCCCCCCGCGCAACTATTGATGAAACGGACCTTAAAGACAAGACTCTCATTAATCCTCCCAGACATGCATGAAATCGTTGAGGCAAAGCACCGTAAACTAACTGAGTACCATGACTGAAATTTGAGGGGGAGGTGGAATGAGATAGGGGACAAAGTATTTGCGCTAAACTATGGCAGGGGTCCCAAATGGCTTGCAGGGACAGTAACAGGCAAGGAAGGAAACAGGCTACTGGTGATACAAATGGACAATGGCCAAACCTTCCAGAGGCATGTAGACCAAGTCAAAAGCAGATTTACCAACAACACTGCGGAACCAGAGGCAGACTACAATGTGGAACTCGCACCACACCTGGTGGACAGACAGAGGGAACAACCCGAGGAAAGGGCAATCCCAACAGACAGCCCAGGCGAGATACCAGCAATCACATCAAAAGAAAAACACGCACCAAGGCAAACAACTGAACCACAACTAAGACGCTCCACGCGAGAGCGTAGACCACCTGAGAGACAGAACCTAATAAGACAATAAGACCTTGGGGAAGGGTGATGTCATGTATCTCACACTACTGTACATAACTGTATCTTACCATGCTATACATGACTGTAACTAGAGATGACCTGTAACCACAAGCTTACCTTACCACCAGGGGTGCACTTGCAGGAGACACTGGATACCTGTCCCAGACAGGTATATAAGGACAGGTCTCAGGCAAGTGTGGCATTTTCGAGAGCAGTGTAATAAAGGTGCAGGTCCTGAGTGACCTTGATTTCAGCATGTGCCTCATGTGAGTCTGGATTGCAGGGACAGGACTTTACAGACTATATACAGCAGACATCTCAAAGCACTGGAGAAGTACCAGTGGGTACTGCAAAACCAGTGTGAGGATAGACGCACCAACGTCAGTGTTCTCACTCAATCCAACATCCCCAGCACTGAGGCACTGACCGTGCTCGACCAGTTCCGTTGGGCGAACCACATCATCCTCATGCCCGTTACAAGACTCCCTAAGCAAGTGCTCTACTCAGAACTCCGACACGGCAAGCGAGCCCCAGGTGGACAGAAGGAATGTTTCAAGGACACACTCAAAGCTTCCTTGATAAAGTATAACATCTCCACCTGGGAATCCCTGGCCTAAGACCACCCAAAGTGGAGGAAGAGCATCTGGAAGGGCATTGAGAACCTCGAGTCTCATCGTCGAGAGCATGCAGAAATCAAACGCAGGCAGCAGAAGGAGCGTGCGGCAAAGCAGACTCCCCACCCATCCTTTCCTTCAACCAATGTCTGCCCGACCTGTGACAGAGGTTGTAATTCCTGCATTGAACTGTACGGCCACCTGAGAACTCACTTTTAGAGTGGAAGCAAGTCTTCCTCGATTCCGAGGGACTGCCTATGATGATGATTGGAACCGAGATCTTATGAGACGGTCTCGGACCTCTCTTGCAGTGTCGGGTCGTTGTTGGCACATCCTGCCTGCTGGCTGTGCCTCCTCCTGCAACTCCTCCTCCTCCTGGTCCTGCTGCTCCTCTTGAGGTGCAACGGCTACATCTTCGAGCAATGGCTGTGTCCTCATGATTGCCAGGTCATGAAGCGTGCACTTTTTTTGCAGCTCCCCCCACCCCCGCCACCTGTCAAGTTCCGCACCCCACCCCTTCCTGGTCGAATCATTCCATGCACGTGGTGCCGAGAAGCAGGACCTGAGGCTCCAACTCTCTCCGCCTCCCCCCTCCCTCCCCCCACCCGGCTGGCCTGGACCCCATGGTGGCAATCCTGGGCCCAATGGCAACAGGGAGGTGGGGCGATGGTGAAAGAGAGGCTGGGGGCGGGGGGGAGGGGGAAGAGAGAGAGGCTGAGGGCAGAGAGAGAGGCTGGGGGAGAGAGAGAGAGGCTGGGGGAGAGTGAGAGGGGCTGGGGGAGCGAGAGAGAGAGGCTGGGGGAGAG
This sequence comes from Pristiophorus japonicus, assembly GCF_044704955.1. Classification (NCBI taxonomy): domain Eukaryota; kingdom Metazoa; phylum Chordata; class Chondrichthyes; family Pristiophoridae; genus Pristiophorus; species Pristiophorus japonicus. The sequence continues at coordinate 50,183,442 of NC_091979.1, read as the reverse complement.
AGAGAGAGGCTGGGGGAGAGTGAGAGGGGCTGGGGGAGTGAGAGAGAGAGGCTGGGGGAGAGAGAGAGAGAGGCTGGGGGAGAGTGAGAGGGGCTGGGGGAGAGAGAGAGACTGGGGGAGTGAAAGGGACTGGAGGAGAGAAAGAGAGAGGCTGGGGGAGAGTGAGAGGCTGGGGGAGAGGGAGAGGCTGAGAGGGAGTGAGAGGGACTGGAGGAGAGAGAGAGAGAGAGAGGCTGGGGAGAGTGAGAGGGGCTGGGGGAGAGAGAGAGAGGCTGGGGGAGAGAGAGAGAGAGGCTGGGGGAGAGTGAGAGGGGCTGGGGGAGAGAGAGAGGCTGGGGGAGTGAGAGGGAATGGAGGAGAGAAAGAGAGAGGCTGGGGGAGAGTGAGAGGCTGGGAGAGAGAGAGAGGCTGGGGGAGAGTGAGAGGGGCTGGGGGAGAGAGAGAGAGAGGCTGGGGGAGAGTGAGAGGTGCTGGGGGAGAGAGAGAGGCTGGGGGAGAGGGAGAGGCTGGGAGGGAGTGAGAGGGGTTGCAGGAGAGTGAGAGGGACTGAAGGAGAGAGAGAGAGGCTGGGGGAGAGTGATAGGCTGGGAGAGAGAGAGAGAGAGGGACTGGAGGAGAGAGAGAGAGAGGCTGGGGGCAGAGAGAGAGGCTGGGAGAGAGAGAGAGGCTGGGGGAGAGTGAGAGGGGCTGCGGGAGAGAGAGAGAGAGGCTGGGGGAGAGTGAGAGGCTGGGAGAGAGAGAGAGAGAGAGGGACTGGAGGAGAGAGAGAGAGAGGCTGGGGCAGAGAGAGAGGCTGGGAGAGAGAGAGAGGCTGGGGGAGAGTGAGAGGGGCTGGGGGAGAGAGAGAGAGAGGCTGGGGGAGAGTGAGAGGGGCTGGGGGAGAGTGAGAGGCTGGGAGAGAGAGAGGCTACTTCTGATTGGTCCCTGATTGGTCCCTTTGTTTCTGATTGGTCCCCTTGGAGGATAAGCCATATCCTGAAGTTTCACAGGAATGTGTAACTGGAACCGCCCATCCCAAGGTCCCACTGTCTTTGCAAATTGTAATTCAATCCATTTTGACACCCGTCTTCTCTGAGTTCGCTCTCTCCCCTCCGTTCCCCCCGCCCCGCCTGTGTGTGTCTCTCTCTCTCCCCCTCCAGTCTCTCTCTCTCCCCCAGCCTCTCTCTCTCTCTCTCCCAGCCTCTCTCTCTGCCCCCAGCCTCTCTCTCTCTCCTCCAGTCCCTCTCACTCCCTCCCAGCCTCTCTCTTTCCCTCAGCCTCTCTCTCTCTCTCCGCCAGCCTCTCTCTCTCCCCCAGCCCCTCTCACTCTTCCCCAGCCTCTCTCTCTCTCTCCCCCAGTGCTGTGGCACCTCTGCCATAGTAGTGTGCTTGTTTGGCATGATTCTTTTTTTTGTTGATGTTGACGTCCTGTAGTGATTCTTAGTTTGAGTAGTTCATTTGCGATTAGGATGTTTGTCTTTGTGCGGCGACCGAGTAAGCGGTCTGCTGGCAAACTATCACGGCCTTTAGTTGGTGTGCTTTGCCAGATGAGAAGGTTCATGTAGAAGTTCCCATAGTCTTTCTTTGTCATCTTGATTAAATGCTTTGCGAGCTTAACCGCGTTCTCAACCTTTCCGTTGCTTTGTGGATATTCTGGAGAGCTTGTTGTGTGATCGAATCCATATTCTGTGGCAAAGTTTGTGAATTGTTGTGAGTTGAAGGGAGGTCCATTGTCGGATTGAAACTTGTCTGGAATACCAAGGTTAGAGAGTGGCATCTTTCTTTCCATGTAGATTGTCTATCTCGAAATAGTCCGAGTAGTAGTCCACTGTGCATAGGTAGTTTTTGCCATTGAGTGTGAATATGTCACAACCAATCTTTTCCCACGGTTTCCGAGGGAAGTCATGACTAATCAACGGCTCTTTTGGTTGGTTCGATTGATAATTGTTGCATTTTTCACACTTTGAAACATAGTCTTTTCTGTCACTGTTCAATCTTTGCCAATAAACGGATTCTCTGGCGCGTCGAAGAGTGCTCTCAATGCCAACGTGAGCAGCATGAAGTTGTCGACGAGTGTCGGATCTCAGGGATTTTGGTATGACACAGCAATAGGCTTTGAAGACCATGCCATCTTGTGTTGTGAGTTCGTCACAAACTTAGAAGTATGCATGCGTTTCAGGCAGGCATTCGTGTGTCATTTCTGGCCATCCCATTGTGATTTGTTGTGTGACCAGTTGTAGTGTGGAGTCGTTTGCAGTTGCGCGTTGTATGTTAGTCAGTCCTTGTTTGGAGAGTGGGAGAAAGTCCACCGTGTGGATGCATTCCACTGCAATTTCAGTTGGTGATCTCTCCACATTTTTGAGGTGTGCATGCAAGACGGTGTCTGCAAGATGCATTTCTTTTCTTGGTTGATACTTTATTTCAACATCATATTGGTTGAGCAAAATGAGCAGACGTTGTAGCCGCCTGGATGCTGCAGATAGCCTGTGACAGAGACTATAATTCCCGCATTAGACTGTACAGTCATCTGAGAATTCACTTTTAGAGTGGAAGCAAGTCTTCCTCGATTTCGAGGGACTTCCTATGATTATGATGATATTATTACAGCAAAATATGGCAACCAAAGGCTTATGGTCTGTCCTTAGCGTGATCTTGCGACCATATACATATTGATGGTTTTGTTCCATTCCAGAGACTTGAGCGAGCAGTTCCTTTTCGATTTGAGAGTATCGTGTTTCTGATGGAGTGAGCACCAATGTGATTGTTGTCCTTGTTGCAGAAGGACGAACTCAAGGCCCTCGCTCAAAGCATCTCCTTGACCTTCGGTTGCATATTTGAGGTCAAAATAATTGAGCACCAGAGAATCTGTCATGCGTTGTTTGATGGCTTCAAACACTTTGTCTTGTTCTTCAGTCCATTTCCAGACTGTCTCTTTATGAGTAAGCCATTGCAGAGGCTTGCTGAGGTCTGAAAAATCTGGCAAGAATTTTGCGAGGTACTTTGTCATGCCGACAAATCATTGTACACCTGCGACACCCTGCGGTTTCTGCATTTCTTTGATTGCGACCACTTTGCTTGGGTCGGCTTTGAGTCCATCGCTGGACAGTATGTGTCCCATGTATTTCATTTGGGAGCTCTTGTATTCAAAATTATCGAAGTTTAGTTTGATGTTTTGCTCTCTGCATCTCTGCATGAATTTGCGTAAGTTTGTGTCATGATTGTGATTGGCCTCTTTAAGTGTCTCACTACATCCAGTGATCAAGATATCATCTGCAATCTTGTAGACTCCATCTAGATCCTTGAGGTTCTGGTCTAGCTTCTGCTGGAAGATTTCCGAGGCAGGTCTGATGCCAAAGGGCATTCTATTATATCAATATTGTCCCCATGGAGTCTGGAAGGTCGTGAGGTAGGAGGATTCTGTGTCTAGTTCACATTGCAAGGAACCCTACTATAGTGAAGACCTTTACATTTGACATCTGTGGCAAGATGTCATCGATCACAGGAAGTGGATAGTGTCCACGCTTCAGGGCATTGTCCAGATGGTAAGGTCGATACATACTCGTATCTTTCCATTTGGCTTTTGACCAGTCACTAGACTGGATACCCAGTCCGTCGGTTCAACAACTTTCGTGATGATTTGTTGTTCTTCCAAATGAGCAAGTTCCTCTCGTTTGTTTGATTGATTGCTATTGGCACCCGTCTGGGTGGCATTACTACTGGTGTCGCTGATTCATTAAGTTCAAGGTGAACTGTCCCTGGCATGTGTCCAAGTCCCTTAAACACATCCGGACACACATTGTTTACTTCAGTTTTTGACACTAGCGAGATGTTTGCCTTGTTCGTAGTTCGCGATTCACGTGCTTCATTTATCACCGCAATATTCTGATGCTGCATTTTTATCAGTTGTAGCTGTTGAGCAGTGCGTGAGCCAATCAGTGGTGCACTTTGGTCCTCAATGAGCACAAGGGGCACAACGTACTTTTGCTTGTTCTTTGTATTTTCCAGTGGCATATTACAAATTCCTACCACTGGAATGGTTGCATGGTTGTTATATAGTGACAGTATTGTCTTAGATTCTTTTATCTTTAAGCCATCAGGTAAGTATCTTAGAGGTAGCACATTGCATGTGGCCCCACAATCTCTTTGCATTTTTACCATTTGACCTTTAATGGAGAAGGTAGCCATAATCTTGTTCGGATACTTTCTGTCAGCTTTGTCCTCGTCTGTGCAATCAACTTTACCAAGCATCTTTACAATCATGACTTCAAAATCAGAATCAGCACTATCTTCATATAGTGCATGAACTTTTGACTTGCAATTATATTTAGGGTTATGTGTAGACTTCTACCTCGATTCACTTTACCTGCACTTTTGCGAAAAGTGATTTTGTTTGCCGCAACTTGAGCAGGTCTTCCCATATACTGGGTATTTAGTTTTTGACAGCTCATGTCTTTTGCCACAATATCTGCAATTGTTTGTGAACGCTTTGTTTGTGAATTTTTTCTTCATGGGTCAGGATTTCTGTCTGACAGCTTTGACATCTTCAGAGTCCTTGGGCTAGAAGCTCCACTTTTGAGCTTATCGCCCAAAAATGGGTGTTATTTCCGGCGTGGGCGGTAAAAAAGGGTTTTTAGATTGCCGGCTTCTCGCCCATTCTCAAAACACCTGGTTTACATTTTTGAAAATGGGCATTACCATGAGTGATATCAAATGGGCGGTAGCATTAAATTTTTCTGACCTTCTGCCGTAAAGTGTGGCTGCCTTAGCAACGGCATGGCAAAGCTTGATTCCCGCGATTCAGGAGGTCAAGGGTTACCATGACATGTGCAGAAGAGGAGACAGAGAGAGAGAGAGCTCAGAGGGACTGAAGGCGTGGCTGGGTGTGGTGTGGCTGCTTTGGGAGGAAGGAGGGAGACTTTAGAGCTTCACAGCAAGTAGGAAAACAAAAAGTAGCTGTTACCAGCCACATATTTGACCAAATTTTCCCTATAATGGAGGGAGAGGAGGAGGCATCACAGCACGCTGGGAAGACTGACGCTGGAGAGAGCAGTGAGGTGGGAGAGGAGCACATTGGAGGCTGCAAAGAGCCAGGAGGTTCTTGGACGAGGAAAATGCCTCCCTCCTGCCGGAGGTCAAGCCATGCTGGGGAGATTTGACATAGAGAGGGTGTGGGAAGCCCATCCCGAAGGCCTACCACAGGATATGGACCGAGATAGCAGAGGTGGTCTCATCGGCGACCAACGAGGTGCGTGAGGGCAACCAATGCCGTAAATGATGGAACGACCTTGTGGGATCCGCAAGAGTAAGTATTACATTGATTTACATGTACTTATGTATTTATATAATTTTATTTGTAACAGTCATGAGTGACTATTAGCATATGTGAGGTCTTGCACTTTTACCAGGAATGTTTTACTCAAATCCTGCGGTCACGGTGTACGTCTTTAGGTAAAGAATGATAATAATCATAATAATCATGATTACATCTGTCGGTTATGTGTTGTATCAGTCTCTGTGCAGCACCTAGCAATGATATCACGCAATGATCTCATGTCATGTCGTCCTGTCACCTTTTACAGAACAAGCTATCGACGATGAGGTCCATGCAGAGGCAAATGGGTGGGGGGGCCGCAGTCTCCAGCGACATCACTGACATGGAGGAGCGAGTGCTAGCACTTGTGGGGAAGCACCCCCGGACAGCCACAGATGCATCTGCAGACCCTGAAGTGATGCCATGTGAGTAAATCTTGCACCATTGCACGATGTAATGTCAATAGATGCCACACCAATTCATATCCAACCAATCATATATGATAGATGATTTCTAAAAGTGTCATAGAAATGATGCTGGCCTAATGAAAATCATTGCAATCCACAATGTGTTGATGGTCATGAAATGTGATGTCTGCAATGATTTTGAGAGCAGTGGTGCTTTGTCGTGCATATGCTGTGTGTAGCGCTAGATTCACCTTGTCAACCTAGTCCCCCCTTCTCCTCTATCAACCTCACTTGTGTCTTGCAGCTCAGCCACCAGCGCAGCCCCAGGCAAGGCCACAGAGGCCAGAAGGTGGGGGCGCGGGGCAGCAGTCAGCAGATGAACCTACTACATCTGGTGGTGAAGAGCTCCGATTGTCGCCCATCAATCTGCTGGGTCTGGCCTCGATGGATGAGAGCGCGGACTTTGAAGAACCTGCATTGCCACTCTCCAGAACCCTTTCTACCCCAAGGCCAGCTATTGGTCCTCCGGTCATTCCCGCCTCCACTCTGGAGGTGCAGGTCCCAAGCACTTCTCCACAGGGCACCCCATTTGTCCCCAGGATGGCATCGACCCCGCGGAGGCCTCATGGATGCGCCAGTTCTGTTCCATGAGTGCGACATGACAGTGGAGAGATGGTTCACTTGTCCAGGTGGACTGTAGACATTGGTGACCAACTGATCAAAGTTTTGGGGGGCACACCCGACATCTGGCCACCATGCCCGAGTACATTCCACGCATGGCGGAGTCCCTGGATGCAATAGCCAGGAACATAGAAACATAGAAACATAGAAACTAGGTGCAGGAGTAGGCCATTCGGCCCTTCGAGCCTGCACCACCATTCAATGAGTTCATGGCTGAAAATGCAACTTCAGTACCCCATTCCTGCTTTCTCGCCATACCCCTTGATCCCCTAACACTGCTGCCACAGCCCTCCCAGTGGTCCCAAAGCGCACACCCCTAGATTCCGCACCACAACTGTGAACGACAGATGTGAGCATGGACCAAGATCCTGCTTCTGCATCAGAGAATGTTGCCCCCTCGGCATCCCCCGCTCCTGTACCCATTCAACCAACGCTTCTGCCTTCATCCTCCCCAATGAGGCACCGCCTGAGGAGTTCCTTGGCCAAGCCCCGTGAAGCGAGGAGGGGAAGGGATAGAGGAGGTAAGGAAAGTGAGTTGCATGTGTGCAGGGGATGGCTGTGTGATATCTCCATCTGGATGTATGCAATTTGTTGCAATGTATGGGGGCTGGGGACCATGTTCCTGCTTTGCCTTTGTATTCTGTGTTGCTGGGCATTCTGGAGGGGGAGGGTGAACAGCCAGCTGTTGTGGTGCAAATAGGTACCAAAGATATATGTAAAAAAACAGGATGAGGTCCTACAAGCTGAATTTAGGGAGCTAGGAGTTAAATTAAAAAGTAGGACCTCAAAGGTAGTAATCTCACGATTGCTACCAGTGCCACATGCTAGTCAGAATAGGAATAGCAGGATAGCTCAGATGAATACGTGGCTTGAGGAGTGGTGCAAGGGGGAGGGATTCAAATTCCTGGGACATTGGAACCGGTTCTGGGGGAAATGGGACCAGTACAAACCGGACAGTCTGCACCTAGGCAGGACCGGAACCGATGTCCTAGGCGAAGTGTTTGCTGGTGCTGTTGGGGAGGGTTTAAACTAATATGGCAGGGGGATGGGAATCTACACAGCGAGGTAGAGGGAAGTAAAAAGGGGGCAGAAGCAAAAGGTAGGAAGGAGAAAAGCAAGAGTGGAGGGCAGAGAAAGCAAGGGCAAAAATCAAAAAGGGCCACATTACAACATAATTCTAAAAGGACAAAGTGTGTTAAAAAAACAAACCTGAAGGCTCTGAGTCTCAATGCGGGGAGCATTCGTAATAAGGTGGATGAATTAACTGCACAGATAGCTGTTAACCGATATGGTGTAATTGGGATTACGGAGACATGGCTCCAGGATAACCAAGGCTGGGAACTCAACATCCAGGGGTATTCAATATTCAGGAAGGATAGCCAGGAAGGAAAAGGAGGTGGGATAGCGTTACTGATTAAAGAGGATATTAATGCAATAGTAAGGAAGGATATTAGCTTGGATGATGTGGAATCTAGATGGGTAGAGCTGCGAAACACCAAAGGGCAGAAAACATTAGTGGGAGTTGTGTACAAACCATCAAACAGTAGTAGGTATTTTGGGGATGGCATCAAACAGGAAATTATGGACGTGGGTAATAAGGGTACAGCAGTTATCATGGGTGACTTTAATCTACATATAGATTGGGCTAACCAAACTGGTAGCAGTACTGTGGAGGAGGATTTCCTGGAGTGTATAAGGGATGGTTTTCTAAACCAACATGTCGAGGAACCAACTAGAGAGCAGGCCATCGTAGACTGGGTGTTGTGTAATGAGAGAGGATTAATTAGCAATCTGGTCGTGCACAGCCCCTTGGGGAAGAGTGACCATAATATGGTAGAATTCTTCATTAAGATGGAGAGTGACATAGTTAATTCAGAGACGAGGGTCCTGAACTTAAGGAAAGGTAACTTCGATGGTATGAGCATGAATTGGCTAGGATAGACTGGCCAATGATACTTAAAGGGCTGACGGTGGACAGGCAATGGCAGACATTTAAAGATCACATGGATGAACTACAACAATTGTACATCCCTGTCTGGTGTAAAAATAAAAAGGGGAAGGTGGCTCAACTGTGGCTTACAAGGGAAATTAGGGAGATTGTTAAATCCAAGGAAGAGACATATAAATTGGCCAGAAAAAGCAGCAAACCTGAGGACTGGGAGAAATTTAGAATCCAGCAGTGGAGGACTAAGGGTTTAATTAGGAGAGGGGAAATAGAATATGAGAGTAAGCTTGCAGGGAACATAAAAACTGACTGCAACAGCTTCTATAGATATGTGAAGAGAAAAAGATTAGTGAAGACAAACGTAGCTCCCTTGCAGTCAGAATCAGGTGAATTCTTAATGGGGAACAAGGAAATGGCAGACCAATTGAGCAAATACTTTTGTTCTGTCTTCACAGAATGCATTGGTGGTCATTACCCAACATTCTATAGACTCTGGATCACTTCCTATGGATTGGAGGGTAGCTAATGTATCACCACTTTTTAAAAAAGGAAGACACGAATAACCTCCCAAAAATAATAGGGGACAGAGGGTCTAGCGAGAAGGAGGAACTAAAGGAAAACCTTATTAGTCAGGAAATTATGCAAGGGAAATTGATGGGATGAAGGCCGATAAATCCCCAGGACCTGATAGTCTGCATCCCAGAGTACTTAAGGAAGTGGCCCTAGAAATAGAATGCATTGGTGGTCATTACCCAACATTCTATAGACTCTGGATCACTTCCTATGGATTGGAGGGTAGCTAATGTAACACCACTTTTTAAAAAAGGAGGAAGAGAGAAAACAGGGAATTATTGACTGGTTAGCCCCATCGGTAATGGGGAAAATGTTGGAATCAATTATTAAAGATGTAATAGCAGCGCATTTGGAAACCAGTGACAGGATCGGTCCAAGTCAGCGTGGATGTATGAAAGGGAAATCATGCTTGACAAATCTTCTAGAATTTGTTGAGGAGGTAACTGGTAGAGTGGACAAGGGAGAACCAGTGGATGTGGTGTAATTCAACTTTCAAAAGGCTTTTGACAAGGTCCCACACAAGAGATTAGTGTGCAAAATTAAAGCACATGGTATTGGGGGTAATGTATTGGCGTGGATAGAGAACTGGTTGGCAGACAGGAAGCAGAGAGCAGGAATAAACGTCTCCTTTTCAGAATGACAAGCAGTAACTAGCGTGGTAACGCAAGGTTCAGTGCTGGAACCCCAGCTATTTACAATATACATTAATGATTTCGACAAAGGAATTGAATGTTATATCTCCAAGTTTGCAGATGACACTAAGTTGGGTGGCAGTGAGGAGGATGCTAAGAGGCTACAGGGTGACTTGGACAGGTTAGGTGAATGTGCAAATGCATAGCAGATGCAGTATAATGTAGATAAATGTAAGTTTATCCACTTTGGTGGAAAAACAGGAAGGCAGAATATTATCTGAATGGTGACAGAATAGGAAAAGAGGAGGTGCAACAGGACCTGGGTGTCATGGTACATCAGTCATTGAAAGTTGGCATGCAGGTACAGCAGGCGGTGAAGAAGGCAAATGGCATTTTGGCCTTCATAGCGAGAGGATTTGAGTATACGAGCAGGGAGGTCTTACTGCAGTTGTACAGGGCCTTGGTGAGACCACACCTTGAATATTGTGTACAGTTTTGGTCTCCTAATCTGAGGAAGGACATTCTTGCTATTGAGGGAGTACAGCAAAGATTCACCAGACTGATTCCCGGAATGGCAGGACTGAAGATGAATCGACTAGGCTTATATTCACTGGAACTTAGAAGAATGAGAGGGGACCTCATAGAAACATATAAAATTCTGACGAGATTGGACAGGTTAGATGCAGGAAGTATGTTCCCGATGTTGGGGAAGTCCAGAACCAGGGGTCATAGTGTAAGGATAAGGGGTAAGCCATTTAGGACCGAGATGAGGAGGAACTTCTTCACTCAGAGAATTATGAACTTCTGGAATTCTCTACCACAGAAAGTTTTTGAGGCCAATTCATTAGATATATTCAAAAGGGACTTAGATGTGACCCTTACGGCTAAAGGGATCAAGGGGTATGGAGAGAAAGCAGGAATGGGGTACTGAAGTTGCATGATCAGCCATGAACTCATTGAATGGCGGTGCAGGCTCGAAGGGCCGAATGGCCGACTCCTACACCTATTTTCTATGTTTCTGTATTTCTATGGACATGTTGACCATGTGATTTATGTCAATGGTGGAAAAAGTGGGATATGGGCAGGGGTTGGGTGTTATTGGCTGTTTTACTTATGATTTCAATTTCAGGCCAATGTTGGTATTAAATTTTTATTATTGAACATAACTTTGTTGCGTATTATCTCAGATAGCTGGACCGTTACACACTGGTGATTCCTTACCGTGAAAGGGTTAAATACAACTTAACATCAATCAACGTAAACTTTAACTGGCACCAACGTGATGGGCACCATTGATGTCTGAGCTGCACACACAGAGCAGTGTGTCAGCATTGTCGCTCACATCAGCGCTCTTTCAGGCAAATCTTTCCGATATCAGCTCTTCACGTAAGAGTGGGATTTAACAAATGCCAGTCACACCGCAGGCATCCATCCCAGTTAGTTCCACTTTTTGTGGGCGGTTTTTTGAGCAGGCGATATTGTGGGCGATATGTGTGCGAGGTGGTGAAATTGACAGTGGGTGATCTCCATGGCCACTAGTTTGGGTAATTATACTCTTCATGACAAAAAACAGTCGCCAGGCATTATTATTGAATTTCGGCGTTAAGTCCGTGAGGAAAGTAGCGCAGGGCGATAATATAATCATTGAAATCGCCCATTCTGCTGATTCCGCCCAAAAAAAGTGGGAGGGTGGTAATATTTTTTCTCGGCATTAAGCAACATGGGGAAAATAACGCTCGGCGATAAGTCTCCTAACAAAGCCCGTCAGTTTCCATTTTGTGCCAAAATGGGCAATACCTGGGCGTTATACGTCATTTCAGCTGTAAAATGGGCGTTAAGTGGGCGTTAAGCAGGCAAAAAAGTGGAGGTTCTAGCCCTAAATCTGTTTTAGTGAGCTTCATGGATTTCATTTGCGCAACTGTGGTCTCTGTAGATTTACAGAGCATCACACATTTATCTAGAGTTAGGCTTGATTCTTGCAGTAGCCACTACGCAGAGTGTTATCAGATATTCCGCAGACTATGCGGTCTCTGATGAAATCATCCCTCAAATTGCCGAAATCACATTACGATGCAAGCTCCCTCATTTTCACAAGATAGGTGTCAAACCGCTCGTCCCCTTATACACAGTTGTTCAACTGGTATCGTTCATAGATGATGTTGGTTTTACCTTTACAGTGCTCTTCCCAAAGCTTCAAAATAATCTCAATTTCCCTGTTTGTCTTCCTCTGATTCGTAGGGAAGATTATTGTAGCTATCTAGGGCATGTCTCCCAATGGCAGTGATAAACATTACAACTCTAATTCTATTTGGTTTTTCAACAATATTCGTGATAATTTCATAGCTGTCCCACAGCTGTTTGAATTTTTTCCAGTTGACTTTCAAATCGTCAGTCACCTGCAATGGAGATGGGAGAGGAATGTGTGCAGGGGTTGGCACCGTGGTGGTCATAGTTCACTACAGTTTAGGACTTTGAGTTTGTCACATACATGGATACAGTTCAAATAACCAGAGGACTAGAACAAGTCGAATTAGTAAAATATCGTGGCCATGTATTTGTAGAAATATTTTTTCAATCAAGGCTCCACATTGGCTTATGCTACCTTAAGTTTACTTTACTAATGCCTCCAGATTACTTTACAAGCTTATGACCTACTTATCACCCGTCACGGATCCACGCACAATATGTATGAAACACGTTCTGCACTGCACTGCTTAATGTCCATTTTGATCGGCTCGAAAAAGTCTAACAGTTCCAATATTTCGATTGTAGATGCGTTTGACGAAAGATCAGAAGTCTCTGCTTCTGACACCATGTATTTTACAGTCTCTTGAACACTCTTAGTTCAAATTAACTCTATTTATTTGGGAGATCTCATAAAGCCATGTGCAGATTAAAATGTAGTTCCTCACCAGACAAGTAGGTTTCTTCAATGCCGAACCAGGACTCTAGACCTCCTAGCTAGAGAGCGCAATACATTATAATCGTTACCTCCTAGCTAGAGGGCGCTATACTTTATATCGTTACACTATCTTTTTCGGTTTCGAAAGATCTCAGGATAGCGGTGCGGAGCCCTCAAGGCGACGTGTGTACAGTCTATGGCACCATGCTCCATGGAGAAACCCGCTATCCTGACAAAGCCAGTTGACCGCTTCAGCTGCTTCTGTCTGGTCATGGGGAATGAGATGTATTCCATCCTCCTTCTGTATAGAGCATCTGTGATGTCACAAATAGAGCAAAGGGCAGCATACTGGGAGACGTTCGACATGTCTGCTGTGGCTCCCTGGAAAGATCCATTGGCAGAAAAATTGAGGGCGATGGTGCCCTTAACTGCGACTGAGAGAGCTGTTCTCACCCTTGTTTGAGGCTCAAGGTCTGGCTGCAGCAGATGGCACAGCTCCATCACCACGTCTTTTGAAATCGCAGCCGTCAGACACACTGCTCCTCAGAGAAGTGCACGTAAGAAAACTGTTGCCGAAAGACCCTGGGTGCGTACGGCGTCTGTTCACACATCTGTGTATTTGTCGTTCTCTGCCCACATCCTCGTGGACCTCTTGATGTTGGTCTGGCTGCTGCTGTCCCTGTGCATCCTCCTGCTTCTCTGCCTCTGCCTGCTAATCTTGCTCCCTTGGCCTTTCCCTGTGCTTTTCCATCTGCCTCTGTCTGTCCCTTTTCCTGTTCCTCTCTCTGATCGTCATTCTTCAATCAACACACAAGAGATTAATGTGCAAAGTTAAAGCACATGGGATTGGGGGTAGTGTGCTGACGTGGATTGAGAACTGGTTGGCAGACAGGAAGCAAAGAGTAGGAGTAAATGGGTACTTTTCAGAATGGCAGGCAGTGACAAGTGGGGTACCGCAAGTTCTGTGCTGGGGCCCCAGCTGTTTACATTGTACATTAATGATTTAGACGAGGGGATTAAATGTAGTATCTCCAAATTTGCGGATGACACTAAGTTGGGTGGCAGTGTGAGCTACGAGGAGGATGCTATGAGGCTGCAGAGTGACTTGGATAGGTTAGGTGAGTGGGCAAATGCATGGCAGATGAAGTATAATGTGGATAAATGTGAGGTTATCTACTTTGGTGGTAAAAACAGAGAGACAGACTATTATCTGAATGGTGACAGATTAGGAAAAGGGGAGGTGCAACGAGACCTGGGTGTCATGGTACATCAGTCATTGGCATGCAGGTACAGCAGGCGGTTAAGAAAGCAAATGGCATGTTGGCCTTCATAGCAAGGGGATTTGAGTACAGGAGCAGGGAGGTGTTACTACAGTTGTACAGGGCCTTGGTGAGGCCACACCTGGAGTATTGTGTACAGTTTGGTCTCCTAACCTGAGGAAGGACATTCTTGCTATTGAGGGAGTGCAGCGAAGGTTCACCAGACTGATTCCCGGGATGGCGGGACTGACATATCAAGAAAGACTGGATCAACTGGGTTTGTATTCACTGGAGTTCAGAAGAATGAGAGGGGATCTCGTAGAAACGTTTAAAATTCTGATGGGTTTAGACAGGTTAGATGCAGGAAGAATGTTCCCAATGTTGGGGAAGTCCAGAACCAGGGGTCACAGTCTAAAGATAAGGGGTAAGCCATTTAGGACCGAGATGAGGAGAAACTTCTTCACCCAGAGAGTGGTGAACCTGTGGAATTCTCTACCACAGAAAGTTGTTGAGGCCAATTCACTAAATATATTCAAAAAGGAGTTAGATGTAGTCCTTACTACTAGGGGGATCAAGGGGTATGGTGAGAAAGCAGGAATGGGGTACTGAAGTTGCATGTTCAGCCATGAACTCATTGAATGGCGGTGCAGGCTCGAAGGGCCGAATGGCCTACTCCTGCACCTATTTTCTATGTTTCTATGTTTCTATGTTAACATCACAAAAAACAGAGTATCTGGTCATTATCACATTTCTGTTTGTGGGAGTTTGCTGTGTGCAAAATGGCTGCCATGTTTCCCACATTACAACAGTGACTACACTCCAAAAGTACTTAATTGGCTGTAAAGCGCTTTGAGAAATCGGTGGTCATGTAAGGTGCTGTATAAGTGTAAGTCTTTCTGAAAAATGAAATTATTTTCACCCTGTGTACATTGGTCAGATGGTAATATTTTCCACCTTTTGATGGAGACATGGTGGATGCCCCACTCATCGTGGACACCGAAAGAATATAAAAATTAATTTTTGAAAAATGCATCCCGATTGGCCACCTTGCTCAGGGGAGCAACATCAGGGTTGCTGTGGGCATTGGACAGGCAGGCACCAGAGTTGCACTAGAAGTGGCACTTGTGCCTGCCCATGCTCACAAGGTGTAACTCCACTGCCTCTAGCAAACTTTCGCAAGGTCAGTGCTGGAGGGGTACCAATTGGCAGCCACCATAAAAGCGACAAAACTATTTCTTCTGATTATTGAACCATTGAGAGATGTATGGTGAGGTTAAGACATAAACAAACAGAACTCATCCATGACAACCACCTTTATTCAATGTACTAATGCTTCATAAGAACATAAGAAATAGGAGCATGATTAGGCCATACGGCCCCTCGAGCCTGCTCCACCATTCAATAAGATCATGGCTGATCTGATCTTGGCCTCAATTCCATTTCCCTGCCAGTTCCCCATAACCCTTGACTCTCTTATCTTTCAAAAATCTATCTATCTCCACCTTAAATATGTTCAATAAACCAGCCTCCACAGCTCTCTGGGGTAAAGAATTCCAAAGATTCACGACACTCTGAGAGAAGAAATTCCTCCTCATTTCTGTTTCAAAGGGCGACCCCTTATTCTGAAACTATGCCCACTAGTTCTAGATTCCCCACGTGGGGAAACATCATCTCTGCATCTACATTGTCAAGTCGACTTAGAATCTTATATGTTTCAATAAGATCACCTCTCATTCTTTTAAACTCCAATAATTTCTGGCCAGTTCTGTGCATTGAGTAACATTTCCACAAAAACAATGGAATAACCTTAGAAAAACAACTGACTGAACCGTTTCTAAAGTAGATTTAAATTATATTTTTTTAAGGACACCAGATAAAATGTTGAAATTTCTCCTACTTCACGTCTGTTATCACAGCGAGATATTTCACATATTTTGACAGGGTGCAATCATAGTGAATGTGTTTCAGGAAAAATATTTCTTCAGTTATTGCATAACCAAGACTTTCTATCGTAGCTTTGTAAGCATCAGAATTTCTCATAAGCTATTTGTTTGAAACAAAAGTGTTTGCAAAAACCACGGGAAAGCATCATTTTCTGAAGCCTTTCCTGCAGGAGAATAATCAATCTTTGCACCATTTTATTTGAGATTGGTCAGCTACTTATCTTTGTCAGTTTTTGACATCAGGAAAGTGAATTTTTATTTAAAGCACATATCAAGGATTTCTTGCTGACTGGGAAAATTACAAACACATAGAGATTACATGAAAAAAGCCTGCTATGATTTATTCATTCTCAGAATATGGGCAGCGCTAGCAAGGCTAGCAATAATTGGCCAGTCTCTGCGGTGAAGGTGTTCCTACACTGCTGTTAGGGAGAGGGTTCCATGCTTTTCGTCGAACAAAGCATCAATAAAATATAAACAGAAAGTGCTGGAAATACTCAGCAGGTAAAGCAGCATCTGTGGAGAGAGAAACAGAGTTAACTTTTCAGGTCGATGTCTGTTTCTCTCTCCACAGATGCTGCCTGACCTGCTAAGTATTTCCAGCATTTTATGTTCACATCTCAGATTTCCAAGCATCCGCAGTATTTTGCTTTTTTAGCATCAAAAAATAACATTGGGTCTTTGCAAAGAATATTTAATTGCATTTATTGTCACGAAGCATTATTAGAAACATAGAAACATAGAAAATAGGTGCAGGAGTAGGCCATTCGGCCCCTCAAGCCTGCACCACTGATCATCACCTCAGTACCCCTTCCCTGCTTTCTCTCCATACCCCTTGATCCCTTTAGCCATAAGGGCCATATCTAACTCCCTCTTGAATATATCCAACAAACTACCATCAACAACTCTCTGCAGCAGAGAATTCCACAGGTTAACAACTCTCTGAGTGAAGAAGTTTTTCCTCATCTCAGTCCTAAATGCCTTACCCCTTATCCTTAGACTGTGTCCCCTGGTTCTGGACTTCCCCAACATCGGGAACATTCTTCCTGCATCTAACCTGTCCAGTCCCGTCAGTACTTTATATGTTTCTATGCGATTCCCTCTCATTCTTCTAAACTCCAGTGAATACAGGCCCAGTCGATCCAGTCTCTCCTCATATGCCAGTCCTGCCATCCCAGGAATCAGTCTGATGAACCTTCGCTGCACTCCCTCAAGAGCAAGAACATCCTTCCTCAGATTAGGAGACCAAAACTGAACACAATATTCCAGGTGAGGCCTCACTAAGGCCCTGTACAACTGCAGTAAGACCGCTCTGCTCCTATACTCAAATCCCCTAGCTATGAAGGCCAACATGCCATTTGCCTTCTTCACCGCCTGCTGTACCTGCATGCCAACTTTCAACAACTGATGTACCATGACACCCAGGTTTTGTTGCACCTCCCCTTTTCCTAATCTGCCGCTATTCAGATAATATTCTGTCTTCGTGTTTTTGCCACCAAAGTGGATAACCACACATTTATCTACATTATATTGCTCCTGCCATGCATTTGCACACTCACCTAACCTGTCCAATTCACCCTGTAGCCTCTTAGCGTCCTCCTCGCAGTTCACACCGCCACCCAGCTTAGTGTCATCTGCAAACTTGGAGATATTACACACAATTCCTTCATCTAAATCATTGATGTATATTATAAATAGCTGGGGTCCCAGCACTGAGCCCTGCGGCACCCCACTAATTACTGCCTGCCATTCTGAAAAGGACCCGTTTATCCTCCCGACTCTCTACTTCCTGTCTGCCAACCAGTTCTCTATTCACGTCAATACATTACCCCCAATACCATGTGCTTTAATTATGCACACCAATCTCTTGTGTGGAACATTGTCAAAAGCCTTTTGAAAGTCCAAATACACCACATCCACTGGTTCTCCCTTGTCCACTCTACTAGTTACATCCTCAAAAATTTCTAGAAGATTATTCAAGCATGATTTCCCTTTCATAAATCCATGCTGACTTGGACCAATCCTGTCACTGTTTTCCAAATGCACTGTTATTGCATCTTTAATAATTGATTCCAACATTTTCCCCACTACTGATGTCAGGCTAACCAGTCTATAATTCCCCATTTTCCCTCTCCCTCCTTTCTTAAAAAGTGGTGTTACATTAGCTACCTTCCAGTCCATAGGAACTAATCCTGAATCGATAGACTGCTGGAAAATGATCACCAATGCATCCACTATTTCTAGGGCTATTCCTTAAGTACTCTAGGATGCAGACTATCAGGCCCTGGGGATTTATCGGCCTTCAATCCCATCAATTTCCCCAACACAATTTCCTGACTAATAAGGATTTCCTTTAGTTCCTCCTTCTCGCTAGCCCTCTGTCCCCTAGTATTTCCGGAAGGTTATTTGTGTCTTCCTTTGTGAAGACAGAACTAAAGTATTTGTTCAATTGGTCTGCCATTTCTTTGTTCCCCATTATAAATTCACCTGATTCTAACTGCAAGGGACCTACATTTGTCTTCATTAATCTTTTTCTCTTCACATATCTATAGAAGCTTTTGCAGTCAGTTTTTATGTTCCCTGCAAGCTTCCTCTCATACTCTATTTTCCCCCTCCTAATTAAACCCTTTGTCCTCCTCTGCTGAATTCTAAATTTCTCCCAGTCCTCAGGTTTGCTGCTTTTTCTGACCAATTTATATGCCTCTTCCTTGGATTTAACACTATCCTTAATTTCCCTTGTTAGCCACGGTTGAGCCACCTTCTCCATTTTATTTTTACTCCAGAATGTACAATTGTTAAAGTTCATCCATGTGATCTTTAAATGTTTGCCATTGCCTATCCACCGTTAACCCTTTAAGTATCATTCGCCAGTCTATTCTAGCCAATTCACGTCTCATACCTTCGAAGTTACCTTTCCCTAAGTTCAGGATCCTAGTCTCTGAATTAAATGTGTCACTCTCCATCTTAATAAAGAATTCTACTATATTATGGTCACTTTTCCCCAAGGGGCCTCTTAAAAACAAGATTGCTAATTAGTCCTTTCTCATTACACATCACCCAGTCTAGAATGGCCAGCCCGCTAATTGGTTCCTCGACATATTGGTCTAGAAAACCATCCCTAATACACTCCAGGAAATCCTCCTCCAGCGTATTGCTACCAGTTTGGTTAGCCCAATCTATATGTAGATTAAAGTCACCCAAGATAACTGCTGTACCCTTATTGCATGCATCCCTAATTTCTTGTTTGATGCTGTCCCCAACCTCACTACTACTGTTTGGTGGTCTGTACACAACTCCCACTTGCGTTTTCTGCAAAGAACTTGGCCCCTATTTTTAACCATGATTGTGCATTGTTTTTTGGAGTCTAAACGTTTTTTGACATCGAATCCTCAGTTTCCAATTTTCGCCAACATTTGTGCGCCGGCGCGGACCATGTGTGCCAGTTTAACATTTGTTGGTGCAAACACGAGTGAAAACAGGCTCGGGCGTGACACACACTGCCAAAGAGCCCCGAGAAAAAAACCTTCTGTGAACTTAAGGAGATCGGCGCGGTGCACAAAAGGACATTGGGGCCAAGCAAAAGAAGACTAAATAAAGTGCAAATGCATGGATTTTTTTGGACAGGGTATTCTGAAAATAATTTCCGAGTTTTTGGAGCGAGTCAATTAAATAAACAAATGTGTAAGTCTTTCAGATGGACGGAACTGAAATAACTTTGCTGAGTTCGGGTTAGGGTGGTTCTTTTTCACCCAAACCGTGACTGTCCACCCCAACACAATCGTTGCTGGCCGGGCTCCAGGCATGGCTCGGGGGAGTGCCGGCCAGGCAGGGTTGCGGGCTCGGCCGGACACAAGCACCAGCGCCCGGGGGAATCACCGTAGTCGGTTTCCAAAATGGGTGGTTTTCTGCACAGGCACGGCAGCAAGTTAGAACGGTGACCCAAGAGAATCACTGTACAAACAAACAAACAAACGAATGCGCAGATCTAGGGTGTCACTCTGCCTTGTGAAGCAAAATGGAGGGGAGAGGTGTCAGTGATTTAAGTATTTATCTGCATAATAACAATATCAATGGGTGCAATTATCAACATGCCTGATGTGATTAGGGCATTGGACATACATGGCATGCACATTCAGAGGCGACGAATTCGGTGCTGATATCAGAGAGACAGATCGATGGGGAGGAGGCCTTACCCTCAGTGAATCTATAGGGAGAGGCACTCATACCTGCAATTGAGTGAGACAGACTGTGTTGACAGGCTGCAATTCAGAAAGGAGGTCACCACTGAGATCTGCCAACTAATCAGGGCAGACATACGGCCAAGAAGTAGAAGGAGGACTGCCCTACCTGTAGAAGTAAAGGTAACAGTGGCACTTGCCTTCTATGCTACGGGATCATTTCAAGCTTCAACTGGGGACGTATGCTCGATCTTTCAGCACACCATCCATTGCTGCATTCGCCAGGTGACTGCTGCACTGTATGCTAAAAGGGATCAGTTCATCACTTTCCCTATGACCACACAGGCAATGAGAGACAGGGGTTCACCAGAATTCCTGGCTTCCCCAGGATACAGGGTGCCATTGACTGTACCCACATCGCCTTGAGAGCACCCTTTGAAGATTCCGAACTTTACCGCAACAGGAAAGGGTTCCACTCCCTAAATGTGCAGCTGGTGTGCGACGATCTGCAGCGGATCACGGCAGTGGATGCCAAATATCCCGGTAGCATCCATGATGCTTTCATCCTATGTGAGAGCATTATATCGGCGATGTTTCAGGAGCTGCCAGAACGGCAGAGCTGGTTGCATCGGGTCAAAGGTTACAGACTCGCCACCTGGGTTATGACCCCTCTAAGCAATCCCCGCACTGAGCAGAGCATCAGTACAATATGTCCCACATAATGACACGGAGTATCATAGAGAGGACAATTGCCGTTTTAAAGTAGCGTTTCCGATGCCTGGATCACTCTGGAGGCTACCTGCAATACTCCCCTCACCACGGGCCCAAGTTTCCCCAGGAGTTGTTCCTTTTTTTTTTGGAGCAACTTGATTTTTCTGGACTATCTTTTCTGGCCGTTTAATTTGCGCCAGTGTAAGTGAGTTAGTTAGGTTTTTTTATAGTTCTGTTTTTTTTTCAAAAGGGGGTGTTCCCAGCCACTTACCTCTGTTTTAGGCATTTGGCCAGCAAATAGTTGATCCAAACTAACATAGGCCAGCGTATGTTGCCACTTCTGTCCGCACAGAAAAACCTTACCGAGAGTTAAGGAATCGGTGCAAGTAACTACATTTAAAGCACCACCAAGCACCAAACAAAGCACAAAAAGTAATAAGCAATTCATTAACAAATAAAATAGAAGGAACCCTGCACTTAAAGCACCAAGACCAAAGTAATAAGCAATCGATAAATAACAAATAAAAAAATAGAAGGAACCCTACACCTAAAGCACCAAAATCAATCAGTAAATAAGAAATAAAATATAGAAGTCCTACCTTGGGTTACGCAGCGGGCCACTGATGAGGGAGCCCATTCGGCCAGGGCTAGGGACAGCGTGCTTCGGGCACCTCCCACACCGCCTGCAGCGCACATTTGCAGAAACGGCCTGCCAGCAGCTACTGCACATGCACGCAGACTCTAGCGCGCATGTGCAGAGGTCCCGGCACTGTCTTCAGCGCTGGGACCTGGCTCCGCCCCCAATCCATTGGGTCATGCTGCGCCATCTCTGAGGAGAGGCTGGGGAGCGGCCGGAATACAGACGTCTTTTTTCGGCGCGTTTGGAGGCGGACAATAACGGCGCACCTCGGGTGAGGGTGCCAGGAAAACAATTAGGGAAACTCTAGCCCTATGTCGCTCAGTTCACTGTCGGGTGCTGCATGCTGCACAACTTGGCTATCATGAGGGGGCAGGTACTGGGCATTGAAGATCCTCCTGAGGGGAGAAGGAGGGATGAGGATTTTGAGGAGGCTGACGAGGAGGAGGAGGAGGACCGGCAGGAGGAGAAGAAATCACCTCAAGCCGCAGGATGACGGTGGCGAAGGGTTGGGCGACCCCAAGGGCACATCTAGCCATTGCTAGAGATTTAAGTCAGTGGCTAATCCGTGAACGTTTTTCTGCCTGAAGGTTAAACGGCGGCACGTTTGATTATAGTGTTGCACCATCTTGACTGTTTACACCAGTTTGCATTTTTAATAATGTTGTGTTGGTTTATGTTGGTTAAATTCGCAAAATAATGCACTGATTCTGGTTAAATTAAAAGAATAGATTTATTAGACATTTTCACATTTGTACTTAACTTTAATAAAACATTTTCAATGAAGGACTATCAAACTTTAATTTTCAATTAACATATATCAAACATTAAATTCTCGCAAACTTTAACATTTTCAATTAACAAAACTTTATTGTATAAGAACATAAGAACATAAGAATTAGGAACAGGAGTCGGCCATCTAGCCCCTCGAGCCTGCTCCGCCATTCAACAAGATCATGGCTGATCTGGCCGTGGACTCAGCTCCACTTACCCGCCCACTCCCCGTAACCCTTAATTCCCTTATTGGTTAAAAATCTATCTATCTGTGACTTGAATACATTCAATGAGCTAGCCTCAACTGTTTCCTTGGGCAGAGAATTCCACAGATTCACAACCCTCTGGGAGAAGAAATTCTTTCTCAACTCGGTTTTAAATTGGCTCCCCCGTATTTTGAGGCTGTGCCCCCTAGTTCTAGTCTCCCCGACCAGTGAAAACAACCTCTCTGCCTCTATCTTGTCTATCCCTTTCATTATTTTAAATGTTTCTATAAGATCACCCCTCATCCTTCTGAACTCCAACGAGTAAAGACCCAATCTACTCAATCTACCATCATAAGGTAGCCCCCTCATCTCCGGAATCAGCCTAG
The DNA here is from genome assembly GCF_044704955.1 of Pristiophorus japonicus. Classification (NCBI taxonomy): domain Eukaryota; kingdom Metazoa; phylum Chordata; class Chondrichthyes; family Pristiophoridae; genus Pristiophorus; species Pristiophorus japonicus. Next base: position 50,160,918 of record NC_091979.1, on the reverse strand, counting down.
TGAATCGTCTCTGCACCCCCTCCAAGGCTAGTATATCCTTCCTTAAGTAAGGTGACCAAAACTGCATGCAGTACTCCAGGTGCGGCCTCACCAATACCCTGTACAGTTGCAGCAGGACCTCCCTGCTTTTGTACTCCATCCCTCTCGCAATGAAGACCAACATTCCATTCGCCTTCCTGATTACCTGCTGCACCTGCAAACTAACTTTTTGGGATTCATGCACAAGGACCCCCAGGTCCCTCTGCACTGCAACATGTTGTAATTTCTCCCCATTCAAATAATATTTCCTTTTACTGTTTTTTTTTCCAAGGTGGATGACCTCACATTTTCCGACATAGTATTCCATCTGCCAAACCTTAGCCCATTCGCTTAACCTATCTAATTCTCATTGCAGCCTCTCTGTGTCCTCTACACAACCCGCTTTCCCACTAATCTTTGTGTCATCTGTAAATTTTGTGACACTACACTCTGTCCCCTCTTCCAGGTCATCTATGTATATTGTAAACAGTTGTGGTCCCAGCACCGCTCCCTGTGGCACACCAGTAACCACCGATTTCCAACCCGAAAAGGACCCATTTATCCGACCCTCTGCTTTCTGTTAGCCAGCCGATTCTCGATCCATGCTAATACATTTCCTCTGACTCCGCGTACCTCTATCTTCTGCAGTAACCTTTTGTGTGGCACCTTATCGAATGCCTTTTGGAAATCTAAATACATCACATCCATCGGTACACCTCTATCCACCATGCTCGTTATATCCTCAAAGAATTCCAGTAAATTAGTTAAACATGATTTCCCCTTCATGAATCCATGTTGCGTCTGCTTGATTGCTCTATTCCTATCTAGATGTCCCGCTATTTCTTTCTTAATGATAGCTTCAAGCATTTTCCCCACTACAGATGTTAAACTAACCGGCCTATAGTTACCTGCCTTTTGTCTGCCCCCTTTTTTAAACAGAGGCGTTACATTAGCTGCTTTCCAATCTGCTGGTACCTCCCCAGAGTCCAGAGAATTTTGGTCGATTATAACGAATGCATCTGCTGTAACTTCCGCCATCTCTTTTAATACCCTGGGATGCATTTCATCAGGACCAGGGGACTTGTCTACCTTGAGTCCCATTAGCCTGTCCAGCACTACCCCTCTAGTGATAGTGATTATCTCAAGGTCCTCCCTTCCCACAACCCCGTGAGCAGCAATTTTTGGCATGGTTTTTGTGTCTTCCACTGTGAAGACCGAAGCAAAATAATTGTTTAAGGTCTCAGCCGTTTCCACATTTCCCATTATTAAATCCCCCTTCTCATCTTCTAAGAGACCAACATTTACTTTAGTCACTCTCTTCCGTTTTATATATCGGTGAAAGCTTTTGTTATCTGTTTTTATGTTTTGCGCAAGTTTACTTTCGTAATCTATCTTTCCTTCCTTTATTGCTTTCTTAGTCATTCTTTGCTGTCGTTTAAAATGTTCCCAATCTTCTAGTTTCCCACTAACCTTGGCCACCTTATACGCATTGGTTTTTAATTTGATACTCTCCTTTATTTCCTTGGTTATCCACGGCTGGTTATCCCTTCTCTTACAGCCCTTCTTTTTCACTGGAATTTATTTTTGTATTAACAAAACAAATAACAGCAAGATACAAATATCTCTCCTCCCCCTTATTGAACGACCACTAGCATGTAGTGTCCCTCTTGCCCACCCTGGTGCCTCTACCCTTAGCCCTGTCTGTTGGCGCAGCAAACTTCTTCGCCACCCCGCCCGCACCCACACACCCCCACCGTTGGTGGTGGGGTTGGATGGGGCAGACCTAGTAGACACCTTTCTGGAAGGCCCAGGTTCATCTTTGTCTTCTATTTCAAACTGTGGATCACCCTGCGGAACAGTCCCTGAGGGTGGTCTGGGGATGATTTGAGTGGCAGCAGTTGATGCCGCCAATTGGTGTTGTTGAATGACAACCTGGGTGTGTTCCCTTGTTGCAGCAGCTAGCTGCAAATTTCCATCACATTTGTCAGACAATTTCCCCATCAGCTGTCCCGACAGTGCATCAAGTGCATCCACCATTCCCTCCCTAATCTTCCCCGCCAGTGGTGGTCCTATTCCTCCAGATAGTGTTGCTACTTCTCCCGACAGTCCTGCAATTTCTACCCTCACTTCGCCCATGGTGTCCAGGAGCAACCTGGTTAGCTGCATACTCTCCCCACTCATCCCGATGAGCTCGACCATGTCTCCCTGCGCTTGTAGTTCAGCTATCCTTTCCACCCTCCTTCGCCGTCTCCCACCTGTGCCTTGCTCCTCGACCCTATTGGGTATCCCTCTCACAGGTGTGCATTGCTGGACCACACTGGGACATGCATCCTGATCCATGGACTCCATCGGCTGCAGGCCCAATATGACCATCTGATCAGTGGGGGGTTCTTCATCCAGATCATCCTGCTCAAAGTCAGGAAACAATTCTGAACTCTCTTCTGGATGTCCTTTGGGTGCTACTTCTGCTGGTACTTCTGCTTGTCCTTCTGTTTGTTCTTCTGGATCACCTTTTGTCTCTTCCTGATGCGCAGCTGCTGTAAAACATATTGAAAACATCCATTAAAGCCTTGCTAGCCCACCCAGTATTTCGCCAACCCACAGTGCAAATTGCAGGGCTTGCCCCGTTTCTTTGACCTGGGCCCAGCGTCCACATTGATAGTGGATCTTCTCCGGAGAGCTTTAATCAGATCAGAGATCCTCTCTTCCAGCTAGCTCAATTGCAGCTTATTTGGTGGAACTCCAACAGTATGATTCCTATGGTTCTTCAGCTGCAAAGATGAAAATAGAACTTTTTAAGAGAGGGTTCTTCTGCTGTGGTGGCAACACACACGCACACACACACACACATTTACAAATGTAATTGCAGTGCATACTTACTTTAACTAATTGTCCTAAGTCCTGCCATTTCTTTTTCAGCTGCCCGCCGATTCTCCGGGTGATGGCTACTGCATTGTACTCTACAGCAACATCATCCCAACGTTGAGCCATTGTAGCAGGTTTTACTTTTTTCGCTTTTCCCCCTGAGTTGCCAGCAGATCCCATTTCCTCTCAATGATATCTAGCAGGGATACCACTTTGTGTGGGAGAAATCGAACGGCCCTTCCTTCTCCTCCTTCGAATTCCTCTCCCACTTTCCTCTCAGCCATGTTTTGCAGGTTTTAATGATCAAAATTGCAGAAAGATCCAGCCAGCCTGATCCGATCACAGAAGGAAAAATGATCCGATCACAAAGGGGTCTTTTAAAATGTCTGATCCAGACCAGGAAGTTTCTTTTTTCGCACATGCTCAGAGAGTTTTTAGCGCAGGCTCGAAGCTCCGCCCCCAGACAACTTCGGAGAACACGGCGCCAAATTCAAATATTTGTTTGGCGAAAGTCCCGATTTTCTTTTCTGCCGCAAATGTACAAAAAGAAATTGTACGTTAACATGCGTGGGCGCCAAAAATGCATCAAGTGGAAAATAGGAGGCCTTAAATTAAGTAATTTCTTACTTTTAGATGCATTTTGATCCTGTTCAATCATTTACCAGCTTATATTGCTTTGACTAGAACTATCAAAACATGCAAATCTGTTAATGAGCAATCATAGTTTCAATATAATACAAAAGCAAAATACTGCGGATGTAGTTTCAACATAATGTTGTGAAAAGCTGAGATAACATAGTAAGATGATCATTTAATTTTTATTTAATGATCAGAATTTGTCCTCGCATATTCCTGTTCCACATCTTTTATTTTCGGTACAGGTACAATATCTTCAATTTCAAAGAGTAATCTATCCCTCGTTCTTCAGACAGCATGACTAATAATGTTGTGTTTTGATTTCTAGTGCTTCAAATAGGGTTGTGGAGGACATCACAGAGCTTGTGCTGGTATGAATAAACTCATCTATTTCTTGCTCCTTATATTTATAGCATGTTCCTACATCATGTTCTATTAATATAGGTTTGAACTGAGATCAAATAATTCTGCTGTTTTATAGGCAATAAGTTAGTACACGAGTTATCTATTCTCCATGATGTTGTTGAACAGCCACATACAAGATTGAATGCCTGTATTATTGAGTCATAATTGGAAATTATAAGTGACTCCAGAAGTAGTTAAAAGCATGCAGTTCAGATATGATTGGTGACAAGCAAACAATGAATCTTATTGAACATATTTAGTGATTTCAGTAAACCGTAAATTCTATCTTTGGATAGAGCTTTTTCACAGATCTATCTGCATCTAACTTTCAACCATGTACAGTGTTATGTATGTAAACATTGTAACTGTGTAAGATTTGCCACCAGAGGGCGCAACTGTTGCACCCCGTGCAAGCGAGTATAAACGGTTGTCTGTCATGCTGCTTAGGCACTCTGGAGTTGTATTAAAGAGACTAAGGTCACATCAGTTTTAGCTCACATTACTCAGTCTTGTGGAGTTCTTCCATACTTAACAATCGGCGATGAGTAACAGATTACGAACTTCCATGCGGTCATGACTGCCGTTGGTATTTTAGAGAGATTTGTAGAGGGTGATGATTGGGAAGCCTTCGTTGAGCATCTCGACCAATACTTTGTGGCCAATGAGCTGGATGGGGACGATAAAGCAATCAAGTGCAGGGTGACTCTCCTCACCATGTGTGGGTCCACAATATACGGCCTCATCAAGAATCTGCTAGCACCGGAGAAACCAGCAGAGAAGACATATACAGAGTTGTGTATGCTGGTTCGGAACCACCTCAAGCTGAAGGAGAGCGTCTTAATGGCCAGGTATCGCTGCTACACGGACCACCGCTCCAAGGGCCAGGACGTGGCGAGTTATGTCGCCGACCTGAGACGCCTTGTGGGAACTTCCGAATTTGCTGGATTTTGGGGGGATATGCTGCGGGACTTTTTTGTGCTTGGCATCGGCCATGAGGGCATTCTTCTCAAGCTGCTGTCCGCCGAATCCCTACATCTGAGCAAGGCCATCACGATAGCCCAGGCATTCATATCCACGAGTGATAATACCAGACAGATATCTTCCCAGCATCGAAGCTCACCGGCAAGTACTGTGCATCAAATAACGTCGCTAGCAGGCAGAACTGCATATGGCAGGGCCTACATGTCTGCAGCTACAAGACCTAGCATGACTCAGAGTCCGCCATTGGGTGTGAATGCAAATCTATTAGCACCATGTTGGTGCTGCTGGGGTAATCATCGAGCCCATCAATGTCAATTCAAGCACTGCGTGTGCAAAGGCTGCGAAACAATGGGGCACCTCCAGTGAATGTGCAAGAGTTGACAGAGGATGATCGATCCGGCGCGGATCACGCAGAACAAACGAGAGAGGCAACTCAACCCGAGGAAGAAGTGTATGGGGTACACACCTTCACCATCAAGAGCCCTCCTATCATGCTGAAAGTCAAATTGAATGGTATTCTGGTATTAATGGAGTTGGACATGGGGGCGAGTCAGTCAATTATGAGCCAGAAGGCTTTTGAGAAACTGTGGGGCAACAAGGCACAAAGGCCCAAACTGAGCCCGATTCAGACAAAGCTGTGCACCTACACCAAAGAGCTCATACCTCTCATTGGCAGTGCGGCAGTTAAGTTATCGTACGATGGAGCTGTGCATGATTTATCACTGTGGATTGTACCAGGCGATGGGCCAACACTTTTCGGCAGAAGCTGGCTGGGAAAGATTCGATGGAGCTGGGACGACATCAAAGCACGATCTTCAGTGGATGATGCCTCATGCGCCCAAGTGCTGAGCAAGTTTCCGTCGCTATTTGAACCAGGCATCGGCAACTTCACAGGCGCCAAAGTGCAGATCTATCTAGTATCCAATGCAAGGCCTGTTCATCACAAGGCTCAAGCGGTTCCATATGTGATGAGGGAGAAAGTCGAGATTGAACTGGACAGACTTCAACAAGAGGGTATCATATCGCCAGTCGAGTTCAAAGAGTGGGCCAGTCCGATTGTTCAGGTGTTGAAAAGCGATGGCATGGTCAGAATCTACCGAGACTACAAGGTAACAAAGGAACATAGAAACATAGAAAATAGGTGCAAGAGTAGGCCATTCGGCCCTTCGAGCCTGCACCGCCATTCAATGAGTTCATGGCTGAACATGCAACTTCAGTACCCCATTCCTGCTTTCTCGCCATACCCCTTGATCTGCCTAGTAGTAAGGACTACATCTAACTCTTTTTGAATATATTCAGTGAATTGGCCTCAACAACTTTCTGTGGTAGAGAATTCCACAGGTTCACCACTCTCTGGGTGAAGAGGTTTCTCCTCATCTCGGTCCTAAATGGCTTACCCCTTATCCTCAGACTGTGACCCCTGGGTCTGGACTTCCCCAACATTGGGAACATTCTTCCTGCATCTAACCTGTCTAAACCCGTCAGAATTTTAAACATTTCTATGAGATAACCTCGCATTCTTCTGAACTCCAGTGAATACAAGCCCAGTTGATCCAGTCTTTCTTGATATGTCAGTCCCGCCATCCCGGGAATCAGTCAGGTGAACCTTCGCTGAGCTCCCTCAATAGCAAGAATGTCCTTCCTCAAGTTAGAAGACCAAAATTGTACACAATACTCCAGGTGTGGCCTCACCAAGGCCCTGTACAACTGTAGTAACGCCTCCCTGCCCCTGTACTCAAATCCCCTCGCTATGAAGGCCAACATGCCATTTGCCTGCTGTACCTGCATGCCAATCTTCAATGACTGATGTACCATGACACCCAGGTCTCGTTGCACCTCCGCTTTTCCTAATCTGTCACCATTCAGATAATAGTCTGTCTCTCTGTTTTTACCACCAAAGTGGATAACCTCACATTTATCCACATTATATTTCATCTGCCATGCATTTGCCCACTCACCTAACCTATCCAAGTCACTCTGCAGCCTCATAGCATTCTCCTTGCAGCTCACACTGCCACCCAACTTAGAGTCATCCGCAAATTTGGAGATACTACATTTAATCCCCTCGTCTAAATCATTAATGTACAATGTAAACAGCTGGGGCCCCAGCACAGAACCTTGCGGTACCCCACTAGTCACTGCCTGCCATTCTGAAAAGTACCCATTTACTCCTGCTCTTTGCTTCCTATCTGCCAACCAGTTCTCAATCCACGTCAGCACACTACCCCCAATCCCATGTGCTTTAACTTTGCACATTAATCTCTTGTGTGGGACCTTGTCGAAAGCCTTCTGAAAGTCCAAATACACCACATCAACTGGTTCTCCCTATAATTCCCTGTTTTCTCTCTCCCTCCTTTTTTAAAAAATGTGGGGTTACATTGGCTACCCTCCACTCGATAGGAACTGATCCAGAGTCTATGGAATGTTAGAAAATGACTGCCAATGCATCTGCTATTTCTAAGGCCACCTCCTTAAGTACTCTGGGATGCAGACCATCAGGCCCTGGGGATTTATCGGCCTTCAATCCCATCAATTTCCGCAACACAATTTGACGACTAATAAGAATTTCCCTCAGTTCCTCCTTCTTACTAGACCCTCTGACCCCATTTATATCCGTAAGTTTGTTTGTGTCCTCCTTAGTGAATACCGAACCAAAGTACTTGTTCAATTGGTCTGCCATTTCTTTGTTCCCTGTTATGACTTCCCCTGATTCTGACTGCAGGGGACCTACATTTGTCTTTACTAACCTTTTTCTCTTTACATATCTGTAGAAGCTTTTGCAGTCCGTTTTAATGTTCCTTGCAAGCTTCCTCTCGTACTCTATTTTCCCTGCCCTAATCAAACCCTTTGTCCTCCTCTGCTGAGTTCTAAATTTCTCCCAGTCCTCGGGGTGGTTTCTATTTCTGGCCAATTTGTATGCCACTTCCTTGGCTTTAATAGTATCCCTGATTTCCCTTGATAGCCACGGTTGAACCACCTACCCTTTTTTATTTTTACGCCAGACAGGGATGTACAATTGTTGTAGTTCATCCATGCGTCTCTAAATGTCTGCCATTGCCCATCCACAGTCCACCCCTTAAGTGTCATTCACCAATCTATCCTAGCCAATTCACGCCTCATACCTTCAAAGTTCTGGACCATGGTCTCTGAATTAACTGTTTCATTCTCCATCCTAATCTAGAATTCCACCATATTGTGATCACTCTTCCCCAAGGGGCCTCGCACAACGAGATTGCTAATTAATCCTCACTCATTACACAACACCCAGTCTAAGATGGCCTCCCCCCTAGTTGGTTCCTCGACATATTGGTCTCGAAAACCATCCCTTATGCACTCCAGGAAATCCTCCTCCACCGTACCGTTTCCAGTTTGGTTAGCCCAATCCATATGCATATTAAAGTCACCCATGATAACTGCTGCATCTTTATTGCATGCACCCCTAATTTCCTGTTTGATGCCCTCCCCAACATCACTCCGATTGTTTGGAGGTCTGTACACAACTCCCACTAATGTTTTTTGCCCTTTGGTGTTCTGCAGCTCTACCCATATAGATTCCACATCATCCAAGCTAATGTCCTTCCTAACTATTGCATTAATCTCCTCTTTAACCAGCAATGCTACCCCACTTCCTTTTCCTTTTATTTTATCCTTCCTGAATGTTGAATACCCTTGGATGTTGAGTTCCCAGCCCTGATCATCTTGGAGCCACGTATCTGTAATCCCAATTACATCTTATCAGTTAACATCTATTTGCACAGTTAATTCATCCACCTTATTAAGAATACTCATCGCATTGAGGCACAGAGCCTTCAGGCTCATCTTTTTAACACACCTTGCCCCTTTAGAATTTTGCTGTACAATGGCCCTTTTTGTTTTTTGCCTTGTTATTCTCTGCCCTCCACTTTTACTATTCTCCTTTCTACCTTTTGCCTCTGTCTCCCTCTTGTTTCCCTCTGCCTCCCTGCATAGGTTCCCATCCCCCTACCATATTAGTTTAACTCCTCCCCCACAGCACTAGCAAACACTCCCCCTAGGACATTGGTTCCGGTCCTGCCCAGGTGCAGACCGTCCGGTTTGTACTGATCCCACCTCCCCCAGAATCAGTTCCAATGCCCCAGGAATTTGAATCCCTCCCTTCTGCACCACTGCTCAAACCACGTATTCATCTGAGCTATCCTGCGATTCCTACTCTGACTAGCACGTGGCACTGGTAGCAATCCTGAGATTACTACTTTTGAGGTCCTACTTTTTAATTTAGCTCCTAACTCTTTAAATTCGTCTTGTAGGACCTCATCCTGTTTTTTACCTATATCGTTGGTACCAATGTGTACCACGACAACTGGCTTTTCTCCCTCCCTTTTCAGAATGTCCTGCACCCGCTCCGAGACATCCTTGACCCTTGACGATCAACCAAGTCTCGTTGCAAGACCAGTACCCACTACCCAAGGCGGATGACCTGTTCGCAAGGTTAGCGGGGGGGAAGTCATTCATCAAGTTGGACCAAACCTCCACCCACATGACACAGGAGCTGGCTGAAACTTCGAAAAGATTGACGTGTATCAACATGCACAAAGGACTTTTTATATTCCACAGGTGCCCTTTTGGGATTCGCTCGGCTACTGCCAGCTTCCAAAGGAACACGGAGAGGCTGCTGAAATCAGTTCTGCGCACCATTGTGTTTCAAGACGACATCCTGATCACCGGTCGTGACACCACCGAACATCTGCACAACCTGGAAGAGGTTCTGTCGACTCAACAGAGTGGGACTCAGGCTGAAACGCTCCAAGTGTGTTTCCTGGCGCCAGAGGTCGAATTTTTGGGGAGAAAGATTGCGGCAGATGGCATCAGACCTATCGACTCAAAGACAGAGCCCATCAAGAATGCACCCAGACCACAGAATGTGACAGAGCTGCATTCGTTCCTGGGACTCCTCAACTATTTTGGTAACTTTCTACCCGTGTTAAGCACTTTGCTGGAACCGTTGCACATGTTGCTACGTAAGGGTGACGACTGGGTTTGGGGTAAATCTCAAGAGACAGCCTTTAAGAAGGCCAGAAACCTACTTTGTTCTAATAAGTTGCTTGTACTGTATGACCTGTGTAAATGATTAGTGTTAGCTTGTGATGCATCTTCGTACGGGGTCGGCTGTGTGTTACAGCAAACCAATGTATCGGGCAAACTTCAACCGATTGCATACGCACCTAGAAGTCTGTCTAAGGCTGAAAGAGCCTACAATATGGTCGAGAAAGAGGCGTTAGCATGTGAATATGGGGTTAATAAAATGCACCAATACCGATTTGGACTTCGGTTTGAGCTCATTTCGCTGTTATCAGAAAGCAAAGGTATAAACATCAATGCTTCGTCCCGCATCCAAAGATGGGCACTAAAAATTGTCCGCCTATGACTATGCTATCCTTCATAGACCATGCACGGAGAACTGTGCTGATGCCCTCAGTCAGCTACCATTGTCCACTACCGGGGTGGAAATAGCGCAGCCCACAGACTTGCTTCTGGTCATGGATGCTTTTGAGAGTGAGGGGTCACCTGTCACTGCTCGCCAGACCAGGACCTGGACCAGCCAAGATCCTGTGCTATCACTTGTAAAAAGTTACGTTCTCAATGGGAGCTGGTTGGCCGTTCCTGGGGAAATGCAAGATGAAATTAAGCTGTTTCACCAACGCAAAGATGAAATATCCATCCAGTCGGATTGTCTCTTATGGGGTAATCATGTGGTTTTGCCAAAAATAGCCAGGGAAACGTTTATACACGACCTACACAATACCCACCCAGGCATAGTCATGATAAAGACTATCGCCAGGTCGCATGTTTGGTGGCCCGGCATTGACTCGGACTTAGAGTCATGCGTACACCAGTGCAACACGTGCTCACAATTGAGCAATGCACCAAGGGCGGCTCCATTGAGTCTGTGGACTTGGCCCTCCAAACCGTGGTCCAGGATTTTGCTGGCCCCTTTCTCGGAAAGATGTTTTTAGTTGTAGTGGACGCTTACTCTAAATGGATTGAATGCGTAATCATGTCATCCAGCACATCCACTGCCACCATTGAAAGCCTCCGGGCTATGTTCGCCACCCATGGTTTGCCCGACATCCTTGTCAGTGACAATGGACTGTGTTTCACCAGCTCGGAATTCAATGAGTTTATGACCCGCAATGGCATCAAGCATGTCAGGTCTACCCCGTTTAAGCCCGCATCCAACGGTCAAGTGGAACAGGCAGTCCAAACTTTCAAACAGAGCTTGAAACGCGTGACAGAAGGCTCCTTGCAGACCTGCTTATCTCGCGTTCTGCTCAGCTGCCGGACGCGACCCCACTCGCTCACTGGGGATCCTCCTGCAGAATTATTAATGAAGGCTCTCCCTAGTCCACCCGGATCTAAATGATCATGTGGAAACCCAGCATCAACGGCAAAACATGTACCACGATCGCACGGCTGTATCGCGTGACATTGATGTGAATGACCCTGTGCTTCTCCTTAATTACGGTCATGGTCCTAAATGGGTCGCTGGCACTGTCTTGGCCAAGAAGGGGAATAGAGTGTTTATCGTCAAACAACTGAATGGGCAAATGTGCAGAAAGCATTTGGATCAGACCAAATGAGGTTCACCGACAACCGGGAACAACCTGAAGAGGACATCATTATCATCGATCCACCAAGACACACCCAACCTACAATCGACCTCACTGTCAGTCAAGAGGATGAACCCACCATTCCCAACAGTCCTGTCAGACCAGCCGCTCTGCAGTGCAGCATTGGTCTGACCAACTCACCCATGCCAGAGTTTGAACTCAGACGATCAATTAAGGAGCGTAGGGCCCCGGATCGTCTCAACTGGTAAATAATTTGTATCAAAGACTTTGGGGGGGAAGTGATGCTATGTATGTAAACATTGTAATTGTGTAAGACTTGCCACCAGAGGGCGCAACTGTTGGAGGCCCAAGGGTCACCTGCACATCCCGTGTAAGCGAGTATAAAAGGTTGTCTGCCATGCTGCTTAGGCGCCCTGAAGTTATATTAAAGAGACTAAGGTCACATCAGTTTTAGCTCACAGTACTCAGTCTTGTGGAGTTCTTCCATACCACCAACAATGTCTCCACAAGATCCTACAAATCCCCTGGGAGGACAGACGCACCAACATTAGTGTCCTCGACCAGGCCAACATCCCCAGCATCGAAGCACTGACCACACTTGATCAGCTCTCACCAGACACAAGACTCCCAAAGCAAGCGCTCTACTCGGAACTCATTCACAGCAAACGAGCCAAAGGTGGGCAGAGGAAACGTTACAAGGACACCCTCAAAGCCTCCCTGATAAAGCAACACCCCCACCGACACCTGGGAGTCCCTGGCTAAAGACCGCCCTAAGTGGAGGAAGTGCATCCGGGAGGGAGCTGAGCATCTCGAGTCTCATCGCCGAGAGCGTGCAGAAATCAAGCGCAGGCAGCGGAAAGAACGTGTGGCAAACCAATCCCACCCACCTTTTCCCTCAACGACTATCTGTCCCACTTGTGACAGGGACTGTGGCTCTCGTATTGGACTGTTCAGCCACGTAAGGACTCATTTTAAGAGTGGAAGCAAGTCTTCCTCGATGCCGAGGGACTGCCTATGAATGAATGAATGAATGAATTCAACAATTTGATTACTGTTGGTCACACTTAGAAGAATTGTATTGATGATTGGTCTATCGTTCAAAGATAAACTCCTGGTGGGAGGGGTGGGGGGGGTAGAATTACCACCAGGGGTTCTCTCGGTCGCTTAAAATGTCCGCTTACGCACTTTCTTCAGCTGATCCTGGGAGAGCAGGAGAACCCTGTGGAAATTCTTGCCCCAAATCTAAGCTCATTGTAACAGACTTGTCGTGCCACATACCAAGGCGTAAGATTCGTATTGTGCGGTGGCACAAAACAGGTGCTAGCTGTTACACTCCACCCGATTTCCTTTTCCATTGACGAATTTCACCTCCGTAGTGTAGGTTACATGAAATAAGAACCAAGTTTTGGTTGCCTTTAACTGATACCCATGTTACAACTGAAAACCCATACATGCCAACTTAGAAAACTAGTAAAAGCTGACCAACAGTGACAAAAAAAGCTGACACAGCCTCCAAAAGGTTGACAACTCAAGGAATATCAACGTGAAAATAAGCAGGTATGGGTTTTGTAACTTAAACAGCAGGTAAACACAACATTTCTTCACTGAAGCATAGCCCATCGAGCCTGTTCTGCCATTCAATTAGATCATGGCTGATCTGTATCTTAATTAGCCATGGTTTCATAACTCTTAATACCCTGCCTAACAAAAATCTATCAAATCTCAGTTTTTAAATTTTCAAATGGCCTAGCCTCAATAGATTTTTTTGGGGAAAGAGTTCCATATTTCCGCCACCCTTTGTGTGAAGAAATGCTCCCTGACATCCTTGCTGAACAGCCTAGCTCTAATTTTAAAGTTATGCCACCTTTTTCTGGACTCTCCCACCAGAGGAAATAGTTTCTCTCTAGCTACCCTATCAAATCCTTTAGTCTTCAACACTTCAATGAGAGCACCCCTTAATCTTCTATATTCAGCGGAATACAAGCCTAGTCTATGCAACCTATCCTTATAGCTGACCCCTTTTAACCCCCGTATCATTCTGGTGAATCTGCACTGTACAGCTTCCAAAGTCAAAATACCCTTCCTGAGGTGCAGTGCGCAGAACTGAATACTTCACTTGCATTGAAGTGAAAAAAACATGAATATAAAAATGTCTGAGGGAAATCCAAATATTGAAGGCATAAAATTGGCAAAAGAAAAAAGAACTTTTATTGTTTATAGCAAGTTTCACAACCCCAGGACATTCCAAAGTGCTTCAAAGTCAATGAGGTACTTTTGAAGTGTCATTGTTGTAATCAAGTGGCACTTACTCACTAATAATCTGCACAACAACTCAGTTTAAACTGAGCCAGAACCAATCAGCCCCTAACCTCCTTGCAGCCTTGATCCAGTAATAGACACAAAACTCAATGCCAGAGGAGAGATGAAAGTAGCTGCCTTTGACTGCGAAGTAGTATTCAAACAAGTATGGCACTAAAGAGCCCTAGCTAAACTGAGATCAGTGGGCTTCAAGGGCAAAACCCTCCAGTGGCTGGAGTGGTAACCAATATTCTCTGTAAGCTGTGCTTTGTTCTGTGCAGCCTGTTTCTTTTAGTGCGCGGTCCCTTTAAATTTCCGCACATGTGCAGTATTTACAATGTAGCAGCTGGTGAGCGGGATGTGCAGAACCTTTTCCATTAGTGCACGAACATTGATCGTAACCTGACAAAAGGAAGATAGTTGTTGTGTTCATACTCTATTTGTTTGTTACAGGACACTAGACAGGCATTAGGACCCTGCGGGAGCTATTCACACACTGCTGGTTCATGCTGGTTTTGGGACACCATTTTGGGGAGTTGCTATAAAGGACACACTTAGTTACAATTCTCCTGTTTCAGTTAGCCTGTTTATTTACGTACACAACAATAATCATGATTGTTACAGGTCAATCACCATATCTCGAGGACATAACTGTCACAGTTCCTCAGAGCAGCATCCTTGGCCCAATCATCGATAGCTGTTTCATCAATGGCCTTCTGTTGATGAGGTAATGAGTAGGGCTGTGCTCTGATGAGTATATAGTGTTTCACTCCATTCTCAGCTCCTCCGATACTGGACTGGCCCATGTCTTCCTACAACAGGATCTGGACACATCCAGACTTGGGCTGACAAATAGTAAATAGCATTTGTATCATCAATATCTTGCAGGTCACCATTGACCAGAAGCTTAAGTATATCAGCCATATCAACATTGTGGCTAGAAGAGCAGGTCAGAGGCTGGGTACTCTGCAATGACTCGATCACCTCCTGACACCTGAGTCCCTCGCCATAAATTGCAAATCACAAAAACAACAACAACATGTATTTATATAGCACCTTTAACATAGTGAAATGTTCCAAGGCACTTCACGGCAATGTTATGAGATTTTAAAAATTGACACTGAGCCGCATAAGTAGAAATCAGCGAAGGTGACTAAAAGCTTGGTCAAAGAAGTAGGTTTCAAGAAACATCTTGAATGAGGAAAGAGAGGTAGAGAGGCGGAGTGGTTTAGGTAGGGAGTTACAGAGCTTGGGGCCCAGGCAACAGAAAGCACGGCCACCAATGGTTCAGCAATTATTATCAGGAATGCTCAAGAGAGCAAAATTAGAGGAGGGCAACAGCTTGGGGGGTTGTGGGGCTGGAGAATATTACAGAAATAGGGAGGGGCGAGGCCATGGAGGGATTTGAAAATAAGGATGAGAATTTTGAAATTGCGGCGTTGCTTAACTGGAAGCCTATATAGGTCAGCGAGCACAAGGGCGATGGGTGAGCGGGACTTGGTGCAAGTTAGAACATGGACAGATAGGAATACTTACCACTCCCCTGGATGTGTGCAACTAAAATAAGGAACGGTGGCATAGTGATTATGTTACTGGACTAATAATTCAGAGGTCTGGATTAATGATCTGGAGACTGAGTTCAAATCCCACCATGGCAGTTGAGGAATTTAAAATTCAGTTAATTAAATAAATCTGGAATTAAAAAGCTAATAATGGTAATCGTTACAACAAACAATGGGTGAACTTGATAGAAACATAGAAATTTACAGCGTGGAAGGAAGCCATTTCGGCCCATAGTGTCCACACCGGCCGACAAAGAGTCACACGGCCTCTGGTCAGCAGACCTAAAGGTTACATATAAGCCCATGAACAATGACAGAAAGGCAAAGAGCACCCAGCCCAACCAGTCCGCCTCACACCACTGTGACACCCCTTATACTGAAAACATCTACACTCCACCCCAACCAGAGCCATGTGATCTCCTGGGAGAGGCAAAAACCAGATAAAAACCCAGGCCAATTTAGGGAGAAAAAATCTGGGAAAATTCCTCTCCGACCTATTCAGGCGATCGAAACTAGTCCAGGAAATCACCCTGGCCATATTCTATTCCCTGCAGTATTTACCATTATATCTGCTCCGTCCAACAAAAGGTCATCCAATCTAATCCCAATTACCAGCTCTAGGTCCATAACCCTGCAGGTTACTGCATTTTAAGTTCCCATCCAACCATCTCTTAAAAGTGGTGAGGATTTCTGCATTCCACCACTCTTCCAGGCAGCGAGTTCCAGATCCCCACAACCCTCTGCGTAAAGAAGCGCCCCCCCCTCAAATCCTCTCTAAACCTTCCACCAACTACCTTAAAACTATGTCCCCTCGTAATAGATCGCTCCACCAATTGATCTATTTTAATGGTCCATGGACCCATTCCCACCAGGCAGGGTGGGTTAAAATCGATTCCAAGTTGTTGTTCAGCCTGAAACCTGCTGAAAGCCTGAGTAACAATTACTGCAGCTGCAATCAACATTTTGGAGCAATTCTTTTGACTCCTTTGGAATTGCTTCAGATTGGCTGCAAGTTTGTGTAAAACCACTGTGACATTTTGATCACCTTCCCCCCTCTGCCTTCCTCCTCCCACAGTGAGAGCTTCTCAAGAACAAGGATGGCATTTCTTATGGGCATAATATTTGAATGCCATTATCATGGAGGTGAAGGAACAAATGAGGGTGGAGGAAAGGGGAGTGAAAGAAAGAAAGACTTACATTTGTATGGCGCCTTTCATGACCTCGGGATGTGCCAAAGCGCTTTGCAGTCAAAGAAGTACATGTGTAATGTAGGAAACGTGGCAGCAAATTTGCGCACAGCAAGGTCCCACAAACAGCAATGTGATAATGGCCAGATAATCTGTTTTTTTTAGTCATGTTGATTGAGGGATAAATATTGGCCAGGACATAGTGAGTGAGGCAACATTTAGGAAGGATGCACATTACCAGATATTACCCGCCAAAAGGCCCTATAGTGAAGAGATGTGTCTTCGAAGAAGACGCTTCATTCACCAAGATCAATAGATGGTACCTGCCAAATACCGTATGGTGAGCTGCAGCTGTGGTTGTCTGCCTGCACGGCTCTGTCTGTGGCTTTGAAGCTGCTGACCACGCTCAACTTTTATAGTCCCAGGTCATTGCAGGCAGCCATAAGTGGATCTCTGTACCATCAGCCAAGTTTCAGTGTGGGAACATATTCATCAGATTGCTGATGTACATTGCAGGAGAGTGCAGAAATACATTTAAGTCTGCTGTAACAGCAGGGCAGCAGTGAGATAAGGCCATCCAGTTTATGGATATGTTGGCTTTCCCAAGAAGCAAGGTGCAGTTGATGGCACCCAATTGCTTTGCGACCTCATACAGTCAACTTCCCTAAACTTCCTCAACACCATATTCCCCGGATTTCTACACATGCTATTCTTTCTCCTATTCTAGCACTTCCCTTGGGTACAACAAGGGTAATTTTGACTTTGGGTGATAGAATACAATGAACGATATCAGATCATTTGACCATTGTATATCTTTCCTAATTTTCAGAAAATCTGGAGAGACGTATAACAACAACTTATATTTATATAGCACCTTTAACGTAATGAAACATCCCAAGGCACTTCACAGGAGCGTTATCAAAAAAGAATTGATGCCTAGCTATATAAGGGCATGGTAGGGCAGGTGACCAAAAGCTTTGGTCAAAGAGGTAGGTTCTAAGGAGCGGCTGAAAGGGGGAAAGAGAAGTGGAGCGGGGGAGAGATTTAGGGAGGGAATTCCAGAGCTTAGGATCTCGGCAGCTGAAGGCACGACCACCAATGATGGGGTAATTAAAATCGGGGATGTTCAAAAGGTATGATCTGATGTCACCCATTATACACCGTCACCCGAAGTCAAAATTAACCACACTGAAGGCCAGTGTTGGGAGAGGTAGTTGAGTGCTATAGTGTTATAAAAGACTCGAGACTGAGATAGCCCTCCTCTCCTCACAACTTGCTCCTTGTTGCTGGATGAATTTCTGGAGGTTGTGCCCACCAACTTGAAAAAAATCTTGCACAGCCTCCTCCAAAAAAGATGACAGCTCAAAAACTAAATATAATGCCCATGAAATTCCGTAGGAGTTTTCTTCCAGTCTTCCACTGGAATTCTGCTTTTCAGCTGTTAAGGAGTTTACCCCGGGGGGGGTTCTGCTGATCTCCCACCAGCGTTATAGCAAGACAGCACGAGAACCCCTGTGGAATTTCAGGCCCAGCTTTATTGTCACATGAAGACTAGGGGTTGGATTAAAACTGAAATGTACCATAGACTTGTCACAAACTTAAGCTGCAGCATGTCGAGTATTCTGTCTCATCTACTGCAAGGAAAAACGTAAAGCGCATGAAACCCAAAACAGTGCCGGTTACAGCGGTGGTAAACTCACAAATTACTGCAGAGGGATATGAGAGCCAAAGGCATAACAGTTCTTTTTTAATTAGGATCTGGGAACTACCTCACCCCCCTGGGAATTTTTAATTTTTGACATTTTATTTGGTGCATTTTCTAGCATTTCGGAGGCTTCCAAGCTAAAATATTTTCTCCAAGAAAGTTAGGAAATATTTTAAACAAAATAAAATTAGGTGTAAAGGCTTCAATTCAGCTTTATAGGGATCTAGATCCTCTCATTGAGAATCGAACCTCAATAACAACTTTAATTTATAATTTAAAGCCTGTTACACCTAGAATCAAACCTCAATAACACCATCAATTTATTATTTAAAGCCTCTTGCACCTGCAGAAAGCCTGACCAGTGCATTCTACATTCACAAGAGAAAATTGGCTCACTGTCAAATCTTTCTATGTCCTGGACCCCATGGCAGTCCAAAGACAGTCAGGATTACAAATTTTACTTAGGATGATAAAGAGCAAGTCAGTATTATTGAAACAAAACTTAGCGGCACGTTCTGATGACGTCACACCCAAACATGAACCTGTCTTTTTATCTTTCAGATGGTGATTAATCTACTGTGCATTTCAAACTTTACTTTTAATACCTTAAAGCATATCAGCCTGGAAAATGACTGTTGCCAATAATAGCAGACAAATCTTTTATACATTCACATAGCATCCCTCTGTCCCCTATTTTAAGGGAAGTGATAGACTATTTAAAATAAACATTAAGCGTATTAAACATTCATCTGCTATTTATATAATGCAGTCATTTCTAGTTAATGTTACTATTTTGACCCTGTCAAAATTACACATTACATAGTCTGTACAGCACAGAAACAGGCCTTTTTGTCCAACTGGTCCATGCTGGTGTTTACGTTCCACACGAGCCTCCTCCCACCCTTTTCATCTAATCCTTTCAACATAACCTTCTATTCCTTTCTCCCTCATTAAATGCATCTGTGCTAGTCACCTAAATCACTCCTTGTAATTCTATATTATAACCACTCTCTGGGTAAAGAAGTTTCTCCTGAATTAATTATTGTATTTATTGGTGACTATCTTATGTTCTTCAACTAGAAATAAAAATCATTGGCCCAGAATTTGCGGTCGGAGGCTTCCCGTGGGCGGATGCTTCCGACCGCAAAACTTTCTGTGAAAGTACCTGGTGGTCCCGGAGATTCGGAGACTTGCGGTCCTGGCCCTCTATGCGAAGGCCTTCATAGGGGCGCACGTATCCCGGGAGCAGTAAGGTTTCGTACTGGGATCACTTGGGCCGGCCCTACCTATCAGAGTAGGGGGATCCCCATTCATACTAATGGTGATTCCGTATCTACGGAACCGCAAAAACACCGATACACTGAAAATAACTTTGAAAAAAAAATCACATATTTCAAATCAATAAAAATTTAATTTAATTAATGATTTAAAACAAAAAATTATTTTTTTGAAAAATAAATTTACATATTTTAAAGGATCTGAAAATAAACTTACTTTATTTAACAAGAATATAAATGTTTGAATTATTTTTTTACAGTATTTTTCTGCACTTTAAAAGTCTTACGCTGGTAAAATCAGGCCTTATGTCTGCTTTTATCAGTCGTAAGAATTTGAAGGACATTCGCTGGGCAGGAGTTGGGCAAATAGCACAAATCTCCGCCCGCGGAGGCCCTTTAGTTTTGGATGCGAGCGATCTGTCAAAATAGGCGCATGCGCTTCGCCTGCCTCAACCCAGAACTTGTGGGGACCCCACAGGCGCGTGAGCACCTTGTATGCGCCCGTGGAGAGCGCATTTCAGGCCCATTATACACTGCAATCATAGATCTAAAATTGAATTGCAAAAGACATGGTGTGTAGGAACAGGCGCAGGGAGCTGAACATTGTGCTAATTAACTTCCCTCAGTCTAAAATTTACCATCTATTACACGCTGATTAATTATTAATATCACTCCTCACATTTTCCCTTCAATATTGCCCACTCTGATATGAATGGTGTGAGCTGTTGCTGCACAGTAACAATGAGGCTACCAACATGAATTCATAAACAGACTGAAAACAGTGTTCAAAGTTTCAAAACATAACCGAGCACTGTAACTTACACAAAGGGAAGCCAGCGGTATGCATCACAGATGAGTTCACCGTAGTAACAATCTAAATCGGGAGCCTCTTATCAACAAAGGCAGACATTGATGCGGAGATTCAACATCGCCTCCAGTGCGCCAGTGCAGCCTTCAGTCATCTGAGGAAAAGAGTGTTTGAAGACCTGGCCCTCAAATCTACCACCAAGCTCATGGTCTACAGGGCTGTAGTAATACCCACCCTCCTGTATGGATCTGAGGCATGGGCGATGTAGAGAAGGCACCTCAAGTCGCTGGAGATATATCACCAATGATGTCACCGCAATATCCTTCAAATCCCTTGGGAGGACAGGCGCACCAACATCAGTGTCCTCGTCCAGGCTAACATCCCCAGTATTGAAACACTGACCACACTCGATCAGCTTCGCTGGGCAGGCCACATAGTTCGCATGCCAGATACGAGACTCCCTAAGCAAATGCTTAATCGGAGCTCCTTATGGTAAACGAGCCAAAAGTGAGCAGCGGAAGCATTACAAGGACACCTTCAAAGCCTCCCTGGTAAAGTGCGACATCACCACTGACACCTGGGAGTCCCTGGCCGAAGACCGCCCGAGGTGGGGAAAGTGCATCCGGGAGTGCGTTGAGCTCTTCGAGTCTCAACACAAAGAACGTGAAGAGGTCAAATGCAGACAGTGGAAGGAGTGCGTGGCAAACCAGCCCCACCGACCCCTTCCCTCGAGGAATGTCTGTCCCACCTGTGACAGAGTTTGTGGCTCTCGTATTGGACTGCTCAGCCACCAAAGAACTCACTTTAGGAGTGGAAGCAAGTCTTCCTCGATTCCAAGGGACTGCCTATGATGAATCTAAATATGAGAATATCAATGAATTTTCTTAAATTTAGCCAAACTCATCATGATTCCAACCCCACCTTCCTACTTTATTTCCAAGCAGCTGACAGTTGCCACAATTCATGTGAAAGCAATTGTCAAATAAAGCCAGTTACACCAGGGAACACCTTGCTATTCTCACAAAAGGCGATTACAATCAGCCTTCACAGAAGAGAACAATTGGACATACTCCAGAAAGTTCCTTTGGGAAACATGAAAAGGTTTTGAAAAGTTGCATGTCAGCAGCTTATTTGTTATATAAAGTTTCTTTAGGAAAAAATAAATCAAATACACCTGTAACTGAAACTTTCAGAAACCATCAGTTCATCTTAAATTATTTTCTGCTCCAAATTCGAGTGCATGCAAGAATGAGTTCTGATAAGCTTCAATTCCATGATCCAACTACTCTGACTATTTGATACTGACAACTTCTAATCCTGGTGAAAAAAACTGAATTTTCTAGTGAAACACTAACAAGCTAACACATGGATTGAAATATATAACATTAAACTGCTGATCATTGGCATGTGTGCTGTTATAGAATATTTTGGACTCCAAACTTCAAAATATAGTCCTGGTGAGCTATGAATCACTTGACAAATGGTTACAGGTGACCACAAAGGAGGAATTCTGTGATCTCACAGCTGCCCAGTGTTCTACGCTCACCCCGATCAATGGCCATTGTGAGGAGATGGTCTTCAGCAGGCTCATTCATGAAGTAGTGCAGAAGCAGTCATTACATAGCCCTACACAGTGATAGGTGCTGGCTCTGAAAGCAATAACTCGAGCAGAGGAGATCCCTGGCACCAATGCCGGTCTTTCACATTTTGTCACAGGTGCAGACAGTGGGCCTTCTATACACCCTGCACCTCACCAGTAGGTTGTGTATCATCACGTCCACCTTAGAAAATAAGAAAGTGGGTAGAAGAGCAAAGGGATCAAGGGATACAGGTGAACAAATCATTAAAAGCAGCATCACTGGCCAGCAAAGCAATTAAAAATGCTAACAAAGCACTTGGATTTATATCTCAGGCTAGAGAATTTAAAAGTAGTGAAGTTATGTTAAACTTGTATAGGACCCTGGTCAGGCCACTCTTAAGAGTACTGTGCAGGGTTCTGATCTCCATAATATAAAAAGGGCATACAAGCACTGAGGAAAGTGCAAAAAAGATCTACAGAGACGGAACTATACATGAGAGATGACAGCTATTGGGACAGATTGCACAGGTTGGGGCTTTTTTCTTTAGAAAAGAGAAGACTTAGAGGTGACCTGTTAGAGGTCTTTAAAATTATGAATGGGTTGGACCAGGTAAATGTAGAGAGAATGTTTCCACTTGTGGGAGAACCCAAAACTAGGGACCATTAATACAATATAGTTGCTAATAAATTCAATAGGGAAATAAGGGGAATGGTCTGTCTCTTTGCTGTATGTTCTATGTAATTCTATGTATCCTCACACTAGTACGACCTCCTCATGGGTAAGCACTTAGCGATAATGCACATGGGCAGAGAAGTTCCTGAAACACAAGGAGCAAGACTCGAAAAGAATGCATATCGCAAGCAATGAAAATGTTAAATTAATTCACTGTTAATACATCTTGCAGCCTGTCATTGTTTTATTGTGAAGGAAAGAAAGCAATGTCTGCACTCCCAGCACACATTTCTAGCCTATATCAAGAGATTGTGCTCCCTTAGCCTGTGATTTTCAGTCCATTCATTTTAATGAATGGACTGGGAATTACAATTACCTAATTTCCGACTCCAAAACAACTCAGAGAGAAAAAAGAACACCCAAAAGAATCCCATCTTCTAAATGTAATTGAGGCAGTCAAACACAAAGCGCACCAATTTCCAGCAATCAAAAAAGGCAGACAAAAGAAATGCAGCAAAACTGATGCAGAAAGCACCAATCCAGCAAAAAAATTCCACCAAAAAGAACTCGAACACATTTGAACAATCAATCCCTCCAAGGTCAGAATGCATCTTTCCATGTCAATCATTTTAGACACTCCATCAGGTATAACAGTGCATTCCAAGTGGGCAAAACAGCAAACCTCATTATGAGATATTTACATTTTATTTGCATAATTTTCAAGACCTTGATAAGGCTCCTGCACATTTCATGCAAAAGCACTTGGCCACCGATTCAAAGTCTGACTGAAAAATTGTGTTAAATTGGGTCAACCCAAGATCATGTGAAAGATGTTTCTCACCTAATTGTTCAGCTCCTACTTGTATACTTCATGCCGGTGGGACCCAGTCCACCAAAAAGAATATCAGTCCTACTAACATCAGGTCCGATCTAAGGTCAAATATTCACTTTTTAATTCACCGTGTAGCATCGGAATGCTACAGGAGCTCATCATTAACCATCTTAACATTAGAAAAAGATTAGTGAAGACAAACGTAGGTCCCTTGCAGTCAGAATCAGATGAATTTATAATGAGGAACAAAGAAATGGCAGACCAACTGAACAAATACTTTGGTTCTGTCTTCACGAGGGAAGACACAAATAACCTTCCGGGAATACTAGGGCACCGAGGGTCTAGTGAGAAGGAGGAACTGAAGGAAATCCTTACTAGTCAGGAAATTGTGTTGGGGAAATTGATGGGATTGAAGGCCGATAAATCCCCAGGACTTGATAGTCTGCATCCAAGAGTACTTAAGGAAGTGGCTCGATAAATAGTGGATGCATTGGTGATCATTTTCCAGCAGACTATCGATTCTGGATCAGTTCCTATGGATTGGACAGTAGCTAATGTAATACCACTTTTTAAGAAAGGAGGGAGAGAGAAAATGGGGAATTATAGACAGGTTAGCCTAACATCAGTAGTGGGGAAAAAGTTGGAATCAATTATTAAAGATGAAATAGCAGCGCATTTGGAAAGCAGTGACAGGATCAGTCCAATTCAGCATGGATTTATGAAAGGGAAATCATGCTTGACAAATCTTCTGGAATTTTTTGAGGATGTAATTAGTAGAGTGGACAAGGGAGAACCAGTGGATGTGGTGTATTTGGACTTTCAAAAAGCTTTTGACAAGGTCCCACACAAGAGATTGGTGTGCAAAATTAAAGCACATGGTATTGGGGGTAATGTATTGACGTGGATAGAGAACTGGTTGGCAAACAGGAAGCAGAGAGTCGGGATAAACGGGTCCTTTTCAGAATGGCAGGCAGTGACTGGTGGGGTGCCGCAGGGCTCAGTGCTGGGACCCCAGCTATTTACAATATACATCAATGATTTAGATGAAGGAATTGAGTGTAATATCTCCAAGTTTGCAGATGACACTAAACTGGGTGGCCGTGTGAGCTGTGAGGAGGACGCTAAGAGGCTGCAGGGTGACTTGGACAGGTTAGGTGAGTGGGCAAATGTATGGCAGATGCAGTATAATGTGGATAAATGTGAGGTTATCCACTTTGGTGGCAAAAACAGGAAGACAGAATATTATCTGAATGGTGACAGATTAGGAAAAGGGGAGGTACAACGAGACCTGGGTGTCATGGTACATCAGTCATTGAAGTTTGGCATGCAGGTACAGCAGGCGATGAAGAAGGCAAATGGCATGTTGGCCTTCATAGCTAGGGGATTTGAGTATAGGAGCAGGGAGGTCTTACTGTAGTTGTACAGGGCCTTGGTGAGGCCTCACCTGGAATATTGTGTTCCATTTTGTTCTCCTAATCTGAGGAAGGACGTTCTTGCTATTGAGGGAGTGCAGCGAAGGTTCATCAGACTGATTCCCAGGATGGCAGGACTGACATATGAGGAGAGACTGGATCGACTGGGCCTGAATTCACTGGAGTTTAGAAGGATGAGAGGGGATCTCACAGAAACATATACAATTCTGACGGGACTGGACAGGTTAGATGCATGAAGAATGTTCCCGATTTTAGGAAAGTCCAGAACCAGGGGATACTGTATAAGGATAAGGGGTAAGCCATTTAGGACCGAGATGAGGAGAAACTTCTTCACTCAGAGAGTTGTTAACCTGTGGAATTCTCTACCGCAGAGAGTTGTTGATGCCAGTTCATTGGATATATTCAAGAGGGAGTTAGATATGGCCCTTATGGCTAAAGGGATCAAGGGGTATGGAGAGAAAGCAGGAAAGGGGTACTGAGGGAATGATCAGCCATGATCTTATTGAATGGTGGTGCAGGCTCGAAGGGCCGAATGGCCTACTCCTGCACCTATTTTCTATGTTTCTATGTTTCTATGTTTCACTAATGTTCATTCATCCACCTTCAGAGGGCAAGGAATCTGAAGCAGCAGAAGAAATGTACGGCCTATTCATTCTATTGACTTTGCAACATTCCTTAGAGGAATGTCAATCCCCTTCCATTTAGCAATTGCCACTTCAGCACATAATCCAGACTAGCACTTAAAGTGCTGAAGAAGTCCTGGACTGTCAGAGGTGCCATTATTTGGGTGAAATGTTGAAGTGAGGCCTTGCCTGCTGGCTCAGGTGGATGTAAAAAACTTCCGTGGGACTATTTGAAGAGGAGCAGCAGAGTTCTCCTGGTGTTCGGGCCTACATTCATCCCTCGACCAACACCACTAACACAAATTATCTCATCATTTATCTCATTGCTGCTTATCAGACAAATTGACTGCTGCATTTGCCTCCATTGCAACAATAACAGCAACTCAAAGGAACTTCATTGGTAGTGATGCACTTTCAGACATTCTGAGGACTATGAAGGATACTATATAAATACAAAGAGCTAAACTTTGCACTTTGCGGCGCCACCGCCCGTATCTCGGCGGTAATCAGGCGGTTTGTAGAAATGGATTCATCTATACCGCCCGATTACCGCCAAGATGTAATGCCTTCATTTTCACCGTAATGTATCCTGGTGTTAGTGGTGGCGGCAGTGTGCGGCAGCAGGCGTTCATAGTCCTCGTATAAGGCTGGCTTGATCCAGACCGGCCTTACTGCGCATGTGCAATTTTTTTTTCTCTTTGTGCGCATGCACGATTCCTCCCCCCTCCCCATAATGCGTATGTGCAATTTTTTTTTGCGCATACACAATCGATTTTTTTTTCCTCCTGAGTTTCGAGGTTCAGTGGTCATCGCGCGCATGTGCAATTGAGGAAAGGAGGGGTAAGGAGAGAAAGAGGAGGAAAGGTGTGTAAGTTTGACAAGTATTTTAACTAAAATTAAAATGGCAGAAGATTTAATGGTCGTGATGGAGGTGGAGCCCGAGGTGAACATGGGAGGGAGGAAAAGGGCAAAATGTTTCTCAATGGAAGTCCAAGCTGCACTAGTCCATGAGGTGGAAGCACTCTGGGACTGATTGACCTGGGGTGGTCGTGGTAAGCCCAGCCCGCAAGTGTATCAGAGAATATGGGCAGAAATTGCAGAAAGCACTGGAACGACATTGTTTCGGTCGCAAGAGTAAGTAAAAACTTTAATAAATTTCATCATGCAATGATTTATTGGTTAAAATGTGAAAGTGCCATACTGTGCATTTTTTAATCTCGCTAAATTTGGAGTTACTATAAACGATGTTATTATATTGTTTTCCTGTAATTAATAAGATGTGTTCATCATGCATAACTTGGAAGGTGATGGTGCATTAATGGAACAGTGTTGAAAAGCATTGGGGGTGCTTACTAGTACTTGTGCAATATTAAACCATGGTTTTGTCGTATTTTCAAAAAAAAAAATCGCTTTCAATCAAGGCAAACGTCGCCGTACCAGGGGAGGGCCAGCAGAGCTGCAGGAGCTGAGCGACCTGGAGGAGCGGGCCGCAGCCTTCACTGGGGCACACGATCGCTCGGCCACTCGTGGTGGTGCTGATCCGGTAACGCATGATCCCCGGAATGTGTATAATGCATAAATTATACTGTACTGTAAAGCTAGTACCATCATGAAATATTATGAGCACGCCATGCAGTCTCTGTAAATTCTGTACATGTTCATTGCATGTAGTGTATCTCGGTGAAATATAATACAGTAATGTTGCGCCTCCTCATATTCATGCATAATGTATGCTATAAAATGTAACCTTCACCCTCCCTCCCTCCCCCCATCCTTCCCTCACTTCTTCATCCTTCTGCTTACCTATTCTGTCTTGTTTTATAGCTGAAGAGGACCACGTAGTGTTTACAGAGCAGCAGGAGTAGGAAGATGAACTTGATCAAGTGCAGCTAATGCTTGACCCGCCGTAGGAAGTCGAACTTGAGGAGGTGCTGCAGTCCATGGAAGGGTCCCTCATGCCTGTGACCACTTCTTCCTCAGCCGAATCCATTTTTCATGGCTTCGGCTCCGAGGAAGAGGCCGGACCAAGCGTTGTGCAGCAGTGCGCACTGAGTGTCGTAGGCCCCGTGCGTAAGCCGAGGAGGCTGCTTCGGAATGAGATCCATGCTGCAAGGCACGCAGACGCAGAGATGGACATGGTTGTGCTGACTAGGGTGAGCATCGACATAGGTCGACAGCTCCTTGTGGCAGTTGGTGCACTCGCACAAGTGATCGCAACGCAATCAGCGTGCCATTCAGAGGAGGTGGCAGCACGGACTGTAGTGATGCAGCGAATCGCTGATTCCGTGGACACCTTGCGGCGGACAGTAGAATCGGGGAACGACCCTGGACCCCAAGGTGTCGTACCAATCATGCCTACAGCACATGGGAGTCAGGAGAATGCAAATTCTTCTGGCTCCGAGGACGGGTCGTCGGATCCTACCACCTCTCCACATTCCCCACACGAGGCGCTCACACGGTCACCACGCCTTCTCAGCTGCGCTCGGGGCGCACTGCTGCACAACGCCCTGGCATCAATTCAGACAGGGGCGGGAGAGGGGCAGGGGGAGGCGTCTTCCACCTAAACATTTGGGTGTCGGGTGGGGTGGGGAGCGGGGGAGGGGGGATGGGCGTGGGGGGAAAGGCGCTGGTCGCAAATAAAACAAAAATGTTTCCTGTTTTGGTCAATGATTGTGGGGGGCGGGGGGGGTGGTGATGGTAACGGGTGGGTTGTTGGGCATTGTTGTTTATTGTTAATATAAAAATTTATTCTGTTTTATTAACTGTTAGTGGGTGGGTTTATTTATTATGAAAAATTGTTTTCTCTTTGGGGTGTTGTGTTGTGTGATTAAAGTGCATTGTTTACTTATTTACATCTTGCTAATTTTTTTAATTTTAAGTATTTCTAATTATTTACTATTTATTAATTTACTTTACTCACAGCCTTTTTCAAAATATAAATAACTTTTATTGAACTTCACATTTTTTGTGCTGTGTCTCACTCACTTTTGCTAAATGAGGGGGTCAACAATCAATACAATCAATGCAAGGGTTACAAACAATGCACATTTTAACTGAACTCGCAACCGTTCAAGCAAAGCGATCATTTATGAGCTACAGATATAACAGTTTTGCTGCTGCGTAAGTGTCACAGATCTTCTCCAGTGATGTTGGGGTGGCTGGTATCATGGTTTCATCGCCAGACCCCTCCTCGACCTTGTCTTCCTCACCTTCCTCTTCCACTTCTCTAACTGGTTAGTCCACTATGTCCTGAGGTGGTCCTGTAGTCCCCTGTGGCATTTCCTGCCCCCTTCTGATTGCCAAGTTGTGCAAGATGCAACACACCACAATGAACTCCATGACCTGCTCAGGGTGGTATTGTAGGCTGCCTCCAGAGTGCTCCAAGCATCTGAAGAGCTGCTTCAGCACTCCAATTGTCTTTTCCACGATATTGCGTGTGGCTATATGACTTTCATTGTAGCAATTCTTGGCTCCTGTCTGGGGCTTATGGAGGAGGGTCAAGAGCCAGATGGCGAGGCCGTATCCTTTATCACCAAGCATCCAGCATTGATCTTCTGGCTGACTCTTAAAGAGGTCGAAGACAGTGCTCTCACGCAAGATGTGCACATCATGAATGCTCCCTGGAAAATTGGCATTTGCTGCCATGATTATTTGATTGTGGTCGACAATGAGCTGCACGTTCAGAGAGTGGAATCCCTTTCGGTTACAAAACATCTCTGCACCCTCTAAGGGTGCTCGCAGGGCGATGTGCGTACAGTCTATTGTATCCTGGAACTTAATTTGCTATTCTCGAGAATCCCAAAGCCCTTTCACTCTGTGTCTCCCTGGTCATTGGGAAGTTTATAAAGTCAAACTTTCATGTGTAAAGTGCTTCTGTCACCTGCTGAATGCAGCAATGTGTGGAGTGCTGAGAGATGCAGCAAATGTTGCCAGGTGATGCTTGAAAGGAGCCCGATACATAGAAGGAAAGTGCCGCAGTTACCTTAACCTCAACGGGCAGAGCGGTTCTGATGGTGTTGGTAGGCTGCAGGTCTCCCTTAATGAGCTGGCATATCTCATTGACGACCTCCTTTCAGAAGTGCAGCCTTTTAACACACATGTTCTCAGAAAAGTCCAGGTATGATCACTTATCCCTGTAGGTTGTGGGTAAGGTTTCCTTCTCCTCAGCAGTCTGCCATCTCTTTGATTGGGCACATAATGCTCTTCAATAAACTTTCTTCCAGCTGCACTCTGCAGCATGTATTTAGTAGCCAGCAATGGTTGAGAAATTATAGGCCCCATTTCTTTTTAAAGGTAAAGCTTTTTTTAATGAATCAAATTTCATTTATCTCTCCTCAAATTAAATCAGATATTTTTATAAACCCCTGATATTAAAAGTATTCCTGTAAAACAACAATAAAATGCACTAAAAAATTATTTAAGCTGCAAATTAATCCAGCTTTAGCTCCAATTACAAAATGTTGTTCACATCTCTGGGCCAGGGGCACTTAGGTGCATCCTTTTCATAACGATATTGATAGCAGGCGGTATGCTGGGCAATTTTTTTTTAAATCCGAAAATAGCGCTGGGCGGTCTTGTGGGTGATCAACTGGCGGTGCACGATATCCAGGAGGGAAAAGTGATGGCATCTACTGGGAGAGCGGCTGGATTTACCGCCGGTGATTATTTGACCCTGAAAATACCGTCGGTGGTAATCGGGCGATGTATGGGCGCAAGTTTGCATGTCGATCTAAAATCGGGCGGTAAGGCAATGAAAACACTAAATCAGGCACTAAATCGGGCGGTAATTAGACGATAGGAACGCAAAAGTCTAGCCCATCAGGAACTCCAATTTAATGACATTGTGGGGGGTGATTCCACGATCTGGACTGGGGGTTATAGCACTGTAGCCCTATCTCTGACCTGCACATTCTGCCTCACAGTTCCCCGCTAGTGTAGAATCACCCCGACAAACTCCTTAATATTTTAATTATTAATTGACCACATTTTCTTTAAGCTTTCACATCCATTTCCTTCCTCCTTTTCTTTCTATTGGGATCAATTTTCCGCAGTTATCTGCGCCGTTTTTTTGGCGTGTGCCGTTTTTTTTGGAGTAAATCAAAATCTCCAAGTTTCCCCAAAGTTTCTGCACCAGCAGAACTCAGTTAGGTACGATTTTTAGGTCAGGATTTTTTTTGCGTCATAGGGGGCGTCACCTGATGTCTGCGTCAGTTTTTCACATTTAAGCAAGTTTGGCCAACTTACAATTTTCCTAGGGCGGCGTATGTGACCACTCCCAAAAATCCTTCTGAGCACTTAAGTAAAACAAAGCGCGCATTACAAAATCAGTGCAGAAAGACGCCATTGTTTTTAGGCAAAGTTTTGGAGGGAGTCAAGAAGACAAAGACTATGCATCATGAAGCTTAATGTTTTCAAAGTCAAAAAGCAGAAAATGGAAGTCTAATGCAATTGCTTAATTTTTGATTTTTTTTCAAAGGACCAGCCCATCACCGAACGTCTCCTCACTGCACTCGAGGGGGTCGGAGCACCGCCAGCAGAATCGCTCCCTTGCCCGGACACAGGGGTTCGGGGTTCGCCTTGAAAAGAACCCCGGGGGGTTGGGGCGGGGGTGGAAGCCGAACTGAACTGCCAGCCACTTATACAAAGGATGAAAATGCTTGGGCTATACAGCTGCTTCAAAAGAAGCCCAGGAGCGGGGGGCGGTGGGGGGGGGGGAGGTGGTGGTGGAAGCTGAGCCCCTGTGTCCGGGCAAGGGAGCAATTCTGCCGGCCGACGCTCCAACACTCGAGCCCGGTGAGGAGACGTTCGGTGGTGGCGTGGTACTTTGAAAAACATCAAAAATTAAACAATTGCATTAGACTTTGTTACTTCATTCAATGCCTAGCTTCCCGTTCTAAGCAAACTTATTGCGCATGCGCAGACCAGGGTGTGGTCCATACTATGGCGTTCACCTTGGGGAGAGAGAGGAAAGAAGGTGTGAGTGCTTTGTCCTGCTGCTTTGAGCTTCTTAGAAACATAGAAACATATAAAAATAGGTGCAGGAGTAGGCCATTCGCCCCTTCGAGCCTGCACCGCCATTCAATAAGATCATGGCTGATCATTCCTTCAGTACCCCTTTCCTGCTTTCTCTCCATACCCCTTGATCCCCTTAACCGTAAGAGCCATATCTAACTCCCTCTTGAATATATCCAGTGAACTGGCATCAACAACTCTCTGCGGCAGGGAATTCCACAGGTTAACAATTCTCTGAGTGAAGAAGTTTCTCCTCATCTCAGTCCTATATGGCCTACCCCTTATCCTAAGACTATGTCCCCTGGTTTTGGACTTCCCCAACATCGGGAACATTTTTCCCGCATCTAACCTGTCCAGTCCCGTCAGACTCTTATATGCAAAGCTACAATTAATTGACGGGGGCAATATTGACAATGCCATACCTCGTGCAAGCCTTCTGCATGATGGTGCTGTGGAGGAGAAGATTGATTCGGCATCATCACTTGAGGAACCTCGGAGCAAGTAGGATGATGAGCAGGAGGCCTTACCCACATCGGATATATCGAGACAGACATTCATACCTGCACCTGAGTGATGCAGACTGTGTGTGAAGGCTGCGTTTCCACAAAGAAGTTGTAACCGAGATCTGTGAGTTAATAAAAGCAGACCTGCAACCTAGTAGTGTCAGGAGGACTACTTTGGCAGTTGAAGTAAAGGTTACAGCTGCACTTTCATGTTATGCATCTGAATCATTCCAGGCCACAACTGGGGATGTTTGTGCCATTTCTCAACATGCAACACATGTCTGCATTTGGCAAGTGACTGCTGCACCAAATGCCAGAAGGAATGACTACATTAAGTTCCCAATGACCGCCTAGGCAATGCGTGACTGGGCTGTGGGCTTCTCCAGGATTGCTGGCTTCCCCAAGGTACAGGGCTGCATTGATTGTACCCACATCGTCTTGCGAGCACCTTTGGAGGATTACAAGATGTACAGGAATAGAAAAGGCTCTCACACCATAAAAGCGCAGCTCGTCTGTGATGACATGCAACGCATCATGGCAGTTGATGCGAGATACCCTGGGAGCACCCATGATGCACTCTTCCTACATGGGAGCGCTATATCTGCCATGTTTCAGCAGCAGCCAGAAGGACAGAGCTGGCTACTGGGAGACAAAGGGTATGGCCTCACCACCTGGTTCATGACGCCGCTACGTGTAACCCGGACAGAAGCTGAGCGGAAATACAAGATGTCGCACATTGCGATGCGCAGCATAATAGAGAGGACCATTGGCATCTTAAAGCAGCATTTCCGATGCCTGGACCATTCCAGAGGTTACTTGCAATACTCCCTTGAGATTGTAGGTCAGCTCACTTTTGTCTACTGCATGTTGCACAACTTAGCCATCAGGAGGCAACAGCAGCTGCTAATAGAAGACTCACCTGAGGTGAGATTGGCTGATGAGGAGGAGGAAGATGCAGATGACGAGAAGGAGGAGAAGGAGGATGAGGAAGCCATGCAACTACCTGAACCCAGAACACGACGGCGGAGAAGGGCGGGCCATCGTGCCCCTTTAACGATTGCTCGAGCCTTGTGCCAGCAGCTCATCCATGACGCTTTGCTACCTGAAGGCTCAGCGCCAACTATTCCAAATGGACCATGTTTACTCTTTGGACCTGTTCCGTAATGTTGTGTTGTGTTAATGAGCAAATAATGGAAATGGTTTGTTCAAAAAGTTGTGTTAATAATGGAATAAATAATGGAAATGATTCAGTTATAATTTAAAATATATTTTATTCAAAAGTTTAACATTTGTTTGTACTTAACTTTAATAAAAATATTATAGTATCAAACTTTAAAGTTTTCAGTTAAGATCACTTATAACTTTTAAGATCACTTACAAACTTTAAGATCCCTTACAAACTTTAAGATCACTTACAAAAATTTTTAATTTGAGAACAGTTACAACAGCAACAACAATAATAACAACAACAACAGCAAAGAAAGGCTGCACCCATCTCTCCTCCACCTTATTCTAAGACCGTCCGCTGTGCTTGGTCTTGGTGACTCCAACCCTGTCCGCAGGCGGTGGCGCAGTGTTTCTTGGGTTGGTACCATCTTATTCTTTCGAGCATCTCGGGTAATGCGCACTTCTTGATGGGGGCGTGGGCAGGCGGTAATGTGGAAGGCCCAGCTTGGACCTCTTCAGAAGTTGGTCTGGGGATTGGAGCGGGAGTGGCAGTGGATTCCATCAATGGCCGTCAATGGCCTTGTTTTCTGAGCGTGTTCGCTTATTGTAACAGCTACCTCCAACATTCCCTCCCTCATGTGCCCCAACATCATCTCAAGTACCTGCAACATTCGCTCCCTCATGTTCACCGACAGTTTATCAGCGACCTGCGACATTCCCTCCCCAATGTGCCCGGACAGTGTTGTTACTTCTCCCGACAGTCCTGATACCTCATCACCCACCCCACTGATGGTGTCCAGGAGTGATCGTGTAAGGTCAATGCTCTCCGCACTCATTGCCATCATCTGAACCACATCTGTTTGATCCAGCACCTCAGGAGAGCGCTGTCGAGCTCTCCTTCCCCTCCTCACCCTGGGTGTGACTCGCTGCATCCCACTGGAACCCGCAGCTTCGTACTGTTTGAAACCATGAAATGTCCCAACATTCGTACCACTCAGGAAAGGGGTTGGCACCTCAATGGGTGGCACCTGCACCTCCTCCAGAGAGTGAGTACAGCAGTGGGGGCTTCATCTTCCCCTCCCCCCTCACTTGCTCTTCCCCCTCACCCTCACCTCCATGCTTTTGGCCTGGAAGTTGGGATTGGAAGATGTTCTCCTCTTCAGGCTCGTCCGTGTCTGAATATTCTGCACGGCTTCAGCCTCGTCAGGGTTGGCCTCAAGTTCTGCAAAGTATAACAGAACAGACAAATGGTTAGCAGCAGAGGAGGGGGCAGGGTGGCATGAGTAGGCTCACACAGCGCAGGCAACAGGCTCATTTGAAGGACCACGATGAATGATAGCATATTGCATCAACCGAAGCGTAGCTGACAGAGACATCCCCATGAACCGAAGCATGGTTAGCCTGCGCAGTACTTAACTTATAGCAAAGCCAGACTGTGGAATTTGCAGGACTTACTCTCTCCCTCGAGTGTGGGCCCAGCTTGTGCAGTGGTGGTTGCTTTTCTCCAGCCATGACCCATCAAAGCAACGACCCTCACT
This sequence comes from Pristiophorus japonicus, assembly GCF_044704955.1. Lineage (NCBI taxonomy): Eukaryota > Metazoa > Chordata > Chondrichthyes > Pristiophoridae > Pristiophorus > Pristiophorus japonicus. The sequence continues at coordinate 50,126,208 of NC_091979.1, read as the reverse complement.
TCCAAGGGTGTCAGTGAGTGCAGATTTGCCGGGCATCCTCCTGTTCGAGTTCCCTCTCTTTTGTCGTGTGCCACCTTCCTCTGCAAAGATGAAAATCTAACTTTTTAGAGAGGGTGTCTTTCTGCTGGATGGGACATACAGATGGTCACATTTACAATTGCAATTCCAGTGAATAAATGAAAATATTACTTACAGTAACTACTTGACCAAGGTCCTGACATTTCTTTTTGCACTGGCCTCCAGACCTCGGGGTGATCACCATTGCACAGTGATCTTCTGCAAGTTGGTTCCAGCGTTTCTTCATTTCTTTTGGTGAAACTTTTATTTGACCTCTGCTGGTGTCCAGCTCGTGCTATCTGGCCTCAATTACAGTAACCAGTGCCTCCACTTACTCTTGTGAGAAATTTTTGGTCCTTAAGCCGCATTGCATATTCCAGCTCCAATTTTTTCCACTAAGAATTAAAGTTCTCACACAGCACTGTCCTCACACACAACTGGCTCTTTAAAAATGGCCGAATACAGACCGGGAGCTGTACTGGGCATGCGCGCCCATAGCAGACATGTAAAAAACATCTTTTTTTTTTGCACTTGCGCAGAAGGGGGCATCCTTTTTTTGGCACAGACATTAGGCACCCCCCCTTCCCCCCCAAAGCTAAAGACTGCGCGGTGCCAACTTCAAAAATTAGAATGGGGAAATTTTCACCTTTTTTTTTGGTGTAGTCAGGCTACCAAAAAATGTGCGTAACTCTTGAAATATGCCAAAAAATGGCATTGGGGAAAATTGAGCCCGATATCTTGTCTTATATGTGCACGTATAAACATTGTCAGTTCCACTTACAACAGATGTGCTTATAGTGGACATTTACATGTGTGGGAGAAATCCTGAAAATCAAAGCCAATGCCTAATGTACTAATGTTAAACCCACTATTTGGAACAGATGTTGAAATTGGTATAAACAGACAAATCTTTTAATCTTTACACTTCATTTACATATCATTATCCACTTCCAATGCAACCTGGAGCAGAGATTTTTATAGGGTAATTTTCCAGATTTGTGCGTCTGACAAAGAGCCTCATCTGCTGATAGTACATATCAGATATTGAAGTGCACACATTAATTTAAATGAGTAAAAACCTATGCACACAGGGGCCATGAATTTCCGATATTTGTTGCCAATTTGCCAATGGGTAAAATTCCCTGTCGGCAGCGCCAAGCCAGAAAACTACTCCTTTGACTTTTTCATCATTTCAGAACCTTCCTAACGCTTTGCTTGATTTTAAAATCATTAGGGAAGCTCCTGATGTTGCTTGGACCCCCATGTTTAAAAAATAACCATCTGGTGTTGAATGCAACATGCACTCCGCTCAGCATTACAGGACTTTATTTGAACAGGCAGGTCCTGCCTGCATCAAGATCCACTGTAATCAGCTTGATTAAAAATTGAGCACAACAGCTCTAATCTGCTTTCTTCATGAATCCTCCTTCCGTTTTCTAATCAGCCAATCTATGCGGAATATATTAGACAGCTGCTTATGACTGTTTATTTCTCCATGAACCAACGTGTCCATGATAAGTGGCTTACATTGTTTCTGGATACAAAATCAAGAAAGAAAAAAGAGAAGAGATAGGGAATGTCAATCATGTGTGTGCGTGTTGTTGTGAAGATCTAACCGAGCTTAGAATGGTGCTTTTGTTGATCTGTTACTTGATGACATTATTGGACAGTTTTCATAATTCAGATATTTGACAACAGCAATTACTTACATGCAAGCAGTTCCTGATGACACAGGACATTCAAGCAGGTTTTTAGCCACTGCCAAATGGAGCATATCAATCCAACTACCCATCATGTACTATGTGCTAAAACTTCCACCTTTAACAGAGCACTGACTTCTTTAGCTACCTCTGCTCCATGTATACATTTGCAATAACTGAGGAAGTATAGTTGTTCAATCAGGTTTCCAAACAAAAATTACGCTGTTTTGTATGAAACAGAAGTTTCACGTTTCCAGATATTAGTGATGTAAATCTCCTGCAGATTAAGATTGTGAATTTGAAGTTGACGCATACATAGAAACAGGGAAACATAGAAATCTACAGCGCAAGAAGCCATTTCGGCCCATCGTGTCCGCGCCAGCCGACAAAGAGCCACATGACCCTCGGTCAGCAGCCCTGAAGGTTACATATAAACAATGAACAATGGCGAAAAGGTAACGAACATCCGGCCCAACTAGTCCGCTCCACACAAGCGACTACAATTCAAAAGTACTTCTTTGGCTCTAAAGCGCTACTGGACATCTTTGAGGTCATGATGGGCGCTATAGAAATAATAATCTTTCTTCTTTCATGGCCACATTGAATTTGAAGGTCCATTGAGGAGTGTACAGGCAGCACACTGCTCAATGGGATTGCTGCAAACAATTCCAGAGATGACTGCACAGGGACAGAGGGCTGTACTCAGGTTCTCCGATGACTCACTCCATATGTTTGTGGAGGGAGTTAGAACACGTGCGGAGGTCCTCTTTTCTTCCTCAGGAGCCCAAAAGAGTCTGGCTCCAAATAGTAGAGGAGGTCACCAGTAGGGATGTGTCAGGAGGACCTGGGTGTAGTGCCGGAAACATTTCAATTATCCCATTAGATCAGGAAAGGGGAGTACAAAGCCACACTCAACCTCATCCCGCTGCGCCTCTCATCACATCCTCATCACTCTGCCTTCCCAACCCTGCTGCAGCACATCCTTACTCACACCAACATACCTTGCACATCCACCCATGCCTCTCTCTCTATTTACATCATCACATCCCCATCTGACTAGCCACCCCTCAGACTCACGCTCATCCTAATGCAATCATACCAACTGGACTGGAAGGCTGTATCCAGTGGGGTTCCGCAGGGCTCAGTGCTGGATCCCTTGCTTTTTGTGGTATATATCAATGACTTTGACTTAAATGTTGGGGGTATTATTAAGAAGTTTGCAGATGACACTAAAATAGGCTGAGTGGTGGATAATGAAGAAGCAAGCTACAGATTGCAGGAAGGTATTAATGTACTGGTCAGGTGGGCAGAACAGTGGCAAATGGAATTCAATCTGGATAAGTGTGAGGTAATGCATTTGGGGAGGTCTACAAGGCAAGGCATATTAAATGGTACGATACTGAAAAGTGTAGAGGAACAAGGCGACCTTGGAGTGCAGGTCCACAGATCCCTAAAGGTAGCAGGCCGGGTAAGTAAGGTGGTTAAGAAGGCAGATGGAATTCTTGCTTTTATTAGTCGAGGCACGGAATACAAGAGCAAGGAGCTTATGCTTGAACAGTATAAAACACTGTTTAGGCCACAGCTGGAGTACTATCTGCAGTTCTGGTCACCACATTACAGGAAAGATGTGATTGCACTGGAAAGGGTGCAGAGGAGATTTACAAGAATGTTGCCTGGACTGGAGAAGTTTGGCTATGAGGAAAGATTGGAGATGCTGCTTCTGTTTTCTTTGAAACAGAGGAGGTTGAGGGGAGACCTGATTGAGGTGTATAAAATTATGAGGGTCTTGGATAAAGTGGATAGAAAGGACCTGTTTCCCTTGGCAGTGTGGTCAATAAACAGGGGGCATAGATTTAAAGTAATCGGGGGGAGGGTTGGAGGGGATATGAGGGGAAATTTCTTCACCCAGAGGGTGGTGGGGGTCTGGAACACTGCCTTAAAGGGTGGTAGAGGCAGAAACCCTCACCACATTTAAAAAATGCTTGGCTATGCACTTAAAGTGCCCTAACCTTCAGGGCTACGGACCAAGAGCTGGAAAGTGGGATTAGGCTGGATAGCTCTTGATCGACCGGCGCAGACATGCTGGGTCGAAGTGGTATACTTCCGTGCTGTAAATTTCAATGATTCAATGATTCTAACTAACAGCACACAAGGATGCCACTTGGCTTTGGCACCCACTCCATCATAGTCTCTCTCTATCTCTAAAGATGTAACTCATCCAATCCTTGCACTCATTCCATCACTCTCACGCAAACTTTTCTTCTTTCCCTCCTTGGTATATTTGGACTTTCAAAAGGCTTTTGACAAGATCCCACACAAGAGATTGGTGTGCAAAATTAAAGCACATGGTATTGGGGGTAATGTACTGATGTGGATAGAGAACTGGTTGGCAGACAGGAAGCAGAGAGTCGGAATAAATGGATCCTTTTCAGAATGGCAGGCAGTGACCAGTGGGGTGCCGCAGGGTTCAGTGCTGGGACCCCAGCTATTTACAATATACATCAATGATTTAGATGAAGGAATTGAATGTAATATCTCCAAGTTCGCAGATGACACTAAGTTGGGTGATGGTGTGAGCTGTGAGGAGTACGCTAAGAGGCTGCAGGGTACCTTAGACAGGTTAGGTGAATGGGCAAATGCATGGCAGATGCAGTAGAATGTAGATAAATGTGAGGTTATCCACTTTGGTGGCAAAAACAGGAAGACAGAATATTATCTGAATGGTGACAGATTAGGAAAAGGGGAGGTACAACGAGACCTGGGTGTCATGGTACATCAGTCATTGAAGTTTGGCATGCAGGTACAGCAGGCGGTGAAGAAGGCAAATGGCATGTTGGTCTTCATAGCTAGAGGATTTGAGTATAGGAGCAGGGAGGTCTTACTGCAGTTGGACAGAGCCTTGGTGAGGCCACACCTGGAATATTGTGTTCAGTTTTGGTCTCCTAATCTGAGGAAGGACATTCTTGCTAATGAGGGAGTACTGCGAAGATTCACCAGATTCATTCCCGGGATGGCAGGACTGACATATGAGGAGAGACTGGATCAACTGGGCTTGTATCCACTGGAGTTTAGAAGAATGAGAGGGGATCTCATAGAAACATATAAAATTCTGACGGGATTGGACAGGTTAGAGGCAGGAAGAATGTTCCCGTTGCTGGGGAGTTCCAGAACCAGGGGTCACAGTCTAAGAACAAGGAGTAAGCCATTTAGGACCGAGATGAGGAGAAACTTCTTCACTCAGAGAGTTGTTAACCTGTGGAATTCTCTACCGCAGAAAGTTGTTGTGGCCAGTTCATTGGATATATTCAAAAGGGAGTTAGATATGGCCCTTATGGCCAAAGGCATTAAGGGGTATGGAGAGAAAGCAGGAAAGGGGTACTGAAGTTGCATGATCAGCCATGATCATATTAAATGGCGGTGCAGGCTCAAAGGGACAAATGGCCTACTCCTGCACCTAATTGCTATGTTTCAATGTTTCTAAGAGAGCCTACAATAAGAGGGAGAGGGAGAGAACCAGAGGGGGAACGGCGACCCGAGCATCAGCAGAGGAGGCTATCTTAGAGGTTTCTGGAGACACCGAGCAGCTGGAGATGGGAGATGGAGACGGGGGACAGCTCAGCAACGTAGTGGCAGAATTACATCCCATACAGCTACATGGCATACATCAGTCACTCATAAGGGGATTGATGACAGCAGCCAGTGAATGGTCAGCCTGTGTATAATGGTATCTGGACCTATTCTTCACATGACATACCTAACTCATCTCTTTACTTTCCCACAGGTCCATGAAGAGACCCCCCCTGGCCCCCCACATGTTCCAGGAGGAAGAGGAAGATAAGTCCTCAGAGGAGATTCCAGCCTCTGAGGGCGCACTGCCACCAGACATAAGTGCATCCAGCACCAGCGCAGATGTGCACATTTCAGTGGGTTCGAAACGAGAGAGTAGTGGCATCACCTGGTGTCTCAGAAATTACAAGTGAGCAAGAGTCAGGGACAGAAGTGGAGACTCCTTACCGAAGGGCGCAGGACGCTCCCAGCTCTGCTCAGCTGCATGCACACGCTGAGCCTCGGGGGCCATTCAGAAAGAGGGCGTTCCTGGAGGTGCAGCAAGAAGTGCAGGAGGATTTAACAGGTTTTGCGAACGCGATGTCTGTAAATTTGCAGAGAATGGAGGAGTCCATCTCCAACATGAGCACCAGCATGTCGCAGGCGATGGTGACTATAGGCTCTTCCATGGATAGTATGGCCACCTGCATGGAGCAGGTAATGCGCTACTCACAGGAGCACATGATCTCTATGGAGAATAGATAGCTATCTATTGTGTTCCTAACACAGATGAGACTGCACACAGGGAGGTTAAAGTAACAGTGACCTCAGTCTTTATTAAGACATTCCAGAGTGAGGAACAGGCCTTAGGGGTGGCTTATAGAGAGTGCTCCCAAGAGATGTTGGGCTCCCTTGGGACTTCAGGGGATGAGCTCCCTGGTGGCGGAACATGGGAGTGCATGCTTTACAGATACACAACATCACTCCCCCGCAAAGTCAAGGTGAAAACTATTTACAAGATGAGGCGGTCAGGAGCCATTCTTTCCCTGGTGGACCGCCTCGATACAAATGTCTGTTCTGGTGTGTTGGCTGTGCCCTCGCTGGACTGGCGTGTTGTTGGCCCTGCAGGGCTGCTGGGTGAGCCTGACCTTGCTGGGCTATTGGGCGTGATGGGTTCGATTTCCTGGTCCGGGGTGGTGGCGTTGATCCTTTGGGTGTGTGTTGTGGTTTCGAAAAAGGTGGTATCTGCTGTGGGTTGTTCAGGGCAGTCTGTGAACTGCAGCCTCGTTTGGTCCAGGTGCTTTCTGCAAATTTGTCTATTGTCTAGTTTGACTACAAACACCCTACTCCCTTCTTTAGCTATCACCATGCCCATGATCCACTTGGGACCATGTCCATAGTTTAGCACATACACAGGGTCATTCAGATCAATTTCCTGTAACACAGTGGCGCGACCATCGTTTACATTTTGTTGATGCTGCCTGCTCTCTACCTGATCATGCAGGTTGGGATGTACCAGCGAAAGTCTGGTTTTAAGTGTCCTTTTCATGAATAGCTCAGCCGGGGGCACCCCTGTGAGCGAGTGGGGTCTCGTGCGGTAGCTGAGCAGTACTCAGGACAGGCAGGTTTGGAGTGAGCCTTCTGTGACTCGTTTAAGGCTCTGTTTGATTGTTTGCACTGCTCGCTCTGCCTGACCTTTGGAGGCTGGTTTAAACGGGGCCGAGGTGACATGTTTGATCACGTTGCGTGTCATGAATTCTTTAAATTCGGCACTGGTGAAACATGGCCCGTTGTCACTGACCAGCATGTCAGGCAGGCCGTGGGTGGCAAACATGGCCCTCGGGCTTTCAATGGTGGCGGTGCTTCCCGACATTATTTCACATTCAATCCATTTTGAAAAAGCATCCACCACCACCAAGAATATTTTATCGAGAAACAGGCCCGCATAGTCGACATGGATCCTCGACCATGGTCAGGAGGGCCAGGACCACATACTTAGTGGTACCTCTCTGGGCGCGTTGCTCAACTCAGCACATTCGCTGCATTGCCGTACACAGGACTCTAAGTCAGAGTCGATACCGGGCCACCACACATGGGATCTGTCTATCACTTTCATCATTACTATACCCGGATGTGTGCTGTGGAGATCCGAGATGAACTTCTCCCTGCCCTTTTTGGGTAGCACTACGCGGTTACCCCACAACAGGCAGTCTGCCTGAATGGACAGCTCATCCTTTCGCCACTGGAACGGCTTGATTAGCTCTTTCATTTCAACGGGGATGCTGTCCCAGCTCCCATGCAGTACACAGTTTTTTACGAGGGACAGCAGAGGATCTTGGCTGGTCCAAGTCCTAATCTGGCGGGCCGTGATAGGTGATTTATCATTTTCAAACGCTTCCATGACCATCAACAAGTCTGTAGGCTGCGCCACCATCAACAAGTTTGCAGGCTGCGCCATTTCCACCCCGTAATGGGCAATGGTAGCCGACTGAGAGCATCTGCACAGTTCTCAGTGCCTGGCCTGTGGCAGATGGTATAGTTATACGCTGATAGCGTGAGTGCCCACCTTTGTATGCGGGTTGAGGCATTAGTATTTATCCCGTTGTTTTCAGCGAACAGGGATATGAGGGGCTTGTGATCGGTTTCCAGCTCAAATTTGAGGCCAAACAGGTACTGATGCATTTTTTTACCCCGAACACACACGCTAATGCCTCTTTCTCAATCGTGCTGTAGGCCCTCTCGGCCTTAGACAAGCTCCTGGAGGCATAGGTGACAGGTTGCAACTTCCCCACAACGTTAGCTTGTTGTAATACACATTCGTCTCTGTACGACGACGCATCACATGCTAGCACAAGTCTTTTACATGGGTTATACAATACAAGTAGCTTGTTGGAGCATAAAATGTTTCTGGCTTTCTCAAAAGCAATTACTTGGTTTTTTTCCCCATACCCAGTTCTCACCTTTACGCAATAACACATGTAGGGGCTCTAAGAGGGTGCTTAACTCCGGTAGGAAGTTACCAAATTAGTTGAGGAGTCCCAGGAACTACCACAGCTCCCTGACGTTCTGTGGCCTGGGCACGTTCCTGATAGCCTTTGTCTTGGCGTCTGTGGGCCGAATGCAATCCGCCGCGATCTTTCTCCCCAAAAACTCAATTTCTGTTGCCATGAAGACACATTTTGACCTCTTCAGCCGCAGCCCTACGTGATCCAGTCGCTGGAGGACCTCCTCCAGGTTTTGTAGGTGCTCAATGGTGTCCCGACCCATGACCAATATGTCGTCCTGAAAAACCACCGTGCGTGGTACCGACTTGAGTAGGCTCTCCATGTTTCTCTGGAAGATCGCTGCAGTTGACCGAATTCCAAACGGGCATCTGTTGTAGATGAACAGTCCCTTGTACGTGTTGATGCAAGTGAGGCCCTTCAAAGACACCTCCAGCTCCTGCGTCATGTCGGCTGAAGTCAGGTCACGCTTGGTGAATGTCTTGCCTCCTGCCAGAGTCGCAAATAGGTCGTCTGCCTTGGATAGCGGGTATTGGTCCTGTAGCGAGAAATGATTAATAGTTATTTTATAATCGCTGCAAATCGTGACCGTGCCATCACTTTTGAGTTATGGAACAATTGGGCTGGCCCATTCACTGAATTCCACTGGGGAGATGATGCCCTCGCATTGCAGCCTGTCCAGCTCGATTTCCACTTTCTCCCTCATCATGTGAGGTACCGCTCGCGCCTTGTGGTGAATGGGTCGTGCCTCTGGGACCAAGTGGATCCGCACCTTCGCCCCAGAAAAGTTTCCAATGCCTAGCTCAAAAAGGGAAGGAAATTTGTTAAGGATCTGGGTACATGAGGCCTCATCGACATGTGATAGCGCTCAGATGTCATCCCAGTTCCAGCGGATTTTGCCCATCCAGCTCCTTCCAAGCAGTGTGGGGCCATCGCCCGGAACAATCCAGAGTGGCAGTTCGTGCACAGTGCCCTCGTAGGTGACCTTGACCATGGCGCTGCCCAGGAGAGTGATAAGCTCTTTGGTGTACATTCTCAGTTCGTGTGGATGGGGCTCAGGGCTGGTCTGAGTGCCTTGTTGCACCACAGTCTCTCAAACATCTTTTTACTCATGATGGATTGGCTAGCGCCAGTGTCCAGTTCCATGGCTACGGGTAAGCCATTCAATTTTACATTTAGCATTATAGGTGGACATTTCGTCGAAAATGTGTGCACCCTGTGTACTTAAGTATCTGCCTCCTCTCTCTAAGGCTCGAAATTGCTTTGATCCACCATGGACCGATCTTCCTCTGCCACGTGGTGGTTAGCAGGCTTTTCAGAGCTTGCAGCTCATCTGCAAGCTCATTGGAGGTGCCCCATTGTTCCACAGCTCTTGCAAACATACCCTTTGAAGTGGCATGAATAGGCTGAATGGAAGCCTCCACAACGCCAACAAGGTGTGAATTGCCTTGCATTCATCCTTTTTTGAGGACTCTGAGTCATCTGGGTCACCTGAGGCCTGCTGGCAGCTGCAGACTCGTGGTTTCTGCCCTGTACATTTCTGCTCACAAACACAATTCCAGTTAATTTATGAACATTGCTAGCACTTGTGTGCTGAGAGATTTGTTTGGTGTTATCACTGGTGGACATAAACGCCTGTGCTATCGCAATGGCCTTACTGAGGGTCGGTGTCGTTACAGTCAAAAGTTTTCGTAGAATGGTCTCGTGGCCAATGCCCAGTAGAAAAAAGTCTCTCAGAATTTGCTCCAGATAGCCATCAAACTCACATTGTCCTGCAAGTCGCCTTAGCTCGGCGACGTGGCTCGGCGCTTCCTGACCTTCAGATCGCTGGCACATGTAGAACCGATACCTCGCCATCAGCACGCTCTCCCTCGGGTTAAGATGCTCACGAACCAGTGTGCACAGCTCCTCATACGACTTATCTGTACATTACCTAAAGATTCTTCATGAGGCTGTAGGTTGTTGCCCCGCAGACATTGAGGAGGACCGCTCTCCTTTTTGCAACGCTTCCTTCTCCGTCCAGCTCGTTGGCTACAAAGTACTGGTCTAGCCATTCGACATGGGCTTCCCAGTCCTCACCCTCCGAGAATTTCTCCAAGATGCCCACAGTTTGTTGCATCTTTGCGTTGGATTCGTATACTCGTCGCCAGTTATTGTGTTCCAAACACAGATGAGACTGCATAGTGGGAGGTTAAAGTAACAGTGACCTCAGTCTTTATTAAGACACTCCAGAGAGAGGAACAGGCCTTATATACATTGCTCCCAAAGGATGCTAGGATCCCTTGGGACTTCAGTGGATGCGCTCCCTGGTGGAAGAACATAGGAGCATGCTTTACAGATACACAACACTATCTATGGAGAATCGATGGCCGATTCTCATTGACGTCCTTTCTGGGACTAATGTCTATCTCGATGTGGGTCCTCATGGCACCACTGATGTGCTCTCCAGCTACGTGCTCGCAGGGAAGTGCAGGTGGCCCATGAGAGGGATGATGATGTGAGGTGACATGGAAGTGGGGGCTCCTCTCAAAATGCTCACACTTCTTCCCTGTTGACACCCCTTCAGTAAGAGCCTCAGATGCCTCTTCAGATAGAAATGGCCAAGTCTGCCCCTGCACACATGCATGAGGAGCAGACATTGGCAGCTCCAGCAGAGGCTCCAAAACCCAGATGACTGAAATGTTACACATAAAAATCTTTATTTTCACCACTTGGACAAATTTGTGTGCACCTTTGGAAGTAGCTTAAAGAGTTGCAGTGAATGGTGAGACATAATGTTCCCTGCAGCAGTGGTGGGAAATATGAAAGGAATGGCTTGGTCATTGTTGGGATGATTTATGGTGTTGCCATGGGGTGGTGCCAACCTGGGGCACGATGTGGCAGCCAGGCTGTACTGCTTAAAGTTAAGTAAATCTGGCCATGGTGAGCCCATCCCCAGGCTCCCGGGCAGCAATGTGCTTAGCGGCTGGTAGGATCTGGACCACAGCTTCCTCCTGCTCCTCCTCCTCATCATCTTCCAGCTGATGCTCCTCCTCCTCCACCTGCTCCTTCTTCTCATCTGAAGAGGCTGTGCACTCAGTGCCCTGATCCTCATGCAATGCTCATCCTCGCTGCTGCACTATGTTATGCAGGGCACAGCAGACCACGATGATTCTGGAGACCCTGGCTGGTGCGTACTGAAGGGCTCCTCCAGATCTATCAAGGCATCTGAAGTGCATTTTCATCATGCCTATTGTCCGATCTGTGGCACATCTGGTGACAACGTGGCTTTCATTGTCTCTCTCCTGGGCCTCAGTACTTGGCCTCCTCAAAGGTGTCATGAGCCACATCTTCAGTGGGTAGCCCTGGTCTCCAAGCAACCAGCCGGAAAGTCTGTTTGGAGGAGCGAAGAGCTGAGGGAGGGTGGACTGGCGCAGGATGAAAGAGTCATGGCAGCTGCCAGGGAATTTGGTGCACACATGCATGATGATCTTCCTATGGTTGCAGATGAGCTGCACATTGAGGGAGCTCTTGCGGTTGACAAAGATTCCTGGGTTATGATGGGTTGCCCTGATCACCACATGTGTGCAGTCGATGACACCCTGCACCTGTGGGAAGCCAGCCAGGGTGGCAATGTCGAGTGCCTGTTTGGTAACACTGGCTTCATCAGTGGCAAAGTTGATATAATTGGCTCACTTGTCAAACAGGGCATTGTGGTGACCTGTGACCTGTGTGATGCATCTGCGGGTGGTCACCTGCGAGATGCCGCAAATGTCTGCTGCAGATCCCTGGAAGCAGCTTGAGGTAAAGAAGTTGACATTGCTGGTGACTTTGTCAGCCACCGGTAAGGCATGTCCACCCATTCCTCTGGGCTGCAGGTCTTGCTCCTGCAATGACCTGGTGCGATAGCCTGAGCCTCCTTTGGCACTGCTGCTCAGTCATGTTGAGGAAGCTCATCCTCTACCTGTACACCCTGTGTTGGGGGTATCGCCTCCGGACAGTGCAGCCCTGCGCTGATGCCCTCTGTCCTGTGCAGCATCAGGTTGGTGAGAAGGAGGATGGTGGTAGTGTTGTTGGTGTTGCTGGTGTGCCTGGTGCTGCTGGAGTTGGGGCTCATCGTGGTAAGATTCTGAGGACCAAGGTGAGACAGTATAGATAGCAGCCATGCTGATCAAATAGATGGCAGGTCAAGTAGAGATGACTAGAAGCAATCTGTCAGTGAGGTGACACTGGAGGCGACTTTACTAGAAACATTTTAATCCTCCAGAAAGCTAAATCTATGCTGGGTATGCAGTCAGTAACAGCTTCTGCCTGAGGAAAGTGATCAGCTGTGAGGTGGGAGTGTTTATTGTACTTTTCATGCTGTGCACTAATCAGCTGGATCAATGGCCACTCAACATCCGCCTCAGGCAGACAGACGTGGTTCCCGAGCTGTGTGATTCCCATAATCATCCAAGGAAATTTGAAAGGTACAGTTAAAAAGACTCTTAATTATCTGACAAGTATCATCCTGGACTGGGTGATGTGTAATGAGAAGGTACTAATTGGCAATCTTGTTGTGCGAGGCGCCTTGGGGAAAAGTGACCATAATATGGTAGAATACCTTATTAAGATGGAGAGTGACAAAGTTAATTCGGAAACTAGGGTCCTGAATTTAAGAAAAGGTAACTTAAACGGTATGAGGTGTGAATTGGCTAGAATAGACTGGCAGAGGACACTTAAAGGGTTGACGGTAGATAAGCAATGGCAAACATTTAAAGATCACATGGATGAACTTCAGCAATTGTACATCCTTGTCTGGAGTAAAAATAAAACTGGGAAGGTGGCTCAACCATGGCTAACAAGGGAAATTAAGGATAGTGTTAAAACCAAGTAAGAGGCATATAAATTGGCTAGAAAAAGCAACAAACCTGAGGACTGGGAGAAATTTAGAATTCAACAGAGGAGGACGAAGGGTTTAATTAAGAGGGGGGAATAGAGTATGAGAGGAAGCTTGTAGGGAACATAAAAACTGACTGCAAAAGCTTCTATAAATATGTGAAAAGAGATTAGTAAAGACAAACGTAGATCCCTTGCAGTCGGATTCAGGTGAATTTATAATGGGGAACAAAGAGATGGCAGACCAACTGAACCAATACTTCGGTTCTGTCTTCACAAAGGAAGATACAAATAACCTTCCGAATGTACTAGGGGACAGTGGGTCTAGTGAGAAGGAGGAACTGAAAGATATCCTCATTAGGCGAGAAATTGTGTTAGGGAAATTGATGGGATTAAAGGCCGATAAATCCCCAGGGCCTGATAGACTGCATCCCAGAGTACTTAAGGAAGTGGCCCTAGAAATAGTGGATGCATTGGTGATCATTTTCCAACAGTCTATCGAATCTGGATCAGTTCCTATGGACTGGAGGGTAGCTAATGTAACACCACTTTTTAAAAAAGGAGGGAGAGAAAACGGGTAATTATAGACCGGTTAGCCTGACATCAGTAGTGGGGAAAATGTTGGAATCAATCATTACGGATGAAATAGCAGCACATTTGGAAAGCAGTGACAGGATCGGACCAAGTCAGCATGGATTTACGAAAGGGAAATCATGCTTGACGAATCTTCTGGAATTTTTTGAGGATGTAACTAGCAGAGTGGACAAGGGAGAACCAGTGGATGTGGTGTATTTGGACTTCCAAAAGGCTTTTGACAAGGTCCTGCACAAGAGATTGGTGTGCAAAATCAAAGCGTATGGTATTGGGGGTAATGTATTGACGTGGATAGAGAACTGGTTGGCAGACAGGAAGCAAAAGAGTCAGGATAAACGGGTCCTTTTCAGAATGGCAGGCAGTGATTAGTGGAGTGCCACAGGGCTCAGTGCTGGGACCCCAGCTCTTTACAATATACGTTAACGATTTGAATGAAGGAATAGAGTGTAATATCTCCAAGTTTGCGGATGACACTAAACTGGGTGGTGGTGTGAGCTGTGAGGAGGACATTTAGAGGCTGCAGGGTGACTTGGACAGGTAAAGTGAGTGGGCAAATGCAGTATAATGTGGATAAATGTGAGGTTATCCATTTTGGGGGCAAAAACAAGAAGGCAGAATATTATCTGAATGGCGGCAGATTAGGAAAAGGGGAGGTGCAACGAGACCTGGGTGTCATGGTTCATCAGTCACTGAAAGTGGGCACGCAGGTACAGCAGGCGGTAAAGAAGGCAAATGGTATGTTGGCCTTCATAGCTAGGGGATTTAAATATAGGAGCAGGGAGGTCTTAATGCAGCTGTACAGAGCCTTAGTGAGGCCTCACCTGGAATATTGTGTTCAGTTTTGGTCTCCTAGTCTGAGGAATGACGATCTTGCTATTGAGGGAGTGCAGCGAAGGTTCACCAGACTGATTCCAGGGATGGCTGGGCTGTCATATGAGGAGAGGCTGGGTCAATTGGGCCTTTATACACTTACGTTTAGAAGGATGAGAGGGGATCTCATAGAAACGTATAAGATTCTGACGGGACTGGACAGGTTAGATGTGGGAAGAATGTTCGCGATGTTGGGGAAGTCCAGAACCAGGGGACATAGTCTTAGGATAAGGGGTAGGCCATTTAGGACTGAGATGAGGAGAAACTTCTTCACTCAGAGAGTTGTTAACATGTGGAATTCCCTGCCGCAGAGAGTTGTTGATGCCAGTTCATTGGATATATTCAAGAGGGAGTTAGATATGGCCCTTAAGGTTGGGGGGAATCAAGGGGTATGGAGAGAAAGCGGGAGGGGGGTGCTGAGGGAGTGATCAGCCATGACCTTCTTGAATGGTGGTGCAGGCTCGAAGGGACGAATGGCCTACTCCTGCACCTATTTTCTATGTTTCTATGTTTCTATGTATCTAATAATGATTTAAATTAGCTCTGTCGTTCGGGTTGTTGCTATGCCGACAAATGCCCCCAGGGGAAAGGTGCGTGGAGGCGGGATGACAGCAGGTTCCCAAGCCGCAACAAGATTTTTCAACTTTCCCACCCGACCCACCTCCAATCCTGCCCGCACGGACCCCAGAAAATTCCGGCCTCCATCTGAACCATTTTGATGCTGCCATCAGTGGGCGACATGTGCTTTAGGCTTCCATGACGAAATTCAACACTGTCTTCAGTGCGCCATTGCAGCCTTCGGTCGCCTGAGAAAGAGAGTGTTTGAAGACCAGGATCTCAAACCTGGCACCAGGCTCATGGTCTACAGATATGCTTCAGAGACATGGACTATGTACAGCAGGCATCTCAAAGCACTGGAGAAGTGTCAACAACGCTGCCTCCGCAAGATTCTGAAAATCCATTGGCAGGATAGGCGCACCAACATTAGTGTTCTCGCACAGGCCAACATCCCCAAGATCGAAACATTGAGCACGCTCAATCAGCTCCAATGGACAGGCCACATCATCCGCATGCCCGATACTAGAGTCCCAAAAGAAGGGCTCTACTCAGAACTCCGACACAGTAAGCGAATCACAGGTGGCAGAGGGAATGCTTCAAGGACATGTTCAAAGTCTCCTTGAAAAAGTGCAACATCCACACGGTCACCTGGGAATTCCTGGCACAAGACTGCTCAAAGTGGAGAAGAAGCATCCGGGAAGGAACCGAACACCGCGAGTCTCTTCACCAGGAGCACGCGGAAGCCAAGCACAAACAGCGGAAGTAGCGCACGACAACCCAAGCACCCCATCCACCTGTTCTTTCAACTACCACCTGCCTCACCTGTGATAGAGCCTGTAGATCCCCCATTGGTCTCATCAGTCACCTGAGAACTCATCTTTAGTGTGGAAGCAAGTCATTCTCGACTCCAAAGGACTGCCTAAGGGGGACTGCCTAAGGAGGCTCCCATTATATAGCTCATTGACAGTTTTATGTGATCCTCGGCATCTGAAGGCCCAAGATAGTGATTTCCCCTACCTCGGCGGGTCCGGTGCGGCCTGGGTCGGTGACGGGTCCTGACGTCGGTATTGGCTCCTGCCCACTCTGTGAAATGATTTTACCATGGCTGGGCTTGTTAAGACTGCCCTGTACGTTTCCCGGCCAATTGAAGGAAGCAGTACTGATGATGTCACGTGATAACAAGTCATCAGCTGGTTTCCTTAAAGGGACCATGCGCAAATTACTTTTGATAGTTGTGTTTTCAGTGTTCTACAGCATTAAGGTGATGCTAACACTGACAGAGGTGCACAAAGGTGCACGGCTGTCCCTGGCTCTCTCATGACTCCATCCATATGCATATGGAGAGAGTCACAGCATGCAGGGAGGTTCTCTACCTTTCCAATGGGCACAAGAGACCTCCTTAGGAGATCAACACAGTCTGGTTTCACATTGTTCAGGAGGGCACAAGCACGGATGTTGTCAGGAGGACCTGGCTGCAGTGGCACAAGCCTTTCAATGATTTCAGTGGATCATGAAACGTTTCTGTAAAGTTACAGTCAACCTCATCCTGCTGTGCCACTCATCACATCAGTCATCACTCTGCCTTCTCTACGCTACTCCTGCACATCCTTACACACACCAACTTATCTTGCACATCCGCCCATCCCTCTCTATCTACCTTATCACTTCCCCATCTCACTAGCCACCCTTACACTCAGCCTCATCCTTGTCTAATCAGACCAACTAACAACATACAAGGGTAGGCAATTGGTTGTTTTAGTCAATGACCACATGACGTTTCTGTTGATGTGGTGTCAAACATTTATTTTCAACACTTTGCATTCTTGGACAGATCTGTGTGCCTTTGGAAGTGGCTTAGTGAGTTGCAGTGAATGGTGAGACATAACGGTACCCCCTGCAATGGTGATGAGTGTGAAAGGAATGGCTTGGGCATTGTAGGGATGCTTTGTGGTGCTGGTATGGGGTGGTGCCAATCTGGCGCATCATGTGGCAGCCAGGGTGTACAGCATCAAGTGAAGTAAATCTGTCCATGGTGTGGCCATCCATAGCTTCCCGGTAACAATGTGGTCAAGTGCTGATGTCCTGTGTAGCATCAGTTGATTGTGGAGAAGGTTGGTGTTGTTGGTGTTGCTGATGCACCTCTTGCTGCTGGTGAGGAGGCTGATTGTGGTGGGATTCTGAGGACCAAGGTGAGATACTTTCAAGGGCACCGATGCTGATGTGATCGATTGCAGGTGAACATGAGATGACAGAAGCGATCTGTCAATGATGTGAGAGGTTGTTCCAATGAGGTGACACTGGATAGAGAGATTGCTCCAAATATTTTCCATTTGCATAAAGCTCAATCTGTCTTCCAAATGCAGTAAGCAACAACCTCTGAGCTTGTAAAGTGAACAGCCGCGAGATGGGAGCTTTTATAGCACATTTGCAGCTGTGAAGTAAAGAAATGAATTCATGGTGACACAACTCTCGACCTTCTTACCTGGCGTGATCCCCGAGCAGCGTAGACCGCATGGACCAGCTGGTAAAATGGTAAGGTGAGCTCAAAATACTGTTTAATGGGCTGTTAACAAGGTCATAATGACCTGAATTGCGTCCCCCGCTGCTGCATGTCGGGTCTGTTCAACCCTGACAGACCTGACACCTGGGAAAGTAGCATGGTGGCAGCGGGTTGATGGGTTCCCGCTGCCAGAAAGAAAAAAAATTCCCATCCGACCCACCACTAAACACGCCCGCTGAGCCCCTGCAAAATCTTGGCCAAAGAAGTTGGAGAAGTATGAAAGCGAAGAACTGTCGAGCAATGCCTGTGGATATCCCTATTGTCCCATTGACTTATGAGGAAAGGTTGAGTAGGTTGGGCCTCTACTAATCGGAATTCAGAAGAATGAGAGGTGATCTTATCGAAACGTGTAAGATTATGAAGGGGCTTGACAAGGTGGATGCAGAGAGGATGTTTCCACTGATGGGAGAGACTAGAACTAGAGGGCATAATCTTAGAATAAGGGGCCGCCCATTTAAAACTGAGATGAGGAGGAATTTCTTCTCTCAGAGGGTTGTAAATCTGTGGAATTCACTGCCTCAGAGAGCTGGATCATTGAATAAATTTAAGACAGAGATAGTTTCTGAACCGATAAGAGAATAAGGGATTATGGGGAGCGGGCAGGGAAGTGGACCTGAGTCCATGATCGGATCAACCATGATCATATTAAATGGCAGAGCAGGCTTGAGGGGCCATATGGCCTACTCCTGCTCCTGCTTATGTTCTTATGTTCTTATAAGGACCAACTGGAATACAAAAGGCAGCGTTCCAATGAGGACCAAACATAGCCGGCCTCTATGTTACTGTTTGTATTTTCCTAATGTTCAAATACCGGGGAAGGGTGCCATAAATATTCTCATCAACATGCTCAGTCAAGACAGCTGTCTGAACAGCTAGCTCTCTGGTGGGAAATGTTAAAATGTGCCTTTACAGCTCTTCTTAAAAATTAGTGCACCAGATGGGATGTTAAAAGCCCATCTTAAAATCTAAATAACAACTTGAATAAATAAAACTACAATAAAGCAAAAATATTGCTCATATGCATAAGCAATGAGGTCCAATAAAAGGTGCATTGAGTAAGGCAACAGCAGCAGCACTAAACTAACTAGTATACCTGTATATATAAAACTGATTTTCTTCTAAATAATGGGTATAGTAATATAACGGTTATGATCAGTACAGGACTAGTAACTCACCAGGCCATGAATTCAAACCCCACCATAACATATTGGATTTAATAAAAATAGTCATTTGTGGGATAGCACCAGACAAAATAACCATTAAAGCTTTTAGCTTTGGTTGTAAAAACCCAACTTCTTCAATAATGACGTTCAGGCAGGGGAACTTGCCAACTGACCCCAAACCAAACTACACATGACGCTAATCCACACCATGTGGTTGGTTCTTAATGCCCTCTGGAGTGGTTCAGCAAGCCATTCAATTGCATAAACAATTGCTAAGAAGAAGGCACATCACAGCCTTCTCAAGGAAGTGAGGGATGGGCAATCTAACGGCTGCTTCAGGGCCGCTTCCTGAAATTAGGCTGCTCTGCATGCAGCCGTTAGGCTCCCTATTTGCATATGCAAGGGGACTAACACCTATTTCAGGCAGGAGCACTGGACACCTATACTTCAGCTTTTACCAATATAGTGGACGGCGCACTTCCGGCACGGAATGTGCACGCATGCAGTCCGCCGTATTGGACAATTAAGCACCCATTTTAAGCATGTAAAATGGGCACGGCATCAACAAAGGCTACATGCTGGTATTGTAAGAATAAAAGTGTTTAGTAATGATAACATTGATTCTGTATATGTATAAATGTTAAAAGTGTAGATTATATAGAAAGGCTGCAGTTAAAAGAAAAGAAATGGATGACATCCTCAAGTTAATGCCAGCATGGCTTTGAAACTCACCAAAAGAGGTTAATTGGAAAGCCATTAACCGAATCAAGGAATGGCATTGGCCCGCCAGACAGACACATGTATGAGGAGAAGCCAATCAGGAATGGCCCTGGAAATAATACCCAATCCTGAGGCTTTCTGAGAAACAATGGCCCTCAGAGCTATAAAAACTCAAGCCAAAGATTGCTCTGTCTCTCTTCTCCTTAGCACATGGCAAAATCAGGACCTCCCTTTACAGACAAAGGAGCAGGCCATGTGCTTTGGCAGAGGGAAGTGAAGTATACTTTTTTTCATTGTAACATCATTGTATTTGTTGTAATTAAGTAGATGTGCATGTGCGTGTGTTTAATAAACTATTCCAAATTGTTTTAAAGGAATCGGTCTCATTGTCAATTTAATGCCAGAGATTTAGAAATCTTACAGTATAGTCATTGGCCTTGCTAGAGGAGCAGTGTAGAATCCCAGCCCAAGGTTGGAAACCCCACCCAAATTCCAGGGATATGGTACTTTTATAGCCAGGGTGGGCCACTGCAGCTAGCAAGGATGCAATAGCAGCAATGGTCCTAAACCACCCTTCCAAGACAGAGCCACAGCTTCCAAAGCCCCAAATGGGTAAAGAAAACGCTGGAGCCACTCCAACTAGAGAAGATAATCAATTCCCTTCAGGATCAATGACCTTACTCTATTGAAGTTTTGGGGCCTTTAGGGCTTCATAGGGACTAATGCCAGGCTTCCACTGGTGTGACTTTTCCTAAGGCCTTTGAAGAGTGTAAAGGAAACCCAGGAACTTACTTTGGCAAGACCCTTGATATGGGAGGATGGGCAGAAATCCACTCGTAGCCCCTTTGACCGGAATTTCAAGGCCCGGTCAAAATGTGGCAGATTCCCAATGGAGATGGAACTCAGGTAATGTTCCATCCTCTCCCAGCGTAACTGCCATGTACAGCCTCTCCAGCCCCAGGAATTTTGAGGCATTGTTTTGGATGGAAGGATCAAATCATTTGCATGCAAAAGTAATTAGGACACATTCATACTGTTGCTAGTAGTCCTCTACCATCAATAGGTGTGTAGTGCCTTAATTGTATTGTCTATATGCATGCTATCTGATCTGCAGATATAGAAAATAAAAGCCACTGATGGAGGTAGGGTTCATAGGCAAATGGTGCTTGGCTCAGTGGCAGTACTCATGCTTTTAAGTCAAAAGTTTGTTTGTTGAAGATCATAATTAGACTCATTTCAGACTGTCTCTCTCCACTTCCTTCCTTCCTCCTTTAGAAAAGCTGTGCATACACTCTTTGCTTAGCTTCAAATCATGCTGGACCACCGGGCTATTGGGGTCGAAATTGCCACTTTGCGCAGGGCCAGTTGGCGCTGCCGGCCGGCGCTATCGGAGCGCTAATAAGTCAGCGCGCGGGTACGGTGGCCACATCGACCCACGCGGAATTGCCCCAGGGACTCCGCTGGTGAAATGCCATTTACGCCGTGACTCATGATTAGTGCACTGGCGTGGCACACACATGGCAACACTCATCGCTGTGCACGCCAACTCCTTTTCGCCCCGCACCGACCTCTTTGCGCCCCTCAGGGGAAATTGCCTCGCGGATTGCAAGATCTGCAATGGCCGATGCCACCGACAGCTTCTCAGTCGCACTGGCCGCCCTGAATAGGCAGGTGGTAGCATGGCGGCCGCCATCTTTTTTCAATGTCAGCCACTGATGTGGCCGGGCTGCCAACATGCAAACTGGCGCCCCCTCTTGGGGTAAGAGGTGCAGGCTGCTGGACACCCTCCCTAGTGACCCATTGGGTGCCTCAAAAGAAACTGCAGAGTTTGCAGCGGCCCTCCCCTTTAAAAGGAGAGGAATGTTGTGAGGCGTCAGTGTGATTGGGCACATCCACGGCGCTCCAATGTGCTGAGCGCGGCGCTGAGCATCGCGTCCCGCGATCGCCGCGCTAACGCCAGGGGAAAGCTCCATTACCGCAGGCAACATTCTTTGTTAACAAAGAGCCCAAAGCCGCGCCGCTAAAAAAAAAAGACTTTTAGCAAAATGACCGCCTCAAACCCAGCACGGGACGATTTCGGCCCCACTACCTTTTCCATGTGAAACCAGTTTGAATGGAGATCCAGGAGTAGAATCTATGCTAGCCATTTGATAAGCCAATTGATTCATGGAAGTGTCACTATTCACAACAGATTTGGCTGCGACCTTGTCTTTAAATCTTCATACTCGGGTATTCTGGCAGTACAGATTACAGGTGGTGATGGCATCACACGTGCTTTATTTTAATATGTATACAAATTTCGAACTTCTAATTGTAAAATGACCTATTTCCTTGGCAGAATGCTGCATCGCCACAAAGATTCACATTTGTACAGATACCAACAGGATGCTGTGCCAAGGTGTACTGCACATTATTGCCAAAAAACAGACAATCGAACCATTAAAGCAATACCAAATTCCAAATAGGCAGACGTCCCCTTATAAAATTGGGATTGAGCTTACATTTTTTTTGAAACAATCCACATAGATGCACTTTGCTTCTAAGGATTATGTTAGCTATCCAGTTCAAAGTTACCAACAAGGATTCCAGTGTATGTTTGATAGCCACGATCATTTGCTGTTGGAGATAGCAATAAGGAGTTGTGGCACCAACTAATGCAATTCCATTCAGTCTCTATAGTTCAGTGTGGTCACGAACAAATACAGATAAATGATCAAATTCCCACATGTTATCTTCCTTTTCACAAGCTGACATGGCTTGTTCTCCACCCTGTACATTGCATCTCTAAAACTTGCAAAATGCTATTATAAGCCAGTAAGTACTTTGAGCTTTCACCTAATTCCAACAATTATGCCAAGAAAAGATTGATCTTTACTATGAACCATAATGGGCCCATCAGATACAAACATCTCCTGAGGCACACTGCAAGTTTGCAGTCAGACAGAGAGTTAAATTTAAGTAGGGTACTCTCATGTTACTGCTCGAGGAGAGACAATTCCAACCAATCAGAGTTCTTTATCTACTCAAGTAGCCAGGAGATGGGGTCTGGGTCCCCCTCTTGTCTTAACAATCTTGATAACCTTCCTTTTAAATCCATATTTAGTGCAGTTCGAGACTGCTGTTTACTCCTATTGGTGGTACCAGTGGAATCCATTGTTTAATCTGCTGATTTACTTAATTGTGTCCTTTAATGTGTGAAAGTCTGTGTTTTCACCAATGTAACATTTTCCTATTTCAGACTTTGACTTCGGACTCTGTCCTAGCATCTCTCCAAATCTTTGCCATGCCAATGTAATCTAAATTTAAGCATTTTGGTTGCTTATCTAGACCTGACCCCATTACTTCTATCTTCTTTTTTCTCTTGGCCTCTCTCAGTCCCATCTCTCCTTTATCCTCCTCTTCCTGTTACCCAATCATGCCACCCATCACTAATCCTCTGCATTTCCACTCTCCTGGCCCTGTCCTAGGCATCAATTCTCACTGGATAAGTCTACAGTTATGCTCTGCGCTTTTCTTGTCATTCTTTGAAGGATCCATCAAGACACTCATCATTGCCTTATTACAAGCAGAAACCCCCAACTGTCCCATCCATCTCTCTTGCCGATCTCCCTGCCAAGCGCACGCATCTCAAAAACCTCCTTCGCATCCCCCACACCCACCATTACCACTTCGGATTATGCCAGCAGTATCCGTCCTCTCCGCACTTCCTTCCAAAATATCTATTCACTCGAACATAGCCCTGGCCGTCCATTACCTTGTGTACGTTTGCATTGACATCATGGCTTTGATTGAAACTTAGCTCATAGGGGGTAATGGGATTGTCTTAAGAATGCCAGTGTGGCTCAAATCACACGTTGGTCTCTTCCCCTTCTGCGCCATTAAGCAGCTCACCTTGTTCTATCCCTCTCACTGCTTCTTTAAAATTCTACCGTCCCTCCAGCTCCATCCGTATTTTCTCCCCAAGATATACGCCTTCCTTTCCATCCTCAGCCTCTGCACTAAGTGACGATACATCCTCAATGTTTTCAGCAGTTTAAGAAACTCTCAGTAGTTAGAGCGGGAGTGCTCCCTCTGTCTTTCTCTGTTATTTTGGATGGTGCTGTAACTCAATCTCTCCCTGCTATTCAGGATAGTGGTAACAGGTAGTTATGCAGACTGTTTCTACCATTTAGGGTTCCATCTTGGGTAAAAAGCACATATGCTTTATTACATATCCTGACCTGCAATCCAGTAGAATGGTTAAAAATATACTTTCAATTGGTGTAATTAAGTAAGCTCTAGCCTGTTGCAGAGCAATTGTATTGTATTGTTATGCCTGTTACTGCTTTGTTAAATTGTGTTTCTTTATATAATGTAGTGTTCAATACTAAACTTAGAGTATGAGCAAAGGTTTCTGGCTGAGTCCCAAAAGAAGAACTGAAAGATTCAAGCCATGAAAGGCCTTTGCATACCTATGGTTTAAAGTTTATATTCATTACGGTTCAGCAGTTCACGTTTAGCTTCTGAAGAAGGTAAGATGTGTAAATCTGGCACTACAGATCAGACAATTGCATTAATATTGCAAACACGTCTAATCCATCACTTCAAAAGGGAAGATGAGGAGGTTATTCGAACAGAAAAATATGACTGAAGCAAAACAGATAGCAAGAGTTTCTATAGGTATATAAAAAAGAAAAGATTGGCTAAAGTAAATGACTCCACGAGACAATGTGTTGTACTCAAACTGTAGTGACCTTGGTCCTTTATTCGTAACTCCAGAGTGAGGCACAAGCATGGTGGGCAACCTTTTATATTGGGCCCTGCACACCTATGCAGGTGACCCTCAGGTCTCCCACCACAATGCCCTCTGGTGGACAGCCTCTGCCACAGGAGCAGGAAACCCCGGTCTCCACCAGTTGCACCATCTAGTGGTGCCAGCATAGTATATACACAGTGATAGTACATCAGGTAACAAGTCTCCATCTTATGCAACTATACAGTGACGACACAGAGAGTATATCTATAGTCTGCATATATAACATCACTCTCCCCCAAGTCCTTTCTGCTGATTACCTTTGCACTATGTGCTCTGGCTTAGCTCTCCCCAGACTTAACATAGAAACATAGAAACATAGAAAATAGGTGCAGGAGTAGGCCATTCGGCCCTTCTAGCCTGCACCGCCATTCAATGAGTTCATGGCTGAACATGCAACTTCAGTACCCCATTCCTGCTTTCTCACCATACCCCTTGATTCCCCTAGTAGTAAGGACTTCATCTAACTCCTTTTTGAATATATTTAGTGAATTGGCCTCAACAACTTTCTGTGGTAGAGAATTCCACAGGTACACCACTCTCTGGGTGAAGAAATTCCTCCTCATCTCAGTCCTAAATGGCTTCCCCCTTATCCTTAGACTGTGTCCCCTGGTTCTGGACTTCCCCAACATTGGGAACATTCTTCCTGCATCTAACCTGTCTAACCCCGTCAGAATTTTAAACGTTTCTATGAGGTCCCCTCTCATTCTTCTGAACTCCAGTGAATACAATCCCAGTTGATCCAGTCTTTCTTGATAGGTCAGTCCCGCCATCCGGGAATCAGTCTGGTGAACCTTCGCTGCACTCCCTCAATAGCAAGAATGTCCTTCCTCAGGTTAGGAGACCAAAACTGTACACAATACTCCAGGTGTGGCCTCACCAAGGCCCTGTA
The DNA here is from genome assembly GCF_044704955.1 of Pristiophorus japonicus. Lineage (NCBI taxonomy): Eukaryota > Metazoa > Chordata > Chondrichthyes > Pristiophoridae > Pristiophorus > Pristiophorus japonicus. The sequence goes on along the minus strand of NC_091979.1, from coordinate 50,100,897 downwards.
CAATTGTAGCAACACCTCCCTGCCCTTGTACTCAAATCCCCTCGCTATGAAGGCCAACATGCCATTTGCTTTCTTAACCGCCTGCTGTACCTGCATGCCAACCTTCAATGACTGATGTACCATGACACCCAGGTCTCGTTGCACCTCTCCTTTTCCTAATCTGTCACCATTCAGATAATAGTCTGTCTCTCTGTTTTTACCACCAAAGTGGATAACCTCACATTTATCCACATTATACTTCATCTGCCATGCATTTGCCCACTCACCTAACCTATCCAAGTCGCTCTGCAGCCTCATAGAATCCTCCTTGCAGCTCACACTGCCACCCAACTTAGTGTCATCCGCAAATTTGGAGATACTACATTTAATCCCCTCGTCTAAATCATTAATGTACAGTGTAAACAGCTGGGGCCCCAGCACAGAACCTTGCGGTACCCCACTAGTCACTGCCTGCCATTCTGAAAAGTCCCCATTTACTCCTACTCTTTGCTTCCTGTCTGACAACCAGTTCTCAATCCATGTCAGCACACTACCCCCAATCCCATGTGCTTTAACTTTGCACATTAATCTCTTGTGTGGGACCTTATCGAAAGCCTTCTGAAAGTCCAAATATACCACATCGACTGGTTCTCCCTTGTCCACTCTACTGGAAACATCCTCAAAAAATTCCAGAAGATTTGTCAAGCATGATTTCCCTTTCACAAATCCATGCTGACTTGGACCTCTTTCCAAATGCACTGCGATGACATCCTTAATAATTGATTCCATCATTTTACCCACTACCGATGTCAGGCTGACCGGTCTGTAATTCCCTGTTTTCTCTCTCCCTCCTTTTTTAAAAAGTGGGGTTACATTGGCTACCCTCCACTCCATAGGAACTGATCCAGAGTCAATGGAATATTGGAAAATGACTGTCAATGCATCCACTATTTCCAAGGCCACCTCCTTAAGTACTCTGGGATGCAGTCCATCAGGCCCTGGGGATTTATCGGCCTTCAATCCCATCAATTTCCCCAACACAATTTCCCGACTAATAAGGATTTCCCTCAGTTCCTCCTCCTTACGAGACCCTCCGACCCCTTTTATATCCGGAAGGTTGTTTGTGTCCTCCTCAGTGAATACCGAACCAAAGTACTTGTTCAATTGGTCCGCCATTTCTTTGTTCCCCGTTATGACTTCCCCTGATTCTGACTGCAGGGGACCTACGTTTGTCTTTACTAACCTTTTTCTCTTTACATATCTATAGAAACTTTTGCAATCCGTCTTAATGTTCCCTGCAAGCTTCTTCTCGTACTCCATTTTCCCTGCCCTAATCAAACCCTTTGTCCTCCTCTGCTGAGTTCTAAATTTCTCCCAGTCCCCGGGTTCGCTGCTATTTCTGGCCAATTTGTATGCCACTTCCTTGGCTTTAATGCTATCCCTGATTTCCCTTGATAGCCACGGTTGAGCCACCTTCCCTTTTTTATTTTTACGACAGACAGGAATGTACAATTGTTGTAGTTCATCCATGCGGTCTCTAAATGTCTGCCATTGCCCATCTACAGTCAACCCCTTCAGTATCATTCGCCAATCTATCCTAGCCAATTCACGCCTCATACCTTCAAAGTTACCCTTCTTTAAGTTCTGGACCATGGTCTCTGAATTAACTGTTTCATTCTCCATCCTAATGCAGAATTCCACCATATTATGGTCACTCTTCCCCAAGGGGCCTCGCACAACGAGATTGCTAATTAATCCTCTCTCATTACACAACACCCAGTCTAAGATGGCCTCCCCCCTAGTTGGTTCCTCGACATATTGGTCTAAAAAACCATCCCTTATGCACTCCAGGAAATCCTCCTCTGCCGTATTGCTTCCAGTTTGGTTAACCCAATCTATGTGCATATTAAAGTCACCCATTATAACTGCTGCACCTTTATTGCACGCACCCCTAATTTCATGTTTGATGCCCTCCCCAACATCACTACTACTGTTTGGAGGTCTGTACACAACTCCCACTAACGTTTTTTATCCTTTGGTATTCTGCAGCTCTACCCATATAGATTCCACATCATCCAAGCTAATGTCCTTCTGAACTATTGCCTTAATTTGCTCCTTAACCAGCAATGCTACCCCACCTCCTTTTCCTTTTATTCTATCTTTCCTGAATGTTGAATACCCCTGGATGTTGAGTTCCCAGCCCTGATCATCCTGGAGCCACGTCTCCGTAATCCCAATCACATCATATTTGTTAACATCTATTTGCACAGTTAATTCATCCACTTTATTGCGGATACTCCTTGCATTAAGACACAAAGCCTTCAGGCTTGTTCTTTTAACACCCTTTGTCCTTTTAGAATTTTGCTGTACAGTGGCCCTTTTTGTTCTTTGTCTTGGGTTTCTCTGCCCTCCACTTTTCCTCATCTCCTTTCTGTCTTTTGCTTTTGCCTCCTTTTTGTTTCCCTCTGTCTCCCTGCATTGGTTCCCATCCCCCTGCCATATCAGTTTAAATCCTCCCCAACAGCACTAGCAAACACTCCCCCTAGGACATTGGTTCCGGTCCTGCCCAGGTGCAGACCGTCCGGTTTGTACTGGTCCCACCTCCCCCAGAACCGGTTCCAATGCCCCAGGAATTTGAATCCCTCCCTGTTGCACCACTGCTCAAGCCACGTATTCATCTGCGCTATCCTGCGATTCCTACTCTGACTATCACGTGGCACTGGTAGCAATCCCGAGATTACTACTTTTGAGGTCCTACTTTTTAATTTAGCTCCTAGCTCCTTAAATTCGTTTCGTAGGACCTCATCCCTCTTTTTACCTATGTCGTTGGTACCAATGTGCACCATGACAACTGGCTGTTCTCCCTCCCTTTTTAGAATGTCCTGCACCCGCTCCGAGACATCCTTGACCCTTGCACCAGGGAGGCAACATACCATCCTGGAGTCTCGGTTGCGGCCGCAGAAACGCCTATCTATTCCCCTCACCATTGAATCCCCAATCACTATTGCTCTCCCACTCTTTTTCCTGCCCTCCTGTGCAGCAGAGCCAGCCACGGTGCCATGAACTTGGCTGCCGCTGCCCTCCCCTGATGAGTCATCCCCCTCAACAGTACCCAAAGCAGTGTATCTGTTTTGCAGGGGGATGACCACAGGGGACTCCTGCACTACCTTCCTTGCACTGCTCTTCCTGTTGGTCTTCCATTCCCTATCTGGCTGTGGACCCTTTCCCTGTGGTACGACCAACTCGCTACACGTGATACTCACGTCATTCTCAGCATCGTGGATGCTCCAGAGTGAATCCACCCTCAGCTCCAACTCCGCAACGCGGTCTGTCAGGAGCTGGAGGCGGATACACTTCCCGCACACGTAATCGTCAGGGACACCGGAAGTGTCCCTGAGTTCCCACATGGTACAGGAGGAGCATAACACCCGACCGAGCTCTCCTGCCATGACTTAACCCTTATATACACTTAAATTGGCAACAACAGTGTTAAAAGTTACTCACTGATATAGAAGAGAAAAAAGAAAAACTACTCACCAATCACTAGCCAATCACTTACCCTCTTGGCTGTGACGTCACCTTTTGATTTCTTTCTACTTCTTTTTTGCCTTCTCCCTGTAGCTGTACAAGTCACGCCTTTTATAGGCCTCACCACGCACCTCCTCGACGCTGCTCCCGACTGTCACCGAACCCTGGGCCCCGGACTCCCTGCTGTGCCTTTTATAGGCCTCTCCACGCACCTCCTCGATGCTGCTCCCGACTGCCGCCGACGCTGGGCCGCGGACTCCCTGCTGTGCCTTTTATAGGCCTCTCCACGCACCTCCTCAACGCTGCTCCCGACTGCCGCCGACGCTGGGCCGCGGACTCCCTGCTGTGCCTTTTATAGGCCTCTCCACGCACCTCATCGACGCTGCTCCCGACTGCCGCCGACTCTGGGCCCCGGACTCCCTGCTGTGCCTTTTATAGGCCTCTCCACGCACCTCCTCGACGCTGCTCCCGACTGCCGCCGACGCTGGGCCCCGGACTCCCTGCTGTGCCTTTTATAGGCCGCTCCACGCACCTCCTCGACGCTGCTCCCGACTGCCGCCGACGCTGGGCCCCGGACTCCCTGCTGTGCCTTTTATAGGCCGCTCCACGCACCTCCTCGATGCTGCTCCCGACTGCCGCCGACAAAAGCCCTTGCACCTTGGCCATGCTTTGGCTTGGCTTTCTCCCTGTTAACCACCAAGTCCTTTTGCCACAACGTTGGGTAGTGGTTACCAGTTTGGATGGTTTGATGATGCAGTGGAAGTTCCAGTGGGTTCTGGGTGTGATCCATGTGTGTGCCCATGGCTACATACATCCATTTCCCCACCCCCCAACCCCCAACAGCGAGATTATGCAGCAGGCCCATTACATTAACATACAGGATCAGTCACAGTGCAAGTACAAAGAAAGGAAGTTACAGTTTGTATCGTAATACCTTGGTTCAATGACTTACATTTGTTACGTTTTGCGGTCATGCGTCAGGATTGGGTAGATTGCATTCATGGTTCAGTCATGGTAAGTACTGAGGTAGCAGTACAGATTTGCGAGGAAGCAGGTTACAGAGCAACCGGACGGGGTCCTAGTCATCTGATAGTGGCGTTGCACCCCCTGCTAGTGGGGTGGGCTTGGTTCGCTCACCTAGCCAGGACTCAGGGCCTTTGCCGTTGCCGAGTTTTGGGCAGAGCCACAGATGTGTGTGGCCTCCCTGTCCTCTTTTGAGAGCTGCAGGGTCTTCTGCCTGCTCTCTAATGGTGTTGGGAAACTGGCTGTTCCAGGTCCCGTTTGGGGAACTCGTTGGTTCTGACCTTTCGCTCCCGGACATGGCCGAGGTATCGACTGGGTCTGGGGGCTGCACCGTCTCCACCAGGGTGGAGGGCAATGACAACCGACTGCGCGTATTGGAGCCGGTTTCATTTCCAGCTCCGTGGCGAATAATGCCTTTGGGTCCTGCAACGTGAGATCGACCTGGGGCAGGGTATCAGGATCAGTGCCTTCATCCAACTGATGTCACTGGCCTATAACTTGTGGGGACACCTGGGGCAGGGCATCAGGATCAGCGCCTTTACCCTCCCAAATTAGCTCGCTTGCTACTTTTGGGGACACTCTATTCCCAACATCTCACAACAAGATTTTGTTCTTTACATTAGGAATAGTAACGACATCTCGCAACAACATTTTGTTCACAATCTTAATCGGTTCGTTACATTGATTGCCATGCATACAATGTCTCTTTAAGTTCAGTTGGTTGCAGGTCTCCTTTACAAGAACCCTGCTGGCTTTACCCCAATCAAATCCTTTGATGGACACCGCGTGTTGGTTCCTCAGCGTTGCACCTTGTAATATGGTCGCGGCCATCTTTTTTTTCAGCCACGCTGCACCTCGCTGCAGCAGGGACGCCATCTTGCCTCTGTCCTTGAGGTCGACTGCGTTGATCCTTCTCTCCCGCGATTCTGCCACAAAAGCTGGAAGAGTGCCTGTGAATTCAATCTTCCTCCCCACGAGTCCTGCCACTGGAGCTGGGGAAGGTTTTTTTAGGTCGTTCCGGTCAGATCATTGCCACGTAGTCATGATGGTGCTGTGCTGGTCTGTTCTCTGGTGCCTGGCCCAAGCGAAGGTGAGGTTTTGCTCGCCTCTGAGCACGGGGGACATTGATTGCTGGAGTGAAGCGATCTTCCCATTTCTACTGGATTTTCCCCATCCACCTTCTTCAGAGTAGCGTTGGACAATCACCTGCAATAATCCACAAAGGTGACTTGTGCACCACGCCATTATGGATTACACTTACATCCGCACTACCAAGGACTGGGATCAGTTTCTTGGTGTAAGTGCGCAAATTTTCCTGTACTGGAACCAGCTCGGGTCGTTTTTCATTCCATAGCCTCTCAAAGATCACATGGATGAACTTCAACAATTGTACATCCCTGTCTGGAGTAAAAATAAAATGGGGAAGGCGCCTCAACCGTGGCTAACAAGGGAAATTAAGGATAGTGTTCAATCCAAGAAAGAGGCATATAAATTGGCCAGAAAACGTAGCAAACCTGAGGACTGGGAGGAATTTAGAATTCAGCAGAGGAAGACAAAGGGTTTAATTAGGAGGGGGAAAAGAGAGTACGAGAGTATGTTCAGCCATGAACTCATTGAATGGCGGTGCAGGCTAGAAGGGCCGAATGGCCTACTCCTGCACCTATTTTCTATGTTTCTATGTTTCTATGAAGCTTGCCAGGAACATAAAAACTGACTGCCAAAGCTTCTATAGATATGTGATGAGAACATAAGAACATAAGAACATAAGATTAGCAACAGGAGTAGGCCATCTAGCCCTTCGAGCCTGCTCCGCCATTCAACAAGATCATGGCTGATCTGGCCGTGGACTCAGCTCCACTTACCCGCCCGCTCACCATAACCCTTAATTCCCTTATTGGTTAAAAATCTATCTAACTGTGATTTAAATACATTCAATGAGCTAGCCTCAACTGCTTCCTTGGGCAGAGAATTCCACAGATTCACAACCCTCTGGGAGAAGAAATTCCTTCTCAACTCGATTTTAAATTGGCTCCCCCGTATTTTAAGGCTGTGCCCCCTAGTTCTAGTCTCCCCGACCAGTGGAAACAACCTCTCTGCCTCTATTTTGTTGATCCCTTTCATTATTTTAAATGTTTCTAGAAGATCACCCCTCATCCTTCTGAATTCCAACGAGTAAAGACCCAGTCTACTCAATCTATCATCATAAGGTAACCCCCTCATCTCCGGTATCAGCCTAGTGAATCGTCTCTGTACCCCCTCCAAAGCTAGTATATCCTTCCTTAAGTAAGGTGACCAAAAATGCACACAGTACTCCAGGTGCAGCCTCACCAATACCCTGTACAGTTGCAGCAGGACCTCCCTGCTTTTGTACTCCATCCCTTTCGCAATGAAGGCCAACATTCCATTCGTCTTCCTGATTACCTGCTGCACCTGCAAACTAACTTTTTGGGATTCATGCACAAGGACCCCCAGGTCCCTCTGCACCGCAGCATGTTGTAATTTCTCCCCATTCAAATAATATTCCCTTTAACTGTTTTTTTTTCCAAGGTGGATGACCTCACATTTTCCGACATTGTATTCCATCTGCCAAACCTTAGCCCATTTGCTTAATCTATCTAAATCTCTTTGCAGTCTCTCTGTGTCCTCTACACAACCCACTTTCCCACCAATCTTTGTGTCATCTGCAAATTTTGTTACACTACACTCTGTCCCCTCTTCCAGGTCATCTATGTATATTGTAAACAGTTGTGGTCCCAGCACCGATCCCTGTGGCACACCACTAACCACTGATTTCCAACCCGAAAATGACCCATTTATCCCGACTCTCTGCTTTCTGTTGCCCAGCCAATTCTCGATCCATGCTAATACATTTCCTCTGACTCCACGTATGTTTATCTTCTGCAGTAACCTTTTGTGTGGCACCTTATCGAATGCCTTTTGGAAATCTAAATACACCACATCCATCGGTACACCTCTATCCACCATGCTCGTTATATCTTCAAAGAATTCCTGTAAATTAGTTAAACATGATTTCCCCTTCATGAATCCATGTTGCGTCTGCTTGATTGCACTATTCCTATCTAGATGTCCCGCTATTTCTTCCTTAATGATAGCTTCAAGCATTTTCCCCACTACAGATGTTAAACTAACCAGCCTATAGTTACCTGCCTTTTGTCTGCCCCCTTTTTTAAACAGAGGCGTTACATTAGCTGCTTTCCAATCCGCTGGTACCTTCCCAGAGTCCAGAGAATTTTGGTCGATTATAACGAATGCATCTGCTGTAACTTCCGCCATCTCTTTTAATACCCTGGGATGCATTTCATCAGGACCAGGGGACTTGTCTACCTTGAGTCCCATTAGCCTGACCAGCACTACCCCTAGTGATAGTGATTATCTCAAGGTCCCCCCTTCCCACATTCCCATGACCAGCAATTTTTGGCATGGTTTTTGTGTCTTCCACTGTGAAGACCGAAGCAAAATAATTGTTTAAGGTCTCAACCATTTCCACATTTACCATTATTAAATCTCCCTTCTCACCTTCTAAGGGACCAACATTTACTTTAGTCACTCTTTTCCGTTGTATATATCGGTAAAAGCTTTTACTATCTGTTTTTATGTTTTGCGCAAGTTTACTTTCGTAATCGATCTTTCCTTTCTTTATTGCTTTCTTAGTCATTCTTTGCTGTCGTTTAAAATTTTCCCAATCTTCTAGTTTCCCACTAACCTTGGCCACCTTATATGCATTGGTTTTTAATTTGATATTCTCATTTATTTCCTTGGTTATCCACGGCTGGTTATCCCTTCTCTTACCGCCCATCTTTTTCACTGGAATATATTTTTGTTGAGCACTATGAAAGAGCTCCTTAAAAGTCCTCCACTGTTCCTCAATTGTGCCACCATTTAGTCTGTGTTCCCAGTCTACTTTAGCCAACTCTGCCCTCGTCCCACTGTGGTCCCCTTTGTTTAAGCATAGTATGCTCGTTTGAGACACTACTTCCTCACCCTCAATCTGTGTTATAAATTCAACCACGCTGTGATCACTCATTCCGAAAGAATCTTTTACTCGGAGTTTGTTTATTATTCCTGTCTCATTACACAGAGAAAAGGATTAGTGAAGACAAATGTAGGTCCCTTGCAGTCAGATGCAGATGAATTTATAATGGGGTACAAAGAAATGGCAGACCAGTTGAACAAATACTTTGGTTCTGTCTTCACAAAGGAAGACACAAATAACCTTCCGGAAATACGAGGAGACCGAGGGTCTAGTGAGAAGGAGGAACTGAAGGATATCCTTATTAGGCGGGAAATTGTGTTAGGGAAATTGATGGGATTGAAGGCCGATAAATCCCCGGGGCCTGATAATCTGCACCCCAGAGTACTTAAGGAAGTGGCCTGAGAAATAGTGGATGCATTGGTGATTACTTTCCAACAGTCTATCGACTCTGGATCAGTTCCTATGGTCTGGAGGGTAGCTAATGTAACACCACTTTTAAAAAAAGAAGGGAGAGAGAAAGCGGGTAATTATAGACTGGTTAGCCTGACATCAGTAGTGGGGAAAATGTTGGAATCAATTATTAAAGATGAAATAGCAGCGCATTTGGGAAGCAGTGACAGCATGGATTTATGAATGGGAAATCATGCTTGACAAATCTGGAATTTTTTGAGAATGTAACTAGTAGAGTGGACAAGGGAGAACCAGAGGATGTGGTGTATTTGGACTTTCAAAAGGCTTTTGACAAGGTCCCACACAAGAGATTGGTTTGCAAAATTAAAGCACATGGTATTGGGGGTAATGTACTGTATGGATAGAGAACTGGTTGTCAGACAGGAAGCAGAAAGTCGGGATAAACGGGTCCTTTTCAGAATGGCAGGCAGTGACTAGTGGGGTGCCACAGGGCTAAGTGCTGGGAACCCAGCTATTTACAATATACATTAATGATTTAGATGAAGGAAGTGAGTGTAATATCTCCAAGTTTGCAGATGACACTAAGCTGGGTGGCGGTGTGAGCTGTGAGGAGGACGCTAAGAGGCTGCAGGGTGACTTGGATAGGTTAGGTGAGTGGGCAAATGCATGGCAGATGCAGTATAATGTGGACAAATGTGAGGTTATCCACTTTGGGGGCAAAAACACAAAGGCAGAATATTATCTGAATGGTGGCAGATTAGGAAAAGGGAGGTGCAACGAGACCTGGGTGTCATGGTACATCAGTCGTTGAAAGTTGGCATGCAAGTACAGCAGGTGGTGAAGAAGGCAAATGGTATGTTGGCCTTCATAGCAACGGGATTTGAGTATAGGAGTAGAGAGGTCTTACCGCAGTTGCACAGGGCCTTGGTGAGGCCTCATCTGGAATATTGTGTACAGTTTTGGTCTCCTAATCTGAGGAAGGACATACTTGCTATTGTGGGAGTGCAGCGAAGGTTCACCAGACTGATTCCCGGGATGGCAGGACTGACATATGAGGAGACACTGGCTCAACTGGGCTGTATTCACTGGAGTTTAGAAGGATGAGAGGGGATCTCATAGAAACATATAAAATCCTGACGGGACTGGACAGGTTAGATGCAGGAAGAATGTTCCCGATGTTGGGGAAATCTAGAACCAGGGGACACAGTCTAAGGATAAGAGGTAAGCTATTTAGGATTGAGATGAGGAGAAACTTCTTCACTCAAAGAGTTGTTAACCTGTGCAATTCCTTACTGTAGAGAGTTGTTGATGCCAATTCATTTGTTATATTCAAGAGAGAGTTAGGTATGGCCCTTACAGCTAAAGGGATCTAGGGATATGGAAAGAAAGCAGGAAAGGGGTACTGGGGTGAATGATCAGCCATGATCTTATTGAATGGTGGTGCAGGTTCGAAGGGCCGAATGGCCTACTCCTGCACCTATTTTCTATTTTTCTATGTTTCTATGTTTCAAAGGCATCCTGGCTCATCAATGACTGGCTTGCTCCGGTGTCCACTTCCATGAAGACTGGAACACCGTTTATCTCAACTTCCATCTTCACTGGAGGACAATCGGTCCTCTTGGGGCTGAGCTGCCTCTCTGGCCAAATCATCACATTCCCCGCTGGATTCAGAGTCATCTACCGACTCCTCTGCTAGAGAGTGAGTCGTATTTCTTTTACACATATGCTGGAAGTGGCCCTTCGTGTTACAGGCTTTGCATCAGTACTCAGCAAACCGACAATGGTGAGCCCTATGGTTTCTTCCGCAACGCCAGCATGGTGCTACTCAATTAGCACCCCTTGGCAGACTGTGAGTTCTGGAACCCTGAGGTCTGTGCTCTCTGCCCTGGGCAGAGCCATGTTCTACAATCTTGCCTCTGAAAGGCACCATTCTGTGTACAGTACTTGCAGGGTTTGAGTCCACAGGATGAATAATTTACTTGGAGCTGCAGGTCGAGGTCATGAACGCCAGATTGATGCTGATGGCCTTCTGCAGGTTGACTGTGTTGTCGGCAGATAATAGCTTGTGAAGGAGGCCCTTGTGGCCAATTCACATAACAAAGATGTCTCACAATGCTTCGTTGAGGTGCGTGCCGAAATCACACGGTGCCACAAGTCTCCTGAATTTGACAGTATATTTTGCAATCTCCTGGCCCTCAGGTCTGCAGTGAGTGTAGAATCTGTGCCTTGCCGTGAGGATGCTCTGTTTTGGTTTTAGTTGGTCGCGAATTAGTTCAGTCAGCTCATCATATGCCTTATCCTTGGTCATCGTGGGTGACAGCAAGTCCCTGACGAGGCGGTAGACCTCAGGCCCACAACTGGTCAGCAGTATAGCCTTGCTCTTCTCCGCCAATGCGTCTGCCTCCCCTGCCAGGTCGTTTGCCAGGAAATATTGCTTGAGCCTTTCCGTGAAGGCAACCCAATCATCACCCTCTGCAAAGTCTTTTAGTGTGCCAAAGGTAACCATAATCACGTGAAAGTCCGTATTCTCGTCGCCAGTTGTTATGTCTGCAATGCACTTAAGAATGACTCCACGAGGCAATGTGTTGTACTCAAACTGTAGTGACCTTAATCCTTTATTTGTAACTCCAGAGTGAGGCACAAGCATGGTGGGCCGCCTTTTATACTGGGTCCTGCACACCTGTGCAGGTGACCCTCAGGCAGTGCCCTCTGGTGGACAGCCTCTGCCATAGGGGCTAATGACAGGAAACAGAGAGTCAGGATAAATGGTTCATTATCGGGTTGGCAATCAGTAACTAGTGGGGTGCCGCAGGGATCAATGCTGGGATCCCAACTATTTACAATCTATATTAATGACTTGGAAGAAGGACTGAGTGTAACGTCGCCAAGCTTGCTTACGATACAAAGATGAGAGGAAAAGTAATGTGTGAGGAGGGCACAAAAAATCTGCAAAAGGACATAGACAGGCTAAGTGAGTGGGCAAAAATTTGACAGATGGAGTATAATGTTGGAAAGTATGCGGTTATGCACTTTGGCAGAAAAAAAAAAATCAAAGGGCAAGTTATTATTTAAATGGAGAAAAATGGCAAAGTGCTGCAGTACAGCGGACCTAGGGGTACTTGTGCATGAAACACAAAAGATAAGTATGCAGGTACAGCAAGTGATCAGGAAGGCCAATGAAATCTTGGCCCTTATTGCAAAGGGGATGGAGTATAAAAACAGGGAAGTCTTGCTACAGTTATACAGGATATTGGTGAGGCCACAGCTGGAATACCGCTTACAGTTTTGGTTTCCATATTTAAAAAAGGATATACTTGCTTTGAAGGCAGTTCAGAGAAGGTTCACTAGGTTGATTCCGGAGATGAGGGGGTTGACTTATGAGGAAAGGTTGAGTAGGTTGGGCCTCTACTCATTGGAATTCAGAAGAATGAGAGGTGATCTTATCGAGATATATAAGATTATGAGGGGGCTTGACAAGGTGGATGCAGAGAGGATTTTTCCACTGATTGGGGAGACTAGAACTAAAGGGCATGATCTTAGAATAAGGGGCCGCCCATTTAAAACTGAGATGAGGAGGAATTTCTTCTCTCAAGGGGTTGTAAATCTATGGAATTCGCTGCCTCAAAGAACTGTGGAAGCTGGGTCATTGAATAAATTTAAGGCAGAGATAGACAGTTTTGTAACCGATAATGGAAGAAGGGGTTATGGGGAGCAGGCAGGAAAGTGGACCTGAGTCCATGATCAGATCAGCCATGATCGTATTGAATGGTGGAGCAGGCTCAAGGGGCCAAATGGCCTACTCGTGCTCCTATTTCTTATGTTCTTATGCTCTTATTAGTTGGATATCAATTCACATAGTTAAATTCCCATTCTGCACAAAAATACTTGCAATCAGATGGCATTGTTTGGGTACAACATCTTATTCTTCTTCTTACCTGTAAATACCAATAAAATAGGTTAAAAATCTCACTGTTCAAAATAATTTATGAAATGGTTTGGAATAGTTCATAGAATCAATAAGTGTACTCAAATAAATTTTAAATAATCTATCTGTAAATATTTTTATGGTTCAAGATTATGTATGGACCTTGAAGAAAGCTGCCCACAGTGATCTCGCAATCTAAGTGACCAGTTTTGACATGTAAGTGATTTCAACGCCTGATAGTGGGGATTCCCCAGTGTGATCTTCTGTGACATCAACAAGGAAATGAGAAGCTGCTCGTATTCGGACTTTTAAAAAATATTATAGAGAGAAAAACAAAGCTTGGGGCTCTCACATGGGGATAATGTAGAACCTGAAATATCATGAACAAACTAGTAAAAAAACATTTTCTCAAAATTTTTTTTAAATTTTAATTTTTATCATAATGGAGAAATTTGACACTGCACAAAATTAAAATTAGGTTTACAGGGCAATAACGTTTGTTTAGCAGTTAACCTTGGGTACACCTAATCCAAAAATGCCTAATTTCTAATAGGGTATTTAACAGTGATATTACCACAGAAAAGCCCAAGTTTTCAACAGTTTCAATGATTTACCTGGTTACACTGATTGCCGGCTATGGGGAGGCGGTGGTGGCCAAAGTGCAGCCAGTGTTGGTGCAATGAATGACTGACTGCAACATCAGGATTTCTGCGTTTAGATGCACATAAACTATATCGTGAAGTTGCAGTCAGATTCAAAGAGGTATAGAATCTCAGGGCCCGAACTTGGTCGAAGCCAAGGCCCGCCCAACTGCTGCCCAAAGGACCACTGATGGCCGCCAAGAGACCGGGCGGTATTTTGCCAGGAAGAATTCTAAAAGAGGTGGCAATACCGCCCGGCGGCAAAATAACCGGTTACGCCATCAATCTGGATGGCAGCGGGCGGGTGCTCTCAATCTCAACGGCAAATGCACTTGCCGCCCAAGTCCCGCCGAGGATGAAGTCGGGCCCAGGGAGAGTGGAGGAGCTGAAAATAAAAACAATGACCAAAAAAATAAATAAACACCGGAACACCTTCAGGGGATCCCATCCAGGGAAGACGTTGTAAAAAAATGTTTTTAAAGATGTTCACTAACCTTTTTTGAAGGTCTTCTTACTTACCGTCGGGGTTAGACATGCCTCCACACAGCGGCCCTTTCCCCTGCTGGCACTGAATCCCACCCACACCAATCTGCCTCAGCAAGTGGTAGGACACTTGCTCTACTTGGCCACCAGCAGCTGACAGCCGGCTGTTCACGGCGGTACACCCCTCCCACTCGCAGCAGCCCGAGTGGAAAATGGCACAGAGGGGAGACCTGCGGCAATCGGCGGCAGTGGACAAAACTGGGCAGTAAGGCCACCAATATCAGGGCCATTGAATCATAGAAATTTACAGCATGGAAGGAGGCCATTTCGGCCCATCGTGTCCGTGCCAGCTGACAAAGAGCTATCCAGGCTAATCCCACTTTCCAGCTCTTGGTCCGTAGCCCTGTAGTTCAAGTGCACATCCAAGCACTTTTTAAATGTGGCGAGTGTTTCTGCCTCTACCACACTTTCAAGCAATGAGTTCCAGATCCCCACCACCCTCTGGGTGAAGAAATTTCCCCTCAAATCCCCTCTAAATTTCCTACCGATTATTTTAAATCTATGCCCCCTGGTTATTGATCCCTCTGCTAAGGGAAATAGGTCCTTGCGATCCACTCTATCTAGACCCCTCATAATTTTATACACCTCGATAAAGTCTCCCCTCAGCCTCCTCTGTTCCAAAGAAAACAAACCCAGTCTGTCCAATCTTTCCTCATAGCTAAAATTCTCCAGTCCAGCCAACATCCTCGTAAATCTCGACTGTACCCTCTCTATTGCAATCACCTCTTTCCTGTAATGTGGTGACCAGAACGGCATGCAGTAACTAGTATTTTATACAGTTCAAGCATAACCTCCCTGCTCTTGTATTCTATGCCTCAGCAAATAAAGGCAAGTATTTTGTATATCTTCTTAACCACCTTATCTACCTGCCCTGCTACCTTCAGGGATCTGTGGACCTGCATGCCAAGGTACCTTTGTTCCTCTACACTTCTCAGTGCCCTCCCATTTATTGTGTATTCCCTTGCCTTCTTAGCCCTCTCCAAATGCATTACCTCACACTTCTCCAGATTGAATTCCATTTGCCACTGTTCTGCCCACCTGACCAGTTGATTGATATCTTTCTGCAGTCTACAGCATTCTTCTTCATTTTCAATCACACAGCCAATGTTAGTATCATCTGTAAACTTCTGTATCATCCCCACTACATTCAAGTCTAAATAATTGATATATACCACAAAAAGCAAGGGACCGAGTACTGAGCCCTGCGTAACCCCACTGGAAACATGGTGACCAATCTGCCCCGTGGAACCTTATCAAAAGCCTTGTTAAAATCCATATACACTACATCAAACACACATAGAAACATAGAAACATAGAAAATAGGTGCAGGAGTAGGCCATTCGGCCCTTCTAGCCTGCACCGCCATTCAAGGAGTTCATGGCTGAACATGTAACTTCAGTACCCCATTCCTGCTATCTCGCCATACCCCTTGATCCCCCTAGTAGTAAGGACTTCATCTAACTCCCTTTTGAATATATTTAGTGAATTGGCCTCAACAACTTTCTGTGGTAGAGAATTCCATAGGTTCACCACTCTCTGGGTGAAGAAGTTTCTCCTCATCTTGGTCCTAAATGGCTTACCCCTGATCCTTAGACTGTGACCCCTGGTTCTGGACTTCCCCAACATTGGGAACATTCTTCCTGCATCTAATCTGTCTAAACCCATCAGAATTTTAAAGGTTTCTATGAGGTCCCCTCTCATTCTTCTGAACTCCAGTGAATACAAGCCCAGTTGATCCAGTCTTTCTTGATATGTCAGTGCCACCATCCCGGGAATCAGTCTGGTGAACCTTCGCTGCACTCCCTCAATAGCAAGAATGTCCTTCCTCAGGTTAGGAGACCAAAACTGTACACAATACTCCAGGTGTGGCCTCACCAAGGCCCTGTACAACTGTAGCAACACCTTCCTGCCCCTGTACTCAAATCCCCTCGCTATGAAGGTCAGCATGCCATTTGCTTTCTTAACCGCCTGCTGTACCTGAATGCCAACCTTCAATGACTGATGTACCATGACACCCAGGTCTTGTTGCACCTCCCCTTTTCCTAATCTGTCACCATTCAGATAATAGTCTGTCTCTCTGTTTTTACCACCAAAGTGGATAACCTCACATTTATCCACATTATACTTCATCTGCCATGCATTTGCCCACTCAACTAATCTATCCAAGTCGCTCTGCAGCCTCATAGCATCCTCCTCGCAGCTCACACTGCCACCCAACTTAGTGTCATCCGCAAATTTGGAGATACTACATTTAATCCCCTCGTCTAAATCATTAATGTACAGTGTAAACAGCTGGGGCCCCAGCACAGAACCTTGCGGTACCCCACTAGTCACTGTCTGCCATTCTGAAAAGTACCCATTTACTCCTACTCTTTGCTTCCTGTCTGACAACCAGTTCTCAATCCATGTCAGCACACTACCCCCAATTCCATGTGCTTTAACTCTGCACATTAATCTCTTGTGTGGGACCTTGTCGAAAGCCTTCTGAAAGTCCAAATATACCACATCAACTGGTTGTCCTTTGTCCACTTTACTGGAAACATCCTCAAAAAATTCCAGAAGATTTGTCAAGCATGATTTCCCTTTCACAAATCCATGCTGACTTGGACCTATCATGTCACCTCTTTCCAAATGCGCTGCTGTGACATCCTTAATAATTGATTCCATCATTTTACCCACTACTGATGACAGGCTGACCGGTCTATAATTCCCTGTTTTCTCTCTCCCTCCTTTTTTAAAAAGTGGGGTTACATTGGCTACCCTCCACTCGATAGGAACTGATCCAGAATCAATGGAATGTTGGAAAATGACTGTCAATCCATCCGCTATTTCCAAGGCCACCTCCTTAAGTACACTGGGATGCAGTCCATCAGGCTCTGGGGATTTATCGGCCTTCAATCCCATCAATTTCCCCAACACAATTTCCCGACTAATAAGGATTTCCCTCAGTTCCTCCTCCTTACTAGACCCTCTGACCTCTTTTATATCCGGAAGATTGTTTGTGTCCTCTTTAGTGAATACTGAACCAAAGTACTTGTTCAATTGGTCTGCCATTTCTTTGTTCCCCATTATGACTTCCCCTGATTCTGACTGCAGGGGACCTACGTTTGTCTTTACTAACCTTTTTCTCTTTACATATCTATAGAAACTTTTGCAATCTGTCTTAATGTTCCCTGCAAGCTTCTTCTCGTACTCCATTTTCCCTGCCCTAATCAAACCCTTTGTCCTCCTCTGCTGAGTTCTAAATTTCTCCCAGTCCCCAGGTTCGCTGCTATTTCTGGCCAATTTATATGCCACTTCCTTGGCTTTAATACTATCCCTGATTTCCCTTGATAGCCACGGTTGAGCCACCTTCCCTTTTTTAATTTTACTCCAGACAGGAATGTACAATTGTTGTAGTTCATCCATGCGGTCTCTGAATGTCTGCCATTGCCCATCCACAGTCAACCCCTTAAGTATCATTTGCCAATCTATCCTAGCCAATTCACGCCTCATACCTTCAAAGTTACCCTTCTTTAAGTTCTGGTCCATGGTCTCTGAATTAACTGTGTCATTCTCCATCCTAATGCAGAATTCCACCATATTATGGTCACTCTTCTCCAAGGGGCCTCGCACAACGAGATTGCTAATTAATCCTCTCTCATTACACAACACCCAGTCTAAGATGGCCTCCCCCCTAGTTGGTTCCTCGACATATTGGTCTAGAAAACCATCCCTTATGCACTCCAGGAAATCCTCCTCCACCGTATTGCTTCCAGTTTGGTTAGCCCAATCTATGCGCATATTAAAGTCACCCATTATAACTGCTGCACCCTTATTGCATGCACCCCTAATTTCCTGTTTGATGCCCTCCCCAACATCACTACTACTGTTTGGAGGTCTGTACACAACTCCCACTAACGTTTTTTGCCCTTTGGTGTTCTGCAGCTCTACCCATATAGATTCCACATCATCCAAGCCAATGTCCTTCCTAACTATTGCATTAATCCCCTCTTTAACCAGCAATGCTACCCCACCTCCTTTTCCTTTTATTCTATCCTTCCTGAATGTTGAATACCCCTGGATGTTGAGTTCCCAGCCCTGATCATCCTGGAGCCACGGCTCTGTAATCCCAATCACATCATATTTGTTAACATCTATTTGCACAGTTAATTCATCCACCTTATTACGGATACTCCTTGCATTAAGACACAAAGCCTTCAGGCTTGTTTTTTTAACACCCTTTGTCCTTTTAGAATTTTGCTGTACAGTGGCCCTTTTTGTTCTTTGCTTTGAGTTTTTCTGCCCTCCACTTTTCCTCATCTCCTTTCTGTCTTTTGCTTTTGTCTCCTTTTTGTTTCCCTCTGTCTCCCTGCATTGGTTCCCATCCCCCTGCCATATTAGTATAACTCCTCCCCAACAGCACTAGCAAACACTCCGCCTAGGACATTGGTTCCAGTCCTGCCCAGGTGCAGACCGTCCGGTATGTACTGGTCCCAACTCCCCCAGAACCGGTTCCAATGCCCCAGGAATTTGAATCCCTCCCTGCTGCACCACTGCTCAAGCCTCATATTCATCTGCGCTATCCTGCGATTCCTACTCTGACTAGCACGTGGCACTGGTAGCAATCCCGAGTTTACTACTTTTGAGGTCCTACTTTTTAATTTAGCTCCTAGCTCCTTAAATTCGTTTCGTAGGACCTCATCCCTTTTTTTACCTATGTCGTTGGTACCAATGTGCACCACGACAACTGGCTGTTCTCCCTCCCTTTTTAGAATGTCCTGCACCCGCTCCAAGACATGCTTGACCCTTGCACCAGGGAGGCAACATACCATCCTGGAGTCTCGGTTGCGGCCACAGAAACGCCTATCTATTCCCCTTACAATTGAATCCCCTATCACTATCGCTCTCCCACTCTTTTTCCTGCCCTCCTGTGCAACGGAGCCAGCCACGGTGCCATGAACTTGGCTGCTGCTGCCCTCCCCTGATGAGTCATCCCCCTCAACAGTACTCAAAGCGGTGTATCTGTTTTGCAGGGGGATGACCACAGGGGACCCCTGCACTACATTCCTTGCACTGCTCTTCCTGCTGGTCTTCCATTCCCTAGCTGGCTGTGGACCCTTTACCTGCGGTACGACCAACTCGCTACATGTGATACTCACGTCATTCTCAGCATCGTGGATGCTCCAGAGTGAATCCACCCTCAGCTCCAACTCCGCAACGCGGTCCGTCAGGAGCTGGAGGTGGATACACTTCCCGCACACGTAGTCGTCAGGGACACTGGAGTCGTCCCTGAGTTCCCACATGGTACAGGAGGAGCATAACACGTGACCGAGCTCTCCTGCCATGACTTAATCCTTAGATAGGCAACAACAATGCTAAAGTTTACTCACTGTTATAGAAGAGAAAAAAGAAAAACTACTCACCAATCACCAGCCAATCACTTACCCCCTTGGCTGTGATGTCACCTTTCTGTTTCTTTCTACTTCTTTTTTGCCTTCTCCCTATAGCTGCACAAGTACGCCTTTTATAGGACCTCCTCGACGCTGCTCCCGACTGCCGCCGACGCTGGGCCCCGGACTCCCTGCTGTCCTCATCGACCCACCTTGTTACCTCCTCAAAAAATTCAATCAAAGTTAATCAGACATGGCCTTCCCTTAACAAATCCATGCTGACTGTCCCTGATTAATTCGTGCCTTTCTAAATGAAGATTTATCCTGTCCCTCAGAATTATTTCCAATAATTTTCCCACCACCGAGGTTAGGTTGACTGGCCTGTAATTATTTGGTCTATCCCTTTCTCTCTTTTTAAACAAAGATACAATGTGAACAGTCCTCCAATCTTCTGGCACCACACCTGTAGCCAGAGAGGATTGAAAAATGATGGTTGGAGCCTCTGCTATTTCCTCTTTTGCTTCTCTTAACAGCCTGGGATACATTTCATCCAGGCCTGGGGATTTATCCACTTTCAAAGTTGCTAAACCCCTTAATACTTCCCCTCTCACTATGTTTATTTCATCTAATACTTCACACTCCTCCTCCCTGATTGCAACGCCTACATCACCCCTCTCTTTTGTGAAAACAGACGCAAAGTATTCATTATTTAAATGGAGAAACATTGCAAAGTGCTGCAGTACAGCAGACCTGGGAGTCCTGGTGTATGAAACACAAAAGGTTAATGTGCAGGGACAGCAAGTGATCAGGAAGGCCAATGGAATCTTGGTCTTTATTGCAAAGAGGATGGAGTATAAAAGCAAGGAAAGTTATACAGGGTATTGGTGAGGCCACACCTAGAATACTGCGTACAGTTTTGGTTTCCATATTTAAGAAAGGATATACTTATTATGGAGGCAGTTCAGAGAAGGTTCACTATGTTGATTCTGGAGCTGGCTGTTATGACTGGTAGCTGGCTGAAAAAAAGTTATTTCACAATAAGTAATAAGTAATGCTCCTAGTTTTCAAGCCATTAATAAAAGACAAATCTATATTAGTGTGAGATACGATGGATGTGTTAGAATTCATGGTACTTCATCCTTGGCCAAACATTGGCATAATATCTGGGATTTTGAGTTGAGACAGTTCTGACTGAATCTTTTTGACTTATGAGGAAAGGTTGAGTAGGCTGGGTCTCTACTCATTGGAATTCAGAAGAATGAGAGGTGATCTTATCGAAACATATAAGATTATGAGGGGGTTTGACAAGGTGGATGCAGAGAGGATGTTTCCACTAATAGGGTAGACTAGCACTAGGGGGCATAATCTTATAGTAAGGGGCCGCCCATTTAAAACTGAGATGAGGAGGAATTTTTTCTCTCAGAGGGTTGTAAATCTGTGGAATTCGCTGCCTCAGAGAGCCGTGGAAGCTGGGACATTGAATAAATTTAGGACAGAGATAGACAGTTTCTTAACCGATAAGAGAATAAGGGGTTGTGGGGAGCGGGCAGGGAATTGGACCTGAGTCCAGGATCGGATCAGCCGTGATCGTATTAAATGGCGTAGCAGGCTCAAGGGGCTGTATGGCCTTCTCCTGCTACTATTTCTTATGTTCTTATGTTCGTATTAAGAACCAAAGCTAAGTCTGGAAGTGCAGAAATTTGGTGCACTGCTCAGCCTCTGTTCCAAGAACATCTTTCATCTCTGAAGATTCACCTTATTCAACCTCTACATCTCTTATTCTTCTGCTGAAGCTTAATCTATGTCTTTTCACAACTCAATTTCTCTCATGCTTTTCTAACCGGCCTCCACCACTATCCTTCACAAGGTACAATATATTCCGAATACCTGTACCATGTCATGAGTCCTCCCCCACACTGCGTCCCAAACTGGGCAAGTGAATCTCAATTTAATGGTACTTCTGAATGATGTCTATGCTAACAATAAACAGTTAGAAAATATTGTTAATTGATTTAAAGGTTTCAGCCACAACTGTTATGACTGGTATATCACAATACGTAAAAGTAATGCCCCTACTTTTCAAGCCATTAATAAAAGACAATTCTATGTTAAAGTGAGATATGATGGACATGTTAGAATTCATGATACTTCATCCTTGGCCAAATATTGGCATAATATCTGGGATTTTGTGTTGAGACAGTTCTGACTGAATCTTTTTGATAAACATGTACCATAGGACTTGCTGAATAGATGAGCACAACCATTTCAACTCTTTATCAAACCAAAATATATCAAGGGCCGGAATTTGCGGTGAGTAATAACAGTGAACTAACAGCATATGGGAACAGCAGCAGTTACAAGACTAGTAATCCAGAGGCCTGGTAATGATCCAGAGACATGAGTTCAAATCCCACCACAGTAGCTGTTGAATTTTAATTCAGTTAATTAAATAAATCTGGAATAAAAAGCTAGTGTCAGTCATGGTGACCATTAAACTATCGGATTACGGTAAAAGCCCATCTGGTTCACTAATGTCCTTCAGAGAAGAAAATCTGCCATCCTTACCTGGTCTGGCCTATATGTGACTCCAGACCCACAGCAATGTGGTTTTAACTGCCCTCTGAAATGGCCTAGCAAGGCACTCAGTTGTAACAAACTGCTACAAGAAACAATAATTAGAATAAAACCACAGACCACCTGGTATCGACCTCGGCACCGGCTTTGGACATGACACGGCACACCCAGCCCAATCGACCCTGCAAAGTGCTCCTCACTAACATCTAGGGAATTGTGCCAGAATTGGGATAGCAGTCCCACTAAGTAGTTAAGCAACAGTATGACATAATCATCCTCACAGAATCATACCTTTCAGCCAATGTGCCAGATACCTCTGTCACCATCCCTGGGTATATCCTGTCCCACCGGCAGGACAGACCCACCCGAGGTGGAGGAACAGTGGTATACAGTTATGACGGAGTAGCACTGGGAGTCCTTAACATTGAGTCCAGACCCCATGATGTCTCATGGCTTCAGATCAAGCATGGGCAAGGAAACCTCCTGCTGAATATCACCTACCACTGTCTGTCAGCTGATGAATCAGTATTCCTCCATGTTGAATATCACTTGGAAGAAGCACTAAGACAGTACTCTGGGTGGGGGGACTTCAATGTCCATCACCAAGAGTAGCTCAATAGCACCACTACTGACCAAACTGGCCAAGTCCTGAAGGACATAGATGCTAGACTGGGCCTGCAGCAGGTGGTGAGAGAACCAACACGAGGGAAAAACCTACTTGACCTCGTCCTCTAGGCACTACCACCGTGTTAAATGGGATAGATTCAGAAAAGACCTAGCAGCTCAAAACTGGGCATCCATGAGGCACTGTGGGCCATCAGCAGCAGCTGAACTGTACCCCACCACAATCTGTAACCTTATGGCCTGGCATATCCCTCACTTTACCATTTCCATCAAGCCAGGGGACCAACCCTGGTTCAATCAGGAGTGCAGAAGAGCATGTCAGGAGCAGCACCAGGTGTAACTAAAAATGAGGTACCAACCTGGGGAAGCTGCAACACAGGGCTACATTCATGCTAAGCAGTGGACGCAGCATGCGATAAATGGAGCTAAACGATCCCACAATCAACAGATCAGATCAAAGTTCTACAGTCCTGCCACATCCAGTCATGAATGCTGATGGACAATTAAACAACTAATGGGAGGAGGAAACTCCATGAATATTCCCATCCTCAATGATGGTGGAGCCCAGCACGCAAGTGCAAAAGACAAGACTGAAGCGTTTGCAATCTTCTTCAGCCAGAAGTGTCGAGTGGATGATCCCCATCGGCCTCCTCCGGAGGTCCCCACCATCACAGAAGCCAGTCTTCAGCCAGTTCAATTCACTCCATGTGATATCAAGAAATGGCTGAGCGCACTGGATACAGCAAAGGTGATGGGCCCCGACAACATCCCGGGTGTCGTGCTGAAGACTTGTGCTCCAAAACTAGCTACGCCTCTAGCCAAACTGTTCCAGTACAGCTACAACACTGGCATTTACCCGACAATGTGGAAAACTGCTCAGGTATCTCCTGTCCACAAAAAGCAGGACAAATCCAATCCGACCAATTACTGCCCCATAAGTCTACTCTCAATCATCAGCAAAGTGATGGACAGTGTCGTCAACAGTGCTATCACGTGGCACTTACTCACCAATAACTTGCTCACCGATGTTCATTTTGGATTCTGCCAGACCTCATTACAACCTTGATCCAAACATGGACAAAAGAGTTGAATTCCGGAGGTGAGGTGAGAGTGACTGCCCTTGACATCAAGGCAGCATTTGACCGAGTGTGGCATCAAGGGACCCTAGTAAAACTGAAGTCAATGGGAATCAGGGAGAAAACTCTCGTCTGGCTGGTGTCATACCTAACAGAAAGGAAGATGTTTGTGGTTGTTGGTGCTCAATTATCTCAGCTCCAGGACATCACTGCAGGAGTTCCTCACGGCAGTGTCCTAAGCCCAATCATCTTCAACTGCTTCATCAATTACCTTCCCTCCATCATAAGGTCAGAAGTGGGGATGTTCATTGATGATTGCAGTGTTCAGTTCCATTCGCAACTCCTCAGAAAATGAAGCAGTCCATGCCTGCATGCAGCAAGATCTGGATGACATTCAGGCCTGAGCTGATAAATGCCAAATAAAATTTGCACCACACAAGTGCCAGGCAATGACCATCACCAACAAGCAAGAGTCTAACCACTTCCCCTTGATAGTCAACAGCATCACCATCGCCGAATCCCCCACCATCAACATCCTGGGAGTCACCATTGATCAGAAACTTAACTGAACCAGCCAAAAAAATACAGGGGCAACAAGAGCGGGTCAGAGGCTGGGTATTCTACAGTGAGTGTCTCACCTCCTGACTCCCAAAGCCTTTCCGCCATCTACAAGTAGAAGTCAGGAGTGTGATGGAATACACTCCATTTACCTGGATGAGGGCAGCTCCAACAACACTCAAGAAGCTCGACACCATCCACGACAAAGCAGCCCATCTGTTTGGCACCCCATCCACTACCTTCAACATTCACTCCCTCCACCATCGGCGCACCATGGCTGCAATGTGTACCATATATAAGATGCACTACAACAACTCCCTGCAACAACTTATTCAACAGCACCTCCCAAACCCGCAACCTCTACCACCTAGAAGGACAAGGGCAGCAGGCGCATGGGAGCACCATCATCTGCAAGTTACCCTCCAAGTTACACACCATCCTGACTTGGAAACCTATCAGCGTTCCTTCATTGTCGCTGGGTCAAAATCCTGGAACTTCTTCCCTAGCAGCATTAACTAGTGGGATTACCTTTACCAGAAGGACTGCAGCAGTTCAAGAAGTTAGCTTACCACCACCATCTCAAGAGTAATTAGGGATGGGCAATGAATGTTGGCCTTGCCAGTGACGCCCACATCCCGGAATGAATAAAAGAAACATTTGCTGTTATTACTCACCGGCAGTGGCAGCAGCGAGAACAGCCCTGGGAGGAGCCTGAGCGAGTACAGCGAGGAGTATAAAGGAACGGGAGAATGAGGGGAATAAACAGAAGGTAACTGGTAAATGATTGGTTGGTAAAGGTCACATCGTTTGGTGGCCGTTGAATATTACTGGTTTATTTGTCTGTTGTCTTGTAGCCTTTAACTAAGGGCAGAGGGGTATACTAAAAACTTTAGTTAATTAATCTAATAATTAGAGGCTTGGCAAGGCAGCTCAGTCCCATGGAATGCATATCCTGTGCCATGTGAAAAGTCCTGGGTGCTTTGCGTAGCCTGGACGACCACATATGTACAAAGTGTCGCCAGCTATAGCAACTCAAGCTCCGGGTTTCGGAGCTTGAGCGGCAGCAGGAGTCTCTACAGTGCATCCGAGAGGCTGAGAACTTCATCGATAGCATGTTTCTAGAGGTGGCCACCCCACAGCTTAAGAGCCCTCCTGTATGGCTCAGAGACGTGGATCATATACAGTAGACACCTCAAAGCGCTGGAGAAATACCACCAACGATGTCTCTGCAAGATCCTGCAAAACCCTGCGAGGACAGACGCACCAACATCAGTGTTCTCGATCAGGCCAACATCCCCAGTATCGAAGCACTGACCACACTCAACCAGCTCCGTTGGGCGGGCCACGTTGTCCACATGCCCGACACAAGACTCCCAAAGCAAGTGCTCTATTCGGAACTCCAAGCGAGCTCCAGGTGGGCAGAGGAAAAGTTTCAAGGACACCCTCAAAGCCTCCTTGATAAAGTGCAACATCCCCACCGATACCTGGAATCCCTGGCCAAAGACCGCCCTAAGTGGAGGAAGAGCATCCGGGAGGGTGCTGAGCACCTCGAGTCTCATCGCCAAGAGCATGCAGAAAACAAGCGCAGGCAGCGGAAGGAGCGTGTGGCAAACCAGACTCCCCACCCACCCTTTCCTTCAACCACTGTCTGTCCCACCTGTTACAGAGACTGTAATTCCTGTATTGCACTGTACAGTCACCTGAGAACTCACTTTTAGAGTGAAAGCAAGTCTTCCTCGATTGCGAGGGACTGCCTATGATGATAAGAGTGTGCAGGCAGAGAGGGAATGAGTGACCGCCAGACAGAAGGGGAGGATCAAACAGGCAGTGCAGGACCTCCCTTAGTGCAGCTCGTTCTCCAACCAGTATTCTGTTCTGAGTACTGGTGGGGGCGATGGTTCTTCTGGGGAATGCAGCCAGAGCCAAGTCCAAGACACCACGAGTGGCTCAGCTGCACAGGGTGGGGGCAGCGGGGCGGGGCAGGATGAAGAATGGAAGAGCAATAGTGGTAGGGGATTCGATAGCTAGGGCAGCAGACATGACTCCAGGATGGTATGTTGCCTCCCTGGTGCCAGGGTCATGGATATCACCAGGCAGCTGCAAGGCATTCTGGGGGGAGAGGGTGAACAGCCAGAGGTCATGGTCCATATTGGTACCAATGACATGGGTAGAAAGAGGGTTGAGGTCCTGCAGGCAGAATTTAGGGAGCTAGGAGAGTGATTAAAAAGCAGCACATCAAAGTTAATAATCTCTGGATTACTCCCAGTGCTAAGTGGCAGTGAGTACAGAAATAGAAGGATAGAGTAGATGAATGCGTGGCTGGAAAGATGGTGCAGGTGGGAGGGCTTTAGATTCATGAGGCATTGGGATCGCTTCTGGGGGAGGTGGGACCTGTACAAGTCGGACGGTTGCACCTCAACAGAGCCGGGACCAATATCCTCATGGGGGGGTTTGCTAGTGCTGCTGGGGAGAGTTGAAACTAACTTGGCAGGGTGATGGGAACATGAGAATAGATTCAGAAGGGAGAAAAGCAAAGCTGAAATTGGAAAACTAAGACTTAGCCTGAGGTGATAGCCAGGACTTTGATGTAATCAACGCCATTTACGTTGATGCTGGCAGGAGCCAAGGCAGATAGCAAATAACATTTGTTTTACCTGTAAGCTGCACCGAATTTTGGGTTATCCATGTCTTAACGTCAGACAACCATTGCAAATCATGTCCTCCTTGGGCTCTGGGAAGGAGGCCGATAGGTAAAGCTGGGTGCATATTCGCTTCCAAGTTGAAACGTCTAGATCACATCATTGAGAGTAACATATATATGAAGAAGAGAAATTGAACAAATGTGTCATGTATGTAAACTATGTACACTAACTGTATAGTTACATAAGGTGTGCCACCAGAGGGCACTGTGGTGGGAGACCTGAGGGTCACCTGCATAGGTGTGCAGGGCCCAGTATAAAAGGCTTCCCACTATGCTTGTGCCTCACTCTGGAGTTACAATAAATGGGACTAAGGTCACAACAGCTCAAATACAATACTAGACCTCGTGGAGTCATTCATAAGAGTATTAAAGACATAACAACTGGCGACGAGATTACGAACTTTCACGCAAAAATGACTAATGTTGGTGCATTAGAAAAGTTCTCAGAGGGTGAAGATTGGGAAGCCTTTATGGAGCGGCTCGACCAATATTTTGTAGCAAACGACCTGGTAGGCTATGATCCGGCCACGCTGGCAGATAAGCGCAGAGCTATCCTGTTGACCAGTTGTGGGCCCACAGTCTACAGCCTCGTCAGGGATTTGCTTGCATCAGAGAAAACAACGACCAAATCATATGAGGAGCTGAAAGTGCTAATTCGGGATCAACTCAAACCGAAGGAGAGCATCCTCACGGCCAGGCATCGATTTTATACACACCACCGCCCCGAGGGCCAGGAAATCGCGAAGTATGCTTCTGATCTCAGGAGGCTAGCAGGACAGTGTGAATTCGGCGCATCCTTCGCCGATACGTTGTGGGACGACTTCGTAATTGGCATCGGTCATGAGGCCCTTCTTCACAGGCTACTGTCTGCCAAAACCACCATCACTCTGGGGCCATCAGCATCAGCCAGGCGTTCATGACCTCAAACTGCAACTCCAAGCAGATGATGACTCTCAGGACTCAAACCCGGCAAGTACTGTAAATAGAATGTCGCTTTTCACAGGCAGAACTGTTGAACGTGAATCTTCCCAGGGCAGAGCGTACAGGTCCCCGAGGCCTTTAAGTCAGAGTCCGCCGAGGGGTGCAAACGTAAGTTGAGTAGCACCATGCTGGTGTTGCAGAGGTCATCACAGGGCTCATCAGTGTCGGTTCAGAGACTATGTATGCAAAGGCTGCAGCACAAAGGGCCCCCTCCAGCGAATGTGCAAAGGAGCTGTGACTCACCACGTGGAAGAGGAGTCAGCAGATGGCCATGAATCCAGCACGGATTACGAGGAGATGGCTAGAGAGGCAGCTAGGTCCCAGGACGAAGTGTATGGAGTATATACCTGCACAACAGATTGTCCTCCAGTGATAATGGAAGTCGAGATAAATGGTGTTCCAGTCTTCATGGAAGTGGACAGGGGGGCGAGTCAGTCAGTAATGAGCCAGGAAGCCTTTGAGAGGCTACGGAACGATCAAGCTGAACGACCCAAGCTGGTCCCAGTTCAGGTAAAGCTGCGCACCTACACCAAGGAACGGATATCAGTTGTTGGTAGTGTGAATGTAAGTGTATCCCATGATGGCACATGCACAATTTACCATTGTGGATTGTTTCAGGTGATGGACCAATGCTACTTGGAAGAAGATGGATGGGGAAGATTCATTGGAACTGGGAAGACTTCATCCCTCCAGCAATCGACGTCCCCCATGCTCAGTGGCAGAGCAAGACCCCACCTTCGGTTGGACCAGGCACCGGAGAGCAGATCCGCACAGCCCCCGAGGCACAGACCGCTCATCACGACTGCATGGCGATGATCCGGCCGAGACGACCCGAATGGAACTTCCCGGTTTAAGTGGCAGGACTCCTGGGGAGGAAGATTGGATTCGAGGGCGCCTTCCCAGCTTCAGTGGCAGAATCCCTGGGAAAGAAGATCGCGGCAGTCGATATCATGGACAGGGAAAAGAAGGCGCGTCCAAACCACGAGGTGCAGCGCTAATGGAGCAACGACACGTGGCTCCACGGAAGGAAGACGACCGGGGTAAAAGTAGTAAGGCCATTTTAAAGGAGGCCATCAACCCGCCATTTTTGAATGAACTGCTTGAAATTGGTAACCAATGTAAAAGTCCAGCTGTAACGAGCAAAATGTTGTTGAGCGATGTCGGGTGCAAATTGCAATCAGCCAATGTAGCGGGCGAACACCTAACGGTCGTATACAGGTCCAGCGGGCTACCCAATGCTGTAGCCTGCATCCCCGGGACCAGAACGATGTATCATAAAATGTCCCCACAGCTGACAGAAGTAGACAAGCCACAGAGTAAACGATCCCCGGAGAGCAGAGGCACCGGAAGCGATACCCTGCCTCAGATCGGTTTAACAATGCAGGCACCCGATGGCATGAACTGCCACGGGCCAGAAACAGTAAACTGCGCCTATGCTCGCAGTTGGCTACCGTCGCCCACCACCTGGGTGGAAAAAGCACAGCCTACAAACCCACTCGCCACCACGGCAATGCCCAAGAGCGAAGGGTCACCCGCAATGGCTCCTCCGAACGGGACCCGGACCAGCCAGGATCCCAAACTAGAGAGTGCTCACAACGGTGCCCTCAAGGAAAGTGAGTAAGCAGTCCCCTGCGAAATGCTAGACAAGACGAGGCAGCCCCACCATCGCTTAGACGAAACGCTCACTCGCTCAGACCACTTCCCAGGGAGCAGCAGCAGCAACACTGTGCAAACGAAAAGGACAGGGAGGTCTTTGGGCCTGCCCAACACTGGGAGTAACGACAAGAGCCCTGAGCTCCGGCAACTCGAGCAAAAAGAGCTCACCTCGCCCACAGACCCACTAGCATGGGGCGCTGCGCTGCCACCAGACGGCCCAGATCTCATCCGGCCGTGCTGGAACTAGACTGTCCTTGTGTACCTATACTGAGATACCTGTACTGATAATGTAAATGTAACACACAAAAAGAAACGCAACTGTAATCCACCCAACAAATGTACCAAGATGTAAATGTAAAACCCATGTGATGAACTTGAATGCAACTTGCATGTAACGGGCCATTAGCCTGATCTCTGTGTGGGGGGAGAATGGAGTAGTCATGGACTCACAACCAGAAACCACGGGGACCTCCACTGGCAACAAATCTCACTACCAACCCACCCAAGCTAGAAGCAACCCTCCAATGGTCAACAGGAAGAGCAAAGCCCAGGTCACCGCCAATGTACGAGTCAATGTGCATTAAAGTCGTGGAGCCAAGTGATGTCATGTATGTAGACCATGTATACTAACTGTATCGTCACATAAGGTGTGCCACCAGAGGGCACTGCGGTGGGAGACCTGAGGGTCACCTGCATAGGTGTGCAGGGCCCAGTATAAAAGGCTGCCCACCATGCTTGTGCCTCACTCTGGAGTTACAATAAATGGGACTAAGGTCACAACAGCTCAAGTATAATACTAGATCTTGTGGAGTCATTCATAAGAGTATTAAAGACATAACACAAAGATAGAGCTTTGGGGGTACAATGGAGGAGAGCACGTGTGCAGGGGAAGAGAAACCGATGGAAAAGATGTGTCTTTGTTATAACAAGTACACGTGGTTTTAATTCTGTTCTGCTATATTCAGTTGATCACAGCTAAAGCAGTGCCAGCATAATCCTGACAGTTGCGTTCTATTGTTATGTTTAGACCAGTTAAGTTGGTAATTGTATTGTCATGGTATGGCTATAGATGTAGTTAAATAATGCACCTTGTTATTTCCAGAAGTTTGTCATGTCAAGTACTTAATTGGAGCTAAATATTAATTGATAATGTTTATCTGTGCCAAATACAACAACAGAAATTGCTGGCCATAATGCCACAGATAGACGGGAAATTAATGTGCCAGAGAGGTTTCATGCCAGAAGTCGGTTGGCAGTTAAAATCCAGGCCATAGAGTGTATTAGATAGAATATATATGTAGGTGGAATAGTGACAGATGAAAGCAAAATGTACAAATGTAAAGAATGGAACAGAGGAAGAAAACATGGCAGTCATACATACTTTATGATTGGTGTCAAAATAGCTATCTATTGAATGAATCAATGAACCCAAAATATCATGTTCAATAACTGTTAAACAGCAAACAACAAGGGAAGTAAAATGCTGAATTATATAGCCGACCCAGTTGACTCGAGGTCACATGAAGTCATGCTTAAACTGTTAAGTCAGGCCACATCTTTAAAGGTATGCTCAGTTTTGATCTCTGACACACAGTACAGAGAAGAGTAATAATTCTGATGCCTCAGAATTTATTCTCTGATCAGGTGCTTCCAGTGAGGATTTAAGCTAATGGTTGGAAGATCAGAGGCTGCAGACCAAAAATTTCCCAAACAGTGCTCCCTTATGCACCAAAATTATACTGGCCTTTTTATGGATTTCTTTACCTGTACTTGCGCTTGAGGATATTATGTATTTGAACACATAGAATCAAGGAATCATAGAAATTTACAGCACGGCAGGAGGCCATTTAGGCCCATCATGTCTGTGCCGGCAAAGAGCTATGCAGCCAATTCCACTTTCCAGCTCTTAGTCCATAGCCTTGTAGTTCAGTAGTTCAAGTGCATATCCAGGTACTTCTTAAATGTGGTGAGGGTTTCTGCCTCTACCACCCTTTCAGGCAATGAGTTCCAGATCCCCACCACCTTCTGGGTGAAAATATTTCCGATCAAATCCCCTCTAAACCTCCTTCCAATTACTTTAAATCTATGCCCCCTGGTTGTTGACCTATCTGCTAAGGAAAATAGATCTTTCTTAGCTACACTATCTAGGCCCCTCATAATTTTATACACCTCATTAAGGTCTCCCCTCAGCCTCCTCTGTTCCATAGAAAACAACCTTAGCTGATCCAATCTTTCCTCATAGCTAAAATTCTCCAGTTCAGGCAATATCCTCGTAAATCTCCTCTGTACCCTCTCTAAATGCAATCACATCTTTCCTGTAATGTGGTGACCAGAACTGCACGCAAAATAGGTCTCAACATTTCTTTTTCAAAATGGCAGCTGTTGATGATTCAGCCATTCCCATTTACACCTCTTCGCGACTCATCTTTTGTTTTTTTCC
The DNA here is from genome assembly GCF_044704955.1 of Pristiophorus japonicus. Lineage (NCBI taxonomy): Eukaryota > Metazoa > Chordata > Chondrichthyes > Pristiophoridae > Pristiophorus > Pristiophorus japonicus. The sequence goes on along the minus strand of NC_091979.1, from coordinate 50,068,871 downwards.
TTGTCCCATTATCATCTCCTTTTGCTTTGTACAATCATACATTTTGTCATTTAGTCTCTCCTGCCTTCCACCCTATCACAGACCATCCCTTTTGTTATTTCCTCCCCTCCCTCCTTTCCCTGCCCCTGCGCTTGCTTAGAATCTGTTACATCTCTAACTTTTTCCAGTTCTGGCGAAGGGTCATCGATCTGAAATGTTAACTCTTAACGCTAACTCTTAACATTAACGTGGACCACTTTCCATACCTCGGGAGCTTATTATCAGCAAGGGCAGACATCAACAATGTGGTTCAACACCGCCTCCAATGCGCCAGTGCAGCCTTCGGCTGCCTGAGGAAAAGAGTGTTCGAAGATCAGGCCCTCAAAACTGCCACCAAGCTCATGGTCTACAGGGCTGCAGTGATACCCGCCCTCCTGTATGGCTCAGAGATGTGGACCAAATACAGTGGACACCGCAAATCGCTGGAGAAATACCACCAACGATGTCTCCGCAAGATTCTGCAAATCCACTGGGAGGACAGATTCACCAATGTTAGCGTCCTCAATCAGGCCAACATTCCCAGCATCGAAGCACTGACCATACTTGACCAGCTCTGTTGCGTGGGCCACATTGTTCACATGCCTGACATAAGATTCCCAAAGCAAGCACTCTACTCGGAACTCCTACATGGCAAGCGAGCCCCAGGTGGGCAGAGGAAATGTTTCAAGGACACTCTCAAAGCTTCCTTGATAAAATGCAACATCCCCACCAACACCTGGGAGTCCCTGGCCAAAGACCTTCCTAAGTGGAGGAAGTGCATCCGGGAGGGCGCTGAGCACCTCAAGTCTCGTAGCCAAGAGCTTGCAGAAAACAGCGCAGGCAGCGGAAGGAACGTGCGGCAAACCAGTCCCACCCACCCTTTCCTTCAACGACGTCTGTCCCACCTGTGACAGAGACTGTAATTCCCATATTGGATTGTTCAGTCACCTAAGAACTCACTTTTAGAGTGGAAGCAAGTCTTCCTCAATTTCGAGGGACTGCCTATGATGATAACTCTGTTTCTTTCTCCACAGATGCTGCCTGATCTGCTGAATATTTCCAGCATTTTCTGTTTTTATTACTTAGGTCACACTTTTCATCCACACCCTTCAGTGTCTTTCCGTTAAGTATATACTCCCATTCACTGTGTTTGCTCCTAAACTGTATGATCTCACACCTATCCATATTAAATTAGTCGCATGATATCATGATAACAGAGTTGTTAATTAAACAGAGCAATCAATCTCTAACAAATCAGTTCACAACAGACATCACGTCAGGAAAATCCCAGTGGTGAAGAGCTTTGGGATTTTAGGCTTTTATGTTTTTGAGGCAATAATGGCGGCTAGACGGGAAAGTTAGCAGCTGGGAATTATTTGCGCCTCAGTAGATAAGTTTGGGCATCTGGGCCCTGCGTCTGGGGGCACAGTGCTAAGGGAGGAGTTGTACACCTCTCTTGGCGCAAGGATGGGAAACTCCCAAGCTAAAGACCCGGGCCGAGAGTGCTCCGAGACACATCTGGGGGGGAGTGGAGGGTGGGGTGTTATGTATGGAGAAAGAGTCAGACTGAACACTGTGAGCTCAAAGTAACGTGTGACCTTAGTCTTTTATTGCAGATCTCCAGAGTGCCTCTCCAACCTGTGAGGCCTCCTTAAATACTTGTGCTCCCAAGGGATTATGGGATCCCTTGGGATTCCAGGGGATGAGCCCTCTGGTGGCTGTACAGAGTAAATACAAGTCTACACATATAACAGGGGGAAACCTAAAAAAATCCACAAAAATATTCCCAAAACATTGCCCACACCACCACAACACAAATTGCTAAAAAAAATTAAAAGAAAAAACAATCACACATACCTTAAGAGTCCAGTACTCACCTCTTTGCCGACGGGATGGTTGGACCGCCCTGATTTTCCAGGCGGTCATTGCGAGGCGCGACGGGTCGGGCAGCAGCTCAAACCCGCGCCGGTGTCGCAACCAGGGGCGTTGCACACCGGGCGCAGCTCTTCCAGGCGGTGCTGCTCCGCGCTGGCGTAAAACCGGACCCGGGGATCACTGCAGGGTGCTCGAGACTGGCGGCCTGCCCAGAAGACCTCACCACCACCATTGCCGTCGCTCCGGGGTGAAAAACGGAGCACAGAAGACCAGAAAATCCAGCTCCAGAAGTTCAAAGTCACCTGTTCCTTCCAAGCATGCTACACGTACCACATGTCATGTCCCAAATTACAAATGTGATGACCTACTGCTCTATGCTACTTAAATAGCTTATCAGCTGCTGAAGAAATGTGAAAATGAGCCTATTTGCAAGTGTATCATCGTGGGTCACTTTATGCCAGGCACATTTAAAGAATTTGAGAACCACAAACTGACATGAGGAAAATCAGAATCAAAATATACTCCCGCTGTTGAAGGTTGCACCCACATTTTTGCAAATTTACATTCAGTAAAAAACCTGGGAACTATTCTCTTCTCACCATAGGCATCTCATATCAATTAATCATTTCACGGAGTTGGGTCTCCCTGGTCCATTTTGACTTTTCTATTTTATAATTGCAGTAGAATTTATATCTCCACAAAATGTATTTTTCAGGTCAGATAAAAAACGATGCCTATACTGGGCGAACACAGAATGAAAGTTCATTGTATCTTTATGTTGTGCTAATGGTCTTTTGGAAGAAATTTAAATACCAAATTCTTGAGTTATTTGCATCAGCCACATGAAAGTACTTGGAGATAAATCTGGGAAGCTTACTGTTTAAAGTGCCAAAGGTTTTTCTGACAGAAGTGAGCCCCACCCTGCATAATTTGTCACAATTCACATAAAGCATTAACTGTAAGTAAGGATTGACTACACGTCAGTTCTGAGAAAGCCTCAAAGAATTCTTCACATACCACTTAAAACGAATATATGTGAAGATAAATAGATTTTCCAACAGGAATGTATGGTTCCTGCTCATGCTCAAGGACACTTTGCAACCTGCTCCAAATTTGAACTGGATTCCACTTTATTTCTGATATATATTTTTGCACTGCATGGATAGAAAGGAGAAATATCAATTAAATAATCAGTTTAGGCATTACTTCTGTAGGTCTTTAATTGCATTTCTTCATCAGAGCTACAAGATTACTAAACATGAAAGCAAATTTAGGCTATCTTGAGTTCACCCAAAAGCACATTAATACAGCCACTTTAGCAAGCGGTTTACACGTCACAATAGCACTAACTGTACAACTCTAAAGTCGGGTCCCATCTCAACTACCAAGTGGATTGGTTTGTGAGCTCCCCCCTCTTGATGAGGAAGTCTCACATTGCTTGGGTTTAACATTGCCTGGAGAGATTGAGTAGATTGGGCCTATACGCTCTGGAGCTTAGAAGAATGAGAGGGGATCTCATTGAAACGTATTGGGCTAGATTTTCGGCTTTGATGTTTTAGAGGCCGTAATGACGGCGGGGCAGCAAAGTTAGGGCACGGGAACAGTTTGCGCCTCAGTAAGTAACATTGGGCAGCTGGGCCCTAAGTCAGGGGGTGCAGTGCTAAGGGAGGCATTGTACACCTCTCTTGGGCGCTAGCATGGGAAACTCCCGAGCTAAAGTGCCAGCCCGGAAACGCTTCGAGAGATGCCTGGGGGGGAAAAAAAACAACTGGAAAAAAAAGCCATAGACTCAGGATAACGGGTCAACCATCTGAGACTGAAATGAGTAGGAATGTCTTCACTCAGAGGAATTTCATCACTCAGGGGGTTGTGAATCTTTGGAATTCTCTACTCCAAAAGGGCTGTGGATGTTGAGTCATTGAATATGTTCAAGGCTGAGATAAATAGATTTTTGGACTCTCGGGGAATCAAGGGGTATGGGGTTTGGGTGGGAAAGTTGAGTTGAGGTCGTAGATCAGCCATGATCTTATTGAATGACGGAGCAGGCTTGAGGGTCTATATGGCCTACTCCAGCTCCTAACTCTTATGTTCTTATCTTATGTTCATAACTCTGTTGAGCCTCCTAAAAGCTTTTTAAACTTACCCGCAGCTGATTTAAATGCTTGGAGAGTGCTGGCACATCCTGCCAACATCCTCGAAACATTAAAAAATGTAACAATGGGGCGAGGAGTTCTGAGCTCTCTCCTGAGCAGGCAAATTCCAATTGGAGGTATGCATTATACATGAGGTACTGCCTGGCTGGAATCAATACTTCAGCTATTGGTTTCAAAACAAAGTTTGCAGCATAAAAGTACGCTAAATTTGATCGGTTCAGTTAGGCCAGCAACATGTTTTGATCATTTGGAAATATGTTTTTGGCCTTCCTTTGATATAGGCACCCTTTGTTGATGTCTTTTTACTTCACCCTGAAATTGCATGGCGAAATATAACTCGTAGTGAAGTTAATTTTGCTGCTATTTCAGCAGAGGCTAATCCATATACAACAAATGAATTATAGATAATGCCTCCACTAAAGTAGAAGAGAGGGGAATTTGAAACAAATCCATTATGCACTTATCTTCAGAGTTTTTACTTTCGAGAATCACTGGAAACTTTTTTAAAGCTTTTTAAATGATAATTGTCCTCTGTTTACAACAATTTGCCATACATTAAAGGGATGATTAGAGAGCACTCATAGAGCATACGAAATAGCAGCAGGAGTAGGCCATTTAGCCCCTCGAGTCTGCTCCGCCATTCAATAAGATCATGGGTGATCTGATCTTGGCCTCAACTACATTTCCCTGCCTGCTCCCCATAACCCTTGACTCCCTTCTCATTTAAAAATCTGTCTATCTCCACCTTAAATATATTCAAAGACCCAGCCTCTATAGCTCTCTGGGGTAAAGAATTCTTAAGATGCACGAGTCCCTGAGAGAAGAAATTCCTCCTCAACTCCGTTTTTAATGTGCGACCCCTTATTCTGAAACTATGCCCCCTGGTTCTAGATTCCCCCGCGAGGGGAAACATTCTTTCTGCATCTACCCCATCCAGCTCCCTTAAAATCTTATACGTTTCAATGGGCCCGAGTTTGGTGAAACCTATTTCCGCCCAAGTACCGTCCAAAGGACCGCGAAGATCCTGGGTGGAAGTTTCGTGACAAAACGTGGGAAAGACCGCCCGGCGGCAAAAATGGGCCTTGCACGTTGATTCTGAGCAGCAGCGGGCGGTAGGTCCCATTCTGGGCAGCAAATGCAATCCTCGGCAAAGTACCGCCGAGGATAGAGTCGGGCCCAGGGAGGGGGGAACGGATAAAATCAAAATTTTTCGAAACAATTAAAAAAAACACCAAAAATCCTTCAGGGGACCCCATCAACCTAAATCCCTGCAAAAGAAATAAAGAAAAGAAGTGCACGAACCTTTTTTTGCAGGTCTTCATACTTACTGTTCAGGTAAGACCTTCATCCACGCGGCAGTCTCTTCTGCTGCTGGAGCGGAGGACCACCTGGACCAATCTGGGGACTCAGTGGGCAGGAGGACTCTTGTGGGTGTTGCACGCCGGCGCACGCCAGCGGACGGTCCCCAGCGGTCTTCTCTCCCCACCGGCGTGAGGACCTGACCAAACTCGCTCGGAGGGTAGAGCGCCCAAAAAACATCGAGACTGCCGACCGGCAGTGAGTCGACCAAACTCGGGCCCAATAAGATCACCTCTCATTCTTTTTCACTCCAATGAATATAGGCCCAACCTGCTCAACCTTTCTTCATAAGACAATAGAGCCATGAACTCATAAAATGATATCTGTGCTGACTCTTGCTTAGAACAATCCAACACTAAACCCACTGCGCTGCTCTTCCCACAATCGTGGAACATCCTCTGCTTCAAGTGTTTATCGACTTATCTCTTCAAAGTTATGATGATGCCCGCCTCAACCATTCCCCGTAGCAAAGCATTTCATGCCCCAAAAATCTGCCCCAACCTCTCATCTCACGGTTTTAATGACCATTTTAAATTGAGGTCACCAACTTCCAACTGGTCTGTTTTCATCCAGACCTCTTGCATCTGTCCGTTTGGTGTATACTTCCTAACAGTGACAAATTAGTAGTACCAGAACCATTCCCAGTTACCAAAAATCTGAACACATTGCTCTGTTCCAGCAATTACATTAACAGCAAGGCCCTGGCAGTTACATTACAGTTTTGCAATTTTGTTGAGCCATTTTGCTCAAATGTTGAATTCATTATAGCTACATTAATAAACTATATCCGTAAAGTGGCTCATTAACTGCTTGAATTTTTAAAAATAAATCAGTAGTATAGATGTCCCATTATTGACTGCTAGCTTTCCACTACCTAAACCACATTCGCAGGAAGTGCACATCTTAAAATCACGTGAACCCATTATTTTGTCAGTAGGTCACAAATTACCATGAAGAATGTACATTTATTTCAACTGCTTTTTGAAAAAGAAGGGAAATATGGGCCACCATTAACACAAGGATGAGAGATTTTGAAGGCAGTAATTTAGTGCCTGGCAGGTTAAATGATAGTCTCATGATAAAACTTCCTTTTTACATTTATGATGCACTGATTACTTGTGTGCAACTGATTAATTCCGAAGAAAATTCCAGTCATTTTGTAAGGGTTTTCAAAACTGCCACCCTAATGATGATTCAATCACGAATGCAATATGCGAACTCAGAGTCCAAAATTCATAAAAGGAAACAAGAGCAATTCATCGGGAATGAAATTTTGTAATTGAACATCCAACACAAAAATGTCAACCAGAACCTTTTTTTGAATTAAATACTTCATTCTGTTTTAGAAATTTTGAGAGGGGCTTAGGGAATAAAAGGGCACTTATGTCAGACAGCTGAATTAAAAAGCTTTCAGTTGACAAGTTGCACAGTACCTCAGGTGTGATTTGTTTACTTGTGGACGTGAATGCATTTTAAAATGTGTCAGTAAGTGCATTCACCACTCAAGCAAGAATACTGCAATTGCCAATAAATAGCACGTATTCAGAAATGAGTTGGACTTACTCAAATCTACCATCTCAGCAAGAGACTTTATGTATGCTAATGAATGTAGCATCACACCTTCATGGCAATAGAAGTGGGCAAAGGACAAGATGAAGTTTCAACACATTTGACAGAATCCAATTTTTATATTTAGATTTTAGCAAAGCTTTGGCACAATGCCAAATGCCACAATTCACAGATTATTGGTCCACAAGGTTGGAAGGGAAGGAATGTGGGGAGGTTGTGGAATGGATCAATACTTGGCTCAATCAAAGGAAGCAAGTGGTATTTCTATGTGCAGCTGCATCAGAATGGAAGAATGTGATTAGCAGAGTGCTTCATGGGTCACTGCTAGGACCATTATTGTTTCTGTTGTATATTAATAGTTTGGAAGTGGGGATAAAACAAAGGTCTCTAAGTTTGCAGATGATACAAAACTGGTGAGCTACAATAACAGGGAACAAATACATCAAACGCAAATTTCGCCCATTTAAAACGGAAATGAGGAGGAATTTCTTCTCTCAGAGGGTTGTGAATCGATGGAATTCTCTACCACAGGGAGCTGTGGAGGCTGGGTCATTGAATATATTTAAGATGGAGATAGACAGATTTTTGAACGAAAAGAGAGTCAAGGGTTATGGGGAGCGGGCAAGGCAGTGGAGTTGAGGCCAAGATCAGATCAGCCATGATCTTATTGAATGGTGGAGCAGGCTTGAGGGGCCAAATGGCCTACCCTTGCTTCTAATACTTATGTTCAAATGGACTTGAATAGATTGGGGAACTGGGCTGATCAGTGGGAACTGTTATGAATATGGAACAATGGAGAATGATAAGACTGGGGAAGGGGAATAAGTAGTTAACTAAAATTTATTGTAAGACTGGCAGGATCAAAAGGGACAGTGATGTACAGCTCCAGCAGGCCGTGAGAGTTTTGTGTGGCAGCTGCTAACTTGTTCGATCATTCCTGTGGAAACTGTCTCCAATTGAGATTACTCGAGCACAAGATCTCAGAATTTGAAGTCGAGTTTGAGACAATCTGACACATCAGAGCAAGTGAGCAAGGTTTCTGCATTTCAGAGGATAGTCACTCAGAGATAAGGAGCTAGATGTGGGAGAGGAAAATCACTGAACAGCACCAAACGCAATATATCCCCGAAAAACTTTCTGTTCCTGCTCTTGGAAATCATGTTTGAAAAATTTGCTAGAGTTCTTTGAGGATGTAATGAACAGGGTGGATAAGAGGGAACCATTGGCTGTGGTGTATTTGGATTTCCAGAAGGCATTTATTTGATAAGGTGCCACATAAAATGTTACTGCACAAGATAAAAGTTCATGGGGTTGGTGGTAATATATTAGCATGGATAGAGAATTGGCTAACTAACAGAAAACAGAAAGTTGGGATAATTGGATCATTTTCGGGTTGGCAAACAGTGGCTAGCAGGGATCGGTGCTGGGCCTCAACTATTTACAATCGATATTAATGACTTGGGTGAGGGGACCGAGTGTAATGTAGCCAAGTTTGCTGATTATACAAAGATAGGTGGGAAAGCAAATTGTGAGGTGGACACAAAAAATCTGCAAAGCGATATAGACAGGCTAAGTGAGTGGGCAAAAATTTAGCAGATGGAGTATAATGTGGGAAAATGTAAGGTTATTATCTTTGACAGAAAAAAATAAAAAAGCAAATTATAATTTAAATGGAGAAATTGTTGCAGTACAGAGGGACCTGGGGGTCCTTGTGCATGAAACACAAAAAGTAAGTATGCAGGTACAGCAAGTAATCAGGAAGGCAAATGGAATGTTGGCCTGTATTGCAATGGGGATAAAGTATAAAAGCAGAGAAGTCCTGTTACAACTGTATAGGGTATATTGATGAGGCCACACCTGGAGTACTACGTACAGTTTTGGTCTCCGTATTTAAGGAAGGATATATTTGCAATGGAGGCTGTTCAGAGAAGGTTTACTAGGTTGATTCCGGAGATGAGGGGGTTGACTTATGAAGATAGGTAGAGTAGGTTGGGCTAATACTCACTGAAGTTCAGATTGAAATATATAAGACAATAAGGGGGCTTGACAAGGTGGATGCAGAGAGGATATTTCCATTCATAGAGGAAACTAAAACTAGGTGACAGTCTCAGAATAAGGGGCCGCCCATTTAAAACTGAGATGAGGAGTAATTTCTTCTCTCAGAGGGTTGTAAATCTGTGGAATTCTCTGCCCTAGAGAGCTGTGGAGGCTGGGTCATTGAATATATTTAAGGCGGAGATAGACAGATTTTGGAGCAATAAGGGAATAAAGGGTTATGGGGAGTGGGCAGGGAAGTGGAGCTGAGTCCATGATCAGATCAGCCATGATCTTATTAAATGGTGGAGCTGGCTCAAGGAGCCAGGTGGCCTACTCCTGCTCCTATTTCTTATGTTCTAATGTTCTTATATTCTTTAGCTGAATTTCATTGTAACCTCCCTCCTTCGTATATTGCTGCCAGCACCCTATTTCTCAGTGGAGTGATTATACACAGTTCAGTGAGGAGCGACAAAATAGAGGAGGAACACCAAGAAAATGTATCCTCTCAAAGATGTTTGAAGCATAGGTTTCCCGTGGGGATGCTCAGGACTCTGGACCTTGAACCCAAAAAATTAGGTGAATCCCGGTAGCAAGGGTGGAGTGGGGGGCGGGGGTAGTAGAGATTATAAAGAAAGAATTGCATTTTTTATATAGCGCCTTTCATGACCACCAGGCAGCTCAAAGTGCTTTATAGCCAATGAGGTACTTTTGGAGTGCAGTCACTGTTGTAATGTGGGAAATGCAGAAGCCAACTTGCTTGTGCACAGCAAGCTCCCACAAACTGCAATATGATAATGTCCAGATAATCTGGTTTTTGTTATGTTGATTGAGGGATAAATATTTGCCAGGGCACCAAGGATAACTCCCCTGCTCTTCTTCGAAACAGTGCCATGGGATCTTTTACGTCCACCTGAGAGAGCAGAAGGGTTCTCGGTTTAACGTCTCATCCAAAAGACAGCACCTTCGACAGTGCAGTACTCCACTAGAGTGTCAGCCTAGATTTATGTGTCCAAGCTCTTGCAGTGGGATTTGAACCCACAACCTTCTGACTCAGAGGTCAGGGTGCTACCCACTGAGCCACAGCTAACACTTTGCAATTCAATTCGGAATGCAATGCTAATAGGAGACTTGCTAAAGATTGGTCACTATCTTTTGCCATCCAGACCGAGAATCCTAGATCTTTTATGGCCTCCTAGGTGCTAGGGTAAATGGCATTTTGAAAATACTGCAAAGGATTGTTGGAATCCTGCCAACAGAATTTAAAAGATTGGGGAATAGGATTAGAATTAGAATTTCAAGGGTGGTAATCTCCATATTATTCCCCCAGCCATGTGCTAGAATAGGAATGGATAGGAAGATTAGCAAGCTCAACATGTGGCCAAAGGGATAGTGTCAGGATGAGGGTTTCTGTTGTAAGGAACATTGAAACCAGTACTAGGGGGCAAACGAGCCAAAGGTGGGCAGCGGAAACGTTACAAGAACACCCTCAAAGCCTCCCTGATAAAGTGCATCATCCCCACTGACACCTGGGAGTCCCTGGCCAAAGACCGCCCTAAGTGGAGGAAGCGCATCTGGGAGGGCGCTGAGCACCTCGAGTCTCGTCGCCGAGAGCATGCAAAAATCAAGCGCAGGCAGCGGAAAGAGCGTGCGGCAAACCAGTCCCACCCACCCCTTCCCTCAATGACTATCTGTCCCACCTGTGACAGAGACTGTGGTTCTCGAATTAGACTGTACAGCCACCTAAGAACTCATGTTAAGAGTGGAAGCAAGACTTCCTTGATTCCGAGGAACTGCCTATGATGATGATGACAAGGGAAAGGGGGGCTATTTAGCAAGGATGGGCGACATGTCAACAATAAGGGAGTTAATGAACTGGCAAGAAAGCGAAGAGTCTTTTGAACTGGGAAGGAAGGGGGCAGGGAAAGTAAAAGTAATCACAAAGAGAAAGTAAAGAAGATGGAAATAGATCAGGTAAATATACAATAAAAACAATTTAGTAAAAATGAAATTATGCAAAAGGAATAAATGGAGCAGAGGTATAAAATGAAATCAACCAGTTACAAACAAAAAAAAATTCAAATAAAGGAATGAGATTTTAGCAAGGTCAAAAAAAAATCAAAAGAAAAGGAATAGTGTTAAATATGAGATAATGTTAATCATAATGCTCAGAGTGCAGAAAATAAACTAAGGGAATACGAAGCAATTATAATACAGGAAGATATAGATTTGATAAGATTGGCAGAAACTTGGCTACAAACTGGGCAGGATTGGGAAATAAGTACATAGGTTATGATATTTTTAGGATGTGCAAAATAGGTAGGAAAGGAGGCATGGCAAGATTGGTGACAGAGGGAATGCAAGATGGATGTGCTAAACCAAAAGGTTTAGGTTGAGTCAATATGGTTAGAGATCAAAGATAAAAAAGGGATTGTTACGTTAGTGGGGTTGTAGTACAGACACTCCATTTGTGGGAGGGAATTGAAGAGGAAATCTGTAAGCAGATCAAATAGATGAGTGGGAATAACAAAAATATTGTTCTAGGAGATCACCCACTCATTGATTGGATCAGGGAGAAAGTAAATGGATAAAAAGGAATGGAATTTCCTGAAATATGCACAGGAATCCTTCCTCAAACAGCATGTTCATATGCTTCAAACACACTGCAATCAATGGGTCAGATCTAACTGGAAAAATAATGTCATGTTAATGCAATTAATGCACAAATTGGCCAGTTAATTCAGGGGATTAAGAGATGCGCAGTGAGTTGCAAATCTCCAGAACTTGCTGGTCGATTTATAAATGGCACCCCGTCCTTAGCCTCCCCGTTAATTTTAAGAGTTTGCTAGATTGTACATTAATTGTCCATTACACTTACCGCAGAAAGTTAGAGCTAGAATTTAATAGCATAAGTACCTCTTTAACAACGTTATAATTGTTAATGCAATACCAATCAACTTCGTTGACACAGAAAATGAACAATTAAACAGTTCAATCTCATTCCTGTATGTAGTAAACTGTTCCCGTGCAATAAATTTTTAAGTCGGTTCACGGGCTCCCAGGCTACCTGCAATTTCTGCGGTCTGGAAGAGTCCGTGTTCCATGTTTTTATCGAATGTACGAGGTTGCAGACCCTGTTCCATTATTTAAAGGGGCTGCTCCTCAATTTCTGGTTGCACTTCAGTCCCACACTCCTGATCTTTGGTCACCCTGTGCGGAGGGGAGCGGGTAGGTCCGAGGGCCTCCTCATAGGACTGCTCCTGGGCACGGCCAAGGGTGCCATCAGCCGGTCCAGGCAGCGGGCGGTCAAGGGGGTCGTTCAGCGTGACTGCCTGCCTCTCTTCCGCGCGTACATCCGCGCCAGGGTGTCCTTAGAGATGAAGCAAGCGGTGTCCACCGGTACGCTCGCGGCCTTCCGCGAGAGGTGGGCGCCGGAGGGACTGGAGTGCATTGTCACCCCCGGCAACCAAATTTTAATTTGATTTTATATGTTTTAAAGTTTCATTTGTTTTAATTGCTGGGTTTTTAGTGCCCCCCTCCCCTTTTATAGGGGGCACTTGTAAATTATGGTTTTAGAGCCCAAAAAAAAAACAAAAAAAAACCTGACAAAAATACAAAAAAAAAAGGGCCTTGGGAAATGTTTGGAGTGTCCCCCAGATCGGGGGGCATGATTTAATGTTTAAGATTTAATGTTTATTGTTTACTCCAAAAGAGTTGTAGTAAACTGTTGTTCGAGATTTTAAAAAAGTCAAATTAAAATTTTTTTCACATTTTTCTTACTTTTCGGTCTCTTTTTTCTCTTTCTTAATCCAATCTTACTTTACCTCTTTGATTTGATTAGGTTTGGCTCTGACTCTATTTCTTTCTCTGTCGTTCCTTTGTTTTTTTCTCAATCTATAAATCCCATTGGTTAAGGAGATCTGCTTTGGTCCTGTCGTTCACGAAGGACTCAGAGAGCCAGTTGTCCTCGCCAGCTCGCACTTCCAGCAAGTTACCGTGCAAAAAAAAGGAAGCGGGAGAATGCAGGAATATGTCTAACTAATGGGGCACAAATTACTGAGATAGTTCTCTACTTGAAACGAAACAGTCTGGTATGCTTTAAAACGCAATGATCATGAAATTACACTACGGGATAATAATTCCATGAAAATAACAGCACTTTCAGACACACGTAGTTCAGATGCTATTATCAACAGCGTAATTGTTGTTTTTAAACAATCTCCACAAGAGATAGATGAAAAATGCTTTATATAAGGCCTCCCTTAATTAGTCTAGTCACCAGCAACGCACATGAACAATTTGTATTATTCAACTGTACTTGAAATGCATTTGTTCTTCCACGACCCCTGCAGCATCTCCAGCTGTTTTTCTCCATTTTCAAGTTTTGAAGTTAAAAATGTTTTTCTAGCCGCTTCAGCGGAGCAATCCCGTCAACTCTGCTACAGCTATCCAACATCTCAAACAGTGACTTGACAGATGAGAATATAGAATCTTTTGGTGAGGGGAAACCTAGCAGTCCAGGGAAAAGAACTTACTGTGGATGGCCTAGCTACAGGAAAACCAATTTCCTCTTGCCAGATTCGCTAGGACATGGTTAAAATACATGATGAATAAATACATCAGGCAAACAATGTCCCTACCATTTGTTGCCTTTCTTACCTCTAGACTTGACTATTCCAAGGCACTCCTGGCTCAACTCCCACATTCTACCCTATGTAAACTAGAGGTGATCAAAAACTCAGCTGCCCGTGTCCTAACTTGCACCAAGTCCCGCTCACCCATCACCCCTGTGCTCCTGACTTATATTAACCTCCAGTTAAGCAACGCCGCGATTTCAAAATTCTCATCCTTATTTTCAAATCCCTCCATGGCCTCACTCCTCCCGATCTCTGTAATCTCCTCTAGCCCCACAACACTCCAAGATGTCTGCGCTCCTTTAATTCTGCCCTCTTGAGCATCCCTGATTATAATTGCATCCCTGATTATAATCGCTCAACCATTGGTGGCCGTGTCTTCTGTTGCCTAGGCCCCAAGCTCTGGAACTCCCTGCCTAAACCTCTCCTCCTCTCTACCTTTCTTTCCTCCTTCAACGCTCTCCTTAAAACCTACCGGTTTGATCACCTTTGGTCACCTGCCCTAATTTCTACTTATGCGGTTCGGTGTCAAATTTTTTTTCTCATAATACTCCTGTGAAGCGCCTTGGGACATTTCATTACATTAAAGGCGCTATATAAATACAAGTTGTTGTTATTGTTATCATTATCTCAATGCCTTACAAAAGAGAATGTTTATCTACTGAAGAAAGCCTTTGACAATTTCTTAGCCAGTTTGTGTTCTAGTAACATCAAGATGGACATTGACATGGCCACTCTACATATCAATGTGACTGATTTATTTTCTCTCACAGTGCTTATACGTTGCACACATTGATAGACTAGTGCACAGAACTGCTTTGATCTTGCAGATACTGCACAGCTGAACTTTCAATGATTTTCTTTTCCTCATCTGCATGGTTAGTAATCACCCTAGAATTATTTTCCCTTTCCACCTTTGCCAACAGATATTCCTTCATCAGGAACAGGAAATATAAAATATGCACAGGGTGATGGGGCATCAATAGTACAGGTAGAAAAAGAAAAGGATTAATGAACCATTAACAGAAAGCATCCTGCTAATGTAAGGTTGTTGTTACGTCTTCGGATGCCCTGATAATGACTCCACGAGACAATGTGTTGTGCTTGAACTGTGGTGACCTTAGTCCATTTAATGTAGCTCCAGAGTGAGAATCATACATGGTGGCCTGCCTTTTATACTAGGCCTGGCACACCTGTACAGGTAACCTACAAGTCTCCCACTGCAGTGCCCTTTGGTGGCACACCTTGTAACAGTACAAGCAGTAACCATGTAGGATACATGACATCACTCTCCCCCAAGTCCTTAGTGCAAATCGCCTTTGCATTGACTGTGCTCTGGACTTGGCTGTATCTGGTCGACCCTAGGAGGGTTGTTTCCATCTTGGGTGAGTAGGTGGTGTTTCGTTGGCAGTAGAGGTGCTGGTGGTTTCTGTTTGTGTGTCCATGGCCACTCCATTCTCTCCAGACCCCCCACCGCACCACCCCCCCCCCCCCCACATACAGTTTGTGCCATTGGCTCATTACATTCATGTACATTCAAGTCCAAAAAAAATTTGCATTTACAGCATTACATTCATGGTACCGTAGTGAGGCAAGTACATTTGAATGGTGAGATACATATTGGAGTATACTTGGAGTCAGTGCTGGGGTCAGCACTGGTGCATTAGGACAAATTAGTGCCAGACTTGCTGGATGGTGTCCAGGTAATCTGGTGGCGGCGCAGTGCCCAGCGCTGGCAGTAGGAACCCGGTTGGCTCAAGTTGCCTGCTCTCGGGGCTTTTGCCGTTGCTCTGAGTGTTGGGCAGGTTCACAGATGCCTGTGACCTCCCTGTCCTCTCCTTGTGTCCCGGGTCGCTGCTGCTCCCTGAGGAGCAGTCATCTAGCAGTGCACAGGGAACTGCTGACGCGCTTGCCTGGGCGTTATTTGGTTTGGAATTCTGGTTTGGCCCCAGTCCCATTTGGGAGAACTGTTGTGGGTGACCCTTCATTCCCGGGTGTGGCCTTGGTGGCGATAGGATCTGGGGGCTGCGCCTTAGCGTGGTTTGCTCTTTCAGGCTCGTGGTGATTGGTGCCATCGGGTGCCTGAGAGGTGGAGCCGATCGGGGGCAGGGTATCGATACCGGTGCCGGTGCCTTCCTGAGATCGCTTGCTCTGCAGCTTGTATATACTAGCTGCTTGTGGCCACACGCCGTGGTGCATCATTCTGCTCGCAGTGATGCAGGCTACAGGATTGGGTAGTTCACTGGACCTGTGTGCTCCCGCTGGATGTTTGCCCGCTGCATTGACTCTACATGTACATCTACACAACTCTGATCATCAATTACACATTTTACATCTAACTCACAGTTGCTATTACATTGATTGAGAGTGTGGAAGTGTCCCTTTACGTATGGTGAGTTGCAGGCCTCCTTTAAGAGAGCCTTGCTATCTTTACCCCAATCCTCTTCTTCGCTTGTTGCTCCATCGTGTTGCTCCATCAGCGCTGCACCTCGTGGTCTGGCCGCCGCCATCTTTTTCTTCAACACCTCACCTCGTGGTTTGGGCGCCATCTTTCTTCCATCCATGATGTCGACTGCTGTGATCCTCTTATTCCCGGGTTCTGCCACCAAGGCTGGGAAATCGTCTCTGGATACGATTTTCTTCCTCCGGAGTCCTGCCACTGGAGCCCAGAAGGTGCATTCGGGTCGTCTCTGCTGGATCATCTCCACGCAATTGTGCTGAGCGGTCTGTGCCTCGGGTGCTGTGCTGGTCTGCTCTCTGGTGCCGGATCCAACCTCAGGTGAGGGCTTGTTTTGCCTCTGAGCACGGAGGACGTCAATAGCTGGAGAGATGAAATCTTCCCAGCTCCAATAGATCTTCTCCAGCCACCTTCTTCAGAGGAGCGTTGGTCCATCAACTGCAACAATCCACAGGGATAACTTGTGCACTGCGCCGTCATGAAGTACCTTTACATCTGCACTACCAACGACTGGGATAAGTTCATTGGTGTAGGTGCGCAGCTTTGCCTGAACCGAGACCAACTTGGGTCGTTCAGCCTGATTGTCCCATAGCCTCTCAAAGGCTTCTTGATTCATTACTGACTGGCTCGCCCCGGTGTCCACTTCCATGAAGACTGGAACACCATTTATCTCGACTTCCGTTCTCAACGGAGAACATTCGGTGGTGCAGGTAAACATGCTATACACCTCATCATGAGGCTGAGCTGCCTCTCTGACTATCGCCTCATAATGCGCGCTGGATTCATGGCCATCTGCAGACTCTTCATCAACACAGTGAGTCATATTTCTATTGCACTTTCACTGGGGGTGGCCCTTTGTGCTGCAGCCTTTACACATATAGTCCTTAAAACGGCACTGGTGAGCCCTGTGATACCCTCCGCAATGCCAGCATGTGCTACTCGATTAGCCCTCCTCGGCGGATTCTGAGTTAAGGGACTCGGGGGCCTGTTCTCTCTCTCCGAAGGAGATTCACGTTCTACAGTCCAGCCTCTAAAAGGCGCCATTCTGTGCACAGTACTTGCCGGGTTTGAGTCCTGAGGATGAGACATCTGCCTAGAGCTGCAGGTCGAGGTCATGAATGCTTGGCTCACGAGATGGTCTTCTGCAGTGTGACTGTGGTATACACAGACAGTAGCTTATGAAGAAGGCCCTCATGGCCGATTCGATGACAAAGATGTCCCACAGCGCTTCGGTGAGGTGGTCACAGAAATCACACGGTGCCGACAGCCTCCTGAGGTCTGCAGCATATTTCGCGATTTCCTGGCCTGCGGGCCGTCGGTGTGTATAAAACCGGTGTCTGGCTGTGAGGATGCTCTCTTTGGGCTTGAGTTGTTACAAGCGTTACAAACTCCTCGTACGTCTTGGTTGTTGTCTTCACTGGTGCCAGCAAGTCCCTGACGAGGCCATAGACGGTGGGCCCACAACTGGTTCGCAGGATAGCTCTGCGCTTATCAGCCAGTGTGGCCGGATTGTCGCCTGCCAGGTCATTTGCTGTGAAAAAATGGTCGAGCCTCTCCACAAAGGCATCCCAATCATCACCATCGGCGAACTGCTGCAACGTACTAAAGTTAGCCATTTTCGCGTGAAGGTCCGTAATCTCGTCGCCAA
This sequence comes from Pristiophorus japonicus, assembly GCF_044704955.1. Lineage (NCBI taxonomy): Eukaryota > Metazoa > Chordata > Chondrichthyes > Pristiophoridae > Pristiophorus > Pristiophorus japonicus. The sequence goes on along the minus strand of NC_091979.1, from coordinate 50,051,123 downwards.
TTGTTATGTCTTCAGATGCTCTGATAATGACTCCATGAGACAATGTGTTGTGCTTGAAGTGTTGTGACCTTATTCCATTTAATGTAACTCCAGAGTGAGGATCACACATGGTGGCCTGCCTTTTATACTAGGCCTAGCACACTTGTACAGGTAACCTGCAAGTCTCCCACTGCAGTGCCCTCTGGTGGCACACCTTGTAATAGTACAAGCAGTAACCATGTAGGATACACGACAGTTGTTATGAATAGGGCTGATTATACACAAAAATGCATTTAACAAGTTATTTTAACATTAGATAATTCCAAATTGGTGAAGCCTCATTTGGAAACAATGAACAGTTTTAAGCACTCTACCTTCAAAAGGATATTATGGAGAGCATTTCAGAGAAGAGCGACAGTAATAATTTTGAGATGTAAAATGCTCTAAATAGTGAAGAGTGCTTCACAATTTCTGGAGGATTGGGCTCAGTTGATGTATTTTTTTGTCAATTGACCAACACTGACTATCCAAAATCCAAGTTCTTAAAAGGATACGCAAAATAGATGATATGGATTCCAAAAGAGTATTTAACTCAGAGTATGATTAATGGTGTCACACTGTGCAGTGCAACAAAGTTTAAATACGTCATAGTATTTTTAAGACTTCAATTGGCACTTCGTCCATTTTGAATATGGAATTGCCAGTATAGGCTAACTACTGCCAAAGAAAATTTGGCACAGCACTCACTGAGAAGTATACTTCACCCATTATGTCAATTTTCATTTGCATTCAGGGACAGAAAAATCATAAGATGGTGACTTTGTGATTTATTCAAGAGTAAGGCTGTATTATGCAAAATGTATTTTCATTATTTTATTTGTTTCCAACAAGTTATTCCCAGTTGTGCCGAGGACACGAATACATAATTAACAAGCTTCAATCGAGATTAAGTTTAGAAAGAGTTACAATTCCTATAGGATTGTGGATATATGAAATATTCACCATATTGTGTGAGATATGATGAAAATGTCACACCAAGCAAGGCTGTATAATGTAGGATGCATTATTAGATGAGAATGCTGAGACTTTACTTGATGGCAGGAAGCTGAGAAGGGGTTTGTAGAATATTTCCTCAATGGATTAATCTTGTCAGGTAGAGTCCATTATAAAAACAAGAAAAACTTACATTTATATAGCGCCTTTCATGATCTCATGATGTCTCAAAGTGCTTTACAGCCAATGAAGTACTTTTAAAGTGTAGTCACTGTTGTAATGTATCAAATATTATTGTAGGAAATTCTATATTCATTATAGGTGGATTGTATGTTGCCGGTGAAAGGACCAGGCTTTATAGGCCGAATGTCCTTTTCTCACTCTATGCTCTCTTACATTCTTATTAAAAATTACAAACTATTCATTGCAAATTGGTTGTTTCATCTGCCTATAATATTTTTCCATTTATTCTCCCTTATGCTTTTAAGGTTACACTTTTGCTTTTAATGTTACACTATTAACCAATAAGGGAATTAAGGGTTATGGGGAGCGGGCGGGTAAGTGGAGCTGAGTCCATGGCCAGATCAGCCATGATCTTGCTGAATGGCGGAGCAGACTGGAGGGGCTAGATGGCCTACTCCTGTTCCTAATTCTTATGTTCTTATGTTCTTATGTTATGTTCAAAGCATTTTTCTGAATCCTTCACTACAACGACTGTCCTTCCTCTTGGATCTATCTGTAACAGTTTTCAGAGGATCAAGCTTGGTTGGTGATGTCCCATTGGATGAATAGTCCACAGCACTGCCCAGGGTCTCACTTAATACTTGGGCAAGGTAGCAAAGTGATACCACCTACCGTTAAACAATATATCTGCCTTCTTGAGCACAGAGTGACAAGGGAACATATCTGGGCCATCATTATTTCCACCTCCGGAACATCGCCCAATTTCAGCCTTGCCTCAGATCATCCGCTGCTGAAACCCTCAACCATGCCTCTGTTATCTCTAGACCTGACTATTTCAAAGCACTCCTGGGTGGCCTCCCACGTTCTACAATCTGTAAACTTGAAGTCGTCCAAAACTCTGCTTCCCATGCCCTAACTTGCACCAAGTCCTGCTCACTCATCACCCCTGTGCTCGCAGGCCTACATTGGCTCCCATTAAGCAATGCGTCAATTTTAAAATTCTCATCCTTCTTTTCAAATCCCTCCATGGCATTGCCCCTCCCTATCTCTGTGATCTCCTCCAGCCTCACAACCCTCCCAGATATCTGCACTCCTCTAATTCTGGCCTCTTGCGCATTCCCAATTTTAATCGCTCCAAGCATTGATGACTGTACCTTTAGCTGCCGAGGCCCTAAGCTCTGGAATTCACTCCCTAAACCTCTCCGCCTCTCTACCTCTCTTTTGTCCTTTAAGATGCTCCTTAAAACCTACCTTCCTTCTCCCGTAATATCTCCTTAAGTGGCTCGGTGTCAAATTATGTCTGATAACATTCCTGTGAGGTGCCTTGGGACGTTTTACTACGTTAAAGGCGCTCTATAAATACAAGTTGTTGTTGTTGTTGAAAAAGAAAACATAGAAATCGTCTCTACTGGCAGGCCATCTAATTCTACAGTAAATACATGGTTTTCTCAAGCCATTTAGCCCTGGCCCAGTATTCAGCATTTATTATAAATGACATAATCTATCTGCATTGAACTTATGCATTACAAATGACCGTCTAATAATAAACCATTCGTCTTCGTTCCTTTAACCTAAGTCCTTTGTAGTCAGCTAAATAAATTCAATATTTCACACTTCATCGTATAAAGCGTCAATCCCATTATTAAAGGAGAATTCCTGCTTAAAAGGACCGAGAGACGCAGAAATCGCTATTAAAGCAATTTGGAAGCAAACCTTGAGCATAATTCTTGGGGTGTCACACTTTCCAGTGAAACAAAGTTCAAACAACTCATGAAGTTCTTAACCTCCTATCACCAGCTCTACCATTTTGAATGTAAAAGTGGAAGCAGAGACTGGCAACTGGCCTGATGTCAACCCCGCCAAAGCAATTTTACAACAGCTCTCACTGAGAAGTATAATTTACCCATTATGTCACTACTCATTTGCATTCGGAGACAAGAAAATCATAAAATGGTGAACTCATGAATTATTCAAGGCTTAAGGGTGCACTATGCAAAACATATTTACATTATTTTATTTCTAACAGCGTAAATCAATTGCTGCAGCGATTCCCAGTTGCCCAACCTTAATCTAATGATTGGTTTATGCAGATCATTTTTAACATTTTTAATATTGATTGCGGATTTTAGGTAAAGTACAGTCAAGTGCCTGAAGCATAACTGTCAATCATGTTTGACACTGCATCTGACTTCAGATGACCTCAGGAGAAGAAAGAATAGGTAGCAATCAACTACCTCTTTGTGTAATTGTTTTGGGTGTCTTTGGCCTTCAAGATTTGAGATTTCAGCTTTTTATGGAGGACAGTAAAGGCAGGTAAGATAGAAAAGGCTACTTGGAAATTAAGTAACTGTATCAGAGCAGATGATGTTTTTGATTGTCTTAATATTGATTGATAGTTTAAGGTAGGGTAGGATAGGCAGGTCTCTTAATCAAATCGAAGGCATCTGCCAAAAGCTAACAGCTTTCAATAAGGAATAAGTGCTGTGTCTTTTCTGCTGATAGGCTAGGAACTTCACCTTCTGTAATTCTAGGTGAGTTTTAGAAGGTAAGAACATAAGAAATAGGAGCTGGAGTAGGACATTTGGCCCATCGAGCCTGCTCTGCCATTTAATATCATGGCTGATCTGATCATGGACTCAGCTCCACTTCCCTGCCTGCTCCCCATAACCCTTTATTCCCTTATCGCTCAAAAATCTGTCTATCTCCGCCTTAAATATATTTAATGACCCAGCCTCCACAGCTCTCTGGGGAAGAGAATTCGATAGATTTACAACCCTCTGAGAGAAGAAATTCCTACTCAACTCAGTTTTCAATTGGCGGCCCCTTATTCTGAGACTGTGCCCCCTGGTTCTGGTTTCCCCTATGAATGGAAATATCTTCTCTGTATCCACCTTGTCGAGACCCCTCATTATCTTATATGTTTCGATAAGATCACTTCTCATCCTTCTGAATTCCAATGAGTACAGGCCCAATCGACTCAACCTATCTTCATAAGTCAACACCCTCATCTCTGGAATCAACCTAGCGAACCTTCTCTGAACTGCCTCCAATGCAAGTATATCCTTCCTTAATTATAGGGACCAAAACTGAACACAGTACTCTAGGTGTGGCCTCACCAATACCCTGTACAATTGTAGCAGGACTTCTCTGCTTTTATACTCTATCCCCCTTGCAATAAAAGCCAACATTCTATTTGCCTTCCTAATTACTTGCTGTACCTGCATACTAACTTTTTGTGTTTCATGCACAAGTATCCCCAGGTCCCCCTGTACAGCAACACTTTGCAATTTTTCTCCATTTAAATTATAATTTGCTTTTCTATTTTTTCTGCCAAAGTGGATAGCCTCACATTTTCCCACATTATACTCCATCTGCCAAATTTTTGCCCATTGACTTAGCCTGTCTATATCCCTTTGCAGATTTTTTGTGTTCTCCTCACAATTTGCTTTCCCACCCATCTTTGTATCATCAGCAAACTTGGCTACATTACACTCGGTCCCTTCATCCAAGTCATTAATATAGACTGAAAATAGTTGGGGACCCAGCACCAATCCCTGTGGCACCCCACTAGTTTATTGTTTGCCAACCGGAAAATGACCCATTTATCCCGACTCTCTGTTTTCTGTTAGTTAGCCAATCCTCTATCCATGCTAATATATTGCCCCCAACCCCGTGAACTTTTATCTTGTGCAGTAATCGTTTATGTGGCACCTTATCAAATGCGTTTTGGAAATCCAAAAACACCACATCCACTGGTTCCCCCTTATCCACCCTGCTCATGACATCCTCAAAGAACTCCAGCAAATTTGTCAAACATAATTTCCCTTTTATAAAACCATGCTGACTCTGCTTGACTGAATTATGCTTTTCCAAATGTCCTACTACTGTTTCCTTAATAATAGACTGCAGCATTTTCCTAATGACAGATGTTAGGCTAACTGGTCTATAGTTCCCTGCTTTCTGTCTGCCCCCTTTTTTTAAATAGGTGCGTTACATTAGTTTGCTATGGCCTTGAGAGTATCTTCACTGGCCCTGAATTCTAGAAACATTTTTGATGGTTAATTAGGGCGGAAAACAGAAAATCTTTCTTTTAATTACTTTAGCTGCTAGATCGCAGAAAATTTCAGTGAACTTTGAGGAGTAATTTTCACATACTTAAAGGTGTTTTTCATTGATAAAAAACAAATTATAAATTGTTCATAATAAAACGTGCAATTAGGCATCAAAATATACATCAGGCTAATTTACAACTTAAGGAACCATTGCATTAATTCCGTGTAGCATATTGAAAATTATTTATTTATTTATCTTGCAGCATGTCTGCAATAACTTTATAACATGGACCCCTGGCCAACCTTCCATCCTCAACTATTCCACATCAAGTCGCACTTGCCGATCATCTCTGTCCTGTCTGGCCTACAATGGCTCCTTGTACAATGACTCAAATCTAAAATTCTCATCCTGGTGTTTAAATCCCTCCATGGTTCTTCCCCCTCCCTATTTCTGTAACCTTCTACAGTCCTACAACCACCCTCTGTTCCTCTCACTCCAGCCTCTTGTGAGCCCCCTTCTCCATTCGCTAGTGGTAACCATGCCTTCAGCCAGCTCGGTCACAATCTCTGGAATTCCTTCCACAAACAACTCCATGTCTAACTCTCACCCTACTTCACCAATAAGTTACTCCTTAAATCCCATCTCTTTGACAAAGCTTTTGCTCATCCCTCATATTACACACAGCAAGATCCCAAGAACAGCAATGTAATGAATGAGCCATTAATCTGTATTTGGTAGTGTTGTTTGAGGAAGGACGCTTGCCCAGCACACCAGGAAAAAGCCCCACATTTTTTTGAATGGTGGCAGGGGATCTTTTAACATCCACCCAAGCCACTGGAACAGGCACATTGAACCTCAATCTAACATCTCATTCAAAGGATGACACCTCCAACATTTTTCTAAATTATGCCAAGTACCGGAGCGAGACTTGAACGATAACCTCTGCCTAGAAATTGCTATCAGCGTAAAGTATAATGTGAGCAGCAATTGATCAGCAGAGGACAGCAAGATTCAAAGTGCAGCATAGCGTTTACGTACCACAAATTTCACAACGTGAGCAATATTACATGGTAGGAGAGCTAATGCGTTCAGCAATTAAAGTACCAGACTGAGCAGTTAAGGGAAAATTCCCAATATTGCTGAACTAACACTTTGCCGGTGCGATGCATACTTTCACCCGTATAGAATATACATTAAGTTAGAGGTTACTGAGAGAAAGCTGTTGTCTTTGTTTAAAGGTAAGCAGATTACATAGAATTTACAGAACAGAAATAGGCCATTTGGCCCAACTGGTCTACGCCAGTGTTTATGCTCCACCCTGTCTCCTCCTTCATCTAATGTAAGGTTCTGGTCGCCGTATTATAAAAAGGATATCGAGGCACTGGAAGGGGTGCATAGAAGATTTAGAGGAAGATACCAGAAATGTGAAGGTATACATATCAGGAAAGGATGAACAGGCTGGACCTCTTTTCTCTTGAAAAAAGAAGGCTGAGGGGTGACCTAATGGAGGTCTTTAAAATTATGAAAGGTTTTGATAAAGAGAGAATGTTTCCTCTGGTGGGGAAGAGCATAACTAGAGACCATCAATACAAGAAATCCAATAGGGAATTCAGAAGAAAATTCTTTACCCAAAGAGTGATGAGAATGTGGAACTCGCTACCATAGGGAGTGGTTGAAGCAAATAGTATAGATTCATTTTGGGAAGGCTAGACAAGCATATGAGGGAGAAGGGAATAGAGGGGTATACGGATAGATTTAGATGAGGAAAAACGGGAGGAGACTCAAGTGGAACATAAACGCCAGCAAGGACTAGTTGGGCCGAATGGCCTGTTTCTGTGATGTATATCCTGTGTAACCCTATCAACATATCCTTCTATTCCTTTCTCCCTCATGTACTCATTTAGCTTGCCTTTAAGTGCATCTATGAATTGAATTTTCCTTCTGGAGTCCAGTGTTATGGTCACTATGGGGAATGCAGTTAGCGCCCCCCAAGCACTGGTGTTGGTAGAGGAGGAGCAGTAACATGGCTGTCGGTTAGCAGGCAATGAGAGGCCATCAAGGCTGCCTCCCATTCCACTAAACAATGAGAATAATTTCCACTTTGGGGGCGGGTGGAGAAGTGAAAGACTTCAATGGAAAGGAAAATTGTGTGGGGTGTACTCCGCACCCGCCCGTCTCCCACCCGCGCCCAAAGTGAAAATGGCCCCAGTGGGCCTCCCACACCAGGCACACATATCTGGTAATGACAGTAAGATATATATCTAGGGAGTACGACAGGAAGGCTGTGACTAATCTGCAGCTTCACCTAAACCTCTAAAAACCGTGTTATATTATAGCGCTGCCAGTAGCCATAAAAGTCAGTGTGGCCCTCAATTCTTATGCATCTTACTCCTTCCACAATAGAGACAACTGCAGTGTCAGGAAACCTGCTGCCCAGAGATGTATAAAGAAAGTCGCAGGTGCATTATTCAGGACGAACAAATTCACCACTTTTTTCAGTCAGTACCTTACAGAGCTGCTATTTGTTTCAGAATGTTTTGCGTCAGCCTCTTGACCGAACATACATCACTCCTGCCCCCAACATCCAGGTCTCCACCCTTTATGTTGCCTAAATATTTACAAGCTTTCCCTTGAGTGGGTAGGGGAGACGTGCTTGCACCAGCGATAGATATAAGCAAAGGAGAGGCTCGCTAATGAGGGATGGGAAGGAGTGTAACTGACCCTACCCCCTCGCTTTCCTTCCCCCTGCAATATCATTTTCGGAGGGGGGCACAAAAAACGTAGGTCTTAGGCTCCGTGCCCAGTCCATCTCCTATCAGAGAATCGGAGATAGACTATCATACCAAAGAAATGTTCCTTTTTATCCCAGGGAGAACAGGATAGGGACAGTCACTGGAGGTCTTCTAACAGCCAGAAGACCCACAAGCCAAGAATCATTGCCACTGCTGCAGGCCTCTTAGGCAGTTGCATTTTCCAACTATTTCTAGGTGCAAGGGGTGAGCCTGCGCTTGGTGTGAGTTGGGCCGAGGCTAATGACACAGGGGGAATAGGAAAATCAGCCCCATACTGTTTGAGTACTATTGATTTCTTTGTTGAATGCTCAGCAAATTTCTCTGTTGGATTACAGCCTGATCCCTGGTCTGATAAAGTGTATATTCTTCCACTTTCTGGAGTTGAGGAGATCATACAGAACCACATGACATATTCCAGTAAGCCAAGAGCAGTGACAAAGATTATCTGTTCAACCCTGGGTCATACTACATTTAGCTAGATATTGATCTTGCTCCTGGAAATACGGACCTCAACATTAACCCCTTCTCCCCCCAACCACCAACGACAGGCGGAAGAGGGTCGGGGGAGGGGGGGGTTACAAAGTGAAATCCGGATAACCCAACCCTTAAATGGCACGTACGCCATTTTTAGGAGGCAGATACCAGGGCATTCAAGTGTCCTACCATGGAGAGGCGGGCGCTTATTAGCATATTTAAATCGAGCTCCTACAGTATAATTGGAAACCCAATTTGAAATTTACTGGTGCTCTGCAGGTTTCCTGGTGGGTCTTTCAGCATTCCTTGTGGGTCAGGAGTGCTCCCTGCAGGCTTCTGAAGGAAGTCTTTGGCCTAACCCAGCGCCAATCTCCAGCCTTCCATCACCACTACCAACACCCCCCCCCTCCCTCCCCTCCTGATTGTGGCCCTCCACCCCATTCCGATTGGCGACTAGAGCTTCCTTACAGTGCCGACCTCCCCTCCGCCCTCCCGATTGCTGACCTTCCCCCCACCCCCCAATTGACAGGGACCATTCCTAAGAGTTCCCAGCTGCAGCCACCTGCTACTAATGTCCCCTCCCACCCACCGACCAGGCTGTTTATTTGGCTCGGCTGCCAGGCGGGAGGTGGAGCTGCAAGTTGCAAATAAGGCCCTGCCGTTAAGAACGGCAGGACCTCCGTGTCCCAGACCTTGCCAGGTTCTTCGGCCATTTGCCAAGATGTGCAACGCCTTCCTTAGCACTCCGCCCCACACTCAGGGCCCAATTGGCCAATTTTACTGACTGAGGCGCAAACTGTTCCCAGGCACAAACCTTATCGGCCCGCCGCCATTACCGCCCCGAATGAGCACAGCCGAAAATCCAGCCCCTAAATAGGTTAACAGTGTACAGACCTTACCAAGCACTTTTATGTGAAACTTTTGGACATTTTCATGATTTACAGCAAGACTGGCCATTCACAGAGGATGCCATGCCATGACTTGCTGTGCATAAGCCCCACCATCTGCAATGGAAAATCATTGAAAACCATGGAAATAATTTTAGAAGCAGCAATAATTTGTTTTGTCTCATTTGATCTGTTGGTTTTAACGACAGCTCTTTCTTTTTTCAGCTCTTTTATTTTCCTTGCCTATTGTAATTGTGTGGTATCGGCTAGTATATAGCAAATAAATGGTTTTGCGTTCAGCATTACCTCAGGAAATGTTGAAGAGTCTGCACTTTAACTTGTAGTAATGTTTTACACACAAGAAAAACACATTTTGGTTACTTGACAGCTGCAAAATGGGTTGGCTGGGGTTTAAGTCATCAATCCTCTGTAGATTGTTCATGCTTAGGAGGAGAGGGCAGGGTGTTCAATTCCTGACATGCTTCTGAATGTCCAGTCTTGTTGTCGATCATAAAAAACATTCTGCAAGTAATACATATGCCTGCTGTAGCCTGCTACGTGTGAAGTTTCTTCAGCTGACGATAATAGGTTTAAGATATGGCAGAAACACCTGAGTCAGGCTTTTCACATAGGCACCAGGCCTCCAGTGGAAAACACTGTTCAAGGTAAATGCTATTCTCGAGGTAAGTTTAATTATTTTGTTCTAAATGTAATTTTTTATGTCTTTATTATATTACAAATCGTATTACCAGTCGTTACTGCTCAGCTTACTGGAGAAACAAAGACGGCAGATGAAATCATTTGTTTATATGTATATTTGGAGCAGTTCGATTGGCTTTGTTTTATTTGTAGATTTTCCTCGCAGTTTATGCTTGATTTGTTTCCTCATTGTCCCGAATAATTTCTCATTGGATGGTTACCAATTTCGGGTCCGCTCGAGATATTCTCACGGGCTCAGTGGCACAGGTTACACCGGTAAGTGGACCTCACATATTTTAAATTCCAGACTGAACTCATATGGTCCATTATTTACCCCTATGACAGTGTAACTGGGGGGTTTTAACAATACCTGCACATGCAAATTGTATATCGTAATCTCGCACATGCCCCCATGTGCGATTCTCCTGTCTTTCGATAGGTGGGACAGATGGTAAAATGAGGTCTATGACAAATAAATAAACTGTTTTATTTTGCAGGATACATATCATAGAACGATAGAATGATACAGCACAGAAGGAAGCCATTCGGCCCATCCAGCCTGTGCCGGTTCTTTGAAAGAGCTAACCTATTAATTCTACTCCCCTGCTTTTTCCCCATACCCCTGCAATCTTTCTGCCCTTCAAGGATTTATCCATTTCCTTTTTGAAAGTTACTACTGAATCTGCTTCCACCGTTCTTTCAGGCAGCGTATTCCAGATCATAACAACTCGCTGTGTAAAATAAAAATCCTCATCTCCGTCTCTGGTTCTTCAGCCAATTACTTTAAATCTGTGCCCACTGGTTAAAGACCCTCCTGCTATTGGAAACAGTTTCTCCCAATGTACTTTATCAAAACCCCTCAAAAGTTTGAACACACGCATCTCCCCTTAAATGTCTCTGCTCTAAAGAAAGCAACCCCAACTCCTCTAATCTCTCCTCATAACTGAAGTATCACATCACAGGTACCATTCTAGTAATTCTCCTCTGCAACATCTCCAACACCTTGATCTCCTTCCTAAAGTTGGTGCCCAGAATTGGACACAATACTCCAACTGAGGCCGAAACAGTGGTTCATAAAGGTTTAGCATAACTTCCTTGCTATGGGAGCGAAATTGCCCACGCTGGGTTTGGGGCACAGAATTTAATTTATCTGTTTTTTTATCTCCTGGCGGTAGGAAGACCCATGAGCCCAGGAATAGGGCTCTTTACCTGAAAAAAACACATGCAGGAGATCTCGGGTGCTCTCGAGATGCTCCCGGTGGTGGGAGGGAGGTGGGAGCGGAGCGCTGTGAGTTAGCATTGCGCTAATCGAATCAGCGCAACATGGACATGCAACGTCCTTCCCCTCTCTTAGAAGGGAGGGTTGCTGCGAAGATTGGGCCGGCTCCGTGGTGCCCATTGGAGCCACCAAGGATTGTTTCAGCCAGGCCAGCGGCCGCCATTGTCGGACCGACTCCAGAGTCGGCAAACAATTAAATTAAGATGGCGGCCTCGGCAGTAGGCCCTCCCACCTAAGGGAGACTGCAGAGCCTCGGCTCCAGACAGTTTCACGCCCCGCGAAGCTGTTGGTGGCATTGCCCGGCGCCGACCGCACACCCCTGGGGCAATTTCCCCCCGCGGGGCACAAGGGGGTCAGCGCAGGGCGATAAGGAGTTGGCATGCATGACAATGACATCATCGCCAGGTGCACTGCTGCCCAAGGCGCCAAAAACAGCGCGCAGTGCCAAGCCATTTTCACTTGCAACATCCCTGGGACAATTTTGGCTGCGTCACTTCCGCCGCCTGCCCCCGGCGCAAACCACTTATTGCCCTGTTACCGCCGGCCAGAGGTGCTAATGGGCCTTGTGCAAAGGGACAATTTTGGCCCCTATACCTTTAATTATAAAGCAAAGGATCGCATATGTATTTTTAACAGCGTTATCAACTTGTCCTGGCACCTTCAAAGATTTGTGTACATAAACTCCCTGGTCTCTCTGGTGCTCCATCCCTTTAAAATTGTAAAATTGTAACATTTACTTTATATTGCAGGGAACCATAAAAATGGACTGCAAGAGCTTCTATAAATATGTGAAGAGAAAAAGATTAGTGAAGACAAACATAGGTCCCTTGCAGTCAGATTCAGGTGAATTTATAATGTGGAACAAAGAAATGGCAGACCAATTGAACCAATACTTCAGTTCTGTCTTCACAAAGGAAGACACAAATAACCTTCCGAATGTACTAGGGGATAGTAGGTCTAATGAGAAGGAGGAACTGAAGGATATCCTTATTAGGCGGGAAATTGTGTTGGGGAAATTGATGGGATTGAAGGCCGATAAATCCCCAGGGCCTGATAGTCTGCATCCCAGAGTACTTAAGGAAGTGGCCCTAGAAATAGTGGATGCATTGGTGATCATTTTCCAACAGTCTATCAACTCTGGATCAGTTCCTATGGACTGGAGGGTAGCTAATGTAACACCTCTTTTTAAAAAAGGAGGGAGAGAGAAAATGGGTAATTATAGACCGGTTAGCCTGACATCAGTAGTGGGGAAAATGTTGGAATCAATCATTAAGGGTGTTGGAATGTTGGAATCAATCATTCTTCATTCCAAAATGCATCACTTCACACTTCTCTGACATTACATTTCATCCGCCTTGTATCTGCCCATTTCACCAATCTGCTATTATCCTCCTCACTATTTACTACATTTCTGAGTTTGATGCCATTTGCAAACTTTGAAAGGATGCCCTGTATACCCAAGTCCAGCTCATTTATTTATATCAAAATGAGGAGCAGTCCCAACACCATCCCCTGGGAAACACGCGCCAGTCTGATAACCCACCGTTCACCACTACTCTGCTTTCTGTCTCTTAGCCAAGTTCATACACATGCTGCCACTGACCCTTTAATCCCACAAGCTTCAATTTTGCCAACAAGTCTATTATGTGGTACTTTATCAAACGCCTTTTTAAAGTCCAAATGCACAACATCAACTGCGCTGCCCTCATCAACCCTCTCCATTACTTCATCGAAGAACTCGATCAAGTTTGTCAGACATGATTTGCCTTTAAGAAATCCATGCTGACTGTCATTTACAAACCCATGACTTTCCAAGTGACAATTAATTGTGTCCCGGACTACTGCCTCTAAAAGTTTCCTCACCCCAACGTTAGACTGACTAGTCTGTAATTTTTGGATTTATCTCTCTCCCCACTTTTGATCAGGGATGTAACATTTGCAACCCACCAGCCTCTGGCACCACTCCCACATCAGTAGTGGCTAGCGCCTCCGTTAGTTCTGCCCCTACTTCCCTCAACAACCTCAGATGCATCCCGTCTGGACTGGGTGCCTTTTCCACTTTGAGCATTGCCAACCTTTTAAGTACCTCTTCTTTATCTATTTTAACCTACCCTATTTCTCTACTGCCTCCTTTTTTACCTTGACATTGGTAGCATCCTCTTGTTTTGTGAAGACTGATGCAAAGTACTCATTTAGTACCTCAGCCATACCCTCTGCCTCCACAAGAAGACCTCCTATTCAGTCGCTAACTGGACCCACCTTACCTTTAATTATCCTTTTGCAATAGAAATGTTTATAAAATACTTTAGTGTTCCCGCTAATGTTATCCGCTAATCTTTTCTCATATTCTCTTTGCCTCTCTTATTTCCTTTTTCAGTTCTCCCCTGCACTTTATGTATTCTGCTTGATTCTCTACTGTATTATGAATCTGACATTTATCATAAGCCTCCTTTTTCTGTTTCATTTTAATCTCTATATCATTAGTCATGCAGGGAGCTCTAGCTTTGGATGCCCTTCCTTTACCCCTCATCAGAATGTGTCTAATCTGTACCCAAACTATCTCCTCTTTGAAGATCTTCCTTTGAATGTGTATTGTTTTATGTTTGTTCCCAATCCACCTGGGCCAGGTGCCTTTTCTGCTCACTGTAATTAGCCCTCTCCCAGTCGGTATATTCACCTTTGATTGTTCCTTGTCACTTTCCATAATTACTCCAAACCTAATAATAATTATGATCACTGTTCCACCTGAAAAAAAGTAGCAAATTCTGACTTTAAACGCTTTACCTACGATGCTTCCCATAACGACACAAAACATCTAAAACAGATTATGCCATTAGGAATATTGCTTTATTTTTGCTTTCGAGCCAGCACCCAGCTGGGAAAACTGACCTCCTATATCTTAATTTCCAGCTCATGTAAAGGCCTGCCTGATCCTTCCCCCAATAAATTGTAGTGCAATCCTCGATAAGGTCAGGACCTGGAGTAACTGGGTCCCAGTCTAGTTTCTGGCCATTCCCACACAGGTACAGCAGTACTATGACAGATCAACCAAATATTGGGCTAGATTTTCCGGTTTTAGCGATTTCACCCATTTTCGGGCGCTAATCGTGGCAAAAAAAATGTTACTGCTGGATTACCGTTACCGCCAGAGCTCGCAAATTTCGTCAAATGGTGAAGGTTGTTCGCGATAGTGATAACTCTGGCGTTGCACAACAGAAATTTTGCACCAGAGCTGAAATATGCAAGGCTGCCAAAAAAACAAACCTTCTGCGCATGCAAACATTTTTTTTTGCGAATTTTTAATTTATTTTTAGGTGGATTTTTTCTTCTTCCCACGCTTCTGTTCAGTTGGCAGGGAGTGCCTGCACATGCGCGGTATACCCATGGCTGAATCTGTTGTGTATAGAAGAACTCCACGAGGCTGAGTACTGTGAGCTAAACTCAGTATGACCTTAGTCTTCTTTATTACAACTTTAGAGTGCCTAAACAACATGGCAGCCAACCTTTTATACTGGCCCTGCACGTATGTGCAGGTTACCATTAGGACTCCAACATTCGCGCCCTCTGGTGGCAAGTATTACATAGTTATATACATAACATCACTCCGCCCCCCCCCCCCCCGCCCCCCGCCCCCGCCAAAGTCTTCGGTACAAGTTATTTACAAGTTGAGGCGATCCGGACTCTTTCGCTCCCTGGTTGATCGTCTTAGTTCATAGAAACATAGAAAATAGGTGCAGGATTAGGCCATTCAGCCCTTCGAGCCTGCACCACCATTCAATATGATCATGGCTGATCATTTTTGCAACTTCAGTACCCCATTCCTGCTTTCTCTCCATACTCCTTGATCCCATCCAACTCCCTTTTGAATATCGCTAATGAACTGTCCTCAACAACTTTCTGTGGTAGAGAATTCCACAGGTTAACAACTCTCTGAGTGAAGAAGTTTCTCCTCATCTCAGTCCTAAATGGCTTACCCCTTATCCTTAGAGTGTGAACCCTGGTTCTGGACTTACCCAACATCGGGAACATTCATCCTGCATCTAACCTGTCCAATCCCGTCAGAATTTTATATGTTTCTATGAGATCCCCTCTCATTCTTCAAAATTCCAGTGAATATAAGCCTAGTCGATCCAGTCTTTCTTCATTTGTTCGTCCTGCCATCCCTGGAATCAGTCTGGTGAACCTTCGCTGCACTCCCTCAATAGCAAGAATGTCCTTCCTCAGATTAGGAGACCAAAACTGTACACAATATTCAAGGTGTAGCCTCACTAAGACCCTATACAACTGCAGTAAGACCTCCCTGCTCCTATACTCAAATCCTCTCGCTATGAAGGCCAACATGCCATTTGCCTTCTTCACCGCCTGCTGTACCTGCATGCCAACTTTATACCTGATGCCAACTTTCAAACCCTGGCGTGTGTGAGTTGGCCGGACCATTGCTGTACTGTACCGCGGCTGGTCTGAATGGGTTGTCAGGAACGGTGGGTTGACAGTGAGGTCAATTGCTGGTTCGGTGTGCGTTGGTGGATCGTCGATGGTGATGTCCTCTTCAAATCATTCCTGGTTGTCAGTAAATCGCAATTTGGTCTGATGTAAATGTTTTCTGCACGGTTGGTCATTTAACAGTTTGATTATAAGCACCCTATTCCCTTCCTTGGTCAAAACAGTGCCAGCAACCCACTTGAGACCATGACCGTAATTCAGGACAAACACAGGGTCGTTAACATCAATGTCACGTGAAACAGCCGCACGATCATGGTACATGTTCTGCCGGTGTCGCCGGATTTCCACGTGATCATTAAGATCCGGGTGGACTAGGGAGAGCCTGGTTTTGAGGGCTCTCTTCATTAACAATTCTGCTGGGGGAAACCCGGTGAGCGAGTGGGATCACGTCTGGTAACTGAGCAGAATGCGAGACAAGTGGCTCTGCAGGGAGCCGTCTGTCACATGTTTCAGGCTCTGCTAGATTGTTTTGACTGACCGCTCCGCTTGACCGTTAGACGCGGGCTTAAATGGAGCAGACCTGACATGCTTGATTCCATTGCGGGTCATAAGCTCATCAAATTCCGAGCTGGTGAAGCACGGTCCATTGTCGCTGACAAGGATGTCGGGCAAGCCATGGGTGGCGAACATCGTCCAGAGGCTTTCAATGATGGCTGTGGACATGCTGGATGACATGATTACGCATCCAATCCATTTGGAGTAAGCGTCCACTACTACTAAAAACATCTTTCTTAGAAAGGGGCTGGAAAAATCTATGTGGATCCTGGACCACGGTTTGGAGGGCCATGACCACAGACTCAGTGGAGCCTCTCTTGGTGCATTGTTTAGTTGCGAGCAAGTGTTGCGCTGATGCACGCATGATTCCAAGTCCAAGTCAATGCCGGGGCACCAAACATGCGACCTGGCAATTGCTTTCATCATGACAGTGCCTGGGTGGGTACTGTATAGGTCACGAATAAACGTTTCCGTGTCTTTTTTTGGCAAAACCACTTAATTACCCCATGAGACAATCTGACTGGATGGACATTTCATCTTTGTGTCGGTGAAACGGCTTAATTTCATTTTGCATTTCCTCGGGAACGGCCGACTGTTCCCATTTAGGACGCAACTCTTTACTAATGATAGCACAGGATCATGGCTGGTCCAGGTCCTGATCTGGTGAGCTGTGACGGGTGACCCCTCGCTCTCAAAAGCATCCATGACCAGCAGCAAGTCTGTTTGCTGCGCCATTTCAATCCCAGTGGTGGGTAATGGTAGCCGGCTGAGAGCATCGGCACAGTTTTCAGTGCCTGATCTGTGGCGGATACCATAGTCATAAGCGGATAATGTTAGTGCCCATCTTTGGATGCGGGACAAAGCATTGGTGTTTATACCTTTGCTCTCTGAAAACAGCAAAATGAGCAGCTTGTGGTCAATTTCAAGCTCAAACCGAAGTCCAAATAGGTATTGGTGCATTTTCATAACCACATATACACATGCTAATGCCTCTTTCTCGACCATACTATAGGTGTTCTCAGCCTTAGACAGACTTCTAGATGCATATGCAACCGGTGGGAGGTTGTCCGATACATTGGCTTGCTGTAACACACAGCCGACCCCATACGATGAGGCGTCACAAGCTAGCACTAAACGTTTACATGGGTCATATTGTACAAGTAACTTATTTGAACATAGCAGGTTCCTGGCCTTCTGAAAGGCTGTGTCTTGAGATTTGCTCCAAACCCAGTTGTCACCCTTACGTAGCAACATGTGCAAAGGCTCAACCCAGGTAGAAAGTTACCGAAATAGTTCAGGAGTCCCAGGAACGAATGCAGCTCCATCATATTCTGTGGTCTGGGTGCATTCTTGATGGCCTCTGTCTTTGAGTCCGTGGGCCTGATGCCGTCTGCTACAATCTTTCTCCCCAAAGATTCGATTTCTGGCACCAAGAAAACACACTTGGAGCATTTCAGCCTGAGTCCCACTCTGTCTAGGCGACTCAGAACCTCTTCCAGGTTGTGTAGATGTTTGATGGTGTCACGACCAGTGATCAGGATGTCGTCTTGAAACACAACGGTGCGCAGAACAGATTTCAGCAAACTCTCCGTGTTTCCCTGGAAAATGGCTGCAGCCGAGTGAATCCCGAAAGGGCACCTGTGGTATATAAACAGCCCTTTGTGTGTGTTGATGCACGTCAGTCTTTTCGAAGATTCAGCCAGCTCTTGTGTCATGTAGGTGGAGGTTAGGTCCAACTTGGTGAATGACTTGCCCCCCGCTAATGTTGCGAACAGACAGAAAAAAGAAAAGTTAAATTGCAGGGCGGAGAAACCCAAGGCAAAAAGCAAAAAGGGCCACATTACAGCAAAATCCTAAAGGTGCAAAGGGTGTTAAAAAGACAAGCCTGAAGGCTCTGTGCCTCAATGCGAGGAGTATTCCGAATAAGGTGGACGAATTAACTGCGCAGATAGCAGTTAACGGATATAATGTAATTGGCATCATGGAGACATGGCTCCAGGGTGACCAAGGCTGGGAACTCAACATCCAAGGGTATTCAACATTTAGGAAGGATAGACAGAAAGGAAAAGGAGGTGGGTGGCATTGCTGGTTAAAGAAGAAATTAATGCAATAGTAAGGAAGGACATTAGCTTGGATGATGTGGAATCAGTATGGGTGGAGCTACGGAATACCAAAGGGCAGAAAACGCTAGTGGGAGTTGTGTACAGACCACCAAACAGTAGTAATGAGGATGGGGACAACATCAAACAAGAAATTAGGGATGCATGCAATAAAGGTACAGCAGTTATCATGGGCGACTTTAATCTACATATTGACTGGGCTAACCAAACTGGTAGCAATGCGGTGGAGGAGGATTTCCTGGAGTGTATTAGGGATGGTTTTCTAGACCAATATGTCGAGGAACCAACTAGAGGGCTGGCCATTCTAGACTGAGTGATGTGTAATGAGAAAGGACTAATTAATAATCTTGTCGTGCGAGGCCCCTTGGGGAAGAATGACCATAACATGGTAGAATTCTTTATTAAGATGGAGAGTGACACAGTTGATTCAGAGCCTAGTGTCATGAACTTGGGGAAAGGTAACTTCGATGGTATGAGACGTGAATTGGCTAGAATAGACTGGCGAGTGATACTTAAAGGGTTGATGGTGGATAGACAATGGAAAACATTTAAAGATCACATGGATGAACTTCAACAATTGTACATCCCTGTCTGGATTAAAATAAAACAGGGAAGGTGGCTCAACCGTGGCTAACAAGGGGAATTAAGGATAGTGTTAAATCCAAGGAAGAGGCATATAAATTGACAAGAAAAAGCAGCAAACCTGAGGACTGGGAGAATTTTGTAATATAGCAGAGGAGGACAAAGGGTTTAATCAGGAGAGGGAAAATAGAGTATGAGAGGAAGCTTGCTGGGAATATAAAAACTGACTGCAAAGCTTCTTTAGATATGTGAAGAGAAAAAGATTAGTGAAAACAAACATAGGTCCCTTGCAGTCAGATTCAGGTGAATTTATAATGGAGAACAAAGAAACGGCGGGCCAGTTAAACAAATAGTTTGGTTCTGTTTACACGAAGGAAGACACAAATAACCTTCCGGAAATACGAGGGGACCGAGGGTCTAGTGAGAAGGAGGAACTGAAGGATATCCTTATTAGGCGGGAAATTGTGTTAGGGAAATTGATGGGATTGAAGGCCAATAAATCCCTGGGGCCTGATAGTCTGCATCCCAGAGTACTTAAGGAAGTGGCCCTATAAATAGTGGATGCATTGGTGATCATTTTCCAACAGTCTATCGACTCTGGATCCGTTCCTATGGACTGGAGGGTAGCTAATGTAACACCACTGTTTAAAAAAGGAGGGAGAGAGAAAATGGGTAATTATAGACTGGTTAGCCTGATGTCAGTAGTGGGGAAAATGTTGGAATCAATTATTAAAGATGAAATAACAGCGCATTTGGAAAGCAGTGACAAGATCAGTCCAAGTCAGCATGGATTTATGAAAGGGAAATCATGCTTGACAAATCTTCTGGAATTTTTTGAGGGTGTAACTAATAGAGTGGACAAGGGAGAACCAGTGGATGTGGTGTATTTGGACTTTCAAAAGGCTTTTGACAAGGTTCCACACAAGAGATTGGTATGCAAAATCATAGCACATGGTATTGGGGGAAATGTACTGATGTGGATAGAGAACTGGTTGGCAGACAGGAAGCAGAGAGTCGGGATAAACGGGTCCTTTTCAGAATGGCAGGCAGTGACTAGTGGAGTACCGCAGGGCTCAGTGCTGGGACCCCAGCTCTTTACAATATACATTAATGATTTAGTTGAAGGAATTGAGTATAATATCACCAAGTTTGCAGATGATACCAAACTGGGTGGTGGTGTGAGCTGTGAGGAGGACGCTGAGAGGCTGCAGGGTGACTTGGACAGGTTAGGTGAGTGGGCAACTGCATGGCAGATGCAGTATAATGTGGATAAATGTGAGGTTATCCATTTTGGGGGCAAAAACACTGAGGCAGAATATTATCTGAATGGCGGCAGATTATGAAAGGGGGAGGTGCAATGAGACCTGGGTGTCATGGTTCATCAGTCATTGAAAGTTGGCATGCAGGTACAGCAGGCAATGAAGGTGGCAAATGGTATGTTGGCCTTCATAGCTTGAGGATTTGAGTATAGGAGCAGGGAGGTCTTACTGCAGTTGTACAGGGCCTTGGTGAGGCCTCACCTGGAATATTGTGTTCAGTTTTGGTCTCCTAATCTGAGGAAGGACATTCTTGCTATTGAGGGAATGCAGTAAAGGTTCACCAGACTGATTCCCTGGATATTGGGCATTGACTGCCATGATGCACTGGGTATGGTTGCAGACGATCTGTACGTTCAGGGATTGGCATCCCTTTCAGTTTTGGTAAACCTCTGGATTGAGTAAAGGTGCTCACAGGGCGATGTGCATATAGTGAATGACATCCTGAACCTTAGGGAAACCAGAAAATTATCCAAAACCTACAGCCCTCTCATTTTGTGCCTCCTTGGTCATTGGGAAGTTTAGGAAGCCCATCCTGCGTGCGTACAGTGCAGTCATCACCTGGCAAATGCAGCAATGTGTAGCGTACTGTGAGATGGACCATGTGTCCCCCACTGATGCCTGAAAGGAGCCGGAGTTAGTCACCTTCACCTTGATGGGCAGTGGAGTCCTGTTGCTGCTGCTAGGCTGTAGGTCTGCCTGTATGAGCTGGCATACCTCTGTGACCACCTCTTTTCGGAAGCACAGCCTTCTAATGCACTGTGCCTCAGAGAGCTGCAGGTATGAGCGATGTTCTCTGTAAACTCTAGCGGGGAGGTAAGGTCTTCTCCCCATATGTCTGCGATCTCTTCAATTACATTCAAAATGCTCATTAATAAGCCTTCTTGCAGCTCGATGCTGCGTAGAAAAAGCAGCTAGGAATAATGGCTGACATAGTATAGTCCCCATTTTTTAAAAATGTCCTTAAACATCTTTTAAAATGAACTATAAGCTCACATAAAAGTTCACGGTGTAAAATGCAGCCTTCTTCTCCAAATCCTTTTATGCATTGAACTTCTGCTCCATTTTAAAGATGGTGCCTTTAGCGCCTGGGTTCAACCGGTTTTTGCTGGCGGGTTCCTGGGCGAACACTAAATCGGGCGATATCGCCGAATTTTCCGCCCAGGGCGTTAGCGCAGCATTGTATGCCGATTGACCTCATCCAAATGGTGAAAACACCACCACAAAAACCACTGTTGAAATTTCTGCTTGGTTGCAAAATGTTGTGCGTCTCGTTTAGCATGAAAAAAGTAGTTTTTGTGATTCGCCCAAGTGCTAAACTTGGCGCAAACCCCTCAAAAATCTAACCCAATGTGTGTTATTCTGCTGCTTAAATAAGATGTCTATTCCTTTAAAACCACAAAGCCGAATGTAAACGAACATTGAATTCAAAACCACAACTTTGTTTGTGGGCGAATTTAAATCCTGGTACAGTTGTAATTAAAGTTCCTGGAAAGTTTTTCTGTACTTTGAAAATGAAAGCTTTTGTTTCGTATATTATTGTATCACGCAGAAACGTGCATTTAACAAGGTGCAACTTCTGAAGTGTGATGGACATCTTTGTTCATTTTCCTAGAAGCAATCAGAAAATGCTTTCTTCACTATTTTTTGGAGAATCTTTTACAAACTGGTCAAACTGGATAAATTGTTAATTTTCCGGTTGGCAAACAGTAACTGGTGGGGTGCTGCAGGGATCGGTGCTGGGGCCTCAACTATTTACAATCTATATTAATGACTAGGATGAAGGGACCAAGTGTAATGTAGCCAAGTTTATTCATGATACAAAGAAGGATGGGAAAGCAAATTGTGAGGAGGACACAAAAAATCTGCAAAGCGATATCTGCAAGCTAAGTGAGTGGGCAAAAATTTGGCAGATGGAGTAACAATGTGGGAAAATGTGAGGTAATCCACTGGCAGAAAAAATAGAAAAGCAAATTATAATTTAAATGAAGAAAAATTGCAAAGTGCTGCAGTACAGAGGGACCTGGGGATACTTGTGCATGAAACACAAAAAGTTAGTATGCAGGTACAGCAAGTAATCAGGAAGGCAAATGGAATGTTGACCTTTATTGCAAGGGGGATAGAGTATAAAAGCAGAGATGTTCTGCTACAACTGTAAATGGTATTGGTGAGGCCACATCTAGAGCACTGCACACAGTTTTGTAATGCTTACAATCAGGTGATGCAACTGAGTACTGTGTACAATGAGTAAGTGTGACCTTAGCTCCTTTATTAAAACTCCAGAGTGTTGGTACAGCATGGGAGGCCTGCTTATAAACAGTGCTCCCAAGGGATGCTGGGATCCCTTGGGACACCAATAGGTAAGCCCTCTGGTGGTGATATGATACAGGTTGCCAAGGGTTACATACATAACATCACTCCCTCCCAATAGTACACTTATTTACAGGGTGAGACGATCTGGGGCTTTTTGCTCCCTCGTCTCGGTACAAATGCAGGTGTGGGTGAGTTGGTTGGTTCTTCACTGGGCTGCTGGGCAGGTGGCCTTGCCGGGCTGCTGGGGATGGTGAGTTCAGCTTCGTGGTCAACCATGATGTCGGTTGCCACTTGTGTGTGTGTTGGAGGGTCGAAGTTGGTGGTGTCCTCTTCGGGTTGCTCGTGGCTGTTTGTGAATCACTCTTTGGTTTGGTCCAAATGCTTTCTGCACGTTAGTCCATTGGCCAGTTTGACCTGAACAGCCTACTCCTTTCTTTAGCTATAACAGTGCCAGCAAGTCATTTCGGACCATGTCCATAGCTGAGTACAAATACAGGGTCATTAACTTCAATATCGCGTGACAAATTTGCGCGATCATGGTACATGCTTTGTTGATGCCGCCTGCCCTCGACGTGATCATGGAGATCAGGGTGGACAAGAGAGAGCCTTGTTTTGAGCGCCCTTTTCATGAGCAGCTCGGCTGGGGTAACCCCGGTGAGCGAGTGGGGTCTGGTGCAGTAGCTGAGCAGGACTCGGGACAGGCGGAACTGCACGGAGCCTTCCGACACACGTTTCAAGCTTTGCTTGATGGTTTGGACTGCCCATTCTGCCTGACCGTTTGATGCGGGCTTGAACAGGGCAGATGTGACGTGCTTGATCCCATTGCGTGTCATGAATTCCTTGAATTCAGCACTGGTGAAACACAGCCCATTGTCGCTGCCAAGGACATCAGGCAGGCCATGTGAGGCAAAATGGCTCATAAGCTTTCGATGGTGGCAGTGGACGTGCTTACAGACATTATTACACATTCAATCGATTTTGAATAAGAATCCACAACAACCACAAACATTTTGCCTAGAATTGGGCCCGCAAAGTCAACGTGGATACTAAACCAAGGTTTGGAGGGCCATGAACACAAACTTAGCAGTGCCTCTCTGGGTGCATTGCTCAGTTGAGAGCAAGTGTTGCATTGGCGCACGCATGACTCGAAGTCTGAGTCGATGCCGGGCCACCACACATGGGATCTAGCTATAGCTTTCATCATTACTATGCCTGGGTGGGTACTGTGTAGGTCACGTATGAATGTTTCCCTGCCTTTCTTAGGCAAAACCACGCGATTACCCCACAAAAGACAGTCCGCCCGTATGGACATTTCGTCTTTGCGCCGCTGGAACGGCTTGATCTCTTCATGCATCTCGGCTGGGATGTTGGATCAGCTCCCATGGAGGATACAGTTTTTTACCAGGGAAAGTAAAGGGTCCTGCTGGCCCAGGTCCTGATCTGGCAGGTCGTAACAGGTGACTTTTTGTTTTCGAATGCATCCATCACCAAGAGCAAGTCTGCAGGCTGTGCCATTTCCACCCCGGTGGTGGGCAATGGTAGCCGACTGAGAGCATCAGCGCAGTTCTCTGTGCCTGGTCTGTGATGGATTACATAGTTGTATGCAGACAGCGTGACCGCCCTTCTTTGGATGCGGGCAGAGGCATTAGTGTTAATCCCTTTGATCTCTGAGAATACTGATATGAGCGGTTTATGGTCAGTTTCTAGCTCAAACTTGAGACCAAACAGATACTGGTGCATTTTTTCCACCCCGTAAACGCTTGCCAGAGCTTCCTTTTTAATCATGTTGTAAGCACTTTCGGCCTTGGACAAACTCCTGGATGCATAGGCGACCGGTTGCAATGTTCCCGATTCGTTAGCCTGTTGTAACACACATCCGACCCCGTATGTCGACGCATCGCAAGCTAGCACTCATCGTTTACATGGGTTATACAGAACAAGCAGTTGGTTGAAACATAACAGATTTCTGGCTTTCTCAAAAGCAACCTCTTGTGATATCCCCCATACCCAGTCATCTCCCTTGCGCAGTAGCATATAGAAACATAGAAAATAGGTGTAGGAGTAGGCCATTCGGCCCTTCGAGCCTGCACCACCATTCAATAAGATCATGGCTGATCATTCACCTCAGTACCCCTTTCTTGCTTTCTCTCCATACCCCTTGATCACTTTAGCTGTAAGGGTCATATCTAACGCCCTCTTGAATATATCCAATGAACTGGCATCAACGACTCTCTGCGGTAGGGAATTCCACAGGTTAACAACTCTCTGAGTGAAGAAGTTTCTCCTCATCTCAGTCCTAAATGGCTTACCCCTTATCCTAAGACTGTGTCCTCTGATTCTGGACTTACCCAACATCGGGAACATTCTTCCTGCAGCTAACCTGTCCAGTCCCGTCAGAATTTTATATATTTCTATGAGATCCCCTCTCATCCTTCTAAACTCCAGTGAATACAGGCCCAGTCGATCCAATCTCTCCTCATATGTAAGTCCTGCTATCCCGGGAATCAGTCTGGTGAACCTTCGCTGCACTCCCTCAATAGCAAGAACGTCCCTCCTCAGATTAGGAGACCAAAACTGAACACAATATTCCAGGTGAGGCCTCACCAAGGCCCTATATAACTGCAGTAAGACCTCCCTGCTCCTATACTCAAATCCTCTAGCTATGAAGGCCAACATACCATTTGCCTTCTTCACCGCCTGTTGTACCTGCATGCCAACTTTCAATGACTAATGTACCATGACACCCAGGTGTCATTGCGCCTCCTCTTTTGCTAATCTGCCACCATTTAGATAATATTCTGCCTTCGTGTTTTTGCCCCCAAAGTGGATAACCTCACATTTATCCACATTATACTGCATCTGCCATGCATTTGCCCACTCACCTAACCTGTCCAAGTCACCCTGCAGCCTCTTAGCATCCTCCTCACAGCTCACACCGCCATCCAGCTTAGTGTCATCTGCAAACTTGGAGATATTACACTCAATTCCTTCATCTAAATCATTGATGTATATTGTAAATAGCTGGGATCCCAGCACTGAGCCCTGCGGCACCCCACTAGTCACTGCCTGCCATTCTGAAAAGAACCCGTTTATCCCAACTCTCTGCTTCCTGTCTGCCAACCAGTTCTCTATCCACGTCAATACATTACCCCCAATACCATGTGTTTTAATTTTGCACACCAATCTTTTGTGTGGGACCTTGTCAAAAGGTTTTTGAAAGTCCAAATACACCACATCCACTGGTTCTCCCTTGTCCACTCTACTAGTTACATCCTCAAAAAATTCCAGAAGATTTGTCAAGCATGATTTCCCTTTCATAAATCCATGCTGACTTAGACCGATCCTGTCACTGCTTTCCAAATGTGCTGCTATTTCATCTTTAATAATTGATTCCAACACCTTCCCCACTACTGATGTCAGGCTAACCGGTCTACAATTACCCATTTTTCTCTCTCCCTCCTTTTTTAAAAAGTGGTGTTACATTAGCTACCCTCCAGTCCATAGTAACTGATCCAGATTCGATAGACTGTTGGAAAATGATCACCAATGCATCCACTATTTCTCGGGCCACTTCCTTAAGTACTCTATAGGGGTTCTAGCAAGGTGCTTAACCCGGGTAGGAAATTACCGAAATAGTTGAGGAGTCCCCAGAATGACCGCAGCTCCGTCACGTTCTGTGGTCTCGGCGCGTTCTTGATGGCCACCGTCTTGGCGTCAGTGGGTCTGATGCTGTCTGCCGTGATTCTTCTCCCTAAGAACTTGACCTCTGGCGCCAGGAAAACACACTTCAAGCATTTTAACTTGAGTCCCACGCGATCTAGCCAACTTATAACCTCTTCCAAGTGTTCGATATTGTCCCGACGTGTGACCAGTATGTCGTCCTGGAAAACCACGGTGCACGGAACCGGCTTTAGCAGGCTCTCCATGTTCCGTTGGAAGATTGCCTCGGCCAATTGAATCCCAAATGGGCATCTATTGTAGATGAACAGATCTTTGTGCGTGTTGATGCAGGTGAGGCCTTTCGAAGATTTCTCCAGCTCCTGTGTCATGTAGGCCGAGGTCAGGTCCAACTTGGTGAACGTCTTTCCTCCAGCCAGGATCGCAAATAGGTCATCTGCCTTGGGTGGCGGGTACTGGTCCTGTAGCGAAAAACGATTAATCGTTACTTTATAGTCCCCACAAATTCTGACCATACCGTTGCCTTTGAGAACTGGAACAATCAGACTGGCCCACTTGTTGAACTCCACCGGCACGATGATGCCTTCTCGCTGCAGCCCGTCCAGCTCAATTTCCACTTTCTCTTGCATCATGTATGGCACCGCCTGTGCCTTGTGGTGGATGGGCCGTGTACCGGGAACCAAGTGAATCTGAAACTTCCAATGCCTCGCTCAAACAACGACGGGAACTTGCTCAGAAACTGGGCACATGAGGCGTCGTCGACAGACGAAAGCGCTCGGATATCGTCCCAGTTCCAACGGATTTTTCCCAGCCAGCTTCTGCCAAACTGTGTGGGGCCATCTCCCGGTACAATCCATCGTGGGAGTTCGTGCACTACTCCATCATAGGAGACTTTTACTTTTGCGCTGCCAATAACAGGGATCAGCTCTTTGGTGTAAGTTCTTAGCTTGGTATGAATGGGGCTTAGCTTGGGCCTGTATGCCTTGTTGCGCCACAGCCTGTCGAAGGCCTTTTTGCTCATGATAGACTGACTCGCACCCATGCCCAGTTCCATGGATACTGGAATTCCATTCAGTTCAACTTTTAACATGATCGGTGGACATTTTGTGGTGAAGATGTGTACTCCATACACTTCTGCCTCCTCGGTTCGAGTTTCTAGTTCAGCCTGATCCACCATGGATCGATCTTCCTCTGCAACGTGGTTGTTTGCAGCTCGTCTGTACATTCGCTGGAGGTGTCCCATTGTTCCACAACTTTGCACGCATAGTGTTTGAAGCGGCATTGATGGGCTCGATGATCATCTCCACAGCGCCAACAAGGTGTTAATTGCCTCACATTAACGATTGATGGTGGCTCTGGGTCATCTGAGGTCGTGCAGCTGCCAGCGTGTATGTTCTGCCATATGCATTTCTGCCTGAAAACGACGTTACTTTGTGTACAATACTAGCCGAAACCACTTTATGCTGCACCAACACTCTGGTGTTATCGCTGGTGGACATAAATGCCTGGGCAATCGTTATGGCTTTGCTCAGATTTGGTGTTTCAACAGTCAATAGTTTGCGAAGGATAACCTCATGGCCAATGCCAAGCACAAAAAGTCTCTTAGCATTTGCTCAAGGAATCCATCGAATTCGCAATGTCCTGCAAGGCGCCTTAGTTCAGTGACGTAGCTCACCGCTTCCTGGCCTTCAGACCGTTGACACGTGTAGAACCGATACCTTGCCATCAAAACGCTTTCCTTCAGATTTAGGTGCTCCCGGACCAGCGTGCATAGTTCTTCATAGGATTTGGTTGTTGGTTTCACCGGAGCTAGAAGATTCTTCATGAGGCCATAGGTTGTTGCCCCACAGACGGGAAGGAGGATCACCCTTCGTTTGGCAGCATTCTCAGCCCCTTCCAGCTTGTTGGCCATGAAGTATTGGTCGAGTTGCTCCACCAAGGCCTCCCAATCGTCCCCTTCTGAGAATTTCTCCAGGATATCAAGACTTCTTTGCATTTTTGCATGGTTGTTCGTTATCTCGTCGCCAATTGTTACGCCCATAATAAGGTGATGCAACTGAGTACTGTGTACAATGAGTAAGTGTGACCTTAGCTCCTTTATTTAAACTCCAGAGTGTTGGTACAGCATGGGAGGCCTGCTTATATACAGTGCTCCCAAGGGATGCTGAGATCCCTTGGGACTCCAACAGGTAGGCCCTCTAGTGGTGGTATGATTCAGGTTGCCAAAGGTTACATACATAACAGTTTTTGTCTCCGTATTTAAGGAAGGATATACTTGCATTGGAGGCTGTTCAGAGAAGGTTCACTCAGTTGATTCTGGAGATGAGGGGGTTGACTTATGAAGATAGGTTGAGTAGGTTGAGCCTATAATCATTGGAGTTCAGAAGAATGAGAGGTGATCTTATCGAAACATAAAATATAATGAGGGGGCACGACAAGGTGGATGCAGAGAGGATATTTCCACTCATAGTGGAAACTAAAACTAGGGGACATAGTCTCAGAATAAGGGACCGCCCATTTAAAACTGAGATGAGGAATTTCTTCTCTCAGAAGATTGTAAATCTATAGAATTCTCTGCCCCAGAGAGCCATGGAGGTTGGGCCATTGAATATATTTAAGGCGAAGATAGACAGATTTTTGAGCGATAAAGGAATAAAGGGTTATGAGGAGCAGGCAGGGAAGTGGAGCTGATCAGATCAGCCATGATCTTATTATATGGTAGAGCAGGCTCAAGGGGTCAAATAGCCTACTCATGCTCCTATATCTTATGTTCTTGTGTTCTTAAACTTTTTTCCAAATTCTTTTAATGGAGATATGAACCCCTCCTCCACTTCCACACTCCCGTGCCTCCCACCGCTTTGTCACAGTGTAACCTCTGACATTGAGGAGTGCCGTGCGTGATCTGCTAATGTTGG
The DNA here is from genome assembly GCF_044704955.1 of Pristiophorus japonicus. Lineage (NCBI taxonomy): Eukaryota > Metazoa > Chordata > Chondrichthyes > Pristiophoridae > Pristiophorus > Pristiophorus japonicus. Next base: position 50,021,862 of record NC_091979.1, on the reverse strand, counting down.
TATTATTTGGGAGACAATGACTTGGCTGCTCAGCATTTCTGCAGTTAATATTTTATTAAGCCATTTTTAGCCGTCAATTTCAGCTTTTCGTTACCTTCATCAAGAACAATGATTTTTGCAAAGCTGATTGGAGGTACGGAACAAACACTTTTTTTTTAAAAAGCAAATTTTCTTGGAATTTAAGCTTGTTTAATGATGGAACTGTATTTCTTATGTGCACTTAAAAATAACACCCTGACCTTAAACAGAGAGTAAATGAAGAGTTGACACTCTTAGCTACTGGAAGTTCTTGGTTTCAGTGTGTTACACAATATTTTGCTTCATTATCTTGGTACTGAAGAGTAATCTGATAGCGAAGCTTGATAAACTCTGTTGCATTCTTTTTGGCTCTTGCCTGAATTAAAATTTCCTTCCCTTGCAAATTCCTTCACTCAACAGCTTTTCGTAAAAAGAATAACTGTTTAGTTATTGAGGTATTGTGAATACTGTGAAATATATACTATCTTTAGGTTCTTTGTGGTCATGTTTAAACCAATGCTAAAGTTGCACTTCATGCTGTACATCACAAAAGTGCTTGAATTCACTTGGAACTCGCCTTTAATGGTCTGATTTTTCACAGCATTATTATTCATCAGAAAAGCTACAGTTCATCTGAAGGTCTAATACTTATGCCAAGAACTGCTTATTGCCTCATTAGTCTGCAGAAATGTATATACAGTCATCATTAATGCGCAATAATTATTTGTTTTACCAAATGCGTTTCTTCAGTTTTCTGCTGCAGTGAAGTATAACACAATTGAGCCAATACAGCACTCTTGGCACAGTGCAGTGAGCTGGTGTGCGCTATAATACAAGATCAGCTCATTAACAGAGATTGTTGGCATTCCTGTCATTCAGCGCATGATGCATTTGGAGCACACTAAGGTCAAGGGGTAGGTCGCCTGGTGCTGGCAGCTGTTAAAGGGATACTAGTCAACTTCAAAGCTACTACAGAAGAGGGATCAAAAGGACTGCAGCAAGATGTCAATTCAGAACTGCTCCATTCAGTGAAGCAACTTTGGAAGCCTTGTTGCAGGAGGTCCTGAAAAGAATGGTGATCCTATTTTGGAACTGAGGGCCTTGACAACAACATGCATTTATGTAGCACCTTAAATGTAATAAATACGTCCCTACAGTAACCTTATCAGACAAAAATTTTACACCAAGCCACATAAGGAGATATTAAGACAGGTACCTATGTTTGTTTCTACTCCAAAAGCTTGTTCAAAGAGGTAGGTTTTCAGGAGCGACCTAAAGGAAGAGAGAGAGGTAGAGAGGCAGAGAAGTTGAGGGTGGGAATTCCAGAGCTGAGGGCATAGGTAATTGAAGGCACAGCCACCAATGGTGGAGTGATGAAAATCAGAGATGCGCAAGAGTTCAGAATTTGAGGAGTGCAGAGATCTTGGAAGGTTACAGGGCTGGAGGAGGTTCCAGAGATAGGGAGGAGTGAGGCCATGGAAGGATTTTAACACAGCAATGAGACATTGAATAACAATTGGTCAAGAGCAGCACCAGAGTAGCAAGGACGAATATGGCTGAAAGACTGAATAATAGCCTCTATTTGTAATGTCTGAAAAATCAAGGTTGCACATGCCTGTGCTGGTATAACGCCTTTAACATCGAATAATTCCCCAAAGTATTTCAGAGGTGAAAGGAAAAAATGGACACTCAACCAAAGATAGGGCTATTAGAAAGTGTGACCACATGTTTGGTCAAAGAGTGGCTCTTTAAGAAGGAGGGGGCAGTGGAGGGGAAGAAGGATTTAAGAAAGCAATTACAGAGCTTGGGGCCTAGGCAGCTGAAGGCATGGCCACCAGTGGTGGGGTGAAGAGAGAGGGGGCTAAATTGGATAGCCCCTGTAAACTTGCGTGGGACTAACCCACGTCCATTGATTGAAATGCAGGTAGCACACCATCTGTGTGCTGCCTGCTGATTAGCATGATTGCTGCATGCAGCCAGCACTAACCACATTGTTCATTGGCTGCACCCATCAGCAGAGGGCACAAAATTGTAACTTCCTAGCACTACTTAAAGTTGCCCTGCACTCCTTAAAGCTAGCCAGCACCTCTTAAAGAAGGAGTACAATGTGGCTGGAGCAGGTGCTGGGAGTCGTGCAGGAAATGAATCGGGCCTGGGAAGCATTGAAGAATTGAAGGGCCAAATTAAAAAGCAGAACCGCAAAGGTAATAATCTCTGGATTACTACCTGAGCCACGAGCAAATTTGCATCGGGTAAGTAAGATCAGAGAGTTAAACACGTGGCTCAAACACAGGTGTGGAAGAAATGGGTTTTGGTTCATGGGGCAGTGGCACTTGAACCATGCTGGGACTAGTGTCCTGGCGAATCAAATCACTAGGGCTATAGAGAGGGCTTTAAACTAATTAGCGGGAAAAGGATTCAGGTGAGTGGAAATTTAAAAAGTCAAAGAGTAAGGAGAAGGCAATAGAGCAGGGTAGCACTGGGGGAAATGATAACTAGAGCATGACAGGAATGGACAGAATGTATAAACATAAGAGTGTATCAGAAAGTGAGGCCAAAGCAGGGAAAAATGGTAAAAAAAAAATTAAAAGCTCTTTATCTGAATGCACAGAGCATTTGTAACAAAATAGATGAGTTGACGGCAAAAATAGATATAAATGGGTATGATCTGATAGCCATTACAGAGATGTGGTTGCAAGGTGACCAAGGCTGGGAACTAAATATTCAGGGGTATTTGAAAATTCAGAAGGATAGACAGAAAGGAAAAGGAGGTGGGGTAGCTCTGTTAATAAAGGATGGGATCAGTACATTCGTGAGAAATGATATTGGCTCAAAAAATCAAAAAAAAAAGAAAAAAACAGTTTGGATGGAGATAAAAAAAATAATAAGGGGAATAAATCGTTGGTGGATGTAGTCTAAAGGCCCTCTAACAGTAGCTACACTGTTGGATGGAGTATAAATCAAGAAATAATGGAGGCTTGTAAAAAAGGAATGTCAATAATTATGGACGATTTTAATCTTCATATTGATTGGACAAATCAAATTGGCCAAGGTAGCCTTGAGGAAGCGTTCATAGAGTGTATCGGGATAGTTTCTTTGAACAGTATGTTGCGGAACCAAACAGGGAGCAGGTTATCTTAGATCTGGGACTGTGTAATGAGACAGAATTAATAAATGAACTCCTAGTAAAGGATCCTCTAGAAAACGGTGATCATAACATGGTTGAATTTCAAAGTCAGTTGGACGGTGAGAAAGTTGGATCTCAAACCAGTGTCCTAAGCTTAAATAAAGGAGACTACAAAGGTATGAAGACAGAGTTGGCTAAAGTGGATGGGAAAATAGATTAAAGTGTAAGACGGTTGCTGAGCAATGGCGGACATTTAAGGAGATATTTCATAACTCACAACAAAAATATATTCCAATGAGAAGGAAAGACTTTAAGAGAAGGGATAACCATTCATGGCTAACTAAGGAAATAAAGGATGGTAACAAATTGAAAACAATGGCATACAAAGTGGCCAAGATTAGTGAGAGGCCAGAGGATTGGGAAACTTTTTAAAACCAGCAAAGAATGATTAAAAGAATGATAAAGAGAGGGAAGATAGATTATGAAAGTAAACTAGCACAAAATATAAAAACAGATAGTGCAGGTATATAAAAAGGAAGAGAGTGGCTAAAGTAAATGTTGGTCCCTTAGAGGATGAGATTAGGGAATTAATAATGGGGAAATGGCAGAGACTTTGAACAAATATTTTGTATCAGTTTTCACGGTAGAAGACACTAAAAACATCCCAACAGTGGATAATCAAGGGGCCACAGGGAAGAAGGAAATTAATACAATCACTATCACTGAAGAAGTAGTACTTGGTAAAATAATGGGACTAAAGGTGGACAAGTCCTCTGGACCTGATGGCTTGCATCTTAGGGTATTAAAAGAAGTGGCTGCAGAGATAGTGAATGCATTGATTGTAATCTACCAAATTTCCCTGGATTCTGGGGAGATCCCAGCGGATTGGAAAACAGTAAATGTAACACCCCTATTTAAAAAAGGAGGCAGACATAAAGCAGGAAACTATAGACCAGTTAGTCTAACATCTGTCATTGGGAAAATGCTGGAGTCCATTATTAAGGAAACAATAGCAGGACATTTGGAAAAACATAATTTAGTCAAGCAGAGTCAACATGGGTTTATAAAAGGGAAATCATGTTTGACAAATTTGCTGCCGTTCTTTGAGGATGTAACGATCAGGGTGGATAAGGGGGAACCAATGGATGTGGTGTATTTGGATTTCCAGAAGGTATTCGATAAGGTGCCATATAAAAGCTTACTGCACAAGATGAAAGTTCACGGGGTTTGGGGTAATATATTAGCATGGACAGAGGATTGGCTAACTAACAGAAAACAGAGTTGGGATGAATGGATCATTTTCCTGTTGGCAAACAGTAACTAGTGGGGTGCCACAGGGATCTGTGCTAGAGCCTCGACTATTTTCAATCTATATTAATGATTTGGATGAAGGGACTGAGTGTAACGTAGTCGAATTTCCTGATGATACAAAGATGGGTGGGAAAGCAAGTTGTGAGGAAGACACAAAAAATCTGCAAAGGGATATAGACAGGCTAAGTGAATGGGCAAAAATTTGGCAGATGGAATATAATGTGGAAAAGTGTGACGTTATCCACTTTGGCAGAAAAAATAAAAAAGCAAATTATTATTTAAATGGAGAAAAATTACAAAATACTGCAGTACAGAGAGACCTGGGGGTCCTTGTACATGAAACACCAAAGGTTAGTATGCTGGTACAGCAAGTAATCAGGAAGGCGAATGGAATGTTGGCTTTTATTGCAAGGGGGATAGAGTATAAAAGCAGAGAAGTCCTGCTACAAATGTACAGGGTATTGGTGAGGCCACACCTAGAGTACTGCGTACAGTTTTGGGCCCCTTTTTTCGCCACAATTGTGTGCCATTTTTTTGAAGTGTGCTGTTTTTTGGCATGAAATCTTCCGTTTCCAACTTTGACCAATGTTTGTACACCAGCGCCGATCACTATTTTTGGTGCAGACATGAGTGAATACGGACTCGGGCACCATTTTTGTGCAGTCAAGCAGTTTTGGCCGTCCACAATTTTTTTCAATTCGGCCAAAAAGCCCCCACAAAAAAACTTTCGGTGAGCTTAAGGAAATCAGCACAGCGCACAAAAGGACATTGGGGTCCGGAAAAAGAAGACAAAATAAAGTACAAATGCATGGATTTTTTTTTAAAGGGTACTCTGAAAATAACGCGGAAAGTATTTTCCGAGTTTTTGGAGCGAGACAATGTAAAAAACAATTGAATCATTTTTTCGGAGGGAACTGAAATAACTCTGTCTGGCTGGGTTCTTTTTCATCGAAAGCGCGACTGTCCACCCCAACACAATTGTTGCTGGCCGGGCTCCAGGCACGAGTGGAGGGGATGCCGGTTGGGCAGGGTCGTGGGCTCGGCCGGACACAGAGGCACCAGAGCCCGGGCTGCTTGTGTCCGACCGAGCTTGCAATCCTGCCCAGCCAGCACTCCTTCAACCCGTGCCTCGAGCTCAGTCAGCATCCGAAATGGGACGTTTTGTGCACAGGCACAGCAGCAAGCTAGAAATCACCATTTGTCACAGGTGAATCACTGTACAAAAACAAACAAACAAACACATCCGCAGATCAGGATGTGGTCCGATCGAGGGCATCACCCAGCCTTGTGGAGGGAAACGGAGAGGAAAGTCGTCAGTGATTTAACTATTTATCTGTATATTAACAATAATAATGGATGCAATTTTTAGCATGCCTGATATTATAAGGGCATTGGCCATACTTGGCATGCAGAGACGACGAATAATTTGACAGCGATATTGGGGGGACAAATTGATGGAGAGGAGGCCTTACCCTCAGTGAGTCTATAGGGAGAGGCACTCATACCTGCAACTGAGTGAGGCAGACTGCGTTTGCAGGCTGCGATTCAGAAAGGAGGTCACCACTGAGATCTGCCAACTAATCAGGGCAGACATACGGCCAAGAAGTGGAAGGAGGACTGCCCTACCTGTAGACGTAAAGGTAACAGCGGCACTTGCCTTCTATGCTACGGGATCATTTCAAGCTTCAGCTCGATCTCGCAGCACGCCACCCATTGCTGCATTCGCCAGGTGACTGCTGCACTGTATGCCAAAAGGGACCAGTTCATCACTTTCCCTATGACCACGCAGGTGATGAGAGACAGGGCTGTGGGGTTCTCCAGAATTGCTGGCTTCCCCAGGGTAAAGGGTGCCATTGACTGTACCCACATCACCTTGAGAGCACCCTTGCAAGATTCCAAAGTTTACCGCAACAGGAAAGGGTTCCACTCCCTAAATGTGCAGCTGGTGTGCGACGATCTGCAGCGGATTACGGCAGTCGATGCCAAATACCCCGGTAGCATCCATGATGCTTTCATCCTACGTGAGAGCATTATATCTGTGATGTTTCAGGAACTGCCAGATAGTCAGAGCTGGTTGCTCGGGGACAAAGGTTATGGGCTCGCCACCAGGGTTATGACTCCACAATGCAAATCCCGCACTGAGGCAGAGCGTCAGTATAATATGTCCCACATAACGACACGAAGCATCATAGATAGGACAATAGGCATTTTAAAGCACTGTTTCCAATGTTTGGACCACTCTGGAGGCTACCTGCGATACTCCCCTCACCACATCGCTCAGTTCACTGTCGTGTGCTTCATGCTGCACAACTTGGCCATCATGAGGGGACAGGTACTGGACATTGAAGATCCTCCTGAGGGGAGAAGGAGGAATGAGGATTCGGTGGAGGCTGATGATGATGAGGAGGAGGACAAGCAGCAGGAGAAGAAACCACCTCAAGCCACAGGACAACGGCAGAGGAGTGTGGCACGACCAAGGGCACCTATAGCCATTGCTAGACACTTGCGTCAGTGGCTAATCCCTGAACGTTTTTCTGCCTGAAGGCTAAACGACGGCACGTTTGATTATATTGTCGCACCATGTTGACTGTTTACACCCATTTTCACTTTGAATAATGTTGTGTTGGTTTATGTTGGTCTAAAATATACTGTTGGTTAAATTCACAAAAAAAATGCACAGTTCTAGTTAAATTAAAAAAATAGGTTTATTAAATATTTGTGCATTTGTACTTAACTTTAATAAAAACTTTTGTATCAAACTTTTAACTTTTCATTGAAGAACTATCAAACCTTAAAATTTTCAATTAGCATGTATCAAACTTTAAACTTCTCGCAAACTTTAACATTTTCAATTAACAAAACTTTATTGTATCAAACTTTTCTATTAACAAAACAAGTAACAGCAAGATACAAATATCTCTCCTCCCCTTTATTGAACAACCATTAGCGCGTAGTGCCCCTCTTGCCCACCCTGGTGCCTCTACTCTTAGCCCTGTCTGTTGGCGCAGCAAACTTCCTCGGCTCCCCAGTGAGCCCAATGTTATATTTTTTTATTTTTCATTGGTGGAGTTGGACAGTGGCAGACCTAGTATACACCTTTCTGGAAGGCCTGGGTTCATCTTCATTTTCTTTTCCAAGCTGTGGATCACCCTGCGGAACAGTCCCTGAGGGTGGTCTGGGGATGATTTGAGTGGCAGCAGTTAATGCCGCCAATTGGTGTTGTTGAATGACAACCTGGGTGTGTTCCCTTATTGCAGCAGCTGCCTGCAAATTTCCATCATATATATCAGACAATTTCCCCATCAGCTGTCCCCACAGTGCATCAAGTGCATCCACCATTCCCTCCCTAATCTTCCCCACCAGAGGTGGTCCTATTCCCCCAGAGAGTGTTGCTACTTCACCTGACAGTCCTGCAATTTCTACCCTCACTTCGCCCATGGTGTCCAGGAGAGACCTGGTTAGCTGCATACTCTCCCCACTCATCCCGAAAAGCTGTACCATGGCTTCCTGCGCTTGTAGTTCAGCTATCCTTTCCACCCTCCTTCGCCATTTCCCACCTGTGCCTTGCTCCTTGACCCTATTGGGCATCCCTCTCACGGGTGTGCATTGCTGGACCACACTGGGACACGCATCCTGGAAAGAGGAAAAAGGAAAAGAGTGGCTGGAGTAAATGTTGGTCCCTTAGAGGAAGAGACCGGAGAATTAGTAACGGGGAACATGGAGATGGCAGAAAGTCTGAACAAATATTTTGTATCCATCTTTACGGTAGAGGACATGAACAATATTCCAACAGTGGATAGTCAAGGGGCTAAAGGGGGGGAGGAACTGAATACAATCACAATCACTAAGGAGGTGATACTCAGTAAGATAATGGGACTAAAGGCAGATAAATCCCCTGGACCTGATGGCTTGCATCCTAGGGCCTTAAGAGAAGTAGCAGAGGGATTGTGAATGCATTTGGTTATAATTTACCAAAATTCCCTGGATTCTGGGGAGGTCCCAGCAGATTGGAAAACTGCAAATGTAACGCCCCTATTTAAAAAAGCAGGCAGACAAAAGGCAGGAAACTATAGATCAGTTAGCCTAACATCTGTGGTTGGGAAGATTTTGGAGTCCATTAGTAAAGAAGCAGTAGCAGGACATTTGGAAAAGCAAAATTCGGTCAGGCAGAGTCAGCATGGATTTATGAAAGGGAAGTCATATTTGACAAATTTGCTAGAATTCGTTGAGGATGTAACGAATAGAGTGGATAAAGGGGAACCAGTGGGTATGATGTATTTGGACTTCCAGAAGGCATTTGTCAAGGTGCCACATAAAAGGTTACTGCACAAGATACAAGTTCACGGGGTTGGGGTAATATATTAGCATGGATAGAGGATTGGCTAACGGACAGAAAACAGAGAGTCAGGATAAATGGTTCATTCTCAGATTCGCAATCAGTAACCAGTGGGGTGTCTCAGGGACCAGTGCTGGGGACCCCAACTATTTACAATCTATATTAATGACTTGGAGGAAGGGACCGAGTGTAACGTAGCCAAGTTTGCTGACAATACAAAGATGGGAGGAAAAGCAATGTGTGAGGAGGACACAAAAAATCTACAAAAGGATATAGACAGGCTAAGTGAGTGGGCAAAAATTTGACAGATGGAGTATAATGTTGGAAAGTGTGAGGTCATGCACTTTGGCAGAAAAAAAATCAAAGAGCAAGTTATTATTTAAATGGAGAAAGATTGCAAAGTGCTGCAATATAGCGGGACCTGGGGGTACGTGTGCATGAAACACAAAAGGTGAGTTTGCAGGTACAGCAAGTGATCAGAAAGGCCAATGGAATCTTGGCCTTTATTGCAAAGGGGATGGAGTATAAAAGCAGGGAAGTCTTGCTACAGTTATACAGGGTATTGGTGAGGCCACACCTGAAATACTGCATGTGGTTTTTGGTTTCCATATTTACGAAAGGTTATACTTGCTATGGAGGCAGTTCAGAGAAGGTTCACTAGGTTGATTCTGGAGATGAGGGTGTTGACTTATGAGGAAAGGTTGAGTAGGTTGGGCCTCTACTCATTGGAATTCAGAAGAATGAGAGGTGATCTTATCGAAACATATAAGATTGTGAGGGGGCTTGACAAGGTGGAAGCAAAGCGGATGTTTCCACCAATAGGGGAGACTAGAACTAGAGGGCATGATCTTAGAATAAGGGCAGCCCATTTAAAACTGAGATGAGGAGAAATTTCTTCTCTGAGGGTTGTGGATCTGTGCAATTCGCTGCCTCAGAGAGCTGTGGAAACTGGGATATTGAATAAATTTAAGACAGAAATAGACAGTGTCCATGATCGGATCAGCCATGATTGTATTAAATGGCAAAGCAGGCTCGAGGGGCCATATGGCCTACTCCTGCTCCTATTTCTTATGTTCTTAGAGCAGAGATGTTTGTTTAGCAGCAGGGGAGGGGGCAGGGAGGCATAATTACGCGGCTCACACCGCGCAGGGGCAGGGTCTTTTCAAAGACCACGATGATAGCACATTGCATAAACTGAAACTTAGCTGATCGAAAACATCCATTAAAGCCTAGCTACCTCACACAGTATTTAGCAACCCACAGTGCAAGCTGCAGGACTTACCCCATTTCTTTGACCTGGGCCCAGCGTCCTCATTGATGGTGGATCTTATGCGGTGAGCTTTAATCAGATCAGAGATCCTCTGTTCCAGCTGGCTCAATTGCAGCTTACTTGGTGGTCCTCCACTAATACGATTCCTGTAGTTCCTGCTCTTTGCATTCTTCAACTGCAAAGATGAAAACAGCACTTTTTAAGAGAGGGTCCTTCTACTGTGGTGGCCACACACACACACACACACATATTTACAAAAGACTGATTTCCGGGATAGCGGGACTGACATATCAAGAAAGACTGGATCAACTGGGCTTGTATTCACTGGAGTTCAGAAGAATGAGAGGGGATCTCATAGGAATGTTTAAAATTCTGATGGGTTTAGACAGGTTAGATGCAGGAAGAATGTTCCCAATGTTGGGGAAGTCCAGAACCAGGGGTCACAGTCTAAGGATAAGGGGTAAGCCATTTAGGACCGAGATGAGGAGAAACTTCTTCACCCAGAGAGTGGTGAACCTGTGGAATTCTCTACCACAGGAAGTTGTTGAGGCCAATTCACTAAATATATTCAAAAAGGAGTTAGATGTAGTCCTTACTACTAGGGGGATCAAGGGGTATGGCGAGAAAGCAGGAATGGGGTACTGAAGTTGCATGTTCAGCCATGAACTCATTGAATGGCAGTACAGGCTCGAAGGGCCGAATGGCCTACTCCTGCACCTATTTTCTATGTTTCTATGTTTCTATGTAATTGCAGTGCATACTTACTTGAACTAATTGTCCCAGGTCCTGCCACTTATTTTTCAGCTGCCCACCGATTCTCCGGGTGATAGCTACTGCATTGTACTCTACAGCAACATCATCCCACTGTAGCAGGTTTTACTTTTTTAACTTTTCCCCCTGAGTTGCCAGCAGATCCCATTTCCTCTCAATGATATCTACCAGGGATACCACTTCGCATGGGAGAAATCGAACGGCCCTTCCTTCTCCTCCTTCGAATTCCTCTTCCACTTCCCTCTCAGCCATGATTTGCAGGTTTTAATGCTCAAAAGTGCAGAAAGATCCAGCCAGCAAGATCCGATCACAAAAGGAAAAATGATCCTATCACAAAGGGGTGATCCAGACTGTCATGTATTCAACTATCATTCTAACCCATGTATAAGCTGACCTAAGTTGTACACCTTGAGAACATTGACCACAAGGGGTGAACTCGTGGGAGACACTCCTAACCTGGATTTTCAGATATAAAAGGGGAAGCTCCACCCACCTTCATCACTTGAGGTCTTGGTAATAAAGGTAACTGGTCACAGAGTGACCTTCTCTCAAGTATGGGCCTCGTGTGCATTTATACTGTATAGTAAGGACATATCATTGGCGACGAGAAACTGGGAGTTAAACCACGTGAGTATGGCCACAAGCAGCACAGAGGAGAGGTACTATGTTGGTGATGATTGGGACTACATTGACTTTATTGAGAGACTACAGTAAAGTTTTATCACTAAGGAATGGTTGGGACATGATTCGGCCGACAAAAGCAGGGCTCATCTCCTGACGATTTGTGGATCCAGAACGTACTCCCTGATGAAGGACCTTCTAGCGCCAGGGAAGCCGGCGGACAAGACATTCGAAGAGCTCAGTAAGTTGATCGGGGAACACCTTAAACTGGCGAGCAGCATGCACATGGCGAGACACCGATTTTACACGCACCGGCAGCGAGAAGGGCAAAGCGTTCCAGACTTCGTGGCAGATCTCCGGCGACTGGCGAACCTATGTAAGTTCCCAGATGCATGCAGAGCGGAGATGCTGTGAGACTTTTTTATTGAGGGCATCGGGCACGCTGGGGTTTTCAGGAAACTGATTGAGACCAAAGACTTGACCTTGGAAGCGGTGGCTCTGATAGCCCAGACATTTATCTCAGGGGAGGAAGAGACCAGAATGATGTATGACAAAAAATCTTGGCTCAAATGCAGCAAAGGACCAGGGAGTCAACATTGTTAACGTGGCACACAGTTCTCTAGGCAGACAAGGGCAATCGCACATGCCCCAGCATGTAGTTGAACCCAAAGGGGGAATTCAACAGAGACAATGGCTAGCTGAACGGTGATTCATGCCATCACAATGGACAATGCGGCCAGTAATGGGGCCATAAACACCTGTTAATGATGCGCTTAGAGACAGTTACAGAGACAGTCAGAGGACGATCGACTGATAATGGACCTTTTGTTTCCAACAACGGGGCCTTCAGCTCATGCTGAAGGTGGAGAGGCAAACACCCAGCCAGAGCTTGCAGGTATCAGCAATATACCTGCAGAAACTGCAACGTCAGTGGTCACTTGGTGAGTATGTGCAGGAAGCCTGCAGCCAGGTTGATGTACGAGGAGGACGGGCCCGGTGTAAGCCCTACGATGCCAAATGAATACTGGGGGAAATCGCTGGAAGCTGAAGTTCAGCGAGTTCATCTGGAGCACATATACAGTTCATACACCAGGACGCCACCGATAATGATGAAAGTGCTCCTCAATGGCATCCCAGTATTAATGGAGCTAGACACGGGGGCCAGCCACTCCCTGATAAGTATCAAACAGTTCGAAAGGTTGTGGGTGTCCAAGGCCAGAAGGCCAAAATTATTGCCAATTGACGCACAGCTACGGACATATACAAAGGAGATCATTCCGGTGCTAGGCAGCGCCACGGTAGTCATGACCCACAAAGATTCGGAGAACAGGTTGCCACTCTGGATTGTCCCGGGGGACGGTCCCGCACTACTGGGGAGGAGTTGGCTTGCTGTCATGAAATGGAAGTGGGGTGATGTCAATGCAATTTCTTCTGTGGCGCAAGTGTCATGCTCACAGGTCCTGGACAAATTTGACTCCTTATTTCAACCCGGCATCGGCACTTTCATGGGGGCCAAGGTAGTGATTCACATCAACCCGGACACCAGGCCAGTACACCACAAGGCCAGAGAGGTGCCGTACATGATGTGGGAAAAGATAGAATGCAAATTGGACCACCTGCTGAGGGAAGGCATCATCTCACCAGTCGAATTCAGTGTATGGGCGAGCCCAATTGTGCCGTTGCTCAAGGCGGATGGGTCGGTCAGGATATGTGGCGATTACAAGGCCACCATCAATCGGGTATCACTCCAAGACCAGTACCCGCTACCGAGAGCGGAGGACCTCTTTGCGACGCTATCAGGCGGCAAACTTTTTTCAAAATTGGACCTGACCTCAGCTTACATGACCAGGAGATGGCGAGTGAGTCGAGAAGCTGACCACCATCACGACACACAATGGGTTGTTTGAGTATAACAGATGTCCGTTCGGGATTCGTTCGGCCGCTGCGATCTTTCAGCAAAATATCGATTCCAAGGACGGTGGTTTTTCAAGATGACATCCTCATCATGGGTCACGATACTAAAGAACAGCTCCACAACCTGGAGGAGGTGCTACGCAGACTGGACCGGGTAGGGCTGCGACTGAAAAAGGCGAAGTGCGTCTTCTTAGCTCCGGAGGTGGAATTCCTGGGGATGAGGGTAGCAGCAGACGGGATCAGACCTACTGCGTCCAAAACAGAAGTGATCCAGAGAGCACCCAGACCCCGTAACACGCCGGAGCTGCGTTCGTTCCTGGGGCTCCTGAACTATTTTGGCAACTTTCTTCCCAAATTGAGCACGCAGTTAGAGCCGCAACACGTGCCCCTACGCAAAGGTCGCGATTGGGTCTGGGGGGATAGCCAGGAAAGGGTTTTGATAGAGCACGCAATTTGTTATGCTCCAACAATCTGTTAACGTTATATGACCCGTGTAAGAAAATTGTTTTAAGGTGTGATGCGTCGTTCTATGGGGTTAGGTGTGTGTTGCAGCATGTGAATGCCAATGGTCAGTTACAGCCGGTAGCTTATGCCTCCAGAAATCTGTCCCATGCAGAAAGGGGCTAGGGATGGTAGCAAAGGAAGTGCTTGCATGTGTATATGCAGTAAACAAAATGCACCAGTACCTGTTTGGCAGGAAATTTGAGCTGGAGACAGATCACAAACCCCTAAAGGCCCTTTTGGCCGACAACAAGGCCATAAATGGGAATGCATCGGCCCGCATACAGAGGTGGGCACTCACATTAGCCGCCTATGACTACACAATTTGGCACAGACCGGGAACTGAAAACTGCGCCAATGCACTCAGCAGGATCCCACTAGCCACCACTGAGGGGGCAACTGAGCATGATGCTGAGATGGTCATGGCTGTTGAAGCTTTCGAAAGCGAAGGCTTACCTGTGACAGCCCGTCAGATTAAAGTCTGGACAAATAAAGACCCACTACTGTCTTTAGTTAAGAAATGTGTCCTGAATGGGGTCTGGGCAGCCACGAACGGGGCATGCCCTGAGGAATTTAAACCATTTCATAGGCGCAAGGATGAACTCTCGATTCAGGCCGATTGCCTACTGTGAGGAAACCGAGTCGTCATGCCCCAGATGGGCAGAGAGATGTTTATCAAAGAACTTCACAATGAGCACCCAGGCATTGTCATGATGAAGGCAATTGCCAGGTCACATGTTTGGTGGCCAGAGATAGATGCAGACCTGGAACTTCGTGTTCGCAGGTGCAACACATGTGCTCAACTGGGCAACGCACACAGGGAAGTCTCCCTTAGCCCCTGGTCCTGGCCCGCCAAGCCATGGTCACACATCCATGTGGATTACTCAGGTCCTTTCATGGGAAAAATGCTTTTGGTTGTAGTAGACGCCTACTCCAAATGGATTGAGTGTGCCATTTTAAATTCAAGCACATCCTCTGCCACGGTAGAAAGTCTACAGGCAATGTTCTCCGCCCATGGTCTACCGGATGTCTTGGTCAGCGACAATGGCCCGTGCTTCACTAGCACTGAGTTCCAGGACTTCATGGCAGGCAATGGAATCAACGATGTCAGAACAGCACCATTCAAGCCGGCCTAAAATGGCCAGGCAGAACGAGCAGTGCAGCTAATCAAACAGGGGATGCTCAGAATCCACAAAGCCGCTTATCACGCCTCCTGTTGGCCAATAGATCCCGACCACACTCGCTCACAGGGATTCCACCCGCAGAGCTGCTAATGAAAAGGATGCTCAAAACAAGATTATCCTTTATACACCCCACCATGAAATAAATTGTTGAGAGCAGGCGTCAGTCACAATGTGACTACCATGACAGGAATGCAAGGGCGCGATGTATTGATGTCAATGGCCCCATTTTTGTCCTTAATTACACTGCAGGGCCCAAATGGCTTGCAGGCACTGTGATTGCCAAAGAGGGAAATAGGGTTTTGGTAGTTAAAGTTACCAATGGACAAATCTGCCACAAACACGTGGATCAAACTAAAAGGAGGTTCAGCAACCCCATAGAAGAAGCAGAGGAAGAACAGACATAAAGTTTACTTCACCACAGGTGACCGAACACCGGAACCAAGTGGAAGAGAGCCCAGTCACTGTGGGCAGTCCGGACAGGCCTGATGCACCGCAAACAGCAGACACTCAGGCCAGCGCCCAACAACCAGAGCCCCAACTCAGGCACTCTACCAGAGAGACTTAACCTGTGATCCCAATAAGACTTTGCGGGGGAGATGATGTCATGTATTCAACTATCATTGTAACCCATGTACAAGTTGACCTAAGTTGTTCACCTTGAGAACATTGACCACAAGGGGTGAACTTGTGGGAGACACTCCTAACCTGGACTTTCAGGTATAAAAGGGGAAGCTCCACCCACCTTCATCATTGAGGTCTTGGTAATAAAGGTAACTGGTCACAGAGTGACATTCTCTCAAGTATGGGCCTCGTGTGCATTTATACTGTATAGTAAGGACATGTCACAGACCAGGAAGTTTATTTTCTCGCGCATGCCCAGAGAGTTGTTAATCGCAGACTTGAAGCTCCACACCCCCCCAGACAACTTCGGAGAGCGCAGCGCCAAATTCAAATATTTGTTTGGTGAAAGTCCCGCAAACATACACAAAAAAATCGTACGTTAACATGCGCGGGCACCAAAAATACAGCCAGTGGAAAATGGGAGCCTGGGTCTCTTTATTTAAGGAGGTATATAATTGCATTGGAGGCAGTTCAGAGAAGGTTCACTCGGTTGATTCCTGAGATGAATGGGTTGACTTATGAAGAAAGGTTGAGCAGGTTGGGCCTATACTTATTGGAGTTCAGAAGAATGAGAGGTGATCTTATTGAAACATATAAGATAATGAGGGATCTCGGCAAGATAGATGCAGGGAGGATGTTTCCACTCATAGGGGAAACTAAAACTAGGGAGCATAGTCTCAGAATAAGGGGCCGCCCATTTAAAACTGTGATGAGGAGGAATTTCTTCTCTCGGAGGGTTGTAAATCTAATTCTCTGCCCCAGAGAGCTGTGGCGGCTGGGTCATTGAATATATTTAAGGAGGAGATAGTCAGATTTTTGAGCGATAAGGTAATAAAGGGTAATGGGGAGCATATAGGGAAGTGGAGCTGAGCCCAAGATCTGGAGGAGCCCTTCAGTATGCATCAGAAGATAGATTAGAGGTGGGATCTGCACGTGGTGAGACACCCAGCATGAGTGGCCTGCAGCCAGGGCAGGGGACAAGGATAGGGCAGGTGCCAACTACCCGGAGGGCGAGGTCACACACAAATTCTGCTGCAGAAGACTCAGATGAGGGCTTTGATGGGGCAGGCTACAGAATAAGGCTAATGGGTATGCACAATGAAATGCTTGGTGTATTGGGAGGCCTGCCCCAGAAAGCCTGCATTCAAGGAGCATGGAGAAGTCCGGCACCAACTTGGCACAGGACGTTGCGCGGAGATTGGAGCCAATCCTTTTTTAGCATGGAAGCGATAACTAATTCCACCAGCACACTTATGGACCCAGCCATGATGCACCGTCTGATGGCTGATGTCTCAGCTTCCATTGGTGCACAAGCAGATTCCACCAGAAAGCAGCTCATCTTTCGTTGAGGCACTTTACAGCCTTCTGGATTCAACATCGAGTTCAACAATCATTGCCTCCACCCCGCTCCCCGCCTTGCCCCCAACCCTCTCAGAACCTGTTTCTTTCTTTTCTTCTCCTTGTCTCTAATGGCAGCTGGTCATTATCCCACCATTTGCACGCTATCTTGACCAATGTGTTTCTAACTCCTGGCTTTAACATTTGAATTTGGCCCATCATCCCTTTTGTC
The DNA here is from genome assembly GCF_044704955.1 of Pristiophorus japonicus. Classification (NCBI taxonomy): domain Eukaryota; kingdom Metazoa; phylum Chordata; class Chondrichthyes; family Pristiophoridae; genus Pristiophorus; species Pristiophorus japonicus. The sequence goes on along the minus strand of NC_091979.1, from coordinate 50,004,618 downwards.
TCGCTAATCTCTCCTGTCTTCCAACCTATCACGGATTTTCCCTTTTGTTCTTTCTTCCCCGCACCCCCCCCGCCTTTCAGTGCTTGTTAAGAATCTGTTTTTTTCGAACACTCTCCAGTTCTGACGAAGGGTCATCGACCCGAAACATTAACGCTGCTTCCTCTCCACAGATGCTGCCTGACCTGCTGAGATTTCCAGCATTTTCTGTTTTTATTCCACCAGAAGTCTGAGTGCTTTAGTGAAAGCTCAGACTGAAGTCATGCAAGGTCAGCTTGTTGCCATGCAAGCTCAGGCTGCTCTTGTGTAAACTTAGCTTGCTGCCACGCATCAGGGCTGCAGGTGCCAGTGTTCAAAGGGGCATGCAGGGTGTCACAGAAGTCCAGCAATCTAACCTCCTACAGATTACTAACGTGGTTGAAGTGCCACGCCAGTGGGGGGCGGGGTGGGGGGGGGGGTGCAGGGGGAGGGGGAGGGGGGCGCGGTGGTGGGGGTAGGGGTTCGGGGCAAGGGCGAGGGATGATGGCAGTGTCTCCAAGGAGCACAAGCCTGCGGTCCTCTGTCAGGATAACAACTTTCTTCTTCTCACCCCTGCTACTCCGCCAGTGCCCTTGCTGCTGCCCATCAACTGGCCATTCCAGATTGCTGCCACCCATGCCCAGATGGTGCAGTCCACAGCCGAGCCTTCTAGCCCCAGAGCTGCTCGAGGGCATAATCCAAGTCCTTATGCAGTCTCCCCCACTGAAAGTCAGCAACATTCCACCAGCCATGCTGAAGCCACTTGGGGTAGCACTGCGCAGGAGCACCAGGACAGCCAAAGGCACACGGAAGACAGTCACTAAGGGATTGCACAAGGGTGATTAGTTTACGATTGCCTGCAATATGGCATAGCTGATGGCGAGATTGTGCAGTATGCAGCAGACCACCACAAATCTTGAGACACGCTCAGCCAAGTACAGCAGGGCTCCTCCAGAGCAGTCCAGGCAGCTAAATCGTTCTTTCAACATGCAAAGGCCTGTTCTATCACATTTCTTGTGGCAGCATGGCTCTCATTGTATACAAACTGCACACGTGTGCAAACCGGAGTCATGAGCCATGTCATCGGCAGATAGTCCTTGTCGCTCAGTAGCCACCATTTGGTTTGCCATGGTGACACAAATGCAGCTGGCACAGCGGACTGCCACAGAATGAAGGCATCATGACTGCTGCTTGTATTTAGCTGCATTCAATGTAATAATAGGGCAGGTCTACAACAAACAATGTCAGCTAAAGCAGCTGCACCTTGATTTTGAGTGTGGTCAGTGCTTCGATGCTGGGGATGTGATCGAGAACACTGGCGTTGGTGCATCTGTCCTCCCAGGGGATTTTCAGGATCTTGCGGAGACATCATTGGTGGTATTTCTCCAGCGATTTGAGGTGGCTACTGTATATTTATCTACGTCTCTGAGCCATACAGGAGGGCGGGTATCACTACAGCCCTGTAGACCATAAGCTTGGTGCCAGATTTGAGGGCCTGATCTTCGAACACCCTCTTCCTCAGACGGCCGAAGGCTACGTTGGCGCACTGGAGGCGGTGTTGAACCTCGTTGTCGATGTCTGCCCTTGCTGATAGTAGGCTCCCGAGGTATGGAAAATGGTCCACATTGTGCAGCACTGACCACATGCGACCAGTTCCGTTGGGCGGGCCACTTTGTTCGCATGCCCGACACAAGACTCCCAAAGCAAGCACTCTACTCGGAACTCCTACACGGCAAGTGAGCCTCATGTGGGCAGAGGAAACATTTCAAGGACACCCTCAAAGCCTCCTTGATTAAGTGCAACATCCCCACCGACACCTGGAGTCCCTGGCCAAAGATCGCCCTAACTGGAGGAAGAGCATCCGGGAGGGCGCTGAGCACCTCAAGCGTCGTCGCTGAGAGCATGCAGAAACCAAGCGCAGGCAGCGGAAGGAGCGTGCGGAAAACAAGTCCCACCCACCCTTTCGTTCAACGACTGTCTGTCCCATCTGTGACAGAAACTGTAATTCCCGTATTGGACTGTTCAGTCACCTGAGAACTCACTTTTAGTGTGGGAGCAAGTCTTCCTCGATTTCGAGGGGCTCCCTATGATGATGACCTTCATTTCGGATGCATGTTTATTATTTGTGAACCCTTTAGCCTTTCAAACTCCATCAAAAGACCATTGATGCGTCACAAAACTTACAGCTGCCAAGAAAACCGACCAATGATGTCGATTATTTATTGGATCACTAAAGTCTGTAATGTTTCCACAACTTGCACGTTGTTTGCGCATTGATTCAAACATGTTTTAACAACCAGCTTAACCACATGCATTCCAGCAATTTACCAATTTCTTTATGATTGCAGAAAATGAGTCACACAATATAAGATAGATGCGAAAAATAGGCAGCGGGACCTCCAAAGAGGTGTGAAGAGAAGCAAAAACGGTCTTTTATTCAGTAAGCTTTAAGAAAGAGATATAGCCTTAGGGAACAAGGTACAGTAACTTAAAAAACACACGAAATCAAGAGGATTATTGATGGCGAGTGGATATTATTAGGTTCAGAAGGTGAATTATCTCAGGAAAGTGAAATGGCGAGACTGCCATCAGATCTCAAGAGAGATCATTCAGGGTCTGGAGCTGGTGACCAGTGTTATATATGTGGATTTTCATTTACTCTGTACAGCCACCAGAGGGCTCATCCCCTGGAGTCCCAAGGGATCTCATAATCCCTTGGGAGCACAGGTATTTAAGGAGGCTTCACAGGTTGGAGAGGCACTCTGGAGACCTGCAATAAAAGACTAAGGTCACACTTTACTTTGAGCTCACAATGTTCAGCCTGACTCTTTCTCCATACACAAAAACTGACGACGAGATACAGATAGCTAACCCAAAGATGCAGAGAACAGTGGGCATTCTGGAGAAATTCTCGGCGGGAGATGATTGGGAAATTTTTGTGGAGCGACTCGACCAATACTTTGTGGCCAACGAGCTAGATGGGGAAGAGAGCGCTGCCAAACGAAGGGCGATCCGCCTCACCGTCTCTAAGGCACCAGCATATGGCCTCATGAAGAATCTGCTCACTCCAGCGAAACCCACGGAGAAAACGTACGACGATTTGTGCACACTGGTCCGAGAGCATTTGAACCTGCAGGAAAGCGTTCTGATGGCAAGGTACCAGTTCTACATTTACAAAAGGTCTGAAGGCCAGGAAGTGGTGAGTTATGTTGCCGAGGTAAGACGCCTTGCAGGATATTGCAAATTTGAAGGACATTTGGAGCACATGCTCAGAGACTTTTTCATACTTGGCATTGGCCACAAGACCATACTTCGCAATCTTTTGACTGTAGAGACCCCAACCTTGAGTAAGGCCATAGTGATAGCCCAGGCATTCATTGCCACCAGTAACAATACGAAGCAAATCTCTCAGCACACAAGTGCTGCTACAAGTACTGTGAACAAAGTGATGTTGTTTTCGAATCATAATTTACAGGCCAGGTCACACATACCTGCAGCTGCACATCCGCATATGACTCAGAGTCCACCATCAAGGGTGATGAATGCAAGGCCATTCACACCTTGTTGGCGCTGCGGGGGTGATCATCGTTTCCATTCATGCCAATTTAAAGAATACGGTTGCAAGGGCTGTGAAACAATGGGACACCTCCAAGGAGTGTGCAGGCGAGCTGCAAAGCCTGTCAAACCTGCAAACCACCATGATGCAGAGGAGGACAGATCCATTGAGGATCACGACGAACCAGAGCCTCAGATAGAGGAGGCAGAGGTACATGGGGTGCACACATTCACCACGAATTGTCCTCCGATAATGCTGAATGTTGAACTAAATGGACTCCCGGTTTCAATGGAGCTGGACACGAGTGTGAGCCTTTCAAAAGGTTGTGGTGCAACAAGGCCTCAAGGCCAGCCTTAACTCCAGTTCACACGAAACTAAGAACTTATACGAAAGAACTGATTCCTGTAATCGGCAGTGCTACCGTAAAGGTCTCCTACGATGAAGTGGTGCACAGACTACCACTCTGGGTGGTAGCGCGCAATGGTCCCACGCTGCTCGGCAGGAGCTGGCTGGGAAAGATGCGCTGGAACTGGGACGACGTCTGAGCGCTATCGCCCGCTGACGACACTTCGTGTGCCCAGGTCTTAAACAAATTTCCTTCGCTGTTCGAACGAGGCATCAGGAAATTCCAAGGAGCAAAAGTGCAGATCCACCTAATTCCGGGGGCACGACCAATCCATAAGAAGGTGAGAGCAGTACCGTACATGATGAGAGAAAGAGTAGAGATCGAGCTAGATCGGCTGCAAAGAGAGGACATCATTTCACCGATCGAGTTCAGCGAGTGGACCAGTCCTATTGTCCCAGTCCTCAAGGGAGATGTCACCGTCAGAATCTGTGGCGATTACAAAGTAACTATCAATCGTTTCTCCCTGCAGGACCAATACCCACTATCAAAATCTGACGACCTCTTTACAACGCTGGCGGGAGGAAAGACATTCACGAAGCTGGATTTGACTTCAGCCTACATGACGCAGCAACTGGAGGAATCATCGAAGGACCTCACCTGCATCAACACGCACAAGGGTCTTTTTGGTTATAACAGATGCCCGTTTGGAATCTGATCAGCGACGGCGATATTCCAGGGAAATATGGAAAGTTTACTGAAGTCGGTCCCGCACACCGTGGTCTTCCAAGACGACATCTTGGTCACAGGTCGGAACACAGTCGAGCACCTGCAGGACCTGGACGAGGTTTTTAGTCGACTCAATCGCATGTGGCTCAGGTTAAAATGCTCGAAGTGCGTTTTCCTGGCGCCTGAAGTGGAGTTCCTGGGAAAGAGGATTGCGGCGGACAGCATCAGACCCACTAACACGAAGAAAGAGGCAATCGAGAATGCACCGAGGCCACAGAATGTGACGGAGCTGCATTCGTTTCTGGGACTCTTGAACTACTTTGATAACTTCTTACTGGGTCTCAGCACCCTGGTAGAACCACTACATGTCTTACTACGAAAAGGGGGCGAATGGGTTTGGGGCAAAAGCCAAGAAAATGCCTTTGTAAAAGCGAGAAAATTGTTACGCTCAAACAAATTGCTTGTGTTGTGTGATCCATGTAAGCATTTGGTACAAGCATGTGATGCGTTGTCATATGGCGTCGGGTGTGTATTGCAACAAGCTAATGATTTTGGGAAACTGCAACCAGTTGCTTATGCATCCAGGAATCTGTCTAAGGCTGACAGAGCCTACAGCGTGATTGAAAAAGAAGCGTTAGCATGTGTCTATGGGGTAAAGAAAATGTATCAATACCTGTTTGGGCTAAAATTCGAATTGGAAACTGACCATAAGCCACTTATATCCCTGTTTTCCGAGAGTAAAGGGATAAATACCAACGCATTAGCCCGCATCCAGAGATGGGCGCTCACGTTGTCCGCATACAACTACGCCATCCGCCACAGGCCAGGCACAAAAAACTGCGTCGATACTCTCAGTCGGCTGCCATTGCCCACCATGGGGTGGAAATGGCGCAACCCGCAGATCTAGCCATGGTTATGGAAGCATTTGAGAGTGAGCAATCACCCGTCACTGCCCGGCAAATCAAAACCTGGATAAGCCAGGACCCCTTATTATCTCTAGTCAAAAGCTGTGTGCTTCACGGGAGCTGGTCCAGTGTCCCAGTGGAAATGCAGGAAAAGATAAAGCCATTCCAGCGACGCAAAGATGAAATGTCTATACAGTCAGACTGCCTTCTGTGGGGCAATCGATTAGTGGTCCCCAAGAAGGGCAGAGACATCTTCATCAATGACCTCCACAGTACCCAGCCAGGCATCGTAATGATGAAAGCAATAGCCAGATCCCATGTGTGGTGGCCCGGTATCGATGCGGACTTAGAGTCCTGCGTTCATAGATGTAATACATGCTCGCAGTTAAGCAATGTACCCAGGAAGGCGCTGCTAAGTTTATGGTCTTGGCCCTCCAAACCGTGGTCTAGGGTACACATCGACTATGCAGGCCCGTTCTTGGGTAAAATGTTCCTTGTGGTTGTAGATGAGTACTCCAAGTGGATTGAATGTGAGATAATGTTGGCTAGCACGTCGCTGCCACAACTGAAAGCCTGCGGGCCATGTTTGCCAGTCACGGCTTACCCGATGTCCTGGTGAACGACAACGGGCCATGTTTTACCAGTGCTGAGTTCAAAGAATTCATGACCCGTAATAGGATCAAATATGTCACATCTGCCCCGTTTAAACCAGCGTCCAATGGTCAGGCAGAGGGAGTAGTGCAAACCATCAAGAAAGGCTTGAAGAGGGTAACTGAAGGCTCACTGCAGACTCGTCTATCCCGAGTCCTGCTTAGCTACCGCATGAGACTACATTCACTCACTGGGATCCCACCTGCTGAGCACTTAAGACAAGGCTTTTGTTAGTTCACCCTGATCTACATGAACAGGCAGAGAGCAGGCGGCTTCAACAAAGTGCATACCATGATAGCGCAAATATGTCATGCGAGATTGAAATCAATGATCCTGTATTTGCATTAAATTATGGACAAGGTCCCAAGTGGCTTCCCGGCACTGTCGTGGCCAAAGAGGGGAGTAGGGTGTTTCGGGTCAAACTTTCAAATGGACTCATTCACCGGAAACACTTGGACCAAATCAAACTCAGATTCACGGACTATCCTGAGCAACTCACCTTGGACCCTACCTTTTTTGAACCCCCAACATACACACCACTGGCAACCGGCACCACGGTTGACCACGAAGCAGAACCCATCATCCACAGCAGCCCAGCAGGACCCAACACACCAGGCAGCCCAGCAAGGCCAGCTGCACAGCAGCCCAGCGAGGGCCCAACAAATGATTCAACAACACCAGCTTTCACACCGAGACAATCAACCAGGGCAAGAAAGGCCCCAGATTGACTCACATTGTCAATAGTTACACTATTGACTTTGGCGGGGGAAGGGAGTTTTTTTTATACATGTGGACTTGTATTTACTCTGTACAGCCACCAGAGAGCTCATCCTCTGGAGTCCCAAGGGATCCCATAATCCCTTGGGAGCACAGGTATTTAAGGAGGCTTCACAGGTTGGAAAGGCACTCTGGAGATCTGCACTAAAAGACTGAGGTCACACTTTACTTTGAGCTCACAGAGTTCAGTCTGACTCTTTCCCCATACACAACAACCAGTACAATCAGAAACAATGTTGTCCTGACAATGGAAAAACTGTTGTAAGAAGCCATGGTAATGGAGCTACTGGATAAGAACATGAGAACACAAGAAACAGGAGCAGGAGTAGGCCATACGGCCCCTCGCGCCTGCTCCACCATTTAGCTGGGCTCACCGCACAGGAGAGAGGGGCAGAACAGGAGAAAGGGGCAGAGCAGGAAGAGGGGCAGAACAGGAGAGAGGGGCACAGGAGAGAGGGGCACAGAAGAGAGAGGCAGAACAGGAGAGAGGGGCACAGGAGAGAGGGGCACATGAGAGAGGGGCACAGGAGAGAGAGGCAGAACGGGAGAGAGGGGCAGAACAGGAGAGAGGGGCACAAGAGAGAGAGGCAGAGCAGGAGAGAGGGGCAGAACAGGAGAAAGGGGCAGAGCAGGAGAGAGGGGCAGAACAGGAGAAAGAGGCAGAACAGGAGAGAGGGGCAGAACAGGAGAGAGGGGCACAGGAGAGAGGGGCAAAGGAGAGAGGGGCACAGGAGAGAGGGGCAGAACAGGAGAGAGGGGCACAGGAGAGAGAGGCAGAACAGGAGAGAGGGGCAGAACAGGAGAGAGGGGCACAGGAGAGAGAGGCAGAACAGGAGAGAGGGGCAGAACAGGAGAGAGAGGCAGAACAGGAGAGAGGGGCAGAACAGGAGAAAGGGGCAGAATAGGAGAAAGGGGCAGAACAGGAGAGAGGGGCAGAACAGGAGAGAGGGGCACAGGAGAGAGGGGCAAAGGAGAGAGAGGCAGAACAGGAGAGAGGGGCACAGGAGAGAGAGGCAGAACAGGAGAGAGGGGCAGAACAGGAGAGAGGGGCACAGGAGAGAGAGGCAGAACAGGAGAGAGGGGCAGAACAGGAGAGAGGGGCACAGGAGAGAGAGGCAGAACAGGAGAGAGGGGCAGAACAGGAGAGAGGGGCACAGGAGAGAGAGGCAGAACAGGAGAGAGGGGCACAGGAGAGAGGGGCACAGGAGAGAGGGGCAGAACAGGAGAGAGGGGCAGAACAGGAGAGAGGGGCAGAGCAGGAGAAAGGGGCAGAACAGGAGAGAGGGGCAGAACAGGAGAGAGGGGCACAGGAGAGAGAGGCAGAACAGGAGAGAGGGGCAGAAAAGGAGAGAGGGGCACAGGAGAGAGGGGCACAGGAGAGGGGGGCAGAACAGGAGAGAGGGGCACAGGAGAGAGGGGCACAGGAGAGAGGGGCACAGGAGAAAGGGGCAGAACAGGAGAGAGGGGCACAGGAGAGAGGGGCACAGGAGAAAGGGGCAGAACAGGAGAGGGGGCACAGGAGGGAGGGGCACAGGAAAGAGGGGCACAGGAGAGAGGGGCAGAACAAGAGAGAGGGACACAGCAGGAGAGAGGGGCAGAACAGGAGAGAGGGGCACAGGAGAGAAGGGCAGAACAGGAGAGAGGGGCACAGGGGAGAGGGACAGAACAGGAGCGAGGGGCAGAACAGGAAAGAGGGGCACAGGAGAGAGGGGCACAGGGGAGAGGGGCAGAACAGGAGAGAGGGGCAGAACAGGAGAGAGGGGCAGAACAGGAGAGAGGAGCACAGGGGAGAGGGGCAGATCAGGAGAGAGGGGCAGAACAGGAGAGAGGGGCACAGGAGGGAGGGGCACAGGAGAGAGGGGCAGAACAGGAGAGAGGGGCAGAACAGGAGAGAGGGGCACGGCAGGAGAAAAGGGCAGAACAGGCGAGAGGGGCAGAACAGGAGAGAGCGGCAGAACAGGAGACAGGGGCACAGGAGAGAGGGGCAGGCAGAACAGGAGAGAGGGGCAGAACAGGAGGGAGGGGCAGAACAGGAGGGAGGGGCAGAACAGGAGGGAGGGGCAGAACAGGAGCGAGGAGAGCAACAGAGGGGCCGAGGTTACAGGAGGTCCTACCCACCTAACAGGGAGTACAGACAGAGGCTGAGCTTCCTTTACCTCTCGGAAGAACAGTGCCTCCGCAGGCTGAGATTTCCACGAAAGGTGGTTGCAGACATCTTCAGCCTCCTAGAACAAGACCTGCTACTTGCTGGACCTAGTGGCCATGCATTGCCATCAATGTTCCCTCTAAGCTGCATGGCCGCACAGCTCTCTGCCGGTCCCACGCTGCCCACAACGGAATTTTCCCATGATAAATTTTGAGCATGTGTGAAACTGAATGGGCTGCGCTGCCCCTTAAAGGGGTCATGCATTGCCCCAAAAATTAGAGCAACATTGACTACCAGTGGCTGTGAAAGTCGCTACTGCCCTCAATTTCTTTGAATTCTGTTCCTTCATGGGTGCTACCAGAGATATACCTAGGGTTTTGTAATCCAGTGCACATCAATGCATCATCATCATAGGTGTTATGTTCAGAATAACGCCACAAGGCTGTATTGTAAGCTCAAACTGTTGTGACCTTGGTCTTTTTATTCAGACTCCAGAGTGAGGAAGCGGCATGGTGAATCACCTTTTATTCCTGCTTGCCCCAGGGTGCACAGGTGACCCTTAGGTCTCCCACAGGTGTGTCCCCTGGTGGCAAAGTCTTACATATTGGTGAGGTTTACATACATACATAATATCACTCCCCCCCCCCCAAAGTCTTATGCACAAGTTATTTGTAAGTCGAGGCGATCTGGCGCTCTGCGTCCCCGGGTCGATCGCCTGAGTTGAAGTCCTGACATGGGTGAGTTGGTCGGACCATTGCTGCATGGCAGCTCGGCTGGTCTGATCGGACTGTCGGGCAAGGTGGGTTCATCCTCGTGGTTGACAGAGAGGTCGATTGTATTAGTGGGTCGCGGGGGTGGCAGGTCCTTTCACAGTGGTTCCTGGTTATCTGTAGTTCACAGTTTGGTCTGGTCCAAATGCTTTCTGCGTTTGCCCATTACATGCTTTCACAACAAACACTCCATTTTCATCACAAACACTCCATTCCCCTCTTTGGCTAATACAGTGCTAGCGGCCCATCTGGGGCCCTGAACATGGTCTACATCATTTATTCTGATGTCGCGTGGAGGAGCCGTGCGATCATGGTACATTCTCTGCTGATAGCATACAGAAGGCTCGGTTCTCAGTGATTCTGTCTGGTGACTGCGTAGCACCCGGGATAGCCGGGTCTGCAGGGAGTCTACTGTGACACGTGTGGTGCTTGGCTTTATGATTTGGGCTGCCCGCTCTGGACTATTGTCGCTGACCCTGAGGTCTAGCAAGCCAAGGATGGCTGATGTGGCCTTGAGACTTTCAGTAGTAGCGGGAGGCCACGTGGTCCCTGTGGATCCTGGGCCATGGTATGGAGGCCCCGGACCACCGACTGTGTGTAACCTCCCTGCCTTTCTTTGCAACGATGCAGGGCTGCTCCAGAGGGGCCAATCTGATGGGATGAGACTTTCATCTTTGCGACGGATAAGCTGCAACATCCCGTCTCGCGGTTCGCCATTAGCAGGCGGTAACGTGGGATCCTGGCTGGTCCAGGTCCTAAACTGGAGAGCTGTTACAGTTGACCTCTCGCTTTCTAGCACTTCCATAACAACGAGCCGGTCAGCGGGCTGTGCCGTTTCCAACCCGGTGGTGGGCAACGTTAGCCAACTGAGGGCATTAGCGCCGTTCTCAGTGCCTGGCCCGTGGTGGATCATGTTACAGGGCACAGACAGTGTTAGACATATTCGAAACAAAGCATTGATAATCGTGCCTCTGCTCTCCCAAAACTGTGAGATAGGCAGCTTGCCTGACTCGAGCAAATATTGGGACATTCTTTGGTACGCCTCTTTTGTACCATGAACACAGGCCACTGCTTTTGTTAACTGATTGGATACATGTGCAACCAGTTGGAGCTTGCCCGCTACTTTGGCTTGCTGCACAACACGCCCGTCCCCGTGTGATAATACGTCACTTGCTACAAATACTTTGTTAGATACATATACAAATGGTTGGGGTTCGCCTGCTACTTTGGCTTGCTGTACAACATGCCCGACCTCGTGTGATAGATAACACATCACTTGCTACAAGTACTTTGTCAGATACATATATGACCGGTTGGTGTTTGTCCGCTACTTTGGCTTGTTGTAAGGTACCCCCAACCCCATATGATAATACATCATTGGCCGCGAAAGAGCGCTCACATGGGTTACACAGTGCAAACACCTTATTGGAACATAGTGGGTTCTGGCCTTCTCAACGGCCACGAGCCCAGTTGTCTTCCTTGCTGGGCAACATATGCCTCTGTTTCGTTGCGGCAACATCCCGTGGTCCGGATGCTCTCTCGTCCTGTGGTCTGGATGCACTTTCATCCCGTGGTCTGGACGCACTCTCGTCCCGTGGTCTGGACTCACTCTATTCCGTGTCCGTGATGCCGACTGCCGGGATCTTCCTCCCCAGGGATTTTGCCTCTGGCGTCAGAAAGATGCATTCGGATTATTTCAGCCGGAGTCCCACTCTGCTTGGTCGGCCTGGGGCCTCTTCCATCGTCACGAAGAGATCGTCGGCTTTGGGTGGTGGGTACCGTGCCTGTACTGCTGCTCGGTTGATCTTTACCTCCTTGTGGTCATGATGAGCGGCCTGTGCCTCGGGGATCTGCAAATGGATCTGCATTTTGATGCCTGGTTCAGCTGAAGGTGAGGGCTTGCTCAGCCTTTGAGCAAGGGAGACGTCGTTTGCCGGAGAAGGTACACAGAGGTCTTCCCAGTTCCATCGAATCTTCCCATCCACCTTCTACCAAGCAGCGTTGGTCCATCACCTGAAACAATCCATAATGGTAAATCGTGCACCGTTCCCTTATGGGATGCTCTTATTTCCGCCCTACCAATAACTGGTATCAGTTCCTTGGTGTAGGTGCGCAGCTTTGCCTGAATCGGGATCAGCTTGGGTCATTGAGCTCTGTCGCCCCACAGCCTCTCGAATGCCTTCTGGCTCATTATAGATTGATTCGACCCCGTGTCCAATTCCATGGTGACTGGAGTGCCATTGAGTTTAACTTTGAACATTATCGGAGGGCTTTTGGTGGTGAAGGTGTATATCCCATATACTTCCTCTTCATCCTCAGGTTGAGTTGCCTCTTCTGCTCGTTCAGCATGATCCACGCTGGATCGGTCGTCCTCTCCTGACTCTGCCACGTGGTGAGTCACAGTCGTTTGCACATTCGCTGGAGGTGTCCCATTGTTCCACAGCCCTAGCACACATAGTGCTTGAATCAACATTGATGGGCTCTGTGACTGCCCCCGCAGCACCAACATGGTGTTACTGGATACGCATTCACGCCCCATGGCCGACTCTGAGTCACCCTAGGTCTAGGTCTGGCCTCTGCGGTCGTGTAGGCCCTGCCATGTACAGTTCTGCCTGCTGAAAGCATTATTTTATGCACAGTACTTGTCAGTGAGCTACGATTCTGTGAAGATATCTGTTTCGTGTTGTCGCTCGTGGATATGAAACCCTGGGCTATCGTGAAGGCCTTGCTCAGATCTAGGGATTTGGCAGACAGCAGTTTGCGAAGAATGACCTCATGGCCAGTTCCAAGCACGAAAAAGTCCCGCAACATTTCCTCCAAAGATCCTGCAAGTTTGCACTGTCCCGCAAAGCGTCTTAGGTCGGCGACAAAGCTCGCCACGTTCTGGCCCGAGGAACGATGATGCCTGTAAAAGCGATACCTGGCCATTAAGATGCTCTCCTTCGGCTTGAAGTGTTCCCGAACCAACGTGCACAGCTCTGTGTAAGTCTTGTTCTTTGGTTTGTCCGGTGCCAGCAGATTTTTGAGGAGGCCATATATCGAAGACTCACATATGGTGAGGGGAATTGCCCTGCGCTTGACCGCCGTATCAGCCTTTTCCAGTTCGTTGGCCACGAAGTACTGGTCGAGATGCTCAACGAAGGCTTCCCAATCATCACCCTCAACAAATCTCTCAAGAATACCAATGGCAGCCATTACCGCATGAAAGTTTGTGATCCGTTACTCGTCGCCAATTTGTTATGTTCAGAATAACTCCACAAGTCTGTATTGTAAACTCAAACTGTTGTGACCTTGGTCTCTTTATTCAGACTCCAGAGTGGAGAAGCAGCATGGTAGATTACATTTATACCTGCTTGCCCAGGGTGCACAGGTGACTCTTAGGTCTCCCACAGGTGTGCTCCCTGGTGGCAAGTCTTACATATTGGTGAGGTTTACATACATATATATTAATAGGCAGTCCCTCGAAATCGAGGAAGACTTGCTTTCACTCTAAAAGTGAGTTCTCAGGTGACTGTACAGTCCAATACAAGAATTATAGTCTCTGTAACAGGTGGGACAGACAGTGGTTGAAAGAAAGGGTGGGTGGGCACGCTCCTTCCGTTGCTTGTTTTCTGCGTGCTCTTGGCGACGAGACTCGAGGTACTCAGCGCCTTCCCGGATGCTCTTCCTCCACTTAGTGTGGTCTTCGGCCAGGGATTCCCAGGTGTCGTTGGGGATGTTGCACTTTATCAAGGAGGCGTTGAAGGTGTCCCTGAAACATTTCCTCTGCCCACCTTGGGCTCGCTTGCCATGTAGGAGTTCCGAGTAGAGTGCTTGCTTTGGGAGTCTTGTGTCGGGCATGCGGACAATGTGGCGTGTGCTCAGTGCTTCGATGCTGGGGCTGTTGGCCTGGTCAAGAACACTGACGTTGGTGCATCTATCCTCCCAGGGGATTTGCAGAATCTTGCGGAGATGTAGTTGGTGGTATTTCTCCAGCGATTTGAGGTACCTACTGTATATGGTCCACGTCTCTGAGTCATACAGGAGCCCTGTAGACCATAAGCTTGGTGCCAGATTTGAGGGCCTGATCTTTGAACACTCTCTTCCTCAGGTGACCGAAGGCCGCGCTGGCACATTGGAGGTGGTGTTGGACCTCGTCATTGATGTCTGCCCTTGCTGATAGTATGCTCCCGAGGTATGGAAAGTGGTCCACATTGTCCAAGGCTACGCCGTGGATTTTGATGACCGGGGGCAGTGCTGTGTGGCGGGGTCAGGTTGGTGGAGGACCTTTGTCTTATGGATGTTTAGTGTAAGGCCCATGCTTTCATATGCCTCGGTGAAGATGTTGACGATGGCTTGGAGTTCAGCCTCTGAATGTGCGCAGACGCAAGCGTCGTCCACGTACTGTAGTTCGGCGACAGAGGAAGGGACGGTCTTGGATCTAGCCTGGAGGCGACGAAGGTTGAAAAGGTTCCCACTGGTTCTATAGTTTAGTTCCACTCCAGCGGGGAACTTGTTGTGCGTGAGATGGAGAATTGCAGCAAGGAAGATCGAGAAGAGGTTTGGTGCGATGACGCAGCCCTGCTTGAGCCTGGCCTGGATGTGGATTGGGTCTGTGGTGGATCTGTTGGTCAGGATCACGGCTTGCATGTTGTTGTGGAGCAGGCGGAGGATGGCGACAAACTTTTGGGGGCAGCCGAAACGGAGGAGGATGCTCCATAGTCCCTCGTGGTTAACAGTGTAAAAGACCTTTGTAAGGTCAAAGAAGGCCATGTACAAGGGTTGTTGCTGTTCCTTGCATTTTTCTTGCAGTTGTCTCATCGTGAAGATAATGTCCGTTGTACCCCGTAGCGGATGGAATCCGCACTGTTACTCCAGGAGGAGCTCCTCAGCCATAGGGGGGGTTGAGGAGGATTCTAGTGATGACTTTCCCAGTGGCCAACAACAGGGAGACTCCTCTGTAGTTGCTGCAGTCGGACTTTTCCCCTGCATAAGGCAGGTGTCAGATGGATTATTCGCTCGGGCTGGGAGTTGTATAAACTTCCCCTGTGATGACAGCAGCCAGAATTAGAACTCACATTCAAACCTCTGGCTGACTTCCCGCAGGCACAGGGTACCATCGATTGCACATAAGTGGCAATCCGTGTACTACCACAGCAACCAGGAGTTTTTATCAACTGTATGGGACATTATTCCATCAATGCGAGTGCAACCACAAGTAAAGGTCCATGCAGGTGTGTGCCAGATTCCCTGGGAGCTGTCATGAAGTTTGCATACTGCGGCAGTCCAGCATTCCAGACCTTTTCATTCCAGTATGCAGACTTAAGGGCTGGCTCAAGGGAAACAACAGGTACCCCCTTCAAACTTGGCTCATGACACCTGTGAGGAACCCCTTCAAAGCAGGAGTGCTACAATAAGCGCCACATGAGCACCAGGTGTGTCGTTCAGCAAGCCATCGGAATATTGAAGATGTGCTTCAGGTGCCTAGATAGGGATGGAGCACACTTCAGTACTCACCAGCGAGGGCGCCCAGCATGATAATGGTGTGCTGCGTACTGCGCAAGATTATGTAGCAGAGAGGATTACAGGTGGAGGAGGACAGTGGCACTCATCAGGCATTTTTGGATGAGGAGCAGGAGGAAGTGAAGAAGGAGGAGAAATATTAAGATTGGGGAATCACCGCCAGACCAGCCACGTACATTGCTGCCCGTGATGGCAGTGATGCCCTCATAGCTAGAAGACTCAATTAATTATTGCGACTGGAACAAAAACCAAATGAAAGCTACCGCCCATACCAACCCCCCTCACTTTGCACTAAACAATCCTACACCCGCAGCACAGGCTTCCAATGGGTCCCATCATGTATTGACATTCATCATAAAACAGTGAAAGGGCGAGTTGGCACTCGGGATGCACTAATGGGTAAGATGTGGGGCTAATCACTACATTTTATGTGGTGTTATAAAAAAAGGAAACTTAACAAAATAACATTTTGTCAGACCCCATGTACATACACTTGGTGAATTACAATTGCTTGCACTTATGCTTCTTACAGCTTCTACGTGGTGCATCCCATGTGGCTTCATTAGAGGTAGAGGCAGATACTGCCCTGACTACTGAGATGCTTTTGGCCCATGCCCTCAGGGGCACACACACTCTCCACAATAACAGATGGAGGAGTCCAACTCGATCACTAGTGCATTGGTGGTACAGGTAATTGCGAGAATGTCTGCCAACTCCAAAGACAACTCCACCTGTAACTGTGCAGAAGCAGACTGGACCATCAGGAGACGAGGCAGCATGCCAAGCACTGGCTGAGGGGTTGGGATTTTGGGGGGGGGGCGGGGTGCGCGTAACGGGTGAGAAGTGGGAACAATTTGAGTGGAGTTCCCACTTCCGCGTCCCCTTTTGCCATCATCCCTCTCCCGGGCCAATGCTACATCACTCCTACCACTCTGCTGCATACGAGCTTGGTGAAGATCAGTGACCTGTTTTAAGGGCAGGGTTAAGGTATCTGTCATCTTATTTATGGCAGCAGACATGTTGGCATCCAAAGTCTGCACAGCTTTAAGCTTCCCATAGGGGGCTACTCTCTCCACGGCAGACATTCTCGCAATTACCAGTACCACCAATGCACTAGTGATCGAGTTGGACTCCTCCATCCGCTATTGTGGAGAGTGTGTGTGACACGTCTGACAGTACCTGGCAAAGTTGGCGCTGCACCTCTGTCATTCTCCTTCTCAACGATAGTCCCTGGGGTTCAGCATCTGTGTCCAGCTGAGCCGAGGTTGGAGATGATTGCACCCCTGGATGCAGACTCTCCACAGCTGTCCCTACTGCCAGTGTCTGCTCCTGCTCAATTGTGACTAGTGAATCACCAGGTGAAAACCAAACTAAATGTCTAACTGGACCCACTGATGTGCGAGTATTTGCACTGGTGCATGGCAGAAGGTCCTGCGAGGATGCACCCTCAGAAGGAATGAGGACCTCTGAGGAATCATCCTCATGCATCTCCAGTGACACTTGCTGTGCACATGAAGGCCCTGGATGGCTTAAGAAAGGGATATGAATTAGTCATGGCAAAGTAAAAATAATAATAATAACTTTGATTTATATAGCGCCTTTAATGTTCCAAGGCACTTCACAACAGTGTTGCCAGACAAAACAGATAAATTTGACACAGAGCCACAAAAGAAGAATTTAAGCCAGATTAAAAAAAGCTTGGTTAAAGAGGTAGGTTTTAAGGAGGAAAGAGATGTAGAGAGGCAGAGTGGTTTAGGGAGGGAGTTCCAGAGCTTAGGGCCCAAACAGCTGAAGGCACGGCCACCGATGGTTGAGCGATTATAATGAGGGATGTTCAAGAGGTCAGAATTTGAGGAGCGCAGACAGCTTGTGGGGTTGTGAGACTGAAAAATATTACAGAGATAGGGAGGGGAAAAGCCATGGAGTGATTTGTAAACAAGGATGAGAATTTTAGAATCGAGGCGATGTTTAACCGGGAGCCAGTGTAGGTCAGAAAGCACAGGGGTGATGGATGATTGTGACTTGGTGCAAGTTAGTACACGGGCTGCTGAGTTTTGGATGACCTCAAGTTTATGTAGTGTAGAATGTGGGAGGCCAGCCAGGAGTGAATTGGACTAGTCAAATGTAGAGATAACAAAGGCATGAATTAGGGTTTCAGCAGCAGAAGAGCTGAGGCAGGGGTGAAGGCGGAGGCGGAGGTGGAAAAAGACGGCTGGAAACTCATTTCAGGGTCAAATATGTCACCTTGGTTGCGAACAGTCTTGTTCACCCTCAGATTGATGCTAGGGAGAGGGATGGAGTCATTGGTTAGGGAACACAGTTTGTGGCGGGGACCAAAGATATTGGCTTCGGTCTTCCCAATATTTAATTGGAGAAAATTTCTGCTCATCCAGTACTGGATGTCGGACAAGCAATCTGACAATTTAGAGACCAAGCAGGGGTCGAGAGAAGTGGTGGAAAGGTAGAGCTGATATCGTCAGCGTACATGTGGGAACTGACTCTGTGTTTTCGGATGATATCTCCAAGGGGTAGCATATAGATGAGAAATAAGAGGGGACCAAGGACAGATCTTTGGGGAACACCAGAGGTAACAATGCGGGAGTGGGAAGAGAAACCATTACTGGAGATTTTCTGGCTACGATTAGATAGATAATAGTAATAGACAGGTAAAATAACAATCTTGACAAGCACCGTACACAATCTTCTCATAGCTCAGTCTTTGATGAAATAAACTGTGTGTGTCAGAGATATTCTGTCGCCAGCTATCTGCGAATTCCCTGTATCTACATCTCCGATGGAGAGGGACACAGATGTGCCACTTATCTCCACAGCATCCTCCTCTGCATCTGCAAGCTGGACTATTTGTGGCAGCCCGCCTCCAGTCCTCGCACTCTCCCTTGCATTTTTCTCTCTCTTCTCCTACAAGGTAAGATAAGTGAGTGAAGGCAAGGTATTCATCCAGTTGATGCAGTGCATTCGATGAGACAGATGCATCACATTTATAAGGACAGGAGCGAGTGGTGCGTGGATAAATGGGGAAGCAAAGAAGTGCATAGAAACCAAAGGCTGAAACTTGAGTGAGTGTGAGAAGTGATATGATGGAGAATGCTTGGCGAGACAGTGTGAAAGGCGGGCGGTGGTTGCGGCGGGGGAGATGTAGGTGAGTCAGCAAAAGTACTCACTTTTCCTGATCTGGCGAGGTCATTAAGCCGCATCCTGCGCTGCATCCAAGACCAGGAGCAACGCTCCTGCTGCTCACCTCCTCAGTGACCACCAACTACACCTTCTTGGTGAGAGCCGCAGATTTCTTCCTCCCATTGCTGGGGAAAAGCATGGCCCTCCTGCTCCTGACTGCACCGGCAGTAACTTGTGGGGAGTATCATTAAATCTGGGTGCTGCCCTTGCTCTCTGTGCATCCATTATAAACATCTCCTGGATCCTCCAAATTACATAGCTTGACGACGCGAAACCCGGATGTCAAAATTTATTACCACTGTGTGACACCTCGAACCTCAAGGGCCATTTGCAGTAGAGTTCGCTTTAAGGGAAGCACAGCCGAGGATTCTTCTGGGAATGTTTTACCTGATGCGATAGAAACCCTGGGTTCCAACATGTGTGAGTCTATCCTGTCTGGATTCACCATACTGACAACTGGTTGGCCTATACCATTGACAAGCTTCCGTAACTTCATTGCTGTCCTGCATATGGCAGGATACGCTGAGGGAGTTCCCAGCTACATGGGGCATGACAGGAATAAGCACAGATGAGGCAGTTGTCTTTAGATTAATGTAACACCCAAGCCACCTAGTAACGCCACTCAAAAAAAAACAAGTTTGGCCTAAAAGAGGACAGATCAAAGCAGCTGCTAAAAGCTTGAACATGGAGTTGGAGTGTCACATCATGAACTTACACAAGGAGGTGCAAGTCATTGCCTTTCCAAAAACTACTCTTTGAGGTCGAGCAGCTCGACACCTTCCTCCTCTCACTATGAGAGACTTAAATTCCCTTTAATGCTATAAGCTGAAAAAACACAAGGGAACTAAAACCATGCAAAAAATACAATGTGCCAAAAAAGGTGCTAAACCTTATGCAATCTACATGGCACCGTCACAGCTGCCCATCTGGCTAAGAATAAAATCAACTGTGTTGCATTTATGGTTATTACTCTTACAAATGTGACCTTTGATCAAAATAAAAAGCCAAAAAGGGCTATTTCGCAGTCATTCCCAAACCACGAACCACACCTTTAAGAAACTCACTTTCAAATGCCAGGACGGGAGTTTGCAAATATGCCCATTTATTACGGGCCTTCAGCAATGGCATTCCATTTCTGATCAAGTGGCATAAGATGTCAGGTAGGAAAGCCCAATGCTCATCGATGTAACTATAAGGGGTTCTGGGGAGTGTTGTGCCTTGGGTGTCTCTCTCTGGACTTCTGCCCTCACAGCTTATGCCTGGCCTGTGAGGTACCCTGAATGCTGCAAGAACACTCCTGGAGAGACTGTGTCCACAGCTTATGAAGGGGGTTTTGAGACTCGTGCGCCCCCACAGCTTATGACTAGCCTGTGAGGCACCTGTGAGTGTCAAACACTCCTAACCTCTTTCTTCCCTAGCCTGTGGCACACAGTTGAGCATTTTCGAGGTGCTCCTGGCTTCCCTTACACTGTTCTGACACAAGACTCACGATCAGGAGATGTAACACAACAGAACTGAGACAAGGTGATTCCAAGAGGAACTTTAAGCTCCCTATTTATTTGACAAGGTGTATCTCAAAAACAGCAATACACCAACAAATCCCACTAAATGGACACAACGAAAAAATTTTACACAAGTTTAACAGCAGTGCAATGCCCAACCTCCCACCTTCCTGACCTAACTGAGTTGGGAGTTCTGGGGACCAGAGATTATACTCACCACAGCCTTTACAGTCTTTCCAGGTCAAAACACGGTTTCGGGGTTCTCTATTTGCTATCTTGAAGTTACTTTTTCGGTTGTGAAATTCTTGGAAACTTGGTTGTTGTTGCGTCTTGTTGTTGCTGTGGATCTACCTGAGTCCAGCTCTCAGGGGAAGATCCTTGTGGAAAAAGAAAAGTCTCCAGTAGCGAAAGGAGGCTGAACTGATGCAGTCTCCGGATGGTGGTTAGCTTCTTCTGTCTTCGGTGTCTTCGGACACTGGTCTTCCTTCTGTGTCGAAAGGCTGACTGCTTGCTGGAACACGAGAACGGAACAACTTGTCGGGGCAGAAACCCCTTCTTATATCCAGTTATCCAGCCAGACTTTCGTGCTGAAATAAATCCTTCCCATTGATGGGCTTGTGATTTTTGAAAAATGCAGCAGTGTTGGATTTCGTGGAGGGTTTCCCACTGGCCATCCCTGATGTTAACCTAATCAAGGGTTAATTGGGTTGGCAGGGTGTGGGCCTCGTGTAGCCATTGTATAGGCCTTCGGTTTGTTTTGGGTTCCCTAGTTTTCTTAAGGCCTGCATAATATCCCTCCATAGTGTAAACGTGGGGGAGACAATAGCCCAGTATTGGTGATGAGTCAGTCCCGAGTTTTCGAGCAAGGGCACTCCCATTGGCTTGGAGTCCCTTGCTTTGGGCTGACTCTGTCCCACCATTGGCCCTCCGGTGTCCTCCCCCGTCCAATCACTGCCCTGCCAAGGCCACACCATCTCGGTTTCAATCTACATCTGGTTCTGGGTTCCCTGTTCCTTCCAGGACACTGGCCTGCTGTATTATTGCAGCACAGACAGATCCCACAGCTCTTTTCCTTCTGGGTAAAATGAGAGGTTTACGTCCTCCCCTACATATCTTAATGAGATTTTATGCACTTGCAGCAGGAGTTTCAGTCAAACCCAGGGTAGCCCGGCTGTTACAAAACAACAGGCTGCACTATCCTGGCAGATAGTAGGTGTAAGATCTACTCCTGGGATTTTCCACACACTCCACGCCCCCCACCTCCTCCTGTCCCCCCACCCCGCCCTATAAATAGGTCACGCACATGCACAACCAGGACATATGCAATCACAAAGTTTATCCCACAGAATTCTAAAGAGGCATTGCCAGCAAAATGCTAGCCTAACTTTCTCTTTCAGACTGAACTACTGTGTGTTTTCTGTTTTTATTTCAGAGATCCAGTGCTTGCGGTTTCTCTTTTTATCTCCACCTACCCTTTTAGGTAACAATCAAATGTTGTTTTTCATAAAGGTGAGTCGTGTTTTTTTTCCTGAAGCACTACCACAAGAGTTCGTGTCTGACACTTCAAAGCGCAGATCAGAAATTCCGCCCCACCCCCGCCTCAAGCTTCAAGAAGAGAATTCGAACCAGCTTTAACTGGGTCTTTTCAGATGAACATGAATTATTTTTCGATACTAAATAAAGTAAAATAAGTATTTTTCACAAAATGCTTTTCATAGACAAAATGCTGAGTACACACTCGTATATGGAGCCTAATTTTAAGTCACAGGTAAGCAGGAACTGGCTTGCCCAGAATTTCTTGGTGGTCCAATATTCCTATTTTTATAGCAGCGTGGATGTGACTGGAGGCAAGTTTACAGTAGTGTCTGTGTGGCCATGCCTGAATAGCCTATTTTAATATATCTAATATGCATATGAAAGGATTTAGTTAGTGGATCTTAAAGCTATATTTTAATGAGTTTTTTCATTAATAATATACCTTTTTATCATCCATATATATCACAAGCAATCTTACATGTACATCATGTCAGCTTTACAACTATTTTAAGTGGTTCACAACTCAAAACTCTTGTACCTTTTCATATGTATAACCTGCATTCTATGTAATATGCTGGCTTATTGGCACTATTTTACTTTGCAACCTAATGTAAGTGCAAATCTTAACAGCAAATCAGTCAAGTAACCTGATTTCACTAGTTTGAAATCAAATCCATGCACCGTACAAGAGCTGACAGAGAATAAAATAGTCCATCTGAGCACCACTACACCTAAGTGCATCGAAAATAAATAATTTCCACTGCTTTGGCTTCTTACTTCAAAAAAGACCCACTAACGGGGCCTGTCTGGGGGCCTCTCTTTCTTTGTGCTCAACATCACTGTAGACTTGAAAACTGAAAGCTGATACTATTGTGTACTGCTGCTGCTAAATGTCTGATTTCTCCAGAAACCGCAAGACTCCCTTGTGGCTCATTAGGTGCATTTGCATCTGACTCATAAATCCAAGGGCAGCCGTTTTTTTTTGCTCTATCAACCGGGTGTCACTGAAAGAAGGTCTTTAACGACTGCCCGACAATGCTTTGAAAAGAATGGTAGACAACTCATTTAACCCAAACGATTCTGCTCATACCTCAGACTCTGTCGACTGAGACCATCCACTTAATGCGATGACTGCTCCAAACAGGAAGCGTCAGTCTGGACACCAATCACTGCCAGGGAGACTACTTAATAATTGAGGCTAAGGATATTGGCAATGAACGGCTAACTGGAAGCCTGGGGCTGTAAACTGTACTAAGCTAATTACAGAAGCTGAGTGATATATCAAGGATGAAAGGTAAAGAACCAGAGTTAGGTAGGAAGCAGTATATTTGGAACACACTCAAAGTATTCTTTGCTGGATAATGGAAAATAGCAGGCAAAATAATAGAGTATGTGAGGTATGGTTCATAAGAACACAAGAAATAGGAACAGGAGTCAGCCATACTGCCACTCGAGCCTGCTCCGCCATTCAATACAATCATGGCTGATCCGATCATGGACTCAGCTCCACTTCCCCGCCCGCTCCCCATAACTCCTTATTCCCTTATTGTTTAAGAAACTGTCTATTTCTGTCTTAAATTTATTCAATGTCCCAGCTTCCACAGCTCTCTGAGGCAGCAAATTCCATAGATTTACAACCCTCTGAGAGAAGAAATTTCTCCTCATCTCTGTTTTAAATGGGTGGCCACTTATTCTAAGATCATGTCCTCTAGTTCTAGTCTCCCTCATCAGTGGAAACATCCTCTCTGCATCCACCTTGTCAATCCCCCTCATAATCTTATACGTTTCGAAAGATCATCTCTCATTCTTCTGAACTCCAATGAATAGAGGCCCAAACTACTCAGCCTTTCCTCATAAGTCAATCCCCTCATCCCTGGAATCAACCTAGTGAACCTTCTCTGAATTGCTTCCAAAGCAAGTATATCCTTTCGTAAATATGGAAACCAAAACTGCACGCAGTATTCTAGGTGTGGCCTCACCAAAACCTTGCATAGCTGTAGCAAGGCTTCCCTGCTTTTATACTCCATCCCCATTGCAATAAAGGCCAAGATACCATTGGCCTTCCTGATCACTTGCTGTACCTGCATGCTCTCTGTTATGTAATGATGTGTGTATTGTCCCAATACCTTAAATGTAATGTAAGCACTATGCCACACCACAGAGGGCGCTGTGGTGGGAAACCCTGGTAGTACCTACAACAGGTGCGATATAAGGCTGACCACCACACCTGAGAGGCACTCTGGAGCTGAACAATAAAGGACGAAGGTCACAGCAGTTAGATTTACACCAGACCGTGTGGAGTCAGTGATTTGTGTGCTACATACACCACACTCTCCTTATGTGTTTCATGCACAAGTACCCCCAGGTCCCGCTGTACTGCGGCACTTTGCAATCTTTCTCCATTTAAATAATAACTTGCTCTTTGATGTTTTCTGCCAAAGTGCATGACCTCACACTTTCCAACATTATACTCCATCTGCCAAATTTTTGCCCACTCACTTAGCCTGTCTATGTCCTTTTGCAGATTTTTTGTGTCCTCCTTACACATTGCTTTTCCTCCCATCTTTGTATCATCAGCAAACTTGGCTGCATTACCCTCAGTCCCTTCCTCCAAGTCGTTAATATAGATTGTAAATAGTTGGGGTCCCAGCACTGATCCCTACAGCACCCCACTAGTTACTTGGTTGCCAACCAGAGAATGAACCATTTATCCCAACTCTCTGTTTTCTGTTAGTTAGCCAATCCTCTATCTATACTAACATATTACCCCCAACCCCGTGAACTTTTATCTTGTGCAGTAAACTTTTATGTGGCCATATATCTGGACCATATCCAGCTATATGGCACAAATATATGAAGCAATCATGATATCCTAAGCAACAAAATTCCAGCTTGATACATTTATTACAGCATTGGCATTTTACAGTAACAACTTCCCAGTTTGCTTTTGTTGACTAAATACTGACTAAATTCAGTCTGTGAATCTTATTTCCATCTCACAGCAACTATGACTGGAATTTCCTACTCATGTTTTCGACCAAATATTTAATAAGAGGACCAGTTAACACAGACCATTGGGATCAGTGTATAGTGCCAGTGATTTATAGTGGGCTCACTGCTAGAATTCTTATTTACTCTATCTGCAACCAGGTATTTAGCAGTCCACGTACTGTACTAGTGAAGCAGAACCCTGTTTACACTGCTTATTTCCTGTCTGGCTCAAACTTTAACTGCCTTTCTTTGGAACAGAGCTCTGCATATGTCTGGATACTAGTATTTATACAATGCAGTAAAAGATCCCAAAATGCTTTGCAGAATTAAGAATGGAGACTTAACTGTGAGGGGAGAAGAGTTAGGCCAGGTGATCAAAGGCTTGGACGAGAGATAGGATTTGAAAGAGAGCAGAGAGGTAGCAAGGAGGTGCGGATTAGCGAGAGAGTTTCAGGGTGTGAAGCTAAAATGACTTGCTTTAGTTTTTGGTCTGCAAGTGGTATATATTCAACTTAAGCTGCCACCAATTGTTAAAATTCAGGCTATTTCCCAATCATTTTTACTCTTGTTCATCACGAAACTCCATTTCCATTGGCATACCCTTACTCCCTATCAATCAAAATGTGACCCTATACACAAAGTAAATGGGAATGCATACTGCTGGAATAATAAACCCTTTTATCAATTAGATATGTATTAAAAAGAGTACACACTGCACACAATATACACCTGGGGGCCGAAATTCACCGTCCGCGAAGGGACGGCTACCGCGGAGTTTCGGCGGGCCACCGATAAAATCAATCGGCCGCTGCGGTCGGATGATTTTCCCTCCCTGAGCCATATTCAGCTCGGGGGGGATTTGAGCGGTGTGCACTTCCGCCGGAAATGGCGTGGTGAAGCTGCTGTAAAGGAGACATTGCAGCGGAGAGCTCTGCAGCGTGCGGGCCGCTGAAAAGCCACCAGGACAGGAATTTTCAGCTGAAAAAAGGTAAGACTTTTCCCAACAGTACCCCCGCAAGCTATTCGAGTCAGTGCTCAAACGGGACACCGCTGGAGTGTTTCCACGATCGGGCCCTTTTGGTAAGGAAGTCGTTTTATTAATTTTAGTGTTTTTATTTAAGATTACAACATACACTGTATTTATCATTTAATAGTTTTATTAATTATTAGTGTTTTTATTTAAGATTACAACATCCACTGTATTTATCATTTAATAGTTTTGTTAATTATTACTGTTTTTATTTAAGATTACAACATCCACTGTATTTATCTTTTAATAGTTTTATTAATTATTAGTGTTTTTATTTAAGATTACAGCATCCACTGTATTTATCTTTTAATAGTTTTGTTAATTGTTTTGTCTCCATTCAACCTGCTGAATGCTGCTCAGAGGTATGCACACACCCCTGTACTTTTGACTCTTTAGTGGAGGTCTGTGGGCTGCAGAGACCTGCTTGGCAGGGTTCACCCTGAGGATGGAAGGAGTGTTGGGAGGGCGACACCTGATATACCTGCTCAGAATCAGGACAGCACGCAGAAGAAGGCGTCGTCGTCACCAGCTTGCAGACAGGCAGCGGGCAAGGGAGGCAGCTGCCATGATTTGTTCATTCTGCGCTAGACCAGTGTGCCCGCTGTCTTCACCGATCCGAATCAGGATTGTGGTTGGCTGCTTGGGAACAAGGGATATCCCCTGTCCACTTGGCTGCTCACCCCATTGCAGAACCCCAGGACAGCGCCAGAGCATGCATACAATGTTGCTCATTGAGCCACCCAGGTACATCATCGAGCAGTGCATAGGCATCCTTAAGCAGAGGTTCCAGTGTCTGGACCTCTTTGGTGGCACCTTGCAGTACTCCCCTCAATGGGTTTCCATAATCATCATGGTCTGCTGCATGCTGCAAACCTGGCCATCATGACGGGACAGCTCTGGAGGTCGAGCCAACAGTACCACCTGAGGAGGAGGCGGCACAGGAGGAAGAGGAGGAAGAGGATCCCCGTCGCCCCAGAGCTAGGAGGCCTCGATCCATTGCCACCCTGGAAGGGCCGGGTGCAGACTGGCCAGCGCCCTCCTGGGAGGGTGCGTCCTCACATATATGAAGGTGCCTGACACCTCCCCTGCAATCTCCCTCCATGCATTATGTACTACCTGTCTGCCAGGTCTCCCCACGTCAAGAAACAGTATTCTTCTTCTGTCCTCCACACCGTCCATCAGTGTCTCCAGCTCCCTCTCAGTGAACCCGTTGGCTCTCTTTGCACCTCTTACACCAGTCATCCTTCCAGACTCCTTCCCCCCTCAGGGCCTTGCTGCAAAACCTGGCCTTGCTGCAAAAGGGCCAGGGAGCAGCTGGCTCTAGAAATCCTTACCTGCATGCTGAATTTCTCAGTGGTGATAACGCTCAAATTAAGAGCCATACCGCTGAAAAATCTACTTTGGAAGTGTTCATTAGCGCTAGAACCCATTTGTTCACTTTTGGGGTGGCCCAGCCACGAAAACATTTTGGCGCTAATGGCCATAAAAAGGTGGGAGGAGCACCAGCTTTCCAGCGGTGCTGAATTTCAGGCCCTTGATCTTTCCAACTGATGGTAAACACCACGCTGACAGGAAATAGTTGTGAACTATGAATCAAGTTTATTAATAATCTTTATTAAACAGAAGCATGATTAAAACCAACTTTCTAACGAAAGGTCAGCGACCTGAAACATTAACGCTTGTCTTTCTCTCCACAGATGCTGCCTGACCTGCTGAATAATTCCAACATTTTCTGCTTTTATTAAAACCAGTAGATTAGTTATATCACAATAATTAATTTACATTATCTGTGCTAAAATATTAAAGCTCTATAATCTTAGAGTTTGCATCGGTAGCTTAGGGCCATGCATCCACGATGAAAAGCCCCACTACAGACCAGATTCTTATGGAGCATGCTCAGTCCAAAGACATTCCTCATTTTTTAATAAAAAACATAGGGCTGGATTTTGCGGGGGTTCAGCGGGCGTGATTGGTGGCGGGTCGGGTTGGGAAGAGTTTTTTTCCCCCAGCTGTACAGGACACCGCTGTGAACCCACTGTCACTCGCTTCTCCCTGATGTTCGGTCTATTAGTGCTGAGCACTCCCGACACATAGCGGCGGGTTCACAGCATGGGACCCAATTCAGCTCATTAGTGGCTTGTTTAGAGCAACTTAAGAATTAATTTCAGCTCACCTTCTGCAGTTGACAGCTCGCTCACAGGGTCCACACAGGTCGGGAACCACATCTGTCAAGCTGAGGCGGGAGTTCAGTGGCCATTGAATGAGCTGTTAAGTTGACAGCTTCAAATAAGAACATAAGAAATAGGAACAGTAGTAGGCCATACGGCCCCTCGAGCCTGCTCCGCCATTTAATAAGATCATTGCTGATCTGATCATGGACTCAGCTCCACTTCCCCGCCTGCTCCCCATAATCCCTTATCCCCTTATCGTTTAAGAAACTGTCTATTTCTGTCTTAAATTTATTCAATGTCCCAGCTTCCACAGCTCTCTGAGGCAGTGAATTCCACAGATTTACAACCCTCATAGAAGAAATTTCTCTGTTTTAAATGGGCGGCTCCTTATTCTAAGATCATGCCCTCTAGCTCTAGTCTCCCCCATCAGTGGAAACATCCTCTCTGCATCCACCTTGTCAAGCCCCCTCATAATCTTATACGTTTCGATAAGATCACCTCTCATTCTTCTGAACTCCAATGAGTAGAGGCCCAACCTACTCAACCTTTCCTCATAAGTCAACCCCCTCATCCCCGGAATCAACCTAGTAAACCTTCTCTGAACTGCCTCCAAAGCAAATATATCCTTTCGTAAATATGGAAACCAAAACTGCACGCAGTATTCTAGGTGTGGCCTCACCAATACCTTATATAGCAAGACTTCCCTGCTTTTATACTTCATCCCCTTTGCAATAAAGGCCAAGATACCATTGGCCTTCCTGATCACTTATTGTACCTGCATACTATCCTTTTGTGTTCATGCTCAAGTACCCCCAGGTCCCGCTGTACTGCAGCACTTTGCAATCTTCCTCCATTTAAATAATAACTTGCTCTTTGATTTTTTTCTGCCAAAGTGAATGACCTCACACTTTCCAACATTATACTCCATCTGCCAAATTTTTGCCCACTCACTTAGCCTGCCTATATCCTTTTGCAATTTTTTGTGTCCTCCTCACACATTGCTTTTCCTTCCATCTTTGTATCGTCAGCAAATTTGGTTACATTATACTCAGTCCCTTCTTCCAAGTCGTTAAAATAGATTGTAAATAGTTGGGGTCCCAGCATTGATCCCTGTGGCACCCCACTAGTTACTGGTTGCCATAAAGCATCCCTGCAATATACTGTAAAAGCTCTCACCTTACAGAGATATCGTCCCTCAGCCACAAGCTCTTCCTCACTGCATTTCCACAACAGATTCACCGTGCTGCATGTCTTTATGCGAGTCTCCATTCAGTCTGACCTCATTACCTCTCTCACCAGTGACAGATCGCTTCTGTCATCTCTATTTTACCTGCCATCTATTCCATCATACGCTCTCACCTTGGTCCTGAGAATCCCACCATGATCAGCCCCAACACCAGCAGCACCAGGAACACCAGCAGCACTAACAACAACACCATCAACCTTCTCCACAATCACCTGATGCAGCACAGGACAGATGGGCATCAGCCTGCGACCACATTGCTGCCCAGGAGGTCAGGGATGGCCTCACCATGGCCATATTTACTTCACTTGATGCCGTACACCCTGGCTGCACATGATGCATCAGGTTAGCACCACCCCACACCAACACCATAAAATATCCCTGCAATGCCCAATGCCCAAGTGGTGGGCATCTGGAACTCACTGCCTGAAAGGGTGTTAGAGGCAGAAACGCACACCACATTTAAAAAGTACTTGGCTGTGCACTTAAAGTGTCGTAACCTACAGGGCTATGGACCAAGAGCTGGAAAGTGGGCTGGATATCTCTTGGTCGGCCAGCGCGGACACGATGGCCCGAAATGGCCTCCTTCCATGCTGTAAATTTCTATGATTCTATGCGTTATGTATGAAAACCTCACCAAAGTGTAAGACTTGCCACCAGGGGGCACACCTGTGGGAAACCTAAGGGTCACCTGTGCAGATATAAAAGGCAATCCACCATGCTGCTTCCTCACTTTGGAGTTACATCAAAGAGACCAAGGTCACAATAGTTTGAGCTTACAACACAGTCTTGTGGAGTTATTCTGAACATAATAATTGGCGACGAGTTACAGGTCACGAACTTTCACGCGGTGATGGCTGCCATTGGTATTCTTGAGAGATTTGTTGAGGGTGATGAATGGGAAGCCTTTGTTGAGTGTCTCGACCAGTACTTCGTGGCCAACGAACTGGACAAGGCTGATACGGCGGTCAAGCGCAGGGCGATTTTCCTCACCCTATGTGGGTCTCCGATATATGATCTCGTCAAAAATCTGCTGGCACCGGTCAAACCAATGAACAAGACTTACACAGAGCTGTGTATGCTGGTTCGGGAACACCTCAAGCCAAAGGACAGTATCCTAATGGTCAGGTATCGCTTTTACACGCACCATCGCTCTGAGGGCCAGAACGTGGTGAGTTTTGTCACCGACCTAAGATGCCTTGCGAGACATTGGAAATTTGCCGGATCTTTGGGGGAAATGTTGCAGGATTTTTTCGTGCTTGGAATCGGCCACGAGGTCATTCTTCGTAAACTGCTGTCTGCCGAATCCCTAGATCTGAGCAAGGCCATCACGATAGCTCAGGCTTTCATATCCACGAGCAACAACACAAAAAAGATATCTTCACAGCGTCGAAGCTCACCGGCAAGTATTGTGCATAAAATAATGCCTTCAGCAGTCAGAACTGTACATGGCAGGGCCTACACGACCGCAGAGGCCAGGCCTAGGGTGACTCAGAGGCCCTTGTGGGGTGTGAATGTGTATCCATTAACACCATTTTGGCGCTGCGGGGGCAGTCATAGAGCCCATCAATGTCGATTCAAGCACTATGTGTGCAAGGGCTGTGGAACAATGGGGCACCTCCAGTGAATGTGGAAATGACCTCTGACTCACCACGTGGCAGAGTCAGCAGAGGACGAATGATCCAGCGCAGATCACGCTGAATGAGCAGAAGAGGCAACTCAACCTGAGGCTGAAGAGGAAGTGTATGGGGTACACACCTTCACCACCAAAAACCCTCCGATAATGCTAAAAGTTAAAGTTAATGGCATTCCAGTCTCCATGGAATTGGACACGGGGGCGAGTCAAGTTTTGTGAGAAACTGTGGGGCAACAAGGCACAGAGGTCAAAACTGAGCCCAATTCACACAACGCTGCGCACTTACACCAAAGAACTCATACCTGCTATCGGCAATGCGGCAGGGAAAGTATCATACGACGGAATGGTGCATGATTTACCACTATGGATTGTACCAGGCAATGGCCCAACGCTGTTCGGCAGAAGCTGGCAAGGAAAGATCCAATGGAACTGGGACGACATCAAAGCACTGTCTTCGGTGAATGACGCCTCGTGCACCCAGGTGCGAAACAAATTCCCGGCGTTATTTGAGCCAGGCATCGACAACTTCACAGGCGCCAAGGTGCAGATCCACCTTGTTCCTGGGGCATGGCCCATTTATCACAAGGCCTGAGCAGTCCCATATATGATGCGAGAGAAAGTCGAGATCGAGCTGGACAGACTTCAATGAGAGGGAATCATATCGCCAGTCGAGTTCAACGAGTGGGCCAGTCCAATCGTGCCGGTGCTAAAGAGCGATGGGACAGTCAGAATCTGCAGGGACAATAAGATAACGATCAACCAAGTCTCGTTAAAGGACCAGTACCCATTACCTAAAGCGGAGGACCTATTCTCAACGCTAGCAGGGGGAAAGTCGTTCACCAAGCTAGATCTAACCTCTGCTTACATGACACAGGAGCTGGCTGAACCATCAAAGAAATTGACGTGCATCAACACGCACAAAGGACTGTTCGTGTACCACAGATGCCCCTTTGGGTTTCGCTTGGCTGCGGCCAGCTTTCAGAGGAACATGGAGAGTCTGCTGGAATTGGTTCCCTACACTGTGGTGTTCGAAGACGACATCTTGATCACTGGTCGCAACACCACGGAACACTTGCACAACCTGGAAGAAGTTCTAAAGCGACTGGACAGAGTGGGACTCAGGCTGAAACGCTCAAAGTGTGTTTTCCTGGCGCCAGAGGTCGAATTTCTGGGGAGAAATATTGCGGCAGATGGCATCAGACCCACAGACTCCCAGACGGAGGCCATCAAGAATACACGAGACCACAGAATGTGATGGAGCTGTGTTCGTTCCTGGGACTCCTCAACTACTTTGGTAACTTTCTACCAGGGTTGAACATTTTGCTGGAACCCTTGCATTTATTGCTACGCAAGGATGACGACTGGGTCTGGGGTAAATCTCAAGAGACAGCCTTTAATAAGGCCAGAAACCTGCTATGCTCTAACAAGTTACTTGTATTGTATGACCCATGTAAACGTTTAGTACTAGCATGTGATGCGTCGTCGTACTGGGTCGGTTGTGTGTTACAGCAAGCCAATGTGTCAGGCAAACTGCAACTGGTTGCATATGCATCCAGAAGTTTATCCAAGGCTGAAAGAGCCTGCAGTATGGTTGAGAAAGAAGCGTTAGCATGTGTATACAGGGTTAAGAAAATGCACCAATATCTATTTGGTCTCCGGTTCGAGCTCAAAACCGACTATAAACTGCTTACTTCATTGCTCTCAGAAAGCAAAGGTATCAACACCAATGCTTCGTCCCACATCCAAAGATGGGCACTAACACTGTCTGCATATGACTATGTAATCCGCCACAGACCAGGCACTGAGAACTGCGCTGATGCCCTCAGTCGGCTATCACTGTCCACCACTGGGGTGGAAATGACACAACCCGCATACTTGCTTCTGGTAATGGATGCTTTTGAGATAGAGGGGCTTAACGTCACGGCTCACCAAATCAGGACCTGGACTAGCCAAGACCCTGTGCTATCACTAGTAAAAAGCTGCATCCTTAATGGGAGCTGGTCGGTGTCTCCCGTGGAAATGCAAGATGAAATTAAGCCGTTCCACCAACGTAAGGATGAATTGTCCATCCAATTGGATTGTCTTCTATGGGGGAATCGTGTGGTTTTGCCAAAAAAAGACAGGGAAACGTTTATACGCGACCTACACAGTACCCACCCAGGCATAGTCATGGTGAAGGCTATCGCCAGGTCGCACATTTGGTGGCCCGGCATTGACTCCGAATTGGAGTCATGCGTACATCATTGCAACACTTGCTCACAGTTGAGCAACACACACAGGGAGGCCCCACTGAGCCTGTGGTCATGGCCCTCCAAACCATGGTCCAGGGACCACGTAGATTTTGCTGGCCCTTTTCTAGGAAAGATGTTTCTAGTAGCAGTGGACGCTTACTCTAAATGGATTGAATGTATAATAATGTCATCATGTACGTCACTGCCACCATTGAAAGCCTCAGGGCTATGTTCGCCACCCATGGTTTACCCGACGTCCTTGTTAGTGACAACAGACCGTGTTTCACCAGCTCGGAATTCAACAAGTTCATGACCTGCAGTGGCATTAAGCATGTCAGGTCTGCTCCATTTAAGCCCGCATCCAATGGTCAAGCGGAACGGGCAGTCCAAACCATTAAGGAGAGCTTGAAACGCGTAACGGACGGCTCCTTGCAGACCCGGTTATCTCGGGTCCTGCTCAGCTACCAGACACGCCCCCACTCACTCACCGGGGTTCCCCCTGTAGAATTGTTAATGAAGAGAGCACTCGAAACCAGGCTCTCCTTAGTCAACCCGGATCTCAATGACCACATAGAAACCTGGCGGCACAGGCTGTATCGCGTGACATTGAGGTTAATGATCCTGAATTTGTTCTCAATTATGGTCATGGTCCCAACTGGATTGCTGGCACTGTTTTAGCCAAGGAGGGGAATAGAGTGTTTGTTGTTAAACTGTTGAATGAGCAAACATGCAGAAAGCACTTGGATCAGACCAAACTGCGATTCACTGACAACCAAGAACAGTTTGAAGAAGACTTTACCATCTATGATCCGCCAACACACACCCATCCAGCAATCGACCTCGCTGTCAACCACGAGGATGAATCTACCATGCCCGACAGTCCGATCAGACCAGCCGCGCTGCCATGCAGCAAAGATCCGATCAATTCACCCACGCCAGGACTTCAACTCAGGCAATCGGCCTGGGAATGCAGAGCGCGAGGTCACCTCAACCTGTAAATAACTTGTACATAAGACTTTGGGTGGAGGAGTCATGTTATGTATGCAAAGCTCACCAATGTGCAAGACTTGCCACCAGGGGGGCACGCCTGTGGGAGACCAAAGGGTCAGCTATGCACTCTGGGCAAGCAGGTATAAAAGACAATCCATCATGTTGTTTCCTCACTTTGGAGTTACATCAAAGAGACCGAGGTCACAATGGTTTGAGCTTACAACACAGTCTTATGGAGTTATCCTGAACATAATATTATGATTCATTCCTTTCACACTCATCTCCATTGTGGGGGTACTATTATGTCTCACCATTCACTGCAACTTGTTAAGCCACTTCCAAAGATGCACACAAATCTGTCCAAGAACCAAAAGTGTTGAAAATAAAGGTTTCAATGTTTAACAGCACATTAACAGAAACTTTACATGAACATGTGCCTACCCTTGTCTGTTGTTAGTTGGTGTGAATGCACTTGGATGAGGGTGAGTGTGAGGGGTGGCTAGTGAGGTGGGGAAGTGATAATGTAGATAAAGAGGGATGGGTGGAGTTGCAATGTAAGTTGGTATGAGTAAGGATGTGCAGGAGTAGGATAGGGAAGGCAGATGTGGATGTGATGAGAGGCACAGCAGGATGAGGTTGAGTGTAGCTTTGTACTAACGTTTCGTGATCTACTCAGAACATTGAAACGTTCACAGCGCTGCATCCAGGTCTCCTGACCATATCGCTGCTTATGTCCTGAAAGGTTGAGTAGGCCTCTACTCATTGGAATTCAGAAGAATGAGAGGTGATCTTATCAAAACGTATAAGATTATGAGGGGGCTTGACAAGGTGGATGCAGAGAGGATGTTTCCACTGCTGGTGGAGACTAGAACTAGAAGGCACGATCTTAGAATAAGTGGCTGCCCATTTAAAACAGAGATGAGGAGAAATTTCTTCACTCAGAGGGTTGTAAATCTGTGGAATTTGCTGCCTCAGAAAGCTGTGGAAGCTGGGACATTGAATAAATATAAGACAGAAATAGACAGTTTCTTAAACGATAAGGGGATAAGGGATTATGGGGAGCGGGCGGGGAAGTGGAGCTGAGTCCATGATCAGTTCAGCCATGATCTTATTGAATGGCGGAGCAGGCTCGAGGGGCCGTATGGCCTACTCCTGTTCCTATTTCTTATGTTCTTATGTTCTTATGTCCTTCTGTGCAATCTGCAACCAGGCTGTGTTGATCTTCCGCCCATTGGAAGGGAAGAGGATCTCCCTGCATGCGGTGACTCTCTCCATAAGCATAAGGAGAGAGTCATGGGAGAGCCTGTGCAGCCCTGCACCTCTGTGGAGTGATTGTCAATGTTTGCAGCACCTCAATACTGTAGAACTCGGATAGTAGAAAAGTCAAAATAAAGTTGGCCATGTTCCCTTTAAGGAAACTGGCTGAAGACACGTCTTCAAATGATGTCACCAGACCCACTTCCTTTAATTAGTAGGGAAACTCACTGGGCAGGCTTAACAAGGCCAATCAATCGCTTCTCGGCCTTTTGGCTAAGATCATGCGTAACTGACCTGACAGGGGAGTAACCATGACCCCAAAGTGGTTCTCCCTGGATCAGGAAGGTGGTTCTCCTATGCTTTTTGGAAATAGGAGGTGGGTGGGGTGGCTTGACCCATCCACCTCCACGGAGGTGTGTGGGGGGCCTGACCCATCCACCTCCATGGCACGAACCTGGTATTGCAGTACTTCCAGGAACGGTGCAGTGGCTCTAGGCCTTTTGGCTAAGAGCATTGGCGCAGAGTGATCCTTGATGTGTGCAAGGTGACCTCTGGCGTTTGTGATTTGACAAAGAATTGGAAAGATTGGCTACGAATTTAAAAAAAAACAAGGCCAATCAATGGAAATTCATTTCAGAGGCCAGGATGGAGCCAGCAGCGGGGTCGGGACTCGCCACCAACGTTGCCTACCATGGACCTGCCGAGGTTAGTAAAATCGCAGCCATCCACTTTCATATGAATCGAAACATGACCTTATGAGAAAACTATTCTCAGAAAGTATGCTCCAAGCAAACAATGAATCTTTTGAGTTTCAGCTTGAGTCAGTAGCAGCACCACACCTGTGAGTTAGAGGACTCTGGATACAAGCTCCTTTCCAGTAACATGAGAACATAATCCAGGCTGACACTTCAGTGCATTTCTGAGGGAGTGATGCATTGTCAGAGATGACACATTTCAGCTGAGATGTTAAACTAAGGTCCCATCTACCTTTTCAAGAGAATGATCCCATGGCACCTTTGCTAGGATAAATAGGGAGTCCTCCCAATGTCTTGGCCAACATTCTTCCCTCAAGCATTAACATTGCTGTTCATGGGATTTTGCTGTGTGCAAATTGGCTGCCCTGTTTGACTACAAATGTACAGTGACTACACTTCAAAAGTAATTCATTGGCTGTGAAGCACTTTGGAATGTCCCGAGGATGTGCAAAGTGCTTTATAAGTGCAAGTTCTTTCTGTTTTCCTTTATTTCCACTGAATAATACATAGGAATTGCAGTATTTCTTAAGTCACTTCAGAAGACAGATAATATCAGCCATATCAAACACCTTTTGTAAGATACTAAATTATCGAATAGTTTTATGCCGTAATTGTTGCCTGTAAAACCCTCACAAGATAAAAATTGCTTATTGCCTTTATCAATATTCAAATGCAGTGATACATTAATTTTACATCGCACTTATAGAAAACTACTGAAACTTAAAATCTTATTTTCTATTCAGCACCAGAAAACTAGTAATCTCTTTCCCCTTAGTACACTTTAGTACCTCATCAGGTCACCTTTAGTTTTAATGACAGCCTTAATCGTGTTGCATATAGTAGCCACATGATATTTCTATACATTAGGTAATGTGCTATGCTAGTTCTCAGTCAACTAATCCGTCAGCATGTGCAACGAATGTTAGTTCAAAGATTTGGCTCTGATCCATTTTTCAAGGACACATCATAGGAATTGAATGAAATTGTATCTAGGGAGTGCAGAGCTCATAGTCAGTGCCTAACTTTCTCTTAACATGATAGTCAAATGATCACTATATAGTTAGGAACTTTGCTTATTAAAAAAATCACAGAATTAGACTTTTTATGAAGGTAATGGCTGAATTTTGAAATCTCCACAATGTTCTGGAAATTTAATTTGCATCTTGTCATGTGTCCTACGTGGCTACTGTTGGTACTGTCTCAGGGTGGGCCACCAGAGGGCACAGCAGTGGGAGACTAGTCGGTCGCCTGTGCGGGTATGCCTGGCCTAGTATGGAGGCCACCAGGTGTGATCCTCACTCTGGAATTAACTAATAAAGGACTAAGGTCACTACAGTCCAAGTACAACACACTGCCTCGTGGAATCATCTAAGGCACAACAACTGGCGACAAAATTACGAACTTTCACGCAGAAATGGCTACCGTTGGTATGTTGCAGCAGTTCGCCTTGGAGAGGCTGGAACACTTTTTCACAACAAATGACCTGGCCGCACTGGCTGATAAGCGCTGCACTTTCCTGCTAACCAATTGTGGGCCCAACGTCTATGGCCTCATCAGGGACTTGCGGGCACCAGCGAAGACAACAACCAAGTCGTACAAGGAGCTTGTAACCCTGATCCAGGAGCAACTCAAGCCCAAGGAGAGCGTCCTCACAGCCAGACACCGGTTCTATGCCTACTGACGGCCCGAAGGCCAGGAAGTCACGAAGTACGCCACAGACCTCAGGAGGCTGGCAGCACAGTGTGAGTTCGGCACCGATCTCAAGGCTGCGGGACATTTTTGTCATTGGAATTGGCCATGAGGGCCTTCTTCACAAGCTACTGCCGGCGGATAGTACAGTCACACTGCAGAAGGCCATCTCTGTGAGTCAGTCATTTATGACCTCGACCTGTGGCTCTAGGCAGATGTCTCACCCTCAGGACTCAAATCCGTCAGGTACTGTGCACAGAGTGGCGCCGTTCAGGAGCTGGACTGTAGAGAGCGAATCCTCTCAGGGAAGAGAGAACATGCCCCTGAGTCCCTTAACTCAGCATCTGCCGAGGGGGACTAATGGAATAGCACCATGCTGGTGTTGCGGAGGTAATCACAGGGCTCACCAGTGCCATGTTAAAGATTATGTTTGGAAAGGCTGCAGCACAAAGGGCCACCTCCAGTGAATGTGTAAGAGAAATAGGACTCACTGTGTCGATGAGGAGTCCGCAGATGGCCATGAATCCAGCGTGGATTATGAATTGTTAGACAGAGAGGCAGCCCAGCCCCACGGGGAGGTACATAGCATGTTTACCTGCACCACCGAGTGCTCCCTGCTGATGATGAAAGTCGAGATAGAGGGAAGTCCAGTCTTCATGGAAGTGGACATGGGGGCGAGCCAGTCAGTGATGAATCAAGGAGAGGCAATGGGACAATCCGGCTGAACGACCCGTGTAGGCCCCGGTTCAGGCAAAGCTGCGCACCAGTGAAATTATCCCAGTCGTTGGTAATGTGAATGTAAAGGTACTCCATGATGGCGCGGTGCACAAGTTACCTCTGTGGATTGTTACAGTTGATGGACCAATGCTGCTCGGCAGAAGGTGGATGGAGAAGATCCATTGGAAGTGGGAATACCCCCCCCCCCCCCCCCCAGCGATTGAAGCCCTCTGCGCTCAGAGGCAAAGCAAGCCGTCACCTGAAGGTGGACCCGGCACCGGAGAGCTGACCAGCATGGCACCCGAGACACAGACCGCACAGCACGACTGAGTGGAGATGATCCAGCTGAGACAACCCAAACGCATCTTCCAGGCTCCAGTGGCAGGACTCCGGCAGGAGAAAATTGTATCCAGAAGTAACTTCCCAACTGCGGAGGCAAAACCCGGGGAGAAGAGGATCACCGCAGTCGAAATCGTGGACGAAGGAAAGATGGCGCCCGAACCACGAGGTGATGCGCTGAAGACAAAGATGGCCGCGGCCAGACCATGAGGGGCAGCGCTGATGGAGCAACACGTGGCACCAAATGGAGATGCGGATTGGAGTAAAGCAAGCAAGGCTCTCTTAAAGGAGGCCTGTAACCCATTACAATTAAAGGGATAGTTCCACACATTTAAGCAATGTAACAGTAATTGTAAGTTAGAGACTAAAAATGTATTGGATTATGTAAAGTGTGTTACTGACCATGTAAAATGTGTAACTGATAATCGGAATTGTATACATGCAACCAGCGAGGATAAGTCGCGCGAGTATGTACAATGTGTGATTGGTGATCTGAACTGTGCATATGCAACCAGCGAGGACAAGTCACGCGATCGTGATCAGACCCCTAGGGTGTCCATCATAAGTAAGGAAAAGCTGTGCGATGCAGGATTCCCACTGCATGCAGCAAACGCAGCGAGCAGATACCCATCGGGTGCACACAGGTGCAGCGAGCTACCCTGCGTCCCGGGGACCAGAGTCATGCACCACCAAGTGTGGCCACAAGCAGCCAACACACACGAGCTGCGAAGCAAGCGACCTCAGCAGGGCAACAACAACGGCATTGATACCATGCCCTGGGTCGGCTCCATCTCTCAGGCAACCGATGGCATGAGCCTGAAGGAACAGACTGCACCAATTCCATACCACTAGATGTAGGGCCACCCGCAACTGTTCCCCCAGAGGAAACAAGCACCAGCCAGGATTCCAAACCAAGCGACGCTCAGGCCAACGAGTCAGCAGTTCCCTCTGCACTGCTAGACGACAGCTCCTCAGGGAGCAGCTGTGACCCAGGGTGCAAAGAAAGGACAAGTAGGTCACAGACATCTGTGCACTCGCCCGACGTTAGGGTCCACGGCAACAGCCCCGAGAACAGGCTACGTGAGCCAACCGAGTTCCCACTGCCAGCACCGGGCACTGAGCCGCCACCAGACTGCAGGGACACCACCCAGCAGCTCCGGAACTAGCTTGTCCTGAAGCACCGGTCACCGCAGTCTAATGCACTTGTCGTACCACGTAACCACAAATAAAATGCAAAACCCACTTACCTGAACTTGAATGTACATGAATGTCGAGAGACCCCGCTACACCAATGTGGGAGGGGGGTAGAATGGAGTGGTCAGGAACATACACAAATAGCAACCACCAGCGCTACTGCACCAACTACTCACCCAAGGTTGAGCTGGCCGGTCAGAGGTCAACCAGACAAAACCCACATAGGGCTAAGCCCAGAGCACAGTCAATGCAGAGGCGATTTGCTCTGAGGGTTCAGGGGGGAATGATGTCATGTGTCCTACATGGCTACTGTTTGGTACTGTCTCAGGGAGTGCCACCAGAGGGCACAGCAGCGGAGACTCGTGGATCGCCTGTGTGGGTGTGCCTAGCCTAGTATGGAGGGCAGGCCACCAGGTGTGATCCTCACTCTGGAGTTAACTAATAAAGGACTAAGGTCACTACAGTTCAAGTACAACACACTGCCTCGTGGAGTCATTGTTAGAGCATCTAAGGACACAACACATCTTATTTTAGATAATGCTGCATTCAGCTTCATAATATCGTCCAGTGCATAGCAA
The DNA here is from genome assembly GCF_044704955.1 of Pristiophorus japonicus. Lineage (NCBI taxonomy): Eukaryota > Metazoa > Chordata > Chondrichthyes > Pristiophoridae > Pristiophorus > Pristiophorus japonicus. The sequence continues at coordinate 49,964,170 of NC_091979.1, read as the reverse complement.
TTTATAATTTATTGGTTGTCACAACAACTATCAATATATTTTTTCACAAAAATAGTTCCCGGGATACATTTTTGTGTACTTCTTAAATTGTTAACATTCAGTTTGAGGTAGTTTCAGAGTGTAATGGCTTCACAAATAGAAATTTAAGTCCCATAGGTTGCTTTACACTTTAATTTATCCCCAATGATTTTTATGAATATTTCAAATTATTGGCTGACTCACTATTTATATTGTTTAATAAAGGCCGACTATTCAAGGAACAATACTTCTGTGGCTCAACTTTATGCAATGAAATTCCATTATTTTAAATTCATTGTTGGGATGTGGGCATCACTGGCAAGGGCAGCATTTGTTATCTGCCCCTAGTTTCCCTGGGTTTGATACAACTGAGTGACGTGCAAAGCCACTTCAGAGGGCAGTTAAGAGTGAATCACATTGGCTGTATCAGGAGGGTTGATCAGGAGGCAACATCGTGGCAGTCAGGAAGAAGAGATTAATCTCAATAGTCTTCCATTTATAGCTGAGAAAGATGCATGAAGTTTGTTATGGATTGAGTAACAGATGCGATGCAGTGTTTTTAATTCTTTCTGTTTACTTTTAGTATGTAGTAAAAACAAAATAGAAGATCATCTCATTTGTCGAATAATTATTGTTAACCATTAACTTGAATAATTTTCACTCCATCTCAGCATTAGAAAAGGAAGGAGTACCGAGGGGATATTTGGGCCCCAAGAAGGCTTCTGATGGGACAGCAGGTATTTCGGGAGGAAGTTTTGAATGATCAGATACAAAGGGAGAGAAATTCGGGGGCACCCCATTTGGGGCGTTAACTTTTGAAAGTTGAAAAAATTTGCGGAGGCATTAATTCTATTCAGCTTTTTAAAAATTTGGTGTTTGCGCTCCAGGAAGGAAGGGGAACGCTAAATCAATCGCTCCACATCCTTCCTGGAGTGCTAAGAGGCGCAAGCGGGGTGGTAGTTGTGTAGCGCTGCCGTATTCCGAGGCTCCTTCCCTCCCTTAAATGGAAGGGCCACCACTGCAGGCTCTGCATTGGGACCAGTGATCAGCCCCATGCAAAAAAATTGAAAAAAATAATTTGAGAATTATTGCTGCTTACCTCCCCTTTAACTTGCGCCCCCGAAGCTCCCGGCCCCCTGAACAATGCCTCCTGCAGCTGTTGGTGTTTCTTCCCGGCAATGCTGCAAGGGGCGGAACTGAAGTTCGGGTCCGGGGCGTTACTGAGGCGATGCACACGCCGATGAAGTCATGATCTCCAGGCGAAGGAGATCGGGGCGCAACATCCTACCGCAGCCGAAAACTCTCGTCGAAGTTAGCGGGAATCGTTCGTCTCGCCATGCCTGGTCGATAAGTCTTTCAAAACCCCCATTATCGTCCCCCAGAGGCGATTACAGGAGCAGTGAAGGAGTTAAATTTCGAAGCCAAAGTGATGTAAGCAGCTTGAAACAATGGAGGAGCAGAGAAATTTAGGAGTCCATGTACAGAAATCACTAAGAACCAGTGGACAGGTACAAAAAATAATTTAAAAAGCTAATTTAAAATGTTAATGTAATGAGGGCTGGAATACAAAGGGGTGGAAGTTATGCCACTGTTGTATAAAGCTCTGGTGAGACCTCATTGAGAGAACAGCATTCAGTTCTCAGCACCGCACCTCAGGAAGGATATATTGGCCTTAGTGGAGGTGCAATGCAGATTCAGAATAATACAGGGGTTAAAAGGGTTAAATTATGAGGAAAGGTTCCATAGATAAGGCATGTATTCCTTTGTATATAGAAGATTAAAGGGTGATATAATTAAGGTCCAAGATGATTAAAGGATTTTGTTATATATTTAAATACTTTGTTTAACCACCAAAGGGCTCATCCCCTAGAGTCCCAAGGGATCCCAAAATCCCTTGGGAGCACCTGTACATAAGGAGGCCTCACAGGCTGAGAAGAACTTTGGAGACCTGTGATAAAGGACTACGGTCACACTTTACTTTGAGCTCACAGTATCTGGTCAGATTCTTTATTCAATACTTAACAACTGGCGACGAGATACAGATGACGAACTCCACCGCAACAAAGCAGAGAGCAGTGGGCATCCTGGAGAAATTTTCGGAGGGAGATGATTGAGAAACCTCCATGGAGTGACTCGACCAATGCTTCATGGCCAACGAGCTGGAAGGAGAAGTGAACGCTGCCAAACGAAGGGCGATTCTCCTCACGTTTGCGGGGCACCAACGTATAGCCTCATGAAAAATCTGCTTGCTCCAGCGAAACCCACAGAGAAGTCGTATGATGATTTGTGCACACTGGTACGGGAGCATCTAAACCTGAAGGAAAGCGTTCTGATGGTGAGATACCGGTTCTACAAGAGGTCTGAAGGCCAGGAAGTGGCGTACTATGTCGCCGAGCTAAGACGCCTTGCAGGACATTGCGAATTTGAAGGACATTTGGAGTACATGCTCGGGGACATCTTTGTACTTGGCATTGGCCATAAAGTAATACTTTGCAAACTTTTGACTGTAGAGACCCCAACCTTGAGTAAAGCCTTAGCGATAGCCCAGGCGTTCACCGCCACCAGTGACAATACCAAACAAATCTCTCAGCAGCTGCAAGTATTGTGAACAAAGTAATGTTGTAATCGAATCGTAACGTACAGGGCAGGCCTCGCATGCCTGCAGCTGCACATCTGCAAATGTCTCAGAGTCCACCATCAAGGGTGGTGAATGCTAGGCCATTAACACCGTGTTGGCGCTGTGGGGGTGATCATCATTTCCATTCATGCCGCTTCAAAGGATACATTTGGAAAGACTGTGGTACAATGTATGTGCAGGCGAGCTGTAAACCCTGCTAAACCACCATGTTGCAGAGGAGGACAGATCCACAGTGGATCATAACGAACCAGAGCCTCAGACCAAGGAGGCAGAGGTATATGGGATGCACACATTTACCACAAAGTGTCCCCCGATAATGCTGAAAGTTAAATTAAATGGACACCCAGTGTCAATAGAGCTGGACACGGGCGCGAGCAATTCCATTATGAGCAAAAAGACTTTCGATAAATTGTGGTGCAGCAAGGCCTCAAGGCCAGTCCTGACTCCCATTCGCACTAAACTGAGAACTTACACAAAGGAACTGATTCCCGTAATCGGCAGTGCTACTGTAAAGGTCTCCTACGATGGAGCAATGCACAAGTTACCACTCTGGGTGGTACCGGGCGATGGCCCTACGCTGCTCAGCAGGAGCTGGCTGGGGAAGAGCGCTCTCGTCCGTCGACGATACTTCGTGTGCCCAGGTCCTAAACAAGTTCCCCTCGCTGTTCGAACCAGGCATCAGGAAGTTCCAAGGAGCAAAAGTGCAGATCCACCTGATTCCAGTGGCGTGACGCATCCATCACAAGGCGAGAGCAGTACCGTACATGATGAGAGAGAGGGCGGAGATTGAGCTGGACCGGCTGCAACGAGAGGGCATCATTTCACCGATCGAATTCAACATGTGGGCCAGTCCAATTGTTCCAGTCCTCAAGGGAAATGGTACCGTCAGAATCTGTGGTGATTACAAAGTAACTATCAATCGTTTCTCCCTGCAGGATCAATACCCACTACCAAAGGCAGACGACCTATTTGCGATGCTAGCGGGAGGAAAGACGTTCACGAAGCTGGATTTGACCTCGGCCTACATGATGCAGGAGCTGCAGGAATCATCGAAGGGCCTCACCTGCACCAACACACACAAAGGTCTCTTCATTTACAACAGATGCCAGTTTTGGGATTCGATCAGCTGCGGCGATATTCCAGAGAAACATGGAAAGCTTATTGAAGTTGGTCCCCCGCACCGTGGTCTTCCAGGACGACATCTTGGTTACAGGTGGGAACACCATCAAGCATCTGCAGAACCTGGAGGAGGTTCTTAGTCGGCTTAATCGCGTGGGGCATAGGTTAAAATGCTCGAAGTGCGTTTTCCTGGTGCCTGAAATGGAATTCCTGGGGAGAAGAATCGCGGCAGACGGCATCAGGCCCACCGATTCGAATACGGAGGCAATCGAGAATGCACCGAGACCACAGAACGTGACAGAGCTGCGGTCGTTTCTAGGACTCCTGAACTACTTTGATAACTTCTTACTGGGTCTCAGCACACTGTTAGAACCATTGCAGGCTTTACTGCGTAAAGGAGACGAATGGGTATGGAGTAAAAGCCAGGAAAATGCCTTTGTAAAAGCTAGAAAACTGTTATGCTCCAACAAATTGCTTGTGTTGTATGATCCATGTAAGCGTTTGGTACTAGCATGTGATGCGTCGTCATATTGTGTCGGGTGTGTATTGCAACAAGCTAATGAATCTGGGAAATTGCAACCGGTTGCTTATGCATCCAGAAGTTTGTCTAAGGCTGAGAGGGCCGACAGCATGATCGAAAAAAAAGCGTTGGCGTGTGTTTATGGGGTAAAGAAAATGCATCAATATCTGTTTGGGCTAATTTGAATTGGAAACCGACCGTAAGCCACTGATATCCCTTTTTTCTGAAAGTAAGGGGATAAATACCAATGCATCGGTCCGCATCCAGAGATCTGCATACAACTACGCCATCCGCCACAAGCCACGCACAGAAAACTGTGCCGATGCTCTCAGTAGGCTGCCATTGGCCACCAGAGGAGTGGAGATGGCACAGCCGCAGATTTAGTCATGGTAATGGAAGCATTCGAGAGTGAGCAATTACCTGTTACTGCCTGACAGATTCGAACCTGGATGAGCCAGGACCCCTTACTGTCCTTAGTAAAAAAACTGTGTGCTCCACAGGAGTTGGTTCAGTGTCCCGTTAGAGATGCAGGAAGAAATAAAGCGTACCAGCGGCGCAAAGATGAAATGTCTATACAGGCAGACTGCCTTCTGTGGGGTAATCAGGTAGTGGTGCCCAAAAAGGGCAGGGACACTGTCATTAGTGACCTCCACCCAGGCATTGTAATGATGAAAGCGATAATCAGATCCCACGTGTGGTGGCCCGGTATCGATGCAGACTTAGAGTCCTGCGTGCACAAATGTAATACATGTTCACAGTTAAGCAATGCACTCAGGGAGGCACCACTAAGTTTATGGTCTTGGTCCTCCAAACTGTGGTCTAGGGTCCATGTTGACTATGCAGGCCCGTTCTTGGGAAAAATGTTCCGAGTGGTTGTAGATGTGTACTCCAAATGGATTGAATGTGAGATAATGTCGGCAAGCACATTAGCTGTCACCATTGAAATCCTGCGGGCCATGTTTGCCTTGCACGGCCTGCCTGATGTCCTTGTGAGTGACAATGGGCCGTGCTTCACCAGTGCCGAGTTCAAAGAGTTCAGGACCCGTAATGGGATCAACATGTCACATCTGCCCCATTTAAGCCAGCAATTAATGGTCAGGCAGAGAGAGCAGTGCAAATAATCAAGCAGAGCTTGAAAAGGGTAACTGAAGGCTCACTGCAGACTCGCCTATCCCGAGTCCTGCTTAGTTACCGCACGAGAACCCACTCACTCACTGGGATTCCCCCCACTGAACTGCTCATGAAAAGGGCACTTAAGACAAGGCTCTTGTTAGTCCACCCTGATCTACATGAACAAGGTTCAACAGAATACATATCATGATCGCACAAAAGTGTCACGCGAAATTGAGATTAATTAATTTATTAATTAATTAACAGCCTCTCTGCATCCACCTTGTCACATTGTCAAGCTCCCTCATAATCTTATACGTTTCAATACGTTTCGATAAGAGCTCAACATCCAGGGGTATTCAACATTCAGGAAGGATAGACAGAAAGGAAAAGGAGGTGGGGTAGCGTTGCTGGTTAAAGAGGAAATTAACACAATAGTAAGGAAGCACATTAGCTTGGATGATGTGGAATCTGTATGGGTGGAGCTGCGGAATACCAAAGGGCAGAAAACGCTAGTGGGTGTTGTGTACAGACCACCAAACAGTAGTAGTGAGGTTGGGGACAGCAACAAACAAGAAATTAGGGATGCATGCAATAAAGGTACAGCAGTTATCATGGGCGACTTTAATCTACATATAGATTGGGCTAACCAAACTGGTAGCAATACGGTGGAGGAGGATTTCCTGGAGTGTATTAGGGATGATTTTCAGGATTAATATGTCGAGGAACCAACTAGAGGGCTGGTCATCCTAGACTGGGTGATGTGTAATGAGAAAGGACTAATTAGCAATCTTGTTGTGCCAGGCCCCTTGGAGAAGAGTGACCATAATATGGCAGAATTCTTTATTAAGATGAAGAGTGGCACAGTTACTTCAGAGACTAGGATCCTGAACTTAAGGAAAGGTAACTTCGATGGTATGAGAAATGAATTGGCTAGAATAGACTGGCGAGTGATACTTAAAGGGTTGACGGCGGATAGGCAATGGAAACATTTAAAGATCACATGGATGAACTTCAACAATTGTACATCCCTGTCTGGAGTAAAAATAAAACGGGGAAGGTGGCTCAACCGTGGCTAACAAGGGAAATTAAGGATAGTGTTAAATCCAAGAAGAGGCATATAAATTGGCTAGACAAAGCAGCAAACCTGAGGACTGGGAGAATTTTATAATACAGCAGAGGAGGACAAAGGGTTTAATTCGGAAGGGGAAAATAGAGTATGAGAGGAAGCTTGCTGGGAACACAAAACTGACTGCAAAAGCTTCTATAGATATGTGAAGACAAATGTAGGTCCCTTGCAGTCAGATTCAGGTGAATTTATAATGGGGAAAAAAGAAATGGTGGACCAGTTAAACAAATATTTTAGTTCTGTCTTCACGAAGGAACACACAAATAACCTTCCGGAAATACTAGGGGACCGAGGGTCTCGTGAGAAGGAGGAACTGAAGGAAATCCTTATTAGGCGGGAAATTGTGTTTGCGAAATTGATGAGATTGAAGGCCAATAAATCCCCGGGGCCTGATAGTCTGCATCCCAGAATACTTAAGGAAATGGCCCTAGAAATAGTGGATGCATTGGTGATCATTTTCCAACATTCTATTGAATCTGGATCAGTTCCTATGGATTGGAGGGTAGCTAATGTAACACCACTTTTTAAGAAAGGAGGGAGAGAAAAAACGGGTAATTATAAACCAGTTAGCCTGACATCAGTAGTGGGAAAAATGTTGGAATCAATTATTAAAGATGAAATAACAGCACATTTGGAAAGCAGTGACAGGATTGGACCAAGTCAACATGGATTTATGAAAGGGAAATCATGCTTGACAAATCTTCTAGAATTTTTTGAGGATGTAACTAGTAGAGTGGACAAGGGAGAACCAGTGGATGTGGTCTATTTGGACTTTCAAAAGGCTTTTGACAAGGTCCTACAGAAGAGATTGGTGTGCAAAATTAAAGCACATGGCATTGGGGGTAATGTACTGATGTGGATAGAGAACTGGTTGGTAGACAGGAAGCAGAGAGTCGGGATAACGGATCCTTTTCAGAATGGCAGGCAGTGACTAGTGGGGTGCTGCAGGGCTCAGTGCTGGGACCCCAGCTATTTACAAAATACATTAATGATTTGGATGAAGGAATTGAGTGTAATATCTCCAAATTTGCAGATGACACTAAACTGAATGGCGGTGTGAGCTGTGAGGAGGACGCAAAGAGGCTGCAGGGTGATTTGGACAGCTTAGATGACTGGGCAAATGCATGGCAGATGCAGTACAATTAATGATCCTGTATTTGTGTTGAACTATGGACAAGGTCCCAAGTGGCTTCCCGGCACTGTCGTGGCCAAAGAGGGGAGTAGGGTATTTCTGGTCAAACTTTCAAATGGACTCACCTACAGGAAACACTTGGACCAAACCAAACTCAGATTCACAGACTATCCAGAGCAACCCACATTAGACTCTACGTTTTTTGACCCTCCAAAACACACACCAGTGGCAACCAACCCAGCAGTTGACCATGAAGCAGAACCCATCACCTGCAGCAGCCCAGCAGGTCTCTTCACGCCAGGCAACCCTGCAAGGCCAGTTGCACAGCAGCCCAGCGAGGGCCCAACAAACGACTCACCAAAACCAGTATTTGCACCGAGACGATCAACCAGGGAAAGAAAGGCCCCAGATCGACTCACATTGTAAATAGTTACACTATTGACTTTGAGTGGGGCGGGGTGGGTGGAGGAGGGGGGGGGCGGAGGGAGTGTTGTTATATATGTAAACCTGTAAATACCTTGTTTAACCACCAGAGGGCTCATCCCTTGGAGTCCCAAGGGATCCCACAATAGCTAAACACTATTTTTGCTAAGGCATCATTAGAAGGATAAATTTTTACTTAGGTATTCACCAAACACTGTTGAAAGAGAATCAACAACATTCCATATTCTATAACCCAGAACAACACAAAAAGATCATGAACTCACCCTACAACTACAACAAAATAGCTGACAGTGCAAGAATTCAGCGCTTAGATATTCCAGCTCAAGTGCAACCATCACACTCTGAGGCAATCTGCTGTAATCTGGTAAGTGATACGTAAATGTCCCTGCCTTGATAATCACAAGTAAATTTTCCCCTTGCAAAGCTTAGAAAGTCCATTGCATATGCAGCCAACAAAGGTAGAAGATCTCGTTCAATATGTGCAATGAAATCGTGAATGCATTCTTTATACATATGTTTTTATGTTAGCTAGGTTTAAGTGACAACACACTTAATATGAGTCAAAAGGTTGTGGCTTTAAACCCCATTCCAGCCCCTAAGAGTAAATAATCTAAATTCACACTTCAATTCGGGTTGCCAGCTGTGGTTTGCTATATTCCTGGAGGGCTCATCACCTGCGAACATGGGAAAATGCAGGAGAGGGAAAGACCAGGGGGGGAAAATTCAATGCATTTGCGCTTCCAGTTAGCCAACGGGATGCAAATGCATTACCGACCGGCCGCGGCGCTGATAACGACTCCCGCCATATTGGCCGGTAGTTTAGCGGCGGCGCTACAGCTTTGTGTCCCCGATCCCTGCACCCAGAGACCGTGGCGCCATCGCCGCTTGCATCCCCCGTTAGTGCCCCGGCCGCAATATTCACTTCTGTCACCTGCAGCAGCGCCGGGTAGAAACATCGGCATCTTCAGGAAGTGCAGATTGGATGGTCACCGCTACCAGAGCAATAATTAAAGGCGAGGTGGCCGAGATAAGTTTAAAAAAACATACCTTGGTTTTCGCAGTGCTGCATCTTTTCTTTGTAGGTTCCTGCCTGTGATCGTTCAACCCAGCGTTCAGCTGATCGCACTGATCGCAGTGGCAGGCATTTAAGGAGATATTTCATAACTCACAACAAAAATATATCCAAACGAGAAGGAAAGACTTTAAGAGAAGGAATAACCATCCGTGGCTAACTAAGGAAATAAGGGATGGTATCAAATTGAAAACAAGGGCATACAAAATGGCCAAGACTAATGGGAGGCCAGAGGATTGGGAAACGTTTAAAAGCCAGCAAAGAATGACTAAAAAAATGATAAAGAGAAGGTAGATAGATTATAAACAAGCACGAAATATAAAAACAGATAGTAAGATTTTCTACAGGTACATAAAACTGCAAAGAGTGGCTGAAGTAAATGTTGGTCCCCTAGAGGATGAGACTGGGGAATTAATAATGGGGAACAGGGAAATGGCAGAGACGTGGAACACATATTTTGTATTGGTCTTCACAGTAGAAGACACTAAAAACATCCCAATAGTGGATAATCAAGGGGCTATAGGGAGGAAGGAACTTAATACAATCACCATCACTAAAGAAGTAGTACTCGGTAAAATAATGGGACTAAAAGCGGACAAGTCTCCTGGACCTGATGGCATGCATTCTAGGCTCTCAAAAGAAGTGACTGCAGAGATAGTGGATGCATTGGTTGAAATCTACCAAAATTCTCTAGATTCTGGGAAGGTCCCAGTGGATTGGATTGGCAAATGTAACACATCTATTTAAAAAAGGAGGAAGACAGAAGACAGGAAACTGTAGACCAGTTAGTCTAACATCGGTCGTTGGGAAAATGCTGGAGGCCATTATTAAGAAAACAGTAGCAGGACATTTGGAAAAGCAAAATTCAATCAAGCAGAGCCAGCATGGTTATATGGAAAGGGAAATCATGTTTGACAAATTTGCTGGAGTTCTTTGAGGATGTAACGAGCAGGGTGGATAAGGAGAACCAGTGGATGTGGTATATTTGGATTTTCAGAAGGCATTCAATAAGGTGCCACATAAAAGGTTACTGCACAAGATGAAAGTTCATGGGGTTGGGGGTAATATATTAGTATGGAAAGAGGATTGGCTAACTAACAGAAAACAGAGTCGGGATAAATGGGTCATTTTCCAGTTGGCAAACAGTAACTAGTGGGGTGCGGCAGAGATCGGTGCTGGGATCTCAACTATTTACAATCTATGTTAATGACTTGGATGAAAGGACCGAGTGTAATGTAGCCAAGTTTGCTGATGATACAAAGATGGGTGGGAAAGGAAATTGTGAGGAGGACACAAAAAACCTGCAAAGTTAGATAGACAGGCTAAGTGATTGGGCAAAAATTTGGTAGATGGAGTATAATGTGGGAAAATGTAAGGTTATCTACTTTGGCAGAAAAAATAGAAAAGCAAATTATTACTTAAATGGAGAAAAATTGCAAAGTGCTGTAGTGCTGGGGGCCCTTGTGCATGAAACACAAAAGCTAGTATGCAGGTACAGCAAGTAATCAGGAAGGCAAATGGAATGTTGGCCTTTTTTGCAAGGGGGATAGAGTACAAAAGCAGAAAAGTGCTGCTACAACTGTACAGGGTATTGGTGAGGTCACACCTAGAGTACTGTGTATAGTTTTGCTCTCTGTATTTAAGGAAGGATATACTTGCATTGGAGGCTGTTCAGATAAGGTTCACTGGGTTGATTCCAGAGCTGAGGGGGTTGACTTATGAAGATAGGTTGAGTAGGTTGGACCTATACTCATTGGAGTTCAGAAGAATGAGAGGTGCTCTTATCAAAACATAGAAGATAATGAGGGGGCTCGACAAGGTGGATTCAGAGACGATGGCCCCAAGTTTCGTCCCGCGGCGAAAACGGCACACCTCCGAGCTGGGCGCCTGTTTTTCGCGCCGAAAATTGCGCCTAAAAAAAAGTCCGATATTCTCGAGCTCCTTGGAGCTCGATGTCTGCTTGGCGCGGCGTGCTCTTCACAGCAGGGGGCGGAGCCTAACACTCGCGCCGATTTTCTAAGTAGCAGGGGGTGGGTACAATTTAAATTAGCCTTCGTGGTGCCGGCAACCCTGCGCGTGCGCGTTGGAGCGTGCGCGCACACGCAGTCTCACACAAACATTGGCACTCGGCCATTTTTTAAAATACTGCAGAAAAAGTGAACATTTGTTTCTTGGACCCCTGCAAAGGCTTGTAATTTAATTTTTTTTGATATTTCTGTGTGTGAGGGAGTGCTTTTAGCAGCACTGCTGAATAAATCACCTGCTGAAATCAGTGAGTTCAGCTTTTCACTGCTAAACTTGCAGAACCGGTGCTGCATTGGTGCCTGCAAATTAAGGACTGTGTGTTTGGAGAAATAAGAGCGCCAATTCAACTTTGCAATAATACGTAGTGTTGACAATGCAGCACCCATTCTGCAAATTTAAATATAAAACTGTCGATGTGGCTGCCTCTCCCTGTCCAAATGGCCTCAGTCCCCCTCACAGCTCGAAGGCTGCTGCTGTATCTTCGGCTGCCGGCCAGCCACTGACGCCGCTCATATCCTATGGCCGAATGGCCTCACGTCCGTCCGCTGCTGATTCTTTGGCTGCCGGCCAGCCATTGACGCCATCCCTAAAGCGTGGCCAAATGGCCTCAAGAACCTTAATGAGCTGCGTGTGTCCTGCGTTGATTCTTCAGCTGCCGGCCAGCCACTGACACCGTTGCTATCTCATGGCCGAATGGCCTCACATCGGTCCGCTGATTCTTCGGCTGCCGGCCAGCCACTGACGCCGCTGATATCTCATGGCCGAATGGCCTCGGGTCCGTCCGGTGCTGCTTCTTCGCGGCCAGCCACGAAGAGAATGAAGGCCTGCCTCAAGCACTGCAGCTCAGCTCGAAGCTTGCTGCCGCTGCCGTTGAGACACTGATGCCACACCGCTGCTTGTCTCCAACATGAAAGGCCTGCCTGAAGCACTTTCACACAGGTAGGAACATGGTTTATTTAATCTTTTCTTTGCTTATAAATTTTTATTCAGGTTGGATTTATTTGTATAATATTTGTATAAGTATAACTAAGGATTGATTGTAGAATTTAATGACTTCCCTCCCCCCCCCACCTCGTTCCCTACACCTAATTTGTAACCTACGCCTGATTTTCTAAAGTGTAGACAAGGTTTTTTTTGAGCGTACAAAAATCTTCACTTACTCCATTCTAAGTTAGTTTGGAGTAAGTTTTCACTCACGAAACTTTGAAATCAGGCGTAAGTGGCCCCCTTTTGAAAAAAAAATTCTGTTCCAAAGTGAAACTGTTCGAACTGACTAGAACTGGAGCAAACTAAATGTCGAGAATTCCGATTTCTAAGATACTCCGTTCTACACCAGTTGCTCCTAAAAATCAGGAGCAAATCATGTGGAAACTTGGGGCCTATATTTGGAGCGATAAGGGAATAAAGGGTTATGGCAGGGAAGTGGAGCTGAGTCCCTGATCAGATCAGCCATGATCTTATTAAATGACAGAGTAGGCTCAAGGGTTCAAATGGCTCCTAGTTCATATGTTGTTATGCACAGCACCCTCACAGCCTAGGTGGTCCAGGTAGGTCCTTTTTAATTTGCAGAGCCTGCAGAGTGGGCCCTTCCCTTTAAAGGGATGCGATAGCATTGCACGGCCCAGTGTGCAACATTGCTGAGGTGTCCGCCCTGTTAGCGCTCCAAGAAGGAAGTAGAGCACTTGATTGAGCACTCCACTTCCTTCCGGGAGCGCCAAACCAAATTTTTTAAGAAGCGGGAAGCTTTAGTGCCTGGGGCTAAGTTTCCTGCCTCACAAATGTAATGAAATGGAGTAATGAATTTCTCCCCCCAGCTTTTAAATCCAACCCTGCACAGTTGCGATATTCCATGTTCCACGTTACCATATTCGCTTACTATCTCCTCGGAGAGGCAAAAAAACAGATTAAAAACCCATGGACAACTGGGGAGGGGGAAGCGAAATCTGGAAAATTCCTCTCCAATGGCCCTCCCCCCATGCACCACCTCCTCCCCCATGATCTTCCACTCCAACCATCCTGTCCACTTCAAACAACCTTCTTCCCATCTCCAATATTTTAATAACTAATAAATGAAAGTGTTCAATGTAAATGCAAAAAGACACATTTTTTATTTAATGCCCCTATGACTTTCCCCCTGCATTGCTCGGAGCGGTGTCCAAGTGATTGATCTTTAATTCCTGGAGACTCCTGGTGCAATAAAAGGGAAGTGCTGCATTGTTGGACCAGCTCCGAAACTGAAGTCCTGTGTTTTCAGGTGGACATAGGAGATCCCGCAGCATGATTCAAAAACAGAAGGTAGCTCTCCTAGTTAGGCCCACTGACACTGTGGTTCCCGCAAGGGATGTGCGGAGGCTCCACCCTTTATATGGCCCATATTAACTCTGGCCTTTCTGATTGACGTTCTGTCAGAGTTACAGTGGGAGTGCATCAGAAGGGACAGGGATTTTCAGTCCCATTATCCTATATCCTCCCATTGTTCTGTTCTAAATAAATAATTTGAGTACTTATTCTCTGTCTTCTACAATAGTATTATTGTAAAAAAAAGTAGGTACATGGATAGCTTGAAATTTAATAACATAAAAGGTAGAGAAGAGGGTTACCAGGATGTTATCAGGGATGTGGGACATCAGTTATGAGGAAAGATGGAAAACGTTAGGACTGTTTTCCTCGGAACAGAGAAGGTTAAGAAGTGAGATAATAGAGATTTTCAAGATGATGAGAGCTTTTGGTAGAGTAAATAGAGAAAAACCATTCCCTCTGGCAAATGGGTCGTTGATATAAAATTTGGCAAAAGATCTTGAGATGAAGAGAATGTTGTTCACTCAGAGTGTTGTCGCGATCTGGAACATTCTACCTAAAAAGGTGGTAGAAGCTGGTTCTATATATAATTTTAAAAGGGAATTGGACAGGGACCTGAGGATGAGGAACTTACAGGGTTACAGACAAAAAGCGGGCGCATGGGACAAAGCACGACTGCTCTTTCAAAGAACCAGCACAAGCACAACGGGCCAAATGGCCTCCTTCTGTGCTGTAAATTTCTATGAATCTATGGGGCCGATTTTCAGCCAGGCCTCCGCCCGCTCAAGTGCTGCCCAAAGTGCCGCCGATGGCCAGCGAGGTACCGGACGGTACTTTGGGTGGGACACTCATGAAGAAGGTCCCTCGAAGGTCGGCGGGCGGCAAATGGAAGACGTACGCCGCCAATCTGGGTGGCAGCGGGCGGGTGGTCGCATTCGGCGGCAGAGGCGCTTGCTGCCCAAGTGCCGCCGAGGATGGAGTTGGGCCCACGGAGGGTCGAAGATCTGAAAATAAAAATCACAAATAAAAAATACAAAAACTATCGGAGGACCTTCAGGGGACCCCATGCAGGTAAGTCGCCGTTGAAAAAAATGTTTTAAATGTTCACTTAGCTTTTTTTCAGGTTCTTCAAACTTACCGTCGGGGACTGACCAGCCTCCAGCCAGCGGTCCACCCCCGTTCTGCGGTTTGCGACTGTGAGTCCGTGACCATCCACTTCCCCACCATGTGGAGATAATGCTTGTGATCCGGTGCCAGCATGTGGTATTTGCAGTCCCTATATGGGTGATGAAGTACACGAGTATAACCTCTAACAGACTATAGGTATACGACAGTACATTTGTATGGTACATGTAATATGTGGTACGGATGTTATGTCAAAAGGTTGCAGGTGCACTGAACAGTTATTTAATCCCAGCTCCACTGGGTGAGGTATGGTGGCAGTGTACTGCCCCTTTTTGCCCGAGGTATGGGCTGCGCTGAGACAGGGTATCGTAACTAGTGCATTGCCTCTGTTCTCAGTGGTCGCCTTGGCAGCTCATCTGCAGTCGCTGAACCCTTGCATGAATCAGGTAAAATCGAAAATCACACTGGCCCCTTAGGCATGTTAGTCACAGATCCATTGGCCCTTTTACTTGTGCCTTGTGATATTACCTCTTTTCATACATCATTTTAAACACAGTAACCATTCAGCATTAAAATATCACTTCTTATCCTAAATCACTACATCATACAAATCACATTACACATTTAGACTCACTCTTGCCTTACAAAAGTTTTTTTGTGGGGACCGCCAATGGTGTAGGGCCCTTTTAAGGCTCCTGGGTGCATTTCGCTTTTAAGACGCCATCTTGAGATTCCCACGAGGCTTCCCTTGGGCGCTGCCATTTTAATTGTACTGTTTGCCTTTAATCTTTGCAGAGCTCTGCTGCCGCCATCTTAAGCTTGCTGGCCTGCTGTTTTCATCTCTGGAATAGAAGAACTAACGAAGAAGGAAGGAAAGACAACAGCCAAAACAATCCGATCTTGAATCTGGCTCTTTGAATTCGATCCGTTGTAGCCCCTGTGAGGACGGCCTCTGTGATTACTGCCGCATCCTCTGCTCTGGCTCCTGCATCTGCTCTGGCTCCTGCACCCACCCGAGTCATACCTGCCGCCTCCGTAGCTTCCGCCGCCGCTGCAGCCTCCGCTCCTGCTGCTGGTGCCGCCTCTCCTGTGGCCTCCGCTCCTGCTCCAGTACTTGCCGCCGCTCCTGCAGCCGCCATGGCCGCCCCCACCACCGCCGTTGTCCCGGCCTCCACCATAGCCGTGAGCACCGCCCGACTCTTCCTCCATGTGGGGCCGCCCCCCGGACTTGTCGGCCATTGATGGGCCTCCCGTTCATCGCCTGTAGCGCATCACCGGCTCGCACCTCAGCGATCGGCCTGCACGTGAAACACTGCTCTTCCAGGGTTGGGGCTGCAGGGTTGCTGTCGCCTGTGGAATTTGGACTGCCGATGAACTGCTTATTTCTTCTCCAGCTCGGTCGGCGCTGCTCTTTGGGAACCCGGGGGACAGCGGTCTGTGGAGGAATGAAGACTTCCCAGTTCCCACGGACCTTTCCCATCCATCTTCTGCCGAGAAGCGTCGGCCCATCGCCTGCAATGACCCACAAGGGTAAACCGTGTGTCTCACCCCAGTGAGATACCTGCACATCTGCTCTGCCCAGAACAGGTATCAGTTCCTTGGTGTAGGTGCGCAACTTCGCCATGACCGGGACCAGCTTGGGTCGTGCAGCTGGATTGATCCACAGTTTTTCTAAAGTTTCCTGACTCATCAACGATGGACCCGATCCAGTATCTACTTCCATACTCACAGGGACTCCGTTAATCTTGACCTCCATAAGCACCGGGGCCGAACCGTCGCTGCACGTATACAGTCCAAACAACGCCTCGTCTTCTTCTGCCTGCTCCTTGCTGGAAAATGGACCCTCTGGACCCTCTGCCATCTCCTCAGCCACACAGTGAGTCAGGTGTCTTTTACACATACGCTGAAGGTGGCCTTTCGTGTGGCAGGTATTGCACGTATATTCCGCAAACCTGCCTCATGGCTTCCTCCGCAGCGCCAGCATGCTGCTACTCGATTAGCCCCCCTCAGTGGACTCTGAGTTCCAGGACCCCGAGGTTCATGCTTTCTGCCCTGGGCAGAGCCACGTTCTGCAGTTTTGTCCATGGTGGGCGCTATCCTGTGGGGTTCGAGACTGTGTGGATCACCTGCTTGGTGCTGCAAGTCGATGTCATAAACGCCCTGCTGATGGTGATGGCTTGCTTCAGGGTGACCGTAGGTTCCGTGGATAGCAGCTTGTGAAGGAGACCCTCATGGCCAATCCCCATAACAAAAACGTCTTGCAACGCGTCTTCAAGGTGTGTGCCAAAATCGCACGGCGTTGCGTGTCTTCTGAAGTCCGCAGCATATTTGGTGACATCCTGGCCCTCAGGTCTGCAGTGGTGGTAGAATTTGTGCGTGGCCGTGAGGATGCTCTCCTTCGGTTTAAGTTGGTCACGAATGAGTGCAACCAGCTCCTCATATGACTTGTTCCTGGCGCTCCCGGGTGCCAGCAAATCCCTGACGAGACAGTAAACCTCATCGCCACAGCTGGAAAGCAATATCGCCTTACGCTTCTCTCTCAGTGCGTCCGTGTGCCCCGTCAGGTCGTTTGCTGTGAAGTAGTACTCGAGCCTTTCCGTAAAGGCCTCCCAATCATTTCCCACTGTAAAATCCTTTAGCGAGCCCAGAGTAGCCATGATTGCGTGATGTGTGAAGTTCGTCCGTGTCCTTGTCGCCAATGTGACGTATGTAGCACTCAAATCACTGGCTCCACACGGTCTGGTGTTGTAGTAACTGCTGTGATCTTAGTCCTTTATTGTATAACTCCAGAGTGCCTCTCAGGTGTGGTGGGTAGCCTTTTATACTCTGTCTTGCAGGTACTTCCAGGTCTCCCACCACAGCACCCTCTGTGGCGCACCATTGTACTTATACATTTAATGTACCTGGACAATACATATCACTGTCCACTTCGAATAAGCATCCACCACCACTAAAAACATCTTGCCCAGGAAGGGACCTGCAAATCTACATAAATCCTGGACCAAGGTTTGGATGGCCATGACCACAGACTCAGCGGCGATTCCACTGGAGCTTTGCTGAGCTGCATGCAGGTGTTGCACTGATGCACACATGCTTCCAGCTCAGAATCAATTCCTGGCCACCATACATGGGACCTGGCAATGGCTTTCATCATCACTATACCAGGATGTGTGCTGTGTAACTTACGCACAAACTTCTTTCTTAGGCATTACAACTAGATTGCCCCATAATATGCAATCTGCTTGAATAGATAGTTCGTCCTTGCGACGAATATACGGTTTGGCCTCCTCGCACATTTGCTTAGTTATGGCAGACCAATCCCCTTTGAGGATGCAACCCTTTACCACCGATAATATCGGGTCCTGGCTGGTCCAGGTCTTAACTTGTTAAGCCATGACAGGGGTATGTATTCAAATCACAGATAGATAGATTTTTAACCAATAAGGGAATTAAGGGTTATGGGGAGCATGCGGGTAAGTGGAGCTGAGTCCACGGCCAGATCAGCCATGATCTTGTTGAATGGCGGAACAGGCTCGAGGGGCTAGATGGCCTACTCCTGTTCCTAATTCTTATGTTCTTATGTTCTTATGTACCTTCATTCTCAAAAGCATCCATAATAAACATTAAATCTGCCGGTTGTGGCGTTTCCACCTCCGGTGTGGGCAACAGCAACCAGCTCAAAGCATCGGCACAATTCTCTGTGCCAGGTCTGCGGCGAGTGACATAATCATAGGCAGATAATGTTGGTGCCCACCTTTGGATGCGGGATGAAGCGTTGGTATTGATACCTTTGCTCTCGGAAAACAACAAAATGAGCGGCTTGTGATCGGTCTCTAATTCAAACCTCAGACCAAACAGGTATTGATGCATCTTTTTAACACCATACACACATGCTAATGCTTCTTTTTCTACCATACTGTAGGCTCTTTCTGCTTTAGACAAACTTTTGGATGCATACGCAACAGGTTGAAGTTTCCCCGACTCATTGGCTTGTTGTAACACGCAACCAATTCCTTATGACGATGTGTCACAGGCCAAAACTAAACATTTACTTGGGGCATAATGTACCAGCAACTTATTCGAGCAAAGCAGATTGGTGGCTTTCTCGAAAGCTCTGTCTTGCAATGTGCCTCACATTCAGTTGTTGCCTTTTCTCAATAGCATGTGCAGTGGTTCAAGTAAGGTGCTCAATTTAGGTAGGAAGTTACCAAAGTAGTTGAGTAGACCCAGGACGAATGCAGTTCCGTCACATTCTGCGGTTTGGGTACATTCTTGAAGGATTTGGTTTTCACATCAGTAGGTCTGAAGCCATCAGCGGCAATTTTCCTCCTGAGGCATTCAACCTCCGGTGCCATGAAGACGCACTACGAGCATTTTAAGTCTGAGTCCCACTTTGTCCAAACGCAGTAGAACCTCTTCCAGGTTGTTCAGATGTTCCTTGGAGTCACGACCGATGATCAGGATGTCATCTTGGAACAAAACGGTTCTGGGAACAGACTTCAGTCGAGTTTCCATATTCCTCTGGAATATTGCTGCAGCCGAGCGAATTCCAAACGGGCACTTGTGATAAATAAACAGTCCTTTGTGCGTGTTAATGAACATAAGTCTTTTCGACGTCTCGACCAACTCCTGCATCATTTAGGTCGATGTCAAGTCCAGTTTTGTGAACGACTTCCCTCCGGCTAGCATCACAAACAAGTCATCAGCCTTCGGTAGCGGGTACTGATCTTGTTTCGAAACACTATTGATCATAGCCTTGTAGTCTCCACAGATTCTGACTGTGCCATCACTTTTCAGCACAGGAACAATGGGGCTGGCCCATTCATTAAATTCGACTGGTGATATGATCCCTTCACGCTGGAGTCTGTCCAGTTCAATTTCGACCTTCTCCCTCATATACGGCACTGCCCGAGCTTTATGATGGACGGATCTTGCATCCGAGTCCACGTGGATCTGCACCTTGGCTCCCGTGAAGTTGCTGATACCCAGTTCGAACAGCGAGGGGAACTTGCCCAATACTTTGGCACATGTATCTTCCTCCGACGACAATGCCTTTATGTCGTTCCAATCGCATCTGATTTTTCCAACCAGCTCCTGCCGAGCAGCTTTGGGTCATTGCCTGGAACAATCCACAGCGGTAACTCGTGAACCGCACCGTTATACGACACATTAATTTGTGCACTGCCAATTATCTTTATCAGTTCTTTGGTGTACGTGTGCAGCTTGGCGTTAACAGGGCTCAGCCTGGACCTCACAGTCTTA
Organism: Pristiophorus japonicus; assembly: GCF_044704955.1. Classification (NCBI taxonomy): domain Eukaryota; kingdom Metazoa; phylum Chordata; class Chondrichthyes; family Pristiophoridae; genus Pristiophorus; species Pristiophorus japonicus. Next base: position 49,944,278 of record NC_091979.1, on the reverse strand, counting down.
GTATCCCACAGCTTATTAAATGGCCTCTCGTTCATGACCGATTTAGTCGCCCTGTGTCCAGTTCCATCGATACCGATGTCCCGTTAAACTTCACATTAATCAAAATTGGTTTACTCTTGGTTATGAAAGAGTACAGTCCATACACTTCCTCCCCTGGCATCTCGGATTGCTGGTGCCGATGACTTCCCCCACATCGCCAACACAGAGAAGTCGGAAACATTCCCACTGGCGGACTTTGGGCAGTCACAGGTTTCGCGAACGTAGCCACATAGGCCCTGCCATGTGTTGCTCTGCCGAACGCCGAATCATTCATGAACGCAGCCGGATAGGCCCTGCCATGTGTTGCTCTGCCGAACGCCGAATCATTCGTGAACACAGCCGGATAGGCCCTGCCATGTGTTGCTCTGCCGAACGCCGAATCATTCGCGAACGCAGCCGGATAGGTCCTGCCATATGCCGCTATGCCGAACGCTGAATCAATCGCATTTACAGTACTTGCCGAGGTTCGGTTTTTCACTGCTATTTGCTTTAAACTCCTGTCCGTCGTCATACATGATTGAGCGATCGAGATGGCACTTTTTAAATCCAACTCCTCCACCGCCAGAAGCTTGCGCAGGATCACCTCATGGTTGATACCGATAACAAAGAAGTCCCGGAGCATGTCTTCCAACACCATCCCGAACTTGCACGGCCCCGCTAAACGTCGCAGGTCGGCAACGAATTCCGCCGCGCTCTGGCCCGACGATCGAACGTGTGTATAAAACCTGTATCTCGAGATAATGATGCCGTCGTCTGGCTTGAGGTTCTCCCGTACCAATGTACACAGCTCCTCGTACATTTTCTCTGTTGGATCACTAGACATGAGTAGATTCTTTATCAGACCGTAGATCTTTGAACCGCCTGGCGCCGATCTGCATCGTTGACCTCCTTCATTTTGTTGGCCACGAAGTACTGGTTCAAATGGCTCACAAAGTCTGCCCAATCTTCTCCCTCCACGAATCGCTCTAAAAATCCAATCGTGCTCATTTTGCAAACAAAGGTTCTTGTATTCCCGTTGCCAAATGTTACGTATGCAATAAAGGTACAAACTGAGTACGGTTTAACTAAGCAAGGTACAACCTTGCTGCTGCTTTATTACGGCCCAAAGTGCCTGATTCACAAAATGGCTGGCCTTTTATACCAGAGCAGCACCATGTGCGTGCTGCTCAGTGACCTCCAACAATGGCTACAAACAGCATGTACATAAATGATAGGTTTATACCTTACCCATGTGACATGAGGACAGGTTCTGATGTTGCACGGGTTGCCGACCGGTTGTGGATTCCCACGAGTGCCAGCGCCCGTTCCTCAATATCAGTGAGCTCACAAAGGACCGGTGGGCTGCCAACCGTGCGCCGCTGCTCGGCCCGATACTTTGAAAGTTTCTTCTGCAAAAGGTGACAACAGCATGGCATGGCATAAGATCATTGCTAGGTACTGTTACAGATACTGACAGATATCATGTTATAATTATTATTAATATTATTATTATTACAATTATTAGTATTATTACGCTGCACAACACACATGGTAGTCCACCGCAAATGTAGGTTTGGATTAAATGATTAACTGCAATACATCAGATCTGAATTAAATTCATCATTGCCTCATTACACTTACAATTACAATTATATAAATATATATAAATAAATGTAATACTTATTCTTCCGGAACCAACAAGATCGTTCCAATGCTTGTGGCACTAGTTTGCCTCACGGACCTCGTGTGTCGCCGACAACACCACTTCTGCGATCTCAGTCTAAATTCTCTGGTACACTTTTTGAGGTTGGTTTGCCACCACCACCACAGGTCAATTGTGCCCAACGAGTTTCCACCTCTTGTAGGAGGGCAGCATTGATCTCATCCGAGAACCGCTTGGCTCGCTTACTTCCACCCATCTCCTCTCCCACGTCACTGCCTTCACCCACCTCCTCCACCTCTAAAGCATCAAGTATCTCCTCCATGTTCTCCATTGTTTACTGACTAACTTTAGCTATTTTATCACAAAAAACTCCAAATACTGCCCAATAATTACTCCAATAAATCACCACTACAATCTCCACAAGCTTTCTCCTCTCTCTCTCTCTCTCATCTCTCTCTTTCTCTCTGTTCTGCGCATGTGCAGATGATCCCTGACCTCCTGAAATGTGGGAAAAGACCATTGCTATGGACGCCGGCCTTTTACGACAGAAAAAACAGAAAAACCGCTAATGCCCATTTCACATCGCTCACGCTCATGCCCAAATTATAAAGTGGAAACTAGCGGGTTTGAAAATGGGCGATATTCCGGCGATCACAAAAAACAATATAAATGCTAATGCAGGAAATATCGCCCACTTTTGTGCGATGTGGACAATAATGGAAAGTCTAGCCCATAGGGTTGACCACCAGGCCCCAACTTCCATTGATCCCTGGCCAGTTGTTCGTCTCTGATGCCCCCAAAGAACATAAGAAATAGGAGCAGGAATAGGCCATTTGACCCCTTGAGCCAGCTCCGCCATTCAATAAGATCATGGCTGATCTTCTACCTCAACTTCACTTTCCTGCAGTATCCCCATATCCCATGATTCTCTTAATATCCAAAAATCTAAGAAAAGACCATTCTTGAATGTCAATCAATGCTTAGGGTCAGTTTACCACCTATGGCACATTGTTGGCTACTGTTGCCCTGGGCTTGCTGTAATTTTGCAATTGGGGGCAAACTCACCTGGGAGATGGAAATGAGGCCCAGGAGTTAAAATGGCCTGGGCCTGGGCCAAGGCCTGGGCCAGGCGAGCTTGATGTTTGCCCCGCCGCCCCATGCTGAACTCACTTCCGAGTTAAAATAGGGGCTAATATAATGGGTATTAATAGAAGCTGTGTGTTAGGAGTGAATACCTTTATTTCATGATACATAAGAAATGCGATATAAAGTGTGCAAAGAAAAACTGAAAATTTTTGTTTATCTGTTCTTGGGATGTAGGCACATTTATTGTCCATCCCGAGTAGTCCTGAGAAGATGGTGATGGGTCTTCTCATTGAATCACTGCAGTCCTTGTGGCGATAGTGCTCCTAGTGTTAGGTAGGGAATTCAGGATTTTGACCCAGTGACAATCAATGACTAGTGACATATGGCCAAGTCAGCGTCATATGTCCATTTGGACGTCACTGGCCTTGCCAGCGATGCCCACATCCTAGAACGACTCATAAACAAAAGGAGACATGGAGGTGATGAAACATAGAAACATAGAAACATAGAAAACAGGTGCAGGAGTAGGCCATTCGGCCCTTCTAGCCTGCACCGCCATTCAATGAATTCATGGCTGAACATGCAACTTCAGTACCCCATTCCTGCTTTCTCACCATACCCCTTGATTCCCCTAGTAGTAAGGACTTCATCTAACTCCTTTTTGAATATATTTAGTGAATTGGCCTCAACAACTTTCTGTGGTAGAGAATTCCACAGGTTCACCACTCTCTGGGTGAAGAAATTCCTCCTCATCTCAGTCCTAAATGGCTTCCCCTTATCCTTAGACTGTGTCCCCTGGTTCTGGACTTCCCCAACATTGGGAACATTCTTCCTGCATCTAACCTGTATAAACCCGTCAGAATTTTAAACGTTTCTATGAGGTCCCCTCTCATTCTTCTGAACTCCAGTGAATACAAGCCCAGTTGATCCAGTCTTTCTTGATAGGTCAGTCCCGCCATCCCGGGAATCAGTCTGGTGAACCTTCGCTGCACTCCCTCAATAGCAAGAATGTCCTTCCTCAGGTTAGGAGACCAAAACTGTACACAATACTCCAGGTGTGGCCTCACCAAGGCTCTGTACAATTGTAGCAACACCTCCCTGTCCTTGTACTCAAATCCCCTCGCTATGAAGGCCAACATGCCATTTGCTTTCTTAACCGCCTGCTGTACCTGCATGCCAATCTTCAATGACTGATGTACCATGACACCCAGGTCTCGTTGCACCTCTCCTTTTCCTAATCTGTCACCATTCAGATAATAGTCTGTCTCTCTGTTTTTACCACCAAAGTGGATAACCTCACATTTATCCACATTATACTTCATCTGCCATGCATTTGCCCACTCACCTAACCTATCCAAGTCGCTCTGCAGCCTCATAGAATCCTCCTTGCAGCTCACACTGCCACCCAACTTAGTGTCATCCGCAAATTTGGAGATACTACATTTAATCCCCTCGTCTAAATCATTAATGTACAGTGTAAACAGCTGGGGCCCCAGCACAGAACCTTACGGTACCCCACTAGTCACTGCCTGCCATTCTGAAAAGTCCCCATTTACTCCTACTCTTTGCTTCCTGTCTGACAACCAGTTCTCAATCCATGTCAGCACACTACCCCCAATCCCATGTGCTTTAACTTTGCACATTAATCTCTTGTGTGGGACCTTGTCGAAAGCCTTCTGAAAGTCCAAATATACCACATCGACTGGTTCTCCCTTGTCCACTCTACTGGAAACATCCTCAAAAAATTCCAGAAGATTTGTCAAGCATGATTTCCCTTTCACAAATCCATGCTGACTTGGACCTATCATATTACCTCTTTCCAAATGCACTGCGATGACATCCTTAATAATTGATTCCATCATTTTACCCACTACCGATGTCAGGCTGACCGGTCTGTAATTCCCTGTTTTCTCTCTCCCTCCTTTTTTAAAAAGTGGGGTTACATTGGCTACCCTCCACTCCATAGGAACTGATCCAGAGTCAATGGAATGTTGGAAAATGACTGTCAATGCATCCACTATTTCCAAGGCCACCTCCTTAAGTACTCTGGGATGCAGTCCATCAGGCCCTGGGGATTTATCGGCCTTCAATCCCATCAATTTCCCCAACACAATTTCCCGACTAATAAGGATTTCCCTCAGTTCCTCCTCCTTACTAGACCCTCCGACCCCTTTTATATCCGGAAGGTTGTTTGTGTCCTCCTCAGTGAATACCGAACCAAAGTACTTGTTCAATTGGTCTGCCATTTCTTTGTTCCCCATTATGACTTCCCCTGATTCTGACTGCAGGGGACCTACGTTTGTCTTTACTAACCTTTTTCTCTTTACATATCTATAGAAACTTTTGCAATCCGTCTTAATGTTCCCTGCAAGCTTCTTCTCGTACTCCATTTTCCCTGCCCTAATCAAACCCTTTGTCCTCCTCTGCTGAGTTCTAAATTTCTCCCAGTCCCCGGGTTCTCTGCTATTTCTGGCCAATTTGTATGCCACTTCCTTGGCTTTAATGCTATCCCTGATTTCCCTTGATAGCCACGGTTGAGCCACCTTCCCTTTTTTATTTTTGCGACAGACAGGAATGTACAATTGTTGTAGTTCATCCATGCGGTCTCTAAATGTCTGCCATTGCCCATCCACAGTCAACCCCTTCAATATCATTCGCCAATCTATCCTAGCCAATTCACGCTCATACCTTCAAAGTTACCCTTCTTTAAGTTCTGGACCATGGTCTCTGAATTAACTGTTTCTTTCTCCATCCTAATGCAGAATTCCACCATATTATGGTCACTCTTCCCCAAGAGGCCTCGCACAACGAGATTGCTAATTAATCCTCTCTCATTACACAACACCCAGTCTAAGATGGCCTCCCCCCTAGTTGGTTCCTCGACATATTGGTCTAAAAAACCATCCCTTATGCACTCCAGGAAATCCTCCTCTACCGTATTGCTTCCAGTTTGGTTAACCCAATCTATGTGCATATTAAAGTCACCCATTATAACTGCTGCACCTTTATTGCACGCACCCCTAATTTCATGTTTGATGCCCTCCCCAACATCACTACTACTGTTTGGAGGTCTGTACACAACTCCCACTAACGTTTTTTGTCCTTTGGTATTCTGCAGCTCTACCCATATAGATTCCACATCATCCAAGCTAATGTCCTTCCGAACTATTGCCTTAATTTGCTCCTTAACCAGCAATGCTACCCCACCTCCTTTTCCTTTTATTCTATCTTTCCTGAATGTTGAATACCCCTGGATGTTGAGTTCCCAGCCCTGATCATCCTGGAGCCACGTCTCCGTAATCCCAATCACATCATATTTGTTAACATCTATTTGCACAGTTAATTCATCCACTTTATTGCGGATACTCCTTGCATTAAGACACAAAGCCTTCAGGCTTGTTCTTTTAACACCCTTTGTCCTTTTAGAATTTTGCTGTACAGTGGCCCTTTTTGTTCCCATGATGTTCCTGTTCTTGTCCTTCTCATTACCAGTGGTCGCAGTGCTGGGAGATGCTGCTCGTGCAAGCTGGAGTACATCCTGTAGACATTACATATTGCAATTACAGTGCACCGATGATATAGGAGATAGGTATTAAGTTCAGTGACAGCATTGCAGATAAAGTTGACTGCCTGGACCTGGATGGTTTCGAGCTTCTTGAATGTTGTGGCTGCTCCCATCAAGATGTATAATGAGTATTTCATCACATTCCTGACTTGAGTCTTGTAAATGTTAGAGCAATATTGTGGGGTTAGGAAGTGATCCACGTTTGGAAGTGTCATGTATCTTACATGGCCACTGTAGGTACCATATCAAGGTGTGCCACCAGAGGGCATAGCAGTGGGAGACTTGTAGGTTACCTGTACAGGTGTGCCTGGCCTAGTATAAAAGGCAGGCCACCAGGTGTGATCCTCACTCTGGAGTTAACTAATAAAGGATTCAGGTCACTACAGTTCAAGTACAACACACTGTCTCATGGAATCATTGTTAGAGCATCTAAGGACACAACAACTGGTGACGAGAATACGAATTTTCACACGAAAATGGCTACCCTTGGTACATTGCAGCAGTTCGCCGATGGTGATGATCGGGACGCCTTTGTGGAAAGGTTCGAACACTTTTTCACTGCAAACGACCTGGCAGGAGACAACACGGCCGCACTGGCTGATAAGCGCCGCACTATCATGCTAACCAGTTGTGGGCCCAGTGTCAATGGCCTCATCACGGACTTGCTGGCACCAGCGAAGACAACGACCAAGTCGTACAAGGAGTTCGTAATCCTGGTCCAGGAGCAACTCAAACCCAAGGAGAGCATCCTTACAGCCAGACACCGGTTCTATATCCATCGACGGCCCGAAGGCCAGGAAGTCACGAAATACGCCACAGACCTCAGGAGACTGGCGGCACCGTGTGAGTTCGGCACCCACCTTAACGAAGCACTGTGGGACATTTTTGGCATTGGCCATGATAGCCTTCTTCACAAATTACTATCGGCGGATACCACAGTCACACGACAGAAGGCCATCTCTGTGAGCCTTTCATGACCTCAACCTGTGGCTCGAGGCAGATGTCTCACCCTCAGGTACTGTGCACAGAGTGGTATTGTTCAGGAGCTGGACTGTGGAGAGCGAATCCTCTCAGGGAAGAGAGAACAGGCCCCCGAGTCCCTTAACTCAGGGTCCGCCAAGGGGGGCTAATCGAGTAGCACCATGCTGGCGTTGCGGAGAGAATCACAGGGCCCACCAGGGCAGTTTTAAAGACAATGTTTGCAAAGGCTGTGGCACAAATATGTCGATGAGGAGTCCGCAGATGGCCATGAATCCAGCGAGAATTATGAATTGTTAGACAGAGAGGCAGCCCAGTCCCACGGGGAGGTACATAGCATGTTTGCCTGCACCACCGAGTGCTCCCCGCTGAAGACGGAAGTCGAGATAGAGGGAAGTCCAGTCTTCATGGAAATGGACACGAGGGCGAGCCAGTCAGTGCTGACTCAAGGAGCTTTTGAGAGGCTATGGGACAATCCGGCTGAACGACCTGAGTTGGCCCCGGTTCAGGCAAAGCTGCGCACCTACACCAATGAAATCATCCCAGTCGTTGGTAGTGTGAATGTAAAGGTACTCCATGATGGCGCGATACACAAGTTACCTCTGTGGATTGTTGCAGGTGATGGTGTAAGGGGTTTTCACAGGGTTGTTGTGCCTTGGGTGTCTTTCTCTGAGCTTCTGCCCTCACAGCTTATGCCTGGTCTGTGAGGTACCCTGAGTGCTGCAAGAGCACCCCTGGAGAGACTGTGTCCACAGCTTATGAAGGGGGTTTTGAGACTCGTGCATCCCCACAGCTTATGCCTAGCCTGTGAGGCACCTGTGAGTGTCAAACACTCCTAACCCCTTCTTCCCTAGCCTGTGACACACAGTTGAGCGTTTTCGAGGCGCTCCTAGCTTCCCTTACACGGTTCTGACATAAGACTCACGATCAGGAGATGTAATACAATAGAACTGAGACAAGGTGATTCTAAGAGGAACTTTAGGCTTCCAATTTATTTGACAAGGTGTAACTCAACAAACAGCAATACACCAACAAAACAATCCCCCTAAATCCCACTAAAACGGACCCAATGAAAATCTTTACACCAGTTTAGCAGTACAATGCCCAACCTCCCACCTTTCCTGGCCTAACTGAGTTGGGAGTTCTGGGGACCAGAGGTTATACTCACTACTGTGCCTTCCGCAGTCTGGTGGTTTGTTTCTTCTATCTTCGGTGTCTTCGGACACTGGTTTTCCTTCAGTGTCGAGAGGCTTGCTGGTTGTGGTTGTTGAATCACGAGGGCAGGGAAAATCATCACTTCTTTCTTCACTACGTCAGAAACCCTTTTTTTATAGCCAGATTATCCAGTCCGCCTCTCCTGCTGAAGTCGATTCTTCTCATTGGTGGACTTTTGATTTTGAAAAATGCAGCAGTTTTAGATTGAGGGGTTTTTTTTTCCACTGATCTTAACCTACTCAAGGTTTGAGTGGGTGTTGATTGCATTGGCCTCCTGTAGCCATTATGCTAGTCTGGCCTGAGCCAGATATTTCTATGCCTGATGAAAAAGGTGTTGGAATATGTATGTGGCATTGTTTAAATGCTAATATTTTCAAAGGGCAAGTTTCGAGGGTATACAGTTCCCAGACAATTTGATTAGTTCCAATGTCCAAACTGGCCCTTTTGATATTGACCCCTTTTCTTGCAGACCCAACATACACCTTTTAAAAATCCCAAATTCGATTAAAGTTCGTAGTTTCTTCCATGTGCACTTTAGGATTTCAAACTTTCTGGTAGATAGTTCCAAATTAAATTCCCTTTCCTTTGAGTCCAAACACTGCGGGGGAGGTCTCCATTCATTTGTGTCCCAAAGTTTTTCCTTCTATCGGTTTCAATTCACAGCACAGACTGATCCCACAGCCGTTTTCCTTCTGGGTAAAATGAGGGGGTTTTCGTCCTCCCCTACATAATCCCCCATCTGACACAGTCAGACACCTCTCGAGTGTGTCAAAGTTCAGGGTGGTGAGAAAACCCGAGGTTTCCCAAATTGCCCAACTTTCCTCAGTTTAACTCTAAACTGATCCCGTCGATATATATCGTAATTCCTTTTAACGCGGTACTAAACACAGAAAATCCAACAGGTTACAATACACGACAGCAACATACATATATGTACTTAAGGTTACAGCAGTAATTGTACATTGAGTCTCATTTCAGTCTCAAACGTAAAACAAAGAAACCTGCCCTGCAAACTCCCCAGGAGCCATGTATGAAAAACGCAGTCATCCCTGGAAATAACAAAACCGCCTAAGTGTCGCGGTCAAGCTTTGTTTACACACCTTGAGTGTTTAGCAACGGCTCTCCTGGCTGTGTAGTAGCCTGAGGAACTGCGTTCTTTTTCTTTTTCTCCTGAGCTTGCAGCTTGTAACTAGCAGATAAGCTACAATCAGGAGTTGGCCGATTACTAAGGCATGCGATCCCACCCGGATCCATGCAGGTATGTCTGCCCGTATTCCCAAATCCCACCATGCTGGGGGTTTAATCTGGGCAATCTCCCCTGCTAGAATTTCAGTTTTCTGCTCCATGGTGTAAAAATGTTTTTGAGACAAATCCACTGCCTGGAGGAGGGCTGTAAGTTTCTCAGGTAGTGGGGCAACGGGATAGCCAAACTGGGCGACATATTGTTGTAGATGGCTGAGGTTGTTTTGTACCGTGAGGTGAATCGTGGAAGGTTCAGGGATGGGTGTGATTCTGGTGTGTGCCACTTGAACCTCTGCCCTGGGTTTAAAGCAAAAGCTGCTGTACAGTATTGGACACCACCTTCCCGGTCCGTGTTCATACCGTTGGGCACTTGTGGTGACACAATATGTCCCACCGCCTACATATGCTACCTGTGGAGGCATGTGGTTATGGGCCATTACCTCCATTGTGCAATTGATAGGCTCTGCCCCAGCAGTGCTGAACCCGCATTGTGGCCTTGCAAAAGCGTTCAAGTGCTGGGGGCACAGGATTACCTGTGCTCCCCTGCTCCGACAACCCGAGAGGTCTGTACCTGTCACAGTGTGCTCCCACATTGTGACATAAGGTGGAACCTCTTGGAATCGAACATGCACCCCTCCACGAATGACTCCCACATTCTCCACTCGGTACAGGGGTGCTGGTCGTGGGGACGCCCCCATCACGGGCATCCTGACCACCACAACCATGATGGTATGATTTGACTTTCCACAGTCCACCGGTACCGGGTAGGCTTCCGACGCTACACGAAGTTGGCAAAGACTCAAAACATTATCATAAGGGTGTAGTGCTGCTAAGTGCTGGTTGCTGATCGAGGAGGGGACCTGTCCCTGTCTCAGATCCTCGAGGTTACTCCGTCCCTCTCCCAGCAACCAGGCCCCATAGAGCACGCACACCTCATTTTGGGCGGCTTGATCGGAGGCGTTTCTATCCTCCCGAATCAAGGCGTTTACAGCCCTGGCCTGCGCCTCCAATTGAGAGATAATCTCCTTTAAGTGAACTGTCATTGCCACCTCTTCGTGAAGCGCGGATCCCACTACGGTATTCTCGTCCCCCAGGACTTTGCGCAGCTGATTCTTTAACCCATTTATCTGGAGGGCCAGCTGCATGTTATTCAAACTGTTTATGGCGGACGCCCCGGTGTTAAACCCCGTAAGAATGTCATTTAAAGTGCCACGCCTCTGTCTGCCCGGTTCGGCCCTATCCCACTGTTTATACAAGTCTGTCACTTTGACATCCCTGAAGTCCAGTTCAGAGAACTTCCGGAACATCTCCCACAGCAGAGCCTGGGATAACAGCTCGGTTTCCCGGGGACACCACGTAGGTACGCGGACTTCTGTCAGATTTAGCACCACTGATGCCACTGCGTAGTGTACCCCCTGATAAAGTAATTTCTCGGTAGGGACCAACACTAAACCATTCCCCGGCCCCCCGGTTGTTGTCGGGCACTCGTGTGGGATGGTGGGCTTGGCCGTGGGTTTTCTTTCCCGAACTACAAGTTCGGTGGCATTTATTGGTACCCGGGGATTGGGGATCAAACACGCCTCCCCGCTGTGATCCCATACCACCCCATCCCCGACATCCTGCCACCATCTATAAAAAGCAATGGAGACCCCCTCTGAACACACGCGAGTGGATCCCCACATACACAAATAAATTCCTTGGTCGTACGCCCACCATTTCTCCCAGCACACCGTTACCCCGCCAGATGACCCCATGATGGTTCGATAGGTATCATTATCCAGATGTTCCCAGTCCGAGTGTCGGTCTCCCATGTCCCTCTTGAGCTTTCTGAGCCACCACCACCATCCCAGAGGTATGTCCCCTTGGCAAGTTAGGCATACCTTCCTGCCTTCTGTCACTCTCACTCTGGAAGTGGCCACAGTGATCTCCGGGCAGGGGATGGAGGCCTCTCCGTAGGTAAAGTCCTTATGGTTGGAGTACTTGGTGGAGTTCGATCCCAACCACCCAGGCCATTTCCCCTCGTGGGAGTAGGTGACCCAGCCATCCACCGCCGGAGTCCCTTCTCCTGTGGTCACTGTCGGCGCTCTGCCCCCGGAGCATCCGAAAACTAGGGAGTCCTCGGTGTCCCCTCGGTGCCCGGTGCAGATCCTTAGCGATATCAGCATCACTAACGTCCAGTAGGGAGGTGTTGACATCTGAAAGGCAAGAAGAACATGGCCTTGCCTTGAGAGACCTCTCCAGGCTCGGCCCACTTAACATGTTCCAAACACACAAAATGCTGTACTCAACCGTCACTGCCTTACCTAAACACATATACACACAACACAAAGTCACAAAACAAGAAGGGAAAATATACACACCGCCACCCATCCCTGGGTGGCCAGGCTATATCCTGTCACTGTACAGGCGTCGTCGACCACTCGGCTGACCGTACCCTGGGGACCAGGATGCCCTCCGCTGAGGGGCTCGTATGGTCCCCCTTAATGAGTCTTGTGCTGCCCTCCAAGGCCCTCCCGAGCCCCGGATAATCGGTGGGAGACCCTTGCTAGTGCAACAGAGCACCCTCCCTGTTGTCTTTCGCAGTATCGGTCTGGGGCGGGAGGCTAAGTAAACAGGGGACCACGGCGCCCTGGGCTGTGGCACTCTGTTACTCCTCCTTACTGTCAGTGCAGAGTCCCACGTTATGGGCTGCAATGCCATCTCCTCCACCTCTTGGGCTAGCCCCAGCTGATCCACCATGGGAGGTTCAGCTTCCCCTTGAACCTTGCTAATAGTAGAGCCTTTCTCCCTACTTCTGTTAGTGGGCTGGGAACCTCTACCCAGGGTGGGATAGCCTTACAGGAGCAGTGAACCAGCCCCGGCTGTAGAGCTACGGGGCCCGCTGCCTCCTCCGGAGCCTCCAAATCCACCGGGGCCTGTTCTTCTCCCAGTGCCTGATTCCCTTCCCTTGCTCGTCCCCTCTGTTTTTTACCTCTTTTGGGGTCAAACAATTTACACTGATTAATGTGATACCACTTCACCCGGCGAGGCAATTGAACCGCATAGACCATAGGGCTAGCCTTGTCGACTATGCTGTATGGTCCCATATATAATGCTTCAAAAACCCCGACCCGAGCATAGTTCCTCACCATGACCTGGTCCCCTATCTCCCATTCGTGGTGTTTGCTGGGTTCTAGCAGCAATCGGTTACTCTGATGCTGTCTGCCCATGTTACTAGCAGCCTGCCAGTGAATCTGTTTGAGGTGTTCAAACAGGTTCCTGACAAACCGGTCCCGGTTCACCTCTCGGAGCTGCCCTTTGGTGAGAACCGGCGCCAACAAATGCACTGGGGTTCTCATGATCCGGCCCGTAATCAGCTCATGGGGTGAGTACCCTGTGCTCTTTGACTGACTGGCCCAGATTCCCATGAGGACCAACGGTAAGACCTCCACCCACTTGTTCGGTGAGTCTCCCGTCTCCTTGTGCAGCCTTTCCTTTAGGGTCCGGTTCAGGCGTTCTACGGGGCCTGAGGACTGAGGGTTGTAGGCGACATGCCATTTGGCTCTTATCCCCAGCACCTTTAGGGTGGCCTTCATCACCTGGCCGGTGAAGTGGCTTCCCCGGTCGGACTCCACTATTTGAGGTAGACCCCACCGAGCGAACACCTCCCTCAACAGGATTTCTGCAGTCCCCACCGCGGTAGCTGTTCGGCAAGGGAAGGCTTCCACCCACTTGGAAAACACAGCCACCAGGACGAGGCAGTATTTATTACCTCTCTGGGCGGCCGGTAAGGGTCCGATGTCATCGATCTGGATCGACTGCCATGGTCCCTCTACCTGCCTGACGTGTCCCATAGACGCCTTCCTTTTCTGAGGGTCTGGGTTGTTTGCAGCGCAAACCAGACAGCCCGCACAGAAGTTGCGGACGTCTTCCCGGAGGTCTGGCCACCACCCTGCTTTTTCTACCTGTTGCCAGGTAGATTCCGGCCCAGGGTGTCCCGCACCTGGACCCTCATGGGCCAGCTGAAGGAATTCCCTCCGGTGTTGTGGCGGCACTACCCATTTGTCCCCTTTAAACAACATGCCTTCCCGCACAGCAATATCTACAGCACTGTATGGGCCCTCCGCCTTTTCCCCCCTTTTGATAGCAGCCAAGGCAGCCTTCAGGATCGGATCCTGCATCTGGACTACTTTAAGGTCCGGGGCCGCAGCCGCCCCTACGCTCCCTTGTGTCCCTGGCTTGCTTCTTGCTGCTGCTATCCTGCCTGCCTCGTATGGGTCCCATGGGCGACCTGTGCGAGCACCTTCCCTTGCCAGCAGGTCTGCCTGCTAGTTACCTTCCCCCCGTGGCTCAGTTTTGGAGTGGGCCTTTACCTTATGGATATATACATCCCCGGTTTCTCCCACTGCAGCCACGATCTTTTCTAGCAGGGGTTTGGTCACAAGGGGCTTCCCATCCGCAGAGGTGTACCCCCGGCGTGACCAAATCGCCAGATACTCTGTACACGAATTGCAAGTGAACATGCTGTCCGAGCAAATCGTGTATGGGGTAGGGAATTCCTCAGGGTGTGTGGCCACATACATCACCGCCGAGAGTTCCGCCTGCTGGGCGCTCAGGGTGCATGGGAGTTTAAGAGCCAAGGCAATTCCTACCTTGGCATCCCAAACTCCACAGCCCGTGAGTATTGTACCCGCGGACACTGAACTGGAGCCATCAACGTAGATCTCGCGGCCTATGGGGTGTATCCCTGCCCGAAATCCAAAGTTAATGTCCCATACTCCCTCCACAGAGCATCGATGCGGCTGCCCTGGATAGATTAAATTTGCTGCTAGCCTGGGCTCGCAGAGGCCCTTGACCTTTAAAGTCATTTGGGAGAGGAGGAGGGTCCAGCGAGTGATTCTAGCACTGCTCACTGTCCCGTCCTTAATCCTCCCGTCCAACAGCATCTGCGTCGGGGTATGATGGGTGAGGAGTGTAATGGGGGATATTCCGGTAAAGATCTGAGCTCTCTTTACTGCCCAGTGGGTGGCAAGCAAGTGCCTCTCACAATTGGAGTATCCCTTTTCTACCTCCGTGAGGACCCTGGAGGAGTACACCACTGGTCTCAGCTGACCGTTTCGCCCCTGGAGCAACACTGCACTTAAGCTGTCACCACTGGCTGCCACCTCCAGGAAGAATTCCTCCCCCCCCATCAATTGCCCCTAGGGCTGGTGCTACCTGCAGGTCTCTCTTAAGATGGACAAATGCTGCCTCACAGCCCTTGTCCCATTCCCACTCGACCCCCTTATGTAGGAGTCTGAGCAGAGGGGCGGCAGTGGCTGCATAGTCCTCGATGAAGTCCCTACAGTAGCCAGTGGTTCCCAGGAAAGACCTTACCCCCAACACATCCCTAGGTACAGGGAGTTCCTGCACTGCCTTTCTTCTAGCCTCATCAATGGCCCTTTCTCCTGCCCTTATCGTCAGGTCCAGGAATTTTACCTCTCCTAGACCTATCTGGGCTTTCTTGGGGTTAACTTTAAAACCCCCTTCCTTCAGTAAGACCAGCAGTTCGGCCAGCAGTGGACCGTGTTCCTCACTGCTGTCTGTGAACAACAACAGTTCGTCCACATACTGGACCAGCTGGTGTGGCTGGCTGAAGCCTTTTAAGCAGTTCACCATGCATTGGTGAAAAATGCTGGGACTATTATGAAAGCCCTGTGGGAGGCAGCTCCATGTATACTGCTGTTCCCGGAAGGTGAAGGCAAACTTGTACTGGTCTTCCCTCCGTACAGGGATAGACCAGAACCCATTGGATATGTCCAACACTGTGAACGTGGTTGCGGATGCAGGGATTTCCCCTATCAGATCCGCAACCGCCGCTACTGTGGGGGCACAAGCTGGGATGTTTTTATTGAGCACTCTATAATCCACCGTAGCCTTCCAAGAATTATCTGATTTCCTAACCGGTCAAAGCGGGGAGTTGACATGGGTGGCTATGGGTCTCAAAACACCCTGCTCGACAAGCGAGCTTAAAGCTGTCTCCAAGTCTGCTTCTGCCTCTCGGGGAAAGCCATATTGCTTTTGCGGGCGGGACATGGGATCCCCATCTATTCTAACCTCCACTCCTGTGACTCTCCCACAGTCGTGTTTATGGGTGGCAAATGCTGCAAGATTTGCTTGCACATAGGCCCGGTACTCGGCCGGGGTGTTACCGACCAGAACCTCCAGGTCGTAACCCCCTTTTGGCTTCATTGTACACAGAGTCCCTTTTCCCTGTTTCTTATCAATAACCATGACTTCTCCCTCTGCTCCCGTGCCCACTGTGCCCCATAGACAGTGATTCCTCAAGTCTACTAGGATCTGGCGAGCGATGATAAAATCAGCCCCCAAAATCCCTTTTCCCACCTGCTCCCAGTTCATCAGGACGCACTTCCATTGTGTTTGGAGTGCTCCTAAACGAACTGCGAGCGGGACTGAGAAAAACCCAGCCTTCTCATTACCTGTGAACCCAACTAGTTGATACGGCACCCCGTTTGATAGAGGTGTGGTTGCGGGGTCCTCCGAATGGACTATCGTGCTGGAAGCACCAGTGTCCAAAAGGTAGGTACCCAATACACCCTCAACCTCCATCTTGACCCAGGGTCGTCCCCAGGGGTCGTATTCTAGTGGGTACAGGTATGCAGGCTGGGTCTGGGCTAGTCACGGCCTCTGTACTGGCAGGGTTGCTGGTGCTTCCCTGCCTGTTGCCGTGGCTACCTTCCCAGTCCCCTCCAGTGCTATCCTCACTGCAGCTACTATCTCGTCAAGGGATGGTGAGGAGCTCGCTCCACTTCACCCACTCTGGGCGGCTCCTAAAGAACTTCTCCCCCCATATCTCTTTACTGGGCTCCTGCAATCCCTTTTAAAATGCCCAGCTTTCCCGCACCCGTAGCACACTCCCTCCTTATCAATCGAGCGGCCACCCTCCTGGTTCCATTCCCTTTTGGGAATCGAGTTGGGTTTTACTTCATTTACCCGACCTTTGGAGGTTTTCTCCTCCTCCCCTCCTCCATTCCGTTGGACCAGTGCCAGTTGCCTGACCACTGCTTCCTCGGTGAGGTTGGGGTCCTGGGAATCGCACCACAGTTCTGCCCTGACCTTGAGCCAGGGCAAGCAGTTTACCACCAGCATCCTCAGCCAGCGGCCAGTCTGTACCGCGGAAAGATTCGCCCGGTCGAGGAGCTCCCCACAGGCTGCGTGGTATACCACCCACAGCCTGTCCGCAAACGCCTGCGGGGTTTCCCCTGCGAGCTGCCTTGTCCTTTCGACCCGCTCGAAAGGACTGCCGTCATCGAAGCCCATAGCCTCAAGGACGGCCCTCTGGACCTCAGTAAATGTACGCTGTCCCTTCCGGCATTCTGCCAGTAGGGCCTGGTACAATTTTCTGTCCAGAGAGAAGAGCAGCAGCTTGGCTGTCTCTTCCTCGTCACACCCATTAATTTCCCCTGCCTGCATCACCTCCATGAAGTGGATAGATGGGTCCCCGCTGCGAGTGAGTTTGGCCAAATGGACCACCATGGCCCTGAGTGATTGAACTCCATGGGGAATAATAAAGTCGCTCTCCAGCGCTCCCCGACCTTGGCCACCTCCCTGTGGAGGACCGTACTTGCGCTGCCTGATCGGGCACATCCGCCCTGGTTCAGGATCTTTCTGCGCTGGTCCCTCTACCTCCGGCTGTCCCACCATACCCGGTGCAGCAGACAGTGCCTGGTCGTCTGATCCAGCCTTTAACTGACCCTCGGCGGGAGCCTCATATCCCTGTTGCCGAGCGGGACACATTGGTCCTGCCCCCAGCCCTGGGTATGCTACTACCTGCGTGCCCCGCCCCTCCTGGTACCCCACCGGACAAACCACCGTTGCCTCAGGAGGTGGTCGGGCGCCTCTTGCCTTTGGATTCTCCTCTACCCCCAATAATCTCCTTTGTCCCCTGTGGACCCTCCGGGTCCTATCAGGGCGACCATCCCCTTTGCCTGGGATAGAGCGTGGGTGAGAGTTTTAATCCTCTCCTGGCAGGGACCGTGATCTGCAAACTCACTGCTACTGGCCACTTTATAGGCTGCCTGTACGTCTTTTAATTTATTCTTCAGTTCCCAAATTTTCTGGGTGTACCGAGAGTTCTGTTCCCGGAGGCACCCCTCACTACCCTTGGCCTCAGTGACCTGACACTGAAGATAGTCCCGGCTATTTCGGAAGGTCTCCTCCAACTGCCGGTTCCTTTGCTGCTCCCCAGCTAATTCGGCCAGCAAGTTGTCCCCAACCACAGCCTGGATAGCAGAGAGCTCCTCTGATTTCTGAAGACTCTGTTCCAAGTCCTTCACCCGCTGGTCGAGCTTTCGGACTTGGCGGGTGAAGCAGATAAGCCAGATGGCCTTTTCCACCTTGTGGTTGTGGTCCTTCCCTGCTGTCCACTGAGCAGCAGCATCCACTGGGCGCTCTGCCCGAGTGAGGGCATGTACCCAAGGTTTGGTGAGGTTCACCTTGCCAAAAATGTATGAGGAAATTCTCTCCTCCATTTTAGTTTCCTCTCTTATCACCTCATCTGTTATATTAACATCTCCTGTTTGCTTTTGTCCCTTCGTGGTCGCCATGTTCTGTAAGGGGTTTTCACAGGGTTGTTGTGCCTTGGGTGTCTCTCTCTGGGCTTCTGCCCTCACAGCTTATGCCTGGCCTGTGAGGTACCCTGAGTGCTGCAAGAGCACCCCTGGAGAGACTGTGTCCACAGCTTATGAAGGGGGTTTTGAGACTCGTGCGTCCCCACAGCTTATGCCTAGCCTGTGAGGCACCTGTGAGTGTCAAACACTCCTAACCCCTTCTTCCCTAGCCTGTGACACACAGTTGAGCGTTTTCGAGGCGCTCCTAGCTTCCCTTACACGGTTCTGACATAAGACTCACGATCAGGAGATGTAATACAATAGAACTGAAACAAGGTGATTCCAAGAGGAACTTTAGGCTTCCAATTTATTTGACAAGGTGTAACTCAACAAACAGCAATACACCAACAAAACAATTCCCCTAAATCCCACTAAAACGGACCCAATGAAAATCTTTACACCAGTTTTGCAGTACAATGCCCAATCTCCCACCTTTCCTGGCCTAACTGAGTTGGGAGTTCTGGGGACCAGAGGTTATACTCACTACTGTGCCTTCCGCAGTCTGGTGGTTTGTTTCTTCTATCTTCGGTGTCTTCGGACATTGGTTTTCCTTCAGTGTCGAGAGGCTTGCTGGTTGTGGTTGTTGAATCACGAGGGCAGGGAAAATCATCACTTCTTTCTTCACTACGTCAGAAACCCTTTTTTTATAGCCAGATTATCCAGTCCGCCTCTCCTGCTGAAGTCGATTCTTCTCATTGGTGGACTTTTGATTTTGAAAAATGCAGCAGTTTTAGATTGAGGGTTTTTTTTTTCCACTGATCTTAACCTACTCAAGGTTTGAGTGGGTGTTGATTGCATTGGCCTCCTGTAGCCATTATGCTAGTCTGGCCTGAGCCAGATATTTCTATGCCTGATGAAAAAGGTGTTGAAATATGTATGTGGCATTGTTTAAATGCTAATGTTTTCAAGGAGCAAGTTTCGAGGGCATACAGTTCCCAGACAATTTGATTAGTTCCAATGTCCAAACTGGCCCTTTTGATATTGACCCCACCCCTTTTCTTGCAGACCCAACATACACCTTTTAAAAATCCCAAATTCGATTAAAGTTCGTAGTTTCTTCCATGTGCACTTTAGGATTTCAAACTTTCTGGTAGATAGTTCCAAATTAAATTCCCTTTCCTATGAGTCCAAACACTGCCGGGGGGGTCTCCATTCATTTGTGTCCCAAAGTTTTTCCTTCTATCGGTTTCAATTCACAGCACAGACTGATCCCACAGCCCTTTTCCTTCTGGGTAAAATGAGGGGGTTTTCGTCCTCCCCTACAATGGACCAATGCTGCTCGGCAGAAGGTGGATGGAGAAGATCTAGTGAAAGTGAGAAGATTTCACCCCTCCAGCGATCGAAGCCCTCTGCGCTCAGAGGCAAAGCAAGCCCTCAGCTAAGGGTGGACCCAGCACCGATGTGCTAACCAGCACGGCACCCGAGACACAGACCGCTCAGCACAACTGCGTGGAGATGATCCAGCTGAAACGACCCGAACCCACTTTCCAGGCTCCAGTGGCAGGACTCCGGAGGAAGAAAATCGGATCCAGCAGCGACTTCACAACTGCGGAGTCAGAACCCGGGGAGAAGAGGATCACCGCAGTCGACATCGTGGACAAAGCAAAGATGGCGCCCACACCACGAGGCGATGCGCTGAAGACAAAGATGGCTGCGGCCAGACCATGAGGTGCAGCACTGATGGAGCAACACATGGCACCAAACGGAGAAGCAGATTGGGGTAAAGCAAGCAAGGCTCTCTTAAAGGAGGCCTGCAACCCACTACAATTAAAGGGACAGTTCCACACAATTAAGCAATGTAAAAAGAATTGTACGTTAGAGACTAATGGTGTAACGGATTATGTAAAGTGTGCAACTGACCATGTAAAATGTGTAAATGATAGTCGAATTGTATTCATGCAATCAGTGAGGAAAAGTCACGCGATTGTGTACAATGTGTAATGGATGATTTGAACTGTGCATATGCAACCAGCAAGGAAAGGTCGTACGATCGCGATCGGACCCCTAGAGTGTCCATCATAAGTAAGGAAAAGCTGTGCGGTGCAGGATTCCACCACACGCAGCCAATGCAGCGGGCAGACACCCATCGGGTGCACACAGCTCCAGCAAGCTACCCAATGCAGTAGCCTGCATCCCAGGGACCAGAGTCATGCACCACGAAGTGTGGCCACAAGCAGCCAACGCACACGAGCTGCTAAGCAAGCGACCTCAGCAGGGCAAAGGCAGTGGTGCTGATACCATGTCCTGGGTCGGCTCCATCTCTCAGGTAACCAATGGCACCAACTGCCATGAGCCTGAAGGAGCAGACTGCACTAAAGCCATACTCCTAGATGTTGGGTCACCCGCCATTGTCTCCCCAGAGGAAACAAGCACCAGTCAAACCAAGCGACGCTCAGGCCAGCGAGTCAGCGGTTCCCTGTGCATTGCTAGACAACAGCTCCTCAGGGAGCAGCTGTGACCCAGGACGTAAAGAAAGGACAGGGAGGTCACAGACATCTGTGAACCTGCCTGACGCTAGGAAACACAGCGACAGCCCCGAGAGCAGGCTACACAAGCCTCCCGGCTTCCCACTGCCAGCACCGGGCACTGAACCGCCACAGGACTGCAGGGACACCACCCAGCAGCTCCGGAACTAGGTTGTCCTTACGCACCAGTCACCGCATCAACAAGGCACCTAATGCTCTTGTCGCACCACAGAAACCCTCAACAAAAAAAAACATGCAAAACCCACTTACCTGACCTTGTATGTACATGAATGCCAGGAGCCCCTGCCACACCAATGTGGGAGTGGGGGGAGAATGGAGTGTTCAGGAACACACACAAACAGCAACCACCAGCACGCTACTGCATCAACTACCCACCCAAGTTTGAACCGGCCCGTTAGAGGTCTACCAGACAAACCCACATAGAGTTAAGCCCAGAGCATAGTTAATGCAGAGGCGATTTGCACTGAGGGTTCAGGTGGGAGTGATGTCATGTATCTTACATGGCCACTGTTGGTACCATATCAAGGTGTGCCACCAGAGGGCACTGCAGTGGAAGACTTGTAGGTTACCTGTACAGGTGTGCCTGGCCTAATATAAAAGGCAGGCTACCAGGTGTGATCCTCACTCTGGAGTAAACTAATAAAGGACTAAGGTCACTACAGTTCAAGTACAACACACTGTCTCGTGGAGTCATTGTTAGAGCATCTAAGGACACAACAGGAAGGGTATCCAGATGGTGTCAGTATGGCTGGTCCTGTTAATCTTCTGCTCAGTGGTAACCTACAGGCTATTGATGGCAGGGAACTCAACATTAGTGGTACAGTTGAAGGTCAGATGGAGGTATTTGGTCCTTGAAATTGGGCATTACTTGACACTTAGGGTGCACAGGTTACCTCCCACTTGTCATCCCCAGCCTGGATGGTGTCCAAGTCCCGCTGTAGACTGGAATGGGCTGTTTCATTATTTAAAAAGTTGTGAAAGCATCCAACTACAAACAGCCTCATTCTTAGCCTTATGATGGAGGAAAGGTCATTGATAATGCAACTAAAGATGGCTGGGTCATCTTGCTGGAGGCTTCCATGAGTAACTCTGGCAAAGACAGCCTGGGGCTGCATTGAATTGTCCTCCGACAACCACAACTATATCCATGTGTGATTTTACAATTCTCATCCTTATTGTCATATCACTCCATGGTCTCTCACCTCCCTATCTCTGTCACCTCCTCTAGCCCTACAAACCCTCCGAGATCTCTGTGCTCCTCCAATTCTGGCTTCTTGCACATCCCTAATTTTCATTGCTCCACCATTGTCAGCCATACCCTCAGGTGCCTCGGCACTAAACTCCGGAACTCCCTCCCTAAACCTCTCCGCCTCTCGACCTCTCGTTCCTCCTTTAAGATGCTCCTTAAATACTACCTCTTTGACCAAGGTTTAGTCACCTGTCCTATTACCTCCTTATGCGGCTCGGTGTCAAATTTTGTTTGATAACACTCTTGTGAAGCACCTTGGGCAACTTTACTACATTAAAGGCGCTATATAAATGCAAGTTGTGTGTTAAGTATGACTCCAACCTTACAAGGTTTTCCCATTGACCTCAATTTTGCTATGGCTTGCTGGTGCTATATTCAGTCGAATGCTGCCTTGATGTTGAGGGCAGCTACTCTCACCTCTCCACTGGCATTCATTACTTATTTCTATGCCTGGATCAAGGCCAAGATAAGGTCAGAAGCCAAGTTGCTCTGGCAGAACCCAAACAGCATTGGTGAGCAGATTAGTCGAGTAGGTGTTACTTGATTGTGGTATTGATTACCTCTTCTATCACTTTGCTGACAACTGGGAGGATGCTGATAGGCCAGTAATTTTCAAGATTAGAATTATCCAACTTTTTTTTTGAATAAGCTATATCTGGGCTATTTTTCACATTGTCAGAAAGATGCCAGTGTCATAGTTGTACTAAAATAGTTTGGCCAGTTCTGGTGCGAAGGCCTTCAGCATTACAGCTGGGATGTTATCATGTCCGTATGGACTAGACTTTCCACTTTTGTGCAAATCGTCCAAAAATCGGCGTTATTTCCAGCGTGGGCTGTAAATATGGGTTTTCAGATAGCCGAATTATCGCCCATTGTCAAGGGTATGGAGAGAAAGCAGGAATGGGTACTGAAGTTACATGATCAGCCATGATCATACTGAATGGTGGTGCAGTCTCGAAGGGCCGAATGGCTTACTCCTGCACCTATTTTCTATGTTTCTATGTTTCTATGTACCATGACACCCAAGTCTCGTTGCACCTCCACTTTTACTAATCTGTCACCATTCAGATAATAATCTGCCTTCCTGTTTTTGCCACCAAAGTGGATAACCTCACATTTATCCACATTATACTGCATCTGCCATGCATTTGCTCATTCACCTAACCTGTCCAAGTCCCCGTACAGCTTCCTAGCATCCTCCTCGCAGCTCAGACTGCCACCCAGCTTATGTTATCTGCAAACTTGGAGATATTACATTGAATTCCTTTGTCTAAATCATTAATATATATTGTAAATAGCAGGGGTCCCAGCACTGAAACCTGCGGCACCCCACTAGTCACTGCCGGCCATTCTGAAAAGGAGCCGGTTATTCCCATCCTTTGCTTCCTGTCTGCCAACCAGTTCTCTATCCACATCAATTAATTACCCAAAATAATATGTGCCTTAATTTTGCACACTAATCTCCTGTGCGGGACCTTGTCAAAAGACTTTTCAAAGTCCAAATACATCACATCCACTGGTTCTCCCTTGTCCACTTTACCAGTTACATCCTCAATAAACTCTAGAAGATTTGTCAAGCATGATTTCCCTTTCATAAATCCATGTTGACTTGGACTGATCCTGTTCCAAATGCGCTGCTATTTCATCTTTAATAATTGATTCCAACATTTTCCCCACCACTGATGTCAGGCTAACCGGTCTATAATTACCCGTTTTCTCTCTCCCTCCTTTTTTAAAAAGTGGTGTTACATTAGCTACCCTCCAATCCATAGGAGCTGATCCAGAGTCGATAGACTGTTGAAAATGATCACCAATGCATCCACTATTTCTAGGGCCACTTCCTTATGTATTCTGGGATGCAGACTATCAAACCCCGGGGATTTATCAGCCTTCAATCCCATCTGGTCTATAATTCCCTGTTTTCTCTCTCCCTCCTTTTTTAAAAAGTGGGTTTACATTAGCGACCCTCCAATCCGTAAGAACATAGAAACATAGAAAATAGGTGCAGGAGTAGGCCATTCGGCCCTGCGAGCCGGCACCGCCATGCAATAAGATCATGGTTGATCATTCTCTCAGTACCCCTTTCCTGCTTTCTCTCCATACCCCTTGATCTCTTTAGCCCTAAGGGTCATATCTAACTCCCTCTTGAATATATCCAATGAACTGACATCAACAACTCTCTGCGGCAGGGAATTCCACAGGTTAACAACTCTCTGAGTGAAGAAGTTTCTCCTCATCTCAGTCCTAAATGGCCTATCCCTTATCCTAAGACTAGGTCCCCTGGTTCTGGACTTCCCCAACATCGGGAACATTCTTCCCGCATCTAACTGTCCAGTCTCGTCAGAAACTTATATGTTTCTATGATATCCCCTCTCATCCTTCTAAACTCTAATGAATAAAGGCCCAGTTGATCCAGTCTCTCTTCACATGTTAGTCCAGCCATCCCTGGAATCAGTCTGGCGAACCTTCGCTGCACTCCCTCAATAGCAAGAACGTCCTTCCTCAGATTGGGAGACCAAAACTGCACACAATATTCCAGGTGAGGCCTCACCAAGGCCCTGTACAACTGCAGTAAGACCTCCCTGCTCCTATATTCAAATCCCCTAGCTATGAAGGCCAATATACCATTTGCCTTCTTCACCACCTGCTGTACCTGCATGCCAACTTTCAATGACTGATGAACCATGACACCCAGGTCTCGTTGCACCTCCCCTTTTCCTAATCTGCCGTCATTCAAATAATATTCTGCCTTTGTGCTTTTGCCCCCAAAATGGATAGCCTCACATTTATCCACATTATACTGCATCTGCCATGCACTTGCCCACTCACCTAACCTGTCCAAGTCACCCTGCAGCCTCTTAGCGTCCTCCTCACAGCTCACACCGCCACCCAGTTTAGTGTCATCTGCAAACTTGTAGATATTACACTCAATTCCTTCATCTAAATCATTAATGTATATTGTAAAGAGCTGGGGTCCCAGAACTGAGCCCTGCGGCACTCCACTAGTCACTGCCTGCCATTCTGAAAAGGACCCGTTTATCCTGACTCTCTGCTTCCTGTCTGCCAACCAGTTCTCTATCCACGTCAGTACATTAACCCCAATACCATGTGCTTTGATTTTGCACACCAATCTCTTGTGCGGGACCTTGTCAAAAGCGTTTTGAAAGTCCAATTACACTACATCCACTGGTTCTCCCTTGTCCACTCTGCTAGTTACATCCTCAAAAAATTCCAGAAGATTTGTCAAGCATGATTTCCCTTTCACAAATCCATGCTGACTTGGACCGATCCTGTCACTGCTTTCCAAATGCGCTGCAATTTCATCCTTAATGATTGATTCCAACATTATCCCCACTACTGATGTCAGGCTGACCGATCTATAATTACCCAATTTCTCGCTCCCTCCTTTTTTAAAAAGTGGTGTTATATTAGCTACCCTCCAATTCATAGGAACTGATCCAGAGTCGATAGACTGTTGGAAAATGATCACCAATGCATTCATTATTTCTAGGACCACTTCCTTAAGTACTCTGGGATGCAGACTATCAGGCCCCGGGGATTTATCAGCCTTCAATCCCATCAATTTTCCAAACACAATTTCCCACCTAATAAGGATATCCTTCAGTTCCTCCTTCTCACTAGATCCACTGTCCCCTAGTACATCCGGAAGGTTATTTGTGTCTTCCTTCGTGAAGACAGAACCGAAGTATTTGTTCAATTGGTCTGCCATTTCTTTGTTCTCCATTATAAATTCACCTGAATCCGATTGCAAGGGACCTACGTTTGTCTTCACTAATCTTTCTCTCTTCATATATTTATAGAAGCTTTGCAGTCAGTTTTTATGTTCCCTGCAAGCTTCCTCTCGTAGTCTATTTTCCCCCTCTTAATTAAACCCTTAGTCCTCCTCTGCTGAATTCTAAATTTCTCCCAGTCCTCAGGTTTGTTGCTTTTTCCAGCCAATTTATATGTCCCTTCCTTGGTTTTAACACTATCCTTAATTTCCCTTGTTAGCCACGGTTGAGCCACCTTTCCTGTTTTATTTTTACTCCAGACATGGATGTACAATTGCTGAAGTTCATTCATGTGATCTTTAAATGTTTGCCATTGCTTATCCACCATCAACCCTTTAAGTATCCTTTGCCAGTCTAGTATAGCCAATTCACGCCTCATGCCGTCGAAGTTACCCCTCCTTAAGTTCAGGACCCTAGTTTCCGAATTAACTGTGTCACTCTCCATCTTAATAAAGAATTCTACCATATTATGGTCACTCTTCCCCAACTGGCCTTGCACAACAAGATTGCTAATTAAACCTTTCTCATTACACATCACCCAGTTTAGGATGGCCAGTTCTCTAGTTGATTCCTCGACATAATGGTCTAGAAAATCATCCCTAATACACTCCATGAAATCCTCCTCCACCACATTGATACCAGTTTGGTTAGCCCAATCAAGATTAAAGTCGCCCATGACAACTGCTGTACCTTTATTGCACACATCCCTTATTTCTTGTTTGTTGCTGTGCCCAACCTCACTACTATTGTTTGGTGGTCTGCACACAACTCCCACCAGTGTTTTCTGCCCTTTGGTATTCCGCAGCTCCACCCATACCGATTCCACATCATCCAGGCTAATATCCCTCCTTACTATTGCATTAATTTCCTCTTTAACCAGCATCGCCACCCTACCTCCTTTTCCTCTCTGTCTATCCTTCCTAAATATTGAGTACCCCTGGATGTTGAGTTCCCAGTGTTGGAGCCATGTCTCCGTGATGCCAATTAAATCATATCGTTAACTGCTGTCTACGCAATTAATTCGTCCACCTTATTCCGAATACTCCTCGCATTGAGGCACAGAGCCTTCAGGCTTGTCTTTTTAACACACATTGCCCCTTTAGAATTTTGCTGTAAAGTGGCCCTTTTTGATTTTTGCCTTGGGTTTCTCTGCCTCCCACTTTTACTATTCTTCTTTCCATCTTTTGCTTCTGCCTCCATTTTATTTCCCTCTGTCTTCCTGCATAGGTTCCAATCCCCCTGCCATATTAGTTTAACTCCTCCCCAACAGCACTAGCAAACACTTCCCCTCGGACATTGGTTCCGGTCCTGCCCAGGTGCAGACCGTCCAGTTTGTACTGGTCCCACCTCCCCCAGAACTGGTTCCAATGTCCCAGGAATTTGAATCCCTCCCTGTTGCACCATTCCTCCATCCACGTATTCATCTGAGCTATCCTGTGATTCCTACTCTGACTAGCACGTGGCACTGGTAGCAATCCTGAGATTACTACTTTTGAGGTCCTACTTTTTAATTTAGCTCATAGCTCCCTAAATTCGTCTCGTAGGACCTGATCCCATTTTTTACCTATATCGTTGGTACCTATATGCACCACGACAACTGGCTGCTCACCCTCCCTTTTCAGAATGTCCTGCACCCGCTCCGAGACATCCTTGACCCTTGCACCAGGGAGGCAATATACCATCCTGGAGTCTCGGTTACAGCCACAGAAACGCCTATCTATTCCCCTTACAATCGAATCCCCTATCACTATAGCTCTCCCACGCTTTTTCATGCCCTCCTGTGCAGCAGAGCCACCCATGCCATGAACTTGGCTGTTGCTGCTCTCCCCTGATGAGTCATCCTCCTCAACAATACCCAAAGCGGTGTATCTGTTTTGCAGGGGGATGACCGCAGGGGACCCCTGCACTACCTTCCTGAACCAGAGTCCATGGAATGTTGGAAAATGACCACCAATGCATCTACTATTTCTGGGACCACTTTCTTAAGTACTCTGGGATGCACACTATCAGGCCCTGGCGATTTATTGGCCTTCAGTCCCTTCAATTTCCCTAATGCCATTTCCTGACTAATGAGGATTTCCCTCAGTTCCTCCTTCTCGCTCGACCCTCGGTCCCCTAGTATTTTCACAAGGTTATTCGTGTCTTCCTTAGGGAAGACAGAGCCAAAGTATTTGTTCAATTGGTCTGCCATTTCCTTATTCCCCATTATGAATTTACCTGATTCTGACTGCAAGGGACCTACATTAGTCTTCACTAATTTTTTTCTCTTCACATATCTATAGAACCTTTTGCAGTCAGTTTTTATGTTCCCTGCAAGCTTACTCTCATACTCTATTTTCCCCCTCATAATTAAACCCTTAGTCCTCCTCTGCTGAATTCTACATTTCTCCCAGTCCTCAGGTTTGCTGCTTTTTCTTTTTTTTTGTCTATGTCTATGATTATTTTGATAGTGATGGTGCTTTTGTTGTGCATATGCTGTGTGTAGCGCTATAATCACCTTGTGACCCTAAGCACTCCCTTCTCCTCTAATAACCTAATTTGTGTTTTGCAGCTCAGCCAGCAGCCCATCCCCAGGCAAGACCACCAAGCCCAGAAGCTGAGTGCACGGGGCTGGACTCGCCGCACAATCCTACATCTGGTGCTGAGGAGCTCCGATTCTCGCACGTGGATCTGCTGGGTCCATTCTCTATGGATGACAGTGCAGACTTTCAGAAGCCTGCATCGCCAGCCTCCATAACGCATTCGACCCCAACGCCATCTAGTGCTCCAGCGACCATTCACACCTCCACTGTGGAGGTACCGAACCCAAGCACCTTGCCACAGGGCACCCAGGTGTCCCCAGGAGGGGAAAGATAGAGGTGGGGAGAAGGGGAGGTTGAAAGAAAGTGAGGTGCGACACCGCGGAGGTTTTCTAGACATGGCAGGTCTGCTCCACGAGCAGCAGAGCTGAGCCATGACATGGTAGACTTGGCCAGGAGGACTGTTGACGTAAGTCAGCAGATCCTCCAGACATTGGGGGGCATATCCCGACAGCTGGCCAGCATGTCCGGCACCATGACGGAGTACGTTCCACAGATGGCAGAGACACTGGAGGCGATAGCCAGTAATACTGGTGGCAGAGGCCTCCCAGTGGTCCCGGAGCACGGCACTGCAACCCTAGGTGCTGCACCCCCAGTGCTAATGACACATGCGAGCCAGGAGGAACATCTTGCTTCTGGCTCGGAGAAGGTTCCCACCTCGGGACCCTTCTCTCCCGTATCCCTTCATCCCCCCAAAATGATGCAGCGCCTGAGGAGCTCCTCGGACAAGCGGCGTTGAGCCAGGAGGGGAAGGGGTAGAGTTGGGGAGAAGTGGGGGGGGGGGGAAGGAAAGTGAGGTGCATGTCCACAGGTGATGGCTTTGTAATATTTCCATCTTGGATATCAAATTTGTTGTAAAGTCTGGGGTACAGGGGGAGGGGCCACCTTGGTGGTTTGCATTTGTGTTCTGTATTGCTGGAAATGTTGACCATTTGATTGTTGTCAATGTTATAAATATATTGTGGGGTGGGGTAGAGTTGGGAGTGGAGTGTTTTTGACAGTTATACTTATGATTTCACACAAATGGTCGGAGTAAATGTTTTTTATTTAACATAACCTTGTTGCGCATTGTCTCAGATAGCTGGACGTTACACACTGGTGATTCCGTAACATGAAAGAGTATAATTAAACTTAACTTGAAACAACTTAAACTTTAACTGGCACCAAGGGATGCCCACCATTGACGTCTGAGCTGCACACACAGCAGTGTGACAGCTTTGTGAATAACATTCTTTCAGGCAAAGCGCTCATTTTTGAGCTACTGACGTAAGAGTCTTGCAATTATGTAGCCACCACAGGCCCTTTCCTGCGGTCTGGAGGTAGGGCATGGTTGTATAGTCAGCTTGATAGTCTTGGCCGAGGTCAGTGTCCACCTCCTCAGTCTTGTCATGCATCCTACATGGCTACTGTTGGTACTATCTCAGAGGGCACAGCAGTGGGAGACTTGTAGCTTACCTTGTAGATGTGCCTGGCCTAGTATAAAAGGCAGGCCACCAGGTGTGATCCTCACTCTGGAGTTAACAAATAAAGGACGAAGGTCACTACAGTTCAAGTACAACACATTGCCTCGTGGAGTCAATTCTAGAGCATCTAAGGACACAACAAATTGGCGACGAGATTACGAACTTTCACGCGAAAATGGCTACCCTTGGTACATTGCAGCAGTTCGCCGATGGTGATGATTGGGACGCCTTTGTGGAGAGGCGTGAACATTTTTTCACGGCAAACGACCTGGCAGGAGACGACCCGGCCACACTGGCTGATAAGCGCAGAACTATGCTGCCAGCCAGTTGTGGGACCACCGTCTATGGCCTCGTCAGGGACTTGCTGGCACCAGCGAAGACAACGACCAAGTCGTAATCTTGATCGATGAGCAACTCAAGCCCAAGGAGAGCGTCCTCACAGGCATACTGGTTCTACACCCACCGACGGTCCGAAGGCCAGGAAATCGCGAAATACGCCGTATACCTCAGGAGGCTAGCGGCACCGTGCGAATTTGGTGACCACCTCACCGTAAGGCTGCGGGACATTTTTGTCATTGACATTGGCCATGAGGGCCTTCTTCATAAGCTGCTGTCGGCGGATACCACAGTCACACTGCAGAAGGCCATCTCTGTGAGCCAGGCATTCATGACCTCGACCTGCGGCTCTAGGCACATGACTCACCCTCAGGACTCAAACCCAGCAGGTACTGTGCACAGGCAGCCCAACCCGACGGGGAGGTACATAGCATGTTTACCTGCACCACCGAGTGTTCCCCGCTGAAGATGGAAGTCAAGATAGACGGCGTTCCAGTCTTCATGGAAGTGGACATGGGGGCTAGTGATGAATCTAGAAGCCTTTGAGAGGCTATCGGACAATCAAGCTGAACGACCCAAGTTGGTCCCGGTTCAGGCAAAGCTGCGCACCTACACCGATGAAATTATCCCAGTCATTGGTAGTGTGAATGTAAAGGTGCTCCATGATGGCGTGGTGCACAAGTTACCTCTGTGGATTGTTGCAGGTGATGGACCAACGCTGCTCGGCAGAAGGTGGATGGAGAAGATCCAGTGGAAGTGGGAAGACTCCACCCCTCCAGCGATCGACGTCCTCTACGCTCAGAGGCAAAGCAAGCCCTCACCTGAGGGTGGACCCGGCATCGGAGAGCGGACCAGCATGGCACCCGAGACACAGACCGCTCAGCACGGCTGCGTGGAGATGATCCAGCTGAGACAACCCAAACGCACCTTCCAGGCTCCAGTGGCAGGACTCCGGAGGAAAAAAATCGGATCCAGAGGCGACTTCGCAGCTTCGGTGGCAGAACCCGGGGAGAAGAGGATCACCTCAGTTGACATCGTAGATGAAGGAAAGATGGCACCCAAATCACGAGGTGAGGTGGTGAAGAAAAAGATGGACACGGCCAGACCACGAGGTGCAGCGCTGATGGAGCAACACGTGGCAACAAACAGAGAAGCGGATTGGGGTAAAGAAAGCAAGGCTCTCCCAAAGGAGGCCTGTAATCCATTACAATTAAAGGGATAGTTCCATACACTTAAGCAATGTAATAGTAACTGTAAGTCAGAGACAAAATATGTAACTGATCATGTAAAATGTGTAACTGATAATCTGAATTGTGTACATGCAACCAGCGAGGAAAAGTTACGTGATTATGTAAAATGTGTAATTGATGATCTGAATTGTGCACATGCAACCAGCGAGAAAAAGTCACGCGATCTCGATCGGACCCATAGTGTCCATCATAAGCAAGGAAAAGTTGTGCGATGCAGGATTTCAACTACACGCAACCAATGCAGCGGGCAGACACCCATTGGGAGCACACAGGTCCAGCGAGCTACCCAATGCTGTAGCCTGCGTCCCGGGGACCAGAGTCATGCACCATGGAGTGTGGCACAAGCAGCCAAACACACACGAGCTACAGAGCAAGCGACCTCAGCAGGGCAACGGCACCGGTATCGATACCACACCCCTGGTCGGCTCCACCTCTCAGGCACCCGATGGCACTGACTGCCACGAGCCTGAAGGAGCAGACTGTGCTCAGGCACAGCTCCTAGACCCCATCGCCACCAGGGACATATCCATAAACGAAGGGTCACCCACCACAGTTCCCCCAAAGGGGACCAGCCAGGATCCCAAATCAAACAACGCCCAGGCCAGCGAGTCAGCAGTCCCCTGTGCACTGCTAAGCGACAGCTCCTCAGGAAGCAGCAGCAATCCAAGGCACAAAGAAAGGTCAGGGAGGTCACAGGCATCTGTGAACTGGCCCGACACTAGGGACCACGGAAACAGCCCCGAGAGCAGGCAACTCGAGCCAACCAGGCTCCCACTGCCAGCACTGGACACTGGGCACTGAGCCGCCACCAGACTGCAAGGACTCAATCCAACAGTTCTGGAACTAGTTTGTCCTTACACACCGGTCACCGCATCGATAATGTATCTCACCATTCTAACGTATTTGTCTCACAACGGAACCACAAATGTAACATTTTCCCTGAACTTGAATGTATATGAATGCTATGAGCCTCTGACACAACCTATATGTCTGAGAGGCGGGAGTGCGTGGCGTTGATGAGGCCTATAAAGGCGGGGCTTGTGCAGCTGCAGCGGGGAGAGAAAGCAAAAACGAAGTAGAAAGAAATCAAAAGGTGACGTCACAGCCAAGTGATTGGCTGGTGATTGGTGAGTAGCTTTTCTTTTTATTTTTTATATCAGCAAGTAACCTGTTAACATTGTTGTTGCCAATTTAAGGGTATCTAATGGTTAAGTCATGGCAGGAGAGCTCGGTCACGTGATATGCTCCTCTTGTACCATGTGGGAACTCAGGGACACTTCCGGTGTCCCTGACGACTACATGTGCGGGAAGTGTATCCGCCTCCAGCTCCTGACGGACCGCGTTGCGGAATTGGAGCTGAGGGTGGATTCACACTGGAGCATCCACGATGCTGAGAATGACATGAGTAGCACGTGTAGTGAGTTGGTCTTACCGCAGGTGAAGGGTCCACAGCCAGATAGGGAATGGAAGACCAGCAGGAAGAGTAGTGCAAGGAAGGTAGTGCAGGGGTCCCCTGCGGTCATCCCCCTGCAAAACAGATACACTGCTTTGAGTACTGTTGAGGGGGATGACTCATCAGGGGAGGGCAGCAGCAGCCAAGTTCATGGCACCGTGGCTGGCTCTGTTGCACAGGAGGGCAGGAAAAAGAGTGGGAGAGCGATAGTGATAGGGGATTCAATTGTAAGGGAAATAGATAGGCGTTTCTGCGGCCACAACCGAGACTCTAGGATGGTATGTTGCCACCCTGGTGCAAGGGTCAAGGATGTCTCGGAGCGGGTGCAGGACATTCTAAAAAGGGAGGGAGAATAGCCAGTTGTCGTGGTGCACATTGGTACCAACGATGTAGGTAAAAAAAAGGGATGAGATCCTACGAGACGAATTTAAGGAGCTAGGAGCTAAATTAAAAAGTAGGACTCCAAAAGTAGTTCTCTCGGGATTGCTACCAGTGCCACGTGCTAGTCAAAGTAGGAATCGCAGGATAGCGCAGATGAATATGTGGCTTGAGCAGTGGTGCAGCAAGGAGGGATTCAAATTCCTGGGGCAATGGAACAGATTCTGGGGGAGGTGGGACCAGTACAAACCGGTCGGTCTGCACCTGGGCAGGACCGGAACCAATGTCCTAGGGGGAGTGTTTGCTAGTGCTGTTGGGGAGGAGCTAAACTAATATGGCAGGGGGATGGGAACTAATGCAGGGAGACAGAGGGAAACAAAAAGGAGACAAAAGCAAAAGACAGAAAGGAGCTGAGTAAAAGTGGAGGGCAGAGAAACCCAAGGCATAAAACAAAAAGGGCCACTGAATATAAAGGGGCTGCAGGAGGGGTCAAAACTAAAAATCATGGTTTAAAAACTAGGATTAAAACACTCTACCTAAATGTACGCAGCATTCGAAATAAAGTAAATGAGTTGACGGCACAAATCATTACAAATGGGTATGATTTGGTGGCAATTACAGAAACATGGTTGCAGGGTGGCCAAGACTGGGAATTAAACATACAGGGTATCTGACGATTCGGAAAGATAGACAAGAAGGGAAAGGAGGTGGGGTAGCTCTGTTAATAAAGGGCAGTTGTGAGAGACGATATTGGCTCCAATGAACAAAATGTTGAATCATTGTGGGTGGAAATTAGAGATAGTAAGAGGGAAAAGTCACTGGTGGGCGTAGTTTATAGGCCCCCAAATAATAACTTCATGGTGGGGTGGGCAATAATCAAGGGAATAATGGAGGAATGTGAAAAAGGAACGGCAGTAGTCATGGGGGATTTTAACCTACATATCAATTGGTCAACTCAAATCGCACGGGGTAGCCTGGAGGAGGAATACATAGAATGCATACGGGATTGTTTCTTTGAACAGTATGTAACAGAACCTACAAGGGAGCAAGCTATCTTACATCTGGTTCTGTGTAATGAGACAGGAAAAATAAATGATCTCCTAGTAAAAGATCCTCTCGGAATTAGTGATCACAGTATGGTTGAATTTGTAATACAGATTGAGGGTGAGGAAGTGTGTCAGAAATGAGCGTACTATGCTTAAACAAAGGGGACGACAGTGAGATGAGGGCAGAGTTGGCTAAAGTAGACTGGAAACACAGACTAAACGGTGGCACAATTGAGGAACAGTGGAGGACTTTTAAGGAGCTCTTTCATAGTGCTCAACAAAAATATATTCCAGTGAAAAAGAAGGGCGGTAAGAGAAGGGATAACCAGCCGTGGATAACCAAGGAAATAAAGGAGAGTATCAAATCAAAGACCAATGCGTATAAGGTAGCCAAGGTTAGTGGGAAACTGGAGGATTGGGAAAATTTTAAACAACAGCAAAGAATGACTAAAAAAGCAATAAAGAAAGGAAAGATAGATTACGAAGGTAAACTTGCGCAAAACATAAAAACAGACAGTAAAAGCTTTTACAGATATATAAAATGGAAAAGAGTGACTAAAGTAAATGTTAGTCGCTTAGAAGATGAGAAGGGGGATTTAATAATGGGAAATGTGGAAATGGCTGAGACCTTAAACAATTATTTTGCTTCGGTCTTCACAGTGGAAGACACAAAAACCATGCCAAAAATTGCTGGTCACAGGAATGTGGGAAGGGAGGACCCTGAGACAATCACTATCACTAGGGGGGTAGTGCTGGACAGACTAATGGGACTCAAGGTAGACAAGTCCCCTGGGCCTGATGAAATGCATCCCAGGGTATTAAAAGAGATGGCGGAAGTTATAGCAGATGCAGTCGTTATAATCTACCAAAATTCTCTGGACTCTGGGGAGGTACCAGCGGATTGGAAAGCAGCTAATGTAACGCCTCTGTTTAAAAAAGGGGGCAGACAAAAGGCAGGTATCTATAGGCCGGTTAGTTTAACATCTGTAGTGGGAAAAATGCTTGAAACTATCATTAAGGAAGAAATAGCGGGACATCTCGATAGGAATAGTGCAATCAAGCAGACGCAGCATGGATTCATGAAGGGGAAATCATGTTTAACTAATTTACTAGAATTCTTTGAAGATATTACGAGCATGGTGGATAAAGGTGTACCGATGGATGTGGTGTATTTAGATTTCCAAAAGGCATTCGATAAGGTGCCACACAAAAGGTTACTGCAGAAGATAGAGGTATGCGGAGTCAGAGGAAATGTATTAGCATGGATAGAGAATTGGCTGGCGAACAGAAAGCAGAGAGTCGGGATAAATGGGTCATTTTTGGGTTGGAAATCGGTGGTTAGTGGTGTACCACAGGGATCGGTGCTGGGACCACAACTGTTTACAATATACATAGATGACCTGGAAGAGGGGACGGAGTGTGGTGTAACAAAATTTGCAGATGACACCAAGATTAGTGGGAAAGCGGGTTGTGTAGAGGACACAGAGAGGCTGCAAAGAGATTTGGATAGGTTAAGCGAATGGGCGAAGGTTTGCCAGATGGAATACAATGTCAGAAAGTGTGAGGTCATCCACCTTGGGAAAAAAAACAGTAAAAGGGAATATTATTTGAATGGGGAGAAATTACAACATGCTGAGGTGCAGAGGGACCTGGGGGTCCTTGTGCATGAATCCCAAAAAGTTAGTTTGCAGGTGCAGCAGGTAATCAGGAAGGCGAATGGAATGTTGGCCTTCATTGCGAAAGGGATGGAGTACAAAAGCAGGGAGGTTCAGCTGCAACTGTATAGGGTATTGGTAAGGCTGCACCTGGAGTACTGCATGCAGTTTTGGTCACCTTACTTAAGGAAGCATATACTGGCTTTGGAGGGGGTACAGAGACGATTCATGAGGCTGATTCTGGAGATGAGGGGGTTACCTTATGATGATAGATTGAGTAGACTGGGTCTTTACTCGTTGGAGTTCAGAGGATGAGGGGTGATCTTATAGAAACATTTAAAATCATGAAAGGGATAGACAAGATAGAGGCAGAGAGGTTGTTTCCACTGGTAGGGGAGACTAGAACTAGGGGGCACAGCCTCAAGATACCGGGGAGCCAATTTAAAACCGAGTTGAGAAGGAATTTCTTCTCCCAGAGGGTTGTGAATCTGTGGAATTCTCTACCCAAGGAAGAGTTGAGGCTAGCTCATTGAATGTATTCAAGTCACAGATAGATAGATTTTTAACCAATAAGGGAATTAAGGGTTATGGGGAGAGGGCGGGTAAGTGGAGCTGAGTCCACGACCAGATCAGCCATGATCTTATTGAATGGCGGAGCAGGCTCGAGGGGCTAGATGGCCTACTCCTGTTCCTAATTCTTATGTTCTTATGTTCTTATATATGTGGGGGGAGGGGGAGAATGGAGTGGTCAGGGACACAGCAATCACCAGCACTCTACTGCACCAACCACTGACCCAAGATTGAAACGACCTGCCAAGGGTCAATCATATTGAGCCCACACAGAGCTAAACCCAGAGCACAGTCAATGCAGAGGCAATATGTACTAAAGGCTCAGGGGAGAGTTATGTCATATATCCTACATGGCTACTGTTGGTACTATCACAAGGTGTGCCACCAGAGGGCACAGCAGTGATAGACTTGTAGGTTACCTGTATAGGTGTGCCTGGCCTAGTATAAAAGACAGGCCACCAGGTGTGATCCTCACTTTGGAGTGAACAAATAAAGGACTAAGGTCACTACAGTTCAAGTACAACAAATTGCCTTGTGGAGTCATTACTAGAGCATCTAAGGACACAACAATTCTCCTCTTCCTCTCTCTCCTGAGATGGACCGTCAGTCCCTTCTGGCAATTCTTGCCCCCTCCTGATAGCCAATTTTTGTAGCATGGAGCACACGACCATGAATTGAGCTATCTGATCAGGGTGGTATTGGTGCTCCCCTCCTGAGCGGTCCAGGCATCTAAAGCACTGCTTAAGCACACCAATGGTTTTCTGGACCACATTGTATGTGGCTCTGTGGCTCTCGTTTTATCGCTTCTCGGCTTCGGTGTGGGTGTTACGCAGGAGGGTCATCAGCCAGGGGGGTCTTATGGTGAGGCCATATCATTTGTCACCAATCATCCAGCATTGACCTTGTGGCTGACTGGTAAACGTGTCAGATACAGCGCTCTCACACAGGATGTGAGCATCAAGGATGCTGCTTGGAAATTTGGCATTCACTGCCATAATTATCTGGTTGTGGTCGACAACGAGTTGCACCTTCAGGGAGTGAAATCCTTTTCGGTTCTGAAAAAACTCTGCATCCTGAAAAATTGCCCTCATGGCAATGTGTGTACAGTCTCCCTGCACCTTGGGGAAGTTAGCAATTCGGTAGAATCCTAGAGCCCTCTCAGTCTGAGCCTCCGTGGTCAGAGGGAGGCTGCTAAAGTCTATCCTACGTGTGTACAGAGCTTCAGTGACCTGTCTAATGCAGCAATGTGTGGCATGCTGAGATATAGCGCAAATGTCACCAGCTGAGACCTGAAAGGAACCGGACACGTGGAACGAAAGTGCCGTGGTGATCTTGACCTTGACGGACAGTGCGGTCCTGATGGTGCTGGCAGGCTGCAGATCTGCCCTGATGAGCTGGCATATCTCACTGATAACCTCTTTGTGGAAGCGCAGTCTCTGAAGACAGGTGGTGTCGGACAAGTTGAGATAAGACCACTTCTCCCTGTAAGTGCAGGGGGTGCATGATCTTGTCTTCCTTATCAGTCTGGCACATCTTAGATTGGGCACATAATGCTGTCGAATATATCTTCTGCATCTGAACTCTGCAGCATCTGCATTGACATCAAGACAGGCTGAGAAATGGCTGGCCCCATTCCAATAACTATCAGTATAATACCGATTGTTCACAAGCAATAAATGTCCCCATTAAGACACCTAAAGTAAATTCCAATCGTCCACAGTCTGAAAAGATGTTTGTTCAGATGTTCACATCACTTTAAAAGAACTCCAGAGTACATCCAAGCTCCCCCGAAGTTGAAGCAGAGCAGCCTTTTAAATGATGCAACTGGCAATTTAGAAAATGGCTTACATACCGGTGTGATTAGTTCAGGTCAGTTCAACTTTTTCACAGCGTTTTTTTCTGCGAGTGATATTGTCGGCGAGATGTGTGTGAGGTGCCGAAAGTAAGGCTGGACGATTATCTGGTCATTAGTTTTGGCAAATATGATCTTTACGACAAAAAACAGTGGTCGGGCGGTATTATTAAATCTCGGTGTTAATTACGAGCCAAAAGTAACGTTGGGTGATATTATGGGTGTTGGTTTCGCCCATTCTGATCTTTCCGCCCAAAAAAAGTGGGCGGGCAGTATTATTTTTTATCACGTTGCGTACATGCTGAAAGTTACGCTTGCCAATAAGTGAACGAGAAAATGGCCGTTACTTTCCATTTTGTGGCTAAATGGGTGATATATGGGCATTACACCTCATTTCAGCATTAAAATGGACGTTAAGTGGGCGGTATGCATGCAAAAATGAGGGAACATCTAGCACATAGCCTTTGTTACACCCTTGGGTTATACGAATGTGCAAGTAGATATCATCATATCATAGGCAGTCCCTCGAAATCGAGGAAGACATGCTTCCACTTTAAAAGTGAGTTCTCAGGTGACTGTACAGTCCAATACGGGAATTACAGTCTCTGTCATATAGATATAATATAGGATGAGTCAACTCACGTAAAAGTAAGGCACTCAAACTATTTACGGGAGCAACTGATGCCATCAAAACTGAGAAGTCACAAATCTATAACAGCCCCTTTAAAGTGCAAAGCGATGCAGGACATAATAGGCCATAATAATCTTCAAGGCCTGTGCAGAGCTATACTGCAGTACTCCCCGTGATGATTCCAAGCATTGAAATCTCTGCTTGAAGATGACAAAAATGTGTTCTACAAGCACCTTTGTGGCTGTGTGGGCAGCATTGTATCTCTCCTGAACTGTTGGAATTGGGTAAAATGTTGAGCTAAGGCCGCAGATCATAATCTGATCCCGGAAAAGCCATAGAACCATTGCCTGTCACAAGATGAAGAAATCGTGGGAGCTCCCATGGTAATGAGTGTTAACATGGATGACTCAGTTGTACATTCTGTTGTGTATCTGTAAAGCATGCACTCCCATGTTCCGCCACAAGGGAGCACATCCCCTGAAGTCCCAAGGGATCCCAGCATCCCTTGGGAGCACTGAATGTAAGCCGACCCCGAAGGCCTGTTCCTCACTCTGGAGTGTCTTAATAAAGAATGTTACTTTAACCTCCCTGTGCATAGGCTCATCTGTGTTAGGAACACAACAACTGGCGACGAGTATACGAATCCAACGCAAAGATGCAGCAAACCGTGGGCATCCTGGAGAAGTTCTCGGAGGGTGAGGACTGGAAAACCTATGTCGAACGGCTAGACCAGTACTTTGTAGCCAACAAGCTGGACGGAGAAGGAAGCGCTGCAAAAAGGAGTATGGTCCAGCTCACGGTCTGCAGGGCACTGACCTACAGCCTCATCAAGAATCTTCTGGCTCCGGTGAAACCCAGAGATAAGTCGTATGAGGAGCTGTGTACACTGGTTCGGGAGCATCTTAACCCGATGGAGAGCATGCTGATGGCGAGGTATTGGTTCTACATATGCCAGCGATCTGAAGGTCAGGAAGTGGCGAGCTACGTCGCCGAGCAAAGGCGACTTGCAGGACAATGTGAGTTTGATGGCTACCTGGAGCAGATGCTCAGACTTTTTTGTACTGAGCATTAGCCACGAGAACATCCTACGAAAACTTTTGACTGTGGAGACACCGACCCTCAGTAAGGCCATTGCGATAGCACAGGCGTTTATGTCCACCAGTGATAACACCAAACAAATCTCTCAGCACACAAGTGCTAGCAATGTTCATAAATTAACTGGAACTGTGTTTGCGAGCAGAAATGTACAGGGCAGAAACCACGAGTCTGCAACTGCCAGCATGCCTCAGGTGACGCAGATGACTCAGAGTCCGCAACAAACGATGAATGCAAGGCAATTCACACCTTGTTGGCGTTGTGGAGGTTTCCATTCAGCCTATTCATGCCGCTTCAACGGGTATGTTTGCAAGAGCTGTGGAACAATGGGGCACCTCCAACGAGCTTGCAGATGAGCTGCAAGCTCTGCAAAACCTGCTAACCATCATGTGGTAGAGGAAGATTGGTCCATGCTGGATCAAAGCAATATTGAGCCTCAGAGAGAGGAGGCAGATGCTGAAGTACACGGGATGCACACATTTTCGACGAAATGTCCATCTATATTGCTAAATGTAAAATTGAATGGCTTACCCGTAACTATGGAACTGGACACTGGCGCTAGCCAATCCATCATGAGTAAAAGGTTGTTTGAGAGACTGTGGTGCAACACGGCACTCAGACCAGCCCTCAGCCCCATCCACATGAAACTGAGAATGTACACCAAAGAGCTCATCACTGTCCTGGGCAACGCCATGGTCAAGGTCACCTACGAGGGCATGGTGCACGAACTGCCACTCTGGATTGTCCCGGGCGATGGCCCCACACTGCTTGGAAGGAGCTGGCTGGGCAAAATCCGCTGGAACTGGAATGACATCCGAGCGCTATCACATGTCGATGAGGCCTCATGTCCCCAGATCCTTTACAAATTTCCTTCCCTTTTTGAGCCAGGCATTGGAAACTTTTCCGGGTTGAAGGTGCGGATCCACTTGGTCCCAGAGGCACAACCCATTCACCACAAGGCGCGAGCGGTACCTCACATGATGAGGGAGAGAGTAGAAATCGAGCTGGACAGGCTGCAACGCGAGGGCATCATCTCCCCAGTGGGATTCAGCGAGTGGGCCAGCCCGATTTTCCAGTACTCAAAAGTGATGGCACAGTAAGGATTTGCGGCGATTATAAAGTAACTATTAAATGTTTCTCGCTACAGGACCAATACCCGCTACCTAAGCCAGATTACCTATTTGCGACGCTGGCAGGAGGCAAGACGTTCACCAAGCTTGACCTGACTTCGGCCTACATGGAGCAGGAGCTGGAGGAGTCTTCAAAGGGCCTCACCTGCATCAACACGCACAAGGGACTGTTCATCTGCAACACTTGCCCGTTTGGAATTCGGTCGGCTGCACTGATCTTCCTGAGAAACATGGAGTGCCTACTCAAGTCGGTACCATGCACGGTGGTTTTTCAGGACGACATATTGGTCACGGGTCGGGACACCGTCGAGCACCTACAAAACCCGGAGGAGATCCTCCAGCGACTGGATTGCGTAGGGCTGCGGCTGAAGAGGTCGAACTGCGTCTTCATGGCAACAGAAGTGGAGTTTTTGGGGAGAAAGATCGCGGCGGATGACATTCGGCCCACAGACGCCAAGACAGAGGCTATCAGGAACGCGCCCAGGCCACAGAACGTCATGGAGCTGCGGTCGTTCCTGGGACTCCTCAACTATTTTGGTAACTTCCTACCGGGGTTAAGCACCCTCTTCGAGCCCCTACATGTGTTATTGCGTAAAGGTGAGAACTGGGTATGGGGAAAAAAACAAGTAATTGCTTTTGAGAAAGCCAGAAACATTTTATGCTCCAACAAGCTACTTGTATTGTATAACCCGTGTAAACGACTTGTGCTAGCATGTGATGCATCATTGTACAGAGTTGGATGTGTATTACAACAAGCTAATGTTTGTGGCGAAGTTGCAACCTGTCGCCTATACCTCCAGGAGCTTGTCTAAGGCCGAGAGGGCCTACAGCATGATTGATAAACAGGCATTAGCGTGTGTGTTCGGGGTAAAGAAAATGTATCAGTACCTGTTTGGCCTCAAATGTGAGCTGGAAATCAATCACAAGCCCCTCATATACCTGTTCGCTGAAAACAAGGGAATAAATACTAATGCCTCAGCCCGCATACAAAGGTGGGCACTCGCGCTATCAGCGTATAAACTATACCATCCGCCACAGGCCAGGCACCGAG
Organism: Pristiophorus japonicus; assembly: GCF_044704955.1. Lineage (NCBI taxonomy): Eukaryota > Metazoa > Chordata > Chondrichthyes > Pristiophoridae > Pristiophorus > Pristiophorus japonicus. The sequence continues at coordinate 49,901,848 of NC_091979.1, read as the reverse complement.
AACTGTGCAGATGCTCTCAGTCGGCTACCATTGCCCACCACAGGGGTGGAAATGGCGCAGCCCGCAAACTTGTTGATGGTCATGGAAGCGTTCGAAAATGATAAATCACCTGTCACGGCCCGCCAGATTAGGACTTGGACCAGCCAAGATCCTCTACTGTCCCGAGTAAAAAACTGTGTACTGCATGGGAGCTGGGCCAGCATTCCATTCAAATGCAAGAGCTAATCAAGCCGTTCCAGCAGTGAAAGGATGAGCTGTCCATTCAGGCAGACTGCCTGTTGAGGGGTAACTGCGTCGTGCTACCCAAAAAGGGCAGGGAGACGTTCATCTCGGATCTCCACAGCACACAACCAGGTATAGTAATGATGAAAGCGATAGACAGATCCCACGTGTGGTGGCCCGGTTTCGACTCTGACTAAGAGTCCTGTGTACGGCAATGCAGTGTGTGTGCTCAGTTGAGCAGCGTGCCCAGAGAGGCACCACTAAGTTTGTGGTCCTGGCCCTCCAGACCATGGTCGAGGATCCATGTCGACGATGCAGGCCCGTTTCTCGGTAAAATGTTCCTGGTGGTGGTGGATGCTTTTTCAAAATGGATTGAATGTGAAATAATGTCAGGAAGCACCACCACCGCCACCATTGAAAGCCTGAGGGCCATGTTTGCCACCCACGGCCTGCCTGACATACTGGTCAGTGACAACGGGCCATGTTTCACCAGTGCCGAATTTAAAGAATTTGTGATCCGCAATGGGATCAAACATGTCACCTCGGCCCCGTTTAAACCAGCCTCCAATGGGCAGGCAGAGCAGGCAGTACAAACCATCAAACAGAGCCTTAAATGAGTCACAGAATACTCACTACAAACCCGCCTGTCCCGAGTACTGCTCAGCTACCGCACAAAACCCCACTCGCTCACAGGGGTGCCCCGGGCTGATCTACTCATGAAAAGGACACTTAAAACCAGACTCTCGCTGGTTCACCCAACCTGCATGATCAGGCAGAGAGCAGGCGGCAGCAACAAAATGTAAACGATGGTCGCGCCACTGTGTCACGGGAAATTGATCTGAATGACCCTGTGTATGTGCTAAACTATGGACATGGTCCCAAGTGGATTGCGGGCACGGTGATAGCTAAAGAAGGGAGTAGGGTGTTTATAGTCAAATATTCAATGGACAAATTTGCAGAAAGCACCTGGACCAAATGAAGCTGCAGTTCACAGACTGCCCTGAACAACCCACAGCAGATACCACCTTTTTCGAGCCGAAAACACACACCCAAAGGATCAAAGACACCACCCCGGAGCAGGAAATTGAACCTATCATGCCCAACAGCCCAGCAAGGCCAAGCTTACCCAGCAGCCCTGCAGGGCCAACAACACGCCAGCCTAGCGAGGGGCACAGCCAACACACCAGAGCAGACATTTGTACCGAGGCGGTCCACCAGGCAAAGAAAGGCTCCCGATCACCTCACCTTGTAAATAGTTTTCACTTTGACTTTGGGGGGGGGAGTGATGTTGTGTATCTGTAAAGCATGCACTCTCATGTTCTGCCACCAGGGTGTGCATCCCCTGAAGTCCCAGCATCCCTTGGGAGCACTGTATATAAGCCGGCCCTAAGGCCTGTTCCTCACTCTGGAGTGTCTTAATAAAGACTGAGGTCACTGTTACTTTAACCTCCCTGTGTGCAGGCTCATCTGTGTTAGGAACACAACACATTCATTGAATGACAACTCTTTCAATTCATAATTGGTGCTGTGTTCAAGATGGGGGCACCTAAGGCCACATGAGGGCAGTCAAGCATGCCCTGCACTTGGGGGAAACTTGACACATGCGAGAAATACAGGGTCCTTTCTTGCTGCTGGCTAAGTTCTGCAGGAAATTGGATGAAATTCCTGGCCATGGCAAACAATGCATCCTTGCTTGACGCAGTTGTGGACTGATGGTTAGGGAATGTGGCAGGGACTTCTCACACTTGTCTGGAAGGAGCTGTGCCCTTTACAGCCACTGGCAGCCATCGCTGTACTGGAAATGGGCTCAAATTTGGATGCTGCAGTGGGCAGAGTTCAGAATAAACACAAAGCGACGGATTTTCGCCAGGTTTGCGACTGGGTTTTCGCCGCGATTTGACCCTCCGCGGCGAAAACCCGCTTGGCGGGATCCGCGGGTACCTGTTTGCGGCGGTGCTTCCAAGTACCGCCGGGGGGAGGTGCGCCAGTGTGCAACGATGCAGATTGCATTTGCATCGTACTTTCGGCACAATACTGACCCTTACGCTGCGCCCAGAATACCGACAGATCAAACCTATCAGTGCAGTCCTGCCAGCAGCGGTAAGCATGAAAACCTGGGAAAAAGGTTACGTTAAACTTTTTATTTTTTAATTTTTTTTCAGCGATTCAATAGATGAGCATCTTGTAAATGTTGTTAGAAAGTTTTTGGAATTTTTTTTGTTTGTTTTCTCCCCCCCCGCCCCCCCCAACCCAAAGCCTCTCTCGCAGCGCTCCCGACCCCGGACTAAACTGCCGAAACTCGCAGCTTGTGCCGAATTGTCGTGCAACGCCCCCTTTACCGATGCACCCCTGGCGCAGACGTGAAGGCCAAAAGTTCAGCCTAAAAACAGTAGCGCATCATAAACGTTCATTTTGACGTATCACTACCGTTTTCACCAAAAAACGAAAATCTAGCCCAAAGAAAAATAATTATAGATACTGGATATTGGAACCAAAAGCTGAAAATGCTGGAGAAACTCAGCAGATCAGGCAGCTCTTCTGAAGAGAACAGATTCGTTAATGTTTCGGATGTAGATGCAGGGTGCTCACCCCAAGCACTAACCTGCCCCTCCTCCTCCCCGGAGACACCATTTCTGGCAGGGTAGCCTGTACCCTTGGTGCCGACCGGCTTCCTGGCTCCTGGGCTGCTGGAATCTGCTCCGCTTTGCTCATTTTTCCTGTTTCCATTTCTAGCTGCCTCACCCCATCGCCACCACATGTTTTCTCTCTGTCTCATGAATGTCTTTAATTTCTCTCATTATGTTTCTCATTGTCTTATGCTAATATCACTTCAGTCATTTAACCATCTCTCATTTTCCATTTAAGCATGTTACAGGTCAGTTAGTTCTTCTGGGAAATTAACTTTGATCAACAGCTGTTTCTGAGACCAGGGCCTTCATTGGCTAGAATGCTTTGTGATTGACAGCACTTTATCTCAAAGCTTTACGCTGGCAGGCAATCGAGAAAGGGAAAGAGAGAGAGAGAGACCCCCTGAAATTCTGTTGGGATTATTGGGCAGAATAAGCTGAACTCTGAATCGCAAGGGATACAAATTCCACTGAACCTCCCAAAAAACCTAATTTTAAAAAAATGTGACAGTCAGTTACAGACTCAAGATTATCATGAGAGGAATGAAGGGGAAATTAAAAGACATCTTTTCATTACCTGAACATGAATGCTTTATTACAAGTGTCAATTGAAACGGAGACTACAAAATAATTGAAAAGGAAATTGGATAATTATGTGAAAAGAAAGAATATAAAAGTGTATGTTGAAAGAAAAGTGAATTAGGAATAGAGTTGATAGTTCCATTTGAAGAGCTATCACTGACACAGGTACAATGGACTACTTCTATGCTATAATTTCTATGATCCTATGGTGCAGGTGGCATTTTTATGGTTAATGAGAGATCTGTAAACAATGTGTGCAATAGCAAAGCTCTTGCTGTGTCATCACATGAGAAACAGAGTTAACTTTTCAGGTTGATGACCCACATCAGTTCCGATGAAAGGTCATCGATCAGAAACATTAACTGTTTCTCTATCCACAGATGCTGCCTGACCTGCTGAGTGCTTCCAGCATTTTTTGCTTTTATTTCAGATTTCCAGCATCCGCAGTATTTTGTTTTTGACTAAATAAACAGAGTTCCATTTGGCTAGTAGATATTTCTCAAATTAAATTGTAATAATTGAAATAGCAGCCCTATATCTCCCATGTTTGGATGTTCAGTACATCTGCAAACTTGATTCTGCTATGAATGTAGACATCCCTGCATTACAACAATGATTACATTTCAAAAGTACTTCATTGACTGTAAAGCACTTTGGGATATCCTAAGGTTGTGAAAGACACTTTATAAATGCAAGACTCTATTTCTTTTTTCCAATACACAACATGACAAGGTCACCAACATACATGTATTTCATACTGACTATTAGTGTTTCTGCAGTGTTGTCAACACGTCAAGGGTTTGCTGATGAAAATCAATGTTTTTACTTCAGGCTAGGAATCATCCCCAAATTTTTGCTGTGTGTATACATGGAATTTCGCACATGCATGGAGTTCCATTCACCTGAGCACTAGGATTATCGGTCCTGACCTGCCTCCTCAAGGTATTTGGCAGCTGCTAAGGCAAGTTCTTTCTTCTGAGCTTTCCCAAGTGTTGACAATGTTGACTCGAGGCCTCAAAGCTGCCAAGAATCCCGTTCCCAATGATCTCATGTCAGGTCCCACTTATGTGCATATAGGATAAGCCACCTTCTGTGTACTGCAACTAGCAGTGAAGCTGCTGTGCCTCTCAGTCAAGGTTTTACTCTTTGTGTTTTAGTTTTGCAAATGCGTTTTTGATGGGAAATAATGTCTGTGTTGCCTTTCTTCGCAAGCTGACTACCAGCACATGATAAAATTGATAATAAATGCATCCAGTGAATAAAGTGGCAGTAATGAGTTGAGAGGTATTAATTCAGTTTTTAAACCCACATTAAATCTAATTACAAACCACTGAAAAATAATGTCTCAACTCTTATTTCAGTATGTGTGGTGTCAGCTATCTGGTAGATGAAGCTCCCTCGATGCTCTGTTGATTACACGCCAACTGTCAACAGTTGCTGCTGAGAGTCAGTGTTTTGGGGACCCATTTGCTGGCACAAATCAGCACAGCTGGACCACCTCTGCCTCGCTGGCCCATCCCTCCTGAGTCCAGTGGGTTAATACACCAGACAAGGCCCGCTCGCCTCTCATTGTGCTCCGAATAATAAGGGCCAAGATTGTAACCTCTGTATACTGTAGGCTGGAACCTTCGCAAAAAAACAGGAGATCTCATTTGCTGCGTACAGAGAGAGCAACCCTGGCCAATCTCGCTGGCAGCAGACTGAGGGAAGACAGGGATCTTTTCAATGCGGTAATTACATGTAGGAACAGGTGGAGATTAAATGGATAGCTATGGGAAGGGGAGGGGATGAATGGATGGCACTGGAATGGCAGTGAGGGGGGAGTGGATGGCAGTGGAAGAGGAATGGAGTGGATAGTGATGAAAGGAGAGTGATTATAGTGAAAGGGGAGGGGATGAAGGGAAGAGGGACAAGAGCTGGGAGCACTGCTTTGGGGGAGGAAGATGGAAGAAGTTGGGGCCTGAATTTTGGTGGACGGGTAAGGAAAATCAGGCAAGGTGTATAATGGGGCGGGATTTGATTCTGCCAGTTTTAAACCTAGTGTCTCTGTTAAAGGGTGGGGAATTTAATGGGTGTAGTGTCTCTGTGACTTGGGTCCTTTTGTGAACTGGCGAGCAGCAGGGGCTTAGAGTGCAAGAGTAACTGTTAAGTTAACTTTTGGAAAGTGATGGTACGGTTGGTCTTTTGAAAATCAAAATTTCACTTTGCATTTCATAAGAACATAAGTAATAGTAACAGGAGTGGACCATTTGACCCCTCGAGCCTGCTCCACCATTCAATAAAATCATGGCTCATCTGATCCTGGCCTTAACTCCACTTCCCCGCCCGCTCCCCATAACCCTTGACTCCCTGATCATTCAAAAATTTGTCTATCTCCACTTAAATATATTCAAAGACCCAACCTTCACAGCTCTCTGAAGTAGAGAATTCCAAAGATTCACGACCATCTGAGTGAAGAAATTCCTCCTCATTTCTGTTTTAAAAGGGCGACCCCTTATTCTGAAACTATGCCCCCTAGTTCTACATTACCCCATGAGGGGAAACATCCTCTCTGCATCTATTCTGTCAAGCCCCCTCAGAACCTTATACATTTCAATAAGATCTCCTAAACTCCAATGAGTATAAGCCCAACCTGCTCAACCATTCTTCATAGGACAACCCCTTCATCTCAGGAATCAACCTCATGAACCTTTTCTGAATTGCCACCAATGCAAGTATATCCTTCCTTAAATAAGGGGACCAAAACTGTACGCAGTACTCTAGGTGTGACCTCACCAATACCCTGTACAGTTGTAGTAGGACTTCCCTGCTTTTATACTCTATCCCTCTTGCAATAAAGGCCAACATTCCATTTGCATTCCCGATCACTTGCTGTACCTGCATACTAACTTTTTGTGTTTCATGTACAAAAATCCCCAGATCCCTCTGTACTACAGCATTTTGTAATCGCTCTCCATTTAACATAGAAATATAGAAACAAAGAAAATAGGTGCAGGAGTAGGCCATTCGGCCCTTCGAGCCTGCACCGCCATTCAATGAGTTCATGGCTGAACATGCAACTTCAGTACCCCATTCCTGCTTTCTCACCATACTCCTTGATCCCCCTAGTAGTAAGGACTACATCTAACTCCTTTTTGAATATATTTAGTGAATTGGCCTCAACAACTTTCTGTGGTAGAGAATTCCACAGGTTCACCACTCTCTGGGTGAAGAAGTTTCTCCTCTTCTCGGTCCTAAATGGCTTACCCCTTATCCTTAGACTGTGACCCCTGGTTCTGGACTTCCCCAACATTGGGAACATTCTTCCTGCATCTAACCTGTCTAAACCCATCAGAATTTTAAACATTTCTATGAAATCCCCTCTCATTCTTCTGAACTCCAGTGAATACAAGCCCAGTTGATCCAGTCTTTCTTGATATGTCAGTCCCGCCATCCCGGGAATCAGTCTGGTGAACCTTCGCTGCACTCGCTCAATAGCAAGAATGTCCTTCCTCAAGTTAGGAGACCAAAACTGTACACAATACTCCAGGTGTGGCCTCACCAAGGCCCTGTACAACTGTAGTAACACCTCCCTGCCCCTGTACTCAAATCCCCTCGCTATGAAGGCCAGCATGCCATTTGCGTTCTTAACCGCCTGCTGTACCTGCATGCCAACCTTCAATGACTGATGTACCATGACACCCAGGTCTCGTTGTATCTCCCCTTTTCCTAATCTGTCACCATTCAGATAATAGTCTGTCTCTCTGTTTTTACCACCAAAGTGGATAACCTCACATTTATCCACATTATACTTCATCTGCCATGCATTTGCCCACTCACCTAATCTATCCAAGTCACTCTGCAGCCTCATAGCATCCTCCTCGCAGCTCACACTGCCACCCAAATAATAATTTGCTTTTTTATTTATCCTACCAAAGTAGATAACTTTACATTTTCCCATATTATAGTCCATCTGCCAAATTTTTGCCCACTCACTGAGCCTAGCTATATCCCTTTGTAGATTCTTTACGTCCTCCTCACAACTTGCTTTCCCACCCATCTTTGTATCTGTTAAGTTCAGAATAACTCCATGAGACTGTGTTGCAAGCTCAAACCATTGTGGCCTTGGTCTCTTTAATATAGCTCCAAAGTGCAGCAGCAGCGTGGTGGACTGCCTTTTATACCTGCTTGCTCCAAGGTACACGAGTGACCCATAGGTCTCCCACAGGTGTGCCCCCTAGTGGCAAGTCTTACACATAGGTGAGGTTCACACCTCACTTCCCCCCAAAGTTTTGAGTACCAGTTATTTACAAGTTGAGGCGATCTGGCAGTCTGCGTTCCCTGGTCGATCGCCTGAGTTGAAATCCTGGCATGGGTGAGTTGGTCGGAGCATCGCTGCATGGCAGCTCGGCTGGTCTGATCGGACTGTTGGGCAAGGTGGGTTCATCCTCATGGTTGACAGTGAGGTCAATTGCTGGTTGGGTGTGTGTTGGTGGATCATAGATGGTAGGGTCTTCTTCAAACTGTTCTTGGTAGTCCGTCAATCGCAGTTTGGTCTGATCCAGGTACTTTCTGCACATTTGTCCATTCAACAATTTCACAACAAACATTCTATTCCCCTCCTTGGCTAAGACAGTGCCAGCAATCCACTTGGGACCGTGACCGTAATTTAGAGCAAATAGCGGATCATTGACTTCAATGACACGCGAGGCCACCGCGCGATCATGGTACACGTTATGCCTGTGCCGCCGGGTTTCTACGTGATCATTGAGATCTAGGTGGACTAAGGAGAGCCTGGTTTTGAGTGCTCTCTTCATTAACAATTCAGCAGGGGGAACCCCGGTGAGCGAGTGGGGGTGCATCCGGTAGCTGAGCAGGAACCTGGATAACCGGGTCTGCAAGGAGCTGTCCGTTACATGTTTCAAACTCTGCTTGATTGTTTGGACTGCCGATTCCGCTTGGCCGTTGCATGCGGGCTTAAATGGGACACACATGTCATGCTTGATGCCACTGCGGGTCATGAACTCGTTGAATTCCGAGCTGGTGAAACATGGTCCAGTGTCACTGACAAGAACGTCGGGCAAACCATGGGTGGCGAACATGGCGCTGAGGCTTTCAATGGTGGCAGTGGACATACTGATGACATTATTATACATTCAATCCATTTAGAGTAAGCGTCCACTGCTACTGGAAACATCTTCCCGAGAAATGGGCCAGCGAAATCTACGTGGACACTGGACCATGGGTTGGAGGGCCATGACCACAGGCTCAGTGGGGCCTCCCTGGGTGCGTTGCTCAACTGTGAGCAAGTGTAACATTGGTGTACACATGACTCTAATTCGGAGTCAATGCCGGGCCACCAAACGTGCGTCCTGACAATAGTCTTCATCATGACTATGCCTGGGTGGGTACTGTGTAGGTCACGTATACATGTTTCCTTCCGTTTTTGGGCAAAATCACACAATTCCCCCATAGAACACAATCCAACTGGACTGACAGTTAGTCCTTGCATTGGTGAAAAGGCTTAATTTCATCTTGCATTTCCCCGGGAACCCCTGACCAGCTCCCATTGAGGATGCATCTTTTTACTGGTGATAGCAGGGGGTCTTGGTCCAGGTCCTGATCTGGCGAGCTGTGACGGGTGACCCCTCACTCTCAAAAGCATCCATTACCAGAAGCAAGTCTGTGGGTTGCGCCATTTCCAACCCGGTGGTGGGCAATGGCAGCTGACTGAGGGCGTCAGCTCAGTTCTCAGTGCCTGGTCCGTGGCGGATAACATAGTCATATGCAGACAGTGTTAGTGCCCATCCTTGGATGCGGGATGAAGCATTGATGTTGATACCTTTGCTTTCTGAGAGCAGTGAAGTAAGCAGTTTTTGGTCGGTTTCAAGCTCAAATTGGAGACCAAATAGATACTGGTGCATTTGCTTAACCCCGTATACACAAGCCAACGCTTCTTTCGCAACCATACTGTTAGCTCTTTCAGCCTTGGATAAACTTCTGGATGCATATGCAATCGGTTGCAGTTTGCCTGACACATTTGTTTGCTGTAACACACAACCGACCCCATACGACGATGCATCACATGCTAGTACTAAGCATTTACATGGGTTATACAATACAAGTAACTTGTTAGAGCATAGCAGGTTTCTGGCTTTATTAAAGGCTGTCTCTTGAGATTGATCCCAAACCCAGTCATCATCCTTGTGTAGCAAAAAATGCAAGGGTTCCAGCAAAGTGCTCAACCCCGGTAGAAAGTTAACAAAGTAGTTGAGGAGTCCCAGAAACGAACGCAGCTCTGTCACATTCTGTGGCCTGGGTGCATTCTTGATGGCCTCCATCTTGGAGTCCGTGGGTCTGATGCTGTCCGCCGCAATCTTTCTCCCCAGAAATTCAACTTCTGGCGTCAGGAAAACACACTTGGAGCGTTTCAGCCTGAGTCCCACTCTGTCCAGTCGCTTTACAACCTCTTCAGGTTGTGCAAGTGTTCGGTGGTGTTGCGACCAGTGATCAAGATGTCATCTTGGAACACCACTGTGCATGGCACCGATTTCAGCAGACTCTCCATGTTTTTCTGGAAGATGGCCACAGACGAGCGAATCCCAAAGGGGCATCTGTGGTACATGAACAGTCCTTTCTGTGTTGACGGACGTCAACTTCTTTGATGTTTCAGCCAGATCCTATGTCATGACAGTAGAGGTTAGGTCTAGCTTGGTGAACGACTTTCCCCCTGCTAGCGTTGCGAATAAATCCTCCGCTTTGGGTAGCGGGTACTGGTCCTGTAACGAGACTCTGTTGATTTTCACTGTTGTGTATCTGTAAAGCATGCACCCCCATGTTCTGCCACAATGGAATGCATCCCCTGAAGTCCCAAGGTATCCCAGCATCCCTTGGGAGCACTGAATATAAGCTGGCCCCTAAGGCCTGTTCCTCACTCTGGAGTGTCATAATAAAGACTGAGGTCACTGTTACTTTAACCTCCCTGTGTGCAGTCTCATCTGTGTTAGGAACACAATAACTGCTGACAAGTATACAAATCCAACGCAAAGATGCAGCAAACTGTGGGCATCCTGGAGAAGTTCTCGGAGGGTGAGGACTGGGAAGCCAATGTTGAACGGCTAGACCAGTACTTTGTAGCCAATGAGCTGGATGGAGAAGGAAGCGCTGCAAAAAGGAGTACGGTCCTCCTCACAGTCTGCGGGGCACCGACCTACAGCCTCATGAAGAATCTTCTGGATCCGGTGAAACTCACAGATAAGTCGTATGGGGAGCTGTGTACACTGGTTCGGGAGCATCTTAACCCGATGGAGTGCGTGCTGATAGCGAGAAATCGGTTCTACACGTGCCAGCGATCTGAAGGTCAGGAAGTGGCGAGCTAGGCAGGACAATGTGAGTTTGATGGCTATCTGGAGCAAATGCTCAGAAACTTTTTTGTAATGGGCATTGGCCACGAAACCATCCTAAGAAAACTTTTGACTGTGGAGACACCGACCCTCAGTAAGGCCATTGCGATAGCACAGGCGTTTATGTCCACCAGTGATTACACTAAACAAATCTCTCAGCACACAAGTGCTAGCAATGTTCATAAATTAACTGGAACTGTGTTTGTGAGCAGAAATGCACAGGGCAGAAACCACGAGTCTGCAACTGCCAGCAGGCCTCAGGTGACGCAGATGACTCAAAGTCCGCAACAAACAATGAATGCAAGGCAATTCACACCTTGTTGGCATTGTGGAGGCTTCCATTCAGCCTATTCATGCCGCTTCAAAGGGTATGTTTGCAAGAGCTGTGGAACAATGGGGCACCTCCAATGAGCTTGCAGACATGCTAACCACCACGTGGCAGAGGAACATCAGTCCATGGTAGATCAAAGCAATTTCGAGCCTCAGAGAGAGGAGGCAGATGCTGAAGTACACGGGGTGCACACATTTTCGATGAAATGTCCACCTATAATGCTAAATGTAAAATTGAATGGCTTACCCGCAGCCATGGAACTGGACACTGTCGCTAGCCAATCCATCATGAGTAAAAAGATGTTTGAGAGACTGTGGTGCAACAAGGCATTCAGACCAGCCCTAAGCCCCATCCACACGAAACTGAGAACGTATACCAAAGAGCTTATCACTGTCCTGGGCAGCGCCATGGTCAAGGTCACCTACGAAGACACGGTGCACGAACTGCCATTCTGGATTGTCCCAGGCGATGGCCCCACACTGTTTGGAAGGATCTGGCTGGGCAAAATCCGCTGGAACTGGGATGATATCCAAGCGCTATCACATGTCGATGAGGCCTCATGTACGCAGGTTCTTAAAAAATGTCTTTCCCTTTTTGAGCCAGGCATTGGAAACTTATCCGGAGTGAAGGTGCGCATCCACTTGGTCCCAGAGACATGACCTATTCACCACAAGGCGCGAGCGGTACCTCACATGATGAGGGAGAGAGTGGAAATCGAGCTAGACAGGCTGCAACATGAGGTTATCATCTCCCCAGTGGAATTCAGCGAGTGGGCCAGCCCGATTGTTCCAGTACTCAAAAGTGATGGCACGGTCAGGATTTGCGGCGATTATAAAGTAACTATTAATCGTTTCTCGCCACAGGACCAATACCCGCAACCTAAGGCAGACGACCTATTTGCGACACTGGCAGGAGGCAAGACGTTCACCAAGCTCGACCTGACTTCGGCCTACATGACACAGGAGCTGGAGGAATCTTCAAAGGGCCTCACCTGCATCAACACGCACAAGGGACTGTTCATCTACAACAGATGCCCGTTTGGAATTCGGTCAGCTGCAGCGATCTTCCAGAGAAACATGGAGAGCCTACTCAAGTCGGTACCACACACGGTGGTTTTTCAGGACAACATATTGGTCATGGGTCCGGGACATCGTCGAGCACTTACAAAACTTGGAGGAGGTCCTCCAGCGACTGGATCAGGTAGGGCTTCGGCTAAAGAGGTCGAAATGCGTCTTCATGGCAACAGAAGTTGAGTTTTTGGGGAGAAAGATCGCGGCGGACGGCATTCGCCCCACAGACGCCAAGACAGAGGCTATCAGGAATGCAGTAGTAGGGAAAATGTTGGAATCAATCATTAATGATGAAATAGCAGCGCATTTGGAAAGCAGTGACAGGATTGGTCCAAGTCAGCATGGTTTATGAAAGGGAAATCATGCTTGACAAATCTTCTGGAATTTTTTGAGGATGTAACTAGTAGCGTGGACAAGGGAGAACCAGTGGATGTAGTGTATTTGGACTTTCAAAGGCTTTTGACAAGGTCCCACACAAGAGATTGGTATGCAAAATTAAAGCACATGGTATTGGGGATAATGTACTGACGTGGATAGAGAAAACGGGGCCTTTTTGAGAATGGCAGGCAGTGACTAGTGGAGTGCCACAGGGCTCAGTGCTGGGACCCCAGCTCTTTACAATATGTATTAATGATCTAGAGGATGGAATCGAGTGTACTATCTCCAAGTTTGCAGATGACACTAAACTGGGTGGCAGTGTGAGCTGTGAGGAGGACACTAAGAGGTTGCAGAGTGACTTGGACAGGTTAGGCGAGTGGGCAAATGCATAGCAGATGCAGTATAATGTGGATAAATGTGAGGTTATCCACTTTGGGGGTAAAAACACAAAGGCAGAGTATTACCTGAATGGTGGCAGATTAGGAAAAGGGGAGGTGCAACGAGACCTGGGTGTCATGATTCATCAGTCATTGAAAGTTGGCATGCAGGTACAACAGGCAGTGAAGAAGACAAATGGTATGTTGGCCTTCATAGCTAGGGGATTTGAGTATAGGAGCTGTGAAGTCTTACTGCAGTTGTACAGGGCCTTGGTGAGGCCTCACCTGGAATATTGTGTTCAGTTTTGGTCTCCAAATCTGAGGAGGGACATTCTTGCTATTGAGAGAGTGCAGCGAAGGTTCACCAAACTGATTCCAGGAATGGCTGGAATGACATATGAGAAGAGACTGGATCAACTGGGCCTTTATTCACTGGAGTTTAGAAGGAGGAGAGGGGATCTCATAGAAACATATAAGATTCTGACGGGACTGTTCAGGTTAGATGCGGGAAGAATGTTCCCGATGTTGGGGAAGTCCAGATCCAGAGGACACAGTCTTAGGATAAGGGGCAGGCCATTTAGGACTGAGACGAGGAGAAACTTCCTCATTCAGAGAGTTGTTAACCTGTGGAATTCCCTGCCGCGGAGAGTTGTTGGTGCCAGTTCATTGGATATATTCAAGAGGGAGTTAGATATGGCCCTTACGGCTAAAGGGGTCAAGGGGTGTGGAGAGAAAGCAGGAAAGGGGTACTGAAGGAATGATCAGCCATGATCTTATTGAATGGTGGTGCAGGCTCGAAGGGCCGAATGACCTATTCCTGCACCTATTTTCTATGTTTCTATGTTTCTATGAACCCAGGCCGCAGAACATCACAGAGCTGCGGTCGTTTCTGGGACTCCTCAACTATTTTGGTAACTTCCTTACGGGGTCAAGCACCCTCTTAGAGCCCTTACATGTGTTATTGCGTAAAGGTGAGAACTGGGTATGGGGAATAAACCAAGTTATTGCTGTTGAGAAAGCCAAAAACATTTTATGCTCCAACAAGCTGCTTGTATTGTATAACCCGTAAAAAAGACTTGTGCTAGCATGTGATGCGTCGTCGTACGGAGTCGGGTGTGTATTACAACAAGCTAACGTTGTGGCGAAGTTGCAACCTGTCGCCTATGCCTCCAGGAGCTTGTCTAAGGCCGAGAGGGCCTACAGCATGATTGAGAAAAGGCATTAGCGTATGTGTTCGGGGTAAAGAAAATGCATCAGTACCTGTTTGGCCTCAAATTTGAGCTGGAAACCGATCACAAGCCCCTCATATCCCTGTTCGCTGAAAACAAGGAGATAAATACTAATGCCTCAGCCCGTACACAAAGGTGGGCACTCGCGCTATCAGCGTATAACTATACCATCCGCCACAGGCCAGGCACCGAGAACTGTGCAGATGCTCTCAGTTGGCTACCATTGCCCACCACGGAAATGACGCAGCCTGTAAACTTGTTGATGGTGGCGCAACCCGCAGACTTGTTGATGGTCATGGAAGCATTTGAAAACGATAAATCACCTGTCACGGCCTACCAGGTTAGGACTTGGACCAGCCAAGATCCTCTGCTATCCCTAGTAAAAAAACTGTGTACTGCATGGGAGCTGGGCCAGCATCCCGGTTGAAATGCAAGAGCTAATCAAGCCATTCCAGTGGCGAAAGGACGAGCTGGGCATTCAGGCAGACTGCCTGTTGTGGGGTAACCGCATAGTGCTACCCAAAAAAGGCAGGGAGACATTCATCTCGGATCTCCACAGCACACACCCGGGTATAGTCATGATGAAAGCGATAGCCAGATCTCACGTGTGGTGGCCCGGTATCGACTTTGACAGAGTCCTGTGTACAGCAATGCAGCGAGTGTGCTCAGTTGAGCAACATGCTCAGAGAGGCACCACTAAGTTTGTGGTCCTGGCCCTCCAGACCATGGTCGAGGATCCAGGTCGACTATACGTTTCTCGGTAAAATGTTCCTGGTGGTGGTGGATGCTTTGTCAAAATGGATTGAATGTGAAATAATGTCGGGAAGCACCGCCACCACCACCATTGAAGCCTGAGGGCCATGTTTGCCACCCACGGCCTGCCTGACATCCTGGTCAGTGACAACGGGCCATGTTTCATCAGTGCCGAATTTAAAGAATTCACGACCCGCAATGAGATCAAACATGTCACCTCGGCCCCGTTTAAACCAGCCTCCAATGGACAGGCAGATCGGGCAGTACAAACAATCAAACAGAGCCTTAAACGAGTCACAGAAGGCTCACTCCAAACCCGCCTGTCCCGAGTACTGCTCAGCTACCACACGAGACCCCACTCGCTCACAGGGGTGCCCCCGGCTGAGCTACTCATGGAAAGGACACTTAAAACCAGACTCTCGCCGGTTCACCCCAACCTGCATGATCAGGTAGAGAGCAGGCAGCAGCAATAAAATGTAAACGATGGTCGCGCCACTGTGTCACGGGAAATTGATCTGAATGACCCTGTGTATGTGCTAAACTATGGACATTGTCCCAAGTGGATCGCGGGCATGGTGATAGCTAAAGAAGGGAGTAGGGTGTTTGTAGTCAAACTAGACAATGGACAAATTTGCAAAAAGCACCTGGACCAAACGAGGCTGCAGTTCACAGACTGCCCTGAACAACCCACAGCAGACACCACCTTTTTTGAGCCCACAACACACACCCAAAGGATCAACGACACCACCCCGGACCAGGAAATTGAACCCATCACGCCCAACAGCCCAACAAGGCAAGGCTCACCCAGCAGCCCTGCAGGGCCAACAACACGCCAGCCCAGCGAGGGGCACAGCCAACACACCAGAACAGACATTTGTACCGAGGTGGTCCACCAGGGAAAGAAAGGCTCCCGATCACCTCACCTTCTAAATAGTTTTCACTTTGACTTTGGAGGGGGAGTGATGTTGTGTATCTGTAAAGCATACACTCCCATGTTCCGCCACCAGGGAGTGCATCCCCTGAAGTCCCAACAGATCCCAGCATTCCTTGGGAGCACTGTATATAAGCCAGCTCCTAAGGCCTGTTCCTCACTCTGGAGTGTCTTAATAAAGACTGAGGTCACTGTTACTTTAACCTGCCTGTGTGCAGCCTCATATGTGTTAGGAACACAATAGTCACCTTGTAGACCCGTAGCTTCTGACTGTCCCATCGGTCTTAAGTACGATTGGACTGGCCCACTCGTTGAACTCGACTGGCAATACGATTCCCTCTCGTTGGTGTCTGTCCAACTCAATTTCGACTTTTTCTCCCATCATATGTGGGACTGCCCTGACCTTGTGATGAACAAGATGGATCTGCACTTTGGCGCCTGTGAAGTTGCCGATGCCTGGCTCAAATAACACCGGGAATTTGGTTAGCACCTGGGCGCACGGGGCGTCATCCACCGAGGACAGTGCTTTGATGTTGTCCCAGTTCCATCGGATCTTGCCTAGCCAGCTCCTGCCATTGGGCCATTGACTGGTACAATACATATTGGTAAATCATGCACCCTTCTGTCATACAATACTTTCACTGCCGCACTGCCGATAACAGGTATGAGTTCTTTGGTGTAAGTGCGCAGCGTAGTGTGAATCAGGCTCAGTTTTGGCCTCTGTGCCTTGTTACTCCACAGTTTCTCAAAAGCCTTCTGGCTCATAATCGATTGACTCGCCCCCGTGTCCAATTCCATGGAGACTGGAATGCCATTAAGTTTGACTTTTAACATTAACGGAGGGCTTTTGGTGGTGAAGGTGTGTACCCCATACACTTCCTCCTCATCCTTAGGTTGGGTGCCTCTCCTGCTCATTCAGCGTGATCCGCGCTGGATCGGTCATCCACTGCTGACTCTGCCACGTGGTGGGTCCGAGGTTGCTTGCACATTCGCTGGAGGTGCCCCATTGTCCCACAGCTCTTGCACACGTAATGCTTGAATTGAAATTGATGGGCTCTGTGACTGCCCCCGCAGCACCAGCGTCGTGTTAATGGATTCACATTAGCACTCCCCACCGGCCTCTGAGTCATCCTAGGCCTGGCCTCTGTTGTCGTGTGGGCCCTATATGTACAGTTCTGCTTGCTGATGGCATTATTTTATGCACAATACTTGCTGGTGAGCTTCGATTCTGTGAAGATATCTGTTTCGTGTTGTCGCTCGTGGATGTGAAGGCCTAGGCTATCGTGATGGCCTTGCTCAGATCTAAGGATTCGGCAGACAGTAATTTGCAGAGGATGGCCTCGTGGCCAATTCTGAGCATGAAAAAGTCCCGCAACATTTCCCCCAAAGATCCTGCAAATTCGCACAGTCCCACAAGGCGTCTTAGGTCAGCGACAAAGCTCGCCACATTCTGGCCCTTGGAGTGATGGTGCATGTAAAAGGGATACCTGGCCATTAAGATGTTCTCCTTCGGCTGGAGGTGTTCTCGAGCCAGCGCACACAGCTCTGTGTAAGTCTTGTCCATTGGTTTGTCTGGGACCAGTAGATCTTTGAGGAGGCCATATACCGACGACCCGCATGCGGTGAGCAGAGTCGCCCTGTGCTTGGTCTCTGTCTCAGCCGTGTCGAGCTCGTTTCCTATGAAGTACTGGTCGAGACACTCAATGAAGGCTTCCCAATCATCACCCTCAACAAATCTCTCAAGAATACCAACGGCAGCCATTTCCACGTGAAAGTTCGTGATCTGTAACTCGTCACCAGTTGTTAAGTTCAGAATAACTCCATGAGATTGTGTTGTAAGCTCAAACCATTGTGACCTTGGTCTCTTTAATATAACTCCAAAGTGAGGCAGCAGCATGATGGACTGCCTTTTATACCTGCTTGCTCCAGGGTACACAAGTGACCCATAGGTCTCCCACAGGTGTGCCCCCTAGTGGCAAGTTTTACACACAGGTGAGGTTCACATACATAACAGTATCATCAGAAAATTTGGCTACGTTATACTCTGATCCCAGTGGCACCCCACTAGTTACATGTTTGCCAACCTAAAAATTACCCATTTATCCCAACTCCCTGTTTTCTGTTGGGTGGTCAATCCGCTATCCATGCTAATATATTACCCCCAACCCCGTGAGCTGTTATATTGTACAGTAACCTTTTGTGTGGTACCTTACCAAATCGAAATACATGACTTCAACTGGTTCCCTTTTATCCACTCTGCTCGTTACATCCTCAAAGAACTCCAGCAAATTTGTCAAACATGATTGCCCTTTCATAAAACCATGCTGACTCTGCTTGATTGAATTATGATTTTCTAAATGTCCCGCTGCTAATTCCTTAACGATAGACTCCAGCATTTTCCCAATGACAGATGTTAGGCTATAATTGTGAAGTTTAAAAGGATATAAAATTAATAAGACGGCATCAATTTTAATGTAACAATTTTTTAAATGGACCAGTAATTTGAGGATCACGTAAGTACTTATTTGCACGTTCCCTCTAAGCTCCGCGGCCACGCAGCAGTCTGCCCGTCCCACACAACCCAGGACCGGCTTTTTAAATGATATTTCACGCATTGTGAAACTTTGAATGGGCCACACAGCCCGTTAAAGGGGCTGCACACACAAAAACAAAATTAAGGGGAACATTGGTTGGGACACTTATTGATTTGCCAGTTTTTTGGGGAATGTATCGACTTTTTTAGAAGCTGTTGATCAGTTTTTGATCGCGTTGTAGATTGGCATATGTGCATCAAAGTGAAGATCACTTAAAAGAGGTAACTTGTATTATAGGCATTGTTTTGCAAATTACAATTATCAACACAATTATTTATCAATGCAGTTTGCTGGTATTGGTGCTATGTTAATCATTTTTTTTAAAGAAATAGCTTTACTGGATAAGGAATGCAATTCGGGCCGCTGACAAAAGTGCCTTTTCATCACCTCAGAATATCGCTGAATGCTACACAATTAATGGATTACTTCTGAAGTACAATCACTGTTGTTATGTGCATAAACACAGCAACCAACATGTACACAGTAATGTCCCATACAATGAAACACTAACCATCGATTTGTTGATGGAGGAATATTGGCCAGAACACTGGGAAAATTCCCTACTTGTCTTCAAATAGTGCCACAGGATTCTTCATGTCCACCTGAGCAAGTGGTTAGGGCCTCAGTTTAAGGCCTCAACCAAAAGATGGCATCTCAATGTAGCATTCCTTCAGCGCTGCACTGAAGTGTCAGTCAAACATAGAAACATAGAAAATAGATGCAGGAGGAAACCATTCGGCCCTTCGAGCCTGCACCACTATTCAATAAGATCATGGCTGATCATTCACCTCAGTAACCCTTTCCTGCTTTCTCTCCATACCCCTTGATCCCTTTAGCTGTCAGAGCCATATCTAACTCCCTCGTGAATATATTTAACGAACTGGCATCAATAACTCTCTGCGGTAGAGAACTCCAGAGGTTAATAACTGTCTGAGTGAAGAAGTTTCTCCTCAGCTCGATCCTAAATGGCTTACCCCTTATCCTTAGACTGTGACCCCTGGTTCTGGACTTCCCCAACATCGGGAACATTCTTCCTGCATCTAACCTGTCCAGTCCCGTCAGAATTTATTATGTTTCTATGAGATCCCCTCTCATTCTTCTAAACGCCAGTGAATACAGTCCCAGTCGATCCAGTCTCTCCTCATATGTCAGTCCCGCCATCCCGGGAATTAGTCTGGTGAACCTTCGTTGCACTCCCTCAATAGCAAGAACGTCCTTCCTCAGATTAGTAGACCAAAACTGAACACAATATTCCAGGTGAGGCCTCACCAAGGTCCTGTACAACTGCATTAAGACCTCCCTGCTCCAAACTCAAATCCCCTAGCTATGAAGGAAAACATGCCATTTGCCTTCTTCACCGCCTGCTGTACCTGCATGCCAACTTTCCATGACTGATGTACCATGACACCTAGGTCTCGTTGCACCTCCCCTTTTCCTAATCTGCAGCAATTCAAATAATATTCTGCCTTCATGTTTTTGCCACCAAAGTGGATAATCTCACATTTATCCACATTATACTGCATCTGCCATGCATTTGCCCACTCACCTAACCTGTCCAAGTCACCCTTAGCGTCCTCCCCACAGCTCACACTGCCCACCCAGCTTAGTGTCATCTGCAAACTTGGAGATATTACATTCAATTCCTTCATCTAAATCATTGATGTACATTGTAAATAGCTGGGGTCCCACCACTGAGCCCTGCGGCACCCCACTAGTCATTGCTTGCCATTCTGAGAAGGATCCGTTTATCCCTACTCTCTGCTTCCTGTCTGCCAAGCAGTTCTCTATCCATGTCAATATATTACCCCCAATACCACGTGCTTTAATTTTGCACACTAATCTCTTGTGTGGGACCTTGTCAAAAGTCTTTTGAAAGTCTAAATAAACCACATCTACTGGTTCTCCACTGTCCACTCTACTAGTTACATCCTCAAAAAATTCTAGAAAATTTGTCAAGAATGATTTCCCTTTCATAAATCCATGCTGACTTGGACCAATCCTCTCTCTGCTGTCCAAATGCGTTGCTCTTTCATCTTTAATAATTGATTCCAACTTCCAACAATTTCCCCACTTCTGTTGTCAGGCTAACTAGTCTATAATTCCTCGTTTTCTCTCCCTCCTATTTTAAGAAGTGGTGTTACATTATCTATCTTAGATCTGGTCCTGTGTAATGAGACAGGAATAATGAACGATCTCCTAGTAAAAGATCCTCTCGGAATGAGTGATCACAGTATGGTTGAATTTGTAATACAGATTGAGGGTGAGGAAGCAGTGTCTCAAACGAGCATACTATGCTTAAACAAAGGGGACGACAGTGGGATGAGGGCAGAGTTAGCTAAAGTAGACTGGAAACACAGACTAAACGGTGGCACAATTGAGGAACAGTGGAGGACTTTTAAGGAGCTCTTTTGTAGTGCGCAACAAAAATATATTCCAGTGAAAAAGAAGGGCAGTAAGAGAAGAGATAACCAGCCGTGGATAACCAAGGAAATAAAGGAGAATATCAAATTAAAAACCAATGCGTATAAGGTGGCCAAGGTTAGTGGGAAACTAGAAGATTTGGAAAATTTTAAACGACAGCAAAGTATGACTAAGAAAGCAATAAAGAAAGGAAAGATAGATTACGAAAGTAAACTTGCGCAAAACATAAAAACAGATAGTAAAAGCTTTTACCGATATATAAAAAGGAAAAGAGTGACTAAAGTAAATGTTGGTCCTTTAGAAGATGAGAAGGGGGATTTAGTAATGGGAAATGTGGAAACGGCTGAGACCTTAAACAATTATTTTGCTTCGGTCTTCACAGTGGAGACACAAAAACCATGCCAAAAATTGCTGGTCACGGGAATGTGGGAAGGGAGGACCTTGAGACAATCACTATCACTCGGGAGGTAGTGCTGGACAGGCTAATGGGACTCAAGGTAGACAAATCCCCTGGTCCTGATGAAATGCATCCCAGGGTATTAAAAGAGATGGCGGAAGTTATAGCAGATGCATTGGTTATAATCTACCAAAATTATCTGAACTCTGGGGAGGTACCAGTGGATTGGAAAGCAGCTAATGTAATGCCTCTATTTAAAAAAGGGGGCAGACAAAAGGCAGGTAACTACAGGCCGGTTAGTTTAACATCTGTAGTGGGGAAAATGCTTGAAGCTATCATTAAGGAAGAAATAGCGGGACATCTAGATAGGAATAGAAACATAGAAACATAGAAAATAGGTGCAGGAGTAGGCCATTCGGCCCTTCTAGCCTGCACCGCCATTCAATGAGTTCATGGCTGAACATGCAACTTCAGTACCCCCTTCCTGCTTTCTCACCATACCCCTTGATTCCCCTAGTAGTAAGGACTACATCTAACTCCTTTTTGAATATATTTAGTGAATTGGCCTCAACAACTTTCTGTGGTAGAGAATTCCACAGGTTCACCACTCTCTGGGTGAAGAAATTCCTCCTCATCTCGGTCCTAAATGGCTTCCCCCTTATCCTTAGACTGTGTCCCCTGGTTCTGGACTTCCCCAACATTGGGAACATTCTTCCTGCATCTAACCTGTCTAACCCCGTCAGAATTTTAAACGTTTCTATGAGGTCCCCTCTTATTCTTCTGAACTCCAGTGAATACAAGCCCAGTTGATCCAGTCTTTCTTGATATGTCAGTCCCGCCATCCCGGGAATCAGTCTGGTGAACCTTCGCTGCACTCCCTCAATAGCAAGAATGTCCTTCCTCAGGTTAGGAGACCAAAACTGTACACAATACTCCAGGTGTGGCCTCACCAAGGCCCTGTACAATTGTAGCAACACCTCCCTGCCCTTGTACTCAAATCCCTTCGCTATGAAGGCCAACATGCCATTTGCTTTCTTAACCGCCTGCTGTACCTGCATGCCAACCTTCAATGACTGATGTACCATGACACCCAGGTCTCGTTGCACCTGCCCTTTTCCTAATCTGTCACCATTCAGATAATAGTCTGTCTCTCTGTTTTTACCACCAAAGTGGATAACCTCACATTTATCCACATTATACTTCATCTGCCATGCATTTGCCCACTCACCTAACCTATCCAAATCGCTCTGCAGCCTCATAGAATCCTCCTTGCAGCTCACACTGCCACCCAACTTAGTGTCATCCGCAAATTTGGAGATACTACATTTAATCCCCTCGTCTAAATCATTAATGTACAGTGTAAACAGCTGGGGCCCCAGCACAGAACCTTGCGGTACCCCATTAGTCACTGCCTGCCATTCTGAAAAGTCCCCATTTACTCCTACTCTTTGCTTCCTGTCTGACAACCAGTTCTCAATCCATGTCAGCACACTACCCCCAATCCCATGTGCTTTAACTTTGCACATTAATCTCTTGTGTGGGACCTTGTCGAAAGCCTTCTGAAAGTCCAAATATACCACATCAACTGGTTCTCCCTTGTCCACTCTACTGGAAACATCCTCAAAAAATTCCAGAAGATTTGTCAAGCATGATTTCCCTTTCACAAATCCATGCTGACTTGGACCTATCATATTACCTCTTTCCAAATGCACTGCGATGACATCCTTAATAATTGATTCCATCATTTTACCCACTACCGATGTCAGGCTGACCGGTCTGTAATTCCCTGTTTTCTCTCTCCCTCCTTTTTTAAAAAGTGGGGTTACATTGGCTAACCTCCACTCCATAGGAACTGATCCAGAGTCAATGGAATGTTGGAAAATGACTGTCAATGCATCCACTATTTCCAAGGCCACCTCCTTAAGTACTCTGGGATGCTGTCCATCAGGCCCTGGGGATTTATCGGCCTTCAATCCCATCAATTTCCCCAACACAATTTCCCGACTAATAAGGATTTCCCTCAGTTCCTCCTCCTTACTAGACCCTCCGACCCCTTTTATATCCGGAAGGTTGTTTGTGTCCTCCTCAGTGAATACCGAACCAAAGTACTTGTTCAATTGGTCCGCCATTTCTTTGTTCCCCGTCATGACTTCCCCTGATTCTGACTGCAGGGAACCTACGTTTGTCTTTACTAACCTTTTTCTCTTTACATATCTATAGAAACTTTTGCAATCCGTCTTAATGTTCCCTGCAAGCTTCTTCTCGTACTCCATTTTCCCTGCCCTAATCAAACCCTTTCTCCTCCTCTGCTGAGTTCTAAATTTCTCCCAGTCCCCGGGTTCTCTGCTATTTCTGGCCAATTTGTATGCCACTTCCTTGGCTTTAATGCTATCCCTGATTTCCCTTGATAGCCACGGTTGAGCCACCTTCCCTTTTTTATTTTTACGCCAGACAGGAATGTACAATTGTTGTAGTTCATCCATGCGGTCTCTAAATATCTGCCATTGCCCATCCACAGTCAACCCCTTCAGTATCATTCGCCAATCTATCCTAGCCAATTCACGCCTCATACCTTCAAAGTTACCCTTCTTTAAGTTCTGGACCATGGTCTCTGAATTAACTGTTTCATTCTCCATCCGAATGCAGAATTCCACCATATTATGGTCACTCTTCCCCAAGGGGCCTCGCACAACGAGATTGCTAATTAATCCTCTCTCATTACACAACACCCAGTCTAAGATGGCCTCCCCCCTAGTTGGTTCCTCGACATATTGGTCTAAGAAACCATCCCTTATGCACTCCAGGAAATCCTCCTCTACCGTATTGCTTCCAGTTTGGTTAACCCAATCTATGTGCATATTAAAGTCACCCATTATAACTGCTGCACCTTTATTGCACGCACCCCTAATTTCATGTTTGATGCCCTCCCCAACATCACTACTACTGTTTGGAGGTCTGTACACAACTCCCACTAACGTTTTTTGTCCTTTGGTATTCTGCAGCTCTACCCATATAGATTCCACATCATCCAAGCTAATGTCCTTCCGAACTATTGCCTTAATTTGCTCCTTAACCAGCAATGCTACCCCACCTCCTTTTCCTTTTATTCTATCTTTCCTGAATGTTGAATACCCCTGGATGTTGAGTTCCCAGCCCTGATCATCCTGGAGCCACGTCTCCGTAATCCCAATCACATCATATTTGTTAACATCTATTTGCACAGTTAATTCATCCACTTTATTGCGGATACTCCTTGCATTAAGACACAAAGCCTTCAGGCTTGTTCTTTTAACACCCTTTGTCCTTTTAGAATTTTGCTGTACAGTGGCCCTTTTTGTTCTTTGCCTTGGGTTTCTCTGCCCTCCACTTTTCCTCATCTCCTTTCTGTCTTTTGCTTTTGCCTCCTTTTTGTTTCCCTCTGTCTCCCTGCATTGGTTCCCATCCCCCTGCCATATCAGTTTAAATCCTCCCCAACAGCACAAGCAAACACTCCCCCTAGGACATTGGTTCCGGTCCTGCCCAGGTGCAGACCGTCCGGTTTGTACTGGTCCCACCTCCCCCAGAACCGGTTCCAATGCCCCAGGAATTTGAATCCCTCCCTGTTGCACCACTGCTCAAGCCACGTATTCATCTGCGCTATCTTGCGATTCCTAATCTGACTATCACGTGGCACTGGTAGCAATCCCGAGATTACTACTTTTGAGGTCCTACTTTTTAATTTAGCTCCTAGCTCCTTAAATTCGTTTCGTAGGACCTCATCCCTCTTTTTACCTATGTCATTGGTACCAATGTGCACCACGACAACTGGCTGTTTTCCCTCCCTTTTTAGAATGTCCTGCACCCGCTCCGAGACATCCTTGACCCTTGCACCAGGGAGGCAACATACCATCCTGGAGTCTCGGTTGCGGCCGCAGAAACGCCTATCTATTCCCCTCACCATTGAATCCCCAATCACTATTGCTCTCCCACTCTTTTTCCTGCCCTCCTGTGCAGCAGAGCCAGCCACGGTGCCATGAACTTGGCTGCTGCTGCCCTCCCCTGATGAGTCATCCCCCTCAACAGTACCCAAAGCAGTGTATCTGTTTTGCAGGGGGATGACCACAGGGGACTCCTGCACTACCTTCCTTGCACTGCTCTTCCTGTTGGTCTTCCATTCCCTAACTGGCTGTGGACCCTTTCCGTGTGGTACGACCAACTCGCTACACGTGATACTCATGTCATTCTCAGCATCGTGGATGCTCCAGAGTGAATCCACCCTCAGCTCCAACTCCGCAACGCGGTCTGTCAGGAGCTGGAGGCGGATACACTTCCCGCACACGTAATCGTCAGGGACACCGGAAGTGTCCCTGAGTTCCCACATGGTACAGGAGGAGCATAACACCCGACCGAGCCCTCCTGCCATGACTTAACCCTTATATACACTTAAATTGGCAACAACAGTGTTAAAAGATACTCACTGATATAGAAGAGAAAAAAGAAAAACTACTCACCAATCACCAGCCAATCACTTACCCTCTTGGCTGTGACGTCACCTTTTGATTTCTTTCTACTTCTTTTTTGCCTTCTCCCTGTAGCTGCACAAGTCACGCCTTTGAAAGGCCGCTCCACGCACCTCCTCGACGCTGCTCCCGACTGCCGCCGACGCTGCTCCCGACTCCCTGCTGTGCCTTTTATAGGCCTCTCCACGCACCTCCTCGACGCTGCTCCCGACTGCCGCCGACTCTGTGCAATCAAGCAGACGCAACATGGATTCATGAAGGGGAAATCATGTTTAACTAATTTACTGGAATTCTTTGAGGATATAACGAGCATGGTGGATAGAGGTGCACCGATGGATGTGGTGTATTTAGATTTCCAAAAGGCATTCCATAAGGTGTCACACAAAAGGTTACTGCAGAAGATAAAGGTACGCGGTGTCAGAGGAAATGTATTAGCATGGATAGAGAATTGGCTGGCTAACAGAAAGCAGAGAGTTGGGATAAATGGGTCCTTTTCAGGTTGGAAATTGGTGGTTAGTGGTGTGCCACAGGGATCAGTGCTGGGACCACAACTGTTTACAATATACATAGATGACCTGGAAGAGGGGACAGAGTGTAGTGTAACAAAATTTGCAGATGACACAAAGATTAGTGGGGAAGCGGGTTGTGTAGAAGACACAGAGAGGCTGCAAAGAGATTTAGATAGGTTAAGCGAATGGGCGAAGGTTTGGCAGATGGAATACAATGTCGGAAAATGTGAGGTCATCCACCTTGGAAAAGAAACCAGTAAAAGGGAATATTATTTGAATGGGGAGAAATTACAACATGCTGCGGTGCAGAGGGACCTGGGGGTCCTTGTGCATGAATCCCAAAAAGTTAGTTTGCAGATACAGCAGGTAATCAGGAAGGCGAATGGAATGTTGGCCTTCATTGCAAGAGGGATGGAGTACAAAAGCAGGGAGGTCCTGCTGCAACTGTACAGGGTATTGGTGAGGCCGCACCTGGAGTACTGCGTGCAGTTTTGGTCACCTTACTTAAGGAAGGATATACTGGCTTTGGAGGGGGTACAGAGACGATTCACTAGGCTGATTCCGGAGATGAGGGGGTTACCTTATGATGATAGATTGAGTAAACTGGGTCTTTACTCGTTGGAGTTCAGAAGGATGAAGGGTGATCTTATAGAAACATTTAAAATAATGAAAGGGATAGACAAGATAGAGGCAGAGAGGTTGTTTCCATTAGTCGGGGAGACTAGAACTAGGGGGCACAGCCTCAAAATACGGGGGAGCCAATTTAAAACCGAGTTGAGAAGGAATTTCTTCTCCCAGAGGGTTGTGAGTCTGTGGAATTCTCTGCCCAGTTGAGGCTAGCTCATTGAATGTATTCAAATCACAGATAGATAAATTTTTAACCAATAAGGGAATTAAGGGGTATGGGGAGCGGGCGGGTAAGTGGAGCTGAGACCACGGCCAGATCAGCCATGATCTTTTTGAATGGCGGAGCAGGCTCGAGGGGCTAGATAGCCTACTCCTGTTCCTAATTCTTATGGTCTTATGTTCTTATGTAGCTACTCTCCAGTCCATAGGAACTGATCCAGAGTCGATAGACTGTTGGAAAATGATCACCAATGCATCCATTATTTCTAGGGCCACTTCCTTAAATACACTGGGATGCAGACTATCAGTTCCTGGGGATTTATCGGCCTTCAATCCCATCAATTTTCCTAAAACAATTTCCTGACTAATGTAAGAATTTCCTTCAGTTTCTCCTTCTCGCTAGACCCTCGGTCCCCTAGTATTTCCAGAAGGTTATATGTGTCTTCCTTTGTGAAGACAGAACCAAAGAACTTGTTCAATTGATCTGCCATTTTTTTGTTCCCCATTATAAATTCACCTGATTCTAACTGCGTGGGACCTACATTTGTCTTCACTAATCTTTTTCTCTTCACATATCTATAGAAGCTTTTGCAGTCAGTTTTTATGTTCCCGGCAAGCTTCCTCTCATATTCTATTTTCCCCCTCCTAATTAAACCCTTTGTCCTCCTCTGCTGAATTCTAAATTTCTCCCAGTCCTTAGGTTTGCTGCTTTTTCTGGCCAATTTATATGCCTCTTCCTTGGATTTAACACTATCCTTATTTTCCCTTGTTAGACATGGTTGAGCCACTTTCCCCGTTTTATTTTTACTCCAGATAGGGATGTACAATTGTTGAAGTTCATCAATGTGATCTTTAAATGTTTGCCATTGCCTATCCACCATCAGCCCTTTAAGTGTCATTCGCCAGTCTATTCTAGCCAATTCATGTCTCATACCATCGAAGTTACCTTTCCCTAAGTTCAGGATTATAGGGCCCAAGTTTCCACATGATTTGCGCCTGATTTTTAGGAGCAACTGGTGGAGAACGGACTATCTTAGAAATCGCAATTCTCCACATTTTTTTTTCTGCAGTTCTAGTCAGGTAGAACAGTTCCACTTTGGAACAGAATTTTTTCTTCAAAAGGGGGCGTGTCCGGCCACTGACGCCTGATTTCAAAGTTTCCACAGTGAAAACGTACTCCAAACTAAAGTAGAATGGAGCAAGTGAAGATTATTGTAGAACTGAAAAAACCTGTTCTACACATTAAAAAATCAGGCGCAGGTTACAAATTAGGCGTCCAGAACGAGGTGGGGGGGGAAGGGAAGTCATTAAATTCTATAATAAATCCTTATTTATACTTATACAAATAGTATATAAATAAATCCAACCTGAATAAACATTTATAAGCAAAGAAAAGATTAAATAAACCATCTTCCTACCTGTGTGAAAGTGCTTCAGCCAGGGAGAATTCTGCAGCCATTCGTGCCGCTGAGCGGGAGCGGGGGGGAGGAGAAAGCCATTCGTGCCGCTGAGCGGGAGGGGGGGTGGGGAGGAGAAAGCGGTTTGTTGTCGCGGAGGGGAGGGAGGGGAAGGAGACAGCGGCTTGTTGCCGTGGAGAGAGGGGAGGGAGGGGAAGGAGACAGCGGCTTGTTGCCGTGGAGAGAGGGGAGGGAGGGGAAGGAGACAGCGGCTTGTTGCCGTGGAGAGAGGGGAGGGAGGGGAAGGAGACAGCGGCTTGTTGCCGTGGAGAGAGGGGAGGGAGGGGAAGGAGACAGCGGCTTGTTGCCGTGGAGAGAGGGGAGGGAGGGGAAGGAGACAGCGGCTTGTTGCCGCGCAGGGGAGGGGAGGGAAAGGAGACAGTGAGAAGGCTGCAAGTGCTGATGGCAATGTGATTTTATTAAAAAATGTTCAAAAATTAAACAGCTACAAAGAACTACAAAAATGGCCGAGTGCCAATGTTTTTTTTCACACTGAGCATGCGCGAACGCTCCAACGCGCACGCGCAGCGTTGCCGGCAGGAAAAAAACGAATTTAAATAGTACCCGCCCCCTCCCACTTACGAAATCGGCGTGAGTGTAGGCTCCGCCCCCCTGGGCGCCGCGCCAAACAGACAAGGAGCTGCAAAGCGCTCGAGAATAGCGCGTTTTTTTTCTGGCGCCGTTTTCGACATGAAAAACGGGCGCCCAGCTCGGAGGGGCGCCCGTTTTTTATCCTGTGGAAACTTGGGCTCATAGTCTCTGAATTAACTGTGTCAGTCTCCATCTTAATAAAGAATTCTACCATATTATGGTCACTCTTCCCCAAGGGGCCTCGCACAACAAGATTGCTAATTAGTCCTTTTCATTACACATCATCCAGTCTAGGATGGCCAGCCCTCTAGTTGGTCGCTCAACATATTGGTCGAGAAAACCATCCCTAATACACTGCAGGAAATCCTCTTCCACCACATTGCTACCAGTTTGGTTTGCCCAATCTATATGTAGATTAAAATCACCCATGATAACTGCTGTACCTTTATTGCATGCATCTCTAATTTCTTGTTTGATGCTGTCCCCAACCTCACTGCTACTGTTTGGTGGTCTGTACACAACTCCCATTAGCGTTTTCTGCCCTTTGGTATTCCGCAGCTCTACCCATAAAGATTCAACATCATCCAAGCTAATGTCTAGATTTTGTGCTGAAGGCTGTGGAGGGGTGTAACCCAGGACCCGTGACTCAGAAGCAAGACTGCAATCAACTGAACCAAAATGCCAAGTAAAGCATATAAGCATTCATCTCTGGATCATTTTACCTATTATATTTAACAGAAGCAGTTATTTATTAAAGTTGCTATATTAACATGAAAAACCATTGCAAAGTGTTCTCATAAAAACTGGCTGTAATTCTCAACTATTATCAATAATTGACCAAAGTTCTCACACAATTGTGGATAATCAAATTCAAATCATTGTGTCTATGATTTACATATTAGACACTGAACTGATTCAACAACTACATCATAAAGAGACCTTATCAAGTACATAATAACTTATTAACATTATAGTTGTTGCAGTAATATTGATCATTCATGAACATCCACAGCCCTTTACTTAACTTCATTGTAAGCGTAATTGAAAGTGTTGTTACAAATGTACTTGTTCCAGTCCAGGACATTTCAATAATGATTGTCTTTGTAGTCTAGAATGGCAACCATGTAAACTGCCTGTCATTCCTGTTTACTGACTGCTTCTCCGAGTCTAAACTTCAGAGGTCATTGAAAATTTGAGTGACATTCCAATCAGGCACCATTGAAACACTGAACCAACTACAGCATACTAAACCGATTTATCCTCGAACGCCACAATTAAAAAACGTAAGAGGAAGAATTAGTTATAGGTAATCTCAGTCTAATCCCCAATGCAAAATTGCTGCTGATTTAAAATCTTGACTTGTTATAAGCTTTTGCGGGGCTTTATAGGTGCTTTGAGCCCAAGAACATCATTTTAACATTTGGAAATAAAAGAATCAATGAAAGATCAATGGGTTAATATAGGGTCTATTTAGAAAGCCGCATAGGGATACTTAAACCTTGGTATTGCACAATGCAGAAAAGTATGAGAGGTGAGAGCAATTAGCCTCCAAATCAAGGCAACGTTTGACCATGTATGGCGACAAAGCTAAGGTCAAAAGAAGTCAATGGGAATACTTTTCAGTGACTGGATTCATACCTAATACATAGAAAGATGGTTGCAGTTGTCAGAAGCCACTCTGCCACCCCAGGACATCGCTGCTGGAGTTTCTCAGGGTTAGGTTCTTGGCCCAACTATCTTTAGCAATGTCTTTTCCTCTGTTACAATGTTTGGAGTGGAGTTGTTTGCTGGCCTTGCACAGCCCCTGCAATAATGAAGCCACCTATGTCAGTCTACAACATAACCTAGACAACATCCAAGCTTAGGCTGCCAAATGGCAGATATTATTTGCTCCACATAAGTAACAGGCAATGACCATCTCCACCAAGAAATGGTCCACCACCTCTTTATACCTTCAAAGGCAGCACCATTACTGAGCTCCCCTGCCATCAACCTCCTGGAGGGGATCACCATTGATCAGCAGCTTAATAGAACCAGCCATATCAACAACGTGGCAACAAGGGCAGAGCTGGGTGCTCTGTAATGAGTAGCTCAACGCCTGACCCATCAGTGCCTCTCCACCTTCTCGGCCTTTTGGCTAAGATCATGCGTAACTGACCTGACAGGGGAGTAACCACCATAACCCCAAGGTGGTTCTCCCTGGATCAGGAAGGTATATGCTTGCTTTTTTGGAAATAGGAGGTGGGTGGGGTGGCTTGACCCATCCACCTCCACGGAGGTGTGTGGGGGGCCTGACCCATCCACCTCCATGGCACGAACCTGGTATTGCAGTACTTCCAGGAACGGTGCAGTGGCTCTAGGCCTTTTGGCTAAGAGCATTGGCGCAGAGTGATCCTTGACGTGTGCAAGGTGACCTCTGGCGTTTGTGATTTGACAAAGAATTGGAACGATTGGCTACGAATTTCAAAAAAAAAAAAAAAAATCAGTGCCTCTCCACCATCATGTCAAGGTGGAATATCACCACTTACGTGAATGAGCACAGGCACAATAAACCTCAAGAAGCTCAAAACAGGACAAAACAGTTTGCTTGTTCGCCATCCCTTCCACGGAACTAAATATCCACTTCCTTTTCCAATGGTTTGCTCTGACTGAAATATATATTATCTACAAGATGCACTTCATGCAACTCACTAGGATTAATTTAACATGGTCTTCCAGCCCCAAAGGCAACACCATCAACTCCAAGTTCCTCTTCAAGTCGCACACCTTCCTGGCTTGGACACAGGGCCGGATTAAGGGCCTGATGGGCCTGGGGCAAACTGATTCAAATGGGCCTGTAGTTATGTTTGTTCATGTTCATTACATTACGCATAAATATAACAACAAATTACTATGCTGGACTTATTAATATGTATTTTATATATTAAATATATGAAATAATAACACAGTTAAATAATAACACAGATAAATAGTAAAGATCTTGGGCCCGAAATTGATGGGCTCACCGCCCACTGCTGCCGACAGTCCTCTTTGGGTTCTGCCCAGTGTCACTTTCGATTTGGGCTTGAGCAGGCGGGAGGGGAGAGTCGACGGGAACCGGCCGCTGACGTCAGCGGGCAACCGAGTGGTGTAAGTGGACTCCCGCCCGCCAAGATACCATATTCATGCGGGCGGGAGTCGGTGCCAGAACGGAGGTGCACTGTTGGCTGGAGGCTGGTCTGTCCCCGACGGTGAGTATGAAGATCTTAAAAAAAAGGTGAGTGAACATTTAAAAATTTTCTTTTTACAGTAACTTACCTGATTGGGGTTCCCTGAAGATGTTCCGATGGTTTTTTTTTCTGATGATTTTTCTTTGCAGGTCTTCGACACTCCATGGGCCCGAATCCATCCTTGGTGGCATTTGGGCAGCAAGCGCCTTTGCCGGCGAGATTGACGCCATACATCCCTCATTTGCCGCCCACCGCATTTTAAAGGAACTTTTTGATGAAAACCGCATCCAAAGTACCGTCAGGTACCTCGGTGGCATTTCGCCGGTCCTTTGGGCGGCACTTCAGCAGGCGGGGGCCTTCACCAATTTAGGCCCCACGGTCTCTGCAAAAATAGGTATGTACACGCTAGGCCAATAAACAATATTTTCCTGGATCTTGTTAGAAACATAGAAACATAGAAAATAGGTGCAGGAGTAGGCCATTTGGCCCTTCGAGCCTGCACCACCATTCAATAAGATCATGGCTGATCATTCACCTCAGTACCCCTTTCCTGCTTTCTCTCCATACCCCTTGATTCCTTTTGCCGTAAGGGCCATATCTAACTCCCTCTTGAATATATCTAACGAACTAGCATCAACAGCTCTCTGCGACAGAGAATTCCACAGGTTAACAACTCTCTGAGTGAAGAAGTTTCTCCTCATTCCGGTCTTAAATGGATTACCCCTTATCCTTAGACAGTGTCCCCTGGTTCTGGACTTCCCCACTATCGGGAACATTCTTCCTGCATCTAACCTGTCCAGTCCCGTCAGTATTTTATATGTTTCTATGAGATCCCCTCTCATTCTTCTAAACTCCAGTCAATACAGGCCCAGTCGATCCAATCTCTCCTCATCTGTCAGTCCTGCCATCCCGGAAATCAGTCTGGTGAACCTTCTCTGCACTCCTTCAATAGCAAGAACGTCCTTCCTCAGATTAGGAGGTCAAAATTGAACAGAATATTCCAGATGAGGCCTCACCAAGGCCCTGTACAACTGCAGTAAGACCTCCCTGCTCCTATACTCAAATCCCCTAGCTATGAATGCCAACCTGCCATTTGCCTTCTTCACCGCTTGCTGTACCTGCATGCCAACTTTCAAAGACTGATGTACCATGACACTCAGGTCTCATTGCACCTCCCCTTTTCCTAATCTGCCGCCATGCAGATAATATTTTGCCTTCGTGTTTTTGCTACCAAAGTGGATAACCTCATATTTATCCACATTATACTGCATCTGCCATGCATTTGCCCACTCACCTAACCTGTCCAAATCACCCTGCAGCCTCTTAGCATCCTCCTCGCAGCTCACACCACCACCCAGCTTAGTGTCATCTGCAAACTTGGAAATATTACACTCAATTCCTTCATCTAAATCATTGATGTATATTGTAAATAGTTGGGGTCCCAGCACTGAGCCCAGCGGTACCCCACTAGTCACTGCCTGCCATTCTGAAAAGGACCCGTTTATCCCGACTCTCTGATTCCTGTCTGCCAACCAGTTCTCTATCCACATACATTACCCCCAATACCATGTGCTTTAATTTTTCACACCAATCTCTTGTGTGCGACCTTGTCTAAAGCCTTTTGAAAGTCCAAATACACCACATCCACTGGTTCTCCCCTGTCCACTCTACTAGTTACATCCTCAAAAAATTCTAGATTTGTCAAGCATGATTTCTCTTTCATAAATCCATGCTGACTTGGACCGATCCTGTCACTGCATTGCAAAAGCACTATTTCATCTTTAATAACTGATTCCAACATTTTCCCCACCACTGAGGTCAGGCTAACCGGTCTATAATTCCCTGTTTTCTCTCTCCCTCCTTTCTTAAAAAGTGGTGTTACATTAGCTACCCTCCTGTCCATAGGAACTGATCCAGAGTCGATAGACTGCTGGAAAATGATCACCAATGCATCCACTATTTCTAGGGCCACTTCCTTAAGTACTCTGGGATGAAAATGATCAGACCCTGGGGATTTATCGGCCTTCAATCCCATCAATTTCCCTAACACAATTTCCTGACTAAAAAGGATTTCCTTCAGTTCCTCCTTCCCCCTAGACCCTCTGTCCCCTAGTATTTCCGGAAGGTTATTTGTGTCTTCCATCGTGAAGACAGAACCAAAGTATTTGTTCAATTGCTCTGCCATTTCTTTGTTCCCCATTATAAATTCACCTGATTCTGACTGCATGGGACCTACGTTTGTCTTCACCAATCTTTTTCTCTTCACATATCTATAAAAGCTTTTGCAGTCAGTGTTTATGTTCCCAGCAAGCTTCCTCTCATACTCTAGTTTCCCCCTCCTAATTAAACACTTTGTCCATCTCTGCTGAATTCTAAATTTCATCCATTCCTCAGGTTTGATGATTTTTCTGGCCAATTTATATGCCACTTCCTTGGATTTAACACTATCCTTAATTTCCCTTGTTAGCCACGGTTGAGCCACCTTCCCCATTTTATTTATACTCCAGATAGGGATGTACAATTGTTGACGTTCATCCATGTGATCCTTAAATGTTTTCCATTGCCTATCCACCGTCAACCCTTAAAGTATCATTCGCCAGTCTATTCTAGCCAATTCACGTCTCATACCATCAAAGTTACCTTTCCCTAAGTTCAGGACCCTAGTCTCTGAAGTAACTGTGTCACTCTCCATCTTAATAAAGAATTCTACCATATTATGGTCACTCTTTCCCAAGGGGCCTCACACAATAAGATTGCTAAGTAGTCCTTTCTCATTACACATCACCCAGTGTAGGATGGCCAGCCCTCTAGTTGATTCCGTGACATATTGGTCTAGAAAACCATCCCTTATACACTCCAGGAAATCCTCCTCCACCGTATTGCTACCAGTTTGGTTACTCAATCTATATGTAGATTAAAGTCGCCCATGATAACTGCTGTACCCTTATTGCATGCATCCCTAATTTCTTGTTTGATGCTGTCCCCAACCTCACTGCTACTGTTTGGTGGTCTATACATAACTCCCACTAGCATTTTCTGCCCTTTGGTATTCCACAGCTCTACCCATACAGATTCCACATCATCCAAGCTAATGTACTTCCTTACTATTGCATTAATTTCCTCTTTAACCAGCAACGCTACCCCACCTCCTTTACCTTTCTGTCTATCCTTCCTGAATGTTGAATACCCCTGGATGTTGAGTTCCCAGCCTTGGTCACCCTGGAGCCACATCTCCGTAATGCCAATTATATCATATTCGTTAATAGCTGCCTGCGCATTTAATTCATCCACCTTATCACGAATACTCCTCACATTGAGGCACAGAGCCTTCAGGCTTGTCTTTTTAACGCACTTGGTCCCTTTAGAATTTTGCTGTAATGTGGCCCTTTTTGAGTTTTGCCTTGGGTTTCCCTGCCCTCCACTTTTACTTTTCTTCATTCTATCTTTTGCTTCTGCCCCTATTCTACTTCCCTCTGTCTCCCTGCATAGGTTCCCACTCCCCTGCCATATTATTTTAACCCCTCCCCAACAGCACTAGCAAACACTCCCCCTAGGACATTGGCTCTGATCCTGCACAGGTGCAGACCATCCAGTTTGTACTGGTCCCACCTCCCCCAGAACCTGCTCCAAAGTCCCAGGAATTTGAATCCCTCCCTTTGCACCATTCCTGAAGCCATGTATTCATCTTAGCTATCCTGCATTTCCTACTCTGACTAGCACGTGGCACTGGTAGAAATCCTGAAATTACTACCTTTGAGGTCCCACTTTTTAATTTAACTCCTTACTCCCTAAATTCAGCTTGTAGGATCTCATCCCGTTTTTTACTTATATTGTTTTTCCTCTCTTATTGTCTATTCTATACAGCCTATTTGTGAGGATTTATATTTCTTTTCCTACATTTATTTGGTAGGCCTATGTTCTTTGGTGGGCCAGGTACAGCAGCCCCATCCACCCCATAGTTAACCCGCCCCTGCTTGGAACTATACTGCCATTCATTCATTGTCACCGAGTCAAAATTCTGGAATTCCCTTCCTAACACCACTGTGGGAGCATCATATCCACAAGGACTTCTCAGAGCAACTAGGAATGGACAATAAATGATGCCTTACCTGCATAGCTCTTCGAAATTGAAACTGCACTTTCAGCACATTGCCACCACAGGGGTATGCTGCAGCACCAGCACACTAAAGGTAGCTCTCCAACTTTTTCCTGATCCCTCATTAGAGTTTTGTTGCACGCTTTGCAAGGCACAGTTGGAGTGCAGAGATCAAGCTGGCGGGTGGAGTCGGGGGAGGGAACATTTCCAGGGCAGAGTTTTAAAAGTGTAGGTACAGCAGCTTAAAGCTGAACGTGCATTTGCTGCAGGGCATGGTTACCAGAGATATTAATGTTTGAGTTTCTTCAG
The DNA here is from genome assembly GCF_044704955.1 of Pristiophorus japonicus. Taxonomy (NCBI): domain Eukaryota; kingdom Metazoa; phylum Chordata; class Chondrichthyes; family Pristiophoridae; genus Pristiophorus; species Pristiophorus japonicus. Next base: position 49,865,038 of record NC_091979.1, on the reverse strand, counting down.
AGGGCCTTTAATGCTACAGTTTATGCTACAGGCTGTGCAGTGATGGGAGGTGCAGGATAGATGGGATTCAGGTTAGATTGTGTTTCTGTTTCAGTCCAGGGGGAATTAATCCAGGAAAAGTTCTGCAGGCTGCCATGACCTTTGAAGCAAAGTGGATTTGGATTAAACTTTGTCACAAGAAATAAGCATATTGTTGCCCAAGCGGTAGTGGTATATCCGTGTGTTGTGCCTCTTGCCCAGACTCATCTGTGGCTCCTTCCTTAACTACTGCTACTCCATTTCCTTCTCATCCTCCACATTGAGAAGGGCTAGTGGAATTCTAAATATCTATAGTGAGCGCCAAGTTGCGTAGGCCAAGCAAGCTGGCTGGATGTTTTGGGGTGGCGAAGGCAAGTTCCCAAACAAATGTAAACAAATGACTGCACCACTCTACATCAAACAGAGGTTTGCAAAAAATTCAAGACTCCATCAGTAAAAAAAATAAAATAACAGAACAAAGAACAAGTAACAATCTTAATAAATCTGGATACAAAATCAATGAGTACACCTTCAAGCGTTTTTGGTGGCTGTTGTGCAGGCAAACTTGTCCTTTGCTCCACCTCACTAGAATGACATTGCACCAATGGTACAAAATAACGCAATCTCTGGCACATCACAGACACGCCTTCACAATGCCCCAAATGTATATACATAGGAGCCTTGCACCATGTGAAACCACTGGCTCGTTTTGTCCTGGTGCAGAGCCAACACAAAACTCTGTGCTGGCACAGAATGTGCACAGAGATCAAAATGTAGATTTTCTGCTCTCCTTGAACTATAAGTGCAAGGGAGCTCTCTTCCAGGCCCTTAGTTCCATGTACAAGAGCTGTTCAGACCAAATTAATTTGTTTCCAGCCTAGGCACAAAGTCCATATTCCTCAATTCCCTATTGAATCAAAAATGTGCCCATTTCTTTCTTGAATGCATTAGCCAAGTCCAAGTCCTAACAAATTTTGTTAGGTAAGCATATCAAGGGATATGGAGCATCAGTGGAGTTGATGTACAGATCAGCTATGATCTAATTGAATTATGGAGTATGCTTGAGGGGGTGAACAGCCTACTTCTGTTGCTATATTTTCCACATTACAATAGTGACTACCATCCAAAAATTGCTTAATTAACTGTAAAGTGCTTTGAGACGTCGGGTTGTCAAAAAAGGCATTATATAAATGCAAGTCTTGCTTTCTTTCTAAGTGTACCATGCAAGGTGACACTCTTCCACAAGTGAACAACTGTAAATGTGAAGTAACTGCACAGCTTAACTCAATTATCATATCATCTCATCACAGCCACTAACTACTTTCTATGACACAAAGAACTTCCCTATTTTCATTCAAATTTTCCGCATATTAAAAAGTAAGGTCTTGTCCTTTTGTTATTTTTTTTTAAAACACCTTCAGCTCGCTTATTCTTTTCTCACAGCTCATGTAGAACAAGACAATTGTGAAAAGAAAGAACTATCATATATGTAATACCTTCCACATGCCAAGATGTTCCAAAGAGCTTCACAGCCAATGAATTAGTTTTGAAATGCAGTCACTGTTGTATAGTCAGCAATCATCATAGGCAATCCCTCGGAATCGAGGAAGACTTGCTTCCACTCTTAAAATGGGTCCTTAGGTCCAATACGAGAGCCACAGTCTCTGTCACAGGTGGGACAGTAGTCATTGAGGGTAAGGGAGGGCGGAACTGGTTTGACGCACGTTCTTTCCGCTGCCTGCGCTTGATTTCTACATGCACTCGGCGATGAGACTCGAGGTGCTAAGCGCCCTCCCAGATTCACTTCCTCCACTTAGGGCAGTCTTTAGCCAGGGACTCGCAAGTGTCAGTGGGGATGTTGCACTATATCAGGGAGGCTTTGAGGGTGTCCTTGTGATGGTCATCAAACAAGGCAGACAATTGGCGCTGATCACCTCGAGTCTCGTCGCCGAGAGCATGCAGAAAACAAGCGCAGGTAGCGGAAGGAGCATGCGGCAAACCAGACTCTCCGCCCACCCTTTCCTCCAACGACTGTCTGTCCCACCTGCGACAGAGACTGTAATTCCCAAATTGGACGGTTCAGTCACCTGAGAACTCACTTTTGTAATGGAAGCAAATCTTTCGAGGGACTACCTATGATGATGAGGTTTCATAAACTGCAATGAGATTAATAACCAGTTAATGTGCTTCGGTGGTGTTTGTTGAGGGATAAATGATGGCCAGGACATTAGGAGAACCTACCATTGTTTGTCAACTTTAACTTTTTCCAGTTCTGAAGAAAATTAATCGATCTGAAACATTAACTCTGAGGGGAATTTTGTGGAGAGTCAGTGGGCGGGATCGGTGGTGGATCGCGTGGGAAAGTGTTTTTTTTTTGACAGCGGATCAGGACCCCGCTGTCAATCTGCTGCCATGCACCTTTCCCAATATCGGGTCTGTTGCTGAGCAAACCCAACAGGCAGTGGCGGGAAACCCAATTACTCTCATTATTGCCTTGTTGACAGCTCACTATAACAGGCTTTTTTAATTTACCTATTCACTTTAACTTCATGGCTACAGGAAGCACGTCTGTTTGGGGACCACGTCTGTCAACCTGAGGTGGGAGTTCAGTGCCCATTGCTCCAGCTGATCCTGTCATCTTCAAATGTACAGTAAAAGCTCCTACCTGACATATCTTCACTTAAGTCGCAAATAACCTTCAGGAAATACTAGGGGACCAGGGGTTTAGTGAGAAGGAGGAACTGAAGGAAATCCTTATTAGGCGGGAAATTGTGTTAGGGAAATTGACGGGATTGAAGGCCGATAAATCCCCGGGGCCTGATAGTCTGCATCCCAGTGTACTTAAGGAAGTGGTCCTAGAAATAATGGATGCATTGGTGATCATTTTTCAACAGTCTATCGACTCTGGATCAGTTCCTATGGACTGGAGGGTAGCTAATGTAACACCACTTTTTAAAAAAGGAGGGAGAGAGAAAACAAGTAATTATAGACCGGTTAGCCTGACATCAGTAGTGGGGAAATTGTTGGAATCAATTATTAAAGATGAAATAGCAGCGCATTTGGAAAGCAGTGACAGGATCAGTCCAAGTCAGCATGGATTTATGAAAGAGAAATCATGCTTGACAAATCTTCTGGAATTTTTTGTGGATGTAACTAGTAGAGTGGACAAGGGAGAACCAGTGGATGTGGTGTATTTGGACTTTCAAAAGGCTTTAGACAAGGTCCCACACAAGAGATTGGTGTGCAAAATTAAAGCACATGGTATTGGGGGTAATGTATTGACATGGATAGAGAACTGGTTCGCAGACAGGAAACAGAGAGTCAGGATAAATGGGTCCTTTTCAGAATGGTAGGCAGTGACTAGTGGGGTGCTGCAGGGCTCAGTGCTGGGACCCCAGCTATTTACAATATACATTAATGATTTAGATGAAGGAATTGAGTGTAATATCTCCAAGTTTGCAGATGACACTAAGCTGGATGGTGGTGTGAGCCGTGAGGAGGACGCTAAGAGGCTGCAGGGTGACTTGGACAGGTTAGGTGAGTGGGCAAACGCGTGGCAGATGCATTATAATGTGGATAAATGTGAGGTTATCCACTTTGGGGGCAAAAACACAAAAGCAGATTATTATCTGAATGGCAGCAGATTGGGAAAAGGGAAGGGTGCAACGAGACCTGGGTGTCATGGTTCATCAGTAATTGAAAGCTGGCATGCAGGTACAGCAGGCGGTGAAGAAGGCAAATGATATGTTGGTCTTCATAGCTAGGGGATTTGAGTATAGGAGCAGGGAGGCCTTACTGCAGTTGTACAGGGCCTTAGTGAGGCCTCACCTGAAATATTGTGTTCAGATTCTCCTAATCTGAGAAAGGACATTCTTGCTATTGAGGGAGTGCAGCGAAGGTTCACCAGACTGATTCCCGGGATGGCAGGACTGACATATGAGGAGAGACTGGATCGACTGGGCCTGTATTCACTGGAGTTTAGAAGGACAAGAGGGGATCTCATAGAAACATATAAAATTCTGACGGGACTGGACAGGTTAGATGCAGGAAGAATGTTCCCGATGTTGGGGAAGTCCAGAATTAGGGGACATAGTCTAAGTATAAGGGGTAAGCCATTTAGGACTGAGATGAGGAGAAACATCTTCACTCAGAGAGTTGTTAATCTGTGGAATTCCCTACCGCAGAGAGTTGTTAATGCCAGTTCATTGGATATATTCAAGAGGGAGTTAGATATGGCCCTTACGGCTAAAGGGATCAAGGGGTATGGAGAGAAAGCAGGAAAGGGTTACTGAGGTGAATGATCAGCCATGATCTTATTGAATGGTGGTGCAGGCTCGAAGGGCCGAATGCCCTACTCCTGCATCTATTTTCTGTGTTTCTATGTTTCTTCAGCCACAAGCTGTTTCTCAGTCCATTTCAAGCACAAATTATGCAGGCTTTCCACTTTCCATTCTCCATCCAGTATCATCCCTTTGGAAGAGCTCCTTCATCATTAACAGAATGCTTCTGTTATCTGTACTTCACCTGCCATCTATTCCATCAATATGGGTGGCCTTCACACTGTCTTATCTTAGTCTTCAGAATCCAACCATGATCATCCCCAACACCAGCAGCACTAACAACCTCAACCTTCTCCACAATCACCTGATGCTGCACAGGACAGAGAGCAAGAGCACCCAAGCACATTGTTGCCCAGAAGGCTAGGTGGCTTCACCATGATGCACCAGGTTGGCACCACCCCACACCAACACCATAAAGTATGCCTACAATGTCTAAGTTCATACTCACCACCATTACAATGTCTGACATCACATTGAAAAAAACTTTACATAAATGTTGGATTAAACACACAAGTGGCTACCCTTGTGTGTTGTTCGTTAATATGATTGCATTAGGATAAGGGTGAGTGTGGGGGTGCCCAGTGAGATGGGGATGTGTTAATGTTGATAGAGAGCGGGATGGGTGGAGGTGCAAGCTATGTTGGTGTGAGGAACGATGTGCAGGAGTAGGGTGAGGAAGGCAGAGTGATGGGGATGTGATGAGAAGCACAGCATTATGAAGGTGAGAGTGGTTTTGTTTTAATGCATCGTGAGCTACTGAGATCATTGAAAGGTTTGCACCACTGCAGCCTGGTCACCTGATGACATCCCTGCTGTTGACCTCCTCTGCAATCTGCAACCAGGCTGTCTTGGTTTCCTGGGGAGCTTTCTTCCACCCATCGGAAGGGAAGAGGACCTCCCTGCCTGCTCTGACTCCCTCCATAAGCATATGGAGGGGGTCATGGGAGAACCTGGGTGCAGATCTGCGCCTCTATGCAGTCATTATCAGTGTTTGCAGCACCTCAATGCTGTAGAACACTGACAGCACAAATGACAAAACAAAGTTGGACATGGTCCCTTTAAGGAAATTGACTGATGACGCGTCATTCACCACCAGAGCCGCTTCCGCTAATTGGTCGGCAAACTTGCTGGGTGAGCTTAACAAGCCCTATTAAGGGAAATCCATTTCACAGAGTGGGATGGAGCCAGCAGTGGTGTTGGGACCCGCCACTGACATCGCCCGCCATGGACCCGCCGAGCTATGTAAAATCGCAGCCATTGTTTTTCTCTCCACAGATGCTGCCTGACCTGCTGAGCATTTCTAGTATTTTCTGTTTTCATTAGAGATTTCCGGCATCTGCGGTATTTTGCTTTTGTATTGTTCTTCAACTAGTGCCATATGATATTTTACAACCACTCAAACAGACAAATGGGACCTCGGCTTAACATCTCATCAAAAAGATGGAATCTCCGACAAGCTCGTCTTCAGTACTTCACTGAAGTGTCAGTCTAGATTATGTGCTCAAGTTCTGGAGTGATACTGTGAACCCACGCCTCTCTGAATCGGACGCGAGAGTGTCATCAGCTGAACCAAGCTGACATGTAGTACAAAAATGAATTTACAAAAGCATTTCTTTGAAATTACAACAGTAGCTCAGATAAAATTAGCTTAAAGAATACAAAAACAAAATGTACTCTGGATGGATAAATGTACTCTGGATTGATTCGCATTTATAGCACTACTTTAGATCCATGAATAAAAATGTAATCATAGGAATATCGACAGGAATATCTTTGTGATTACATAGTTCCATAAGTAGTAAGCTACTGCAAATCAATAACTTATTGACTTTACATATAGTAATACCTTTATTATTACTATTGTAGAAATATAGAAACATAGAAAATAGGTGCAGGAGTAGGCCATTCGGCACTTCTAGCCTGCACCACCATTCAATGAGTTCATGGCTGAACATGCAACTTCAGTACCCACTTCCTGCTTTCTCGCCATACCCCTTGATCCCCCTTGTAGTAAGGACTTCATCTAACTTCCCTTTTGAATATATTTAGTGAATTGGCCTCAACTACTTTCTGTGGTAGAGAATTCCACAGGTTCCCCACTCTCCGGGTGAAGAAGTGCCTCCTCATCTCGGTCCTAAATGGCTTACCCCTTATCCTTAGACTGTGACCCCTGGTTCTGGACTTCCCCAACATTGGGAACATTCTTCCTGCATCTAACCTGTCTAAACCCATCAGAATTTTAAACATTCCTATGAGATCCCCTCTCATTCTTCTGAACTCCAGTGAATACAAGCCCAGTTGATCCAGTCTTTCTTGATATGTCAGTCCCGCTATCCCGGAACGCCTTCTGAAAGTCCAAATATACCACATCAACTGGTGTAAACTGGTCTTGTTCTCAGGACTCAGAAAAGTAGCTTTTTTAATAACAATAATCTTCAGTGGAGATAATTATGGCCCTGTCAGCCTAAATCACTATGTTTTATTTGCAACATTCATTTATTTATTCATGACATTTCCTAAGATTTTATAATTATTGCCGTGTTTAAATAATGATTTTTTTTCTTGACCTGCGTTATTGCAAAGAGTTGTTTTAAAATATTATGCTTGTCTGAAACCAGCTACAATATCCCGATAGGGCAATGTGGAAGAACTTGTGAATGTTTAGAAAATGTTCGACTTTTCAGTTCAGTGTTGGAAGTGTAAATGGAGAGGCTGACTGCCGACTGGAGAGAGTTTTAATTGGTTCGTCTAGTCAAGTAAAATTTTGTGGCCAGGATTTTCTGCTGTCCCTACGCCAATTTATGAGGAACTGAGGTGTGAACAGATAGTAAAAGCTTTTACCGATCTATAAAATGGAAAAGAGTGACTAAAGTAAATGTTGGTTCCTTAGAAGATGAGAAGGGGGATTTAATAATGGGAAATGTGGAAATGGCTGAGACCTTAAACAATTATTTTGCTTCGGTCTTCGTAGTGATGACACAAAAACCATGCCAAAAATTGCTGGTCACAGGAATGTGGGAAGGGAGGACCTTGAGACAATCACTATCACTAGGGAGGTAGTGCTGGACAGGCTAATGGGACTCTAGGTAGACAAGTCCGCTGGTCCTGATGAAATGCATCCCAGGGTATTAAAAGAGATGGCGGAAGTTATAGCAGATGCATTCGTTATAATCTACCAAAATTCTCTGGACTCTGGGGAGGTACCAGCGGATTGGAAAGTAGCTAATGTAACGCCTCTGTTTAAAAAAGGGGGCAGACAAAAGGAGGGTAACTATAGGCCAGTTAGTTTATGTTGTGATACAGAAGGTATCGCAATTGTGTGGGACAGGCTTGATGGACCAGATGGTCTTTACCTGTCCGTTATTGTTCGTATGTTTGTATCGAACCTTGATTAGACCACACTTAGAGTACTGCTTACAGTTCTGGTCACCATATTATAAAAAGAATATAGGGGCACTAGAGAGGATGCAGAGAAGATTTACAAGGATGATACCAGAAATGCGAGGGTATACATATCAGGAAAGGATAAACAGGCTGGATCTCTTTCCTCTTGAAAAATGAAGGCTGAGGGGTGACCTAATAGAGGTCTTTAAAATTATGGAAGGTTTCGATAGAGTGGATACAGAGAGAATGTTTCCAGTTGTGGGGAAGAGCATAACTAGAGGCCATCAATACAAGATAGTCACCAAGAAATCTAATAGGGAATTCAGAAGAAACTTCTTTACCCAAAGAGCGGTGAGAACGTGGAACTTGCTACCACAGGGAGTGGCTGAAGTGAATCGCATTTAAGGGGAGGCTAGACAAGCATATGAGGGAGAAGGGAATAGAGGGTTATGCTGATAGATTTAGATGAGGAAAGGCAGGAGGAGGCTCGAGTGGAGCATAAATGCCGGCATGGCCTGTTTCTGTGTCGGTTATCATATGTAATCTAATGTACATTTAATTAAAGGAGACATTGCAAAGGAAATGCATCCTATTTGCTTACAATGAGCAAACTTTGATTCTAATTACCGTAGACAGTATTACTTTTGAATTCTATCCAAGCAGACTTGCACAGTTATCCATTGAACAGATACAGTGATGCAAAATTTTTTTTTCTGATAACGTCAAGGTCACACAAACTGGTTTTCAAGAAAATATTAATTTGCATGCAGAGCCAGCAAATTGTTGAAAAACAACTAATACAAATGCCTTCTCCATCCAAGTGATTAATAATAGCAATTTAATGCTGTGCGGTTGTTCCTCTGCGTAATAATTGTCAGTTAAGATAAATCAAGCAGTGTATTTTTTCCAGAAAGTATCAAACATTTGTTAAATTAAAAACCTCAGTATCTAAAACAAAGAAAAAAGTACGAAGAGAAAAAAGTAATGCCGGTTTGAAGCTAAGGAATAGACTAATGTCAAGATCTTGCGAAGTGACCTTAAGCAAATTTGTTGAAGATAGAGATCCCTGCATTCGAAGCAGTCAGAGTGTGGACTGTGCAAGTGTATTGTCTTTAGATTAGAAGGTAGACAAACAAGAGTGCAAATTGCATTTCGTGTTAGGTGGTAGCAAATGGAGAGGAACACCAGGACATTCATATAATCTATCTTCCTTCTGACAACTTCTGAGAGTCCTGCGTGTGGCTCTGATGAATCCTGTAACAGAATGTAATCGATCATGTTTGCAGTAAAGAGATGGTGCTACTTCATGCCCACCGAAGGCAAACCTGGGGAATTTGCTGATGATTCTCCACTGAATCTCCTTTGACATAGAGATTGGACAATTTGACTAACAGTAAGTATGTGGAAATGTCAGAATAGTTTGTACAAGCACAATACAGGTTGCTCCACTTAACAGCAGGGATCAGCAAAACAGCCTTTGGTTAGGTTCAGCTATTCTATTTGATCCAAAGTAAACCAACCCATATCTGGATTCTACCTAGACTTTAGCCTGTATTGTATCAGAATCTTTGTTGCATAACAATATATTGACTAACTTTAAAGGTACATGTTAACATTTTTTTCTATCGCAAATAGGAATATAAACTGAATGCAATATATGGTTATCTTTATGCTCATGCATTTCTGTTTTCTGCATTTATTTTATTTGACTCTCTTAGTTCCACCCTTGTTAACCCCATTCTATGCCCTGTACTAACTCCGCCACCGTCCTCCACCCCCTCCCCCGCAATGTCCTTTATTACGTGTTAAGTTGCTCATTCTTGCTCCCAGGATACGTCACCATCACACACTTTGCTTTTACATTTGCCATTACCCTCTTCCCCATCAAATTGGGATGGCATGCAAAACATATTCGTCTGATAACTATAATTAGTTTATTTTTTTTAATGGGCAATTTGGTTAAGTAAACCGATAAAAATGCAAAATGATGGTCAATTATCGTCTGAAGAAGGGGTCAACAGTTTCCGTATTCTCAGAGTCCTGATGCACTTCCAACATTTTGGGGGAGAAATTCAGGTCATTTACGCCTTCCGTTAGCGCCCCCGAACCGGGCACAAACGACTTTGCGACCAGGCGCAACGCCACTAACAGCTCCCGCTAAATTCAGTGGGAGTTTAGTAGCGGTGGTAACACGTAGCGACATGGTCTGCTGCGCCAGCGATGCTGATGTCATCAGAGTGTGCATCGTCCCGTTAGTGCCCCAGACCCTAAATTGGGTATTGCCCCCTGAAGCTGTGCCAGGCGATGACGACGAAAGCTACAGGGGACCACGTAGCCGGTCGTTAGCGGGGAAAAAGTTAAAGGGGAGGTGTGCTGCTGTTGGTATAAAAAATGGCCATTTTCCTTGAGCACTCCATTGCTGCTTTGGACGCGGGGTCCGTGCTGCGGTCGGTCAGCCCGGCACTCAAGCAGTTGGCACGGCACCCCCGCTCCCCGGTGGTCCAGGCAGGACCCTTTTTTTCCTGCAGACTATGCAGCTTAGGTCTTTCCTGTTAATTCAGGGAAAAGCCCCTCCTACGCGACAGAGCGACACGGCCCAGTGTGTATCATTGCTGAGCCGTACGCCCCACTCCCGAGGCGTCCGCCCCGCTACCGCCCCGGAAAGGAAGTGGAGCACTCGATTTAACGCTCCACTTCTTTTTGGGGGCGGTAACCCCAATTTCTCATGAGAGGCGAGACCTCTGTGCCTGGCGCAAAGCTTCACACCTTGTGAATTATACCGCCCCCAAATGGGATGGTCCCAAATTTTTAGCCTTTCCTGTTTTCATTTTAAGTTTTGAGCTTGTTCTTTTCTTTTTATTTCTTGGCTAAGCAAGCTCCTCTTTTTCCAAGCACAGTAAATTGCATGCTACCTATTAGTGCTACAGAAGCTGCACATCACTTACCATGGTAACCAGTTCGCACTAGGTGCAACTAAGGTCATAGGAGCGGAGAGAGAAAAAAAAGAGTGGTAAAAAAAATCAAAAGGAAAAGCCTTAGGAAAGCAAGAAATGAATGAGGTCCTGTCCATTTGCAAAGCCTTTCAACTAGAAGTATCTGTGGTAGGATAGCTATTATGATTTCTTACCAGGAAGTGTTCGGAATGTCTAGACCCCAGCATTTCCCTCAAGCCACATTGGTGCAGCAGCAATTAAAGTAGCATCAGTCTTAATTAAAAGAAGGGAGGGAAGAGATAGCAGAGGCACTATTACATATATATAAACATTCAATGGAAAAGGGCATAGTGCCAGAGGACTGGCAGACAGCTAATGTGATTCCAATATTTAACAAGTGATAGAACAAGTTCAGGGAACTATAGACCAGTTAGCTTAACACAGGTGGTAGAAAAGATAATGGAATCCTTACGCAAAGATGCAATTGAAAAACATCTAGAAACTGAAAATATAATAAAAAGTAGTCAGCATGGATTTCAAAAGGCTTCACGCTTCATATTTCACCAATCTTATTGAATTCTTTGAAGAGGTAACAGAAAGCGTGAAAAAGGGTAATGCAGTCTGAATTTTGAAAAGGCTCTTGATAAGGTACCGCATAGTAAATTCATGCCTAAGGTCAGAGCATGTGGAGTCAGGGGACAGGTAGCAGAATGGGTAGCATACTGGCTACAAAACAGAAAGCTGAAAGTAGGGGTTAAGAGGGGTCACAAATCACTAAATGTAGCAACACAAGGTCATAAAAAGACAAATCAAGCACAGGGGTTCATTCTTAGAGGGATCGAATAAAAAAGCCGAGAAGTTATGTTAAACTTGTTTCGAACCTTGATTAGACCACACTGGGTGTACTGTGCACAGTTCTGGTCTCCATATTATACAAAGGATATAGAAGGACTGGAGAAGGTGAAAAAAGCATGATACCAGAACTGAGACGACATATGCTGCATATGCAATAACTCAATAGGCTTAGTACCGTGAACTCAATCAGGTGCAATCTGACTACTTTATTAGCTCTCAAAGAGAGGATTAAACATGGAGGCTTTCTTTATATACAAGGGCTGCATATGTGGGTCTGTGGCCCAATGACCTCCAATGGTCACTCCCCCTGGTGGCAGGTAAACTCAGGCATACATACATTACATCATTCCCCCACAAGATCTTGGTATCAGTCCTATTTACAAATTGAGACGGTCCAAGGCTTTCCACTCCCTAGTTGATCGTCTCAGTTCAATTCCAGATCTGGGTGAGCTCTCCGAGTCATTCATGACTTGAGGCTGGGTAGCCGGTCTAATGGGAGTGGCAGTGTCCATGTCGGGGGTTGAAGGTCCAGATTCATTCACAAAAGCAGGGTCTTCTGATGGCCTGAATATGAATCGGTTGGTCATTGATGATATCTTCTTCAAGCTGTTCCGGTTCATCTGTGTGCCGCAATTTCGTCTGACCAATGTGCCTCCTGCATGTTTGCCCATTAGTGAGCCTGACAATAAGCACCCTGTTATCCTCCTTGGCCGTAACAGCGCCAGTGACCCACTTGGAGCCTTGACCATAATTTAGCACAGGATCATTAATAGAGATGTCGCGTGGCAGTGCGATCAAGATACCACTGCTGATGTTGACGTCTGTTTTCGATGTGATCATTAAGATCAGGGTGGACAAGCGAGAGCCTGGTCTTGAGACCTCTCTTCATCAACAGTTCAGCAGGGGATACCCCGGTAAGCGTGTGGGGTCTCGTCCTGTAACTAAGCAGTATGCGTGACAAGCGAGTCTGCAAAGAACCATGAGTTACGCATTTCAGGCTCTGCTTGATGGTTTGGATGGCCTGCTCGCTTGACCATTGGACGCGGGTTTGAATGGTGCTGACCTTACGTGCTTGATACCATTGAATCTCATAAACTCTTGAAACTCCAAACTCGTGAAGCATAATCCATTGTCGCTCACAACGATGTCGGGCAGATCATGCGTGGCGAACATGGCACGAAGGCTCTCAATGGTGGCTGTGGATGTGCTGGATGACATGATTACATATTCTATCCATTGGAATACGCATCCACCACCACCAAAAACATTTTGCCCAAGAAAGGACCAGCATGGTCGATGTGGATCCTCGACCATGGTTTGGATGGCCACGACCACAGACTTAGCGGAGATTCCACTGGTGCATTGTTTAACTGCATGCAAGTGTTGCACTGATGCACACATGACTCCAAATCAGAGTCAATGCCAGGCCACCAGACGTGAGACCTGGCAATGGCCTTCATCATCACAATACCGAGATGGGTACTGTGTAAATCCCATACAAATCTCTCCCTGCCTTTCTTGGGCATAACAACATGATTACCCCATAGCAAACAATCAGATTGAATGGATAGTTCATCTTTGTGATGGTTGTAAGGTTTGGTCTCATCACACACTTCCCTGGGAATAACCGACCAATCACCACTAAGGACACAATATTTTACAACCGATAAGATTGGATCCTGGCTGGTCCAGGTCCTAACTTGTTAAGCAGTGACAGGCGACCCTTCACTCTCAAAGGCATCCATGACCCATAGTAGGTCTGCGGGCTGTGGCATTTCCACCTCCGGCGTGGGCAACGGTAAACAGCTCAATGCATCAGCACAATTCTCGGTGCCATGTCTATGGCGAATGACATAATCATAGGCAGATAATGTCAGCGCTGACCTCTGGATGCAGGACGACGCGTTGGTATTGATTCCTCTATGCTCTGAAAACAAAGATATGAGCAGCTTGTGATCGGTTTCAAGCTCGAAACGAAGCCCAAACAGATACTGGTGCATCTTTTTAACCCCATATACGCAGGCTAAAGCTTCTTTCTGCAGTAGACTCTTTCTGCTTTAGACATGCTTCTCAACGCGTACGCAACAGGTTGTAGTTTGCCCAACTCATTGGATTGTTGGAGCACGCAACCAATCCCATGTGATGAAGTATCACAGGCCAATACTAAACGCTTGCACGGGTCGTAATGTGCCAGCAATTTGTTGGAACAAAGCAGATTTCTAGCCTTCTCGAAGGCCCTGTCTTGAGATACACCCAAACCTAGTTGTCGCCTTTTCTGAGCAGCATGTACAGTGGCTCTAATAATGTGCTCAATTTAGGTAAGAAATTACCGAAGTAGTTGAGAAGAGCAAGAAACAAATGCAGCTCTGTCACACTCTGGGGTTTGGGTGCATTTTTGATGGCCTCTGTTTTCGAGTCCGTAGGCCTGATGCCGTCTGCAGCAATCTTCCTTCCCAGGAATTCGGCTTCCGTTGCCATGAAGATGCACTTTGAACGTTTCAGCCTGAGCCCCACTTTGTCCAGATGACGTAGAACCTCTTCCAGGTTGTGCAGGTGTTCGGCAGTGTCACGACCTGTGACCAGAATGTCATCTTGAAACACCACGGTTCTAGGGACGGACTTCAATAAACTCTCCATGTTTCTCTGAAATATGGCTGCAGTCGAGCGAATTCCGAAAGGACACCTGTTGTAAATGAACAGCCCTTTATGCGTATTGATGCACGTAAGTTTCTTCGACGATTCGACAAGCTCCTGTGTCATATAGGCTGACGTCAGATCCAATTTGGTGAACGACTTTCCCCCGGCTAGCATTGCAAACAGGTCATCATCCTTTGGTGGTGGGTACTGATCCTGTTCGAAACTCAGTTGATCTTAACCTTGTAGTCGCCACAAATCCTGACAGTGCCATCACTCTTCAGCATAGGAACAATGCCCATTTGTTAAATTCGACCGGTGAAATGACTCCTTCACATTGGAGTCCGTCCAGTTTGATTTCAACCTTCTCCCTCATCATGTACAGGACCGTCCAAGCTTTGTGATGGATGGGTCTTGCATCCGCGTCCAGGTGGATTTGCACCTTGGCTCCCGTGAAGTTGCCGATGCCCGGTTCAAACAGCGAAGGAAATTTGTTCAGCACTTGAGCACACGAAGCATCATCCACCGATGATAAAGCTTTAATAGCATTCCAGTTCCACTTTATTTTGTCGAGCCGACTTCTGCTGAACAGCGTTGGACCATTGCCTGAATGATCCACAGCGATAGATTATGAACCGTCCCATCGTACGACACCTTGACTGCTGCACTGCCAATCACTGGTATGAGCTCTTTGGTGTAGGTACACAATTTTCCATTTACTGGACTCAGTTTGGGTTTCACGGCCTTGGTGTCCCACAGCTTTTCGAAAGTCCTCTGGCTCATAATTGACTGACTCGCACCCGTGTCTAATTCCATAGATACCGGCACGCCATTCAATTTTACTTCAATCATTATCGGTTGGCTCTTTGTCAGGAACAAATGTACACTATACACTTCCTCCTCGGGTATCTTGGGTTGCATTGCCGTATCCACTCCGGATCGGTCATCGTCATTCACGTGGCGTGTCGCAGCACGCTTGATGAGCTGTGGACACATCCGCTGAAGGTGCCCCATTTTCGCACAGCCTCTACA
Source organism: Pristiophorus japonicus (assembly GCF_044704955.1). Classification (NCBI taxonomy): domain Eukaryota; kingdom Metazoa; phylum Chordata; class Chondrichthyes; family Pristiophoridae; genus Pristiophorus; species Pristiophorus japonicus. The sequence goes on along the minus strand of NC_091979.1, from coordinate 49,849,842 downwards.
AATATACTGTCTGAAACGGCACTGATGAGACTGATGATTGCCCCTACAATGCCAACAGGGTGAAATCAGATTCGTGCCCAATGGTGGACTTCGAGCAGCTGCAGGTTTCGCAAACACAGTCGGGTAGGCCCTGCCAGGTGCAGTTCTGCCAACCGACGACAAAATCTGGTGCACAGTACTTGCCGTGAAGCTCCGACTCTGCAAGGATATCTGCTTTGTACTATCGACCTTGGTCTGGCAAGCCTGAGCGATCATGATGGCCCTGCTCAGATCCAGCGTCTCCGCAGCCAACAGCTTCCGCAGGATCACCTCGTGGCCTATTACAAAGACGTCGCGCAGCATGTCTTCCAACGCAGTTCCAAATTTACACAGCCAGTGAGACGTCTCAGGTCGACAGCAAATTCCGCCACGTACTGGCCCTCAGAATGAACATGCTTGTAAAAGCAGTATCTCGAGATAATGATGCCTTCTTTAGGTTTGAGATCGCCCTGAATCAGAGCATCCCAGACAATTCCTCATAGGTCCTTTCCATTGGATGTGCAGGTGAGAGCAGATTCTTTATGAGGCCATAGATTTTTGGACCACAAACTGTGAGGAAAACCGCCCTGCGCCTAACTGTCTCAGCGTCTTCTTCCATCGTGGTACTGGTCGAGGCAATCTGTAAAATCCTCCCAGCCTCCATAAATTGCTCCAGGATTCCAATGATGCTCATTTTTATTTTTGTGCGTGAAAGTTCGTATTGTGCCTCGTCGCCAAATGTTGCGTATGCAATGACTCAAAAGGCTTAGTACCATGAACTCAATCAGGTGCAACCTGACTCTACTTTATTAGCTCTCAAAAAGAGACTTAAACATGGAGGCTTTTTTTTATATACAAGGGCTGCACGTGTGTATCTGTGGCCCAATGACCTCCGACGGTCGCTCCCCCTGGTGGCAGGTAAACCCAGGCATACATAAATTACACCATACTTACCAGGAAAGGCTGAACAGGCTGAGGCTCTTTACTGTAGAAAAGAGAAGGCTGAGAGGTGATGTGATAGAGGTCTTTAAGATAATGAAAGGGTTTGATAAGGCAGAAGCAGAGAAAATGTTTCCACTTGTGGGAGGAGTCCAAAACTAGGGGTCATAAACATAAGTTAGTCACTAATAAATCCAATAGGGTAATCAGGAGAAACTTCTTTACCCAGAGAGTGGTTAGAATGTGGAGGCGAATAGTATAGATGCATTTAAAGGGAAGCTAGAGAAGCTCAGATAGCAAAGGAATAGAAGGATATGCTGATAGGCTTACATGAAGAGGGGTGGGAGGTGGCTCGTGTGGAGCATAAATAGACCAGTTGGGCCGAATAGCCTGTTTCTGTGCGGTAGAGTCAATGTAACTTGGTTTAATTCTTGAACTATTCACTTTCAGCCTCTCTCTTAGAGGGAAAAAATAGTTTGTGCATTAGAGGTAGCTTATGTGCTAGATGCGCATTAAGTTATAGTATTTTGCTGATAATAGGCTCCTGAGGTGTGGTCCACGTTGTCCAAGGCCGCACCATGGATCTTGATGACTGGGGGGCAGTGCTGTGTGGTGGGGTCAGGTTGGTGAGGACCTTTGTCTTATGGATGTTTAGTGTAAGGCCCACGCTTCCGTACGCCTCGGTGAAGATGTTGACGATGGCTCTGAATGTGCGCAGACGCAAGCATTATCTGTGTACTGTAGTTCGATGACAGAGGATGGGACGGTCTTGGATCCAGCCTGGAGGTGACGAAGATTAAACAGGTTCCCATTGGTTCTATAGTTTAGTTCCACTCCAGTGGGGAGCTTGTTGAGCGTGAGGTGGAGCATTGCAGTGAGGAAGATCAAGAAGGGAGTTGGGGTGATGATGCACCCTGCTTGACCCCAGTCCGGATGTGGATTGGGTCTGTGGTGGATCCGTTGGTCAAGATCACGGCTTGCATGTCATCGTGGAGCAGGCGGAGGATGGCGACAAACTTTTGGGGGCAGCTGAAATGGAGGAGGACGCTCCATAGTCCCTCACGGTTAAAAGAGTCAAAGGCCTTTGTAAAGTCAAAGACAACCATGTACAAGGATTGGACGGGCCACATTGTCCGCATGCCCGACATAAGACTCCCAAAGCAAGTGCTCTATTTGGAACTCCTACACGGCAAGTGGGCCCCAGGTGGGCAGGGGAAACGTTTCAAGGACAGCCTCAAAGCCTCCTTGATAAAGTACAACATCCCCACCGACACCTGAGAGTCCCTGGCCAAAGACCGCCCTAGGTGGAGGAATAGCATCTGGGAAGGCGCTGAGCACCTCGAGTCTCATCGCTGAGAGCATGCAGAAAACAAGCACAGGCAGCAGAAGGAGTGTGCGGCAAACCAGACTCCCCACCCACCCTTTCCTTCAACGACTGTCTGCGACAGAGACTGTAATTCCCATATTGGACTGTACAGTCACCTGAGAACTCACTTTTAGAGTGGAAGCAAGTCTTCCTCAATTTCGAGGGACTGCCTATGATGATGATGAGTATTTTAATACACGAGCATTAAATGGGAAATCATTAACTCACTATCAAGGTTCAGCCATGAATATTTCCCACTTGGGTAAGATCAACCAAAGCAAAACTCACTAAAAGTATTAAAAAGGTCTGTCTAATATATTGATTGATTTAAGAATGGGACAACCACACAATTTTTCTCCATAAGAGGAAAGTTCGGGTTAAGAGTTGGATTATCTTATGAATGAAATCTAAAACTCTCATTTAGCACTGGCATACCCATAACATCAGCATGATATAGAAAAAGTTACAACTTGGAGGAGGGGGCATATTTAGCTCTATTTACTAATTTTGCCAAAAAGCAATTGCAAATACATGGAAAGGTCTAATGCTTCATGATTACACTAATTTTCTCATTAAAGTTAGCAAATAGAGAAATTATGCCCCTCAGCTTTTACCCTGCTTCATTAAATTAACCAAAATATGAATTTGTTTAATTAAAAACTGAAAATGCTGGAAATACTCAGCAGGTCAGGCAGCACCTGTGGAGAGCGAAACAGAGTTAATGGCCGGAATTGTGAAGTTTCTGGTCCGCCTGAGGCAGGGGGTCTTGGTAAAACCTGGGCAGCACGCTGTAAAGTCTTAATCCCACAGCGTGCGCGGAAACCAAGCCGATTGACAAGCTGGCTTCCAGTTAGGTGGGGAACGCTGGACAGGAGGCTGTTACAAACAGGTAAGTGCGGGGTAGGTGGGGGGCCACTCCAAGCCCGGTGGGGGGGGGAGGTTCCGAGCCCTGGTGGGTGGGGGGGGGTGGAGCGTTCAATCGTCAATTCCAGGGGACAGTTCCAATCCCCGGGGGAGGAGGGGTCTGATCCCTGACCCTGAGGGAGAGATGTAATCTCCGGGGGGGGGGGGGGGGCAGAGGGGACGTGTCCATTCCACGACCCTGGCGGGGGGGGGGGGGGGGTGTTCCAATTCCCAAGGGGGTGGGGAGTTGTCCGATCCCCGAATCCGGGGAACTCCGAGCAACGGACGGGAGGGGGGTTGGTGTTTTTATGAGGCAAGCTGATGGTGGGTGAGCTTGGGGGGCCGGGAGGAAGCATTCCTGCTTCTCCCGGCCCACAAGGATTGCTCCCTGAGGCTGTCCTCGTCTCGCTGCCGCTACCAGCCACACAAGGTTCAAGCCCAGGCTTCATGGCCTCATTATCATATTTAAAGAGCCAACCCACCCCCTGGGAGCTGATTGGCTGCCCGCCTCCGTTACACCCAGAAGTGGGTGGTTTGGAGGCGGGTTGGGTCGAGATTTGGATTTTAATACTTTAATATCCCCCTCCCACCCATTTTTTCAGGTTAAAGCTCCCCCAATGTTTCAGGTCGGTGACCTTTACTTACATTTACTGAAACATCTTATTTGCTCGTAAGCATAATTGACTACATTCAATTAAATCGAACAGATGGTAGCAAGGTGGTGATATATTTGCCTCGTCCTCAGCTCCACATTTCTCCTCTAAATTATTTGAGTTTCGCTCACCACTTCTCCAGCAAGCAGAGAGGTCTAGAAGATGGGTATAGATGTGTTCAGGGAATATTAAACTGAACTTGCTCACTCACTGTCCTCTGGTCTAGGGAAGGAAATCTGAATTCATGCTGGCAACAGTGCTGATTACTGGTGTGTTAGTTCACCACCCCCGCTGTAGCTGCAGCGACCAAATTGATTTTTATAGTTCAGAGTACAGAGTAAGGCAGCAAGTTAGATGTTGAAGGTGAAAGCTCAAGTGCTAAAATACAGATGAATTGCTTTGCTGTGTTTGAACTGTGAGGCTGCTACAACAAGCTACGCACAAATAATTGGAGCTGTTCACTGCTCTGAGCAGCATGCCAGTGAACAAAGTTTAACTCGGATTGCAGTTGATCTTTTGTTTTAAGGTGAAACATATTTTCAGGATATTTTCTCTTCTCTTCTTATTGTGCCACACACCATCTCCAAGTAAGGGGGAGATAGGGCAATCTGTTCCCAGACCTCCACCAATGTTCCTCTCAACCTGATCCTAAGAAGGCAAAGAAATACGCCCTGTGAGGACTGTCTTCTGAATTTTCCTCTACCCTGTTAGGAAACAGCTAGCAATACATGTCTCCACAATTGGGGGAAAGGTCGAGAACCACAGATTTAAGGTGATTGGCAGACGATCCAAAGGTGACATGAGGAAAAACTCTTTTATGCAGCGAGTGGTTAGGATCTGGAATGCACTGCCTCCGCCTGCTTCACGATGACATGCAAGCTGTGATCCTCCCCAACAGATCCACCACAGACCCAATACAAGTGCAGACCTGGGTCAAGCAAGGCTGTGTCATCGCACCAATGTTCTTCTCAATCTTCCTCGCTGCAATGCTTCACCTCACCTTTAACAAGCTCACTGCTGGAGTAGAGTTAATCTACAGGACAAGTGGGAAATTGTTCAATATCCGACACCTCCAGTCCAGATCCACAGTTGTTCCAACGTTTGTCATTGCATTACAATATGCAAATAATGCTTGCGTTTGCGCACACTCGTAGTCCGAACTCCAAACCATCGGCGACACCTTCACTGAAGCGTACGAGAGTCTGAGCCTTACATTAGTAAGACAAAGGGTCTCTACCAACCTGCCCCCACCACACAGTACTGCAAACCGATTATCAAGATCCATGACGAGACCTTGGACAACGTGGATCAATTCCCATACCTTGGGAGCCTACTATCAGCAAGGACGGACATAGAAACATAGAAAATAGGTGCAGGAGTAGGCTATTTGGCCCTTCGAGCCTGCACCACCATTCAATATGATCATGGCTGATCATGCAACTTCAGTACCCCATTCCTGCCTTCTCTCCATACCCCCGATCCCCTTAGCCGTATGGGCCACATCTAACTCCCTTTTGAATATATCCAATGAACTGGACTCAACAACTTTCTGTGGTAGAGAATTCCACAGGTTCACAATACTCTGGGTGAAGAAGTTTATCCTCATCTCGGTCCTATATGGCTTACCCCTTATCCTTAGACTGTGACCCCTGGTTCTGGACTTCCCCAACATCAGGAACATTCTTCCTGCATCTAACCTGTCCAGTCCTGTCAGAATTTTGTATGCTTCTATGAGATCCCCTCTCATTCTTCTAAATTTCAGTGAATATGGGTTAAATTTTGCCCAACCCCTTTTTTCGGCGCACTTACCTTAAGTGCGCTGACTTTTCACGCTGGAAACGGCGCCGGAAAAAAGTCGCCCCATCCTGGCCGCACTTCTGAGTCCCCGGAGTTCCAGCGTGGTGTGCATTCTGAAGTGGGGTTGGAGCAACAGGCCAACACCGAAAACAGTGCCGGCAACTAGGCGCATGCGCAGTAAAGTCATGCTCCTCGCCCTTCCAGCATGTCCTGTGGGCTGTGAGCAGGACCCGATGCTCGCAGCCCCTATCCCCAGCCGAAGGGACGCCCCGATCTCGCCGTACCCTATCCCTGGCCGAGTGGCCTCCCACATCGGCCGGCTGGCCCGCTGAGTTCCCGGGTCGAGGTAGAACTTCAGTTTTACTTTTTATTCATTGATGGTTGTGCTTGAGAGTTTTGATTGGGGGGCGGGGTGGGGGGAGAGTTTTGGGGGTGGGGGGGAAGAGTGTTTTGATGGTGGGGGGGAAGAAAGAGTGTTTTGATGGCGGGGGGAAACTTTAAAAAAAACTTGATTCTGGCATAAAGGTAGGACTTCTATTTTTTATTTACTATTGATTGATTGCTTATTACTTTTTGTGCTTTGTTTAGTGCTTTGTAAGTCTTGATGCTTTAAATGTACTAACCTGCGCCGACATGCCATTTGCCTTCTTCACCACCTGCTGTACCTGCATGCCAACTTTCAATGACTGATGTACCATGACACCCAGGTCTCGTTGCACCTCCCCTTTTCCTAATCTGTCACCATTCAGATAATAATCTGCCTTCCTGTTTTTGCCACCAAAGTGGATAATCTCACACTTATCCACATTATACTGGATCTGCCATGCATTTGCCCACTCACCTAACCTGTCCAAGTCACCCTGCAGCCTCTTAGCATCCTCCTCACAGCTCACACTGCCACCCGGCTTAGTGTCATCTGCAAACTTGGAGATATTATATTAAATTCCTTCGCCTAAATCATTAATATATATTGTAAATAGCTGGGGTCCCATCACTGAACCTTGCGGTACCACTAGTCACTGCCTGCCATTCTGAAAGGGACCCGTTTATTCCCACTCTTTGATCCTGTCTGCCAACCAGGTCTCTATCCACGTCAATACATTACCCCCAATCCCATGTGCCTTAACTTTGCACACTAATCTCTTGTGTGGGACCTTGTCAAAAGCCTTTTGAAAGTCCAAATACACCACATCAACTGGTTCTCTTTTATCCACTCTACTAGTTACATCCTCAAAAAATTCTAGATTTGTCAAGCATGATTTTCCTTTCAGAAATCCATGCTGACTTGGGCCGATCTTGTCACTGCTTTCCAAATGCGCTGCTATTACATCTTTAATAATTGATTCCAAAATTTTCCCACGACCGATGTCAGGCTAATCAGTCTGTAATTCCCTGTTTTCTCTCTCCCTCCTTTTTTAAAAAGTGGTGTTACATTAGCTACTCTCCAATCCATAGGAACTGATCCAGAATCCATGGAATGTTAGAAAATGACCACCAATGCATCTACTATTTCTAGGGCCTCTTCCTTAAATACTCTGGAATGCAGACTATCAGGCCCTGGGGATTTATCGGCCTTCAATCCCATCAATTTCCCTAACACCATTTCCTGACTAATAAGGATTTCCCTCAGTTCCCTCAGTTCCTCCTTTCCACTCGACCCTCGATCCCCTAGTATTTTCGATGACGAAGTCCAACACCGCATTCAGTGTGCCTGTGCAGCCTTCGGTCGCCTGAGGAAAAGAGTCCGTGTGACAGCCTATGTAGAAGAAGAAGGTGGAGGCAGATTCAATCGTGGCTTTCAAAAGGGAATTAAATACCTGAAGGAAAATAATTTACAGGGCTGTGGAGAAAGGGCAGGAGATTGGGACTAGCTGAAGTGCACATGCTGTGAGCCGGCACAGGCTCGATGGGCCGAATGGCCTCCTATTGTGCTGCAGCGATTCTATGATTCTTTCTATGATTCAATAACTTGGTTACTACGTACCCTCAGCCTACTTGAACTGCATCTTAAAAGAGCATGAAAGCCTATAAGGATGATTAAATTCAACTTTGATTTACTGCAAAACCAAGCTAGAAAACCACAAAGGACAGGACCAAATAGGATGAGAACATAGCATACGCAATATATTACAAATGTGCACCTTTTGCACTGAGCTGAAAAAGAAAATGGAATTCTGGAAATATGCTTCTAGAAGTCATGAATTTCAGTGATATTTATGCTTGCTTTCTTCAGCCCTTTATAGATAATTCAATATATTCCACAACTTTATCTGTGGAAGAAAGAGAACAAGGTGAAATCATTTTGGTTTAAACTTAAGGGAAATTTTACATTTATTTTTTACATGCGACTGGCGAGAAGCACGAAATGTGAGGAATTATATTTTACTTGTAACAGTTCAAGATTTATACCAATAGCATTGTCCATTCTGCTACTTCTGTTGGCTGCAAGTTCATTGAGAGTTTTTTGAGAGGTATCGTGTATGGATTTATTGTCTCCTCAATCTGCCAGCTAATTAAAGTGAAAGACATTGATCTTTAATTATTCAAGATTGTAAGCCAATCTGACAGATCTGAGAATATCAGAATGTCGAGGCATAAAGGGGTGTGAAGATGTTGGGACCGAGTTTGCCCCTCTCAGAAAGACTCGCCAGCACCTCCGGGAAGCGATAATGGGGCGCTAAAGGGTTTTCGCCTGGGCACGGCGGCCAGAGTGCCACCCCTGGAATCTTCCCCAGGGCTCCGCCGGCAAAAACTGGCTAGCGCCGTGCGTGCTGACCCCTTTGCACCCCTCGGGGGAAATTGTCCCGCGGGATTCGAGGTCGGCGTGGGGCGATGCCATCGGCAGCTTTTCGGTGCGAGAAGCTGTGGTGGTTGTGGCTCCCCGGCTGCCCTTAAAGGGGAGGTGGCAGTGCGGCGGCCGGCACCTTTTTTCTGTCGGCTGAATTTTCAGCCAGCCCGACAATAGCGGCCGCCGGTGTGGGCGGGTCGTCAACATGCAGACCGGCGCCCCCTCTTGGGATGTTGTGACGCGTGATGCGACAGGTCCACGTCGTGCTGCGTCATCAGTGCGGCGCTGATGTGCCGAACACGGCGCTAAGCGTCGCGCACCGGGCCAACACTCCGTTAGCGCAACAAACATTTTTTTTTACTCAAAGAGGCCAATTCCGTGTCGTGGCTGCCGCTTCCCGCACTGGCGCAAAAAAAACATATCATTTGAATTGATCGCCCCAAACCCAGCATGGGGCAATTTCGGCGCTTCTTTAAATCGCAGAAGCAAATGTTATTATCGTTTTCTGTATTCTGTATACCTGGGCTCTAAAGGCATGAACCACATGAGCTGTGTCATCTGAACCTGAACTTCAGCTGAATGCAATACAACTGGTACTGAACATTTGGGAAGTCTTATAATTGATATACTCAAATCTATACATAACAAAGTGGTTTAAAACACGAGTAAACTACAGACTTGGATCTTGGTTCCTGAACACAGCTTGGAAATTAATAACACGTTATTGAAAGAGCACAATTATCTGAGACAGAGATAAAGGGCGGAACCTTCCTCCACTATCCTGCCCAAAGTCAGGTGGGAAAGCAGTTTGAAATTGCGGCCAAAATTCTGCAGTGAGACCTTTCATTACATTCCTGCCCCAAGCTCATTTTTCTCTTCACATTCCCCGCCCCTGCCCCAGCAGGGCAGTCACTGGTGCTTCTCCACCACCAGATGTAAATACTAAGGGAGCAGGCAGAGTCCGTCAAGCCAGCCCATTTCCATGCTTACTGTCTCTGTCAGCTCCAGGGACCACCAGACGAAAGGGTGCAGCAGATCCTGGGGCAATGGAGGTAAGCCCCCTAACTGCGTGGACCCAATAATGTCCTCCTGTCCCTCAATATGGCCCCAAAAGGAGCTTGCCCTACAAACAAACGGACAATGACGGACAGGTAAAGACCATCTGGTCGATCGAGCCTGTCCCACACAATTGCGATACCTTGTGTATCACAACCCCACCCGAAACGAGTTCATCTCCTGGGAGAGGCAAGAAAACAGATAAAAAAACCCACGGCAATGTGGGGGGAAAAAAATCTGGGAAATTCCTCTCCGACCGATCTAGGCGATTGAAGCTAATCCAGGAGATCACACTGGCTCTGAATTCCCCACAGTCATCATCATCATCATCATAGGTAGTCCCTCGGAATCGAAGAAGACTTGCTTCCATTCCTGAAGTGAGTTCTTTGGTGACTGAACAGTCCAATACGAGAGCCACAGACTCTGTCACAGGTGGGACAGACAGTCGTTGAGGGAAGGGGTGGGTAGGACTGGTTTGCCGCATGCTCTTTCCGCTGCCTGCGCTTGATTTCTGCATGCTCTCGAAATTAAGACTCGAGGTGCTCAGTGCCCTCTCGGATGCACTTCCTCCACTTAGGGCGGTCTTGGGCCAGGGACTCTCAGGTATCAGTGGGGATGTTGCACTTTATCAAGGAGGCTTTGAGGGTGTCCTTGTAGCATTTCCGCTGCCCACCTTTGGCTCGTTTGCTGTGAAGGAGCTCCGAGTAGAGCACTTGCTTTGGGAGTCTCGTGTCTGGCATGCGGACTATGTAGCCTGCCCAGCGGAGCTGATCGAGTGTGGTCAGTGCTGCAATGCTGGGGATGTTAGCCCGAATGAGGACGCTGATGTTGGTGCGCCTGTCCTCCCAGAGGATTTGTAGGATCTTGCGGCGACATCGCTGGTGATATTTCTCCACAACTTGAGGTGTCTACTGTACATGCTCCATGTCTCTGACCATACAAGAGGGCAGGTATCACTACAGTCCTGTAGGCCATGAGCTTGGTGGCAGTTATGAGGGTCTGGTCTTCAAACACTCTTTTCCTCAGGTGGTCGAAGACTGCACTGGCGCACTGGAGGCGGTGTTGGATCTCGTCATCGATGCCTGCTCTTGTTGATAGGAGGCTCCCGAGATATGGGAAGATGTCCACGTTGTTCAGGGCCGCGCTGTGGATCTTGATGACTGGGGGGCAGTGCTGTGCGGTGAGGACAGGCTGGTGGAGGACCTTTGTCTTACGGATGTTTAGCGTAAGACCCATGGTTTCGTACGCTTCAGTAAATACGCAGATGTCGTCCGCGTACTGTAGCTCACAACAGAGGTTGGGGTGGTCTTGGATCTGGCCTGGAGACGACGAAGGTTGAACAGGTTCCCACTGGTTCTGTAGTTTAGTTCCACTCCAGCGGGGAGCTTGTTGACTGTGAGGTGGAGCATGGCAGCGAGAAAAATTGAGAAGAGGGTTGGGGCGATAACGCAGCCCTGTTTGACCCCAGTCCGAACGTGGATTGGGTCTTGATGGATCCGTTGGTAAGGATCACGGCCTGCATGTCGTCGTGGAGCAGGCGGAGGATGGTGACGAACTATTGGGGGCATCCGAAACGGGGGAGGATGCTCCATAGACACTCGCGGTTGACAGTTTCAAAAGCCTTTATAAGGTCGAAGAAGGCCATGTATAAGGGCTGGCGCTATTCCCTGTATTTTTCCTGTAGCTGTCACGCTGCAAAAATCATGGGCTAGACATTCCACTTTACATCGCCCATCTATGGCCCATATATGGCCCAAAACGGACCTCTATCGCCCATTTTGAGCAAAAAGTGGAAACTAGGCCCAAAATATCACTGAAAAAACAGGTGCCAAAGTTTCCACTTTGATTGCCGAGAAGATCAACGAAATTATAGCCCACACAAGGCCCATCCCAAGTTTCAGCGACTAGCATGCACTTCGCTGGGCCGATGTAAGGCCCAAAAGAGTGCTGAAAATTGTTGCTTTTTCTGGGCCTAAGAGAAGGAAAATGGGCACTACCGACACCATTTTGACGTCAGAGGAAGGGTGGAGCATAGTTGTGAGTTATTTAGAGAGTTAGTTGTACTCAGAATTTTGTTACAGGGAATATAACTAGGTATTATTTCATTATTTTTGGTAAATATTGAATTCATTAAATAGCTTTTACATAGTGAAGTTGTTACTAAAGTACTTATATCTTAAAAGAATAAGCAAATATGGATTAGCAACTGTATAATTGATAACTAATGTAACTAAGAGAGAAGACACACACAATTTATTGAATCAAAGATAATTTTTGTTAGTAACAAATATGAGAAAAAAATTTGATAAACTATCCCTCCAATCCCCTACCCCCACCCCCCCGCACCAACCCACCCTTCCCTCAAATACACAAAATCTTAACAATTAACAATGAACAATGAACAAATAACAACTAACAAAACAAGTACAAGAACAATTGAACAAGTGAATAAGTGAAAAGTGAACAAAGATATAAACTTTGTGAAAAAACTCCCCTCTCCTTACCCGCGGCCATGTTTCCCTCCAGATCCAGTCCCACCCCGTGTTCATACCCCACCCGCCCGTTTTGGTCTACGCAGACCAACACCAATATGTCGTGCAGAGTGGGACAGCAAGACTTCCTGCCATGGTGGAGGTGATGGAGCAGAAGCGGAAGCCTGAAGCTCCACTTCCAAGTCAGGAGGAATTGTGTCCTCCATACTCACTTGTGTGCTCGGGGTCTCGCTGCGAGCAGACACGACACCTTGGGGTGCAGCGCTGTGTCCAGCCAGCAATGCATGCCATAGGGCATCGGTTGCGGCTGTCTGCTGTCGAATGGCCTCCAACGTCTCCCTTGCAGTCTGTGCTTGTTCGGAAGATCTGTTGGAGAAGTTCGTGCAGAACTCACTCCATGATGCTGGAAACTGGCTCCAGTTCGTGAGAACTGGCTCCAGTTCGCAGAGAACCTCACAAAGCCCTGGATAAGGTCGCGACCAATCGCGACCGTTTCCCTGCACAGGGATATTAAGCTCTCTGTCTGGCCCTCCATGGTAGGCAATTGCTCACCATGCTGACCGGACCTCCGTGGGGTTGGCGTTTGCAAAATGATGCGCCTTGGCATCATCACCTGCACACCGCTTGGTCCCGGTGCCTCTTCCATCTCAATCGAGATGGCCGCAGGTTGATTCCCCCCCACAAAAACAATCCCATCCTCCTCCTCCTCCTCCTCCTCTTGCTCCACCTCAAATTGACTGACAGAGTGCGTTGTTACGTCCTCCTCCTCCTCCATCTCTTCCTCATGCGAGCTGTTGGAGGGGTCGATATTTGCGGATGTCTCCGCTACTTCGCAATGCTCAATGGACACTTCACCTCAGAAAGATGAATTAAATTTCTAAACAACTCATAACAATACATATCAATATATATCAGTATTTCAATATCAATATCAATATCAATATTTCAATAACCCAAAACCTTGCAATGCTTTTCAAAACCCCATATGCACAAGGGTTCACCAGGGTTAACATGGCCTCATTCGTAGATGAAGACTACATGCGTAACTACGATATTTTTCGTATGTACTTAGTAATGTTTGACACATTGCACAAATCCCATTACTCACGAGACTGAAGGGTGGGCTCGGCCACGCCATGGGTCGTGACCGAACGGCTTTCGGGCCCCACCAAGGCCACCGCAAGCTCCTCATATTGAGTAAGAATGTGTACTGTCGCGGAGCCGCCACCCGTCCTCCTTTGCTCCGCGCGGTTGATAGTTATCTTTTTTTGTAAATGATAATTGAACATTGCACGGCATAAGCTAATGTACTTGACAATAAAAATTGAAGCTTGACAGATTTAAATGTTCAATTATTACATAACATTGTAGTGCATATGAATAATTTTTAATACTATAAGATTCAACTTAGTGTTAGGGAGAATAAATGTATTTTTAATTTAATTATTTTATATTATACATAAATGACATTGAGGATTCTAATTACAATTTATAAACAGATAGTAAATAATACGTATGTATGATTTTAAATATGACTTTTAAATATGTTTTAAATATAGAAAATATAATCCAACTTACTCTGGCAGCTGCCAGCAGGCTGTTCCATCTCTTGCGGCACTGGTCAGCAGTCCACACCTCATTCGATGCCGATGTCACGACATCAGCAATCTCCAGCCAAATTCTCCTATATGCACGAGGTGGCGGTTTCCCATGCCTACCCCGTGTCAAGTCCTCCCACCTCGTTGAGACCACATTAACAAGGGCCTCGTTGGCCTCCTCACTAAATGCTTTGGCCCTTCATCTCTCCATCGCCCTTTGTTTTTGTACTTGCATTGGCATCGACATAGATGATTATATAATAGATAATAGCTAATAAATAATAGAAAATAGCTCCTATACTAGCTATTACTAGCTATTACTGCAATCAAATTTAATAAATAAATTATATAGATTTGTCAAAGTTTAATTGATATTTTCCTCACTGCTTCTCTACATCTCTCCTTCTCTCTCCTCTCTCTCCCACTCTCTCTGACCCTCCCTGTTTCTGAGCAGGTGCGATGGCCCATAAACTCTCCAAACACGGCAAAAAAAATCAACCCAGGAAAAAAATCCCACACATGCGCACAATAACGTTGCTAGGGAAGCTTTTTTTTTCTATAACTTCCATTTGACTTCTGCTTTTTTGGGACGATCATGAGATCGGCGAAAAATCAGATCGCCCATTTGATATCGCCGGGGTAAGGCCGAGTGGAAAATCACAAAAAAAATGGGCTTTGTGCCGGCGATCAGCACGGGCGAGACGTCCCACATTGCTAGAACAAGGCCCGTTTATTGAGGCCTTAGCCACCTAGTGGAAAGTCTAGCCCCATGTCCGTTGTGCCCCGTAGGGGATGAAATCCGCACTGTGACTCTGGGAGGAGCTCCTCGGCCATGGGAAGAAGTCGATTGAGGAGGAATCTAGCGACGACTTTCCCAGTGGCTGATAGCAGGGAGATCCCTCTGTAGTTGCCGCAGTCAGACTTGTCCCCTTTTTTAAAGATGGTCACGATTACTGCATCTCTGAGATGCCCCGGCATGCTCTCCTCCCTCCACATGAGAGAGATGAGGTTGTGTATTCGCGTCATACTTCAATGCCTCAGCAGGAATTCCGTCCGCACCCATAGCTTTGTTATTTTTAAGTTGTCTTATGGCTTTTTCTACCTCATGCAGTGATGAGGTTTCACTGAGGTGGTGGCGGGTAGCATGCTGCGGGATGGAGTCGAGAACACTCGAGTCAAAGGCAGAGTCTCGATTGAGGAGATCTTCGAAGTGCTCTTTCCAGCGGGTCCTGACTGCCTCGGTGTCCTTGATGAGTGTTTCCCCGTTCTTGGTCAGCAGGGGTGGGGCCTTGGATGTTTGGATCGTAGGTGGCCTTGACTGCGATGAAGAATCCTCGCATATCATGGTTGTCAGCCAGCTGTTGTATCTCCTGTGCTTTCTCCATCCACCACCTGTTCTTTAGGTCTGGGTTTTTTGTTGGACCTCACCCTTGAGCCGTCTGCAATGCTGCTTTGCTGCTCTCGCGTTGGGTTGTTGCTTAAGGCTCAGAAATGCCTTGTGCTTGCGATCTATTAGCTCTTGGATCTCCTGATCATTCTCATCAAACCAGTACCTACCTTCTGTAAGAGGTGATCTCTGCTGCAGCCAGAAACAAATCCAGCTCTCGCTTGAAGGAGTTTAGTGAGTCTGCATCCACCACATGAAACAGCAGCTTGTTCCAGAGGTCTACTATTTTCTGGGAAAAGAACCACCTCCTGATGTCTAACCTAGATCTAGCCCTATACAACTTAAATTTGTGACCCTGGTCCAGCCTAACATATTTAACTGAATTAAGCTGTCAGCTGAAACACCGTCTATTCCCTTCATTATATTATAAACCTCAATCATATCCCCCCTAAGTCTATGCTGCTGTAAGGTATAGGGTCCCAACTATTTTAGCCTATCTTGATAACTAAGAGACTTTAGACTTGGAATTAGTCTAGTTGCCCTCTTCTGCACCCTTTCCAGAGCCTCAATATCACCCGCCATGTGAGGAGACCAAAACTGGACACAGTATTCCAAGTGCAGCCTGATTAAGGTCTTGTACAAGGACAAAATTGTATGCCTCACCTTATACTCAATTGTCCTATGGATATACCCAACACCGTATTTTCTCTAGCTATTGCTGCATGGCATTGCTCGTGTACCTTTAACGATGTATGCACTAGAATGCCCAAATCTCTTTCTATCTCCACTATCTTTAATGCCTTTCCCTGGAGGGTGTATGAATGTTGAGCATTTGCCCTGCCCACATGCATAACACTGCACTTATCAAAGTTATACATCATTTTCCAGTCATGACCCTAATCCTAACCCTAAATACAATCTCCCAACACATTAAGATCTGCCTGAATCAGACAAGCATCTTCTACATTTCTCACGCTGTCACAGATCTTGGTATCATCTGCAAATTGCAAATTGTGCTCTCAACCCCAAAATCCAGATCATTAATAAAAATAGTAAAAAGCAACGGTTCCAACACTGAACCCTGCGAGAAACTACTGGTGACCCATCTCCAAACAGATCCGACTCCATCTATAACTGCTCTTTACCTGCGTCCTGCCAGCCAGTTCTGTATCCAGCTCAACATATTTCCACTAATACCAGAGGCTCCGGTCTTATAGAGAAGCCTCTTATGCGGTGCCTTGTCAAAAGCTTTTTGGAAATCTAAGTGGATAATGTCTACTGGGCTTCCCTCATCCACCAACATTGTAACTTTTTCAAAATGTACAATTAGATTTGTGAGACATGACCTCTTTTTTATGAAGCTATGTTGGGTGTCCCTCCCTATCTGCCCTGTATGCCAGATAAGTCCCAACCCAGGGAAATGGGTTAGAGTTAATACAGGTTTTTTTTTTAATGCAACTACATAGTTGCAAATCCCGTTCCACCACTCCTCCATCAAAATGAGAAATATCCAGCGCAAAGTGCCAAAAGCAGAATACATAGAGATGACATTAAAATTATAGATGGCTTAGAAAAGTGAATAGCCTATATTTCTTAATGAACATTTACTACAGATAGAAGATTTTGATTACCCCATTTCACCTTTAAAGATATGAGATTTGAGGATGAAGAGATTATATTCAGGCAGAAGATGCATTGTGGGTGAATTTTAGAGGAATAATTTACCAAAGAAACAAATAATGAAAATGGGTAGAAGAGACAACGACCTATGTGTCTGGAGAAAGGGTTTTAGAGATATGATGAAAAATGTAGGGTTGAAGTGATCCAATAAGGACAGGCTCGTTGGTTCAAATGACCTTTTCCTGTTCCTAAAATTTCCTATTTTGGACATTTTGAGGAAAAGAAATCTACCCAGCATTTTCCAATCAAACGTTTGACTAAAATTTCCCTATCTCCACTTCTGATGCCCTTGTCAGCCACGACTCAGTAATAATACTCTCATCTCTGAGTCAGAAGGTTTGTGAGTTTCAGTCTCACACCAGCATTTGAACATATAATTTGGTGCTTTACTTCTCTCCGCAGTTCTTCCCCTGGCATCTCTCTGTGCTATTCATAAACCTATTCTGGCACTCTTTCTAGGTGCTAACTAAGGACCAGGGATGCCAGTAATGCCACTTATGCTGGGTCCTGAATTTGAATGCACACTTTTCAGAGGAAGGGTAGACCTGATGATGGTATCTAGGTCGTGCAGACCCTAAAAGATGACATCCCAAAGCTCTCAGAAGCTGGTTTCCATCACGTTCTCACCAAAATCCCACAAGGTCTGAAAGCCAATGAACAAAGGGGGCAAAATTACCCCTTTTTATAGCCCCCATTAGCGACTCTGGGGGAGACACTTTTCACCCGGGGGAGGGTGGGTGCTATCACCTCCCAAGAAATTGCCCGTGAGTTTGGAGAGGGGCTGTCACGGCAGCGAGGCACCCCACGGTTAGTGCCCCGGGAAGCTGCGCAACCGGTGATGACATGATTGCCATCCACAGTGACCCCTTACCGCCCCGTTGGGGAAATTGCCGTGAGGCTAGCGTGAACCAGATGTTGACAGCAGCTTCGCGGGGCATGAAGCTGGTGGACATCCGCTCTCAGGGCGCTCCTTAAAGTGCTGAAAGAAAGATGCACTCACCTGACTTTAACCCAGCGGTATGGACGCCATTTTGTAAATCGGAGGACTTTTCATATAAAAGGCTGCTTCAACTTATGGTGAGTTTTGATGTAATCTGGAGTTATTTTAAAGTGATTTGAAAATCTGAACAAACATCTTATCATACTGTGGACTATTTGAATTTATTTTATTTGTTTTAGGAGGTAAATTTATTGTTTGTGAACAATAGGTTATTGTAATGGGGCCTGACTTGATGACTATGCACAGGCTGCGGACTAGAGATGGGAGAAGGTATATTGAAGAGCATTATGTGCCCAATTAAAGAGGTGACAGACTGAGGAGGAGGAGGACAAGAACTTACACCCAACGCACTTAAAGGGAGAAGCGGTCTTACCTGAACTTGTCCGATAAGACGTGCCTTAGGAGACTGTGCTTCTGGAAAGAGGTCATCAGTGAGATATGCCAGCTCATTAGGCCAGATCTGCAGCCGACCAGCACCATCAGGACCGCACTGTCCGTTGAGGTGAAGGTAACTGCGGCACTTTCCTTCTACGCACTGGGTTCCTTTCAGGCCTCAGCTGGCGACATTTGTGCTATATCTCAGCACGCCACACATTGCAGCATTCGACAGGTGACTGAAGCCCTGTACGCAGGATGGACTTTATCAGCTTCCCTATGACCAGGGAGGCACAGACTGAGAGGGCTCGAGGATTCTCCAGAACAGCAAACTTCCCCAAGGTGCAGGGAGCAATAGATTGTACACACATCGAGATGCGGGTACCTTTTCAGGATGCAGAGGTTTTTCAGAACTGAAAGGAATTCCACTCCCTGAATGTGCACAAGTCAGCCACAAGTAAATTATAATGGCAGTAAATACCAAATTTCCGGGCAGCATCCATGATACTCACATTCTGTGTGAGAGCGCTGTATCTGACATGTTTACCAGTCAGCCACAAGGTCAATGCTGGATGCTTGGTGACAATGGATATGGCCTCGCCACATGGCTAATGACCCCCCTGTGTAAGATCCAGACAGAAGCCGAGAAGCGATACAACGAAAGCCACATAGCTGCGCGAATTTCGTCGAAAACACAATTGGAGTGCTTAAGCAGCGCTTTAGATGCCTCGACCACTCAGGAGGTGAGTTACAATACCACCCTGAGCAGGTAGCTCAATTCATGGTGGTTTGCTGCATGCTGCACAACTTGGCTATCAGGAGGGGACAAGAATTGCCAGAAGGGACTGCCGGTCCACCCCAGGAGAGAGAGAAAGAGAAGGTCGAGGAGGTGGTCGATGCCCTCGGGGCATCCCTAACCCTAACCCTAACATTACAGCTATCTGAGAAAATGCGCAACAATGTAATGTTAAATTAAAATATTTTAATGAAACCATTTGTATTAATTCATAATTATTACTTTAAAGAAATACCCCATCCCACCCCACCTCACCCCACAACAAATTTATAACATTTATAACATTTATAACATTTTTAACATTTCCAATAACACTAATAACACAAATAACACAAATGCAAATACAACAACGTACCCCCCACCCCTCACAAACCTCCCAACATTCATTAACTAGCAACAACAACAACAATACTGTTAGAACTCGAACTCCTGCGGCCATGTACCTCATTCTCCTTTCCCCCCCCCCCCGCATTTTTCCCCCCCTCTACCCCTTTCCCTTCCCCTTCCGACTCTAAGCCGCCTTGCCGCAGTGCTCCTCAGGCGTTGCTTCATTGGGGGGGATGACAGCAGATCCGCTAGTTAGCCAGATGCTGGAGAGGATGTTCCCGAGGAGGAAATGTACTCCGAGCCAGAAGCAAGAGCTTCCCCCTGGCTCTCATGTGTCGTTGGCAATGGGGGTGCAGCACCTTGGGGTTCAGGGCTGCATTCTGGGAATACTGATAGCCCCCTGGCACCAGTGTTCCTGGCTATCACCTCCAGGGCCACCGTTATCCATGGCATGTTCTCCGTCACGGTGGCGCACATGCTGGCCAGCTGATGGGATATGCCCTCCATTGTCTGAAGGATCTGCTGACCTACGTCAACACTCCTCCTGGACAAATGTACCATGTTCCCGCTGAGATCTGCCGATCGTGGAGCAGTCCTGCTGCGTCGAACCAACCTCCGCGGGGTCGGCGCCGGCATGGAGACACTTGTGGTGCCCTGCGGCAAAGTGCTTGGGCCTGCTACCTCCACGGTGGAGGAGCACTAAATGTAATCGGTGTGCTTGACATGGAGCTTGTTGCTGCAGGCTCCTCCAACTCCTCACTGTCCTCAGTGGAGAGGACAACCTGCAGCTCAATGGGCGAGATTCAGGGCTCCTCAACACCAGAAGCACGATCCACCGCAGACACCACCGCCGGATCATCACCTCGTCTCGGTGCTGTTGGCAGCGACTGTACTCTTGGCTGAGCTACAAAACATAAATGAGGTAATTAGAGGAGAAGGGGGTGCTAGGGTCACAGTGTAATTCAAACGCTACATAGAAACATAGAAAATAGGTGCAGGAGCAGGCAATTCGGCCCTTCAAGCCTGCACCGCCATTCAATATGATCATGGCTGATCATGCAACCTCAGTACCCCACCCCTGCCTTCTCTCCATACCCACTGATCCCTTTAGCCGTAAGGGCCACATCTAACTCCCTTTTGAATATGTCCAACGAACTGGACTCAACAACTTTCTGCAGCAGAGAATTCCACAGGTTCACAACTCTCTGGGTGAAAAAGTTTCTCCTCATCTCGGTCCTATATGGCTTACCCCTTATCTTTAGACTGTGACCCCTGGTTCTGGACTTCCCCAACATCAGGAACATTCTACCTGCATCTAACCTGTCCAGTCCTATCAGAATTTTATACGTTTCTATGAGATCCCCTCTCATTCTTCTAAATTCCAGTGTGTATAAGCCTAACCGATCCAGTCTTTCCTCATATCTCAGCCCTGCCATCCCGGGAATCAGTCTGGTGAACCTTCGCTGCAATCCCTCAATGGCAAGCACGTCCTTCCTCAGATTAGGAGACCAAAACTGCACACAATACTCAAGGTGTGGTCTCACCAAGGCCCTGTACAACTGCAGTAAGACCTCCCTGCTCCTGTACTCAAATGCTCTCGCTATGAAGGCCAACATACCATTTGCCTTCTTCACCGCCTGCTGTACCTGCATGCCAACTTTCAATGACTGATGTACCATGACACCTAGGTCTCGTTGCACCTCCCCTTTTCCTAATCTGTCATATGCACGTGAACAGCACTACCGCTATCAAAATAATCACAGACATCACATTTAATGAACATAACCGAATTCTGCATTACAATGATTTTCATGAGCCCATCATTAATTACATAACACTTTCATTAATCATCTATTACATATTGTTCGGATATGAGTGAGTGTGGCATCTATTGACTTTACAGCACGCAATGGTGTATACTTTACTCACATGGCATAACATCAGGTTCTGCTGCCGCATGCGTGGCTGACCGGGGGTGGATCCCCGCTAGTGCCAGCGCCTGCTCCTCAAGGTTGGTCAGCTCGCACATGATTGGTGGGCCGCCACCCGTGCGTCGCTGCTCAGCCCTATTCTTCGAAAGCTTCTTCTGCAAAAGGTAACAACAGCACGACATGGCATGAGATCATTGCGTAAGATCATTGCTAGATACTGTCACAGATACTGATACAACACATAACCAACAGATGTTATAATTATTATTATTATCATTATTAACCTAAAGACATACACCGTAAACGTAGGATTTGAGTAAAACATTACCGGTCTAACTGCAATACATCAGATGTGAATTTATTTACTCATTACACTTACAATTTCAATTATATAAATATATAAGTAAATGTAAATAAATGTAATACTTACTCTGCCGGAGCCGACAAGGTCGTTCCAGCACTTGCGGCACTGGTTTCCCTCACGCACCTCGTGCATCACCGACGAGACCACCTCAGCGATTTCAGCCCAAATCTTCTGATAAACCTTCGGGGGCAGCTTCCCACGCCCACCCCGGGTCAATTGACCCCAACGTGACGCCACCTCCTGCAGGAGGGCAGCATTTTCCTCATCCGAGAATCTCCTCGCCCGGATATAAAAGGGGTCAGAGGGTCTAGTAAGGAGGGGGAACTGAGGGAAATCTTTATTAGTCGGGAAATTGTGTTGGGGAAATTGATGGGATTGAAGGCCGATAAATCCCCAGGGCCTGATGGACTGCATCCCAGAGTACTTAAGGAGGTGGCCTTGGAAATAGCGGATGCATTGACAGTAATTTTCCAACATTCCATTGACTCTGGATCAGTTCCTATGGAGTGGAGGGTAGCCAATGTAACCCCACTTTTTAAAAAAGGAGGGAGAGAGAAAACAGGGAATTATAGACCGGTCAGTCTGACCTCAGTAGTGGGTAAAATGATGGAATCAATTATTAACGATGTCATAGCAGTGCATCTGGAAAATGGTGACATGATAGGTCCAAGTCAGCATGGATTTGTGAAAGGGAAATCATGCTTGACAAATCTTCTGGAATTTTTTGAGGATGTTTCCAGTAAAGTGGACAAAGGAGAACCAGTTGATGTGGTATATTTGGACTTTCAGAAGGCTTTCGACAAGGTCCCACACAAGAGATTAATGTGCAAAGTTAAAGCACATGGGATTGGGGGTAGTGTGCTGACGTGGATTGAGAACTGGTTGTCAGACAGGAAGCAAAGAGTAGGAGTAAACGGGTACTTTTCAGAATGGCAGGCAGTGACTAGTGGGGTGCCGCAAGGTTCTGTGCTGGGGCCCCAGCTGTTTACATTGTACATTAATGATTTAGACGAGGGGATTAAATGCAGTATCTCCAAATTTGAGGATGACACTAAGTTGGGTGGCAGTGTGAGCTGCGAGGAGGATGCTATTAGGCTGCAGAGTGACTTGGATAGGTTAGGTGAGTGGGCAAATGCATGGCAGATGAAGTATAATGTGGATAAATGTGAGGTTATCCACTTTGGTGGTAAAAACAGAGAGACAGACTATTATCTGAATGGTGACAGATTAGGAAAAGGGAAGGTGCAACGAGACCTGGGTGTCATGGTCCATCAGTCATTGAAGGTTAGCATGCAGGTACAGCAGGCGGTTAAGAAAGCAAATGGCATGTTGGCCTTCATAGCAAGGGGATTTGAATACAGGGGCAGGGAGGTGTTGCTACAGTTGTACAGGGCCTTGGTGAGGCCACACCTGGAGTATTGTGTACAGTTTTGGTCTCCTAACTTGAGGAAGGACATTCTTGCTATTGAGGGAGTGCAGCGAAGATTCACCAGACTGATTCCCGGGATGGCGGGACTGACCTATCAAGAAAGACTGGATCAACTGGGCTTGTATTCACTGGAGTTCAGAAGAATGAGAGGGGACCTCATAGAAACGTTTAAAATTCTGACGGGTTTAGACAGGTTAGATGCAGGAAGAATGTTCCCAATGTTGGGGAAGTCCAGAACCAGGGGTCACAGTCTGAGGATAAGGGATAAGCCAGAGAGTGGTGAACCTGTGGAATTCTCTACCACAGAAAGTAGTTGAGGCCAATTCACTAAATATATTCAAAAGGGAGTTAGATGAAGTCCTTACTACTCGGGGGATCAAGGGTTATGGCGAGAAAGCAGGAAGGGGGTACTGAAGTTTCATGTTCAGCCATGAACTCATTGAATGGCGGTGCAGGCTAGAAGGGCTGAATGGCCTGCTCCTGCACCTATTTTCTATGTTTCTATATTTTTCGATATCTCATGTCCACTTCCTTTCCAACATCACTGCCCTCACCAGCCTCCTCCACCTCCATGTCATGATTTCGCGCCTCCTCCATGCCTTCCATTTTTAAATATTTTTGTGACAGATATTTCCATCTCACAGAGCTAAAAAGTGCTATTTTTAATGAGTACTCCTCATAAAAATCCGTCCAAACTCCCACAACAGCCAAACAAACCACAAACACCCTCACAACAAACCCACACAAGCGTTCTCTTCCTCTCTGCTCTCTCGCTCTCTCTCCTCTTCTGTGCATGTATTGATGACCTCTGACCTCCCAAAACGCAGGAAAAGAACATTGCTATGGCGTTGTTATGGACACTGACATTTTCCGACAGAAGAAGAAAAAAATACCGCTAACACCCATTTCACATTGCTCCCGCTAACGCCCATTTTATAAAGTGGAAGCTAGAGGGTTTGAAAACGGGCGATACTCCGGCGATCTCAAAACCCATAATAAACACCAACGCTGGAAATAAACCCCATTTTTGGGCGATCTGCACAATAATGGAAAGTCTAGCCATTAAACTTAAACAAAGCCAATTACGTAGGTGTGAGGGGTGAGTTGGGCAAGGTGATTGGGAAATTAGATTAAAAGGGGCTGTCACCGCAATGAGTGGTACCTCCTCCAAAGTCAGTAAAACAGTGGGGGCTTCATCCAGCTCCATCCCCTCCCCCTCACCCCCATGTTCTTAGTCTGGAGAGTTGGATTCAAAAGATGTTCTCCTCTTCAGGCTCATCCGCATCTGAATCTTCTTCTGCATTGTCAGGGTTGGCCTCAAGTTCTGCAAAACAGTCAAATGGTTAGCAGCAGAGGAGGCTCACACAGCGCAGGCCAGGCAGCAGTTGATTTGAAGGGCCACGATGAATTTGCAGGACTTATCCTCTCACTCGAGTGAGGGCCCGGCTTGTGCATTGGTGATTGCTTTTCTCCAGGCAGGAACTATCAAAGCATTGACCCTGTCTTCCAAGGGTGTCAGTGGGTGCAGATTTGCTGGGCCTCCTCCTGTTCGAGTTCTTGCCCTTTTATTATGTGCCGCCTTCCTCTACAAAGATGAAAACCTAACCTTTTAGAGAGGGTGTCTTTCTGCTGGATGGAACATACGAATGGTCACATTTACAATTGCAATTGCATTGACTAAATAAAAATATTACTTACACTAACTACTTGACCAAGGGCCTGCTAGTCCTTTTTACATTGGCCTCCAGATCTTGTGGTGGTCACCATTGTGCAGTAATCTTCTGCAACTTGGTTCCAGCATTTCTTCATTTCTTTGGGTGGAACTTTTATGGGACCTCTGCTGGTGTCCAGCTCCTGCCATCCGTTCTCAATCACAGTAACTAGTGCCTCCACTTCTTCCTGTAAGAAATTCTTGGTCCTTACACCAAGTTGCATCTAGTACTGCTGCAGCTGTGATTTTTCCAATGCTGTCACACAGCACTCCTACTCACACACACAACTGGCTCTTTAAAAATGGCCGATTGCCAACTCGGAGCTGTACTGCACTTGCACGTACATTGCAACAACGTCAGAAACGTAACTGTTTTTCCGCGTATGCGCAGAAGATGCAGCATTGTTTTTCAGTGCAGACAGCGAGCCCCGCCCCCCCACACCCCCACACCCCCCGCCCCCCACTCTCCACGTCCCCAAGGCGACTGGACAAATTTGAATTATAGATTGGAGAAACTTTGGCAAATTATTTATGGCTCATTTCTGGCCTAGAAAAACGGGCGTAACTCTGGCGATATGCCAGAAAACAGGCTTGGGCAAAATTGAGTCCACAGTTTCTAAGAGCTGTATTGATCTGTTTAGGGAAGTTGGGGACTCCTTGTCTTTTTCATGGGTTCCAAGAATAAAGCATGTTGTGACAGCCTATGTGCTTCAGTTTCATATTTTGTAGTGCTTTCTTACTATCAGTGCCAAGTGTAGGCATGTCTTTATTTCACCACTTCCATAGAAGTGGAATAATTAAAGCAGTTATCCTACTTCAATTATATTTGGTACTGCTCTGAATAGGGGCCATCGATATCACCAGCCAACATAAATAATGTGGGAAATATCAATCAGCTGCCACGGCAGTCGTGTTACCGCTACATAACGGAGTGGTAAACATTTTATTGCCAATATAAATATTGCACAAATAACAATGCTGGTGGGAAAAATCACTGTGATGGAACTTTCCTGTAACAGAAAGTCAATATCGCTGTTTACATTAAGATC
Source organism: Pristiophorus japonicus (assembly GCF_044704955.1). Taxonomy (NCBI): domain Eukaryota; kingdom Metazoa; phylum Chordata; class Chondrichthyes; family Pristiophoridae; genus Pristiophorus; species Pristiophorus japonicus. The sequence goes on along the minus strand of NC_091979.1, from coordinate 49,824,183 downwards.
TCATCTGGGCACGTCTCAGAATCCATATTCCATAACGATAGCTGACTAAAGCCTGTATGAAAGTCATGGTGCAATTTTTGATAATCTTATTATCAATCACCAAAGTTCAGGTTTTTTTTCATGTGATTTTCCAAACAGGGTTATTTTGTAGAGTACTTCTGGGTGAGAAGTGCAGCTTCCAGTTGATTATGTAGGATGCTTTCCATTGACAATGTTATGAGGTATAATTGTATTCTGAAAACAGTACCCTGTAGCATGATAATCAATTTTAGGGATACCACCTGTCCATGCTTTGTACTGCATACATTCCCATTTTGAAAAAACTGTTCCCCTCTCATGATGTGGAGGCATTAATTATTGAGTTTATTGAGGTGTGAATGAATTTATATGAAAGCAAAGCAAATCTCAGAGCTCTAATCATTATCCCATCCCCTGTCCTATATCTGGTTTCCACGACAGGTGGCAACCCTACCTCTGTTGCAATATTGCAGATGTTTCATCATGTTTTCACCCTGTAAAGCTTTATTGCTTTATGGCAAAACATCAGTAATAGATACTAGAACCAAGCCACATATTAAGCTATTTATGTGCAGTGAATGACCTTGCAGGAGATCGAGATGTAATAAAAGCAGGTGAGAGCTATATTATTAAAAACTGAATATTAGTACTGAATGTTTATCCATATCATGACGACTATCTCTGCAGCTTTGTTACAGGTCGCACAGGGTAGAAATTGGTATGCATTGGGTCCATTTTCCAGGCACTGGGGCAACCTGTGCCCAACCTGCACAAGCATTGGTCCCACTGCTAAATTCGTGGGGTCAGTTATTTAGGCACCCCGAGTGGATATGTAAACAAGGGGCTTAATGTCTGTCGAGGACCCTTTTTAGAAATTTGTCTCCAGCGAGCGGGACAGGCGTCGGGCTTGCCCCATTCAGCGGTCTTCAGTGGCTCTAGATGCCACCAACCAAATGTAGGCTGTGAAAAGAAAAGTATTTTCTTAAAATTCCTGTGGAGCTGGAGGAGGAAGAGTGTTTCCCCATTTCCACAGGAGTCATGGCCATACCCCACCCCTCCCCCCACCCACCCATCCATTGCCCATATTTTTAGGTAATCCGACATTTTTAGTTTAAAGAGACTGAAGCAATATATTCCCATCTATTCCTGAACATATTTCCCATGCAATAGGCAGTGTGATGAGAAACAGAGTAAACACAGTTCTGCATCTGTTACTCCAGCAACTCCAGGAACATGGTATTGGAAGCAGTATAGCTGTCCTGCTTCAAAATGTATGAAATAAAAGAGATTACCTCAGGTGTACAAGGGTACTTGAAAAATATTTCATTTTAAAAGGCACAGCGGGGATATTTTCCTCTCTGTGCTAATTGTTGTTAAATCATAAATAACTAACAGCTTTAAGGTTTCACTGCACCTAATTCATCGAGGAAATCTTCAGTTAATTGTTTTAAACACCATTTTTTCCACAGAGTCTATATGAGATGTTACATTAAATCATTTGTAGAATATTTTGGGGGTAAAATTGCCCCTTTTTATAACCCCGGGGCGCTAGCGGGGCACAATGGCATTTTCGACCGGGGGTAGGGGTCACTACCGGCTCCCACGAAATTGCCCCGGAAGTTTGGAGGGGGGCTGTCCCAGCAGCGTCGCGCCCTACAATTAGCGCCCCATGCCAGCGTGCAAACGCCAATGATATCAGCGCCGCGCTCGCCGGCACCTTGCCGACCCATTAACGTCCCTCGGGGTAAATTGCCCCGAGGGCCGCGAGGCTGGCGGACACCAGTTGCTGGGGCGCCCCTTCAAGGGGAAGCCTTTAGCGCCCCGGGTCCCTATCTATATTTGTCGGCCCAGGCGTCGGCCAGACCGCCATCGTGCAGCCCGGCAGTCCCTTTTAGGTGCCGGGCAGCTGGCCCAGTCGATCGCATTCCTGGTGGCCACCAAAGGGCCCGCAAAGTGCAGGGGAGGGGCGTGGTAGTGCATCCCGCGGATCGTAGCGCTGACCTGCACCATGCGATGCTGGACTCATCGGTGTGCTACCGCCTAGGGAGCGCCCCTCAAAGGAAGCGCCGGAGGCAGCGTACAGCCCAATTCCGCGTCGGGGAATTCATGAAAAGGGCCAATTTATGTATCAATGAGCGAAGGGGTAAAGGAGAGAGATAATCATTAGGGTACCAGTCTGGGATTCATTGATAGAAACATAGAAACATAGAAAATAGATCAGCAGTAGGCCATTAGGCCCTTCGAGCCTGCACCACCATTCAATAAGATCATTCACCTCAGTACCCCTTTCCTGATTTGTGATTGTTAGGGATACAAGGTTAACTATTTCCTCCTAGAACGGTCTTATGTATCCATAATATTACTACATTCAGACTTAAAGAAAAATTTTCTAAATTGATGTTTATGTACATTCCCATTTCTTCAAAATGAATAGATACTGGGTGCAAAATTCGGATCCGTAGCACTCGTTTTTTGGGTGCTACGAGTGCACGTAGAGGTCCAAAATGGCGTCTGCATCACGCGTACGCACTTGTGGGGCGAACCGCTCCGGACACCATATTGGTGAGGACGGTCGCGTGCCTGCGATGACGTCCACTGGAAGTATGCATGCAATGCTGATTTTATGCCAGTGCTGCCATTTTGGACGCCATGCTCCAACTAATGCCCCCTCTCAAGCTCGCACAGTTGAACACATGTTCAGCAGCAGCAAGGACCCCCCACACCTGTGCTATTTAAAGGGATCATCAATTATTTGCAGGTTAGTTGCTGATTGATTTCTTCTGGCTGTCGGTATGATTCTACAAGGGTTTGGTGCTTTCTATATCTGTTTTAAGTTGCATGTTAACTAATTGATAAAGTAAATATCAATAGTGCAAGAGGTAAAGAAATGTTCTTAAAGTAACTAAGCAACCGCCAAGACCTCATGATTGCTGCGCTGTGGTTAATGAGAATTGTCTGATTTGTCTCCAATATTCATATTTCATGTTTCATGCAGCTGATGTTGTAATGGAGATCAGATGGCACTCTGAGGAGAAAAATCTGATTCGCAGTGATTTAATTGGAACCATTCCATGATCTGCTCAACACAACCTGTATCTAAAATGAATATTTACATCCAGCTTTAATAGATAGTACTAACAAGAATACATGATGAATATCTATGGAATATGAATTAAATCCTACAATTTGCACTGACCATAATTCACTCTCATTACTCATGAGTGATCAGACCAGCCCACTCATGAGCTTTAAATCTTCTCCGTGTCTCCTCACCATCCATCTTTTACTCATTTTTGCTATAATCTTGCTCTAAAAAAAATTGGTATAATATAATGATTTTCTTCAGATTAGTTAGATCACCATGGTTAAGGATCAGGCTTAAAAATATGCAAAAATGAGTTAGGGATATTGTGGGAAATTACTGCAAAAATATTCATCGAAATTCTATCTATCAATATTATAAAAATGGTACAAATTTCCTATCATTTACACTTACTTTGATGTCACACTTTGATTATTTGGTTCCAGTAAAACAATGATAAACCAGAACAAGCAGGTAAAGAACATTACAAATAAAAAGCAAAGGAAATGGTTAAAGAACTCCCAGTGAGAAATTAAGAAAGGTTTATGAAAGCAACCAGCTGGAAATCTTTCACTCTCCAGCAGGTTCAGTGAAGCAGAATACAGGCACTTTGAAACACACTGTTAACTAAAGTTTATGTTGGTAAGTAAAGAAACTGGTGGGGGAAATGTTGAGTTCTATGGTGAAATTCACAAGATTTTGTGCGAAATTGCGTCACAAAAATTGCCCTAACTATAGTATGTTTCATAGGATAATACTCCAGTCATTATAAGCAACAAATCCCTAAATCTCGTGTGGGGCCTCTGTCAGGGCATAATTTGGATACATGCCCAATCGCCCTATCTATTTTCGGATTGAGCCTCACTTACATAGTGTGGCCAGACCACAGTCATCAGGAATGCCTCTCATTGGGAGCTCATTCATTAGTGGGTGAAAAATCCTCTGCTGCTGCGGGCTTTAAAGACTGGTTTGTGTGTGCGCAAACATAAGCGCAGAAGCAATGTAATTGGAAGGAATGTCAACAACAATTTATGGAAGTAACAACGCTGTCTATTTTTCTGCTGGGGCATTGGAGAACTCGCTGGGGAGCAAGTGCACCAGAGGAAGGAGATCCTGTTCCCGGCAGATGGTCTCTGGTTCTTGAGACAAACAATTGAAGCTTCATGGCACGAGGTGGCCTGTAACATAAATGGAAATGGCAGCACTCAGCAACAGTGGCTGCCAGGTCGCAGAAAATGTAATCGTGCCAACAATTGCACCAAAGTCAGACATCCCACCCTGACTTCATAATAATAAGCCCTCCCTCTGGTGTAACGACATGTGTGCCATCCATATGTTCCTACCTTCTCCTCTTCCAAATAACACAAATAAAGCAGAATTTCAGTAGGAATATCCATTTTCCCAGTTTGAGCTTGGTAGCCCAAAAAAGCTTAATGAAAACCCATGCCGCAAACACTTTCAAAACCTCTGCCCACACCCCCACCTCATAAACCCACCCTCAACCCCTTTGTCATTATAAACTACCACCACTGGCTAATAGCTATCCCTCTAACATCCCCAAAAATTATCTGGTCACTATCTCATCGCTGTTCGTGGGATCTTGCTGGTTGCAAATTGGCTGACATTACAGCTGTGACAGCACTTCAAAACTAATTAATTGGCTGTAAGGCACATTGGTACATTTTAAGGTCATGAAAGGCACTATATACAAGTCTTTCTTTCTATTGCACTCATTTTTTTCGGTGCTATTTGGGGGGCAGGACAGAGGAAAATCAGCCCTTAAATGTTCTGACCTACCACGACCAATGCCATAAATCCACGAGTATAATGTAACCATTTCTAGGTTTTCCATTCTATACTCAGCATTGTTATAAAGGTATTTATATAATCAAAATTTTACAGTGAATAGGTCAGATCTTGAATGTCTCATACAACAGCTGCTCATCCTGTCCACAGAATTAATTGCAAAATATCAGAACTGTTCTAACTGATTCCACTGCAAAAGATTTAAAATGTGGCAGCATTTTTTCAAAGTGATTGCTTCTGTTAATCTTTACTTTTGAAGTAAAAATGTCAGCGTTTTCAATGACTTACACCTGAATCAGTATTCAGTATTCCTCACACATTGACTCAACGACAGTTTCTCTTCTCAAACCAGTGCTCAGAAGATGTTCATAGAAATAGTTCTTCATCATCATCACCATAAGCAGTCCCTCGGAATCGAGGAAGACTTGCTTCCATTCCTGAAGTGAGTTCTTTGGTGGCTGAACAGTATGACAAAACAGCCCACATTCCTAAGCAAATGGATCCAAACATTTAGGGGCTGAAATTGTCCCTTTTTTTAAGGCCTATAACCGCCTCTCAGAGGCGGGCTGGGGGCAGCGGAAACGGGTTTCCCGCCCTTCCCGGCGCACCGACTCACGGGTGGGGGGGGGGGGGGGATTTTCCCCACGGGAGCCCCACAGGAGCACGGTTGGCACTGGTTGGAAGCTGCCGGTGGTTGGGTGGTGCAGCTGCCCTTAAAGGGGAGGGCGCACCGCCACGGCCACCATTTTTCTTTCAATTGTCGGCCAACTCTGCAGCGGTATTGGGCCGCTGGTTCGGCCGGCCCCCTCCCTGGTGGCCCAGTGGGCCATGGAGACCTCACTCGGTCTCGTAGTCATCAGCGCCGCTCTGACGTGGTCAGCGCGCCGCTAATGGATACAGCCCAGCTCCCAGCCCAATACCGCCCCTCCACCTCCAACAGCACCCGAAAGTGCTGGGAGGCGGTGTTGAAAACTAATAGCCCAATTTCCTACCTCTTCCCTCCGCCTCCCACTGGGCGGTAATAATTCGAATAATTTAAATTATCTACCCAAAACAGGGCGGCGGGCAATCTCCCCCCCCCCCCCCACCTTAATATCTGTCATACTGGAGATCTAACCCTAAAAAGAGCAACGGCAATTATGCCTACTACAGATGAGGATTAAGAAATTATGGTGAAAGGATTATCTCTTTTACTCATCCATGGCTGTACTGCAATATGTGAAGTCAAGTATAATATATTTAATTATGGAGACTGCCTGTCTTGAATTTTCAAGATAATTTAATCTGTTGTGTTTCAGTTTGAAATAATTTAGATAAAATGTCTCCCTGAGTGTAACTTGAATGTTGGGGCAATGGGGGAGGGGGGTGTTAGTGGGATCTTGTGTACAGGCTGCTTTCACTCCTAAACTATGCAGCTGGCCATAGTTATGAAGAGTGGTTATTTGTTCCCGGATTTACACATTTTAGCATGGGACTATATAAAGAAATCTCGCTTTAATTCCCAATCGGATCTATTTTAAATTTGCAATATTGTGTGAAGAATGTACATATCAGCTCACATGGGAGAGTGGGAAGTAAGATTCCTCTTTTGAGGAAAAATGGAAGAATGCCTATTTTACTCCAGTAAGTTTTTTTTGCATACTGCTAGTTTATTTCATTTAGCTGGCACTTCAAAAACATAATTTGACTGATTAATAATTTGGCAATGGAACGTGACATTCCCACCTCCTGCTTCACTTCCGTATCCTTATTTCAGATTAATGCTCATATTGGACTGATCTGCCAAGTTTCTTAGCTTAATTAAGACAAGCATCCAGGTGCATGAAATCTCTATAGCTCAGTAAATAAACCTTCTTCTCTCTCCTCTGCAGAGCAGTTGCCCAAGACAAAGCTTACCCAGGTGCCTCAGCCTGCATGTTAGCTGCGCTGTTTGTGCAACCTGCATTGGGCAAGCTCTTCACTTTATCCATTACCTCATAGAATCATTCTGTTGTGGAGATAGCCCCATCTCTTAGTATTATATAAGTAACTCATTGTAATAGAACTCCCCCGAGTGGACTACTGCTCCACCTAGTGGACTACTGATGTACTGCAACTACTGATGTCAATAATAAAGGATCACATGGTAAGGTTACATGATGATAGTTTCTGGTTAAGAGCCATCACGTGTAAGAATATATCACATTGGTGACGAGGATAGGATTTCTGGATTCCCGAGCTGAAATTTTTGTTGGTGGATGCTTCTGCCATAAAACAGAGAGACGTTGAGAGGTTCTTTGTTTTACAGAACAGCTAAAAAAAATCCATCATCTTCATCATAGGCAGTCTCTCGGAATCAAGGAAGACTTGTTTCCACTCCTGAAGTGAGTTCTTTGGTGGCCGAACAATCCAATACGAGAGCTACAGACTCTGTCACAGGTTGCACAGATGGTCGTTGAGGGAAGGGGTGGGTGGGACTGTTTTCCTGCAGTTCTTTCCTCTGCCTGCGCTTGATTTCTGCACGCTCTCGGCATTGAGACTCGAAGTGCTCAGCGCCCTCCCGGATGCACTTCCTCCACTTAGGGCGGTCTTTGGTCAGGGACTCCCAGGTGTCAGTGGTGATGTTGCACTTTATCAGGGAGGCTTTGAGGGTGTCCTTGTAATGTTTCTGCTGCCCACCTTTGGCTCGCTTGCCATGAAGGAGCTCCACATAGAGCACTTGCTTTGGGAGTCTCGTGTCTGGCAGATGAGCTATGTGGCCTGCCCAGCAAAGCTGATCAAGTGTGGTCAGTGCTTAAATGCTGGGGATGTTAGCCTGGACGAGGACATTGATGTTGTGCGCCTGTCCTCCCAGGGGATTTGTAGGATCTTGCGGAGACATCGTTGGTGATATATCTCCAGCGACTTGAGGTGTCCTCTGTACATCATCCATTCTCTGAGCCATACAGGAGGGCAGGTATTACTACAGCTCTATAGTCCATGAGCTTGGTGGTAGATTTGAGGGCCTAGTCTTCAAACACTCTTTTCCTCAGGCGGTCGTAGGCTGTACTGGTGCACTGGAAGCGGTGTTGAATCTCCGCATCAATGTCTGCCTTTCCTCCTGCATCTCTAATGGAACACAAGACCAACTCCCGTAGAGCACACAGTTTTTTACAAAGGACAGTAAGGGGTCCTGACTCGGCCAGGTTCTAATCTGTCGGGCGGTGACAGGTGATTGCTCACTCTCGAATGCTTCCATTACCATGACTAAATCTGCGGGCTGTGCCATCTCCACCCCTGTGGTGGGCAATGGCAGCCTACTGAGAGCATCGGCACAGTTTTCTGTGCCTGGCCTGTGGCGTAGTTGTATGCGGACAACGTGAGCGCCCATCTCTGGATGCGGGCCGATGCATTTGTATTTATCCCCTTGCTTTCAGAAAAGAGGGATATAAGCGGCTTATGGTCGGTTTCCAATTCAAATTTGAGCCAGAACAGATATTGATGCATTTTCTTTACCCCATAAACACACGCTAACGCTTCTTTTGCGATCATATTGTAGGCCCTCTCGGCCTTAGACAGCAACCAGTTGCAATTTCCAAAATTCATTAGCTTCTTGCAATACACACCCGACCCCATATGACGACACATCACATGCTAGTACCAAACGTTTACATGGATCGTACAACACAGGCAATTTGTTTGAACATAACAGCTTCCTAGGTTTCTCAAAGGCATTTTCTTGGCTTTCATCCCATACCCATTCATCTCCTTTACGCAGGAGTTCTAACAATGTGCTGAGACCCGGTAAAAAGTTACCAAAATAGTTCAGGAGTCCTAGAAACGACCGCAGCTCCATCACGTTCTGTGGTCTCAATGCGTTCTTGGTTGCCTCCGTCTTCGAATCGGTGCACCTAGTGCCATCCGCCGCGATTCTTCTCCCCAGGAACTCCACTTCAGGCACCAGGAAAACATACTTCGAGCATTTTAGCCTGAGCCCCACATGATTAAGCCGACTAAGAACCTCCTCCAGGTTCTACAGGTGCTCGACGGTGTCCCGACCTGTAACCAAGATGTCGTCCTGGAAGACCACGGTGCGCGGGACCGACTTCAGCAAGCTTTCCATGTTCCTCTGGAATATCGCCGCGGCCAATCGAATTCCAAAAGGGCATCTGTTGTAAATGAAGAGACCTTTGTGCGTGTTGATGTAGGTGAGGCCTTTCGATGATTCCTCCAGCTCATGCGTCATGTAGGCCGAGTTCAAGTCCAGCTTCCTTTTCCCTCCTGCCAGCGTCGCAAATAGGTCGTCTGCCTTCGGTAGCGGGTACAGATCCTGCAGTGATAAACAATTGATAGTTACTTTATAATCACCACAGATTCTGATGGTGCCGTCTCCCTTGAGGACTGGAACAATCGGACTGGCCCACTCATTGAATTTGATCGGTGAGATGATGCCTTCTTGTTGCAGCCTGTCCAGTTCAATCTCCACCCTCTCTCTCATCATGTAAGGTACCGCTCTTGCCTTGTGATGAATGGGTCGCGCCTCCGGGATCAAATGGATCTGCACTTTTGCTCCTTGGAACTTCCCAATGCCTGGTTTGAACAGTGAGGGGAACTTGTTTAGGACCTGGGCACATGAGGTGTTGTCGACGGAAGAAAGTGCTCGGACGTCGTCCCAGTTCCAGCGTATCTTTCCCAGCCAGCTCCCGCTGAGCAGCATGAGGCCATCGCCCGGTACCACCCAGAGTGGTAATTTGTGCACTGCTCCATCGTAGGAGACCTTTATGGTAGCATTGCCGATTACAGGAATCAGTTCCTTTGTGTACGTTCTCAGTTTAGTACGAATGGGAGTCAGGACTGACCTTGAGGTCTTGCTGCACCACAATTTATCGAAAGTCTTTTTGCTCATTATGGACTAGCTTGCGCCTGTGTCCAGCTCCATGGACACCGGGAGTCCATTTAATTCAACCTTCAGCATTATCAGGGGACACTTTGTGGTAATTGTGTGCACCCCATATACCTCTGCCTCCTCGGTCTGAGGCTCTGGTTCGTCGTGATCCACCGTGAATCTGTCTTCCTCTGCAACATGGTGGTTTGCAGGATTAGCAGGGTTTGCAGCTCACCTGCATATACATTGGAGGTGTCCCATTGTTCCACGGCCCTTGCAAACGTATCCTTTGAAACGATGATCACCCCCACAGTGCCAACAAGGTGTTAATGGCCTTGCATTCACCACCCTTGATGGTGGACTCTGAGTCACCTGCGGACGTGCAGCTGCAGGCGTGTAAATCCTGCCCTGTACATTTCGATTCAAAAACAAAGTTACTTTGTTCACAGTACTTGTAGCAGCACTAGTGTGCTGAGAAATTTGTTTGATATTGTCACTGGTGGTGATAAACGCCTGTGCTATCACTGTGGCTTTACTCAAGGTTGGGGTCTCTTCAGTCAAAATTTTGCGAAGTATTACTTCATGGTAAATGCCAAGTACAAAGAAGTCGCTGAGCATGTGCTCCAAATGTCCTTCAAATTCACAATGTCCTGCAAGGCACCTTAGCTCGGCAACATAGCTCACCACTTCCTGGCCTTCAGACCTCTTGTAAAATCGATACCTCGCCATCAGAATGCTTTCCTTCAGGTTTAGATACTCCCAGACCAGTGTGCACAACTCATTGTATGACTTGTCTGTGGGTTCCACTGGAGTGAGCAGATTTTTCATGAGGCCATACGTTGGTGCCCCGCAAACAATGCGGAGGATTGCCCTTCGTTTGGCAGCGTTCGCTTCTCCTTCCAGCTCGTTGGCCACAAAGTATTGGTCAAGTCGCTCCACGAAGGTTTCTCAATCATCTTCCTCCGAAAATTTTTCCAGGATGCCCACGGTTCTCTGCATTGTTGCGGTGGGGTTCGTCATTTGTATTTCGTCGGCAGTTGTTATGTCTTAAATAAAGAGTCAGACCAGATACTGCAAGCTCAAAGTAAGGTGTGATCATCGTCCTTTTTTACAGATCTCAGAGTGCCTCTCCAGCCTGTGAGGCCTCCTTATATACAGGTGCTCCCAAGGGATTGTGGGATCACTTGGGAGTCCAGGGGATAAGCCCTCTGGTGGTTAGGCATGGTATTTACAGGTTTACATACATAACACGAAGGATGTTGACAAACTTTTGGGGGCATCCGAAACAGAGGAGGACGCTCCATAGACCCTCGCGGTTGACAGTGTCAAAGACCTATGTAAGGTCGAAAAATGCCATGTATAAGGGCTGGCGCTGCTCCCTGCATTTTTCCTGCTGCTGTCGCGCTGCAAAGATCATGTCCGTTGTGCCCCATCAGGGATGAAATCCGCACTGTGACTCCTGGAGGAGCTCCTCGGCCACAGGGAGGAAACGGTTGAGGAGAACTCAAGCGACAACTTTTCCAGTGGCTGATTACAGGGAGATTCCCATGTAATTGCCGCACTCGGACGTGTCCCCTTTTTTAAAGATGGTCACAATCACTGCATCTCTGAGATCTCCCGGCATGCTCTCCTCTCTCCAGATGAGCGAGATGAGGTTATGTATCCGCGCCAACAGAGCCTCTCCGCCATACTTTAGCGCCTCAGCAGGGATTACATCTGCTCCCGTAGCCTTGTTGTTCTTGAGCTGTTTTATGGCTTATCCTACCTTGTGCAACGTTGGGGTTTCATTGAGGTGGTGGCGGGTTATATGCTGCGGATGGAGTTGAGAACACTCGAGTCAAAGGCAGAGTCTCGATCAAGGAGATCTTCGAAGTGCTCCTTCCAGCGGGCCCTGACAGCCTCGATGCCCTTGATGAGTGTTTCCCCATTCTTGGCCAGCAGTGGGGTGGGGCCTTGGGAGTTTAGACCATAGGTGGCCTTGACTGCGATGAAGAATCCTCGCATATCGTGGCTGTCGGCCAGATGTTGTATCTCCTGTGCTTTCTCCGTCCACCACCTGTTCTTAAGTTCCCAGGTTTTTTGTTGGACCTTAGCCTTGAGCCGTCTGTAATGTTGCTTTGCTGCTCCCGAGTTGGGTTGTTGTTGAGGCTCAGAAATGCTCTGCGCTTGTGATCTATTAGTTCTTGGATCTCCTGATCATTCTCATCAAACCAGTCCTGGTGTTTTCTGGTTGTGTGACCAAGTGTCTCTTCACAGGTACTGGTTATGGAGGCCTGGAAGGCAGACCAAGCGCTGTGGGTATTCAGCATCTCAGGGTCATCAAAGCACGCCAGGTTAGCTGTGAAGCACTGGCTGTATAGGGTTCTCTTAGCTGGGACTTTTATGCGGCACTGCTTCTGCTGTCCCCTCTGCTTTGGGGCTATGTTAATGTCAATGAAAGATCGGATTAGGCGGTGGTCTGTCCAGCAGTCATCAGCTCCTGTCATGGCGCGGGTGATGCGCACATCCTTGTGATCCCTGGCTCGGACGATGACATAGTTGAGCAGGTGCCGGTATTTGGAGCGAGGATGTTGCCACGATGCCTTGTATTTGTCCCTCTGGCGGAACAGGGTATTGGTGATGGGAAGTTCATGTTCTAGACATTTTGTCAGAAGTAGGGTACTGCTGGAGTTGGCTTTCCCTATCCCCTCTCTGCCAATCACACCTCCCCAGAGGGTTGTGTCTTTGCCGACCCTGGCGGTGAAGTCACCTAGGAGGATCAATTTTTCGCCCGCGGGGACGTGGGACAGGGATGTTGCGAGGTTGGAATAAAAGCCCTCTTTGGTCTCATCCGTCGCATCGAGTGTTGGGGCGTACGCACTGTGGCGCATTGGTCCCGGGATAGGGTGAGTTGAAGAATCATGAGGCGTTCGTTAACCCCGCAGAGGGAATCTTTGAGGCGGTCGACCAGCTCATTTTTGATGGCGAAGCCAACTCCGTGAAGGCGGCATTCTTACTCTCGTTTTCCTTTCCAAAAAAAGGTGTAACCTCCACCTTGTTCCTTGAGTTGGCCTTCCCCTGCCCACCAGGTCTCGCTTAGGGCGGCGATGTCGATGTCAAAACATCTAAGTTCCCGGGCAACTATGGTGGTGCGGCATTCTGGCCTGTCGCTGTTGGACTTGTCCATGAGGGTGCTGACGTTCCAAGTCCCGAAATTCATGTTAACGAAGTGGAAGATGCCTGTGCGTGAGTTCTTTTAATGTGGGGTGGCTATTGCACACTGGCAACCACACGGGCTTAGCTGAGCAAGGTCTTGGTCCAGTGGCAAGGGGGTCCAAGACGACTGGAGACCAGGCACTGCTATATGAGCCTAATTGCCTACGGCGAGATGTTGTCTGCAAGCTTGGCGCCAAGTTGCGCCCTTGATGGTAGGTGGCCCGAGGTTTGGTTGGGGGCAGGCATCAGGAAGGTCAGTTGTCCGCTGGAGTTCCGAAGGATGTTTTAAAAGTTTCTTCCAAAGTTTACAAAAAAAGTTCTCCAAAGTTTTTTAATGGTTTCTCCAGAGGTTTTAAAAAATTTCTCCAAGTTGTTTAAAAGTTTTCCCAAACTGTTTAAAAAGTTTCTCAAGTTGATTAAAAGTTTAAAAGTAGATTAAAAGTTGATTAAAAGTTTAATATGTAAGTCAGTAATAGGTTACTCCCTTGGCACTGCTCCATGGGCACTGCCATCCACGGTAAATTATAAGCACACTTTGGCTGAACTGTAAACATTGCCAGACTCCAGCTGCACCTATGTGAATAATAGGATGCTTGGGTGAGTTCCATCATGACCGAGAGACTTCAGAGCAAATGTTTTTCACTGAATAATATCGCCGAAATCCCCGATGATGGAAACCGTAACCGGGTGGGTTTAGAAAGGAAACAGGCTATTTTCTTGACTGAAGCAGGCCCCAAGCTCTATGAAACCTTCAAAAAATGTACTTGTTCCCATCAAGCAAAAGGACACGCCACTGATGAAGACAGCACTACAGTCTTGAGCCCCTGGAAATTGCTGAAAGTTATCATTTTGGAACATGAGATCAATTAACTGATGAGGGTATCAGTGAGTACATTGTAGCTTTAAAAAAGCTATCCATTCGCTGTCATTTCGGAAACTTTCAGGACTGAGCATTGCATGACTGCTTTGTTTGTGGGTTGAAAAATGAAGCAATCAGAAGGAAATTGTTGACAACACCTAACTTGCCTTTTGATTTAGCTTGTCCGACTAATACTCCTGAGAATTTCGTGCCATACCCAGTCTTCAGATAACCGAGGTGAATTGGCTTCAGGTTAAAAGTAAAAGGCAGTTGGGCCCCAAGGCCTCAGCCATTGGCCAAGGTAACAGTGAATTGAAGTCATGCTATCGGTGCCTGGGACAATGCATTGCACAAAGCTGACATCAGTAGTGGGGAAAATGTTGGAATCAATTATTAAGGATGAAATAGCAGCGCATTTGGAAAGCAATGACAGGATCAGTCCAAGTCAGCATGGATTTATGAAAGGGAAATCATGCTTGACAAATCTTCTAGAATTTTTTGAGGATAACTAGTAGAGTGGACAAGGGAGAACCAGTGGGTGTGGTGTATTTGGACTTTCAAAAGGCTTCTGACAATGTCCCACACAAGTGATTGGTGTGCAAAGTTAAAGCACATGGTATTGGGGGTAATGTATTGACATGGATAGAGAACTGGTTGGCAGACAGGAAACAGACGGGATAAATGGGTCCTTTTCAGAATGGCAGGCAGTGACTAGTGGGGTGCTGCAGAGCTAAGTGCTGGGGCCCCAGCTATTTACAACATACATTAATGATTTAGATGAAGGAATTGAGAGTAATATCTCCAAGTTTGCAGATGACACTAAGCTGGGTAGCGGTGTGAGCTGTGAGGAGGATGCTAAGAGGCTGCAGGGTGACTTGGACAGGTTAGGTGAGTGGGCAAATGCATGGCAGATGCAGTATAATGTGGATAAATATGAGGTTATCCACTTTGGGGGCAAAAACATGAAGGCAGAATATTATCTGAATGGCGGCAGATTAGGAAAAGGGGAGGTGCAACGCGACCTGAATGTCATGGTACATCAGTCATTGAAGTTTGGCATGCAGGTGCAGCAGTTGGTGAAGAAGGCAAATGGTATGTTGGCCTTCATATCTAGGGGATTTGAGTATCGGAGCAGGGAGGTCTTACTGCAGTTGTACAGGCCCTTGATGAGGCCTCACCTGGAATATTGTGTTCAGTTTTGGTTTCCTAATCTGAGGAAGGACGTTCTTGCTATTGAGGGAGTGCAGCGTAGGTTCACCAGACTAATTCCCGGGATGGCAGGTGACTGGATCGACTGGGCCTGTATTCGCTGGAGTTTAGAAGAATGAGAGGTGATCTCATAGAAACATATAAAATTCTGACGGGACTGGACAGGTTAGACGCAGGAAGAATGTTCCCAATATTGGGGAAGTCCAGAACCAGGGGTCACAGTTTAATGATAAGGGGTAAGCCATTTCGGACCGAGATGAGGAGAAACTTCTTCACTCAGAGAGTTGTTAACCTGTGGAATTCTCTACCGCAGAGAGTTGTTGATGACAGTTCATTAGATTTTTTCAAGAGGGAGTTAGATATGGCCCTACGGCAAAAGGGATCAAGGGGTATGGAGAGAAAGCAGGAAAGGGGTACTGAGGTGAATGATCAGCCATGATCTTGTTGAATGATGGTGCAGGCTCGAGGGGCTGAATGGCCTACTCCTGCACCTATTTTCTATGTTTCTATGTTTCTGTCCATATAGGAAGGCAGAGTGTTTCTAATGCAAGAAAATTGGGCATCTTGCGAAATCCTGCTGACTGAAGAATAAACCAACTTTCAATGCAGTGTGTAAAAATCAGCAGAGACTACATAGCATTAATGAGAAGCAACAGGACAAGGAAGTTTTGGAGATCTATATCATCAGGAGCATAAGGGTAACTATCAGCAATTCACGAAATATTATCATCCAAGTAGACATTGCAGGAATCAGGATACCCATGGAAATCGACACTGGTACATCCACGAGCATAGTACCAGAATCTCTATATCTCGACAAGTTGAGTGATTTTTGACTGGAGAAACCGAAGATAGAGCTGAGAGGCTACTCAGGAGAGCAAATCCCTGTTGTAGGACGTATCACCATACCGGTGAAATACAAGGATCAGTTTCAGAGCTTGCCTCTCATAATAGTGGCAGGAGACAAGCCTACCTTGATAGCTAGAAATTGGTTCGGTTCAGAAGAATTTGCACAGTTCACGAGCAGAAACGGTGTGAAACATACCAAAGTTCCACCATACCACCCTGTTTCAAATGTTGCAGCAGAGTGCACAGTACAAATTGTAAAACGTGCCCTCATCAAACAAATATTGGATCCAAATCCAAAGAAATGGCAGTTGTCGTTGGACCACAAATTAGAAAATGCTCTGATTACTTATCGTAATACTCCTCATAAAACTATTTGTAGAACACCAGCAGTGTTGATTCTCAAATGGCAGCCATGAACCAGGTTCTTGTTGTTAAAGCCAAACTTGGCACAGTCAGCAGAAGAGAAACAATCAAGACAGAAAGTGCATGATAGAGGTAGAGGAAGAGAGAGAAGTATGAAATTGAATCAGGAGAGAGTGAAGAACCATCACTATAAATGGTTAAAGTCGTTACCAGGAAGAGTCGTGAAGATATGTGGCCCTCACACATATTTGGTCAAGATGTTTGATCATGGAAAGGTTAGGTTTGTTCACATTCATCATATTTTACCTAAAGATATGGAAGGAGTTGAAAGTTGGAATGATTCGATTATTTCTAATGAGTCATATAGTCTTGTTACAAGTAGAGTACCAGTAGCAAATCCTACATCAGATGTACTAGAAACATCCAAGAGAAAGTCAGAATTTAAGGCTGAGTCCGTCAGGCAGATAAACAGTCTGAAGTTGTAGAGAGTCCAAATGTAGATCAAGGGTTGCCCTTTGAGAAAAACTCTCCTCAGGATCAGTCTAGAATGAGTCTAAGTTCGACACCAAGTTTGGAAAGTTCTGTTCAAGAGCAAAGGTATCCTCTTCGAAACCTGTAATATGTAAAAATAAGTCCATATTTTTTGTTGTGTAGAACTGTGCAAGTTATGTATAATTACTATTTTATTATGATTACTTCTTCAATGAGGAGGGAGAAGTGTAATAGTGCTCCCCTAATGGACTACTGCTCCACCTACTGGACTACTGATGTACTGCAACTACTAATAAAGGATCATGTGGCAAGGTCACATGATGACAGTTTCTGTTTAAGAGCCATCTTGTGTTTGCGCTGTGTTAGTGATGTCATAAGAATATATCACACTCATGTCCATACAAAAGATTTTAATTTTATTCCTTGTCTAATTAATTCCTGTCACAGCATTTATCCCACCCTCCTTCAAGATGGCAAGAAGCTCAGACATTTTGAAAATATATTTTCCCACTGGATACTCTCAGACAACTCAGCAAGATGTTTGTTACACAATTATACCCACTTCCAAAGCCAATGACATCAAGCAAAGACTCGAGTGGGTCAATCCCTTCTCTATATGCTTTCATACCATCTTTTAATTAAGTATCTATTATACAGCTGCTAGAGTGAGATGAAGTAGAGTGGGATGAGGCTTTTGATCTACACCAGTATAGATCAGTTGGGCTGAATGGCCTCTTTCTGTACTGTAAATTCTATGTAATATATTCCAATTATATATTGTGTGTTCATGTATGCGTGTGTGCATTCAACTGAATTTGCAAAGGCATTATAGCAACAAATTCAAATTGAGTTCTGCTATTTTGAACATCAAATTTTCTATAATCTGGGGACTTCCCATCTGAGAAGAGCAACATGGCATTCTTTATATTTAATGATAGGTGACTGTCACATAACTACTTCTCTCTCTGGACTTCACATCTTGTGACAGAATAGCAGATAATAGATTTTTTTAAATGTTACATATTTACATATGTTTGGATCTCAGAAGCAAGATTTTCTGTCTGAGTTGCAACAAAAACAACAAATTGTATTTATATAGAACTTTTAACATAGTGAAACGTCCCAGGGTGCTTCATAGAAGTATGATGAGACATGGCCTGAGGAAGAGAGTGTTCAAAGATCAGGCCCTCAAATCTAGCACCAAGCTCATGGTCTAAAGGGCTGTAGTGATACCCACCCTCCTGTATGGCTCAGAGACGTGGACCATATATAGTAGAAACCTCAAATCACTGGAGAAATACCACCAACGATGTCTCCGCAAGATCCTGCAAATCCCCTGGGAGGACAGATGCACCAACATTAGCGTCCTCGATCAGACCAACATACCCAGCATCGAAGCACTGACCACACTCGACCAGCTCCATAGGCGGGCCACATTGTTCGCATGCCTGACACAAGACTCCCAAGGCAAGTGCTCTACTCGGAACTCCTACATGGCAAGTGAGCCCAAGGTAGGCAGAGGAAACGTTCCAAGGACACCCTCAAAGCCTGCTTGATAAAATGCAACATCCCCACCGACACCTGGGAGACCCTGGCCAAAGACCACCCTAAGTGGAGGAAGAGCATCCGGGAGGGCACTGAGCACCTCGAGTCTCGTCGCCGAGAGCGTGCAGAAAGCAAGAGCAGGCAGCGGAAGGAGCGTGCGGCAAACCAGACTCCCCACCCTTTCCTGCAACAACTGTCTGTCTGTCCCACCTGTGATAGAGACTGTATTTCGCGTATTGAACTGTTCAATCACCTAAGAACTCACTTTTAGAGTGAAAGCCCTTCCTCAATTTCGAGGGACTGCCTATGATGATGATGAGACAAAACATTTAACATCGAGCCACGTAAGGAGAAATTATGGCAGATGAGCAAAAGCTTGGTCAAAGAGGTAGGTTTTAAGGAGCATCTTGAAGGAGAAAGGAGAGGTAGAGAGGTGGAGAGGTTTAGGTAGGGAATTCCAGAGCTTAGGGCCTATTGATGACCATCAATAGTTGAGCAATTATAATCAGGGATGCTTAAGAGGGCAGAATTAGAGGAACGCAGATATCTCAGGAGGTTATGAGGCTGAAGGGTATTCATCATTATCATAGGCAGTCCCTCAAAATCGAGGAAGATTTGCTTCCACTCTAAAAGTGAGTTCTCAGGTGGCTGTACAGTCCAATGCGAGAATTACAGTTTCTGTCACAGGTGGGGCAGACAGGAAAGGGTGGGCGGGGAGCCTGGTTTGCCACACGCTCCTTCCGCTGTCTGTGCTTAATTTCTGCATGTTCTCGGCGATGAGACTCAAGGTGCTCAGCGCTCTCCCGGATAGGGCGGTCTTTGACCAGAGATTCCCAGGTGCCGGTGGGGATGTTGCACTTTATCAAGGAGGCTTTGAGGGTGTCCTTGAAACGTTTCCTCTGCCCACCTGGGGCTCGCTTGCCATGTAGAAGTTCCGAATCAAGCACTTGCTTGGGGAATTAAGTGTCGGGCATGTGGACGATGTGGCCCGCCCAATGGAGCTGGTCGAGCATGGTCAGTGCTTCGATGCTGGGGATGTTGGCCTGTGCGAGAACACTGATGTTGGTGCGTCTATAGTCCCAGTGGATTTGCAGGATCTTGTGGAGGCAGCGTTGGTGGTACTTCTCCAGCGCTTTGAAATGTCTGCTGTATATTACAGCTTACCGAGATGGGGAGAGGCGAGTCCTTGGAGGGATTTTAAAACAAGGATGAGAATTTTGAAATCAAGGCATGGCTTAACCGGGAGCCAATGTAGGTCAACGAGCACAGGGGTGATGGGTGAGCAGAACTTGGTGCGAGTTAGGACATGGGTAGCTGAATTTTGGATCACCTCTCGTTTACTCCAGGGACTTGAGCACAAAAAATCTAGGCTGACACTCCAGTGCAGTAGTGAGGGAGTGCTGCACTGTCTGAGGTGCTGTCTTTCGGATGAGACGTTAAACACATCTCACTCTGTGCAGCCACATTTGAGCTTCTTCATGAAAGAGCCAGTAAATTAAAAAGAGAACTGGTTAGATATTTGACAGAGAAAGAAATTGGCAGGTATGAGAGTAGCCTGGATGGACTACAATGATCAGTCCCAGCCATTACTATCTTCCTCTACATTACTATCTCCCTAAGTAAACCAGCAAATCCCCATGGAGGGTTTGACAGGAAAATCTCGATCGGCAACAATGATAGCTCAAGCATCAAAAAGATCTGGGCAGGCTAAAATAATGGGGATGCAAGATCTTATACATTAAAGAGGTGATTCTGCTATCTGGTACCCCAGCGGGGGTATCTTAGGAAATCACAGGCATCCATTTTCCATCCATTTATTTAATACAATTTATAATGGAGGGCCCTTTGTGAGCGCCACTCCATGTAGAAAACAACACATCATGGAATCACCCCTTTGAATAGATTACTTAAATGGGTAACTATTATCACTGGTTCTAAAGTACTCAGATGCTCCAGTAGGAACACGCAGTCAAGAGGCCAAGCAGATGGTACAGTGAACAGCATTGTTAGTCAAAAGGGTGCAGGTGAAATTATGCAATTGATAAGCTAAAATAAGACAGAGAAAGGGGAAATCAAGGAGACTGACAAACCCAAGCCGGATGCCAAGCAGGAGTCTGAACTACTAAGCAATAATTGCAAGATAAGTAGGTAGAGATAGCCAGAGGGGAGAGGACCAGTAAGCTGGAGATTGATAAACATTAAGATATCACACAAGTGCCAGCCAATGACTAAGAGCCAATTACTCGGCAAATTTGATTAAGTACAACCAGGCTGTTAACAGATGAAATTACTGTTTTGAAATGTGAAGAAATAAGTCAACATAGGCAAATAACTCATCTAGTAACCAAGCTTCATCCCTAAAGTTATTAGTTAACAGGCCCAACAAAGAAAAGCATTTGGCAGCCAATAAGTACTAAAACTACTTTTGGACAAATTAAAACCAAACTCATAAACTAGGAACAAGTCACTTAAGGACAGTTTGCTGACCTTAATAATTGTTCACCTTCTTGAATGACAAAGCATCACACAAAATTTTTAATCCATAACCTTGCTTGTATTGAAAAATAATCTACAAATAGACAACCATGCACAGTACTTCAATACATTATTGTATTATCCCAAGCATTGAAGCACTGACCACACTTGATCAGCTCCGCTGGGCAGGCCACATCATTCGCATGCCTGACATGAGACTCCCAAAGCAGGCGCTCTACTTGAAACTCCTTGACGGCAAATGAGCCAAAGGTGGCCAGAGGAAACATTACAGAGACACCCTCAAAGCATCCCTGAAAAAGTGCAACATCCCCACTGACATCTGGGAGACTCTGGCCAAAGACCGCCCAAAGTGGAGGAAGTGCATCTGGGAGGGCACTGAGCACCTCGAGTCTCATCGCCGAGAGCATGCAGAAATCAAGGTCAGGCAGCGGAAGGAGCATGCAGCAAACAAGTCCCACCCACCCATTTCCTCAACGACTACCTGTCCCATCTGTGACAGCGCCTGTGGTTCTCGTATTGGACTATTCAGCCACCTAAGGACTCATTTTAAGAGTGGAAGCAAGTCTTCCTCGATTCTGAGGGACTGCCTCATCATCATTATAGGCAGTCCCTCGGAATCGAGGAAGACTTGCTTCCACTCCGAAAGTGAGTCTTTTGGTGGCTGAACAGTCCGATATGAGAGCCACAGACCCTGCCACAGGTGGGACAGACATTCGTCGGGGGAAGGAGGGGGGGTGGGACTGATTTGCCGCACGCTCCATCCGCTGCCTGCGCCTGACCCCTTCACGCTCATGGCGTTGAAATTCAAAGAGCTCAACACCCTCCCGGATGCACTTTCTCCACCTAGGGACTCCCAGGTGTCAGTGGTGATGTCGCACTTTACCAAAAAGACTTTGAGGGTGTCCTTGCAACGTTTCCGCTGCCCACCTTTGGATCATTTGCCGTGAAGGAGCTCCGCATAGAGCAATTGCTTCGGGAGTCTCATGTCTGGTATGCAAACTATGGCCTGCCCAGCGAAGCTGATCAAGTGTGGTCACTGCTTCAATGCTGGGGATGTTAGCCTGGACGAAGACATTGATGTTGGTGCGCCTGTCCTCCCAGGGAATTTGCAGGATCTTGCAGAGACATCGTTGGTGATATATCTCCAGTGACTCGAGGTGCCTATTGTACATGGTCCATGCCTCTGAGCCATACAGGAGGGCAGGTATTACTACAGCCCTGTAGACCATGTGCTTGGTGGTAGATTTGAGGGCCTGGTCTTCGAACACTCTTTTTCTCAGGCGGCCAAAGGCTGCACTAGCGGACTGGAGGCGATGTTGACTCCCCGCATCAATGTCTGCCTTTGTTGATAAAAGGCTCCCGAGATATGAGAAGGGACTGCCTATGATGAATACAATAGCTGAATACAAAGCCATGTCACAGATTAAAATCCTGTTTGTATGATAACCTTAACAATTGTGCTAATGCTTCTGGTTGAAATTCCTTTAATCATAGAATCAGAGGGTTAGATTTTACACTTTTGTGCTTATCGCCCAAAAATGGGCGTTATTTCCGGCGTGGGCGGTAAAAATGGCTTTTCAGATCGACGGCTTCTCGGCCATTCTCAAAGCACCTAATCTCCATTTTTAAAAATGGGCGTTACTGCGAGCGATATGAAATGGGCGGTTGCATTAAATCTTGCTGACCTTCTGCCGTAAAGTGTCACCGTCCTTAGCAACGGCATGGCAACGCTCAATTCCCGTGATTCAGGAGGTCAAGGGTCATCATAGCATGCGCAGAAGAGGAGACAGAGAGAGAGGAGCTGAGAGGTACTGAAGGTGTGTGTGGGTGTGGTGTGGTTGCTTTGGGAGGAAACATAGAAACATAGAAACATAGAAACTAGGTGCAGGAGTAGGCCATTCGGCCCTTCTAGCCTGCACCGCCATTCAATGAATTCATGGCTGAACATGCAACTTCAGTACCCCATTCCTGCTTTCTCACCATACCCCTTGATTCCCCTAGTGGTAAGGACTTCATCTAACTCCTTTTTGAATATATTTAGTGAATTGGCCTCAACAACTTTCTGTGGTAGAGAATTCCACAGGTTCACCACTCTCTGGGTGAAGAAATTCCTCCTCATCTCGGTCCTAAATGGCTTCCCCCTTATCCTTAGACTGTGTCCCCTGGTTCTGGACTTCCCCAACATTGGGAACATTCTTCCTGCATCTAACCTGTCTAACCCCGTCAGAATTTTAAACGTTTCTATGAGGTCCCCTCTCATTCTTCTGAACTCCAGTGAATACAAGCCCAGTTGATCCAGTCTTTCTTGATAGGTCAGTCCCGCCATCCCGGGAATCAGTCTGGTGAACCTTCGCTGCACTCCCTCAATAGCAAGAATGTCCTTCCTCAGGTTAGGAGACCAAAACTGTACACAATACTCCAGGTGTGGCCTCACCAAGGCCCTGTACAATTGTAGCAACACCTCCCTGCCCCTGTACTCAAATCCCCTCGCTATGAAGGCCAACATGCCATTTGCTTTCTTAACCGCCTGCTGTACCTGCATGCCAACCTTCAATGACTGATGTACCATGACACCCAGGTCTCTTTGCACCTCCCCTTTTCCTAATCTGTCACCATTCAGATAATAGTCTGTCTCTCTGTTTTTACCACCAAAGTGGATAACCTCACATTTATCCACATTATACTTCATCTGCCATGCATTTGCCCACTCACCTAACCTATCCAAGTCACTCTGCAGCCTAATAGCATCCTCCTCGCAGCTCACACTGCCACCCAACTTAGTGTCATCCGCAAATTTGGATATACTACATTTAATCCCATCGTCTAAATCATTAATGTACAGTGTAAACAGCTGGGGCCCCAGCACAGAACCTTACAGTACCCCACTAGTCACTGCCTGCCATTCTGAAAAGTCCCCATTTACTCCTACTCTTTGCTTCCTGTCTGACAACCAGTTCTCAATCCATGTCAGCACACTACCCCCAATCCCATGTGCTTTAACTTTGCACATTAATCTCTTGTGTGGGACCTTGTCGAAAGCCTTCTGAAAGTCCAAATATACCACATCAACTGGTTGTCCCTTGTCCACTCTACTGGAAACATCCTCAAAAAATTCCAGAAGATTTGTCAGGCATGATTTCCCTTTCACAAATCCATGCTGACTTAGACCTATCATATTACCTCTTTCCAAATGCACTGCTATGACATCCTTAATAATTGATTCCATCATTTTACCCACTACCGATGTCAGGCTGACCGGTCTATAATTCCCTGTTTTCTCTCTCCCTCCTTTTTTAAAAAGTGGGGTTACATTGGCTACCCTCCACTCCATAGGAACTGATCCAGAGTCAATGGAATGTTGGAAAATGACTGTCAATGCATCCACTATTTCCAAGGCCACCTCCTTAAGTACTCTGGGATGCAGTCCATCAGGCCCTGGGGATTTATCGGCCTTCAATCCCATCAATTTCCCCAACACAATTTCCCGACTAATAAGTATTTCCCTCAGTTCCTCCTCCTTACTAGACCCTCCGACCCCTTTTATATCCGGAAGGTTGTTTGTGTCCTCCTCAGTGAATACCGAACCAAAGTACTTGTTCAATTGGTCCGCCATTTCTTTGTTCCCCGTTATGACTTCCCCTGATTCTGACTGCAGGGGACCTACGTTTGTCTTTACTAACCTTTTTCTCTTTACATATCTATAGAAACTTTTGCAATCCGTCTTAATGTTCCCTGCAAGCTTCTTCTCGTACTCCATTTTCCCTGCCCTAATCAAACCCTTTGTCCTCCTCTGCTGAGTTCTAAATTTCTCCCAGTCCCCGGGTTCGCTGCTATTTCTGGCCAATTTGTATGCCACTTCCTTGGCTTTAATGCTATCCCTGATTTCCCTTGATAGCCACGGTTGAGCCACCTTCCCTTTTTTATTTTTACGCCAGACAGGAATGTACAATTGTTGTAGTTCATCCATGCGGTCTCTAAATGTCTGCCATTGCCCATCCACAGTCAACCCCTTCAGTATCATTCGCCAATCTATCCTAGCCAATTCACGCCTCATACCTTCAAAGTTACCCTTCTTTAAGTTCTGGACCATGGTCTCTGAATTAACTGTTTCATTCTCCATCCTAATGTAGAATTCCACCATATTATGGTCACTCTTCCCCAAGGGGCCTCGCACAACGAGATTGCTAATTAATCCTCTCTCATTACACAACACCCAGTCTAAGATGGCCTCCCCCCTCGACATATTAGCCTAAAAAACCATCCCTTATGCACTCCAGGAAATCCTTCTCCACCGTATTGCTTCCAGTTTGGTTAACCCAATCTATGTGCATATTTAAGTCACCCATTATAACTGCTGCATCTTTATTGCACGCACCCCTAATTTCATGTTTAATGCCCTCCCCAACATCACTACTACTGTTTGGAGGTCTGTACACAACTCCCACTAACGTTTTTTGCCCTTTGGTATTCTGCAGCTCTACCCATATAGATTCCACATCATCCAAGCTAATGTCCTTCCGAACTATTGCCTTAATTTCCTCCTTAACCAGCAATGCTACCCCACCTCCTTTTCCTTTTATTCTATCTTTCCTGAAGGAAGGAGGGAGACTTTAGAGCATCACAGCAAATAGGTAAACAAAAATTAGCTATTACCTATAATGCAGGGAGAGGAGGAGACATCACAGCACGCTGTGGAGACTGATGCTGGCAAGAGCAGTGAGGTGGGAGAGGAGCACATTGGAGGGCGCAAAAGAGCGAGGAGTTTCTCGGACAAGGCAAATGCCTCCCTCCTGCAGGAGGTCAAGTTATGCTGGGGTGATTTGACACAGCGAGGGCGTGGGAAGCCCATCCCAAAGGCATACCAGAGGATATGGACCGAGATAGCAGAGGTGGTCTCGTCGGCGACCAATGTGAGGGCAACCAATGCCACAAACGATGGAACGACTTGTGGGATCCACAAGAGTAAGTATTACATTTATTTACATGTACTTATGTATTTATATAATTTGATTTTGTAACAGTCATAAGTGACTATCAGCAGATGTGAGGTCTTCCACTTTTACCAGGAATGTTTTACTCAAAGCTTGCGGTCACGCTGCACGTCTTTCGGTGATAATTATCATAATAATCATGATTGCATCTGTCGGTTATGTGTTGTATCAGTCTCTGTGACTGTACCTAGCAATGATATCACACAATGATATCATATCGTCCTGTAACCTTTTACAGAAGAAGCTATCGATGATGAGGTCCGTGCAGAGGCGAATGGGTGCGGGGCCACCAGTCCCCAGCGACATCACTGAGATGGAGGAGCGAGTGCTCGCACTTGTGGGGAAGCACAACCAGACAGCCACGGAAGCATCTGCAGATCCTGAAGTGATGCCACATGAGTAAAGCTTACACCATTGCGTGATGTAAAGTCACACCCACTCATATCCGAACAATCATATATGATAGATGATTTCTAAAATTGTCATAGAAATAATGCTGGCCTAATGATAATCACTGCCATGCAAATGTGTTGATGGTCATGAAATGTGATGTGTGTGATGATTTTGAGAGCGCTGGTGCTTTTGTGGTGCTGTATGTAGCGCTCGACTCACCTTGTGACCCTAGCACCCCCTTCTCCTCTAATAAGCTCATTTGTGTTTTACAGCTCGGCCTGAAGGTGGGGGCGCGGGGCCCGACTCTCCGGATGATCCTACATCTGCTGAGGAGCTCCGATTCTCGCCCGTCAATCCACTGGGTCTGTTCTCCACGGATGAGAGCGCCGACTTCGAGGAACCTGCATTGCCACGCTTCAGAAGCCATTCCACTACAAGGGCATCTAGTGGTCCTCCGGTCATTCCCGCCTCCACTCTGGAGATACCTGCCACAAGCACCTCACCACAGGGCACTCAATTTGTCCCCAGGACGGCGCCGACCCCTCGGAGGCCTCGTGGATGTGGCAGACTTGTCCACGAGCGCAACATGAGAGTGGAGAGATGGTACAGTTGTCCACGAGGACTGTAGACATTGGTGACCAGCTCATCGAAGCATTGGGGGGCATATCCCGACAGCTAGACACCATGACTGAGTACATTCCATGGATGGCGGAGGCCCTGGATGCAATAGCCAGGAACACTGCTGGCACAGGTCTCCCAGTGGTCCCAGAGCATGGCACTCCAGCCCTAGGTTTCGCACCACCACTGCGAATGACAGATGAGAGCAAGGATCAAAATCCTGCTTCTGCAGCAGAGAATGTTGCCCCCTCGGCAACCCCCGCTCCCGTACCCGTGCAACCACCGCCTCTGCCTTCATCCCCCTCAATGAGGCACCGCCTGAGGAGCTCCTCAGCCAGGCGCCATGGAGCGAGGGGGTTGAGGTGGGGAGAAGAAGAGGAGGGGGGAAGGAAAGTGAGGTGTACGTCCGCAGGTGATGGCTGTGTTATATCTCCATCTGGGTGAATGCTATTTATTGTAATGTATGGGGGGAGGGAACCACCCTCCTGCTTTGCCTTTGTATTCTGTGTTGCTGGACATGTTGAACATTTGATTGATGTCAATGTTGGAAAAAGTGGGGTGTGAGCGGGGATTGAGTGTTATTGCCTGTGATACTTATGATTTCAGACCAATGTTGATATGAAAAAATATTTATTGAACATAACCTTGTTGTGCATTGTCTCAGATCGCTGGACTGTAACACACTGGTTATTCCTTAATATGAAAGGGTTAAATAAAACTTAACTTCAATCAATGTAAACTTTAACTGGCACCAAGGTGATGGGCACCATTGATGTCTGAGCTGAACACACACAGCAGTGTGTCAGCGTTGTCATTCACAGCAACGTTCTTTCAGGCAAATCATTCAGATATCAGCTCCTTACGTAAGAGTCTTGCAGCTATGTAGCCACCACGAGCCTTTTCCTGTGGTCTGGAAGGGGCCGTGGTCCTGGTTGCATAGCCAGCCTGATTGTCTGGCCCTAGGTCAACATCTAGCCCCTCGTCGTCTACTTCCTCTCTCTCCTGAAGTGGAGCATCAGTGCCTTCTGGCAATTCTTGGCCCCTTCTGATAGCCAGATTGTGCAGCATGGAGCACACGACCACGAACTTACCTACTTGCTCAGGGTTGTATTGTAGCTCCCCTCCTGAGTGGTCCAGACATCTGAAGCGCTGCATAAGCACAGTTATTGTTTTCTGGACCACATTGCGTGTGTCTCTGTGGCTCCAGTTGTATCGCTTCTCGGTCTCGGTGTGGGTGTCACGCAGGGGGGGTCATCAGCCAGATGGCTAGGTCATATCGGTTGTCACCAAGCAGCCAGCATTGTCCTTGTGGCTGACTCTTAAAGATGTCAGAGACAGCGCTCTCACACAGGATGTGAGCCTCATCGAAGGTGACTGGACATTTGGCATTCACTGCCAGTATGATCTGGTTGTGGTCGACAACTAGTTGGACCTTCAGGGAGTGAAATTCTTTCCTGTTATGAAAACGCTCCAGCTCCTGAGAAGGTGGCCACATGGCGATGTGAGTGCACTGTACAGCTCCCTGCACCCTGGAGAACTTAGCAATGCGGTAGAATGCTCCAGCCCTGTCAGTTTGAGCCTCCGTGGTCATAGGGAAGCTGATAAAGTCCATCCTTCTCGCGTACAGTGCTTCCGTGACCTGCCTCATGCAGCGATGGGTTGCACAGTGAGACAGAGGGAAAATCTCGACCGCGGAGGCCCTAAAGGAACCGGACGTGTAGAAAGACAGTGCCACGGTGACCTTGACCTCGACCGACACTGATGTCCTGATGGCAGGCTGCATATGTGGCCTGATGAGCTCACATATTTCATTGATCACCACCTTGTGGAAGCGCAGTCTCCAAAGGCAGGTGTTGTCGGAGATGTCGAGGTAAGACCTCTTTTCCCTGTACGTGCGGGGTGTGTATGGTCTGGCCCTCCTCCTCATTCTTGCACGTCTTAAATTTGGTACATACTGATGTGCATCACACATTGAGCCAACTGCACTCTGCAGCATCTGCGTGTTAATCGATACAGGCTATGAAATGGCTGGCCCCATTGCATTGAAAGTATAATAGCGATTGATCAGAAGCAATAATTTTCTCACTAAAATACACCTAGAGTAAACCCCCAATAGTCCAGAGTCTGAAAATATGTCTGTTGAGATGGTCACTTCACCTGAGAAGAACTCTAGAGTCAATGCAAACTCTACCGAAGTTGAAGCAGCCTTTTGAATGAAGCGACCTGCGATTTTAAAATTGGCAGCCACACCGCTGGCTTTAGTTCAGAATAGTTAAATTTTTTCTGGGCGTTTTTTTGGGCGAATGATATTGTGGGCGGTATGTGTGCTCGGTGGTGAAAGTGACGGTGGACGATCTCCTGGGCGTTAGTTTCGCCAAATGTGGTCTTAAGACAAAAAAAAATGGGCGGGCGGTATTATTGAATCTCGGTGTTGATTCCGTGCGGAAAGTAACACTGAGCGATATTATGGCCGTTGATTTCGCCCATTCTGATTACTCCGCCCCAAGAAAGTGAGCAGGCGGTATTATTTTTTCCCGGCATTAAGCACATGGGGAAAGTAATGCTCAGCGATATGTTTCCGAAAAATGCCCGTTCAGTTTCCATTTTGTGGCTAAATGGGTGTTATATAGGCGCTATACGTCATTTCAGCGGTAAAATGGACGTTAAGTGGGCATTAAGCATGCAAAAAAAGTGGAAAATCTAGCCCAGAGAATCAGAGAAATTTACAGCACAGAAGGAGGCCATTCACCCCATCGTATCTGTGCTGGCCAAATAAGGAGCTATCCAGCTTTCTAGCTCTTGGTCTGTAGCCTGTAGGTTACAGCACTTCAAGTGCAAATCCAAGTACTTTTTAAATGTGATGAAGGTTTCTGCCTCTCCCACCTTTTTAGGCAGTGAGTTCCAGACCCCTACCACCTTCTGGGTGAAAAAGATTCTCCTCAACTCCCCTCTAATCATTCTACCAATTACGTTAAATCTATGCCCCCTGGTTATTGACCAGGGAAATAATTATTTCCTATCCATTCCATCTAGGCCCCTCATAATTTTATACATCTCAATTAAGTCCCCCCCTCAGCCTCCTCCATTCCAAAGAAAACAACCCAAGCGTATCCAATCTTTCCTCATAGCTAAAATTCTCCAGTCCTAGCAACATCCTCGTAAATCTCCGTTGTACCCTCCCTAGAGTGTCTGCTAACTTATTAAACTTGTTAAATCCATTTATTTTAAACAGGTTAATGACTGTGTTAAAAGGGTGGACAGAATTATTTCATACCAAAGTCTTAAAAATTTTCCTTAGTAATATCACACAGCATCATTGTAAGCCTAAACCTAGAGCCCCAACTTTAATCCTACTCATCCGACGGGAATTGGGCGAGCAGGTGTTTCAGGTAGTGGCAGAGTACTTACCGCTGCATGCCTGATGCATTGCCGCCTGCCACCATTTTAACCACGCACTTTTCGGAAGTGGCCAGGTGCCATTTTTACTTCCAATCGCCCTTTTTTTTTAGAACCATATTCTAAAAATAATTCACACAATTCTTCATTTCTGCTCACAGAAAACTACATTTCTTAATATGATGCAGCATAATTAATGTAGCAAAATTGGTAGATCGCAAACAAGCACAGGAGTGCCCCAGCTACCTGTCTAATCCACCCCCGGGGGTTTAATGGCCAACCCACAGAGCACTGTACAGATCACCCTGTAATCGCTGCCACTGGAGCACAGGTATCACTCTCAGTAAGCTATATCTACTTATAATAAGTGTCATTATCATTAATTTAATTTGGATGGAGGAACAGTTGAAGGAAGAGGAGAAGCAGCAGCGGCCTCAGCAACAAGCAATAGCGACACCTGTCAGAAGACAGAAGGTGAGGGTGTCTACTTGTAGGCGGCCATACTCTGCACACAGGGAGTACAAGCCATCTGTCCATCTGAAGAGCAGTGCATCAGGAGGCGATGCTCTTCCAGGCACCTCTGCAGCCTCCTGGAACAGAAACTGCTGACTGCTGAGCTAGAGGGGGGGGGGGGGGGCTCATGCTTTGCCAGTGGTTCTCAAAATCACCACAGACCTTAACTCCTTCGCAACTGGCTCCTTCCAGTCTGCTACAGAAGTCATCTCCTGTATATCCCAGTCTGCAGTACACAGCTGCATTAAGCAGATCAGTGTCGCCCTCTTCTCCAGGGCTGACCACTACATCATCTTCCCATTGACCTCAATAGTTCACAGGAGAGCACTCGAGGATTTGCAGCAGTGGCTGGCTTCCCTTGGGTCCAAGGCATTATTGACACCGCACATGATGCAATCAGGACGCCAGATCACCAGCCAGCTGCATTCATCAATAAAAAGGGCTACCATGCCATTAATGTCTGTCAGCTGTAGCTCAGTGGGTCAGAAGGTTTGGTGTTCAAGTCCCACTCCAGGGACTTGAGCACAAAAATCTAGGCTGACACTCCAGTGCAGTGCTGAGGGAGTGTTGCATTGTTGGAGGTGCCGTCTTTCGGATGAGATGTTAAGCCAAGGCCCTGTCTGCTCTCGCAAGTGGACATAAAAGATCCCATGGCACTATTTCGAAGAAGAGCAGGGGAGTTATCCCCGGTGACCTGGCCAATATTTATCCCTCAATCAACATAAAAAAAACAGAATATCTGGTTATTATCACATTGCTGTTTGAGGGAGCTTGCTTGTGAACAAATTGGCTGCCATGTTTCCCACATTACAACAGTGACTATACTTCAAAAGTACTTCATAGGCTGTAAAGCGCTTTGAGACATTCAGTGGTCACGAAAGGTGTTATATAAATCCAAGTCTTTTTTTCTTTTTTTTTCTCTTTTTTTCTTTCTTTCTTTCTTTCTTTCTTTCTTTCTTTCTTTCTTTCTTTCTTTCTTTCTTTCTTTCTTTCTTTCTTTCTTTCTTTCTTTCTTTCTTTCTTTCTTTCTCGATCAAAGAAGCAGGGTCATGCAAGTTTCTGCAATGTGCAAAGACACATGTATCCTGCACCTGTTTACTATGTCCCTAGTAGTCGACCATCCAAGAAATGTGGCAGAATGGCTGCTGGGGGACAAGGGATACCCATTTCAGACATGGCTTGTGACAGCCCCTCCACAACCCCACCAAGTCTGAGCAATACAGGTACAATTAAAGCCAGGGGACGAAAAGATAAGTATTGAGCAAACCATAAAGGTTGCTACAATATGCCTCACAAAAGAGTCTCCCACATCAGAGTGATGTGCTGCATACTGCACAATTGTGTTACACAGAGAGGCCTGAATTTTGAGGTGGCACTGCAACCACAGCAGTCCTCAATGGATGAGGAAGACAAGGGAGAAGACAAGAGGAAGCAACAGCAGAAGAAGTCACCTCAATGCCTTGCAGAAACGGATGAGGGATGAGCTCATTTCTCAGCAATTCTGGTGACCTGCTCATTCCTTGCCCTCAAAACTTACAGAGCTCCTCTGCATTAACAGTCCTTGTTAAATCTTTCACCACTCCCTTAATCCTGCATGAAAGAGCATTCAAGACATTGAGGCAACGTCTAGATCAGTGACATACTGGCAATCCAGACTCATAAGCTGCTATTATTCTGCGCTGCAAGCCATGTGCCAAATGTAATAAAGGTGATTCATTTAATGGTAAACATAATGGGCCGGAACTTGCGGTGGGTAATAATAGTGAACGAACAGCATTCGCCGTTATTACACCTTTGAAACTGACCGCAACTTCAAGAATTTAGCGCATGCGCATCTAAACACGGAAGTCCTGAAGTTGTGGTCAGTTAATTCACTGCTTCCACAATGGCTGCACTGTGGTCCGCTGCTCCCCAAACCAGCTGTGTAATCAGTGAAATCAGTGAATCTGATGAAAACTTGGGCTTATCCGCAGTAACACCACTGTTAAATACCCCATTAAAAGTTAGGCCTTGTTGGATTAGGTGTAGCTAGAATTTTAACAGCTAATTTTAATTTGTGGAGTGTCAAAATTTCTCCATGATAAAATTTCCAATTTTTAAGGAACTTAAAAAAATATATTTTTTTAAATTGTTCATGATATTGCAGGTTCTACCTTATCCCCAAGTGAGAGTTTTGCTCTCTGTAACATTTTTTAAAAGTCTGGATAAAAGCAGCTTCTCATTTCCTGGTTCCCAATCTGTGAGAATTTTGCAACGTGATTGGCTGCTGAGACAGCTTGTTGACCTCATAGCACCGTCGCCCAAGGCAATCCCCACTACAGAGCGCTGAAATCACTTGAACATCGAAAAAAGCAGAGATCACAAGATCTCTGTGGGCAGCTTTCTTCGGGGCCAGCGACAGACGCCTTTGCTTTGCCGCTGACCACAAATTCCGGGCCAATAATTGCCTTCCATTCATTTCTCTCCCAAGTGTCAACCCATGGTGCTTTCTTTATAAGAAAGTTTCCTAACTCTATTACTCCTGCCAAGTGCTCCCCTCATGGCCTCAGCAAAGCTGCTGGTAGGCAGCTGCTCCTCATGTTGGGACCTTCAAGATGCTCGTGACCGGTGATTAGTGGTTAGCTGAGCCTGAGTGGACCTGGCCGCAGACTGCTGAAGTTCGGCTCCTGCTGGGACAGACTGGTCCAGCTGGTTTGCTGGCGCAATGGTGAGAATTTGTTGATGAGGTTGGCGAAGAATACATGCTGCTCCAATCGTCACTAGGGCTGAAGCTCATCACTGGACCAAAGGATTATTATTGAATTCCTGGTGAGCAAACTGCAGAAGGTGAGTGACTCTTTGAAAACTTCTATCTATTTTTGGTCCACCAATCTGTCCAAGGTAGACACCTGTCTCTCCAAGGTGGAGCCCAGATCCTGCATGTCAGCCATTTGAGCTTCCACCAAAGCTGCAAAGGCTGGTGACACTAACTCCTTTCATGAGGCCTTCCAGCTACAGCAGCCCTGGAGATGACTCGACTATTCCTGAGTAGACTGCAGAGTGCTGATGCTATGCGAGATGAAACCACACAGGCTGGTAGCGGCCTCCTCCACACTTTCAGCCATAGTGCTGAAACTCCTTCACAGGCTTTCCCATACCTTGTGAGAGACAAGCTGTTTTTCTTTTCCCTGAAGTCCTCATGTCTGTCCTGCTCAGCAGAGCTTGGAGGTGATCTTGCCCTACGATGAGCTCCCTCCTGGTCTGACCCTGCCATGAGTATCTGCTGCTGTTCACTGGTGCTGTTGCTTCACCAAGTGCAGACCTTTCTAGCTCACTATCTAGCCCATGCTGGGCGCCAATGTCTGTGCTGGTGCTTTGGAGGGATGGAGGTGTTTTCTACAGGAGCCTTGCAGCCTAGAAAGACCTAGAGGAAAGAGAAAAGTGTCATGAAAAAGGATGGCACTGAGAAGCTGGACAGTAGCAGGTGGCAACCTTAAGAATGCAGCTTGAAGTTGTGAAGTGAAGTGAATGAAAGGATACAAGTAATATGCAGATGCCCTGCTCAGGTAAGCCACCAGCCGCGCCTTACCCAATTGCTCATGGCTCTGCTGGGCGACTAATCGCCAGAGTTTCTTGCTCTGCTTGGGTGAGGGCTATAAAGTTGGGTACTCCTCCTCCCAGCTTGGTCCTCTCCCTGGCATTATGTGCTGTCTTGTCCTGCAGAAAGCGATGATTGAGAGTTAATGAGTGGCTGTTGAAAAGGTAAGTAAATATGTGTGGGGCTTGTGCATAAAGTGCATGTGTTGAGAGAAAGGAAGTTGGAATGGGGAGGTGACAAATGTGAAGTCAAGTGTGTAGGATGTTAAGTAAGGAAGGAGCGCTGGGAGAAGTTGGTGGTTGTGCAAGTGCTAGGAAGTGGCATGAGAGTGCAGTGTGCCCTTGTGATTGTATGCTGAAGGACGTGATGGATGAAGGTTTGAAAGAAGTGTTGACAGATGTTGTTGAGCGAGGTGGAGCGATGAAGACCTGCACTCACCCTTGCTGCTCATGTGAGGTCATTGAACTTCTATCTACACGAAAGAAAGGTCCTGTGGGTGATGCTGTGGCACTGGCCCTTTCAGCCACCTCTCTCTAGGCCTGTGCAGTTGTGGTCCTGAGGATGCGCCTGAGGCTGGCAGGAATAGTACCTTCCTTTTGCCCTAATCCTCCACCAGGACCTACAGGAGGCATTGGAAAACCAGAGGGCAGCCTTTTGACTCATCTCTGTCACCACAATTGTGTCCAGCATTGTTCAACCGAAATTCAAAGAAGGGAATGCAACCTCGCTTTAAGAGGCCTCAGGAATCTTGCTGGAAATGTAGGTGGGCTGCCCCTTTCCCAACACGATTGGCCCGTCAATCATATTGAAATAAGGTCATTAAAATCACCCAAGCCTCAAATTGCCAACATCATAGGGGCTCGCCGCGCCACTCCCCAGCTGATTCAAGCCATGAGTTAAAATCAAGATTCAAGAGTACAGGAAAATAAATGTGCTGAATCAATGATGGTTCTACTGTAGAAACACCTGGCTTTTCAAATTCCAAAGAGGGTTTCTCGTAATATTTTCTTTTCAGCAGTAGTATGCCAATTGTAATGTAAGCACCTGTGAGTGTGCTCACAGGTTTGTAGAGCTGTTACATTGTGAGTGGCTCAGCCAGTCACGTGATCTTCACAAGACTCAATAAAACACCAGTCAGTTGGGTCTAGGTCATCCACGATGATGTATGCAGTTGTGAGCCTAGTGGATAAAATTGTAATATGTCATCATCATCATAGGCAGTCCCTCGAAATCGAGGAAAACGTGCTTCAACTCTAAAAGTGAGTTCTCAGGTGACTGTACAGTCC
Organism: Pristiophorus japonicus; assembly: GCF_044704955.1. Taxonomy (NCBI): domain Eukaryota; kingdom Metazoa; phylum Chordata; class Chondrichthyes; family Pristiophoridae; genus Pristiophorus; species Pristiophorus japonicus. Next base: position 49,788,652 of record NC_091979.1, on the reverse strand, counting down.
AATACAGGAATTACAATTTCTGTCACAGGTGGGACAGACAGTCGTTGGAGGAAAGGATGAGTGGGGAGTCTGGTTTGCCGCATGCTCCTTCCGCTGCCTGCGCTTGTTTTCTGAAAGCTCTCGGCGACGTGACTCAAGGTGCTCAGCGTCCTCCCGGATGCTCTTCTTCCACTTAGGGCAGTCTTGGGCCAGGGATTCCCAGGTGTCAATGGGGATGTTGCATTTTATCAAGGAGGCTCTGAGGGTGTTCTTGAAACATGTCCTCTGCCCATCTGGGGATTGCTTGCTGTGCAAGAGTTCCGAGAAGAGTGCTTGCTTTGGGAGTCTCGTGTCAGGCATGCAGATGATGTGGGCCGCCCAACAGAGCTGTTCAAGTGTGGTCAGTGCTTTGATGTTGGGAATGTTGGCCTGATCGAGAACACTGACATTGGTGCGTCTATCCTCCCAGGGGATTTGCAGGATCTTGCGGAGACAGCGTTGGTATGTAATATGTGACTATTAAAGCTTTGTGAATAAATCAGGGGTACTGAGGGAATGATCAGCCATGATCTTATTGAATGGCGGTACAGGCTCGAAGGGCCAAATGGCCTACTCCTACACCTATTTTCTATGTTTCTATGTTTCTTAATAGCAATGTGTTGCCATGAATTCTTAAGCAAAAAACCCATGAAGCAAATACATTACACCAATGAATGGATTATGTGGGACATTGTATACTGGGTGTGACGAGAATGAATGATAGGAATTCAGGTGCAGAACTCTGGCAGAATTTAATGGACAGAAAATAATGGCATGCTGGCCTGCATGCTTGAATTCTCGATATTTGTTGCTGTCACATGGGGGTGCCGAAGGTCAGCTGGGAGTGCTGAATCAGAGAACTTGCCTACATAAAGTTTCCATACATAAGATTTCCTCTGTTCATTATTTGTAGTGAAATTGTTAATGTGTTCTTTGTGCATCCATTTGCTGGTTCACTACAACTCACAAAATCCACTCCCCACCACCCCCATTCCCCAAGTTAAAGGTAAAAACAAAAATCTTGTTGGAAGTTAAGACAAGTTATTTCGAATGTTTTAAGGAAATTTTTTTTAGCTTTCCCTGTTCCATGTTGCAATCAATGTGAGAAATTCTGACGCATCCCAGATACCAACAGGTCCAACATCGTGACATCTAAGAGACGTAGGAAGAACAAATATTATTATGTACGGAGGAGTAGCCATATCTGAAACATTAATCATCTTTCAGAAGCAAACCAGCAAGGGATAGTGTGTACATGCTGTGCATTTTGTGGTTTTAGTTTAGATTTCTAGCATTTCTAGCAGGTATTTTTACCTGCATTATTGAGCATATTGACTTTGTTTTGTTCTCTCTGTGCATTCAGTTTCTTATTCAACATGCTTTTAAATCTCTCATCAATCTTATAAAATTATCACATTTATTGGAGAACCTCATATTTGGTGTATCAGCAAAGAATATTTGTATGTTAGCAAAGGTGCACTTTCACTACAACTGTAGCCTTTGTGTGGCTTAGTGCCGCTTCAAACCAACACTTGTCATTGTGCAAATACTGCCCAAATTCAGACTAGTGGCCCAACCTGACACAGAAATGAAGCAAAGCGAGGCTCCAAATAGGAGGATGAATCCTCACTCCACTTCAGTTCAGTGCAGGCTTTCACAGCCAATTTACAGGACACAGGCTTGCATTTATATTGTGTCTTAAATGTAGAAAATGTCCTAAAGCACTCAGAGGTGCAAGGAAATAAAAAAAAACGGACAGTGAGCTAAATAAGGAACTATTAGGAGGGGTAGACCAAAAGCTTTTATGGAGGGTCACCAATGGGAAAGAGGGAGATGGAAAGGTGAATGGGTTGAGGGAGGGAATTCCAGAACATGAAACCTAGACCACTGAATACATGGACACCAATGGTGGGGCAAAGGAAGGAAGGGATGAGAACATGGAGGGGCTTAAACACAAGATTGAGAATTTTACATTTGAGGCAATGGGGAATGAGGAGCCAATGTAAATCAGCGATGACAAGAGTGATAGGTCAGCAGGATTTGGTAACGCAGTAACAGTTTCAGGCAGAAAACATTTGGTCCATTTAGCCCACCTATCCACAGTATTCCCTTGATACATTTCTAATAACCCTGAATCCCATTTGATGACCAGAACTTGTCTAGTTTCTTTTTGAAACCCACGATGGTTTCTTACTGCACCATCCATACCAGTGCAGAATAGGATATGAGCAGCAGAATTTTGGATGATCTGAAGCTTGAGAAATGTGGAAGATTAGAGGCCAGTCATAAATGCATTGGAATAGTCGAATCTGGAGGTGACCATAGCATTGATGAAAGATTACAGCAGCAATGGGTCTGAGGTAGAGAGCAATGGGTCTGAGGTAGGGCGGAGGAAGGTAATGTTACAGAGGTGGAAGTAGGCAATCTCTGTGATGGAGAGTATATGGGGTTGGATGCTCAGCTTGGGGTCAAACAGGGCACTAAGGTTGAGAACTGTCTAGATCAGCCTGAGACAGAGGCTGGGGAGGAGAGAAGGAGTCAGTGGTGAGGGTTTGGAGATTGTTGGGGGGAGCCAAAGATAATGGTTTCATCTTCCCATTGTTTAGCTGGAGGAAATTACAGCTCATCCTGGACTGAATGTTGAACAAGTTGTTTGTCAGCACAGAAGCAGTAAAGGAATCGAGAGGTAGAGCTGGGTGTCATCGGCGTATATGTAGAAACAGAGGCCACGTCTGTGGGTGACATTGCCAAGGGATAGTGTGTATATGAGGCAGCCAAGGATGCATATTTGGGGGATTCCCAAGGTAATGCTGCAGGGGAAAGAAGAGAAACCATTGTGATTGGGTAGGTAAGATTGGAACCATGCTCTTTCAACTTGCATCTTGAGAATAATTTTCTGCCAAGGAAGCAGGAGGGCTTGCTGGAAGTTTAGGCTTAGGCCTCTTATATGTTTTGTCACCTTTCGTACTCACTCCCGCAATTGCAATACTAGTGGGAGCCTCAACCATTAACCACATACATTCGAAAATCACAGGCGTCAACAGGAGGAGCCATCTCGGTCTTGGAAGTTGTCTGAAGGTGAGTCTCCAGACATAACTTCAAGAGCCACCTTTGTGAAATTGAGATGCTAAAGGCAAGTCTCTGGCCTGCCCAGGAAAAACTGCCTGGGTCAGTAAACCCAGCTCCTGGGGTAAAGGTAGGTCATCATCATAGGCAGTCCCTCGAAATCAAGCAAGACTTTCGAAGGGCAGGTACGAACATATTGACTGAGGTATGTACATAATGCCTTTCATTTTCTCTACAGAACTCTTCTTCTTCCAAATCCAAAAGCACCGTTAGAATCCCCAAAGGACTTGGCACCTGCTCGTAATAGGAAAAGGAGTTGCAAATAAATGTGTTGCAATACAAACACCAAATAAATTAATGAAATGAAAATGCAGATAAAACTTTGTAATAAACCAAAGATAATCAAACTTAAAAAATAACACTGAAAGTTCTTTAACACCTTTAAGAAGTGAACCCCTAAATGACAGGTCAGTCATGTGATGATTTTACATGGATGAGTTGCACTATGGGGAAACACATGGAGGTAAAATTTCCACCTGCTGTCCAGCCTCATTTCTCCACGGATTCCTATGCAAATTAGACACACATCAGATTTCATGGGGGAAAATTTCTACAGATGTTCTCCCAGTCCCTTGCCATAACTTCAGTGGAAGATCAGCGGAAATTCCAAAGAACCAATGTAATATGCTGTTTAGGCCATGTCTCCGGGGTTTTCACAGCTATTCACCGTAGTTCTAGTGGAAGAATGGGAGATCTTCGAAGGAAACTTTCCCGTTGGAAATCTGGTGTGCGTCTGTCTTGCATAGGATTCAGAGGAGAAATGAGGCTGGGCAGCAAGGCAGACTACAAAAGGGATAAACATTTCTTCACTGTTAAATGCGGTGCACATTGAACTGCGTGCTCTGGCCTCTGCGTCGGATTTTACGATTTGTGTTCCTGACGAAAAGGCTCTGCACTGCGAGAACACCTTCGCAACATTGCCCCCCGTTTCACTGTTTTTTACCACTCTTGCGGTTCAGGTCAACTCTTTTGCGACATTCAGCTCTTTGGGGTTTTTTTTGTTTTGATCCGGAAGTCAGTCATAATGGGGGCAGTGACAGCATCCGAGGGGCAAAACCACAGCGGTGACGGCATAGAAACATAGAAACATAGAAAATAGGTGCAGGAGTAGGCCATTCGGCCCTTCTAGCCTGCACCGCCATTCAATGAGTTCATGGCTGAACATGCAACTTCAGTACCCACTTCCTGCTTTCTCGCCATACCCCTTAATCCCCCTAGTAGTAAGGGCTTCATCTAACTCCCTTTTGAATATATTTAGTGAATTGGCCTCAACAACTTTCTGTGGTAGAGAATTCCACAGGTTCACCACTCTCTGGGTGAAGAAGTTTCTCCTCATCTCGGTCCTAAATGGCTTACCCCTTATCCTTAGACTGTGACCCCTGGTTCTGGACTTCCCCAACATTGGGAACATTCTTCCTGCATCTAACCTGTCTAAACCCGTCAGAATTTTAAACGTTTCTATGAGGTCCCCTCTCATTCTTCTGAACTCCAGTGAATACAAGCCCAGTTGATCCAGTCTTTCTTGTCGAAAGCCTTCTGAAAGTCCAAATATACCACATCAACTGGTTCCCCCTTGTCCACTCTACTGGAAACATCCTCAAAAAATTCCAGAAGATTTGTCAAGCATGATTTCCCTTTCACAAATCCATGCTGACTTGGACCTATCATGTCACCTCTTTCCAAATGTGCTGCTATGACATCCTTAATAATTGATTCCATCATTTTACCCACTACTAAGGTCAGGCTGACCAGTCTCTAATTCCCTGTTTTCTCTCTCCCTCCTTTTTTAAAAAGTGGGGTTACATTGGCTACCCTCCACTCCATAGGAACTGATCCAGAGTCATCTGAGGGGTGGATGTTGGCAGTGGCGCGGAAAGACCGCCGCGATGATGTCATCACGGCACCATGTTACCACAGCTCTCCCCTTCACTTAAAGGGGAGAGCCTTTGCGTTTTTAAAACTTCGGCCCACTGAGTCACCAGAGAGGGTTTTGGACGGGCCAGCGGCCTGGCACCCAAGAGGGAGTGCCAGTCTGCCTGTTGCCAGCCCGACCAAACCCGGAGGCAAATTTGTCGGGCCAACATAGCAGTCGGCCGACAAAAAAAAACATGGCAGCAGCGGCAGCAGTCCTTCCAATTTAAGGGAAGCTGCACTGCTACTGCAAAAGGCCACAGCCTCACTGGACCACCGGGGATAAGGTTGTTTTGGCACCGCTGGGTGGGCAGAAGATTTTTCACGGGGCATGTCGCCGTCGGGGCTTAGATCGGCCGGCAGTGCGCACGGTGATGACATGTTTATTGCTGATCGGCAGCAACGGAACGGTAAGGGGGGGGGGGGGGATCGGGGCACCTCCAGGAAAATTCAGGAGGGCAATTGGGCTATCAGCGGCCAATCCATGAAAAGTCGGCAGTCACTCCACTCCGCAGTGTGGCCGTCGCTTTTTGGGGTAACAGGCCTTAAAAAAGGGGCAATTTTGGCCCCTGAATAGCTAAGGCTGTATTGTTTTTATATTTAATTTATTTTCTTTTCATTGCCCAGCCATCGACACTCATTTAGTGATCATCTTCCAGCCAAGTAGCAGAATAAACAGGCTATGGGCTCCTTCTTTGATGCCAATGTCCTTCCAATGCTCAATCAACAGAAGATATAAATGAATGGCAAGATCTTCCATGGGTTCTATTGCGGTGCCTACATGATACATCACATTTAGCACCCAGGCTGTGAACCATCAAAACTGATCTCACATGCAGCTGACAGATTTGGACACCAATGAGATTTAAATCCACAATACAGTGACGTGAAGTCAAATTCTTCGTCGCTGAATTTCTGGCTGAATATTTTCAACAAGAGGGTGCTCAATGGGATGTAAAGCCATCCACACAAAGTTGTGCTTTATTTGTTGTATTCTTCCTCATACTTTATTTCCCTCTCCGCTTTTAACTGTTTTCCCCACTTTCTTTCACGAGACTTCAACCTTCTTTTCCTTCCATTACCTTTCACCTATTTCTCTTTTGTTTTCCTTCTATCAAAAGTTATTTTTATGCTGTTAATCTTTATATCTTTATTTAACTTATGCTCTTTCTGTTTCTTTCATTATCCCTGTCAACGTATTTTTATTTTTTAGCTTTTTGCTCCTCAGTATTTCCTTCCCTGCTTTTATTTTTTATCAGACCTACACAATTCAACACTTTTCTCTTCCCCTGCTCAAGTACCCAATCAATCACTATGCCATTCTTTCTTCTTAGGTCTCACAGAATGCATAAACCAGCAAATACTAAGGCTAATACAGACCTATTGACAATTTTACAAAGTTTTCGCAAGGACTGTGTATCATTTTTTGCACAGGATTATTACAATCGATATTTCACAAGCATCAATAGTATCTTAAGGTACGATTTCAGTAGTGACTCCTGCAGCAGGAAGATGCAGGATTGGATTTAACACTCTGTAAACAGTGACTGACTGATTTCAACACACACAGGTGAAAAGCAGACGCTGGGTCTTTGCCTATCGGAAAAGAAGTTACTAAAGGTCATTCCAGTGCACCTCCTATCGGATGACCACAGAGAATCATTGAGCATTTGAGACAGCTTCCCTTATTATCCTAGAATCGTAGAATCATAAAATGGTTACAGCACAGAAGGAGGCCATTCGGCCCGTCGAGCCCGTGCCGGCTCTCTGCAAGAGCACTTCAGCTAGTCTCATTCTCCCGCCCTTTCCTTGTGACTCTAAATTTGTTTCCTTCAAGTACTTATCCAACTCCCTTTTGACAGCTACAATTGAACCTGCCTCCACCACCCTTTCTGGCAGTGAATTCCAGATCCTAACCACTCACTGCGTAAAAAGGTTTGTGCTCATGTCGCCTTTGGTTCTTTTGCCAATCACCTTAAATCTGTGTCCTCTGGTTCTCGACCCTTCTGCCAATGGGAACAGTTTTTCTCTATCCACTCTGTCTAGACCCCTCATGATTATCAATACCTCTATCAAATCTCTTCTCAACTGTCACTGCTCTGAGGAGAACAACTCCAGTTTCTCCGGTCTATACACGTAGCTTTAGTCCCTCATCCCTGGAACCATTCTTCAAAATCTTTTCTGCATCTTCTCTATGGCCTTCACATCCTTTCATAACTGCAGTGCCCAGTGCAGTCGAACGAGTGCATTTGTATTCCATGTCTCTATTTATGAAGTCCAGTATCCTGTATGCTTTAATAACCTCTTTCGCAACCTGTCCTGCCACCTTCAACAATTTGTGCACATGTACCCCCAGGTCTCTCTATTCATGCACCCCCTTTAGAATTGTACTCTTTAGTTTCATAGAATCATAGAAATTTACAACACGGAAGGAGACTATTTTGGCCAATCGTATCCGCGCCGGCCAACAAAGAGCTAGCCAGCCTAATCCCACTTTCCAGCTCTTGGTCCGTTACCTTGTAGGTTATGGCACTTCAAGTACACATCCAAGTACTTTTTAAATGTGGAGAGGGTTTCTGCCTCTCCCATCCTTTCAGGCAGTGAGTTCCAGATCCCCACCATCCTCTGGATGAAAAAATTTCTCCTCAAATCCTCTCTAAATCTCCTACCAATTGCTTCAAATCTATGCCCCCCAGATGTTGACCCCTCTGCTGAGGGAAATAGGTCCATCCTATCCACTCTATCTCGGCCCTTCATAATGTCATACACCTCAATAAGATCTCCCCTCAGCCTCCTCTGTTCCAAAGAAACCTAACCCAGCCCATCCAATCTTTCCTCTTAGCTAAAATTAGCCAGTCCAGGAAACATCCACATAAATCTCCTCTGTACCTCCTCTAATGCAATCGCATCTTTCCTGTCATGCAGGGACCAGAACTGCATGCAGCACTCTAGCTGTGGCCTAACTAGTGTTTTCTACAGTTCAAGCATAACCTCCCTGCTCTTGTATTCTTGCCTCAGCAAATAAAGGGAAATATTCCGTATGCCTTCTTAACCACCTTATCTGCCTGGTCTGCAACCTTCAGGGATCAGTGGACATGCACTCCAGAGTCCCTTTGTTCCTCTACACTTCACAATGTCTTACCATTTAATGTCCATCACTTTGCCTTGTTAGCCCTCTCCAAATACATTACCTCACACTTCTCTCGATTGAATTCCATTTGTCACTGTGTTGCTCACTTGACCAGTACACTGTTATCTTCCTGCAGTCCGCAGCTTTCTTCTTCATTATTAACCACACAGACAATTATGGTATCATCTGCAAACATCTTAATCATTCTCACTACATTCAAGTCTAAATCATTGATGTATACCACAGAAAGCAAGGGACCTAGCACTGCGCCCTGCAGAACCCCATTGGAAACAGCCTTCCAGTCACAAAAACACCCATCAACCATTACCCTTTGCTTCCTGCCTCTGAGCCAATTTTGGATTCAATTTGCCACTTTGCCCTGGGTCCCATGCGCCGTTACTTTTGTGACCAGTCTGCCATGTGGGACCTTATCAAAAGCCTTGCTAAAATCCATATACACTACCCTCATTGACCCTCCTTGTTACCTCCTCAAAAAATTCAATCAAGTTAGTCAGACACGACATTCCCTTAACAAATCCATGCTGACTGTCCTTGATTATTCCGTGTCTTTCTAATTGAAGATTTGTCCTGTCCCTCAAAATTTTTTCCAATAATTTTCCCGCCACCGAGGTTAGGCTGACTGGCCTGTAATTACTCGGTCTATCCCATTCTCGCTTTTTAAAATAAGGTACAACTTCAGCAATCCTCCAGTACCACACCAAAAATAGAAAAGCAAAATTATAATTTAAATGGAGAAAAATTGCAAAGTGCTGCAGTACAGAGGGACTGGGAGTCCTTGTGCATGAAACACGAAAAGTTAGTATGCAGGTACAGCAAGTAATCAGGAAGGCAAATTGAATGTTGGCCTTTATTGCAAAGGTGATAGAGTATAAAATCAGAGAAGTCTTGCTGCAACTGTACAGGGTATTGGTGAGGCCACACCTAGAGTACTGCGTACACTTTCGATCTCCATATTTAAGGAAGGATATACTTGCATTGGAAGCTGTTCAGAGAAGGTTCACTAGGTTGTTTCCGGAGATGAGGGGGTTGACTTATGAATATAGGTTGAGTAGGTTGGGCCTATACTCATTGGAGTTCAGAAGAATGAGAGGTGATCTTACTGAAACGTATACGGTAATGAGGGGGCTCGACAAGGTGGATGCAGAGAGAATATTTCCACTCATAGGGGAAACTAAAACTTGTGGGTATAGTCTCAGAATAAAGGGTCGCCCATTTAAAACTGAGTTGAGGAGGAATTTCTTCTCTTAGAGAGTTGTAAATCTGTGGAATTCTCTGCCTCAGAGAACTGTGGAGGTTGGGTCATTGAATATATTTAAGGCAGAGATAGACAGATTTTTGAGTGATAAGAGAAGAGGTTATGGGGAGCGGGCAGGGAAGTGGAGCTGAGTCCATGATCAGATCAGCCATGATCTTATTAAATAGCGGAGCAGGCTCGAAGGGCCAAATGGCCTACTCCTGCTCCTATTTCTTGTCTTATTATGTTCTTATATTATTTCATCTAATATTTCACACTCCTCCTCCCTGATTGCAATATCTGTATCGCCCCTCTCTTTTGTGAAAACAGATGCAAAGTATTCATTAAGAAACATACCCACATCTTCTGCCTCCACACACACATTACCTTTATGGTCTCTAATAGGCCCTACTCTTTCTTTAGTTATCCTCTTGTTCTTAAGGTATTTTAAACATCTTTGGGTTTTCCTTTATTTAACTTGCCAAACTTTTTACATGCTCTCTCTTTGCTTTCCTAATTTCTTTTTTAATTTCACCCCTGCACTTTCTATACTCCTCTAGAGTTTCTGCAGTATTGAGCCCTCGGTATCTGTCATAAGCCTCCGTTTTTTCCTTAATCCTACCCTGTATTCCCCTTGACATCCAGGGGGCTTTAGATTTGCTAGTCTCACCTTTTTCTTTAAGGGAACATACTTGCTCTGGACACTCGGGATCTCTGTCCTTGAATGCCTCCCACTGTTCTGACACTGATTTACCTTCAAGTAGCTGTTCCCAGTCAACCTTGGCTAAATCACATCTCAGCTTAGTACAAGTGGCTTTCCCCCAGTTGAGAACTTTTATTCCTGGTCTATCTTTGTCCTTTTCCATAACTACCCTAAATCTAACTGAATTATGGTCACTGGCACCAAAATGCTTTCCCGCTGATATCCCTTCCACCTGCCCAGCTTCATTCCCAAAAACTGAGTCCAGAACCACCACTTGTTGAGCTTGCTACATACTGACTAAAAAAGTTCTCCGGAATGCATTTTAGGAATTCTACACCCTCTACACTAATTCCATCCCAGTTAATATTAGGGTAGTTAAAATCCCCTACTATTACTGCCCTATAGCTTTTGCACTTCTCAGAAATTTGCCTACAAATTTGCTCTTCTATCTCCCTCTAATTGTTTGGGGGTCTACAGTACATGCCCAGCAATGTAATTGCCCCTTTTTATTCTTCAATGCAACGCATATGGCCTCATTTGATAATCCTTCTAACATATCATCCCTCCTCACAGCTGTAATTGTTTCTTTAATTAATACTATAATCCCCCTCCTCCTTTTTTATCCTCCTTTCTATCCCATCTGAAAACACGGTAACCATGAATGTTGAGCTGCCATACCTGCCCTTCTTTCGGCTATGTCTCAGTAGTAGCCAAAGTATCACAGTCCCAAATGTCTATGTATGCTCTCAGCTCATCTGCCTTATTCCCTAGATGCCTTACATTGAAGTATATACTGTCATGTATCTTACATGGCCATTGTTTGTACTATATCAAGGTGTGCCACGAGAGGGCACAGCAGTGGGAGATTTGTAGGTTACCTGTACAGGTGTGTCTGGCCTTGTATAAAAGGCAGGCCACCAGGTGTGATCCTCACTCTGGAGTTAACTAATAAAGGACTAAGGTCACTACAGTTCAAGTCTCGTGGAGTCATTGTTAGAGCAGATAAGGACACAACAACTGGCGACGAGAATATGAACTTTCACGCGGAAATGGTTATCTTTGGTACGTTGCAGTAGTTCGCCCATGGTGATGATTGGGACGCCTTTGTGGAGAGGCTAGAGCACTTTTTCACAGCAAACAACCTGGCCGGAGATGACCCGGCCGCTCTGGCTGATAAGCGCCGTGCTATCCTGCTAGCCAGTTGTGGGCCCAACGTCTATGGCCTCATCAGGGACTTGCTGGCACCAGCGAAGACAACAACCAAGTCGTACAAGGAGCTTGTAACCCTGATCCAGGAGAAACTCAAGCCCAAGGAGAGCATCCTCACAGCCAGACATCGGTTCTATACCCACCGAAGGCCCAAAGGCCCGGAAGTCGCGAAGTACGCCGCAGACCTCAGGAGGCTGGCAGCACCGTGCGAGTTCGGCACCCACCTTACCAAAGCGCTGCGGGACATTTTTGTAATTGGAATTGGCCATGATGGCCTTCTTCACAAGCTAATATCGGCGGATACCACAGTCACCCTGCAGAAGGCCATCTCTGTGAGCCAGTCATTCATATGCAGATGACACAAAGATTAGTGGGAAAGCGGGTTGTGTAGAGGACACAGGGAGGCTGCAAAGAGATTTAGATAGGTTAAGCGAATGGGCTAAGGTTTGGCAGTTGGAATACAATGTCGGAAAATGTGAGGTCATCCATCTTGGAAAAAAAAACAGTGAAAGGGAATATTATTTGAATGGGGAGAAATTACAACAAGCTGTGGTGCAGAGGGACCTGGGGGTCCTTGTGCATGAATCCCAAATAGTTCGTTTGCAGGTGCAGCAGGTAATCAGGAAGGCGAATGAAATGTTGGCCTTCATTGCGAGAGGGATGGAGTACAAAAGCAGGGAGGTCCTGCTGCAACTGTACAGGGTATTGGTGAGGCTGCACCTGGAGTACTGCGTGCAGTTTTGGTCACCTTACTTAAGGAAGGATATACTAGCTTTGGAGGGGGTACAGAGACGATTCACTAGGCTGATTCCGGAGATGAGGGGTTATCTTATAATGATAGATTGAGTAGACTGGGTCTTTACTCGTTGGAGTTCAGAAGGATGAGGGGTGATCTTATAGAAACATTTAAAATAATGAAAGGGATAGACAAGATAGAGGCAGAGAGGTTGTTCCCACTGGTCGGGGAGACTAGAACTAGGGGGCACAGCCTCAAAATACGGAGGAGCCAATTTAAAACCGAGTTGAGAACGAATTTCTTCTCCCAGAGGGTTGTGAATCTGTGTAATTCTCTGCCCAAGGAAGCAGTTGAGGCTAGCTCATTGAATGTATTCAAATAACAGATAGATAGATTTTTAACAAATTTGGGAATTAAGGGTTATGGGGAGCGGGCGGGTAAGTGGAGCTGAGTCCATGGCCAGATTAGCCATGATCTTGTTGAGTGGCGGAGCAGGCTCGAGGGGCTAGATGGCCTACTCCTGTTCCTAATTCTTATGTTCTTATGTTCTTATAACCTCGACCTGTGGCTCTAGGCAGATGTCTCACCCTCAGGACTCAAACCTGGCAGGTACTGTGCACAGAGTGGCGTTGTTCAGGAGCTGAACTGTAGAGCGCGAATCCTCTCAGGGAAGAGAGAACAGGCCCCCGAGTCCCTTAACTCAGAGTCCATCGAGTAGCACCATGCTGGCATTGCAGAGGGAATCACAGAGCTCACCAGTTCCATTTTAAAGACAATGTTTGCAAAGACTGCGGCACAAAGGGCCACCTCCAGCGAATGTGTAAGAGAAATAGGACTCACTGTGTCGATGAGGAGTCCGCAGATGGCCATGAATCCAACGTGGATTATGAACTGTCAGACAGCCCGGTCCCACGGGGAGGTACATAGCATGTTTACCTGCACCACCGAGTGCTCACCGCTGAAGATGAAAGTCAAGATAGAGGGAAGTCCAGTCTTCATGGAAGTGGACACGGGGGCCTGCCAGTCAGTGCTGAATCAAGAAGCCTTTGAGAGGCTATGGGACAATCCGGCTAAACGGCCCGAGTTGGCCCCAGTTCAGGCAAAGCTGCGCACCTACACCAATGAAATCATCCCAGTCGTTGGTAGTGTGAATGTAAAGGTACTCCATGATGGCGCGGTGCACAAGTTACCTCTGTGGATTGTTGCAGGTGATGGACCAATGCTGCTCGGCAGAAGGTGGATGGAGAAGATCCAGTGGAAGTGGGAAGATTTCACCCCTCCAGCGATCGAAGCCCTCTGCACTCAGAGGCAAAGCAAGCCCTCAGCTAAGGGTGGACCCAGCACCGATGAGCTGACCAGCATGGCACCCGAGACACAGACTGCTCAGCACAACTGCATGGAGATGATCCAGCTGAAACGACCCGAACCCACCTTCCAGGTTCCAGTGACAGGACTCAGGAGGGAGAAAATCGGATCCAGCAGCGACTTCCCAACTGCGGAGTCAGAACCGGGGGAGAAGAGGATCGCCGCAGTCGACATCATGGATGAAGAAAAGATGGCGCCCGCACCACGAAGCGATGCGCTGAAGATAAAGATGGCTGCGGCCAGACCACGAGGTGCAGCGCTGAATGGAGCAACACGTGGCACCAAACGGAGAAGCGAATTGGGATAAAGCAAGCAAGGATCTCTTAAAGGAGGCCTGCAACACACTACAATTAAAGGGACAATTCCACACAATTAAGCAATGTAACAAGAATTGTAAGTTAGAGACTAAAGGTGTAATGGATTATGTAATGTGTGTAACTGAATATGTAAAATGTGTAACTGATAATCGGCATTGTATACATGCAACCAGCGAGGAAAAGTCACGCGATTGTGTACAATGTGTAATTGATGATTTGAACTGTGCATATGCAACCAGCGAGGAAAGGTCGCGCGATCGCGATCGGACCCCTAGAGTGTCCATCATAAAGTAAGGAAAAACTGTGCGGTGCAGGATTCCACCACACGCAGCCAATGCAGCGGGCAGACACCCATCGGGTGCACACAGCTCCAGCAAGCTACCCAATGCAGTAGCCTGCATCCCAGGGACCAGAGTCATGCACCACGAAGTGTGGCCACAAGCAGCCAACACACACGAGCTGCGAAGCAAGCGATCTCAGCAGGGCAAAGGCAGTGGTGCTGATACCATGTCCTGGGTCGGCTCCATCTCTCAGGCAACCGATGGCACCAACTGTCACGAGCCTCAAGGAGCAGACTGCACTAAGGCCATACCCCTAGATGTTGGGTCACCTGCCACTGTTTCCCCAGAGGAAACAAGCACCGGCCAGGATCTTAAACCAAGCGACGCTCAGGCCAGCGAGTCAACGGTTCCCTGTGCACTGCTAGACGACAGCTCCTCAGGGAGCAGCTCAGACCCAGGACGTAAAGAAAAGGACGGGGGGTGGGGGGTCACAGACATCTGTGAACCTGCCCGACACTAGGGACCATGCAACAGCCCCGAGAGTAGGCTATGCGAGCCAACCGGCTTCCCACTGCCAGCACCGGGCACTGAACCGCCACAGGACTGCAGGGACACCACCAACCAGCAGCTCCAGAACTAGTGAGTCCTTACGCACCGGGCACCGCATCGACAAGGCACCTAACACTCTTGTCGCACCACGGAAGCACACAAAAAAAAATGCAAAACCCACTTGCCTGAACTTGTATGTATATGAATGCCAGGAGCCCCTGCTACACCAACGTGGGATGGTGGGGAGAATGGAGTGGTCAGGAACACACACACAAACAGCAACCACCAGCACGCTAATGCACCAACTATCCACCCAAGGTTGAGCCGGCCCGTTAGGGATCTACCATACAGAACCCATATAGAGCTAAGCCCAGAGCATAGATAATGCATAGGCGATTTGCACTGAGGGTTCAGGGGGGAGTGATGTCAGGTATCTTACATAGCCACTATTGGTACTCTATCAAGGTGTGCCACCAGAGGGCACAGCAGTGGGAGACTTGTAGGTTACCTGTACAGGTCTGCCTGGCCTAGTATAAAAGGCAGGCTACCAGGTGTGATGCTCACTCTGGAGTTACCTAATAAAGGACTAAGATCACTACAGTTCAACTACAACACACTGCATCGTGGAGTCATTGTTAGAGCATCTAAGGACACAACATGTACCATTTAGCACTGCCAAACTCCCTTGTTGTCTATTTTCTAGCCTCTGCTTCCTCTGCCTTCCAAATTCACTTTCTAATTTTCTGCTTTCCAATTCCAGCTTTGCTTCTCTCTCTTCTGAATCTACTCTCAGGTTCCCATCCTTCTGCCAAGCTAGTTTAAACCCATCCCAACAGCACGAGAAAACCCCTCCCATCCTCCCCCCCGCCCCCGCCGTAAGTATATTGGTCCCGGCTCTGTTGAGGTGTAACCCATTCGGCTTGTACAGGTCCCACCTCCCCCAGAAACGGTCCCAATGCCTCAGGAATCTAAAGCCTCTCCTCGTTCTTCATACCAAAATTATAATTTTGCACTTTTCCATGTTAAATTTCATCTGCCACGTGTCCGTTCATTCCACCAGCCTGTCTATGTCTTCTTGAACTCTCTCACTATCACTGTTAACTATACTTCACTATCCTTCTCACTGTTCACTATCCTCTAGGTCAAGGAATAGAATGTGGCACAAAGAGAAGAAAAGAAATAGACAAAAATAGCTTTAAGATAACAATTCAGGTCCTGCATGGAGTGATAAGGCACCGTCAATTAAATATTGTATGAGGAGCACATTGTTATTCCTAATCTGTAAAAATGATATTGTCCATCAAATTGAACATACTATGGTGGGATAAAATATCCAACACTGAGGTTCTGACATAGACAAATACCAACAGCATTAAGATGTCGGATGAAGAAAGTATAGCTGCACTGGATCAGCCATACAGCGTGAATAGTCAAGGATGTCATCCCAAAACAGATCTGTTATTGTGAGCTGTTATTGTGAAGGAAGGATATGAAGCCATAGTAACCAGCATAAACTGCTCAAAGACATGTTCAAGTGAAACATGGTCAACTGTGCAGAGCCAAAGCTAGGTATCTGTTGGATTCCTATTCTGTTGGATTCTATTCATGACATCATCCATGAAGGAGTGGCACTCTTCAAAATCAGTAGTTGGCAGCTTTGTAGCAGAAAGGAGAAGAGAGGAAGACTCATCTGAAAGCTCAACCTTGCAAGTATGACCACCAATGCTACAAATTCTCACACATCCATTGGCATTGCTAGCTACTTGTTGCACACTTAATGAAGGGAGAATGGAAACATTAGTATGGCCTGTGACTTTCATTGCCGTGTTCATGAAATTCAATGTACATCACTTTGAGGTATCTAATGGTGCACTGGATTAAATTATGATAATACTGGTAATTTGCCAGTTTATGAAATTAACTACTTGATCTTTGAAAATGAGTCCAGCTTAGATTAGTAGTAAATCCACCCAAATCATTCAATATAGGGTGCAAATCTAAACTCATTAAGAAGCCACTACTGTTTTTCTCAATTGGCAACAATTTAATACCAAAGTTTTGGTTTCAAAAAAGGAATTTTGTGTTGCTTTGTCATCAACAAATGTGAAAATAGTGGGTTAACACATAACTAGCTAACGTGCATTCCAATTGAACAGTTAATGGTTTCAACTCAGAAAACAGTATGGCATTTTATTGTTACACGAATATAGACAGATTGCTTATTTGGCCCGATTTTATAATCAAGTAAAAGATTTACCCTCAAGCATATTCAGATATACTTTGTGGTTTCATAATATTGTCAACTGTTCCTTTTAAGTAACTTTTAAATTACTCTCGGTCAAACAATCCTAACACTCGGAGTGACGTTAAGAAGTGGCTGAGTGAATTAGACACAGCAAAGGTTATGGATTCTGACAGCATCCTAGTTATAGTGTTGCAGGCCTGTGCATCAGAACTAGCTGCTTCCTAGCCAAGCTATTCCAGCTGTGACACTGGTACCTATCTGACAACGTGGAAGATTTCCCAGATATGTCAGGATAAATCCAACTTGGACAATTACTGTCCTATCAGCCTCCTTCCAATCATCAGCAAAGCAATGGAAGAAATCAATAGTGCTATCAAGTTGCCCCTCATCATCACTAAACTACTCACTCACACTCAGTTCACAATCCACCAGGATGACTCAGCTTCAGCTGACATCATGGCCTTCATTCAGATGTGGACACAGATGAAAACTGAGAGCAACTGCCTCAACAAAAACACAGCATTTGACCGAATATGGCACCACAAATTTGTCGTAAGACTGACGTCTATAGGAGTCAAAGCAACACCCTTTAGTGGCTTGAATCGTACCTGAAACACAGGAAAATGGTCAGGGTTGATGGAGGCCAACCATCAAAGCTCCAGGATCTTACCGCAGAAGTTTTCCAAGGCAGTACTCTCGACCCAAACATCTTCAGCTGATTCATCAATGACCTTCCCTCTTTCACAAGTTCATGAATGGGCTATTTAAAGACAATTCTACAATGCCCAGCTCCATTCACAACTCCTGTGGTAATGAAATAGCCCAAAACAGCCTTTGGTAGCACTCGAATAACACCTAGACTTGGGTGCTAAGTGGCAGATAAGATTTGCACTACATAAGTATCAAGTAGAATCTATCTCCAACAAGAAAAGGCTCACCCACTTCCTCCTGACCTTTAACAACACCGCCATTGCATGCTCCCACACTTTTGACATCTTGCAGGTCATCACAGGTCAGAAGATTAACTAGACCAGTCATATCAACAGTGTAACTACAAAAGCAGGAACAAAGGCCCCATCTCCTGACCCCTCAAAGCCTCCCAACATCTATGAGGCTCAAGTTAGGAGTGCTCACCTAGCTGGGTGCAGCCACAACAATGTCCAAGAAGCTCAAGACGATCCAGCACAAAGCAATTTGCTTCATCATTGATATAATCAATAGATTAAATATGTTCTCCTCCACCACCAGTGCATTGCAGCTTCAGCATATCATATGCAGAGCAACAACTTGCCAACCTTCTGCAACAGCACCTCCCAGCCCCACAACTTGCACCACTGAGAAAGAAAAGAGCAGAAAGATCATGGGAACACCGTCACCTCCAAGTTTCTCTCCAAATCACATATTACCCTGACTTGGAAATATGTCACCATTCTTTCATCTTGCAGGGTTAAAATCCTAGCATTCCCCACCTACCACCACCTTCAAGTAGAAGGCCCACCACCACCTGCTCCAGGCAATTAGAGATGGGAAATAAAATGTGGCCTTGCCAATGTCACCCACATCCCATGAACAATAAGAAAATTAGATCCTGTTCTCTCCAATATAATTTCTGTGCACAATACCTAATCTTAAGCCAATTACAAAAATTCAATATAAGGCTATTATTACAATGACAATATCAAATTAATTAAATGCTTGCTTCTCCACAAATTCTCTCCATCACTCTTCGCCTCCTCTGTTTTCTCCCGTAGCACACACATTGGGCAAAACATTGACGCAGCTGAGCGTTATTTTTGCCAATGCTGCTGCCATAAACTGAAAGGCTGGAAGTTTTCTGGAGTCTATGTGGACAGGATTGAAGGCGGGTCGGAAGTGAAAGTTGAAATAACTTGGAGCAGGTCGGGAACCCATCGTCATCCCGACCCCACGTGCCTTTCCCTCAGGGGCATTTGCCAGTGTGGCAGTGACCCAAACTGCAGAGGCGGCCGAGCTAATTTAAATGATTATTAGGTACTTGTCAGACTCTTAAGCATCTTTTTAACCCTACCTTTCAAGTTTCACTGAATTTCCACGGGAGTTACGCAGCTCGGGAACCATGTCTGTGAACCTGAGGTGGAAGTTCGGTGGCCATTGGTCCAACTCATTAATGGAAAGCACCATAAATACTCCCACCTGACACCTGGTTACTTTGCTAAGGCAGATACAGTTGCTGACTGCATTGTCAGCAGAGATTTAAATTTCTAGAGGTTGCAAGTGTACTCAACAAAGTCGGGGTCCATTGTCAACTCATTGGTAGGACTTCTCACATCATTGACAGATTGCTTCTGCCATTTATATTTGACCTGCCATCTATTACATCAGCATGGGTGCCACCTATACTAACCCACCTTGGTCCTCAGAATCCGAACATGATGAGAACGAACACCAGCAGCACTAGACACACCAGCAACACCAACAACAACACCACCAACCTTCTCCTCAACTACTTGATGCTCCACAGGACAGAGAGCATCAGCGCAGAGTTGCACCATGACGGAGACGGTACCCCCAACACAGGGTATACAGGGAGAGGATGAGCTTCCTCAACATGACTGAGCAGCAATGGCAGAGGAGGCTCAGGCTGTCGCACCAGGTCATCGTCTGCAAAGTCACCAGCGATGGCAACTTTGCAGATGAACGCCCGCAGATGCATCACACAGGTCACTGATGCTCTGTTTGACAAGTCAGCCAATAATATCAACTTTGCCACTGATGAAGTCAGTGTTACTGAGTGAGTGCTAAGCTTTGCCGCTCTGGTTGGCTTCCCACGGGTGCATGATGTCATCAACTGCCCACATATCACCATCAGGGCACTCCATCATCTCCCAGGAGTCTTTATCAACCGCAAGGGTTTCCACTCCCTCAATGTGCAGCTCATCTGCAACCATAGGAAGATCATCATGTATGGGTACGCCAAATTCCCTGGCAGCTGCCATGACTCTTTCGTCCTCCCTCAGCTCTTCGCACCTCCAAACAGATTTTCCAGCTGGCTGCTTGGAGACAAGGGCTATCCACTGAAGACATCGATCATCGTCTGCTGAGCACAGCACAACAAAACGCAGCTGCGGGGAATAACGATGCATGAGGAGCAAGGCTGTGAGTACACAGCCTCTTCAGTGGAGGAGGAGGAGGGAGAATAGGAGGAGCATCAGCTAGAAGATGAGGAGGGGGAGGAACAGGGGGAACCTGCGGTTCAGATCCCACCAGCACCCGAGCACATTGCTGCCCGGGAGGTCAGGGATAGCCTCATCGTGGCCAGATTTACTTAACTTCAGACATTACACCCATATGGCTCCCATTTGCTGTGCCAGGCTTCCAACACCCCACAGCAACACCATAAAGCATCCCTACAATGACCACGCCATTCCTTTTACATTGACCACCATTGCTGGAGGTAACGTTATGTCTCACCACTCACTCCAACTCACTAAGCCACTTCCAAAGTTGCAGACAGAATTGGCCATGACTGAAAAGTGGTGAAAATAATAATTTTTATCTGTGACATCAGATTAACGGAAACTTCACACAAACAGTTATTAAAACACCCTTGTGCATCGACTTGTGTTTCAATGTTCTCTGATGCATGTTTCTACGAGGTACTACCTCTGTGACTTCAGCAGAGGTAGGGGCAGCCTACTCACTTCCCTGCTGTGACTGCATAGTCTTGGAGCCTGTGAATGCCCCGTCAAAGTCTGCTCCTCCTGCAACTGTGCAGGGGCAGACTTAGCCATCACGATCCCAGGAAGCATCTGCGGCTCTGATTGAGCGGAGGCAACAGAGAGAAGTGTGAGTGCTTTGAGCAGAGCCCCCACTTACATATCCCCTCTCACCATCACCCCTCTCATGGGCCACCCACACTTCCCTGCTAGCAAGGAGGTAGAGAGCACCTTGCTGCACAGTTGTGCGGCCATGAGGACCCAAGACTACGTTGACAGGCTGCCTCCCAGAAAAGAGGTGCATGGGCATCTACCATCTATTCTCCATAGATACCATGTGTTCTTGTGAATGGCGCATTAGCTGTTCCATGCAGTTGGCTATCCTTTCCATGGAAGAGCCTACAGTTGCCATTGCCTGCGATATGGTGGTGCTCATGTTGGTGATGGACTCCTCCATTCTCTGCACATTTGCAGACATCGCGATCACAAAACCTGTCAAAGCCTCCTGCACTTCTTGCTGCATCTCCAGGAACACCCTCTTTCTGGGTGGCCCCCGAGGTTCAGCGTCTGCCGGCAGCTGAGGAGAGCTGGGAGTATCCTACACCCTCCAGCGAGGAGTCTCCACTGCTGTCCCTGTCTCCACCATCTGCTCTTGCCCACTTGTGACACACCAAGTGACAATACTACTCTATCTCACGTGGGACACACTGACTTGTGCGTATCTGCACTGGTGCTGCGTGCACTTATGTCTGTTGACAGTGCACCCTCAGAGGCTGGAGGCTCCTCTTCCTCCTGGACAGTGGCGAGGACTTTTGATGGACCTGTGGGAGAGTAAAGAGAATCCATTATACAGATGATGAACATTCACTGGCTGCTGACATCAGTCCCCATATGAGTGACTGCTGTATACCATGAGGCTGTATGAGATGTAGTTCTGTCACTAGGTTTCTGAGCTGTCCCCTTCTCTCTGTCTGTCTCCCACCACCAGCTGCTTTGCGACTCCTGATATTTCCAGGGTGAGTGCCTCTGCTGCAGTTAAGGTGGCCAATGATGGAGGGCCACTTCCAGTTCTCTCCCTCTCCCTTTTATTGTGGGCTCTCTTCTCCTGCAAGGAGGGAAAGAAGAGATGTTTGAGTGAGAGTGATGGAATGAGTGTAAGGAATGGATGGGTTACATATTTAGGGGATTGTGTGTTGTTAGTTGATATGATTGAATTAGGATGAGGATGAGTGTGAGGGTTGGTTAGTCAGATGGGGATGTGATAATGTAGATAGAGAGAGAGGGATGGGTGGATGTGCAAGGTATGTTGGTGTGAGTAAGGATGTACCGGAGCAGGCTTGGGAAGGCAGAGTGATGGGGATGGGATGAAAGGCACATCAGAATGAAGTTATGCGGCTTTGCACTCACCTTTCCTGATCCAATAAGATAGAATCATAGGGCCCCGGGTTTGGGTGACTTACCGCCGAGGTCTCAATATTTTCTGGGCGCTCTCCCTCCGAGCGACTTTGGTCAGGTCCTCACGGCGACGGGGAGAGAAGACCACTGGGGAGCGTCTGCTGGCCTCCGATGGCATGCACCAGCGTGCAACGCCCACAAAAATCCTCCCACCCGCTGAGTCCCCAGATTGGTCCGGGCGGTCCTCCGCTCCCGCAGCAGAAGAGATCGTCACGTGGAGGCAGGTCTTACTTGGACGGTAAGTATGAAGACCTGCAAAAAAAGGTTAGTGCACTTCTTTTCTTTATTTCTTTTACGGGGAGTTTGGTCGATGGGGTCCTCTGAACGATTTCTGGTCGTTTTATTTAATTGTTTTGAACATTTTTTATTTTTGCCATTTCCCCCCGCCACCCCCCCACCCCCTCCCACCCCCCCACCACCTCCTCCCACCCCCTAACCACCTCCCACCCCCCCACCACCCCCTCCCACCCCCTAACCACCTCCCACCCCCCCACCACATCCCACCCTCCCACCCCCCACCACCCCCCCACTCCCTCCCACCCCCACCGCCTCCCAACCCCGCACCCCCTCCCACCACCCCACCCCCTCCCAACGCCCCACCCCCTCCCACCCCCCGCCACTCCCCCACCCCCTCCCACCCCCTCCCAACCCCCCACCCCCTCCAACCCCCCCCCCACCACCCCCGGGCCCGAATTTATCCTCGGCGGTACTTTGCCGAGGATCGCATTTGCCATCTAGAATGGGACCTACCGCCAGCTGCCACCCAGAATCGGCATGTAAGGCCCATTTTTTCCACCAGGCGGTTTTTCCTACATTTTTTCACCAAACTTCAGCCCAGAGTACCATCAGGATCTTTGTGGTCCTTTCGACGGTACTTGGGCAGAAATTAGGTTTCACTAAACTCGGGCCCATTGAATCAGACATTTACAGCACGGAAGGAGGCCATTTCGGCCCATCGTGTCCACGCTGGCCGACCAAGAACAATCCAGCCTAATCCCACTTTCCAGCTTTTGATCTGTAGCCTTGTAGGTTATGATACTTTAAGTGCACGTCCAAGTATTTTTTAAATGTGGTGAGGGTTTCTGCCTCTACCACCCTTTCAGGCAGTGAGTTCCAGACCCCCACCACCCTCTGGGTGAAGAACGATCCCCTCATATCTCCTCTAAAACTTCCCCCAATTACTTTAAATCCATGTCCCCTGGTTGTTGATTCCTCTGCCAAGAGAAACATAAGAACATAAGAACATAAGAACATAAAAATTAGGAACAGGAGTCGGCCATCTAGCCCCTCGAGCCTGCTCCACCATTCAACAAGATCATGGCTGATCTGGCTGTGGACTCAGCTCCACTTACCCGCCCGTTCCCCATAACCCTTAATTCCCTTATTGGTTAAAAATCGATCTATCTGTGATTTGAATACATTCAATGAGCTAACCTCAACTGCTTCCTTGGGCAGAGAATTCCGCAGATTCACAACCCTCTGGGAGAAGAAATTCCTTCTCAACTCGGTTTTAAATTAGCCCCCTAGTTCTAGTCTCCCCAACCAGTGGAAACAACCTCTCTGCCTCTATCTTGTCTATCCCTTTCATTATTTTAAATGTTTCTATAAGATCACCCCTCATCCTTCTGAACTCCAACGAGTAAAGACCCAGTCTACTCAATCTATCATCATAAGGTAACCCCCTCATCTCCGTTATCAGCCTAGTGAATCGTCTCTGTACCTCCTCCAAAGCTAGTATATCCTTCCTTAATTAAGGTGACCAAAACTGCACGCAGTACTACAGATGCGGCCTCACCAATACCCTGTACAGTTGCAGCAGGACCTCCCTGCTTTTGTACTCCATCCCTCTCGCAATGAAGGCCAACATTCCATTCGCCTTTCTGATTACCTGCTGCACCTGCAAACTAACTTTTTGGGATTCATGCACAAGGACCCCCAGGTCCCTCTGCACCACAGCATGTTGTAATTTCTCCCCATTAAAATAATATTCCCTTTTACTGTTTTTTTTTCCCAAGGTGGATAACCTCACATTTTCCGACATTGTATTCCATCTCCAAACCTTAGCCCATTCGCTTAACCTATCTAAATCTCTTTGCAGCCTCTCTGTGTCCTCTACACAACCCGCTTTCCCACTAATCTTTGTGTCATCTGCAAATTTTGTGACACTACACTCTGTCCCCTCTTCCAGGTCATCTATGTATATTGTAAACAGTTGTGGTCCCAGCACCGATCCCTGTGGCACACCACTAACCACCGATTTCCAACCCGAAAAAGACCCATTTATCCCGACTCTCTGCTTTCTGTTCGCCAGCCAATTCTCTATCCATGCTAATACATTTCCTCTGACTCCACATACCTTTATCTTCTGCAGTAACCTTTTGTGTGGCACCTTATCAAATGCCTTTTGGAAATCTAAATACACCACATCCATCGGTACACCTTTATCCACCATGCTCGTTATATCCTCAAAGAATTCCAGTAAATTAGTTAAACATGATTTCCTCTTCATGAATCCATGTTGCGTCTGCTTGATTGCACTATTCCTATCGAGATGTCCCGCTATTTCTTCCGTAATGATAGCTTCAAGCATGTTCCCCACTACAGATGTTAAACTAACCGGCCTATAGTTACCTGCCTTTTGTCTGCCCCCTTTTTTAAACAGAGGCGTTACATTAGCTGCTTTCCAATCCGCTGGTACCTCCCCAGAGTTCAGAGAATTTTGGTAGAGTATAATGAATGCATCTGCTATAACTTCCGCCATCTCTTTTAATACCCTGTTTTGCATTTCATCAGGACCAGGGGACTTGTCTACCTTGAGTCCCATTAGCCTGTCCAGCACTACCCTCCTAGTGATAGTGATTATCTCAAGGTCCTCCCTTCCCACATTCCCGTGACCAGCAATTTTTGGCATGGTTTTTGTGTCTTACACTGTGAAGACCGAAGCAAAATAATTGTTTAAGGTCTCAGCCATTTCCACATTTCCCATTATTAAATCCCCCTTCTCATCTTCTAAGGGACCAACATTTATTTTAGTCACTCTTTTCCATTTTATATATCAGTAAAAGCTTTTACTATCTGTTTTTATGTTTTGCGCAAGTTTACTTTCATAATCTATCTTTCCTTTCTTTATTGCTTTCTTAGTCATTCTTTGCTGTTGTTTAAAATTTTCCCAATCTTCTAGTTTCCCACTAACCTTGGCCACCTTTTTCGCGTTGGTTTTTAATTTGATACTCTCCTTTATTTCCTTGGTTATCCACGGCTGGTTATCCCTTCTCTTACCGCCCTTCTTTTTCACTGGAATATATTTTTGTTGAGCACTATGAAAGAGCTCCTTAAAAGTCTTCCACTGTTCCTCAATTGTGCCACCGTTTAGTCTGTGCTCCCAGTCTACTTTAGCCAACTCTGCACTCATCCCACTGTCGTCCCCTTTGTTTAAGCATAGTATGCTCGTTTGAGACACTGCTTCCTCACCCTCAATCTGTATTACAAATTCAACCATACTGTGATCACTCATTCCGAGAGGATCATTTACTAGGAGATCGTTTATTATTCCTGTCTCATTACACAGGACCAGATCTAAGATAGCTTGCTCCCTTGTAGGTTCTGTAACATACTGTTCTAAGAAACAATCCTGTATGCATTCTATGAATTCCTTCTCAAGGCTACCCCGTGCAATTTGATTTGACCAATCGATATGTAGGTTAAAATCCCCCATGATTACTGCCGTTCCTTTTTCACATGCCTCCATTATTCCCTTGATTATTGTCCGCCCCACCGTGAAGTTATTATTTGGGGGCCTATAAACTACGCCCACTAGTGACTTTTTCCCCTTACTATCTCTAATCTCCACCCACAATGATTCAACATTTTGTTCATTAGAGCCAATATCGTCTCTCACAATTGCCCTGATATCATCCTTTATTAACAGAGCTACCCCACCTCCTTTCCCTTCTTGTCTATCTTTCCGAATTGTCAGATACCCCTGTATGTTTAATTCCCAGTCTTGGCCACCCTGCAACCACGTTTCTGTAATGGCCACCAAATCATACCCATTTGTAATGATTTGTGCCGTCAACTCATTTACTTTGTTTCGAAAGCTGCGTGCGTTTAGGTAAAGTGTTTTAATACTAGTTTTTAAACCATGATTTTTAGTTTTGACCCCTCGTGCAGCGCCTTTATATTCATACATATTGTCCCTTCCTATCACTTTGTGGTTTACACTTACCCCAGTGCTACTCTGCTCTGTTGCCTCCTACCTTTTGCATTCTTTCTTGGGGTCCTGTTCATCTGAGCTCTCACCCACTCTAACTAGCTCAGAGCCCTCTCCTAGATTCCGAATACAACTCGCATTGAGGCACCGATCTTTCAGGCTTGCCTTTTTATTACACTTTGACCCTTTAGAATTTTGCTGTACAGTGGCCCTTTTTGTTTTTTGCCTTGGGTTTCTCTGCCCTCCACTTTTCCTCATCTCCTTTCTGTCTTTTGCTTCTGTCTCCATTTTGTTTCCCTCTGTCTCCCTGCATTGGTTCCCATCCCCCTGCCATATTAGTTTAACTCCTCCCCAACAGCACTAGCAAACACTCCCCCTAGGACATTGGTTCCGGTCCTGCCTGGGTGCAGACCGTCCGGTTTGTACTGGTCCCACCTCCCCCAGAACCGGTTCCAATGCCCCAGGAATTTGAATCCCTCCCTGCTGCACCACTGCTCAAGCCACTTGGCTGCTGCTGCCCTCCCCTGATGAGTCATCCCCCTCAACAGTACTCAAAGCGGTGTATCTGTTGGGGATGACCGCAGGGGACCCCTGCACTACCTTCCTTGCACTGCTCTTCCTGCTGGTCTTCCATTCCCTATCTGGCTGTGGACCCATTACCTGCAGTAAGACCAACTCGCTTCACGTGCTACTCACGTCATTCTCAGCATCGTGGATGCTCCAGAGGGAATCCACCCTCAGCTCCAACTCGCAACGCAGACCGTCAGGAGCTGGAGGCGGATACACTTCCCGCACACTTAGTCGTCAGGGACACCGGAAGTATCCCTGAGTTCCCACATGGTACAAGAGGAGCATATCACGTGACCGAGCTCTCCTGCTATGACTTAACCCTTAGATACATTTAATTTGGCGACAACACTGTTAACAAGTTACTTACTGATATAAAAAAGAAAAAGAAAAGCTAGTCACCAATCACCAGCCAATCATTTACCCCTTTAGCTGTGACGTCACCTTTTGATTTCTTTCTACTTCTTTTTTGCTTTTTCTCCCGACTGGAACTGCACAAGCTCGCCTCACCACACACCTCAAGCTCCCACCTCCGATCTGCTGCCGCCTCTCGCAACCTCTGGGCCTTTATAGGCCTCTCCACGCACCTCGAGCTCCCGCCTCCGATCTGCCGCCGCCTCTCGCAGCCGCTGGGCCTTCTTATCCACTCTGTCCAGGCCCCTCATAATTTTATACACTTCAATAAGGTTTTCCCTTACAAAACTTTCCAGTCCTGGCAACATTCTTGTAAATCTCCTCTGCACCCTTTCCAGTGCAATCACATCTTTCCTGTAATGTGGTGATCAGAACTGCACACAGTCATTTCATTTCATTCCTAGGCAGTCCCTCGGAATCGAGGAAGACTTGCTTCCACTCCCAAAGTGAGTTCTCTGATGGCAGAACAGTCCGATACGAGAGCCACAGACCCTGTCACAGATGGGACAGACATTCGTCAAGGGAAGGGGTGAGTGGGGCTGGTTTGCCATGCGCTCCTTCCGCTGCCTGCCTGTTCTTTGCATTGGGACTCGAAGAGCTCAATGCCCTCCCGGATGCATTTTCTCCACCTTGGGTGGTCTTCGACCAGGGTCTCCCAGGTGTCAGTGGTGATGTCGCACTTTACCAAGGAGGCTTTGAGGGTGTCCTTATAACGTTTCCGCTGTCCTCCTTTAGCTCGTTTACCACGAAGGAGCTCCGCATAAAGCATTTGCTTCGGGAGTCTCGTAGCTGGCATGCGATCTATGTGGCCTGCACAGCGAAGCTGATCAAGTGTGGTCAGTGCTTCAATACTGGGGATGTCAGCCTGGTCAAGGACACTGATGTTGGTGCACCTGTCCTCCCAGGGATTTTCAGGATCTTGCAGAGACATCGTGGATATATCTCCAGCGACTTGAGGTGCCTTCGATACATCGTCCATGCCTTGGA
The DNA here is from genome assembly GCF_044704955.1 of Pristiophorus japonicus. NCBI lineage: Eukaryota > Metazoa > Chordata > Chondrichthyes > Pristiophoridae > Pristiophorus > Pristiophorus japonicus. Next base: position 49,760,479 of record NC_091979.1, on the reverse strand, counting down.
TCCATACAGGAGGGCGGGTATTACTACAGCTAGATGCGGGAAGAATGTTCCCGATGTTGGGGAAGTCCAGAGCCAGGGGACATAGTCTTAGGATAATGGGTAGGCCATTTAGGACTGAGATGAGGAGAAACTTCTTCACTCAGAGAGTTGTTAACCTGTGGAATTCCCTGCCGCAGTGAGTTGTTGATGCCAGTTCACTGGATATATTCAAGAGGGAGTTAGATATGGCTCTTACGGTTAAGGGGATCAAGGGGTATGGAGAGAAAGCAGGAAAGGGGTACTAAAGGAATGATCAGCCATGATCTTATTGAATGGCGGTGCAGGCTCAAAGGGCCGAATGGCCTACTCCTGCACCTATTTTTCTATGTTCTATGTTTCTATGTCTACAGCCCTGTAGACCATGAGCTTGGTGGTAGATTTGAGGGCCTGGTCTTCAAACACTCTTTTCCTCAGACAGCCGAAGGCTGCACTGGCACACTGGAGGCGATGTTGAATTTCCATATCAACGTCTGCCTTTGTTGATAAGAGGCTCCCAAGATATGGGAAATGGTCCACGTTGTCGAGGGCCATGCTGTACTCCAGCTGTGGCCTAACCAGTGTTTTATACAGTTCAAGCATAGCCACCTTGCTCTTGTATTCCATGCCTCAACTTATAAAGCATATATTCCATATGCCTTCTTAACCGCCTTATCTACCTGGCCTGCTACTTTTAGGGATCTGTGGACCTGCACTCCAAGGTCCCTTTGTTCCTCAACACTTCTTAGTGTCGTACCATTTAATGTGTATTCCCTTGCCTTGTTAGACCTTCCCAAATGTATTATCTCACACTTCTCCGGATTGAATTCCATTTGCCACTGTTCTACCCACCTGACCAGTACATTGATATCTACCTGCAGTCTGCAGCTTTCTTCTTCATTATCAACCACACAGCCTATTTTAGTGTCATCTGCAAACTTCTTAATCATACCCCCAACATTTAAGTCTAAGTCATTGATATATACCACAAAGCAAGGGACCCAGCACTGAGCCCTGCAGAACCCCACTGGATACAGCCATCCAGTCACAAAAACACCCATCAACCATTACCCTTTGCTTCCTGCCTCCGAGCCAATTTTGGATCCAACTTGCCACTTTGCCCTGGATCCCATGTGCGATTACTTTCGTGATCAGTCTGCCATGTGGGACCTTATCAAAAGCTTTGCTAAAATCCATATACACTACATCATATGCACTGCCCTCATCGACCCTGCTGGTTACTTCCTTGAAAAATTGAATCAAGTTAGTCAGACACAACCTTCCCTTGACAAATCCATGCTGACTGTCCTTGATTAATCCATTGCTTTTCAAATGAAGATTTATCCTGTCCTTCAGGATTTTTTCCAATAATTTTCCTACCACCGAGGTTAGGCTGACTGGCCTGTAATTACTCAGTCTATCCCTTTCTCCCTTGTTAAGCGAAGGTATAATATTAGCCATCCTCCAGTCCATTGGCACCACACATGTAGCCAGAGAGGATTGGAAAATGATGGTCAGAGCCTCTGCTATTTCTTCTTTTGCTTCTGTTAACAGCCTGGGATACATTTCATCTGGGCATAGGGATTTATCCACTTTCAAAGCTACTAAGCCCCTTAATATTTCCTCTCTCACTATACTTATCTCGTCTAATATTTCACACTCCTCCTCCCTCATTCCAAAGTCTGCAACGCCCCTCTCTTTTGTGAAAATGGATGCAAAGTATTCATGAAGAATCCTACCCACATTTTCCATCTCCACAGATTTCCTTTATGGTCTCTAATAGACCCCACTCTTTCTCCAGTTATCCACTTGCTCTTAAACTTTTTATAAAACATCTTTGGGTTTTCCCTGACTTTTACTTGTCAACGTTCTTTCATGCTCTCTCTTAGCTTTCCTGATATCTTTTTTAATTGCACCCCTGCACTTATACTCCTCTAGAGTTTCTGCAGTGTTGAGTTCCCGGTATGTCATAAGCTTCCCTTTTTTTCTATATCGTACCCTGTATGTCCCTTGAATCCAGGGGGCTCTAGATTTGTTAGCCCCACCCTTTTTTTTTTAAAAAAAGAAAATTCTTGTTCTATGCCTTCAGGATCTCCTCCTTGAATTCCTCACACTGCTCTGGCACTGATTTACCATCAAGTAGCCGTTTCCAGTCTCCTTTGGCCAAATCCCATCTCAGCTCAGCAAAATTGGCTTTACCCCAGTTGAGAACTTTTACTCCTGGTCCCCTTTGTCCTTTTCCATAACTACCCTAAATCTTAGTGAATTATGATCACTAGCACCAAAATGTTCTCCCACTGATACCCCTTCCACTTGCTCCTCTTCATTCCTCAAAACCAAGTCCAGAACCGTCCCCTCCCTTGTTGGGCTTGTTACATACTGGCTAAATAAGTTCTCCTGAATGCATGTTAGGAATTCCGCACCCTCTGTACCATTCACACTACCTTATTCCCAGTTAATATTAGGGTAGTTGAAATCCCCCTCTATTGCAGCTCTAGAGTTTTTGCACTTCACAGCAATTTGCCCACATATCTGTTCTTCTATCTCCTTCTGATTGCTTGGGAGTCTATAATACACTCCCAGTAGTGTGATCGCCCCTTTTTTGTTCTTTAATTCAACCAATATGTTCTCGTTTGATGACCCCTTCGAACATATCATCCCTTCTCACAGCTGTAATTGTTTCTTTAATCAATACTGCGACCCCCTCCTCCTTTTTTTTAATCTCCCTCTCTATCCCATCTGAAAATATTAACTAGGAATGTTGAGCTGCCATACCTACCTTTCTTTCAGCCATGTCTCAGTAATAGCTATAATATCGTACTCCCAAGTGTCAATCTGTGCTCTCACTCATCTGCCTTAATTCCTATACTCCTTGCATTGAAGTATATACCATTTAGTATTGCCAAACTCTCCTGTTGTCTATTTTCCAGCCCTAGTTTCCTCTGTCTTCCAAATTCACTTTCTACTTCTACTTCTCTGGTGCCCAATTTCAGCTTTGCTTCTCTCCTCACTGAATCTATTCTCCGGTTCCCATCCCCATGCCAAGCTAGATTAAACCCTCTCCAACAGCGCTAGCCAAACCCTCCTGTGTTATACTGGTCCCGGCTCTGTTGAGGTGCAACCCGTTCGGCTTGTACAAGTCCTACCTCTGCCAGAAATGGTCCCAATGCCTCAGGAGTCTAAAGCCCTCCTGCCTGCACCATCTCTCCAGCCACGTATTCATCTTCTCTATCCTCTTATTTCTGAACTCACTAGCACGTGGCACCGGCAGGAATCTGGAGATTACTATTTGAGGTCCTGCTTTTTAAGCTCTCTCCTAGCTCCCTAAATTCTGCCTGCAGGACCTCGTTGCTTTTTCTACCTAAGTCATTGTAACCGATATAGACCAAGACCTCTGGCTGTTCTCCCTCTCCCCCTAGAATGTCTTGCAGCTGCTCGATAACATTCTTGACCCTGGCACCAGGGAGGTGTCATACCATCCTGGAATCATGTCTGTGGCCACAGAAATGCCTGTCTGCTCCCCTGACTATTGAATCCACTATCACTATTGCTCTTCCATTCTTCACCCCCCGGTGCAGCTGAGCCACCCATGGTGCTGTGGACTTGGCTCAGGCTGCACTCTCCAGAGGTACCATCGCCCTCACCAGTACTCAGAACAAAATACTGGTTGGAGAGCGAGATGGGCTCAGGGGACTCCTGCACTACCTGCCTAGTACTCCTCCTCTGTCGGGTGGTCACCCGCTTCCTCTCTGCCTGCACATTCTTAAGCTGCGGGGTGACCACCTCCTGAAACATGCTATACACGAAATTCTCCGTCTCGCAGATGCACCGCGGTGACTCCAACACGGAGCTCGAATTGCTGCAGCTGGAGACACCTCCTGCACACGTGGTCGTCCAGGCTGCGCGAAGCATCCAGGACTTCCCACATGCCACAGGATGTGCAATCCACAGGACTGAGCTGCCCTGCCATGCCTGTGGTTAATAGACTCGGAACTATCAAGCCGAAATAAACTCCAAAACGTAGTAAAACATACCCAGCAATCAGTTGATTTAATTAATGAGGTTTTTTAGATTAGAAATATCACTTATCTATGTTTACTTTTTTAAGTGATTTTAATCTTCCCCAAATTACCACTCTTTCCAAATTCCCAAATAAATCACTTTGCTTAAGTCCACTCCCTTTAAGATCTCTCTGTACAGACCATTCTGTGCTCTGAAAAACTGTTGACTTTTATACTCTTTGGAGCTACACTCAATTTACGTGTTGACTCAGCTCTCCTATTCTCTGTGATTAACACCTATTCAAGACAAACACTTAAAGCTGACTGACAGTTAATTGCCACTGGCAGGCAACTTCTGTTAACTACAGTTTAACGTTCTAATTTTAAATCAAAATGTTAAACTAGATTTCACTATGTACAGCTTCTACTTACCAATACTTACCGGAAATTCCCACTCTTTCCAAATTCCCAAATAAAGTACTCTGCTTAAGTCCACTCCATTTAAGACCTCTCTATGAAGTCCTCTCAGTGCTCTGAGATCACTGAAACGTTTCCAGTACTGCACCTAGGTCCTTCTGACAGCATTCCTGCTGTTTACCACCTCTGTAATCTCCAACCATACACCTTTGGTCTGCTGGGATGTCTCTTCTGCCCATCCAAAGGAAAGAGGACCTCCTTATGTGCTCTCACTCCCTTCACAAGCATATGGAGGGAGCCATCTGAGAACCTGGGTATAGCCCTCTGTCTCTGTGCAGTCAGGTTTCCAAGTCTTTGCAATACTCCAGTGCTCCAGGACAGTGCCTACACAATCCTAGATGAACCTTCAAATGCAATGTGGCCATGGCTCCTTTCAATATCCTGGCTGAAAACATGTCAGCAATGATGTTATCAGACCCCCACCAGTTAATGACCAGGTAACGCACCATTAAGGGAAAGAACATTTATACGCTGCTTTATGATGCACTCGGGATGTCCCACGAATACTTAACAATTATTTACATTTTAAAATGTAGTCACTCTTATTATCCAGTCAAACACAGCAGCCAATTTGTATGCAGCCATGAGCAGCAAATGAAATAAATAACTAGTTAAACTGTTTTTTGCACAAGGGAGAAATGTTAGCCAGATCATCTTATCTGAAAAACAGTCACCTCCAGCAATGCAACACTCTCTCAGTACTAAACTGGTCACCTTAGATTATATGCTCAAGTCCATAGTGGGCTTAAACCCACACCTTTCTGATTCAGGGGCAAGAGTGCTACCAACTGAGACATGTTGGCATTTGCCCATTGTGTCTTAACTTAGTGCAAATTCAACTATGGCTAGTAATGAACATACAACATATTGTTTGCCTACTTTGAAGAGGTATGCCCTCCCTGTTCTCAATGACCTACATTGGCTCCTGGTCTGGCAATGCCTCGAATTTAAAATTCTCATCCTTCTGTTCAAATGCCTCCATGACCTCACCCCTCCCTATCTCTGTAACCTTCTCTAGCCCTACAACCATTCTAGATCTCTGCGCTCCTCCAATTCTGGCCTCTTACACATCCCCGACTTCCATCACCCCACCAATGGCAGCCGTGTCTTCAGGTGTAATTTAGGAATTCCCTGCCTAAACCTCTCCGCATCTCTACCCCTCTCTCCTCCTTTAAGACGCTCCTTAAAACTAACCCCTTTGACCAAGCTTTTGGTCACAAGTCCTAATATCTCCTTTTGTGGCTCGGTTTTGTATGATAACTCTCCTGTGAAGTGCCTTGGACATTTTGCTACATTCAAGGTGCTAGATAAATGCAAATTGTTGTATATTTCTAAAATCATACATAACTAAATATTTTGGAGAGTCCTTCGTGTTTATACTGGACCACAGGGAATCTTATATTAGTTATATTAGTTATTAGTTATAGTAAACAAATAGCCAAACTCTATTTGCTGATCCAAACATACTACACTTGGATCACCATTAATTCATGAAGCTGTAACATAACAGAAGGGATTTTCCCCATTGACTCAGAATGGGGAGAGGAAATTCCAGCCAATGTTTGAACTGACTTATTGGAGCCAAATTACAATGACAGCATGATCTCAATTGGATTGAACAGTGGCATATAATGATTGATACACCTGGAGAAGGATTGTTCATGATGAATAATAAAATACCCTTTCATTCTGTCACATGCTGGCAAGCTGTTGTTTACTGCACACAGATGAAATATTGAATTATAGAACTGCGTTAAAAATGTGGAAAGGTTGTCAAGTGACAAACTACAGGGGATGTTGGATGGTTTGTTCGTTTTGCAAAAATTATGCATAAAAAGATAAATGTGATCAGGGCAACAACATATTTTTCATTCTGTTACCTATTAATGTTACTTCCTATAAATTTGATGTTAAAATTCATAATACCACAGTAGGTAATCGTGTAATGGTTGTTTGAGTGGAACAATAATAGTAAGGTTCATATTATCAACATTTTATGAGACCCATGAGGAAATCTAAAAGAAATGATGCGATAGCTGTTGCTAATACAAATGTCTCATTCAGAGGAATGAAATTATCCGTGAAACAATCAGTCCAGGCAATAGAGAAAGTAAATACCCCAGTTGCTGATTTTATTTAACCACTTTGAATGCAGGATGTCCTTTCCCATTCTCAAAATATCTACAATTTAGGAGCTGTAACACCAATAAAATGACTTCATGTCCATCTCTAATGCTATAAAGTAGAATTAATGTAATCTATAAAATCACAAACCATTTCTCAATCATTTTTCTATGGGTGTTATTAGATTTCTTTAAACAATTATTGTTGTTTTCAAGCACCTTCTTGTAGCATAGGCAGCAGAGTGTCTGTGTCCTCACCAGATGGCCTACATTCAAGTACTCACGGTTGAGCTCACCGAACCCCATTAATACACTCATTATGTTTCAAGGAGTGCAAGTTTTGTACTTTAGTGAAAGAATCGATTAAAAGAAAAGGGAATTATTATGTTCAAATATTATTTAGCTATAGAAAGTGTGAATGAAAATACTTGGGCTACACTGCCTATAAATAAATAACATCTCGGGGAATGTAAAATGTGACTTAAATCACCTTCCCCAAGAGTCCACCAATTAGATAATTCATTTCAGGAGGGATGTGAAGAAATTGAAGAAGACACATAGGAGTATTATTTTTGCTATTTCAATGCTACTTGATAAAGTGCAGATTTGTACCTACTGTACAATGGAGTACAATGTTGGAAAGTGTGAGGTCATGCACTTTGGCAGAAAAAAATCAAAGAGCAAGTTATTATTTAAATGGAGAAAGATTGCAAAGTGCTACAGTACAGCGGGACCTGAGGATACTTGTGCATGAAACACAAAAGGTTAGTGTGCAGTACAGCAAGTGATCAGGAAGGCCAATAGAATCTTGGCCTTTATTGCAAAAGGGATGGAGTATAAAAGCAGGGAAGTCTTGCGACAGTTATACAGGGTATTGGTGAGGTCACACCTGGAATACTGCGTGCAGTTTTGGTTCCCATATTTACGAAAGGATATACTTGCTTTGGAGACAGTTCAGAGAAGGTTCACAAGGTTGATTCCAGAGATGAGGGGGTTGACTTATGAGGAAAGGTTGAGTAGGTTGGGCCTCTACTCATTGGAAATCAGAAGAATGAGAGGTGATCTTATCGAAACTTATAAGATTATAAGGGGGCTTGACAAGGTGGATGCAGAGAGGATGTTTACACTGATAGAGGAGACTAGAACTAGAGGGCATAATCTTAGAATAAGGGGTCGCCCATTTAAAACTGAGATGAGGAGAAATTTCTTCTCTCAGAGGGTTGTGGATCTGTGGAATTTGCTGCCTCAGAGAGCTGTGGAAGCTGGGACATTGAATACATTTAAGACAGAAATAGACAGTTTTTTAAACAATAAGGGAATAAGGGGTTATGGAGAGCGGGCAGGGAAGTGGACCTGAGTCCATGATCGGATCAGCCATGATCGTATTAAATGGCGGAGCAGGCTCGAGGGGCTCTATGGCCTACTCCTGCTCCTATTTCTTATGTTCTTATGTATAAAGATTTGAGAAACAAAATTTTCTTTTTGGAAATGTTATTACAACTTGGTAGGTTAGCCAAGATTAATTTGAGGCCAATGGTGCTGCAATGTGGGACACCATGAATTAAAACAGTCCCTTTAAACTGCGACTTCCTTCTAAAAACATCTGGAGGAAAGAGGAAGAAGATTGAAGAAGGTTTGGGAGAGGGGAAAGGGACCCAGTTTAATGCCCATTTCATTTTTTGTAACTCCAGCTATTACAAGGTGTTGAAAGAAGGGTCCAGATAGTAAACATCTTGATGCTGAATATTTGGTTGTTGAAGTGACTTACTGATGTCCTCAGTATATTGTCTATCAGTCTGATTTTCAGAACACTTGTAACCATGAGCTACAGATGTGACTCTTCTTCAGGCATCCGTCAAACGCTGTAAGAATGATTTTGAACAAAAATTAGATGTAAAACACATTAAGACTATATGAATAATGTTCAGCTGTCTCCTTTGAAATTTTAGTTGGACTGTGAACAATCTGGAATATTTCCATAATGTTGCAATAGTTTTCCTATGCTATTTTATGCTCCAGGTACTTGCTTTTACATGGTTCTTGCCTACTTACAAACTCAAAATGGTTGATTATGTTGGCCTAACTTAAAGGGTATGTAAATCTTGGATTCTTTTCAATCAAATTTGCCTGCTGAAGGTCATTCATTATTGCTGAAAGCTAACATTGAATTCTTAATTGAAGCGCCTACTGAGAAGTTTACTATAAGTGTCAGTCTGTTTTGTGTCTCCTGGAGCAATTTGTGAAGTTTTATACCATGTGGGTGACAGTTTGGAGCAGATAAATTGTTTCCTACATTACTGAAGATGAACACATTAAATTCTACGCCTGGTACATTAAGGACATTTACAGGAATCATTGTTTTGAATTTTTAATGATAGTCCTTGGGAGGAGATATTCTTGACACCTGCAGGCGAGTGAGCACATGCATAGGATGCCAAGAAACTGCAGCTGTGGCATTTAAGCACATTTATACTACTGCTAGGGTTCTAGGAGAGCAACACTCAAGCAATGCCCAAACTCCACTCTGCCTTTTATACTATAGCTATGTGTATGAGGGCCATGAACTCATTGAATGGCGGTGCAGGCTAGAAGGGCCGAATGGCCGACTCCTGCACCTATTTTCTATGTTACTATGTTTCTAATAAAAAGAAGCCCACGTTTTCTAAACCTCCAATGGTTGCACTCTGGGCAATGGAATGTCTTGTCCTGGATGCCTTTAGAAACAGAAGGTTTGTACCTTTTATATTATACTGTGCCATCTGCTTTGGGAGTACAATATGCCTGCCATCATCTACTTAAGTAGAGAAACAGTTGAGTGATTTCACTTTTTTATGTGATTATTTGATCATGGTATGTTTGGCACATGACTTACTTATAAGATTTTGTTTCTTGAACATGTATTTTGATTTGTCACAAATTCCTTTGAATTATGTCTCTTCGAGTAATTTGCCTGTATCTTGTTTGTCCTTCAGTAATTTGTTTATCTTGCTCTCTAATTTCATTTGCTTTCATTTATAATTACAAAAAATCCCCAGTCTATCTTAGTAATTAAATAATTTATTGCAGATATTTTTCAGTCAGTGTTAGGGTTAGTAATAATCAGGCAGGGATTGAATTACTGCCCTTCCCTAGCTATATATTCTAACTTCCTTTTTTTGTGTCTTGCCTGTTCTTCGTTGAAGAACAAACAGCCCTCTATTTTTTGAGATACACCCAATTTAGCCCGCCTCACTGAAGCTATTGTGCAGCTCTACTGCTGTTCACAGTAGTCCCTCCAGGTCTGTCAACCATGGCTCAGTGGGTAACACACTTGTCTCTGAGCCAGAAGGTCCCACTCCAGAAACTTGAGCACAAAAATCTAAGTTGATACTGCCATGAGATGTTAAACCCAGGTTCCATTCGTTCTCTCAGGTGGATGTAAAAGATCCCATGTGACTATTTCAAAGAAGAGCAGGGGAGTTCTCCCTGGTGTCCTGGCCAATATGTATCCCTCAATCAACATCACTAAAACAGATTATCTAGTCATTATTACATTGCTGTTTGTGGGAGCTTGCTGTGCACAAATTGGATGCCGCGTTTCCTACATAGCAACAGTGACTACAACAGCACTTCAGAAGTACTTCATTGACTGTAAAGCGCTTTGGGATATTCTGAGATCATGAAAGGCGCTATATAAATGCACGTCTTTCTTTTTAGGGCTCTTTCAGTGATTGTTTCTTCCTCTTATTTTAACAAAAAGAAAAACTCCTAATCTCACCAAAAAATAACTTTCTCCCAAGTTAAATCCAAAAGGATACCCCTCGACTAGAAAGAAAAATAACTCTCCTCAACCAGAAATGAAGGGATAGAAATTGGTTCAGACCCTTTTTCAGGCTTAAAATAGGCAACATAATGCAAGCATGGGCCAGAAGCCGGAGGCCTGCCTCTCACCCAAAATTGGTTCTCCACTCAGCGCTGACATCCTTTGCTGAGGGGTCCTTAAACAGCCTATTTAAGGCAGCCAGCTGGGAAGCCTGGAAATTGTTTGAGGCCAATAAGACATTGGATGCATTTCAGGTGTCCTTGGGCTGTGAAATTGGTTATTTATGCCCCGCCCACACATGCCCCACCCACACACACCCCCGCCCTCCCCGCCTGGAAATCGGGTAGAACGAGAAACAATTTCTACCCCAAAGACTATCCTTCAACCAGATAAGAATAGAGAAACCGAGTACATTGCAGTACGTTGGTGATTTAACTGCTGCATCATAGAGTGATACAATGTGGATTTTCATGACTTATTCACACTTTTAATTTGCGATCTCAGAGGTAGGCTTAGAAAGAAGATTTATGTTTATATAGCACTTTATCGCATTTCTAAAAAAAGGTCTCAGCTACATTGAAAAATAGTGATTGTACTATTGGCACAGAATCCCACAAGGCCCCACAAACAACTTTTAAGATTAATTTTTTTTGGTCTTCATGGAACTAGCTGACGGGGAATGCTGAATAGAATACTGGGAAAACTCCCTGTTCTCCTTCAACCTGGTGCCACTGGATCTTTAAGATCCATCTGAATTACTGGAACGTGAAGACTAAGGGGGAGAAATTGGAGTCATTTGCACCTCCCATTAGCACTCCCGGAGATGCTAACGGGGCACCAACGACTTTTCGACTGGGCACGATACCACTAACGACTCTCGCTAAATTCTGCGGGAGCGGCCCGTTTTTGCCCCGGAGCGAAAATTCTGGACCACCCCCTGAAGCTGCGCCAAGCGATATCAGCGACAGCTTCATTGGGGCGCGTACGGGGCTGTAGGCTGTTCGGGGGGGCACTAGTTAAAGGGAAGGTGGCATTCGTAAAAAAAAAGTCCGACATAACACAGGGTCCGTCATTCCGTTTGAGTGCCGGGCTGATGTCACTGCACCCCGCTCCCAGGTGGTCCAAGTAGGGACCCACAGAGCCGGCAGCTTGGCCCTCCCCTTTAATGAAGGATATGGGGTCCTTCTACGTGACAGTGCCATGTGTCCCAGTGCGTAGTGCTGCGCCCCCCCCCCCCTGCCTCTGTTGTTTTCCGCCCAGCTCACACCCCACAGAGCAAGTGGATCACGTTATTTTGCATCCCATTTGCTCTCGGGGACGGTAACCCCAATATCGCGAGCAGGGCGGAACCTCCGCGCCTGACGCAGGAACTCCCGCCTCGTGGCTGTTACCGCCCCCAAACGAGGTGCTACGCAATTTCCCCTCCAAAGCCTTAGGGTAAACATTTCATCCAAAGGCAGCACTTCCAACCTTGCAGCACTCCACTACACTGCCAGAATAGAGTATGGTCTTGAATTCTAGAATGGGGTTTAAATTGACAACTGTCTAACAGAGATGCAAGAGTGCTACCAACTGAGCCAAACTACCAGAGCTTATCAAGCAGCAAGAAAATCAGATACAATGTCCTGAAACCACTCACATGTGACCATTCATAAGTGGTTATAGGCTACCAGTGTCAGAGGACTGGGAGAAAATTGATTTCTATTTCCCAAGAAACATGTATTGAGCAGACAGATCAAATGATGGAGGATGCAAATAAAATATTATTTTTAATTCTCCAACCCAATGCTATTAAAACAGTAGGATAACTATCTTCATTTTTTTTTAGCAAATTTGCACACAAATAATACATTGTGATGCCGCAAATTGTATCAAAACACAATAACACATCATATGCAGTTGATGCTATTGTGACAAATTGGATGTATGGCTCTTTTCGTTTATGTGACTTCTCAAACAAAAGAAATGCTTTGCCAAACAGGTTTTCAGAGAGATACTGTTACTTTTACTTCAATGAATTACTATTTGTGACAGTTCTATCTACAGCAGTAGAGCTGGGGGCAATTTACTATTTACTGCCATTGGATTCCTATAATGTTGTCTTGAGCTCTGCCACTGTCATAATCCCTAATGACAGTAAGTAATCCGGTTCAGGTTTATCCACTCATCACTCAAATCCATAAGACTCACTGAGTACCAGCTGTAACAGTTTTTGTCTCTGGCCCCTATTTTGTAACGCAGGCAGTGGATCAGCCCTTTATCTGCGACTGAAGTGTTGTACTACTTCTCCTCTGCAAGGATGTGAGAGTCATGGCTACTGATCAATTCAGTTGTTAAAGCAGTGTGGATAATTCAGTGAGTCCTTGAACCACTGCAGCAAAGCTCATTATCGGCTTGCCCGCAGCAACCTCAGTGACCTGTCCATCGCCCCTGCGGCAATAACCGTAATAGAAGAAAGGCAATCAGTCTAAAGCTTCTAGTATACATTGTTATCTAAGAAATGAAACAAAATCGCATGCAGGAGTCCTAAAAATACTTCTTTATGTGCATAATGAGGAGGGCATTTCCTATTGAACTTCTCATTATAGCTATATCATAGGACGTGGTGATAATATAAGGTACAAAATAATATTTTCTGCTCTGAATAAAAAGGTCCAAACTCAGGATCTGCATAATTCATCCTCTTCCTTCTGTTTCATATGTTCTTTTCTTGCTCTATTCTTTTAATCTTCAAAGTGTTATAATTTTTTCTACAGTGTGGCTTAACTGTTCATCCCTCCAAGGTTAGTATTTTTCCCCTCGGTAGTCACAGAAAAAGGAGAGCATACACACATGTGGCCGTTGCCCTTTTTGGTTGCAATGTATTAAGTCTAAGCATGTGACAGAGGTGCCCTTAAGAAAATTGATTATAGCCGGTGGCATCATGAATTTACCTGGTGAGTGTATGATCTTGTTCTACCATATTCCCTTGGCCAGCAGCTTCCACCATCCATCATTGTTACCCTCTGTCAGGTCAACTATAATGCCACATAATGATACTATGCCGTATAGAATATAATAGGTAATAAAATCCTTAGACTTTTTAAAAATTGGTGTGAGGACATGAAAGAGCCTGGAAAAAACAAAGGTCATTCATGCCATCAATACTACGCAGGGGGATCTCAGAGATGCAGTAATCGTGACCATCTTTAAAAAAGGGGACAAGTCTGACTGCGGCAACTACAGAGCAATCTCCCTGCTTTCAGCCACTGGGAAAGTCGTCACGAAAGTCCTCCGCAACCGTCTTCTTCCCGTGGCCAAGGAGCTCCTCCCAGAGTCACAGTGCAGATTTCGTCCCCTACGGGGCACAACGGACATGATTTTCGCAGACAGCTACAGGAAAATTGCAGGGAACAGCGCCAGCCCTTATACATGGCCTTCCTCGACCTTACAAAGGCCTTTGACACTGTCAACTGCGAGGGTCTATGGAGCGTCCTCCTCTGTTTCGGATGCCCCCAAAAGTTCGTCACCATCCTCTGCCTGCTCGACGACGACATGCAGACCATGATCCTTACCAATGGATCCATCACAGACCCAATCCACGTCCGGACCAGGGTCAAACAGGGCTGCGTCATCGCCCCAACTCTCCTCTCAATCTTTCTCGCTGCCATACTCCAGGATGAGAAGAGATCTCATAGAAACATATAAAATTCTGATGGGACTGGACAGGTTAGATGCAGGAAGAATGTTCCCGATATTGGGGAAGTCCAGAACCAGGGGACACAGTCTAAGGATAAGGGGTAAGCCATTTAGGGTCGAGATGAGGAGAAACTTCTTCACTCAGAGAGTTGTTAACCTGTGGAATTCCCTGCCGCAGAGAGTTGCTTGATGCCAGTTCATTGGATATATTCAAGAGGGAGTTAGATATGGCCCTTATGGCTAAAGGGATCAAGGGGTATGGAGAGAAAGCAGGAAAGAGGTACTGAGGGAATGATCAGCCATGATCTTATTGAATGGTGGTGCAGGCTCAAAGGGCCGAATGGCCTACTCCTGCACCTATTTTCTATGTTTCTATGTTTCCACTTCACAGTCAACAAGCTCCCCGCTGGAGTGGAACTAAACTACAGAACCAGTTGGAACCTGTTCAACCTGCGCTGTCTCCAGGCCAGATGCAAGACCATCCCAACCTCTGTCGTTGAGCTACAGTACACGGACGGCACCTGCGTCTGCGCACATACAGAGACTCCAGGAGACAGTCAACGTATTTACTGAGGCGTACGAAAACATGGGCCTTACGCTAAACATCCGTAAGACAAAGGTCCTCCACCAGCCTGTCCTCACCGCACAGCACTGCCCCCCAGTCATCAAGATCCACGGCGCGGCCCTGGACAATATGGACCACTTCCCATATCTCGGGAGCCTCCTATCAACAAGAGCAGGCATCGACAACGAGATACACCACCTCTAGTGCGCCAGTGCAGCCTTCAGCCGCCTGAGGAAAAGAGTGTTCGAAGACCAGGCCCTCAAAACTACCACCAAGCTCATGGTCTACAGGGCTGTAGTAATACCTGCCCTCCTGTATGGCTCAGAGACATGGACCATGTATAGTAGACACCTCAAGTTGCTGGAGAAATATCACCAATGATGTCTCCGCAAGATTCTACAAATCCTCTGGGAGGACATCAGCATTCTCATTCAGGCTAACATCCCAAGCATTGAAGCACTGGCCACACTCAATCAGCTCCGCATGCCACACACAAGACTTCCAAAGCAAGTGCTCTACTCGGAGCTCCTTCACGGCAAACGAGCCAAAGGTGGGCAGCGGAAATGCTACAAGGACACCCTCAAAGCCTCCCTGATAAAATGTGACATCCCCACTGACACCCGGGAATCCCTGGCCCAAGACCGCCCTAAGTGGAGGAAGTGCATCTGAGGGGGGCGCTGAGTACTTTGAGTCTCAACGCCGAGAGCGTGCAGAAATCAAGCGCAGACAGCGGAAAGAGCGTGCGGCAAACCTGTCCCACCCACCCCTTCCCTCAACGACTATCTGTGGCTCTTGTATTGGACTGTTCAGCCACCAAATAACTCACTTCAGGAGTGGAAGCAAGTCTTCCTCGATTCCGAGGGACTGCCTATGATGATGATGATGATGACTACTCCCTCCACAAACCACATTAGCTCCAACCCACTCAATATCCCAATCAAGCAAAACTCCAGACTACTAATCCAAAGTTAAACAACACTTTTATAACATTCACTAGTTGCAATGCACAGATGATTCAATCATGGTTCCAACAGTACAAGAGGTGGGTTACATAGGCGGAGAGAGCGAAGTTTTCGAAGACGGGTTTCTTTTGTCATTGACAGGTTCGCCATCTGGAAGTCAGCCTGGTTGACGGGTCTGCCTTCCAGTCAGGTGGGGAGCACGTCGGAGAAGGCCGCAGGATCAGGTAGGTCCAATCCAAACCCCAAGTAAGAGGGTTCTGATCCCCAACCCGGGGAGTCCAAGCCCAAGGTCTTATAATTGGGGTGGGGGCGGTCTGATGCGGGAGAACTTGGGGGGGGGGGGCTGGTGGGAACACTTCTACTCCTCCCAGACCACAAGCAGTGTTGAAAAGCAGCATACCTTCCCCCCGAAGCTGTCCTCACCTCCCTTAAGCTGCCAGGTTTCCCGAGGCCTGGGAAACCCAGCTGGCCACTGTAAAACCTGCAAAGCAGGTTAAATCAGAGGTTTAATGTCTGCAACATTAAAATATTTGAATTGCCAACACGTCTTCTGGGAGCAGTTTGGCTGCCCACCACTTGTCTCGCCTCCGTCAAACCCAGAAGTGGCTGGGTTGGAGGCATGTTGAGGTCGGAGTTCATATCTTTTAAATTTTAACATCTGTCCCGACCCCAACCCACCCGTTTTTGGCTGTTAAAATTCAGCATTTGACCATCTATGTCTATCATTATCCCTATAATCATTAATCCAATTTGTAAGCACTTCAGTTAGTTTTCAAAAGTAAGCCAATAGACAGAAAATTAAATTGCCAGTATTCTGGCTCCAGCACAAGGTTACAAATTGTAACTTCTGTGGGTTCTTTAAATAAAAAGTAATATTTTGGATTTTATAAACTGTAGAAGGTGTTTCTCTGTAACAACAACTTGTATTTATATAGTGCCTTTAACATAGTAAAACGTCCCAAGGCGCTTCACAGGAGTATTATAAGACAAAAAATATGACACCAATACCCGAAGCCGTCCAGGGCATCACTTAAATGACCATTCCTCATGTGTAAAGCTTGTCAGTAAATGTTGACAGGTGTTTGGTTACGAGGAATGGGGTTATCATAGCTGATCCACATCCTTCCCTCACCTTTGCACTTTTGCACTTTTAGTTAGGGACCACTAAATAGCAATCAGGAATAGGAATTTTGACTTATTATTTTCACCCAGGGATACTGCCGCCAACCTTCACTTCTCCAACAACAACAACTTGTATTTATATAGCGTCTTTATCGGAATAAAACATCGTAAGGCGCTTCACAGGAGTATTATGAGACAAAATATTTGACACCGAGCCACATAAGGAGAAATTAGGGCAGATGACCAAAAGCTTGGTCAAAGAAGAAGGTTTTAAGGAGCATCTTAAAGGAGGAAAGAGAGGTAGAGAGGCGGAATGGTTTGGGGAGGGAATTCCAGAGGTTAGCACTTTGGCAGCAGGAGGCATGGTCACCAATGTTTAAGCGATTATAATCAAGGATGCTCATGAGGGAAAAATTAGAGGAGCGCAGATATCTCAGGGGGTTGTGGGGCTGGAGATGATTATAGAGAAAGTGAGGGATGAGGCCATAGAGGGATTTGAAAACAAGGATGAGAATTTTGAAATTGAGGCATTGCTTAACCTGGAGTCAATGTAGGTCAGCGAGCACAGGGATGGTCAAAGCCTCCTTGATAAAGTGCAACATCCCCGCTGACACCTGGGAATCTCTGGCCAAAGACCACCCTAAGTGGAGGAAGAGCATCTGGGAGGGCGCTGACCACCTCGAGTCTCGTCGCCAGAGGATGCAGAAAAGAAGCGCAGGCAGCGGAAGGAGAGTGCGGCAAACCAGACTGCCCATCCACCCTTTCCTTCAATGACTGCATGTGACAGAGACTGTAATTCCCGTATTGGACTGTAGTCACCTGAGAACTCACTTTTAGAGTGGAAGCAAATCTTCCTCAATTTCAAGGGACTGCCTATGATGATGGGTGAACAGGATTTGGTGCGAGTTAGGACACTGGCAGCTGATTTTCGGATGACCTCAAGTTTACGTAGGGTAGAATGTAACAGGCCAGCCAGGAGGGCATTGGAATAGTCAAGTCTAGAGGTAATAGAAAGGTATATAAAGAAATTCTAATGCAATGAAACATGAGCTGTCCCTTGGGAAAATTAAAACATGTACTGAGTGCAAAATATGACTTTATAGAGCAAATGAAGTACGTACTTGTTATATATGTGGACTTGTATTTACTCTGTCCAGCCACCAGAGAGCTCATTCCCCAGAGTCCCAAGGGATCCCATAATCCCTTGGGAGCACAGGTATTTAAGAAGGCTTCACAGGTTAGAGAGGCACTCTGGAGAACTGTAATAAAAGACTACGGTCACACTTTACTTTGAGCTCACAGTGTTCAGTCTGACTCTTTCTCCATACACTACAATTGGCGATGAGATACAGATAGTGAACCCAAAGATGCAGAGAACAGTGGGCATCCTGGAGAAATTTTTGGAGGGAGATGATTGCGAAACTTTTGTGGAGCAACTTGACCAATACTTCATGGCCAATGAGCTAGATGGGGAAGAGAGCGCTGCCAAACGAAGGGTGATCCTCCTCACCGTCTGTGGGGCACAACATATGGCCTCATGAAGAATCTGCTCACTCCAATGAAACCCATGGAGAAATCGTCCGACAATTTGTGCACACTGGTCCGAGAACATTTGAACCCGAAGGAAAGCGTTCTGATGGCGAGGTACCGGTTCCACACCGACAAAAGATCTGAAGGCCAGGAAGTGGCAAGTTATGTCGCCGAGCTAAGACGCCTTGCAGGACATTGCGAATTTGAAGGATATTTGGAGCACATGCTCAGAGACTTTTTCGTACTTGGCATTAGCCACAAAACCATACTTTGCAAACTTTTGACTGTAGAGACCTCAACCTTGAGTAAGGCCATAGCGATAGCCCAGGCATTCATTGCCACAGTGACAATACTAAGCAAATCTCTCAGCACACAAGTGCTGCTACAAGTACGGTGAACAAAGTGATGTTGTTTTCGAATCGTAACGTACAGGGCAGGTCACACATACCTGCAGCTACACGTCCGCAGATGTCTCAGAGTCCACCATCAAGGGTGATGAATGCAAGGCCATTAACACCTTGTTGGCGCTGCGGGGGTAATCATCGTTTCCATTCATGCCAATTCAAAGGATACGTTTGCAAGGGCTGTGGAACAATGGAACACCTCCAACGAGTGTGCAGGCGAGCTGCTAAGCCTATTAAACCTGCAAACCACCAGGTTGCAGAGGAGGATCACGACGAAACAGAGCCTCAGATAGAGGAGGCAGAGCTACATTGGGTACAAACATTCAGGACGAATTGTCCCCCATAATGCTGAATGTTGAACTAAATGGACTCCCGGTGTCAATGGAGCTGGACACGGGCGGAAGCCAGTCCATCATGGGCAAAAAGACTTTCGATAGGTTGTGGTGCAACAAGGCCTCAAGGCCAGTCTTAAATCCAATTCGCACGAAACTAAGAAATTACACAAAAGAACTAATTCCTGAAATCGGCAGTGCTACCGTAAAGGTCTCCGACGATGAAGTGGTGCACAGGCTACCACTCTGGGTGGTACCAGGCGATGGTCCCACACTGCTCGGCAGGAGCTGGCTGCGAAAGATACGCTGGAACTGGGACGACATCCGAGCGCTATCGCCCGCTGACGACACTTCGTGTGCCCAAGTCTTAAACAAATTTCCTTCGTTGTTCGAACCAGGCATCAGGAAATTCCAAGGAGCAAAAGTGCAGATCCACCTAATTCGGGGGCGCGACCCATCCATCACAAAGCGAGAGCAGTACTGTACATGATGAGAGAAAGGGTAGAAATCGAGCTAGACCGGCTACAAAGAGAGGGCATCATCTCACCGATCGAGTTCAGCGAGCGGGCCAGTCCTATTGTCCCAGTCCTCAAGAGAGACGGCACCGTCAGAATCTGTGGTGATTACAAAGTAACTATCAATCGTTTCTCCCTGCAGAACCAATATCCACTACCAAAAGCCGATGACCTCTTTGCAATGCTGGCAGGAGGAAAGACGTTCACGAAGCTGGATCTGACTTCAGCCTACATGACACAGGAACTGGAGGAATCATCGAAGGCCCTCACTTGCATCAACGCTCACAAATATCTTTTTGTTTATAACAGATGTCCGTTTGGAATCTGATCAGCAGCGGCGATATTCCAGAGAAACATGGAAAGTTTACTGAAGTCGGTCCCGCATACCGTGGTCTTCCAGGACGACATCTTGGTCACAGGTAGGAACATAGTCGAGCATCTGCAGAACCTGGAGGAGGTTCTTAGTCGACTCAACCGCGTGGGGCTCAGGTTAAAGCGCTCGAAGTGCATTTTCCTAGCGCCTGAAGTGGAGTTCCTGGGAAGGAGGATTGCGGCAGACGGCAATAGGCCCACCAACATGAAGACGGAGGCAATCGAGAACGCATCGAGACCACAGAACGTAACGGAGCTGCGGTCGTTTCTGGGACTCTTGAACTACTTTGATAACTTCTTACTGGGTCTCAGCACCCTGCTAGAACCACTACGCATCTTACTACGAAAAGGGGGCGAATGGGTTTGGGGCAAAAGCCAAGAAAATGCTTTTGTAAAAGCGAGAAAATTGTTACGCTCAAACTAATTGCTTGTGTTGTATGATCCATGTAAGCGTTTGGTACTAGCATGTGATGTGTCGTCATATGGCGTCGGGTGTGTATTGCAACAAGCTAATGATTTCGGGAAACTGCAACCGGTTGCTTATGCATCCAGGAGTCGGTCCAAGGCTGACAGAGCCTACAGCATGATTGAAAAAGAATCGTTAGCAGGTGTCTATGGGGTAAAGAAAATGCATCAATATCTGTTTGGGCTAAAATTCGAATTGGAAACTGACCATAAGCCACTTATATCCCTGTTTTCCGAGAGTAAAGGGATAAATACCAACGCATCGGCCCACATCCAGAGATGGGCGCTCACATTGTCCGCATACAACTACGCCATCCGCCACAGGCTAGCCACAGAAAACTGCGCCGATGCTCTCAGTAGGCTGCCATTACCCACCACGAGGTGGAAATGGCGCAGCCCACAGATCTAGCCATGTTTATGGAAGCATTTGAGAGTGAACAATCACTCATCACTGCCCGGCAGATCAAAACCTGGACAAGCCAGGACCCCTTATTACCTCTAGTCAAAAGCTGTGTGCTTCACAGGAGCTGGTCCAGTGTCCCAGT
Source organism: Pristiophorus japonicus (assembly GCF_044704955.1). NCBI lineage: Eukaryota > Metazoa > Chordata > Chondrichthyes > Pristiophoridae > Pristiophorus > Pristiophorus japonicus. Next base: position 49,739,571 of record NC_091979.1, on the reverse strand, counting down.
GGAGGAGATAAAGAAATTCTAGCGGCGCAAAGATGAAATGTCTATACAGTCAGACTGCCCTCTGTGGGGCAGTCGAGTAGTGGTCCCCAAAAGGGCAGAGACACCTTCATCAATGACCTCCACAGTACCCACCCAGGCATCGTAATGATGAAAACGATAGCCAGATCCCACGTATGGTGGCCCGGTATCAATGCGGATTAAGAGTCCTGCGTTCACAGATGTAATACATGCTCGCAGTTAAACAATGTACCTAGGGAGGCGCCACTAAGTTTATGGTCTTGGCCCTCCAAACCGTGGTCTAGGGTTCACGTTGACTATGCAGGCCCGTTCTTGGGTAAAATGTTCCTTGTGTTTGTAGACGCGTACTCCAAGTGGATTGAATGTGAGATAATGTCGGCTAGCACGTCCGCTGCCACTACTGAAAGCATGCGGGCCATGTTTGCCACTCACGACTTACCCGATGTTCTGGTGAGTGACAACGGGCCATGTTTTACCAGTGCTGAGTTCAAAGAATTCATGACCCATAACGGGATCAAATATGTCACATCTGCCCCATTTAAACCAGCGTCCAATGGTCAGGCAGAGAGAGCAGTGCAAACCATCAAGCAAGGCTTGAAGAGGGTAACTGAAGGCTCACTGCAGACTCGCCTATCCCGAGTCCTGCTTAGCTACCGGACGAGACCCCACTCACTCACTGGATCCATCCTGCTGAACTGCTCATGAAAAGAGCACTTAAGTTCACCCTGATCTACATGAACAGGTAGAGAGCAGGCGGCTTCAACAAAGTGCATACCATGATTGTGCAAATGTGTCACGCGAGATTGAAGTCAATGATCCTGTATTTGTATTAAATTATGGACACGGTCCCAAGTGGCTTCCCGGCACTGTCGTGGCCAAAGAGGGGAGCAGGGTGTTTCGGGTCAAACTTTCAAATGGACTCATTCACCGGAAACACTTGGACCAAATCAAACTCAGATTCACCGACTACCCTGAGCAACCCACCTTGGACCCTACCTTTTTTGATCCTCCAACATGCACACTAGTGGCAACCGACACCACGGTTGACCATGAAGCAGAACCCATCATCCACAGCAGCCCTGCAGGGCCCAACACATCAGGCAGCCCAGCAAGGCCAGCTGCACAGCAGCCCAGCGAGGGCCCAACAAATGATTCAACAACACCAGCTTTCACACCCAGACGATCAACCAGGGCAAGAAGGGCCCCAGATCGACTCACATTGTAAATAGTTACCCTATTGACTTTGGGGGGGTGGGGGGGAGTATTGTTATATATGTGGACTTATATTTACTCTGTACAGCCACCAGAGGGCTCATTCCCCAGAGTCCCAAGGGATCCCATAATCCCTTGGGAGCACAGGTATTTAAGAAGGCTTCACAGGTTGGAGAGGCCCTCTGGAGACCTGCAATAAAAGACTAAGATCACACTTTACTTTGAGCTCACAGTGTTCAGTCTGACTCTTTCTCCCTACACTACAGTACTATCAAACGCAATTAGACTCAAGCCAATTGATGTTAACTAATCAACCTCTTTAACCTTAGACTATTTTGTTTTTACTTGGGAATGCCTGAATTAAATGCAATCTTTTTCAAGGTAACACTTCAACCATTTGGTCATATATGCTCAGTGTAAGACTGCTGATTTTAATACAATGTGATTACTTCACTAAAAACAGTGTATGGAAAGGGAACTGACATCAAATCACCCAGCAGTTCTAATGAAAGAATGCTGGACTTGATGAAGATGTCAGGAGTAAGACACTATTCTATTTTCTTCAGGCTTCAGCTTTGGTGTCCATGGGCCCAATTTTGGACATGCAGTTTTTTTGGCACACTGACCCGTTGTGTGCTGACTTTATGCGCTATAAACTGCCCCGAAAAAAATGGCCCCATCCTGACCGCTCTACAGAGCCTCCAGTGCCCTGGCGCAACGCAGATATATCAGTGGGGGGAGGAGCTACAGGCCTGCGCCGAAACGAGTGCTGGCAGCATCGCGCATGCGCAGTGGTGTCAGCCCCGATGATTGCACATGCGCAGTAGCGCCGAAACTTGGCACTCGGCCATTTTTGAAGTGCATGGGGATATACTACACTTAACTAAATCCAGAGAGCTAAGACATAGCTTGGCACATGATACCACTGGAGTTTAACAAGCTGAAACTGCGCAGCCTACTGATGTGCATCACTGATAAGCTTCCAACTAGCTATGCAGGTAGGACCACATTATCTATTAGGGAATTGGCTTGCAGGGATATCTGTAGCCAAGTGGAAAGAATCTTAGCTCGCAATGTCAGATCTACTAGTTCAGATTCCACTGAGGAAATCAGATTCATATATTTGTTCTGGCACAGAATACATACATATATGCAACCAACCACTAACCTAGCATGGATATTATGTTGTATTTCAAATAAATGCCTTGCAAAACTAATCCAAACCAGCCAATTACCACCCTATCAGCATATTCTCAATCATCACAGAAGTGATGAAAAGAGTCATCAATGCTTTATCAGCAGCACTTATTCACCAATAATCATCTCACTGATGCTCAGCATCACTTCACTCCATACCTCACTACAGCCTTGGTCCAAATACAGACACAAGCTGAATTCCAACTGAATGCCTGGCACAAAGCAAATAATTGTGGATGTTGGAGGCCAATGATCTCAGCCCCAGGACATTGCTGCAGGAGCTCCTCAGGGCAGTGTCATAGGCCCAACCATCTTCAGCTACTTCATCAATGACCTTCCCTCCATCATAAGGTCAGACGTAGGGTTTTTTGCTGAACTGCAGAGTGTTTAGCTGCAGTCGCAATTCATCAGATAATAAAGCAGTTTATACTTGCATATAACACGACCCAGATAACATCCAAGCTGTGGCTGATTAGTGGCAAGTAGCATTCATGCCACATAGTGCCAAGCAATGACCATCTCCAACAAGTGCGAGCCTAACCATTTCCTTTTGCCATTCAATTACGTTTCCATCACTGAGTCCCACCATCTACATCCTGCGGGTCACTCATTGATCAGAAATTCAACTGGACCAGCCATATAAGTGCCGTGGCTACTAGAGCAGGTCAGAGGCGAATGGCTCACCTCCTGACTCCCCAAAATATCTCCAACACTGACAAGGCACAAGTCAAGAGTCTGATGGAATATTCTCACCTTGCCTGTATAGGTCATCATCATAGGCAGTACCTCGTATCGAGGATGACTTGCTTCCAAGCCAAAAGGGATGAGTTCACAGGTGTTTCAATGAAGGACCTAAAATTCCAGATCGCGAACTATATCCTGAAGGGTGGAAGACACCTGTGCATGGATTTTTTTAATGTGTGGTGGCTGTTGCACACCAGCCATCACACAGGCTTGACAGAGCTAGGTCTTGGTCCAGTGGCAATGGTTAACCAAGGCGACTGGAGACCAGCTCTGTTGTACGGACCTTGTGTGCACACATATCACAGTGTGGGCTGGCCCATGCTGCCCCTGGGCCCACGCCTCATCTGGCCCCAAACTCACGCCTCTGCTGGGCCCCGATCGCATTGCTCCACGATCACTCACCAGCCTGCGCCCCAACCTCGCCGCTCCTGCTGTACCTGCCCACGCTCCAATCACCGACCTGGACCTTGATGATGTTCAATCCAGTCGCCCTCTTCGCTGCCGTCGCCCGCCTGCACCAGCTCACACTGCACCTTGTAGTGGCATGCCACCACACTGCTCCAGGTCGCCGCTCGCCTTTAATGGCCCCGACCTGCCTCTGGTGGTCTCTCGCAGGTCGGGGTCTCCACACCTGTATAGGTGCAGTCACAACAACACTCAAGAAACTCAATACCATCCAGGACAAAGCAGTTTGCTTGACAGGCACCTCATCCACTAGCATAAACATCCGCCATCAGTGTGCTATGACTGCAGTATGTATTTTCAACAGCATGTACTGCAGCAACTCTCCAAGACTTCTTCGGCGGCACCTCCCAAACCCGCGACCTCCACCAACCTAGAAGGACAAGGGCAGCAAGTGCAGTGGAACACCATCACCTCCAAGTTCCCCTCCAAGTCGCACACCATCCTAACTTGGACATATTTTGCCATTCCTTCAGCATCCCTGGAACTCCCTACCTAACAGCATTGTGAGAGCATCTTCAACACATAAACTGCAGTGTGTAAAGGAGAACAACCACCACCTTTCCAGGGCAATTATGGATCTGCAATAAATGCCAGCCTTGCCAGCGATGCCCATATCCCGGGAATGAATAAAAAGTCAATCAATCAATAAATACCCCAAAATCACCGAGAACCACAGGAACCAGGTTTGTAAAAATGTACTATTTTTAATTTTAAAAATCTATTTGTTCTGTAGGTTGTAGCCACCTATGCCTAAACCAATATAACTAAAGGGATAAATTATGCTAAACTATAGGTTTTGTGCCTTAATTTTTAAAGGTACCTTAATAATTTGAAATGTTCCAAAATGGGTAAAATATAGGTGAATCGAACTGAAATTACTCCATAAGATCCCCTTAAACTTTTATTCTAGATCAGGCTGCAGTGGTAGACACGACTTTGACTTGCTGTCTTCAAATCAGGAGAACTGTATGATGGGCGGCCGATCCAATATCGCTTGTTTGACATTATCGTGCAAAGTCAAAATTACCCCCAATAGGTCTGACTGTGAGAAAAGCTGGATTGGAATTTCTCATCACTTTGGATATGTCAATGCCCCACACCATTATCTCTCTCAACATCCACCACCATGACTGCAGTATGCATTTTAATCCGAATCTACTGCCACAACTCTCCAAGATGTCTTCGGCAGCACCTCCTAGACCCACGACCTCCAGAAGGAGAAGGACAACATCAGGAGATAAAGTCAAGGATTTCATAAAAACTGAAAATGAGGTAACTTTTTTATTTAGGAAATTGAAAGCAATCAAAAGCAGAACAACTCTGTGAAGTTTGTTGTGACTGAGTTCTATTCCTGATCTGTGTGTTAGCTCTGTTGTCATCTTGTGTTACTGGACCAGAGGGATTAAAGATTGAAATCCAAACAAAATATCAGGAACTATAATCTTCTTTATTTGATAGGGGCTAAACAAAATAAGTGCAGTCTTAATCAAATTCCACTGAAACTGGATCTAAGGCATAAATTGCTGTCAAGCAATTGTTGTCTAAAAGGCATTAATTTGTCGATATCAGTGAAATAAAGCAAAGAAAAAAGAATGCTAAAAAAAGGTAGTTTATACAATCTTAAGCCAATGCACTTATAGCAATGAGCGCATTACATAATTTTCTGTTGCTAAATTGATGAAGGCATATTCCATGTTGGTTAATAAAGAATCTTTTAATTGGTTATCCAGTGTTGCTAACCTGTTGAAGTCACAATTGTTCAGTATCTGCTTTTCTTTTGACGATATCATAAGAGAAAGACACAGCGTGAGATTTCAGTTTCAAATGCAATAATATACAGAGAAATGAACAAGCACGCTCTAACGGGGTCCTTTCTGGCCTCACTAATAATTGATATGTTGTACAAGTGCAGAAGAGATGCTTTGAATTTAAGACTAAAGTTCAAAGAGATGATGGAGGAGCTGCATTGCAGCATATTGATGTAAAACTGACCTTCGTGTTAGATTCTGTCAATTGCCTCTGAGGGAAAAATGTTCTATTTCTTTTCATTATCATTAATTTTCAAAAGCATTTTTACATTAAATTGGAAACAAATATAATTATTACCAATAAAAACAGAAAATGCTGGAAATCTCAGTGGGTCAGGCAGCATCTGTGGAGAGAAAAACAGAGTTAACATTTCGGGTCGACGACCCTTCGTCAGAATTGGCAAATGTTCGAAAAGAGCACATTCTTAAGAAGCACTGAAAAGGGGAGGGGAAGAAAGAACAAAAGCGAAGGTCTGTGATAGGGTGTTGCTATGGGAACTCATATGGGTCCGAGCTATGCCTGCCTTTTCGTGGGATATGTGGAACATTTTTTGTTCCAGTCCCACTCGGGACCCCTCCCTCACCTCTTCTTCCGATACATTGATAACTGTATCGGTGCCGTTTCCTGCTCTCACCCTGAACTAGAAAATTTCATTCACTTTGCATCCAATTCCCACCTTTCCCTCACCTTAACATGGTCTATCTCCGACTCTTCCCTTCCCTTCCTCGACTTCTCCATTTCTGGGGACAGGCTTTTAACCAGTATCCACTATAAGCCCATTGACTCCCAAAACTACCTGGACTACACTTCCTCCCAACCCGCATCCTGTAAGGACTCCATTCCATTCTCCCGGTTTCTCCATCTCCATCGCATCTGCTCTGATGACGCCACCTTTCACACTAGTGCCTTTGACATGTCTTCCTTTTTCCACAACTGAGTATTCCCCTCTGTCATGGTTAATATGGCCCTTGACCGTGACCGTTCTATTTCCCGCACCTCTGATCTCACCCCTTCCTCTCCCTCTCAAAACCACGACAGGATTCCCCTTGTCCTCACCTTTCACCCCACCAGCCTTCACATTCAACGGATCATCCTCCGCCATTTCCAGAACCTCCAGCTTGATCCCACCACCAATCACACCTTCCCCTCCCCTCTCAGCATTCCGAAGGGACCGCTCCCTCCACGACGCCCTGGTCCATTCCACAGTCACCCCCAGCATCCCCTCCCCTACCCACGGCACCTTCCCGTGCAAGTGCAGGAGATGCAACACCCACCCTTTTACCTCCTCCCTTCCCACTATCCAGAGCCCCAAATACTCCTTCCAGGTGAAACAGCGATTTACTTGTATTTCTTTCAATTTAGTATACTGTATTCGCTGCTCACGATGTGGTCTCCTCTACATTGGGGAGACCCAAGCATAGATTGGGTGAACACTTGCTAAACACCTCCGTTCAGTCCGCAAGTGTGACCCTGAGCTTCCGGTCACCTCTCACTTTAATTTGGCGCTTCATTCCCACTCTGACCTTTCTGTCCTCGGTCTCCTACACTGTTCCAATGAAGCTCAACGCAAGCTCGAGAAACAGCACCTCATCTTTCGTTTAGGCACTTTACAGCCTTCTGGATTCAACATCGAGTTCAACAATTTCAGAGCGTAACCTCTGCCCATCTTTGGCTCCCCCCACCCAACCCCCCCCCGAACTTATGTTTTTTTCTCTTTGTCTCCAATGGCAACTGGTCATTATTCTGCCATTCACACCCTATCTAGACTAACCTTTTCCTAACTCCTGCCATTACCATTTCAATTCGGCCCATCATCCCTTATGTCTCTAATCTCTCCTGCCTTCCACCCTATCACAGACCTTCCCTTTTATTCTTTCTTCCCCTCCACCTTTCAGTACTTCGGAATGTGCTCTTTTCGAACATTCGGCAGTTCTGACAAAGTGTCATCGACCCGAAACGTTAACTCTGTTTCTCTCTCCACAGGTGTTGCCTGACCCGTTGAGATTTCCAGCATTCTCTGGTTTTAGTTCAGATTCCAGCATCCACAGTATTTTGCTTTTATAGTCATTACCAACTTTTTTGTGCCTGAAAGGCAAAAAAAAAGTTTTCTTTTAAGACACAACGTGGTATTATATGCAGATGAGGAAAATTAATATGTAGGGAAGAGGTTTTTATTTTAATGCAGGACTGATATACTGTGCCACGGTGATAGAATTTAATTTTGGTAAACAGCTACAAGTTCTCAAGCAGTGCCCTGCAGATTTCCAGTTGCCACATTGGGGAGTAGTTCTAATCACTGGGGAGAAATAGACAGACCCTATACATTTAATAAAGGTGGCATAAGGACAGAATTGGCAGAGGCTTATCCTGTGACGATGGTGTTGGATGTGAAAAAACCTGAAAGGAGTAGGTGCGAAAAATAATTACAAAATTGAAAGGACAAAATTAGGTGGGAGGAAAGAATTGATGGGCAGGTTTTCAGGCAAAATATATCAGTCAACCTTGAACACAGTCAATAGTTTTTTTCCAGAATTATAATACCAGTATTTGAAAACTAAATCTTCTTGCCTTCTACTGATCAAATTTAGAAAACACAGTCTGATTCAATCCGGCTTACCTATGTTTTTCTTGATTCTTATAAAGGAGGCACCTGTATATATTATCAACAGGGTATTTGTGCATTAGTTTAACTGTTTTCAAATCCTGGCTTTGATAATAAAACAGCTACAATGTAAAGCCCCTTAGGTTTGGTAATAAACTAATATGTACCTATTATGGCTTGATCGTATTAAAAGAGATAATCATATTTTGAAAATAAGGTGGCATCTCCGAGGGTTATTGACTGGAGCAGTTGGGATTATCAACACTGAAGTGTGACTGTTCTTTCTATTTGCTGGGCCTTATGTAGCATTCAAAGGTTTCAGCCTTATTCAGAAATAAACAATGTTTCATTAACTTGGCATGACTCATGATATGAAAGATGGGATTCGAGTTTGTCTACTTTTTATCGCTGTCAGTTAAAAGCTTCAATTAATCTTGTGTAAATTCTTTATGTTAGAATATTGAAATGCTCCACTCTACCACAGCAAACTAAAATGGAATTGTTGTGTATTATTTACTTTGCATTGAAAGTGTAATTTTGAGAAGTATACTTTATTAGATATTGGAATTAAAGATCAGTAAAAATAAAAAGGCAAATTATTTCAGCTGTTGCAGTGAGTATTGGCTTGTTCTTAATTTTATTTGAAATTCCATCCACAGATCAGCCTCGTATTGATCAGCAACTACAATGCATCAGATGGTTGCACAAAATTGCTTGTCAGTAGCACAGAGCTCCCTAACAATATGTGATCCTGCAGATGCTAAACAGATTAAAACATCAATGAAAATACTGAATCAGAGCTTTTGCTAAATCATTAGTACATTGTAAAGATACAAGCAAGAGGTCAGTTAAACCCATATTTTAGATAGATTCGTGGAAACAAGTGGCCTAGTTGACAAAGACCTTGGATATGAATGAATAGTAAAAATCCCACGTTCCTAATCAAACATAGCCAAAGCCAAAATCACCATGTGCAAATTCTTAATGGAAATACATGTTTCCATGTTCAAAGAATGTTAAAAACCTTACATCCTGCGATGGTAACATTGAATATTTCACAATGTTTTATACTGGAATAGGGGCTTGAACTAATTAAAATACTTGGCTATGGATCATGATTTAACCACCTCCCGGAAACAAGTTTCACCATAATAAGAACATAAGAACATAAGAATTAGGAACAGGAGTAGGCCATCTAGCCCCTCGAGCCTGCTCCGCCATTCAAAAAGATCATGGCTGATCTGGCCGTGAACTCAGCTCCACTTATCCGCCCGCTCCCCATAACCCTTAATTCCCTTATTGGTTAAAAATCTATCTATCTGTGATTTGAATACATTCAATGAGCTAGCCTCAACTGTTTCCTTGGGCAGAGGAATTCCAGAGATTCACAACCCTCTGGGAGAAGAAATTCCTTCTCAACTTGGTTTTAAATTGTCTCCCTCGTATTTTGAAGCTGTGCCCTCTCATTCTAGTCTCCCCAACTAGTGAAAACAACCTCTCTGCCTCTATCTTGTCTATCCCTTTCATGATTTTAAATGTTTCTATAAGATCACCCCTCATCCTTCTGAACTCCAACGAGTAAAGACCCAGTCTACTCAATCTATCATCATAAGGTAACCCCCTCATCTCCGGAATCAGCCTAGTGAATCGTCTCTGTACCCCCTCCAAAGCTAGTATATCCTTCCTTAAGTAAGGTGACCAAAACTGCACGCAGTACTCCAGGTGCGGCCTCACCAATACCCTGTACAGTTGCAGCAGGACCTCCCTGCTTTTGTACTCCATCCCTCTCGCAATGAAGGCCAACATTCCATTCACCTTCCTGATTATCTGCTACACCTGCAAACTAACTTTTTGCAAACAAACACTCATTCTCACCAAAGTAATAATTTTCACCTTCTGTATCAAAAACAACATGTGTTGTAAATACACGTCCATCAGCGCCTTTTAAGAGAAATGAAAGATTAACATTTCAGGTCTACAACCTTCCTGTTCTGTCTTTTCGTTTCAGATTTCCAGCATTTGCAGGGTTTCTTTTTCTTTTTCCTTTCTGCTTTTATATTTTGCTGCTCATCGAGAATATTTGTAAATGGCAGTTCTAAGTAATGCCCCAAAAAATTCTTATACGGTTTCAAGGGTATTTTTCTGATTAGTGGCAGTGATTAAATGTTACGCAATATTTTAATTAAATGAGTAACACTGAGCTATAACAGATGGTAGATGTGTAATATAGTCATTAAAATTCAACACTTTTTAAAAAATCTGTATTTCTTGTGCTGGAGAATGGAACACTTGCCGTTTTCAGGCAACTTGTGTCAGTATTAAGTGCTCAGGTCATATGCATAGCTCAGCTAGACAGAAAGGAAAAGGAAAGGCTTTGCTCTGTTCTCACAATAAGCTGCAATCTTATTGCAGTAACCCCTACTGTGCCAGTGTAAATTTTTCCACACCAGCTATTCTTATCATCGTCATCATCATAGGCAGTCCGTCGGAATCGAGGAAGACTTGCTTCCACTCCTGAAGTGAGTTCTTTGGTGGCTGAACAGTCCAATACGAGAGCCACAGACTCTGTCACAGGTGGGACAGATAGTCATTGAGGGAAGGGGTGGGTGGGACTGCACTCTCTTTCCGCTGCCTACGCTTGATTTCTGCATGCTCTCGGCATTGAGTCTCGAGGTGCTCAGCGCCCTCTCGGATGCACTTCCTCCACTTAGGGCGGTCTTGGGCCAGGGACTCCCAGGTGTCAGTGGTGATGTCGCACTTTATCAGGGACGCTTTGTAGCGTTTCCGCTGCCCACCTTTGGCTTGTTTGCCGTGAAGGAGCTCTGAGTAGAGCACTTGCTTTGGGAGCCTCGTGTCTGGCATGCGGACTACGTGGCCTGCCCAGCGGAACTGATCGAGTGTGGTCAGTGCTTCAATGCTGGGGATGTTAGTCTGGACAAGGACGCTGATGTTAGTGCGCCTTTCCTCCCAGGGGATTTGTAGGATCTTGCGGAGACATCATTGGTGATATTTCTCTAGCAACTTGAGGTGTCTACTGTACATGGTCCATGTCTCTGAGCCATACAGGAGGGCAGGTATTACTACAGCCCTGTAGACCATGAGCTTGGTGGCAGTTTTGAGGGCCTAGTCTTCAAACACTCTTTTCCTCAGGTGACCGAAGGCTGCACTGGTGCACTGGAGGCAGTGTTGTATCTCGTCGTCGATGCCTGCTCTTGTTGATAGGAGGCTCCCAAGATATGGGAAGTGGTCCACGGTGTCCAGGGCCGCGTGGTGGATCTTGATTACTGGGGAGCAGTGCTGTGTGGTGAGGACAGGCTGGTGGAGGACCTTTATCTTATGGATGTTTAGCGTAAGGCCCATGCTTTTGTAGTCCTCAGTAAATATGTCGACTATGTCCTGGAGTGCAGCCTCTGTATGTGCGCAGACACAAGTGTCGTCCGTGTACTGTAGCTCGACGACAGAGGTTGGGGTGGTCTTGGATCTAGCCTGGAGACGGCGAAGGTTGAACAGGTTCCCACTGGTTCTGCAGTTTAGTTCCACTCCAGCGGGGAGCTTGTTGACTGTGAGGTGGAGCATAGTGGTGAGAAAGATTGAGAAGAGGGTTGGGGCGATGACGCAGCCCTGTTTGACCCCAGTCCGGATGTGGATTGGGTCTGTGATGGATCCGTTGGTAAGGATCACGGCCTGCATGTCATCGTGGAGCAGGCGGAAGATGGTGACGAACTTTTGGGGACATCCGAAATGGAGGAAGACGCTCCATAGACCCTCGCGGTTGACAGTGTCAAAGGCCTTTGTAAGTTCGAAGAAGGCCATGTATAAGGGTTGGCGCTGTTCTCTGCATTTTTCCTGTAGCTGTCGCGCTGCGAAAATCATGTCCATTGTGCCCCGTAGGGGACAAAATCTGCACTGTGACTCCGGGAGAAGTTCCTCAGCCACGGGAAGAAGTCGGTTGAGGCGGACTCTAGCGACGAGTTTCCCAGTGGCTGATAGCAGGGAGAGTTGCCGCAGTCAGACTTGTCCCCTTTTTTAAAGATGGTCACGATTACTGCATCTCTGAGATCCCCCGGCATGCTCTCCTCCCTCCAGATGAGAGAGATGAGGTTGTGTATTCGCGCCAACAGTGCCTCCCCACCATATTTCAATGCCTCAGCAGGGATTCCGTCCGCAACCGTAGCCTTGTTGTTTTTAAGCTGAGCCTTGTTGTTTTTGAGCTGTCTTATGGCTTTTTCTACTTCGTGCAGTATTGGGGTCTCACTGGGGTGGTGGCAGGTAGCATGCTGCAGGATGGAGATGAGAACACTCGAGTCAAAGGCAGAGTCTTGATTGAGGAGATCTTTGAAGTGCTCCTTCCAGCGGCCCTGACTGCCTCGGTGTCCTTGATGAGTGTTTCCCCGTTCTTGGCCAGCAGTAGAGTGGGGCCTTGGGAGTTTGGACTGTAGGTGGCCTTGACTGCGATGAAGAATCCTCGCACATCATGGTTGTCGGCCAGCTGCTATATCTGTGCTTTCTCCATCCACCACCTGTTCTTTAGGTCCCGGGGTTTTTGATGAATCTCAGCTTTGAGCCGTCTGTAATGCTGCTTTGCAGCTCTCTCTGAATACTAATTTACCTCTCTCTGAATACTAATTTACAACAGCTTTTGTACTTTGAAACCTTGTCCACTAAAGACAAGATTGAGAGTAGCTCATATTCATTTTGCTTTGAGCCCCTAACAGCCATCAGGGAGAGAGAGTAGGTTCATCCCATCAGTCTGAGCTGGATTCAAAGCTAGGTCTCAGAGTCAAAGGACTGTTTTAACTTCCTGCACCACTTAGTCAGCAGAGTTGCAAACATGTGTGAAGAGTTGGGGGAGGGAGCATGAGCTGCAATTCCAGGATTTGGAGAAAAAAAAACCCTTTGGCTTCCTTTTCATCGCTCCCAGTGGTTGTTTGTGCTATGTTTAACACGTCCTTATGTTTGGCAAAAAAAGTTGTAGAGAATTGTGTAATATGATAATACATAAATTCCTGTTTGCTTCAGGCCTGTTGCATAATAAGTGGAGTCATCCTGTATGTGAATCATTATTGTGTGCAAGTTTCCGATATATCTGATTTCTGAAACTCAAACACCCAGGGGTCGAAATTCGTTTTTTAACGCCACCCATTGCCACTGGAGGGGGGCGGCTAACGGGCGGATATCTCCTTACCGTCGGCGGCGACTGGGTTCCTGGGCTGACTGGAAATTTAGTTGAGAGGTGGGGGTGGTGGCAAGACGTATCGCTGCACACTTGGCCGCCAACCACGTGGTGACATCATCGAGCGTGCAATGCCCCCTTGCCGCCTTGGCTCCAAAATTAGGTGAATACGGTGGCGTTACCGGCAGGCGTCCGTACAGACTGGGAAAGGTGGTGGGACATCAGGGATCCTGGGGCGGTGCCGTCCAGGGATCATGTTTATGTTTATTTTTTTTTGCATTTAGATATAAATGGGATCAGTGGGGAAGTGTGTGTGTGTGTGTGAGGGAAAGTGTCGGAAACGTTTTATTTCTTTTTTTTTAAACTTGCATGCCGGCAGCCTACTGACAGGAAATTCAGTAGGCCTCCTGAGATGCAGCTCTGTTGGCGGCCGAGGTTGAGTGTTCAACGTCACTTTTAGCGCTGCTCTCTCATCTTTTGGCGGAAAAGCTGAATTTTGCAGTTTGAGGCAGCACCTACCACCTGGCGTTAAAATCAGCACTCAGCCGGTGTCACTGCATCAAAAGCAACGGGACCGAATTTTGACCCCCCAGCACTCTTAAGGAAATTGTTTTTTAATGATTTTAAGAAACTTCTCTTGTACATTTGCAGTTGTTCCTGCTATCTGTTGATCTGTACACTCGAAGATCCTGTTTTACAACATTGCCACTTTTCAAAGTTTTTTTCTTTCTGTACATACGTGGTTTCTCTCTTGTACAATATCTCATCTTAGACTATTTTTATTTTATATTAAATAATGCCTCCCATACTATCATTGGCTGTGGTTCATAATCGGTATAATATTAAGATAATAATCTTTTACGTAGAAATTACAGCACAGAAACAGTCCATTTGGCCAAACAGGTCCGGGCAGTGTTTATGCTCCACACGAACCTCCTCCCACAGTATTTCATCTAACCCTATCAGCATATCCTTCTATTCCTTTCTCCCTCAAGTACTTGTCTAGGTTCCCTTTAAATGCATCTATTCTATTCACCTCAATTACTCCGTGTGGTTGCAAGTTTAACATTCTAGCTGTTCTCTGGGTAAAGGAGTTAAAGTTACAGTCACAATCTTAAGATTTAAAATCGACCATGCTGTGTCCTATTAATTATGTTTTTGCGTACACTGCAGCAGAAAGATGGGAGTGGTGTGAGTAGGCATGAACTACTAAGAATTTGGTAAACTGTTGGGAAGGTGTGCACTCAAATTGTGCCTCCAGGCAGTTTCTAGTCCATTCAGCATACCCATCCTATTTATCAAATCCTGCTGATGCCAGCTGCTAGATATACGTGTGTGGATGTGTGTGTGTGTGTGTGTGTGGATGTGTGTGTTGGTGTTTGTGTGTGTGTGTGCATGTGTGTGTGTGTGTATGTGTGTGTGTATGAGTGTGTGTGTGTATGTGTGTGTGTGTGTATGTGTATGTGTATGTGTGTGTGTATGTGTGTGTGTGTAGTCACCGCACATCTTTACATTGAAAAAATACTATTTCAAATGAGTCCCTGCACCTGATATAAATAGATAGTTAGGTACAATTATTCTAACCTGCTGAATGCAGATATACATCACCCGACATGAGTAGAATTGCTCTATTTTTTTAATCACCATAGTGATGTTCAAACATACCATTATATCATTAATCTCCCCATCTTTTCCAGGCCATCCTTTGCAGACACTGGACTCCCCAGTCTCAGCCAAGGAGATCCAAGTGACAAAATAAAGCCACCAGCCTGCGAAAGCTCCACACTCGGTGACTACTTCAGGTAAGTTTAACAAGGCTCACTCAACAACATTTTTCCACAAGATCAAGGACTTAGGGAGGAACTTTTCAGGGAGTCTGCGGGCGCGATTGGCGGGTCAGGTGGGAAAGTATTTTTTTTGTCAGCGGGTCAGGATCTCACTGTCAACCCACTGCCACGCGCCTTTATGAAATGCCGGGTCTGTCAGCACTTGAGCAGACCCGATACGCAGTAGCGGGAGTGGCAACTCAGATCATTAGTAGTTTGTTTACAGCCACTTAGCAATGCTTTTTTCCAGATTTTTGTATTTAACAGGTCGCCCACTACTTTCGCACTGTCCCTAAACCTCATCTGTGAAGCTGAGCCGGGAGGTCAGTGGTCATTGTTTCGGCTGATGAGTTGACAGCTTCAAATGTCAAGTCAAAGCTCCGAGCTGATTAAGAAATGTTCCATTAGCTTCTCTAAACTGCATTTCCACTGCAGATTCAGAATGCTGCAAACCTTTACACAAGTCTCCGTCCAGTCTGACCTCATTACCTCTTCCACCATTGACAGATTGCTTCTGTCATCTCTACTTCACCTACCATCTATTTCATCAGCATTGGTGCACTTTATACTCTCTCACATTGATCCTCAGAATCCCACCACAATCAGCCCCAACACCAGCATCACTAGGCACACCAGCAATACCAACAACAACACCTTCTCCGAAATCAACTGATGCTGCATAGGAAGCAAGGCATCAGCATCCGAGCACATTGCGGCCCGGGACGCCAGGAATGGCATCAGCGCAGCCAGATTTACTTCATTTGACACTGTACACTCTGGCTGCCACATGATGTGCCAGGTTAGCACCACACCACGCCAACAACATAAAGCATCCCTACAATGCCTAGGTCATTCCTTTCACACTCATGACCGTTATGTCTCACCAGTCACTGCAACTCACTATATCACTTCCAAAGGTACACAGAAATCTGTCCAAGACTGCACAATGTTGAAAATAAAGATCCCAATGTTTGACAGCAGATTAACAGAAGCTCCACATGAACATTAGCTAAAACACACAAGTGCCTAGTACACTTGTGTGTCGTTAGATGGTATGATTGGACTAGGATGAAGATGAATGTGAGGGGTGTCTAGTGAGATGGGGAAGTGATAATGTAGATAGAGAGGCATGGGTAAGTTAATGTGAGTAAGGATGTACAGGGGTAGGGTAGGGAAGCCAGAGTGATGGGGATATGATGAGAGGCACAGCAGGATAAGGTTGAGTGGCTTTGCAGTAACATTTCGTGATCTACTGAGAAAATTGAAAGGTTTGCACCTCTGCACCCAGGTCCTCCTGGCGACATCCCTGCTTGTGCCTTCCTGAGCAATGTGCAACCAGGGTGCTTTGGTCTCCTGGGAGTTCTCTTCTACCCATTGGAAGGGAAGAGAACCTCCCTGCATGCTGTGACTCCCTCCATAAACATGTGGAGGGAGTCATGGGAGTGCCTGGATGCAACCGTGCACCTCTATGTAGTGCTCAATCCTGTAGACCACTGACAGCACAAATGTTAAAATAAATATGTGCTTGGTCCCTTTAAGGAAACCAGATGATGACACGTCATCAAATGATGTCATCAGACCCGCTTCCTACAATTGGCCGTTTAACGCGCTGGACGTGCTTAACAAGCCCAACCAGTGGAAAATCATTCTCCACCGCATGTCAGACAGGAAGCAAAGAGTAGGAGTAAATGGGGACTTTTCAGAATGGCAGGCAGTGACTAGTGGGGTACCGCAAGGTTCTGTGCTGGGGCCTCAGCTGTTTACACTGTACATTAATGATTTAGACGAGGGGATTAAATGTAGTATCTCCAAATTTGCGGATGACACTAAGTTGGGTGGCAGTGTGAGCTGCAAGGAGGATTCTATGAGGCTGCAGAGCGACTTGGATAGGTTAGGTGAGTGGGCAAATGCATGGCAGATGAAGTATAATGTGGATAAATGTGAGGTTATCCACTTTGGTGGTAAAAACAGAGAGACAGACTATTATCTGAATGGTGACAGATTAGGAAAAGGGAAGGTGCAAAGAGACCTGGGTGTCATGGTACATCAGTCATTGAAGGTTGGCATGCAGGTACAGCAGGCGGTTAAGAAAGCAAATGGCATGTTGGCCTTCATAGTGAGGGGATTTGAGTACAAGGGCAGGGAGGTGTTGCTACAATTGTACAGGGCCTTGGTGAGGCCACACCTGGAGTATTGTGTACAGTTTTGGTCTCCTAACCTGAGGAAGGACATTCTTGTTATTGAGGGAGTGCAGCGAAGGTTCACCAGACTGATTCCCGGGATGGCGGGACTGACCTATCAAGAAAGACTGGATCAACTGGGCTTGTATTCACTGGAGTTCAGAAGAATGAGAGGGGACCTCATAGAAACGTTTAAAATTCTGACGGGGTTAGACAGGTTAGATGCAGGAAGAATGTTCCCAATGTTGGGGAAGTCCAGAACCAGGGGACACAGTCTAAGGATAAGGGGGAAGCCATTTAGGACCGAGATGAGGAGGAATTTCTTCACCCAGAGAGTGGTGAACCTGTGGAATTCTCTACCACAGAAAGTTGTTGAGGCCAATTCACTAAATATATTCAAAAAGGAGTTAGATGAAGCCCTTACTACTAGGGGAATCAAGGGGTATGGTGAGAAAGCAGGAATGGGGTACTGAAGTTGCATGTTCAGCCATGAACTCATTGAATGGCGGTGCAGGCTAGAAGGGCCGAATGGCCTACTCCTGCACCTATTTTCTATGTTTCTATGTTTCTATGTTGGAGTCGGCAGTGGGGCCGGGACCCACCACCGACATCATCCGCCATGGACCTGCCGAAGTAAGGGAAATCGCGGCCTTAGTCTTCTCTCAGGATACAGATGAGACTGCACACAGGGAGGTTAAAGTAACAGTGACCTCAGTCTTTATTAAGACACACCAGAGTGAGGAACAGGCCTTAGGGGCCGGCTTATATACCAGTGCTACCAAGGGATGCTGGGATCCCTTGGGACTTCAGGGGATGCACTCCCTGGTGGCGGAACATGGGAGTGCATGCTTTATAGATACACAACATCACTCCCCCCACAAAGTCAAAGTGAAAACTATTTACAAGGTGAGGCGGTTGGAAGCCTTTCTTTCCCTGGTGGACCGCCTCGGTAAAAATGTCTGTTCTGGTGTGTTGGCTGTGCCCTCGCTGGGCTGGCATGTTGTTGGCCCTGCAGGGCTGTTGGGTGAGCCTGGCATTGCTGGGCTGTTTGGTGTGATGGGTTCGATTTTCTGGTCTGGGGTGGTGTCCTTGATCCTTTGGGTTCCGAAGAAGGTGGTGCCTGCTTTGGGTTGTTCAGGACGGTCTGTGAACCGCAGCCTCGTTTGGTCCAGGTGCTTTCTGCAAATTTGTCCATTGTCTAGTTTAACTACAAACACTCTACTCCCTTCTTCAGCTATCACTGTGCCCGCGATCCACTTGGGACCATGTCCATAGTTTAGCACATACACAGGGTCATTCAGAACAATTTCTCATAACACAGTGGGGCGACCATCGTTTTCATTTTGTTGCTGCCGCCTGCTCTCTATCTGATCATGCAGGTTGGGGTGAACCAGCGAGAGTCTGGTTTTAGGTGTCCTTTTCATGAGTAGTTCAGCCAGGGGCACTCCTGTGAGCGAGTGGGGTCTCATGCGGTAGTTGAGCAGTACTCGAGACAGGCAGGTTTGGAGTGAGCCTTCTGTGACTCGTTGAAGGCTCTGTTTGATTGTTTGTACTGCCCACTCTGCCTACCCATTGGAGGCTGGTTTAAACGGGGCCGATGTGACATGTTTGATTCCATTGCGGGTCATGAATTCTTTAAATTCAGCACTGGTGAAACATGGCCCTTTGTCACTGACCAGTATGCCAGGCAGGCTGTGGGTGGCAAACATGGCCCTCAGGCTTTCAATGGTGGTGGTGGCGATGCTTCCCGACATTATTTCACATTCAATCCATTTTGAAAAAGCATCCACCACCACCAGGAACATTTTACCGAGAAACGGGCCCGCATAGTCGACATGTATCCTCGACCATGGTCTGGAGGGCCAGGACCACAAACTTAGTGGTGCCTCACTGGGCGCGTTGCTCAACTGAGCACATACGCTGCATTGCCATACACAGGACTCTAAGTCAGAGTCGATACCGGGCCACCAGACGTGGGATCTGGCTATCGCTTTCATCATTAATATACCCGGGTGTGAACATAAGAACATAAGAACATAAGTATTAGGAACAGGAGTAGGCCATCTAGCCCCTCGAGCTTGCTCCGCCATTCAACAAGATCATGGCTGATCTGGCCGTGGACTCAGCTCCACTTACCCGCCCGCTCCCCGTAACCCTTAATTCCCTTATTGGTTAAAAATCTATCTATCTGTGACTTGAATATATTCAATGAGCTAGCCTCAACTGCTTCCTTGGGCAGAGAATTCCACAGATTCACAACCCTCTGGGAGAAGAAATTCCTTCTCAACTCGGTTTTAAATTGGCTCCCCCTTATTTTGAGGCTGTGCCCCCTAGTTCTAGTCTCCCCGACCAGTGGAAACAACCTCTCTGCCTCTATCTTGTCTATCCCTTTCATTATTTTAAATGTTTCTATAAGATCACCCCTCATCCTTCTGAACTCCAACGAGTAAAGACCCAGTCCACTCAATCTATCATCATAAGGTAACCCCCTCATCTTCGGAATCAGCCTCGTGAATCGTCTCTGTACCCCCTCCAAAGCTAGTATATCCTTCCTTAAGTAAGGTGACCAAAACTGCACGCAGTACTCCAGGTGCAGCCTCACCAATACCCTATATAGTTGCAGCAGGACCTCCCTGCTTTTGTACTCCATCCCTCTCGCACTCAAGGCCAACATTCCATTCGCCTTCCTGATTACCTGCTGCACCTGCAAACTAACTTTTTGGAATTCATGCACAAGGACCCCCGGTCCCTCTGCACTGCAGCATGTTGTAATTTCTCCCCATTCAAATAATATTCCCTTTTACTGTTTTTTTTCCCAAGGTGGATGACCTCACACTTTCCGACATTGTATTCCATCTGCCAAACCTTAGCCCATTCGCTTAACCTATCTAAATCTCTTTGCAGCCTCTCTGTGTCCTCTACACAACCTGCTTTCCCACTAATCTTTGTGTCATCTGCAAATTTTGTAACACTACACTCTGTCCCCTCTTCCAGGTCATCTATGTATATTGTAAACAGTTGTGGTCCCAGCACCGATCCCTGTGGCACACCACTAACCACGATTTCCGTGTGCTGTGGAGATCCGAGATGAACGTCTCCATGCCCTTTTTGGGTTACCCCACAACAGGCAGTCTGCCTCAATGGACAGCTCATCCTTTCGCTGCTGGAATGGCTTGATTAGCTCTTGCATTTCAACGGGGATGCTGGCCCAGCTCTTGCATTTCAACGGGGATGCTGGCCCAGCTCCCAGTTTTTTACTAGGGACAGCAGAGGATCTTGGCAGGTCGAAGTCCTAATCTGGTGGGCCGTGACAGGTGATTTATCATTTTCAAACGCTTCCATGACCATCAACAAGTCTGCGGGCTGCGCCACCATCAACAAGTTTGCAGACTGCGCCATTTCCACCCGCATGGTGGACAATGGTAGCCGACTAAGAGCATCTGCACAGTTCTCGGTGCCTGGCCTGTGGCAGATGGTATAGTTATATGCTGATAGCGTGAGTGCCCACCTTTGTATGCGGCTGAGGCATTAGTATTTATCCCCTTGTTTTCAGCGAACAGGGATATGAGGGGCTTGTGATCGGTTTCCAGCTCAAATTTGAGGCCAAATAGGTACTGATGCATTTTCTTTACCGCAAACACACACACTAATGCCTCTTTCTCAATCATGCTATAGGCCCTCTCGGCCTTAGACAAGCATAGGCGACAGGTTGCAACTTCCCCGCAACGTTAGCCTGTTGTAATACACACC
The DNA here is from genome assembly GCF_044704955.1 of Pristiophorus japonicus. Lineage (NCBI taxonomy): Eukaryota > Metazoa > Chordata > Chondrichthyes > Pristiophoridae > Pristiophorus > Pristiophorus japonicus. The sequence continues at coordinate 49,718,595 of NC_091979.1, read as the reverse complement.
CAACTCCGTATGACGACGCATCACATGCTAGCACAAGTCTTTTACATGGGTTATACAATACAAGCAGCTTGTTGGAGCATAAAATGTTTCTGGCTTTCTCAAAAGCAAGTACTTGTTTTTTTTCCCCATACCCAGTTCTCACCTTTACGCAATAACACATGTAGGGGCTCTAAGAGGTTGCTTAACCCCGTCAGGAAGTTACCAAAATAGTTGAGGAGTCCCAGAAACGACCGAAGCTCCGTGACGTTCTGTGGCCTGGGCGCCTTCCTGATAGCCTCTGTCTTGGCGTCTGTGGGCTGAATGCCGTCCGCTGTGATCTTTCTCTCCAAAAACTCCACTTCTGTTGCCATGAAGACGTATTTCAACCTCTTCAGCCACAGCCCTGCGCAATCCAGTCGCTGGAGGACCTCCTCCAGGTTTTGTAGGTGCTCCCGACCCGTGACCAATATGTCATCCTGAAAAACCACCGTGCGTGGTACTGACTTGAGTAGGCTCTCCATGTTTCTCTGGAAGATCGCTGTAGCCGACCGAATTCCAAACGGGCATCTGTTGTAGGTGAACATCCTTTGTGCGTGTTGATGCAGGTGGGGCCCTTTGAAGACTCCTCCAGCTCCTGCGTCATGTAGGCCAAAGTCAGGTCGAGCTTGGTGAACGTCTTGCCTCCTGCCAGTGTCGTAAATAGGTTGTCTGCCTTACATAGCGGGTATTGGTCCTGTAGCGAGAAACGATTAATAGTTACTTTATAATCGCCGCAAATCCTGACCATGCCATCACTTTTGAGTACTGGAACAATCGGCCTGGCCCACTCGCTGAATTCCACTGGGGAGATGATGCCCTCGCGTTGCAGCCTGTCCAGCTCGATTTCCACTCTCTCCCTCATCATTTAAAGGTACCGCTCGAGCCTTGTGGTGAATGGGTCGTGCCTCTGGGACCAAGTGGATCCGCACCTTTGCCCCGGAAAAGTTTCCAATGCCTGGCTCAAAAAGGGAAGGAAATTTGTTTAGAACCTGGGTACATGAGGCCTCATCGACATGTGATAGCGCTTGGATGTCATCCCAGTTCCAGCAGATTTTGCCCAGCCAGCTCCTTCCAAGCAGTGTGGGGCCATCGCCCGGGACAATCCAGAGTGGCGGTTCGTGCACCATGCACTCGTAGGTGAGCTTGACCATGGCGCTGCCCAGGACAGTGATAAGCTCTTTGGTGTACGTTCTCAGTTTCGTGTGGATGGGGCTCAGGGCCGGTCTGACTGCCTTGTTGCATCACAGTCTCTCAAATATCTTTTTACTCATTATGGATTGGCTAGCGCCAGTGTCCAGTTCCATAGCTACGGATAAGCCATTCAATTTTACATTTAGCATTATAGGTGGACATTTCATTGAAAATGTGTGCACCCCGTGTACTTCAGCATCTGCCTCCTCTCTCTGAGGCTCGAAATTGCTTTGATCCACCATGGACCGATCTTCCTCTGCCACGTGGTGGTTAGTCGGTTTTGCAGAGCTTGCAACTCTTCTGCAAGCTCGTTGGAGGTGCCCTATTGTTCCACAGCACTTGCAAACATACCCTTTGAAGCGGCATGAATAGGCTGAATAGAAGCCTCCACAACGCCAACAAGGTGTGAATTGCCTTGCATTCATCCTTTGTTAAGGACTCTGAGTCATCTGGGTCACCTGAGGCCGACTGGCAGTTGCAGACTCGTGGTTTCTGCCCTGTACATTTCTGCTCACAAACACAGTTCCAGTTAATTTATGAACATTGTTAGTGCTTGTGTGTTGAGAGATTTGTTTGGTGTTATCACTGGTGGACATAAACGCCTTGGCCTTACTGAGGGTCGGTGTCTCTACAGTCAAAAGATTTCGTAGGATGGTCTCGTGGCCAATGCCAGTACAAAAAAGTCTCTGAGCATTTGCTCCAGGTAGCCATCAAACTCACATTGTCCTGCAAGTCACCTTGGCTCGGCGATGTAGCTCGCCACTTCCTGACCTTCAGATCGCTGGCACGTGTAGAACCGATACCTCGCCATCAGCAGACTCTCCCTCGGGTTAAGATGCTCTCGAACGAGTGTACACAGCTCCTCATACGACTTATCTCTGGGTTTCACCGGAGCCAGAAGATTCTTCATGAGGCTGTAGGTCGGTGCCCCACAGATCATGAGGAGGACCGCTCTCCTTTTTGCAGTGCTTCCTTCTCCGTCCAGCTTGTGGGCTGCAAAGTACTGGTCTAGCCGTTCGACATAGGCTTCCCAGTCCTCACCCTCTGAGAACTTCTCCAGGATGCCCACAGTTTGCTGCATCTTTGCGTTGGATTCGTATACTCGTCGCCAGTTGTGTTCCTGACACAGATGAGACTGCACACAGGGAGGTTAAAGTAACAGTGACCTCAGTCTTTATTAAGACACTCCAGAGTGAGGAACAGGCCTTAGGGGCTGGCTTATATACAGTGCTCAGGGGATGCATTTCTTAGTGGCGGAACATGGGAGTGCATGCTTTACAGATACACAACAGATCCAAACTTAACTATTCTGAAATGGAGGACATGTCCCCTGCACAGAGCATTTCCAGAGAAATCCACCAGTGCTTTCAATTTGCTTCTTCGGTTATGGATTTACTAAATTCCTGGGGTTTGTAGTAACTGAAAAATTCACTTACTTTACAAAAAAATACATATTTCTCTTTCCGCCCCCTCCCAGCATATCCTGGCCAGAAATATGCTTCAGATGCTGCCAATCTGGGTCCCAGTCCAAAAATTCAGGAACTTTTTTTCTTTCCCTTCTCCGTCGTCTTTTTCTTCTTAATCTTATTCTTCTATTAGCACTACTGCAACAACAACAGTGATAGGTGAGCGAGACAGTGGAAAATAGATTACAGCAGCAGAGTTTTGGATTAGCTGAAGCTTATGGAGGCTGGAGCATGAGAGTCTGCCCAGGAGAGAATTGGAATAGTCAAGTCTGGATGTGATGAAGGCATGGATGAGGGTTTTGGCAGCAGATGGGCTAAGGCAGGAGTGATGTTACGGAGGTGGAAGTAGGCAGTCTTTGTGATGGAGACAATATGGGATCAAAAGCTCAGTTCAAGGTCAAATAGGATGCCAAGGTTGCAAACAGTCAGCTTCAACCTGAGACGGTGGCCAGGCAGGAGAATGGAATATGAGGGAAGGGAACAGAGTTTGTGGCGGGGGCTGAAGACGATTGCTTTGGTCTTCCCCATGTTTTAACTTTGCTCATTATTTGAAGATTGCTCTCGCATATTATTTACCATCTGAATAATAAACAGTCAACCATATCTTCAGGCACATCCTTAGACAATTCAACTACTATGTTGAGATTCGCAGGTGTGTCACAGTAAATATAGAATAACATGATTGAGAAGAGTGTTAAGGTGATATACATGACTGAGGGGTTCAGATGATATATTACTGTGAAAGCAAAATTCTATCCATTCTTAAAAGCATATTTTACTGGGGCTTTTTTCCTGTGCAGAGATCAAAGGCAACTATCTTTTTCAATGTTTTCTTCTCCTTTCATGAAGTCAGTAATTCACACTTGGATACATTTCCACTGATACCAGAAGCCCGCCAGGATGTCACTTAAATGACCATTCCTCATGTGTAAAGCTTGTCAGTAAATGTTGACAGGCGTTTGGTTGCGAGGAATGGAGGTATCATAGCTGACCCTCATCCTTCCCTCACCTCTGCACTTTTGCACTTTTAGGTAGGGACCACTAAATAGCAATCAGGAATGTGAATTTTGACTTATTATTTTCACCCAGGGATAGTGCCGCCAACCTTCACTTGTCCAACAACAACAACTTGTATTTATATAGCACCTTTATCATAGTGAAATGCTGCAAGGCGCTTCACAGGAGTATTGTGAGACAAAATTATTTACTACCGAGTCACATAAGGAGAAATTAGGGCAGATGACCAAAAGCTTGGTCAAAGAGGTAGGTTTGAAGGAGCGTCCTAAAGGAGGAAAGACAGGTAGAGAGGTGGAGAGGTTTAGGGAGGGAATTCCAAAGCTTAGGGCCTAGGCAGCAGGAGGCACGGTCACCCATGGCTGAGCGATTATAATCAAGGATACTCAAGAGGGCAGAATTGGAGGAGCGCAGATATCTTAAAGGGTTGTGGGGCTGGAGTCCTCTCACTCACAACAGGTCAGGAATTGAACTGAGGTCTATACTGGTTTATATGGCTGAGTATCAAACCGCACGGTGCACTGAACCACCAGAAGATACAGATGCAATATTGAAATCTTGACAAAGATATTTTATATAATAACATTTGTCAGGCAATTAAGCTCCTAGCTGTTGAAACTTAGTAGCCTAGATACTGTATTGGTGGCAAGAGGTTATCAGTTGACTGCATTTTGATGCCCATTTAATTTATTCTCAAAGTGGTACTGTCAGATTTTCAGCAGGAAGATCACTAGCTCTGGATCTGCTTCGTGCTTTTCTAAGTAAACAGGTAATAATATTAATATTGTAAAAAACTAAACTGCGTATGTATATCTCAAACTATTAGCATCAAAGAAGATATCAGTATAACTTGCATAGACCAAACTGGATTATAAAGCTATACAAAGCGTGCTTACAATGTTAGCCCACAAACCAGCAGGATAAGGGTTAACCCTGGATGTAGTTTTAATGATACACTTGCATTTCAGTTATGACACTAGAAGTCATGATTGTTCATGTACCTCCCTCTTAATGCCTAGAGCAAGAAAGTACATTGAGTCAATGATTCAACGTGCATAAGTCTCTTTTGAAGTTTACTTGCTCTAGGGCAATACACCCAATACTCAGGGTGTGCTGCACTACTGTTCTGCATCAAAAGATAGATTACAACTGCAAAGCAGCAGCTGAAGATCCATCTGAAGTTTATTTTTCAAACTTAACCTTTTCTCCTTAGGATTGGAGGAGGGTGCAGTTGTTTATGTACAGAAAATACTTGATATATCTAGTGTATATGCTCAGTAATTATCATGACGGAAGACTTTTGAGAGCAGTTTCTGTTAGAATGTACACTTTTTGAGGTCTTTTTTTAGGCTTGTGTGCCTTTAATCACTATCATGGAGCTCTTGCCATGATTAAGTTTATTTTAATAAGAGGTTTGGTAGATTGAGTTAGAAATAACAAGGTACTGCTGTATTTTATCCTTTCCATCTTTTAGATATGGCATGTTTTCTAACATATGCAACAACAATAACAACTTGCATTTCTATAGCACCTTTAATACAGTAAAACATCCCAAGCCTCTTCACAGGAGCGTTATCAAACAAAATTTGACACCGAGCCACATAAGGAGATATCACGGCTGATGGGTGTAGTATCTGCAAAACAGATTTTCAGCAGATCTAATGTAGAATGTTATATCTGAATTAGAGAAAATTATGGAAACAAATTAGATTTCTTAATTTACACAATTCTCTATCTTAAAAAATTGTAATCATGTCAGTTTTCTTTGCTTTTTCATTGGTTAATGGCACCTACATAGGAAGGCATCTGGTATCTACTCAGTGCCTTCCCATAATGTCAGTAAATCACCATGTTGCCCCTTGGTAATACTTTCCATAAGCATGAGTCAGCTATTGTGTATGCTGATGATACCTCTCCATCATTATCCTTGAATCTACTGACAAACTGACTGCATGTCTAACATAAAGTCACAGATAAACCAGAACTTTCTGCAGCTCAACATTCACAAGACCGAAGCTGCCCTATTCGGCCCCTGTCAGAAACTCTGCACCCTAGCCCCTGTTCTAGTCATCTTCCTGAGCCTGCTCAAGCTCAATTCAATGGTGGCCTGCTGGTCCTCAAACTGAGCTCTTATTCAATCCATCACCAAGATTATCTTCTTCCACCTCCAAAATATCACCAATCTCTATCCACCTCTACCTCATCCTCACTGCTGCTGAAACCCTCGTTCATGCATTTTTCACCTGCAGACTCAACTTTTCCAATTCCCGCCATGCAGTCCTCACGAGCTCCTTCCTACATGTCCTAGTGTCAGCTGTGGCTCAGTGGGTAGCACTCTCGCATGAGTCAGAAGGTTGTGGGGTCTAGTCCCACTCCAGGGACTTGAGCATAAAAAAATCTAGGCTGATACTCCAGTGCAGTGTTGATGGAGCACTCCACTGTCGGAGGTGCCGCCTTTCGGAAGAGACGTTAAACCAAGGCCCCGTCTGCTCTCTCAAGTGGATGTAAAAGATCCCATGGCACTATTTCGAAGAAGAGCAATAGAGTTATCCCCGGTGTCCTGGCCAATATTTATCCCTCAATCAACATAACAAAAAAACAGATTATCTGGTCATTATCACATTGCTGTTTATGGGAGCTTGCTGTATGCAAATTGGCAGTCATGTTTCCCACATTACAGTAACTACATTTCAAAAGTACTTCATTGGCTGCAAAGCACTTTGAGATGTCCAGTGATCGTGAAAGGCGCTATATAAATCCAAGTCTTTCTTTCTTTACATAAAATGAAACTCATCAAAAACTATTGCCCCTCCCCACTCTATCTTATACAAAGCGCCAATAACCTACAACACTTATCCTTGGCTTCCCTTTCCTCAGTGCATTAACCTCAAAACCCTCATTCCCAGAAACAAATTTCTTTACCTATCTCTGCAACCTCCTTCAACCCTATTTGTATCCTTTGTTCTTCCAATTCTGATATATTGTGTGTTCCCTCCTCCCTATGCTCTGTCCTAATGCTGTCTCCCTTTCTGTAAATCTCTCTTTGTCCTGTTATTCTTTTTGTGGGCTAGAAATTCCATAATTAGCGCTATGACCGTTTATTGGGCTTTTCTTTTAGTGCCCGGAATACTGCTATGGTTGGAGGTGGCAAAATTCGGCAAATGGTGACCAACGATAGCGGTAGCAGTAAAATATGGCCTTGCACGGCTGCATTTGTGTGGCGGAGCTGAATTCAGCGATCTGGAAAAAAACGGACCTTCTGCGCATGCGCAATTTTTTTCTTCCGATTTTTTCCCCCCCCTGAGATTCTGGTCAGGTGTCAGGGTACGCCCGTGCATGCGCAGTACACCCAGCTCTCAATCTGTCATTTTTCACAGACAAGACAAGATGCAGTAGGTTGATCATAGCAGGCAGAGGGCCAGCAAATTTCATTCTGATGCCAATGACGCACTGATAACAGCAATTGAGAGTAGATAGGGGTCAAAGTAAACCCACCCCCTCCCTCATCCCCCCCAGCTGTGATAAGGAGATTTTGGACCTGTATTGCTGAGGAGGTCTCCTCAGTTGATGACATTCCCAGGGACCACCATCAATGCAGAAAAAGGTGGAATGACCATTGCAGGGTCATGAGAGTAAGTAATATTTTTATTCATGCACTCCTTGATTACTTAAATTGTAAATCTGACTCGTGTTGCTGTAGGTAGGCTTAGTGTCACACCTTATTTACCATGAATGATCGTTACACATTATTAAGATTGCTTTTTGACATCTAAAAAGATGTTTCTGCACGTTGATGCCTTCCTCATGAACCACGTGCAACTATCAAGACCATTAGGGCTGGGACAGGCGGCTGTATTAAATGCACACAGTATGGTATAAGTGCTATCTGTGTGTGCCACAAGAGCAGAAGGGCATTCTTATTGTAATTTTTGCAGGAAAAGTTGTCCCACAATCGTCGCAATGCACAGGCGGCAGTCCGCCCCAAACACATCCATTAACAGACTTGGAAGAAACCTGGTTTAATTGGTGCCTCCGGGAGGTCAACTACCCATGCGGGTGCAAAGCCCTTGTTCTGAACTGACGGTAAGTCCTGCAAAATCCCCGGGCTGGGTTGGGGCAATGTGATGCAGTGTCTGTGGACTAGGGTTGGGGCAATGTGATACAGTGTCTGTGGACTAGGGCTGGGGCAATGTGATGCAGTGTCTGTGGACTAAGGTTGGGGCAATGTGATACAGTGTCTGTGGACTAGGGTTGGGGCAATGTGATGCAGTGTCTGTGGACTAGGGTTGGGGCAATGTGATACAGTGTCTGTGGACTAGGGCTGGGGCAATGTGATACAGTGTCTGTGGACTAGGGCTGGGGCAATGTGATACAGTGTCTGTGGACTAGGGCTGGGGCAATGTGATACAGTGTCTGTGGACTAGGGTTGGGGCAATGTGATGCAGTGTCTGTGGACTAGGGCTGGGGCAATGTGATGCAGTGTCTGTGGACTAGGGCTGGGGCAATGTGATGCAGTGTCTGTGGACTAGGGCTGGGGCAATGTGATGCAGTGTCTGTGGACTAGGGTGGGGGCAATGTAATGCAGTGTCTCTCGACGACATATAATGCAGTAGTGGTGGTCCTTCAAATAAGCCTGCGCTATGTGACCTTCCTCATGTCACCCTGCCCCCTCCCCTGCTGCTAACCACTCGTCTGTTGCTTTCTATTTTGCAGATGAGGATTCTGAGGCGCCACATCGTCCTATGGAAGCCTCCACCTCAGCCCATCATGTGTGGGTTGAGGAGGAAGATGAGGGCCACACTGAGGAGCTACCACCGGAGGAACAACATCATGAAGCTGTTGCGGGGGGGGGCGGTGGGGGAGGGCGAGGGGTTGGCGATGGTGGGGGTGGAGGGGGTGGTGGGGGTGGAGAAGGCGATGCAGTCAGCACTTCTTTTAGCTGCGGCCACAAGTTTCGCGGAGGAAGCCACATTCACAGGCTTTGTCCCATCCGAGGCAGCAGGTCAAAGTCATGTTGAACCCTGTATGCCATCTCTTTAGAGGTTGAGTCGGCAAAGCCAGTCTGCTGAAAGACAGGCAGACACACACCTGGACATGGGACTGTAAAAGGAGAGCGTCGAACTCGAGAGTTCCTCCAGGCCCGAGGTGGCATTTCTGGCAACATCGCCGCACAATCTGCAACATAATCTGTGGACATGTCGCAGATTGCAGCTGCGATCCGGGAGAACACCAAGGTTGTCAATGCCCTGCGGCAATTGATGGTCTCGTCTTTTGGCTCTGCGGCCCCCAGTGTCATACCACCCAGACCGACAGCACCTGTGAGTGGGTAGGCCAAGCAAGAGCCTTGCCACTCAGAAGCCGGGCCTTCCATATCCCGAGCTTCTCCAGGGGGTCCAATGGCGTCTCCATTGTCTCTCCCCCAACAACAGCAGCACTCTGCCCGCCTTGCTGCACACTGTCTTGGTCCCAACACGGGTAGGTGCAAGAAGCAAAGGCAAGGTGGGAGGTGTTAAGATCGGTGGGGTGGGGCGGGGGGGGAAAGGTGGCCGCAGTTAAAAGATGTTCGGTGCAGGGGTTGTTGCTGTTTTGCTGTAGTTTTCCTGTTTTCTGTGTTCAAGTTAAAAAATTATTTAAGTTTCAAAATTAAAGTTTACAAAGTTTCAAGAATGTACAAATGTTTCATAAGTTTACAAATGCTTTATAAATTCTTTTGTTCACCTTCACCATTCTTGTGCAGTGTCTCATTTGTAGAATTAGAGGAGGAATAGTCAACATGGTGGGATCGAGTAGGCAGGCAACGGTGAAACGTGCCTTTCACTGTTCAAGCAAAGCGTTGATTTATGAGCTGCTGACGTAAGTCTTTCACAGTGGTGAAAGCTCAATGAGTCCTCCCCTGTAGTGGTGGTGGGGGTGGTGGCATGGGTTCATCGCCACGCTCCTCATCCCCCTCCTTATCCTCCTCATCATTGTCAGCCTCCTCCTCCTCCTCCCCTCTCTCCTGAGGTGGTCCTGCAGTCCCCAGTGGCAATTCCTGTCCCCTCATGATGGCCAAGTTGTGTAGCATGCAGCACACCACAATGAACCTGGTGATCAGCTGAGGGGAATATTGCAGGCAGCCTCCAGAGTGGTCCAGGCATCGGAAGCGCTGCTTGAGCACTTTAATTGTCTTTTCGACGATGTTGCATGTGGATACATGGCTGCCATTATACTAATGCTTGGCTTCTGTCTGAGGATTCCGGAGGGAGGTCATAAGCCAGGTGGCGAAGCCATAACCTTTGTCCCCCAGCAGCCAGCTCTGGCCTTGTGGCTGACGCTCAAACAAATATGAGACACTGCTCTCTCGCAAGATGAAAGCATCATGGATGCTCCCTGGAAATTGGGCATTGACTGTCATGATGTGCTGAGTATGGTCGCAAGTGATCTGTACGTTCAGGGAGTGGAATCCTTTTTGTTTCAGTAAACCTCTGGCTCCTGTAAAGGTGCTCGCAGAGCGATATGCATACAGTCAATGGCACCCTGAACCTTGGGAAAACCAGCCATTCATGCAAAACCCACAGCCCTCTCATTCTGTGCCGAGTTGGTCATTGGGAAGTTTATAAAGTCCATCCTGTGTGCATACAATGGGGCCAAGTTTCGTCCTGAGTTGCTCCTGTTTTTTTGGAGCAACTGGTTCAGAATGGAGTATCTTAGAAATTTGAATTCTCGGCATTTAGTTTGCTCCAGTTCTAGTCAGTTAGAACAGTTTCACTTTGGAACAGAATTTTTTTTTCAAAAGGGGGCGTGTCTGGCCACCTATGCCTATTTTCAAAGTTTAGGCAGTGAAAACTTACTCCAAACTAACTTAGAATGGAGTAAGTGAAGATTTTTGTACGTTCGAAAAAACCTTGTCTACACTTTAGAAAATCAGGCGCGAGTCCAGGGTCGGCGAGAGGCCTATAAAGGCCAGCGGGAGTCGAGCAGTTCGAGCAGTCAGTCGAGGAGGCGGGAGCTCGGAGCAGCGCGAGTCCGGGGTCGGCGAGAGGCCTATAAAGGCCAGCGGGAGTCAAGCAGTTCGAGCAGTCAGTCGAGGAGGCGGGAGCTCGGAGCAGCGCGAGTCCGGGGTCGGCGAGAGGCCTATAAAGGCCAGCGGGAGTCAAGCAGTTCGAGCAGTCAGTCGAGGAGGCGGGGGCTCGGAGCAGCGCGAGTCCGGGGTCGGCGAGAGGCCTATAAAGGCCAGCATGAGTCAAGCAGTTCGAGCAGTCAGTCGAGGAGGCGGGAGCTCGGAGCAGCGCGAGTCCGGGGTCGGCGAGAGGCCTATAAAGGCCAGCGGGAGTTGAGCAGTTCGAGCAGTCAGTCGAGGAGGCGGGAGCTCGGAGCAGCGCGAGTCCGGGGTCGGCGAGAGGCCTATAAAGGCCAGCGGGAGTCGAGCAGTTCGAGCAGTCAGTCGAGGAGGAGGGAGCTCGGAGCAGCGCGAGTCCGGGGTCGGCGAGAGGCGTGCCGGTGCAGCTGCAGGGAGAAGGCAAAGAAAGAAACAAAGGTGACGTCACAGCCTAGGGGGTAAGTGATTGGCTGGTGATTGGTGAGTAGTTTTTCTTTTTCTGATATTAGTCAGTAACTTTTAACATTGTGTTGCCAATTTAAGTGTATCTAAGGGTTCAGTCATGGCAGGAGAGCTCGGTCGGGTGTTATGCTCCTCCTGTACCATGTGGGAACTCAGGGACACTTCCGGTGTCCCTGACGACTACGTGTGTGGGAAGTGTATCTGCCTCGAGCTCCTGACGGTCCGCGTTACAGAATTGGAGCTGAGGGTGGATTCACTCTGGAGCATCCACGATGCTGAGAATGACGTGAGTATCACGTGTAGTGAGTTGGTCTTACCGCAGGGATAGGGTCCACAGCCAGATAGGGAATGGAAGACCAGCAGGAAGAGTAGTGCAAGGAAGGTAGTGCAGGGGTCCCCTGCGGTCATCCCCCTGCAAAACAGATACACTGTTTTGAGTACTGTTGAGGGGAATGACTCATCAGGGGGGGGCAGCAGCAACCAAGTTCATAGCACCGTGGCAGGCTCTGCTGCACAGGAGGGCAAGAAAAAGAGTGGGACAGCAATAGTGATAGGGGATTCAATGGTGAGGGGAATAGATAGGCGTTTCTGCGGCCGCGACCGAGACTCCAGGATGGTATGTTGCCTCCCTGGTGCAAGGGTCAAGGATGTCTCGGAGCGGGTGCAGGACATTCTGAAATGGGAGGGAGAACAGCCAGTTGTCGTGGTGCACATTGGTACCAACGACATAGGTAAAAAAAGGGATGAGGTCCTACGAAACGAATTTAAGGAGCTAGGAGCTAAATTAAAAAGTAGGACCTCAAAAGTAGTAATCTCGGGATTGCTACCAGTGCCACGTGATAGTCAGAGTAGGAATCGCAGGATAGCGCAGATGAATATGTGGCTTGAGCAGTGGTGCAGCAGGGAGGGATTCAAATTCCTGGAGCATTAGGACCGGTTCTGGGGGAGGTGGGACCAGTACAAACCGGACGGTCTGCACCTGGGCAGGACCGGAACCAATGTCCTAGGGGGAGTGTTTGCTTGTGCTGTTGGGGAGGATTTAAACTAATATGGCAGGGGGATGGGAACCAATGCAGGGAGACAGAGGGAAACAAAAAGGAGTCAAAAGCAAAAGACAGAAAGGAGATGAGGAAAAGTGGAGGGCAGAGAAACCCAAGACAAAGAACAAAAAGGGCCACTGTATAGCAAAATTCTAAAAGGACAAAGGGTGTTAAAAAAACAAGCCTGAAGGCTTTGTGTCTTAATGCAAGGAGTATCCGCAATATGGTGGATGAATTAATTGTGCAAATAGATGTTAACAAATATGATGTGATTGGGATTACGGAGGCGTGGCTCCAGGATGATCAGGGCTGGGAACTCAACATTCAGGGGTATTCAACATTCAGGAAGGATAGAATAAAAGGAAAAGGAGGTGGGGTAGCATTGCTGGTTAAAGAGGAGATTAATGCAATAGTTAGGAAAGACATTAGCTTGGATGATGTGGAATCGATATGGGTAGAGCTGCAGAACACCAAAGGGAAAAAAACGTTAGTGGGAGTTGTGTACAGACCTCCAAACAGTAGTAGTAATGTTGGGGAGGGCATCAAACAGGAAATTAGGGGTGCATGCAATAAAGGTGCAGCAGTTATAATGGGTGACTTTAATATGCACATAGATTGGGCTAGCCAAACTGGAAGCAATACGGTGGAGGAGGATTTCCTGGAGTGCATAAGGGATGGTTTTCTAGACCAATATGTTGAGGAACCAACTAGGGGGGAGGCCATCTTAGACTGGGTGTTGTGTAATGAGAGAGGACTAATTAGCAATCTCATTCTGCGAGTCCCCTTGGGGAAGAGTGACCATAATATGGTGGAATTCTGCATTAGGATGGAGAATGAAACAGTAAATTCAGAGACCATGGTCCAGAACTTAAAGAAGTGTAACTTTGAAGGTATGAGGCGTGAATTGGCCTGGATAGATTGGCGAATGATACTTAGGGGGTTGACTGTGGATGGGCAATGGCAGACATTTAGAGACCGCATGGATGAATTACAACAATTGTACATTCCTGTCTGGCGTAAAAATAAAAAAGGGAAGGTGGCTCAACCGTGGCTATCTAGGAAAATCAGGGATAGTATTAAAGCCAAGGAAGTGGCATACAAATTGGCCAGAAATAGCAGCGAACCTGGGGACTGGGAGAAATTTAGAACTCAGCAGAGGAGGACAAAGGGTTTGATTAGGGCAGGGAAAATGGAGTACGAGAAGAAGCTTGCAGGGAACATTAAGGCGGATTGCAAAAGTTTCTTTCGGTATGTAAAGAGAAAAAGGTTAGTAAAGACAAACGTAGGTCCCCTGCAGTCAGAATCAGGGGAAGTCATAACGGGGAACAAAGAAATGGCAGACCAATTGAACAAGTACTTTGGTTCGGTATTCACTAAGGAGGACACAAACAACCTTCCGGATATAAAAGGGGTCAGAGGGTCTAGTAAGGAGGGGGAACTGAGGGAAATCTTTATTAGTCGGGAAATTGTGTTGGGGAAATTGATGGGATTGAAGGCCGATAAATCCCCAGGGCCTGATGGACTGCATCCCAGAATACTTAAGGAGGTGGCCTTGGAAATAGCGGATGCATTGACAGTCATTTTCCAACATTCCATTGACTCTGGATCAGTTCCTATCGAGTGGAGGGTAGCCAATGTAACCCCACTTTTTAAAAAAGGAGGGAGAGAGAAAACAGGGAATTATAGACCGGTCAGCCTGACCTCAGTAGTGGGTAAAATGATGGAATCAATTATTAAGGATGTCATAGCAGTGCATTTGGAAAATGGTGACATGATAGGTCCAAGTCAGCATGGATTTGTGAAAGGGAAATCATGCTTGACAAATCTTCTGGAATTTTTTGAGGATGAGTCCAGTAAAGTGGACAAAGGAGAACCAGTTGATGTGGTATATTTGGACTTTCAGAAGGCTTTCGACAAGGTCCCACACAAGAGATTAATGTGCAAAGTTAAAGCACATGGGATTGGGGGTAGTGTGCTGACGTGGATTGAGAACTGGTTGTCAGACAGGAAGCAAAGAGTAGGAGCAAACGGGTACTTTTCAGAATGGCAGGCAGTGACTAGTGGGGTGCCGCAAGGTTCTGTGCTGGGGCCCCAGCTGTTTACATTGTACATTAATGATTTAGACGAGGGGATTAAATGCAGTATCTCCAAATTTGCGGATGACACTAAGTTGGGTGGCAGTGTGAGCTGCGAGGAGGATGCTATTAGGCTGCAGAGTGACTTGGATAGGTTAGGTGAGTGGGCAAATGCATGGCAGATGAAGTATAATGTGGATAAATGTGAGGTTATCCACTTTGGTGGTAAAAACAGAGAGACAGACTATTATCTGAATGGTGACAGATTAGGAAAAGGGAAGGTGCAACGAGACCTGGGTGTCATGGTACATCAGTCATTGAAGGTTAGTATGCAGGTACAGCAGGCGGTTAAGAAAGCAAATGGCATGTTGGCCTTCATAGCGAGGGGATTTGAATACAGGGGCAGGGAGATGTTGCTACAGTTGTACAGGGCCTTGGTGAGGCCACACCTGGAGTATTGTGTACAGTTTTGGTCTCCTAACTTGAGGAAGGACATTCTTGCTATTGAGGGACTGCAGCAAAGATTCACCAGACTGATTCCCGGGATGGCGGGACTGACCTATCAAGAAAGACTGGATCAACTGGGCTTGTATTCACTGGAGTTCAGAAGAATGAGAGGGGACCTCATGAAAACGTTTAAAATTCTGACGGGTTTAGACAGGTTAGATGCAGGAAGAATATTCCCAATGTTGGGGAAGTCCAGAACCAGGGGTCACAGTCTAAGGATAAGGGGTAAGCCATTTAGGACCGAGATGAGGAGAAACTTCTTCACCCAGAGAGTGGTGAACCTGTGGAATTCTCTACCACAGAAAGTAGTTGAGGCCAATTCACTAAATATATTCAAAAGGGAGTTAGATGAAGTCCTTACTACTCGGGGGATCAAGGGTTATGGCGAGAAAGCAGGAATGGGGTACTGAAGTTTCATGTTCAGCCATGAACTCATTGAATGGCGGTGCAGGCTAGAAGGGCTGAATGGCCTGCTCCTGCACCTATTTTCAATGTTTCTATGTTTTTATGTTACAAATCAGGTGTCGGGAATGGGGGCGGGGGAGGTGGAGTTGAAAGGGAAGTTTACAAACATTAAACACTTCAGTTTTACAAATAAAGAGCCATCATCAATAATAAATGATAAATACATCAATAAATCAACCAATAAATCAATCAAAAAAAATTAATAAAAAATAAAAAAAAAATAAAAAATCAATAAATAAAACATTTTCTACTTACCGACTGCAGCACTGGGAGTCCTCCAACAGCGTGCTGAGACGGCCCCCCCAGTGTGTCTCTGTCAGTGTCTCTATCGCTCTGTCTGTCTGTGTGTGTGTCTCTCACTCTCTGTCTGTCAGTGTCTGTGTTTCTGACAGCGAGGGGAGGGGGAGAGGGGGTGGGAGGGGGAGGGGGTTGGGGAGAAGGGAGTTGAGGGGTGGAGGGGAGGGGAGAAGGGGGTGGGGGGAGGGGGAGAAGGTGGTGAGGGGGAGAAGGTGGGGAGGGGGAGAAGGGGGAGGGGGCGGGGGAAAAGGGGAGGGAAGAAGGGGGGTGTGGAGGAGGGGAAGAAGGGGGTGGGGGGAGGAGAGGAGGGGCAAGGAGATGGGGGGAGAGGGGGAGAAGGGGGAGAGGGGGACAAGGGGGGGAGAAGGGGGGAGGGGGAGAAGAGGGGGAGAAGGGGGGAGAGGGGAGAAGGGGGAGAGGGGGAGAAGGAGGGAGAGGGGGAGGAGGGAAGGAGAGAGGAGGGAGGGAGGGAAGGAAGGAGAGAGGAGGGAGGGAAGAAGGGAGGGAAGGAGGGAGGGAAGGAGGGAGGAGGTAGGGAGGGAAGGAGAGAGGAGGGAGGGAAAGGGGAAGGAGAGAGGAGGGGGAAGGAAGAAGAGAGGAGGGAGGGAAGGAGGGAGGGAAGGAGAGAGGAGGGAGGGAGGGAAGGAGAGAGAGGGAGGGAGGGAAGGAGAGAGAGGGAGGGAGGGAAGGAGAGAGGAGGGAGGGAGGGAAGGGGAAGGAGAGAGGAGGGGGGAAGGAAGGAGAGAGGAGGGAGGGAAGGAGGGAGGGAAGGAGAGAGGAGGGAGGGAGGAGGGAGGGAGGGAAGGAAGGAGAGAGGAGGGAGGGAAGGAGGGAGGGAAGGAAGGAGAGAAGGCAGGGGGGGGAAGGAGAGAGGGGGGGGAAGGGAGAGAAGGAGGCTGAACGGCCGGGCCCAAGACCTCGGGTTGGATTTACAGGTAGGTGGCGTCGGGTCTCAGGGGGGGTCACGGAGGTCCGGGGGGAGGGGGGAAGAGTCGCGGAGGTCCGGGGGGGGGAGGGGTTGGGGGAAACATACAAACATAGAAAATAGGTGCAGCAGTAGGCCATTCAGCCCTTCTAGGCTGCACCGCCATTCAATGAGTTCATGGCTGAACATGCAACTTCAGTACCCCCTTCCTGCTTTCTCGCCATACCCCTTGATCCCCCGAGTAGTAAGGACTTCATCTAACTCCCTTTTGAATATATTTAGTGAATTGACCTCAACAACTTTCTGTGGTAGAGAATTCCACAGGTTCACCACTCTCTGGGTGAAGAGGTTTCTCCTCATCTCGGTCCTAAATGCCTTACCCCTTATCGTTAGACTGTGACCCCTGGTTCTGGACTTCCCCAACATTGGGAACATTCTTCCTGCATCTAACCTGTCTAAACCCGTCAGAATTTTAAACGTTTCTATGAGGTCCCCTCTCATTCTTCTGAACTCCAGTGAATACAAGCCCAGTTGATCCAGTCTTTCTTGATAGGTCAGTCCCACCATCCCGGGAATCAGTCTGGTGAATCTTCGCTGCACTCCCTCAATAGCAAGAATGTCCTTCCTCAAGTTAGGAGACCAAAACTGTACACAATACTCCAGGTGTGGCATCACCAAGTCCCTGTACAACTGTAGCAACACCTCCCTGCCCCTGTACTCAAATCCCCTCGCTATGAAGGCCAACATGCCATTTGCTTTCTTAACCGCCTGCTGTACCTGCATGCCAACCTTCAATGACTGATGTACCATGACACCCAGGTCTCGTTGCACCTTCCCTTTTCCTAATCTGTCACCATTCAGATAATAGTCTGTCTCTCTGTTTTTACCACCAAAGTGGATAACCTCACATTTATCCACATTATACTTCATCTGCCATGCATTTGCCCACTCACCTAACCTATCCAAGTCACTCTGCAGCCTAATAGCATCCTCCTCGCAGCTCACACTGCTACCCAACTTAGTGTCATCCGCAAATTTGGAGATACTACATTTAATCCCCTCGTCTAAATCATTAATGTACAATGTAAACAGCTGGGGCCCCAGCACGGAACCTTGCGGTACCCCACTAGTCACTGCCTGCCATTCTGAAAAGTACCCATTTACTCCTACTCTTTGCTTCCTGTCTGACAACCAGTTCTCAATCCACGTCAGCACACTACCCCCAATCCCATGTGCTTTAACTTTGCACATTAATCTCTTGTGTGGGACCTTGTCGAAAGCCTTCTGAAAGTCCAAATATACCACATCAACTGGTTCTCCTTTGTCCACTTCACTGGAAACATCCTCAAAAAATTCCAGAAGGTTTGTCAAGCATGATTTCCCCTTCACAAATCCATGCTGACTTGGACCTATCATGTCATCATTTTCCAAATGCGCTGCGATGATATCCTTAATAATTGATTCCATCATTTTACCCACTACTGAGGTCAGGCTGACCGGTCTATAATTCCCTGTTTTCTCTCTCCCTCCTTTTTTAAAAAGTGGGGTTACATTGGCTACCCTCCACTCCATAGGAACTGATCCAGAGTCAATGGAATGTTGGAAAATGACTGTCAATGCATCCGCTATTTCCAAGGCCACCTCCTTAAGTACTTTGGGATGCAGTCATCAGACCCTGGGGATTTATCGGCCTTCAATCCCATCAATTTCCCCAACACAATTTCCCGACTAATAAAGATTTCCCTCAGTTCCTCCTCCTTACTAGACCCTCTGACCCCTTTTATATCCGGAAGGTTGTTTGTGTCCTCCTTAGTGAATACCGAACCAAAGTACTTGTTCAATTGGTCTGCCATTTCTTTGTTCCCCGTTATGACTTCCCCTGATTCTGACTGCAGGGGACCTACGTTTGTCTTTACTAACCTTTTTCTCTTTACATACCGAAAGAAACTTTTGCAATCCGCCTTAATGTTCCCTGCAAGCTTCTTCTCATACTCCATTTTCCCTGCCCTAATCAAACCCTTTGTCCTCCTCTGCTGAGTTCTAAATTTCTCCCAGTCCCCGGGTTCGCTGCTATTTCTGGCCAATTTGTATGCCACTTCTTTGGCTTTAATACTATCCCTGATTTCCCTTGATAGCCACGGTTGAGCCACCTTCCCTTTTTTATTTTTACGCCAGACAGGAATGTACAATTGTTGTAATTCATCCATGCGGTCTCTAAATGTCTGCCATTGCCTATCCACAGTCAACCCCTTCAGTATCATTCGCCAATCTATCCTAGCCAATTCACGCCTCATACCTTCAAAGTTACCCTTCTTTAAGTTCTGGACCATGGTCTCTGAATTAACTGCTTCATTCTCCATCCTAATGCAGAATTCCACCATATTATGGTCACTCTTCCCCAAGGGGCCTCGCACAATGAGATTGCTAATTAATCCTCTCTCATTACACAACACCCAGTCTAAGATGGCCTCCCCCCTAGTTGGTTCCTCGACATATTGGTCTAGAAAACCATCCCTTATGCACTCCAGGAAATCCTCCTCCACCGTATTGCTTCCAGTTTGGTTAGCCCAATCTATGTGCATATTAAAGTCACCCATTATAACTGCTGCACCTTTATTGCATGCACCCCTAATTTCCTGTTTGATGCCCTCCCCAACATTACTACTACTGTTTGGAGGTCTGTACACAACTCCCACTAACGTTTTTTTCCCTTTGGTGTTCTGCAGCTCTACCCATATCGATTCCACATCATCCAAGCTAATGTCTTTCCTAACTATTGGATTAATCTCCTCTTTAACCAGCAATGCTACCCCACCTCCTTTTCCTTTTATTCTGTCCTTCCTGAATGTTGAATACCCCTGGATGTTGAGTTCCCAGCCCTGATCATCCTGGAGCCACGTCTCCGTAATCCCAATCACATCATATTTGTTAACATCTATTTGCACAGTTAATTCATCCACCTTATTACGGATACGCCTTGCATTAAGACACAAAGCCTTCAGGCTTGTTTTTTTAACACCCTTTGTCCTTTTAGAATTTTGCTGTACAGTGGTCCTTTTTGTTCTTTGCCTTGGGTTTCTCTGCCTTCCACTTTTCCTCATCTTCTTTTCTGTCTTTTGCTTTTGCCTCCTTTTTGTCTCCCTCTGTCTCCCTGCATTGGTTCCCACCCCCCTGCCATATTAGTTTAACTCCTCCCCAACAGCACTAGCAAACACTCCCCCTAGGACATTGGTTCCGGTCCTGCCCAGGTGCAGACCATCTGGTTTGTACTGGTCCCACCTCCCCCAGAACCGGTTCCAATGCTCCAGGAATTTGAATCCCTCCCTGCTGCACCACTGCTCAAGCCACGTATTCATCTGCGCTATCCTGCGATTCCTACTCTGACCAGCACGTGGCACTGGTAGCAATCCCGAGATTACTACTTTTGAGGTCCTACTTTTTAATTTAGCTCCTAGCTCCTTAAATTCGTTTCGTAGGACCTCATCCCTTTTTTTTACCTATGTCGTTGGTACCAATGTGCACCACAACAACTGGCTGTTCTCCCTCCCTTTTCAGAATTTCCTGCACCTGCTCCGAGACATCCTTGACCCTTGCACCAGGGAGGCAACATACCATCCTGGAGTCTCGGTTGCGGCCGCAGAAACGCCTATCTATTCCTCTCACCATTGAATCCCCTATCACTATCGCTCTCCCACTCTTTTTCCTGCCCTCCTGTGCAACAGAGCCAGCCACGGTGCCATGAACTTGGCTGCTGCTGCCCTCCCCTGATGAGTCATCTCCCCCAACAGTACTCAAAGCAGTGTATCTGTTTTGCAGGGGGATGATCACAGGGGACCCCTGCACTACCTTCCTTGCACTACTCTTCCTGCTGGTCTTCCATTCCCTATCTGGCTGTGGACCCTTCTCCTGCGGTAAGACCAACTCGCTGCACATGCTACTCACGTCATTCTCAGCTTCGTGGATGCTCCAGAGTGAATCCACCCTCAGCTCCAATTCCGCAACGCGGACCGTCAGGAGCTCGAGGCGGATACATTTCCCACACAC
This sequence comes from Pristiophorus japonicus, assembly GCF_044704955.1. Lineage (NCBI taxonomy): Eukaryota > Metazoa > Chordata > Chondrichthyes > Pristiophoridae > Pristiophorus > Pristiophorus japonicus. Next base: position 49,698,013 of record NC_091979.1, on the reverse strand, counting down.
GTAGTCGTCAGGAACACCGGAAGTGTCCCTGAGTTCCCACATGGTACAGGAGGAGCATAACACCTGACCGAGCTCTCCTGCCATGACTTAACCCTTAGATACACTTAAATACACTTAAATTGGCAACACAATGTTAAAAGTTACTGACTAATATAAAAAAGAAAAAGAAAAAGAAGAGTCGCGGAGGTCCGGAGCCGGGGGGGGGGGAGAGAGAGTCGCGGAGGTCCGGGGGGGGAGAGAGAGTCACGGAGGCGGGGTGGCGGTGGGGGGGAGCGGAGGTCGGGTCGGGTGGGAGGAGATTATTCATGCAGCCCCAGTGTGGCCATTCGGCCAGGGCTAGGGGCTGCGTGCTTTGGGCCCCTCCCACAGCTTTGGGCGCCTGGAGCTACTGCACATGCGCGCCCACTGTAGCGCGCATGTGCAGAGGTCCCGGCACTGTTTTCAGCGCAGGGACCTGGCTCTGCCCCCAACAGCTTGTGCTGCACTGCGCCCAGCTCCTGAGGACCTGCAGGGAGCCGGAGAATAGGTAATTTTTTTTAGGTGCACTTTCTGGCATGAAAAACGGGCGTCCAGGTCCGGGCTGCATCGTTTTAGGCGGGGCCCGAAACTTGGGCCCAATGCAGTAGTCACCTGGCGAATGCAGATATGTAGCGTACTGTGATTGCAGCATATGTCCCGTGCTGATGCCTGAAAGGAGCCAGAGGCATAGACGTCAAGTGCCGCAGTCACCTTCGCCTCGACGGGCAATACAGTCCTGATGCTGCTGGTAGGCTGTAGGTCTGCATTTATCAGCTGGCATATCTCTGTGACCACCTCTTTTCGGAAGCGTAGCCTTCGAACGCACTGTGCCTCAGAAAGCTGTAGATATAAGCGCAGTTCCCTGTAAACTCGTGGAGGTAAGGCCTCCTCCCCATACGCCTGTGAGGTCTTTGATTACGCTCAAAATGCTCTTGAATAAGCCTTCTTCCTGCTCGATGCTGCATAGAAAAAGCAGTCAGCAATAATGGCAAAGATATTATAGCCCCCATTCTTTTAAATGTCCTCAAATAGCCTTAAAAACGAACTATAAACTCACAAAAACCTCACTGTGTAAAATGCAGCCTTCTCTCCAAATCCTTTTATGCACTGAACTTCTGTTCCATTTTTCAAGATGGCGTCATTAACGCCGGGTGTGTTGTGGGTCTGAGCAAGTAAGACTTGGATTTTTCCGGCGTGTTTTTGGACGAGCGTAAAAATGGCAGTATCGGCCACAGCGATAGCGGAGTATTGCACGCCGATTGACGTCATAAAAACGGTTTAAAAAACGAGCGGGTGTTACCTTTTACCACCGGCACAAAACCGCTGCCAAATTTTCCGCCCGGGCACTACATTTTGTGTGCCACGTTTAGCGCCCAAAACATCACTTTTTCTAACCCGCCACCGTGGCAAAATAGGCACAAACCGGCCAAATTTCTAGCCCTGTGTCTTTCACACTTTCTGTCTTTCTCTCAATGACTTTCTTTGGTGTAGATAGTACACCATGGTGCACCAGAGGTGGAGAGAGTGAATGTTGAAGGTTGTGGATGGGGTGCCAATCAAGCAGGCTGCTTTGTCCTGGATGGTGTCGAGCTTCTTGAGTGTTGTTGGAGCTGCACTCATCCAGGCAAGTGAAGAGTATTCCATCACACTCTTGATTTCTCCCTTGTAGATACTGGAAACGCTTTGGGGAGTCAAGATGTGAGACACTCGCCGCAGAATACACAGCTTCTGATCTACACTTGCTGCTACATTATTTATATTCTGTCATTCTGTATGCCTCTCATATACTTTCTCTGTTTCTTCCTGTATCACATTCTCAGCTATTATAACACTCGTAACCACGATAAAATAGCCTACAGATGTTTACACTTTGAGCTGACACACGAAGAATGGCCATATTAGTGAGCTACTGGGACACCACACATGGAGTACATATAGACATGCTTTCAGGACAGAAGAGCAGTAAAGGGGAGTTAAATTCAAAAGAAGTTAAAAAATATCGGGACTAACAGATATGCTTTTAAGAAACACAGGTCATGACTCACTAATTTTACAGAATTTTTTACGAATGAGTAAAAGAGTGGAATGAAGAAAATCAAGTGGCTATTGTCTACTTGGATTTCCAGAAAGCTTTTAAATAAAGTTCTGCATAAAAAACTATTCTAAAAAATGGTTGAATTTGTGTAAACAGACTGATTATTAATGGAAATGTTTCAAACTGAGGCTTAGTACTGAGTGGAGTTCTGCATTGTGTACTTTATTCTTCACTATGTTTATCAGTGATCTTGAGAGGATCAATTATATTACTAAATTTAGAGATGATATGAAAATGTGTGCAAGGGTTGGCAATAAGGAAGAGTTTCAAAGATAATTTAGATATGATAAGTGAATGCGTTCATAAATGTCAGACATCATTTAATGTGGTGAAATACTGTGCTAGGCACATGGGACCAGCGAATTCAAGGCGTATCCATTCCATGCATGAGTGTCCATTAAAACAATAAAAGTGATTTGGGAGGTAGTCATTGGTAAGCCACACAGTTCACAAGCACTGTAAGGTAACTGAAGGGCTTGAGGGTATTACTAGTCAAAAATGTATAACATTTTTAAATAAAATGTATTCGTTCCTGGGATGTGGACGTCGCTGACAAGGCCAATATTTATTGACCATCCCTAATTGTCCTTGAGAAGGTGACGATGAGCTGCCTTCTTGAACCACTGCAGTCTGTGTGGTGAAGGTGCTCCCAGAGTGTTGTTAGGGAGGGAGTTCCAGGATTTTGATCCAGCGACGATGAAGGAATGATGATATACTTCCATGTCAAAATGGTGTGTGACTTGGAGAGGAACTTGGAGGTGATAATGTTCCAAGATGCCTGCTGTCCTTGTCCTTCTAGGTGATAGAGGTTGCGGGTTTGGGAGGTGCTGCCAAAGAAGCCTTGGTGAGTTGCTGCAGTGCATCTTGTAGATGGTACACACTGCAGCCACATTGGGCCGGTGGTGGAGGGAGTGAATGTTGAAGGTGGTGGATGGGGTGCCAATCAAGTGGGCTATTTTGTCCTGGATGGTGTCGAGCCTCTTGAGTATTGTAGGAGCTGCGCTCATCCAGGCAAGCGAAGAGTATTCCATGACACTGCTGACTTGTGCCTTGTAGATGGTGGAAGTGCTTTGGGGAGTCAGGAGGTGAAACACTCACCACAGAAATCCCAGCCTCTGATCTGCTCTTGTTGCCACATTATTTATGTGGCTGGTTCAATTAGTTTCTGGTCAATGGTGACCTCCAGGATGTTCATAGTGGGGGATTCGGTGATGGTTATGCCATTGAATGTCAAGGGGCGGTGGTTAGACTCTCGCTTGTTGGAGACAATCATTGCCTGACACTTGTGTGGCGCAACTGTTATTTACCACTTATCAGCCCAGGCCTGAATGTCGTCCAGGTCTACATGAGCAGTTGCGAATGGCACTGAACACTGTGCAATCATCAGCGAACATCCCCACTTTTGACCTTATGATGGAGGGAAGGTCATTGATGAAGCAGCTGAAGATGTTTGGGCCTGGGACACTGCCCTGAGGAACTCCTGCAGCGATGTCCTGGGGCTGAGATGTTTGACCTCCAACTGTCACAACCATCTTCCTTAAGAATTGAGGAATTAAATTAAGACCACTATACAGTATGCAAAGATTTGGTACTTCCACAATTGGAGTATTGTGTACCGTATTTTTGTTTGAACATCTAGTGCTGAATATTGAAGTTCTAGCGAGAATACCAAAAAGGGCTACAATGATGAGACTTAAACTTAGATCTCTTCATTAAGAGGATATGCTTAGAGATGTGGATTATTCACTTTGGAAAAACATAGGTGGTGAAATTCAACTCATGGTCACCCATTTTGCACCTGAAACTCGGGAGGAAGGCAGCTCGTCCTCCTGTTTGATGCCAAGGCCTGTGTGATGGGATAATTAGGCAGGCCTATAAATGGGCGAGCAGCCTGCTCACTTGAAACAGGCTTAAGGTTGTTTATATGGTATATTCTGTGATTAATAGTTCCATTTGGCAATGTTTGTATGTTGCAACTTTCAGAATTTGCCAATCAATTGCTCCACTCCATGTAACAATACAATGGAGGACCTATTTCGCTTAGCAAAGGGGTCAACAACCAGGGGGCATAGATTTAAAATAATTGGTAGGAGGTTTAGAAGGGACTTGAGGGGACATTTTTTCACCCAGAGGGTGATGGGGGTCTGGATCTCACTGTCTGAAAGGGTGGTAGAGGCAGAAACCCTCACCACATTTAAAAATGGATTTGCACTTGAAGTGCCGTAACCTACAAGGCTATGGACCAAGTGCTGGAAAGTGGGATTAGGTTGGATAGCTCTTTGCCGGCCGGCGCGGATACAATGGCCAGAAATGTCCTCCTTCAGTGCTGTAAATTTCTATGATTCCATGAAATGACACTTCTTTGTTCCAATTACATCTTATGTATTCACATAGATTCATCATGGGGGGACTTGGGTTCGACAGAATTTCGCAATAATTAGAAAGTTAAGGCAAAAGAAAACTTTTAAACATGGGGCACTGTTTTTAAATTTGTGAGAATGGTGTATAGCATGGAACACCAATAGTTTTAACAGCCAAATTATTATGGCTAAAAAAAGGATGGAATTAGTTTCAAAACATTCTTTTTAAGATTAGAAAATGCTGGAAAGACTCAGCAGGCCAGGCAGCACCCGTGGAGAGAGAAACAGTTCATGTGCCTGGTCTGAGAGCCTTCATCAGAACTGGAAAAGTTAGAGATGTAACAGATTTTAAGCAGGTGCAGAGTAAGGGAAAGGATGGAGGGGATGAAAGAGCAAAAGGGACAGTCTATGATAGGGTGGAAGGCAGGAGAGATTAAATGTTGCAAATGGGGATGGCAGAATCATAAACAGCCGCTGCCTGAAAAAAATAGGGGCAGAGGTTATGGTCTGAAATTGTTGAACTCGATGTTCAGTCCAGAAGGCTGTAAAGTGCCTAATCGAAAGGTGAGGCGCTGTTCCCCGAGCTTACGTTGAGTTTCGTTGGAACAGTGTAGGAGGCCGAGGACGGGGATATCAGAGTGGGAGTGAAGCAGAAAATTAAAGTGACAGGCGACCGGAAGCTCGGGGTCACCCTTACGGACTGAACGGAGGTGTTCCGCAAAGCGGTCACCCAATCTACATCTGGTCTCCCCGATGTAGAGGAGACCACATCGTGAGCAGCGAATACAGTGTACTGAATTGCAAGAAGTACAATTAAATTGCTGTTTCATCTGCAAAGAGTGATGTGGTCCCTGGATAGTGGGGGGGGGGGGGGGGGGGGGGGGGGGGGGGGGGCCGGGGGGTGGGGGGGGTAAAAGAGCAGACGTTGCATTTCCTGTGGTTAATCTTTTTAAGATAACACATTGGGGTCAAGTTTCGGCCTGAGTTGCTCCTACTTTTTTGGAGCAACTAGTTTAGAATGGAGCATCTTAGAAATTGCAATTCTCGGCAGTTAGTTTGCTCCAGTTCTAATGAGTTAGAATAGTTCCATTTTAGAACAGATTTTTTTTTTCAAAAGGGGGCGTGTCCAGCCACTTACGCCTGTTTTACAAGTTTGGGCAGCGAAAACTTACTCCAAACTAACTTAGAACAGAGTAAGTGTAGATTTTTGTACGCTCAGAAAAACCTTGCCTACACTTAGAAATCAGGCGCAGGGAATGAGAGATGGAGGGGTGGGGGGAAGCTTACAAACATGAAACATGTCACTTTTACAAATAAAGAGCCATCATCAATAATAAATGATAAATCAATCAATAAATCAACCAATAAATCAATCAAAAAAAATAAAAAAATTAAAAATAAAAAAAATAATTAAAAAATCAATAATTAAAAAATTAAGTTTCTACTCACCGACTGCAGTACCGGGAGCCCTCTAACAGCGCCCCCGCCGCCCCCTCCCCCCCCCCCCCGCCCCATCCAGTGTCTCTCTCTCTCTCTATCTCTGTCTGTCAGTGTCTCTCTATGTTTCTGACAGCGAGGGGCGGGGGGGGAGGAAGAGGAGAGGGGGGAAGAGGGAGAGGAGGGGGAGGGAGGAAGAGGAAGGGGGAGGAAGAGGAGCGGGGAGGGGTGAGGAAGAGGGGGGAGGGGGGAGGAAGAGGAGTGTTATGTATTGTCCATGTACATTAAATGTATAGTTACAATGGTGCGCCACAAGGGGCACTGTGGTGGGAGACCCGAATGTACCTACGAGACAGAGTATAAAAGGCTGCCCACCACACCTGAGTGGCACTCTGGAGTTACACAATAAAGGACCAAGGTCACAGCAGTTACTAAAGCACCAGACTGTGTGGAGTCAGTGATTTGAGTGCTACATACATCACAAATTGGCGACGAGGATACGGATGAGCTCTTCATGCAACCATGGCTACTTTGGGCTCGCTAAAGGATTTCACAGAGGGTAATGACTGGGATGCCTTTATGGAAAGGCTCGAGTACTATTTTATAGCAAACGACCTGACAGGGAACACGAACGCACTGATAGAGAAGCGTAAGGCGATATTTGCTGTCCAGTTGTGGCGATGAGGTTTACTGTCTCGTCAGGGATTTGCTGGCACCCAGGAGCGCCAAGGACAAGTCATATGAGCAGCTGATTGAACTCATTCGTAACCAACTGAAACCGAAGGAGAGTATCCTCACGGCCAGGCACAAATTCTACCACCACTGCAGACCTGAGGGCCAGGATGTCACAAAATATGCTGCGGACATCAGGAGACTTGCGGCGCCGTGCAATTTTGGCGCACACCTTAACGAGGCATTGCGAGACGTCTTTGTTATGGGGATTGGCCATAGGGTCTTCTTCACAAGCTGCTATCTACTGAATCTACCGTCAGCCTGCAGCAAGCCATCAACATCAGCCGGGCATTTATGATCTCGACCTGCAGCACCAAGCAGATGATCCACACGGTCTTCACAGGACAAAACTGCAGAACGTGGCTCTGCCCAGGGCAGAGAGCACGGACCTCAGGGTCCTGGAACTCAGAGTCCGCCGAGTGGGGGCTAATCGAGGAGCACCATGCTGGCGCTGCGGAGGAAGCCATGGGGCTCACCGGTGCAGGTTTGCGGAATATACGTGCAATACCTGCCACACGAAAGGCCACGTTCAGCATATGTGCAAAAGAAACACGACTCACCATGTGGCTGAGGAGACGGTAGATGATCTGCTATCCAGCGAGGAGCATTGTGGTTTGGCTCGACGGGCATCCCAGCCCCAGGTAGGAGAAGATGATGCGTTTGGACTGTATACGTGTACCGGCGATTCGGCCCCAGTGATTATGGAAGTCAAGATTAACAGAGTCTCAGTGAGTATGGAAGTGGACAGGGGGCCGGGTCAGTCGCTGATGAGTCAGGAAACTTTTGAAAAACTGTGGATCAACCCAGCTGCATGACCCAAGCTGGTCCCGGTCACGGTGAAGCTGCACACCTACACCAAGGAACTGATACCTGTTCTTGGCAGAGCGGATCTGCAGGTATCTCACGGTGGTGAGACGCACGGTTTACCTTTGTGGATCATTGCAGGCGATGGGCCGACGCTACTCGGCAGGAGATGGATGGGGAAGGTCCGAGGGAGCTGGGAAGACGCCATTCCTCCACAGACCGCTGTCCCCCGTGTTCACAGGCAGAGCAGGCCTCCACCTTCGGATCGGATGGCAGTGAAGGAAGTGTGTGTGGGGTTGGGCAGAGCAGTGGCTGCCGTCGACTCTCCCCTGCAAAGTCTGAGAGTGAGAAAGAGGCGCTGGAACCAGCAGCAGCGCTGACCGAGCTGGAGAAGAGAGAAGGGCTTCGACGGGCTGCTCCAGCAGGCACCGTCGGCCCGCAGGCAGAGGCGGCCGTGCGCGGGGCTTGCAGCGGGAGGAACGGTGAATCGGCAGTTTTGGGAGCGGGACTCGCTCGGCGACGTCGTGAGGGCCGGTGCTCCGAGGAGCGGGGCTCGTCCAGGATCGGCTGCGGCAGTGAGGAGGTCGGCTCCGGAGAACGTGTGTATGTGTGGCGACTCCCGGGCAAAAAGGTCAGCTGCGTGGGGTGCTCCGGAGGATGCGGCAGTGCGGGGGCCGGTGCGTTGCGGCTCCCGGGTGCGTTCAGAGTGTGGTGGCTCTCTCTCTCTCTCTCTCTCTCTCTCTCTCGAGAGAGAGAGAGAGAGAGAGAGAGCAGGCAGCAGCACAGCGAGTTCAAGATGGCGGCGAGCCTCGTGGCAGCAGAGTTCTGCAGAGAGAGGCAGGGAGGCACCAGCAGAGCACCTAAAATGGCGGCACCCAGTAGAAACCTCGTGGAAAAAACAAAATGGTGTCTTAAAAGGGAAATGTCTTAAAGGGGCCTTACACCATTGGCGGTCCCCACAAAGAGACTTTTGTAAGGGCAAGAGTGAGTCAAAATGATTACTATGATTTGTATGATGACATGATTTATGACAAGAGTTAATATTTTGATGCTAAAATGATTACTGTGATTAAAATGATTGATATGATTGGTGAAAAGAGTCAATATCACAATGCACAGTTAAAAGGGTTAATGGATCTGTGACTAACATGACCAATGGATTAATGCGATTTCTGATTTTATGTGATTTATGCAATTGTTTAGCGGCTGCAGACAAGCCGCAAAGGCACCTATTTTCTGAGATCAGAGGCAACGCACTAGTTGCGATACCCTGTCTCAGCGCAGACCATTATCTCGGGCAGTAAAGGGGCAGTATGCCGCCACCAGTGGAGCTGGGATTTAATAACTGTTCAGTGTACGTGCAACATTTTGATATAACTCTTCAACACATCTGTATGTATCATACAAATGTACTGTCTATGTGTACCTGCTTTCTACTGGAGATTATGTTTGTGTACCTGTATCATCCATGTAAGGACTGCTAATACCACATGCTTGTACCAGATCGCAAGCATAATCTCTACATGGGGGGGAAAGAGGGAAATGGACTCACACTCACAAATCAACCAGGACGAACAAGGCCGAGGTTACCGGCAATTTGCTTTTGGAACTGGTGGGGGGGGGAGTGAGATGTTATGTATTGTCCATGTACATTAAATGTATAGTTACAATGGTGCACCAAAAGGGGCACTGTGGTGGAAGACCTGAAAGTACCTGCGAGACAGAGTATAAAAGGCTGCCTACCACACCTGAGGGGCACTCTGGAGTTACACAATAAAGGACCAAGGTCACAGCAGTTACTACAACACCAGACTGTGTGGAGTCAGTGATTTGAGTGCTACATACATCACAAGGAGGTGGAGGGAAGGGGAGGGAAGAGGAGGGAGGGGGAGAGGAGAGGAGGGAGGGAGGGGGGGAGGAGAGGAGAGGACGGGAAGAGGTGAGGAGGGAGGGGAGGAGAAGAGGGGGGGTGAGCTGGAGCGGGAGCGGACCTGAACACGGGGTGCGGGGTGGGGGGGGGGGAGCGGCAGCGGACCTGAACGGGGTGGAGGGAAGCCGGAGCAGGAGCTGAAGATAAAGAGGAGGGAGGCTCGAGTCCGATCTTCACAGCCCCAGTGAGCCCATTCAGCCAGGCAGGGCAAGGGGCGGCATGCTTCTGGCCCCTCCCACGCAGCCTCGACGGCCTGGAGCTACTGCACATGCGCGCACACTCTAGCGCACATGTGCAGAGGCCCCGGCACTGTTTTGAGCGTTGGGACCTGGCTCCGCCCCCATGGATTGTGCTGCGTTGCGCCAAGGGCCTGCAACGTTCCAACAGCGGGGAGAATACCGAGGTAAGTTTTAGGCACGGTTTTTGTTCTAAAAAGTCGGTGCCACTCACGGAGTTGCGCCGTTCTAAGCATGGGGACAAACTTGGGCCCATTATGTGAAACCTTCACACAGCAATAGAACCCTCGTGATTTTCAGTTGCACAGCAATGACTGGTGTTGCAACTGATTCTCGAATTACCTCCTGCAAATTGTGAGATTTGTAATTAGAAACATAGAAACATAGAAAATAGGTGCAGGAGTAGGCCATTCGGCCCTTCTAGCCTGCACCGCCATTCAATGAGTTCATAGCTGAACATGCAACTTCAGTACCCCATTCCTGCTTTCTCGCCATACCCCTTGATCCCCCTAGTAGTAAGGACTACATCTAACTCCTTTTTGAATATATTTAGTGAATTGGCCTCAACAACTTTCTGTGGTAGAGAATTCCACAGGTTCACCACTCTCTGGGTGAAGAAGTTTATCCTCATCTCGGTCCTAAATGGCTTACCCCTTATCCTTAGACTGCGACCCCTGGTTCTGGACTTCCCCAACATTGGGAACATTTTTCCTGCATCTAACCTGTCTAAAGCCGTCAAAATTTTAAACGTTTCTATGAGGTCCCCTCTCATTCTTCTGAACTCCAGTGAATACAAGCCCAGTTGATCCAGTCTTTCTTGATATTTCAGTCCCGCCATCCCGGGAATCAGCCTGGTGAACCTTCGCAGCACTCCCTCAATAGCAAGAATGTCCTTCCTCAAGTTAGGAGACCAAAACTGTACACAATACTCCAGGTCTGGCCTCACCAAGGCCCTGTACAACTGTAGTAACACCTCCCTGCCCCTGTACTCAAATCCCCTCACTATGAAGGCCAACATGCCATTTGCTTTCTTAACCGCCTGCTGTACCTGCATGCCAACCTTCAATGACTGATGTACCATGACACCCAGGTCTCATTGCACCTCCCCTTTTCCTAATTCAGATAATAGTCTGTCTCTCTGTTTTTACCACCAAAGTGGATAACCTCACATTTAGCCACATTATACTTTTTGTTTTTTATATCTGTAAGTGAACTGTAACATTGTTATTACCAATTGAAGGGTATCTAAGGGTTAAGGCATGGCAGGAGAGATCGGTCACGTGATATGCTCCTCCTGTGCCATGTGGGAACTCAGGGACACTTCCGGTGTCCCTGACGACTACGTGTGTGAAAGGTGTGTCCGCCACGAGCTCCTGACGGTCCGCGTTACGGAATTGGAGCTGAGGGTGGATTCACTCTGGAGCATCCACGATGCTGAGAATGACGTGAGTATCACGTGTAGTGAGTTGGTCTTACCGCAGGAGAAGGGTCCACAGTCAGATAGGGAATGGAAGATCAGCAGGAAGAGCAGTGCAAGGAAGGTAGTGCAGTGGTCCCCTGTGGTCATCCCCCTGCAAAACAGATACACCGTTTTGAGTACTGTTGGGGGGGGTGACTCATCGGGGGAGGGCAGCAGCAGCCAAGTTCATGGCACCGTGGCTGGCGCTGCTACACAGGAGGGCAAGAAAAAGATTGGGAGCGCGATAGTGATAGGGGATTCAATTGTGATGGGAATAGATAGGCGTTTCTGCGGCCGCAACCGAGACTCCAGGATGGTATGTTGCCTCCCTGGTGCAAGGGTCAAGGATGTCTCGGAGCGGGTGCAGGACATTCTGAAAAGGGAGGGAGAACAGCCAGTTGTCGTGGTGCACATTGGTACCAACGACATAGGTAAAAAAAGGGATGAGGTCCTACGAAACGAATTTAAGGAGCTAGGAGCTAAATTAAAAAGTAGGACCTCAAAAGTAGTAATCTCGGGATTGCTACCAGTGCCACGTGCTAGTCAGAGTAGGAATCGCAGGATAGCGCAGATGAATATGTGGCTTGAGCAGTGGTGCAGCAGGGAGGGATTCAAATTCCTGGGGCATTGGAACCGGTTCTGGGGGAGGTGGGACCAGTACAAACCGGACAGTCTGCACCTGGGCAGGACCGGAACCAATGTCCTAGGGGGAGTGTTTGCTCGTGCTGTTGGGGAGGAGTTAAACTAATATGGCAGGGGGATGGAAACCAATGCAGGGAGACAGAGGGAGACAAAAGGGAGGCAGAGGCAGGAGACGGAGGGGAGATGGGGGGGGGTGGGGGGCGGAGAGGCCCGGGGCGGGGAACAGGAAGTGCCACTGTGCGGCAGAATTCTAAAAGGACAAAGGGTGTTAAAAAAACAAGCCTGAAGGCTTTGTGTCTTAATGCAAGGAGTATCCGCAATAAGGTGGATGAATTAACTGTGCAAATAGATGTTAACAAATATGATGTGATTGGGATTACGGAGACGTGGCTCCAGGATGATCAGGGCTGGGAACTCAACATCCAGGGGTATTCAACATTCAGGAAGGATAGAATAAAAGGAAAAGGAGGTGGGGTAGCATTGCTGGTTAAAGAGGAGATTAATGCAATAGTTAGGAAAGACATTAGCTTGAATGATGTGGAATCGATATGGGTAGAGCTGCAGAACACCAAAGGGAAAAAAATGTTAGTGGGAGTTGTGTACAGACCTCCAAACAGTCGTAGTGATGTTGGGGAGGGCATCAAACAGGAAATTAGGGGTGCATGCAATAAAGGTGCAGCAGTTATAATGGGTGACTTTAATATGCACATAGATTGGGCTAGCCAAACTGGAAGCAATACGGTGGAGGAGGATTTCCTGGAGTGCATAAAGGATGGTTTTCTAGACCAATATGTCGAGGAACCAACTAGGGGGGAGGCCATCTTAGACTGGGTGTTGTGTAATGAGAGAGGACTAATTAGCAATCTCATTGTGCGAGGCCCCTTGGGGAAGAGTGACCATAATATGGTGGAATTCTGCATTAGGATGGAGAATGATACAGTTAATTCAGAGACCATGGTCCAGAACTTAAAGAAGGGTAACTTTGAAGGTATGAGGCGTGAATTGGCTAGGATAGATTGGCGAATGATACTTAAGGGGTTGACTGTGGATGGGCAATGGCAGACATTTAGAGACCGCATGGATGAATTACAACAATTGTACATTCCTGTCTGGCGTAAAAATAAAAAAGGGAAGGTGGCTCAACCGTAGCTATCAAGGGAAATCAGGGATAGTATTAAAGCCAAGGAAGTGGCATACAAATTGGCCAGAAATAGCAGCGAACCCAGGGACTGGGAGAAATTTAGAACTCAGCAGAGGAGGACAAAGGGTTTGATTAGGGCAGGGAAAATGGAGTACGAGAAGAAGCTTGCAGGGAACATTAAGGCGGATTGCAAAAGTTTCTATAGGTATGTAAAGAGAAAAAGGTTAGTAAAGACAAACGTAGGTCCCCTGCAGTCAGAATCAGGGGAAGTCATAACGGGGAACAAAGAAATGGCAGACCAATTGAACAAGTACATTGGTTCAGTATTCACTAAGGAGGACACAAACAACCTTCCGGTTATAAAAGGGGTCAGAGGGTCTAGTAGGGAGGAGGAACTGAGGGAAATCTTTATTAGTCGGGAAATTGTGTTGGGGAAATTGATGGGATTGAAGGCCGATAAATCCCCAGGGCCTGATGGACAGCATCCCAGAGTACTTAAGGAGGTGGCCTTGGAAATAGCGGATGCATTGACAGTCATTTTCCAACATTCCATAGATTCTGGATCAGTTCCTATTGAGTGGAGGGTAGCCAATGTAACCCCACTTTTTAAAAAAGGAGGGAGAGAGAAAACAGGGAATTATAGACCGGTCAGCCTAGTGGTAAAATGATGGAATCAATTATTAAGGATGTCATAGCAACGCATTTGGAAAATGGTGACATGATAGGTCCAAGTCAGCATGGATTTGTGAAAGGGAAATCATGCTTGACAAACCTTCTGGAATTTTTTAAGGATGATTCCAGTAAAGTGGACAAAGGAGAACCAGTTGATATGGTATATTTGGACTTTCAGAAGGCTTTCGATAAGGTCCCACACAAGAGATTAATGTGCAAAGTTAAAGCACATGGGATTGGGGGTAGTGTGCTGACGTGGATTGAGACCTGGTTGTCAGACAGGAAGCAAAGAGTAGGAGTAAATGGGTACTTTTCAGAATGGCAGGCAGTGACTAGTGGGGTACCGCAAGGTTCTGTGCTGGGGCCCCAGCTGTTTACATTGTACATTAATGATTTGGACGAGGGGATTAAATGTAGTATCTCCAAATTTGCGGATGACACTCAGTTGGGTGGCAGTGTGAGCTGCGAGGAGGATGCTATGAGGCTGCAGAGTGACTTGGATAGGTTAGGTGAGTGGGCAAATGCATGGCAGATGAAGTATAATGTGGATAAATGTGAGGTTATCCACTTTTGTGGTAAAAACAGAGAGACAGACTATTATCTGAATGGTGACAGATTAGGAAAAGGGAAGGTGCAACGAGACCTGGGTGTCATGGTACATCAGTCATTGAAGGTTGGCATGCAGGTACAGCAGGCGGTTAAGAAAGCAAATGGCATGTTGGCCTTCATAGCGAGGGGATTTGAGTACAAGGGCAGGGAGGTGTTGCTACAGTTGTACAGGGCCTTGGTGAGGCCACACCTGGAGTACTGTGTACAATTTTGGTCTCCTAACTTGAGGAAGGACATTCTTGCTATTGAGGGAGTGCAGCGAAGATTCACCAGACTGATTCCCGGGATGGTGGGACTGACCTATCAAGAAAGACTGGATCAACTGGGCTTGTATTCACTGGAGTTCAGAAGAATGAGAGGGGACCTCATAGAAACGTTTAAAATCCTGACGGGTTTAGACAGGTTAGATGCAGGAAGAATGTTCCCAATGTTGGGGAAGTCCAGAACCAGGGCTCACAGTCTAAGGATAAGGAGTAAGCCATTTAGGACCGAGATGAGGAGAGACTTCTTCACCCAGAGAGTGGTGAACCTGTGGAATTCTCTGCCACAAAAAGTGGTTGGGGCCAATTCACTGAATATATTCAAAAGGGAGTTAGATGAAGTCCTTACTACTCGGGGGATCAAGGGGTATGGCGAGAAAGCAGGAAGGGGGTACTGAAGTTTCATGTTCAGCCATGAACTCATTGAATGGCGGTGCAGGCTAGAAGGGCTGAATGGCCTGCTCCTGCACCTATTTTCTATGTTTCTATGTTTCTATCTGTCATGCATTTGCCCACTCACCTAACCGATCCAAGTCACTCTGCAGCCTCATAGCATCCTCCTCGCAGCTCACACTGCCACCCACCTTAGTGTCATCCGCAAATTTGGAGATACTACATTTAATCCCCTCGTCTAAATCATTAATGTACAATGTAAACAGCTGGGGCCCCAGCACAGAACCTTGCGGTACCCCACTAGTCACTGCCTGCCATTCTGAAAAGTACCCATTTACTCTTGCTCTTTGCTTCCTGTCTGCCAATCAGTTCTCAATCCACATCAGTTCCAATCATCTAATTCCTGCCACATTGGAACTGAGGGAGAAATTGACCTGTACTTTAAGGGTTAATGGGCATGCAACTAATATGGCAGCCTCCTTTATTTTAGATGATGTACAGCTTGCCTTAACATAGTTTTTTTCAATATAAAATAAACAGTGACATAAATCAATAAGATGTTACAGGCAATGCTTCAGACTATCACTGCTCAAGGAATGTGAAATAGATGGTTGAGTGAAATCTTTCAGTTCAGTCAGGCTGGTTTCACCTGATGAAATGCATTTTCTCAAAGACAGCAAGATGAAGAAGTGTTGAGCAACAGAAAGATAGCAAAGCGGTTGTCAATACAATCTTAAATAAAAAGTTAACAGTCATTTATTACTGAGTTGTGGAAATAATGTCTAATGTTAGATTTGACTAATGTTAGATTTGGCTGTAACAATGACTACGCTTCAAAAAGTATTCCATTGACTGTAAAGCGCTTTGGGACATCCGGTGGTCGTGAAAGGCGCTATAGAAATGCAAGTCTTTCTTTCTTTTTAATTTTTTTTTTATATAATGAATCATATAACAATCGTTACATTTTATATCTAAAATCTAGACTTGAACATTAAATGTTGGTTTTATATGCTTGTGTTCATCTGACATCTTTAGAAAGTTTGAACTGATCGCCCCTCATTTTCCTCCCCAAAAATCTGCAGTTGGTTATTTGCGAAAACACTTGCACAAAACATTATTCTAGCACATCAGCAAAAAATGTGTTAATGGGGCCAAAGAGGTTACATTTGTCTTCTATAGAGCTCGAAAGGTGTTTCCTGCAGCTTTCTAAAAATTCACTTTATTCCACATTTGATTGACGCTTTGTTAAGCTGGTTTCATTTCCTGCAAGGACTGCCTAAGGCCGACTTGTGGCCTGAACTTGTTTTGACTTTCAAACTTACATTTGTTCCCAATCATCATCATCATCATCATAGGCAGTCCCTCGGAATCGAGGAAGACTTGCTTCCACTCCTGAAATGAGTTCTTTGGTGGCTGAGCAGTCCAATACGAGAGCCACAGACTCTGTCACAGGTGGGACAGATAGTCGTTGAGGGAAGGGGTGGGTGGGACTGGTTTGCCGCACGCTCTTTCCACTGTCTGCGCTTGATTTCTGCATGCTCTCGACGTTTGTTCCCAATAGAGCCATACTAAATGAGCTTCGCCACATTTGGAACCCAACCAAAGTAAATAATATACAAGAAAAACAGGTTTTTTCTTTCAGAATGTATCAAAACAGAAACAATATTTATTCAATCTTGAACATGCATTTTACATTATCTCACACTGAAATGTCTTCAGTTCTGTAACTAAAGTGTAAGATTTTAAGCCTTTAGTATTGAAATAGCCTTTGTTTGTAACCACAAGGTTTCCTAAAGGGTCAGGTAACATTTATCAAAACTAAAACAAGTTTTCACACTTGGTTGCTCTGTGTAGCAATATTGTAAAATGCTCTTTTTGAACATATTTATGGCGTGGCTATGTAGTAATTTGTTAATTGGAGTCTGGAGGTAACAATAGCATGGTGAACCCTGAGCAGGGTTTCAGAGGCAGATGAGCTGAGGCAAGGGGGGAGACAGGCAATGTTACGGAGGTAGAAGTCGGCAGCCTTTGTGGTGGAGAGAATGTAGGGTTGAAAGTTCATCACAGGATCAAATTGGTCAGCGAGATTGCAAACACTCTGGTTCAGCCTAAGACCAGGGAGCGGGATGGAATTGATGGTGAGGGAACAGAATGTCTGGCGGGAACAAAAGACATAGGCTGGAATTTCCTGTAGCTGGGTGGATCGGGTGCAGCCGGTCTGCATGGCAGGTCGCAACCGTATTGCTGCTTCCATCCCGCTGCACAAAACGCCTTTGCGTCAATGGGGCTTTTTAAGCCTACCCAGCAAGTTACCTGGCCCAATTAAATGGTGCGGGTCTGATGACGTCACCCATGATGCGGGCCATGACCACTTTGCATTTGAAGGTTCATCTAGGAGTGTACAGTCACTGCACTGGAGATTTTGGTTGCTCCAAACACTTGGAGACACGACTGCACAGGGACAGAGGGCTGTACCCAGGTTCTCCGATGACTCCCTCCATATGTTTGTGGAGGGAGTCAGAGCACGCAGGGAGGACCTCTTCCTTTCCGATGGGCGGAGGGGACAAAAAAAGCCTGGCTCCAAATTGCAGAGGAGGTGAACAGCAGGGATGTGGTCAGGATGACCTGGGTGCAGTGCTGGAAACGAGCAGCTGATGTGTCACTCACATGAGCACATGCTATCTATGGAGAATAGATGGCAGAGGCTCATAGACCTCCTGTCTAGGTACTGTCTCCCTCTCCTTCAAATCTGCCGTCCTCAAAAAAACAACCCTTGACCCCACTGTCCTTGCAAACTACCACCCTATCTCCAACCTCCCTTTCCTCTCCAAAGTCTTTGAATGTGTTGTCGCCTCCCAAATCCATGCCCATCTTTCCTGGAACTCCATGTTTGAATCCCTCCAATCTGGTTTCCGCCCCTGCCACATCAAAGTTACAAACGGCTTCCTTTGTGAATGTGACAAAGGTAAACTATCCCTCCTCGTCCTTCTCGACCTGTCTGCAGCCTTTGACACGGTTGGTCGCTCCATCCTCCTCCAACGCCTTTCCACCATTGTCCAGCTGGGTGGGACTGCACTCGCCTGGTTCCATTCTTATCTATCTAATCGTGGCTAGAAAATTACCTGCAATAGCTTCTCTTCCCACTCCTGCATCGTTACCTCTGGTGTCCCCAAGGATCTATCCTTGGCCTGCTCCTATTTCTCATCTATATGCTGCCCCTTGACGACATCATTCGAAAACACAGCTTCAGTTTCCACATGTACGCTGGCGACACCCAGCTGTATCTCACCACCACTTCTCTCGACCCCTCCACAGTCTCTAAATTGTTAGACTGCTTGGCTGACATCCAGTACTGGATGAGCAAAAATTTTCTCCAATTAAATATTGGGAAGATGGAATCCATTGTCTTTGGTTCCCGTCACAAACTCCATTCCCTAGCCACATGACTCCATCCCTCTCCCTAGCATCTGTTTGAGGCTGAACCACATTGTTCGCAATCTTGATGTCACATTTGACCCTGAAATGAGCTCCCGACCACAGAGCCGCGACATAACTAAGATCGCCTATTTTCACCTCGGTAACATCGCACTTCTCTACCCGTTCCTCAGCTCATCAGCTGCTGAAACCATCACCCATACCTTTGTTACCTCTAGACTTGACTATTCCAACACACTCCTGGCTGACCTCCCACATTCTACCCTACATAACCTTGAGGTCATCCAAAACTCGCTGCCCGTGTCCTAACTCGCACCAAGTCCCGTTCACCCATCACCCAGGTGCTCGCTGACCTCCATTGGCTCCCAGTTAAGCAATGCCTCGATTTCAAAATTCTCATCCTTGTTTTCAAATCCCTCCATAGCCTCGCCCCTCTCTATCTCTGTAATCTCCTTCAGCCTCACAACCCCCCAAGATATCTGCGCTCCTCAAATTCTGCCCGCTTGTGCATCCCTGATTGTAATCGCTCAACCATTGGTGGCATTGTCTTCAGCTGCCTAGGCCTTAAGCCCTGAAACTCCCTCCCTAAACCTCTCCGCCTCTCTAATTCTCTTTCCTCCTTTAAGGCACTCCTAAAAACCTCCCTCTTTAACCAAGCTTTTGGTCATCTGCAGTCATTTCCTCTTATGTGGCAAATGTTAGTCTTATAACACTCCTGTGAAGTGTCTTGGTACATTTTACTATATTAAAGGTGCTAGATAAATACAAGTTGTTGTTGTAGTAGGTGGGATGTCAGAATAGGCGTGGGTCCTCATGGCCCCACTGCTGTGCAGCAAGGTGCTCTCCCGCTCCTTGCCAGCAGGAAAATGCAGGTGCCCTATGAGGGGGATGATGGTGAGAGGGGACATGTAAGTGGGGGCTCCTCTCAAAGCGCTTACACGTCTCCCCCATTGCCACCCCCTCAGTCAGAGCCCCAGATGCCTCCTCAGACAGCGATGGCGGCGTCTGCCCTGCACAGTCGCAGGAGGAGCAGACTTTGGCGAGACCACCAGAGATTCCAAGACCCAGCGGACGTCCACAAAGAGTGTCAAAGCAATCGCAGCAGGGAAGTGAGCAGGCTGCCTCTACCTCTGCTGGAGCCACAGTGCTCCTCATAGGTTGCGGAGAAGGTTGGTGGTGTTGTTGGTGCTGCTGGTGTGCTTGGTGCTGCTGGTGTTGGGGCTCATTGTGGTCAGATTTTGAGGACCAAGGTGAGACAGTATAAATGGCACCCATGCTGATGGAATAGATGTCAGGTCAAGTAGAGTTGACACAAGCAATCTGTCAATGGTGAGAGAGGTTCTCCCAATGAGATGACACTGGATGGAGACTTTGCTGGAAGCATTTGCAGCCTGCAGAAAGTTAAATCTGTGCTGGCAATGTAGTCAGCAACAGCTTCTGCTGAGGAAAGTGATCAGCTGTGAGGGCGGAGCTTTTATAGTACATATGATGCTGTCAAGTAATCAGCTGGAGCAATGGATACTCAAACATAGAAACATAGAAAATAGGTGCAGGAGTAGGCCATTCGGCCCTTCTAGCCTGCACCGCCATTCAATGAGTTCATGGCTGAACATTCAACTTCAGTACCCCATTCCTGCTTTCTCGCCATACCCCTTGATCCCCCTAGTAGTAAGGACCTCATCTAACTCCTTTTTGAATATATTTAGTGAATTGGCCTCAACAACTTTCTGTGGTAGAGAATTCCACAGGTTCACCACTCTCTGGGTGAAGAAGTTCCTCCGCATCTCGGTCCTAAATGGCTTACCCCTTATCCTTAGACTGTGACCTCTGGTTCTGGACTTCCCCAACATTGGGAACATTCTTCCTGCATCTAACCTGTCTAACCCCGTCAGAATTTTAAATGTTTCTATGAGATCCCCTCTCATTCTTCTGAACTCCAGTGAATACAAGCCCAGTTGATCCAGTCTTTCTTGATAGGTCAGTCCCGCCATCCTGGGAATCAGTCTGGTGAACCTTCGCTGCACTCCCTCAATAGCAAGAATGTCCTTCCTCAGGTTAGGAGACCAAAACTGTACATAATACTCCAGGTGTGGCCTCACCAATGCCCTGTACAACTGTAGCAACACCTCCCTGCCTCTGTACTCAAATCCCCTTGCTATGAAGGCCAACATGCCATTTGCTTTCTTAACCGCCTGCTGCACCTGCATGCCAACCTTCAATGACTGATGTACCACGACACCCAGGTCTCTTTGCACCTCCCCTTTTCCTAATCTGTCACCATTCAGATAATAGTCTGTCTCTCTGTTTTTACCACCAAAGTGGATAACCTCACATTTATCCACATTATACTTCATCTGCCATGCATTTGCCCACTCACCTAACCTATCCAAGTCGCTCTGCAGCCTCACAGCATCCTCCTCGCAGCTCACACTGCCACCCAACTTAGTGTCATCCGCAAATTTGGAGATATTACATTTAATCCCCTCATCTAAATCATTAATGTACAGTGTAAACAGCTGGGGCCCCAGCACGGAACCTTGCGGTACCCCACTAGTCACTGCCTGCCATTCTGAAAAGTCCCCATTTACTCCTACTCTTTGCTTCCTGTCTGACAACCAGTTCTCAATCCATGTCAGCACACTACCCCCAGGTTGACAGACGTGGTCCCTGAGCTGCGAGCATTCTCTGGCCATGCAGGGAAGTTTGAAATGTCGGGGGTAAAAAGCTCTTAAGTGTTTGGCTACAAGCTGATAATAATTTCAATTAGTTCACCCGCCTCTGCCAGTCGGGTCTCTACCGCACCGGCAAAAGCGCCCGAGGGAAAGACACCTGGGGGCAGGATGACAGTGGCTACCCGACCCACTCCGACTTTTTCAAATTTCCCACCCAACCCGCCTCCGATCGCACTCCCAGAAAATTCCAGCCAATGGCTTTGGCCACCCCTAGATTTAATTACAAGTAATTACGGCTCATCTAGGACTGGATGTCAGGCAAGCAGTCTGACAATACAGAGAAACTACAGAGGTTGAGAGATGTGGTGGTAAGGTAATGTGGCCCTGAAATTGCGGCCTCTCCGGGGGTGTACGATGTGTGCACGCGCCTGATGGGGCCCTGCAAGTTCCGGGTTTAGGCGCACGAAGGGCCTTCGCAGGCGGAGATTTGGGCTATTTTCCCAACTCTTGCCCAGCAAATGTCCTACAAACTCTTATGCCTGGTAAAAGCTGGCATAAGGCCTACTTTTACCAGCATAAGAGTTTTATTAGATAGAAAAATTAAATGTTATTACTTATTTTTATATTAAAAACCCTGTCTATGAAGGTAAGTTTATTTTTATCTCTATTAAAACATTTTTTTAAATTTAAAAAACATTTTTTTTCTCCAAAAAATTTAATTTAATGCAATTTCTATTAATTTTTAAAAAGTGAAGTGTTTTTTAAATTTATGTTTGTATTTTATTTGATTTTAGGGATATTTTCATTGATAGTAATGGGAAGTCGGAGCTCGGAGCTCCCATTACTATGAATCAGAATACTACATTGTGATTCGTGGTCCAGGCCTATGTGATCCCAGGATGTGCATACACTCCTGAGATGTGATGCCTCTGTGCTGGGCTGCGCATCTAGGCGTTGGAGCACAAGTGTTCGTTCCTTCAGACCACCAGGTACTTTTGTAAAAAGTATTTTGGTCGGAGGTATCCAACCGCAATTTTTGGCCCTATAGGAAGACATGCTATGATGTCGTTAGCATATATGTGAAACCTGACATCATGTCTTCTTATAATGTCACCGAGTGGCAGCTTGTAGATGAGAAATAGGAGGGGACCTGTTTCTTTCAATTGGCAAATCTAAAACAGGGAATGCCCTATCAGATGGAAAGGTATGGTTTCCATATTTAAGAAAGGATATGCTTGGTTTCCATATTTACGAAAGGATATATTTGCTTTGGAGGCAGTTCAGAGAAGGTTCACAAGGTTGATTCCGGGGATGAGGGGGTTGACTTATGAGGAAAGGTTGAGCAGGTTGGGCCTCTACTCATTGGAATTCAGAAGGATGAGAGGTGATCTTATCGAAACATATAGGATTATGAGGGGGCTTGACAAGGTGGATGCAGAGAGGATGTTTGCACTGATGGGGGAGACTAACTAGGGGGCATAATCTTAGAATAAGGGTCCACCCATTTAAAACTGAGATGAGGAGAAATTTCTTCTCTCAGAGGGTTGTAAATCTGTGGAATTCGCTGCCTCAGAGAGTTGTGGAAGCTGGGACATTGAATAAATTTAAGACAGAGATAGACAGTTTCTTAACCGTTAAGGGAATAAGGGGCTATGGGGAGTGGGCAGGAAAGTGGACCTGAGTCCATGATCGGATTAGCCATGATCATATTAAATGGCGGAGCAGGCTTGAGGGGCCGTATGACCTACTCCTGCTCCTATTTCTTATGTTTTTATGTTCTTATAGGTGCAAGGCTGTGATTCATTGCAAAAAAGATTTTTTTTTAACATGTTCGGCATAACCTTCTAAGCAATGCTTTCGGGCTTAGTGAAGCAACTATTAATTTCTTATTTGGAGGTGTACATCGCCTGTGTACAAATGAGTTGCATCTCAGAGCAATTGGATGAATGTTAGTGCTGCTGATCCCATACATGGTGAGTGAATTTGCAAACCAAGCCATGCTGCCGGGGAGAGAAATGCTGAGCAAAGACGAGGCTTTAGGAAAAACAACTCGTGAGTCAGCTTCTGCTGCTCCTGTGCACATAGTTGATGGTCAGTAACAAAGCTCGATGGGCAGAAGCTGGCAATTATTTTGTCTGCCTGTTTTTCTGTATCAGGGAATGGCGTACGGCACGGCCAGAGACCTAAATGAGAGCACAAAAAGGAACTTGGATGCTTAGGTCAGACATTTCAGTAACTTTAAAAAATGTACAGAAAAATCTGTACCTTCATGCATATAATATAAATATCGCATGAATTTACAATATTAGGAATGATTTAAATCATTTGGAAATCTAAAGGGTAAAAATGATATCTGGACCACCTTGAACCTTTGTAAATAATTTTGAATTAAACCACTACCTGTATCAGCAAATACATCAGCATTGGTATTTCTTTCTCTTTTCCCATTTTCTTTTACCCTTCTTTTTTTAATGATCGGAAAGGAGTTTTGTGTACTCTCTCTCTCAATGAATCATTTCGGAGTCTTCATCAACATTCTAAGCTACCTCAAAGCCACACCTGGAGTACTGTGTACAGTTTTGGTCTCCGTATTTATGGAAGGATATATTTGCATCGGAGGCTGTTCAGAGAAGGTTCACTAGGTTGATTCTGGAGATGAGGGGATTGACTTATGAAGATAGGTTGAGCAGGTTGGGCCTATACACTTTGGAGTTCAGAACAATGAGAGGTGATCTTATCAAAACATATAAGGTAATGAGGGGGCTCGACAAGGTGGATGCAGAGAGGATATTTTCACTCATAAGGGAAACTAAAACGAGGGGACATAATGGCAATCAGTAACTAGTGGGGTACAATGGGGATCAGTGCTGGGACCCCAACTATTTACAATCTACATTAATGACTTAGAAGAAGGGACCGAGTGTAATGTAGCCAAGTTTGCTGACAATACAAAGATAGGAGGAAAAGCATTGTGTGAGGAGGACACAAAAAATCTGCAAAAGGACATAGACAGGCTAAGTGAGTGGGCAAAAATTTGGCAGATGAATTATGATATGGGAAAGTGTGAGGTCATGCACTTTGGCAGAAAAAAAATCAAAGACCAAGTTATTATTTAAATGGAGAAAGATTGCAAAGTGCTGCAGTACAGCGGGATCTGGGGGAACTTGTGCATCAAACACAAAAGGTTAGTATGCAAGTACAGCAAGTGATCAGGAAAGCCAATGGAATCTTGGCCTTTATTGCAAAGGGGATGGAGTATAAAAGCAGAGAAGTCTTGCTACAGTTATACAAGGTATTGGTGAGGCCACACCTGGAATACTGCGTGCAGTTTTGGTTTCCATATTTATGAAAGGATATACATGCTTTGGAGGCAGTTCAGAGAAGGCTCATTAGGTTGATTCCGGAGATGAGGGGGTTGACATGAGGAAAGGTTGAGTAAGTTGGGCCTCTAGAAACATAGAATCATAGAAAATAGGTGCAGGAATAGGCCATTCGGCCCTTCGAGCCTGCACCACCATTCAATAAGACCATGGCTGATCATTCCCTCAATACCCCTTTCCTGCTTTCTTTCCATATCCCTTGATCCCCTTAGCCATAAGGGCCATATCTAACTCCCTCTTGAATATATCCAATGAACTGGCATCAACAACTCTCTGGGGCAGGGAATTCCACAGGTTAACAACTCTCTGAGTGAAGAAGTTTCTCTGCATCTCAGTCCTAAAAGGCCTGCCCCTTATCCTAAGACTGTGTCCCCCGGTTCTGGACTTCCCCAACATTGGGAACATTCTATCTGCATCTAACCTGTCCCGTTCCGTCAGAATCTTATATGTTTCTATGCGATTCCCTCTCATCCTTCTGAACTCCAATGTATAAAGGCCCAGTTGATCCAGTCTCTCCTCATATGCCAGTCCAGCCATCCCGGGAATCAGTCTGATGAACCTTCGCTGCACTCCTTCAACAGCAAGAACGTCCTTCCTCAGATTAGGAGACCAAAACTGAACACAATATTCCAGGTGAGGCCTCACCAAGGCCCTGTACAACTGCAGTAAGACCTCCCTGCTCCAATACTCAAATCCCCTAGCTATGAAGGCCAACATACCATTTGCCTTTTCACCGCCTGCTGTACCTGTATGCCAACTTTCAATGACTGATGAACCATGACACCCAGGTCTCATTGCACCTCCCCTTTTCCTAATCTGCCGCCATTCAGATAATATTCTGTCTTCACGTTTTTGCCCCCAAAATGGATAACCTCACATTTATCCACATTATACTGCATCTGCCATGCATTTGCCCACTCACCTAACCTGTCCAAGTCACTCTGCAGCCTCTTAGCGTTCCCCTCACAGCTCACACCTCCACCCAGTTTAGTGTCATCTGCAAACTTGGAGATATTACACTCAATTCCTTCATCTAAATCAATGATGTATATTGTAATTGGAATTCAGAAGAATGAGAGGTGATCTTATCGAAACGTATAAGATTATGAGGGTGCTTGACAAGATGGATGCAGAGAGGATGTTTCCCCTGATAGGGGAGACTAGAACTAGAGGGCATAATCTTAGAATCAGGGGCCGCCCATTTAAAACTGAGATGAGGAGCAATTTCTTCTCTCAGAGGGTTGTAAATCTGTGGAATTCGCTGTCTCAGAGAGCTGTGGAAGCTGGGACATTGAATAAATTTAAGACAGAAATAGACAGTTTCTTAAATGATAAGGAAATAAGGGGTTATTGGAAGCAGGCAGGGAAGTGGACCTGAGTCCATGATCGGATCAGCCATGATCGTATTAAATGGCAGAGCAGGCTCGAGGGGCCATATGGCCTACTCCTGCTCCTATTTCTTATGTTCTTATGTTCTTATAATCTCAGAATAAGGGGCCGTCGATTTAAATCTGAGATGAGGAGAAATGTCTTCTCTCAGAGGATTGTAAATCTGTGGAATTCTCTGTTCCAGAGAGCTGTGGAGGCTGAGTCATTGAATATATTTAAGGCGGAGATAGACAGATTTTTGAGCGATAAGGGAGTAAAGGATTATGGGGAGAGGGCAAGGAAGTGGAGCTGAGCCCAAGATCAGATCAGCCATGTTCTTATTAAATGGCGGTGCAGGCTCGAGGGGCCAAATGGCCTACTCCTGCTCCTATTTCTTATGTTCTTATGTTCATCTGCCTTCTTCCAACCCAAAGTATTTATCATATTTGTCTGCAACTTTATCTCAAAAGGACAGACATCTCAAGATTTCAATTTGATTTACATTCAAGACTGTTTCCAAAAGATGAGATTTTTTTTCTCCTAACAAAGATTATTTTCATGGTTTGTTGGCATGTCAGCCGCTGAAATATTTCTTCCATCGCATCACTCACTCCCGCTTTCAGAAAATCTTGATTTTTCCATAGGATATCTTGCTTAAAAGAGTCCAGTTCTACCCATGAAGCTTAAAAGATGAAGCGCTGGTACTTATGAAATGTGGGTTAATTTTCAAAATGCACCGCAGTCCTTGACGCTTGGCAGTTCTAAGATTTCTAAGTATTAGGTGGGCAAGAAAATGTTACCCACTGTGGAAAATGGAACGCTTATGATGTTTTGGGTTAACATGTCCTACTTTAGCATTTGAAGGGATACTTGACTTTGTCTCCAGCAACATCATTTTTTTCTGATGCATAAGTGCTTGGCAATATGCTGCTACACAATGCAAAAAACATACATCAATTTATTTTGATTTTACTGCCAATTCGAAAGAGGCCTATTAGTCAAGAATTAATCTTGAATATGGATTTTAATATACATTTTCATATGAGGTATAGCATAATAAATTAGTTGGGTAGTCAACATTGATGAAAAAATAAATATCCTTGCTATCTTTTTCCTAAACCTCAAGGTTATTTTTAGCAAAGCCCTGTAGCATAGTTAATTGGTATATTGCCAATGAGTGGTTACAATTTTGGTTCGCCTCCATGATTGCTTTGTCTGCTGAGTTTATATGGGGAGGTGCCGAGCATAGAAAAGGTGCAAGGAGGTATGACAAAACCAGAATATTGTTACCGCATGTCACATTTTCACATCTTCTTGCGGTTTGTTGCAGAGCTACATAAACAGAAAACAGGAAGCAAAGCTGCCTGTTCCTCTTCGCCGGGAAGTGTGGCAGAGAAACAATGAAAGGTATAAATTACCTTTCATTATTTTCTAAAAAAAAAGCAATCTATACACTCAGTGATGCTCAAAATATAAGTTTTGTATTTTCCATCAGCTACTTTTCATGCGCATAATGTTGTTCTTAGACAATATTATTTTACTTGAGTAGACAATTATATTTAGCTTTAATTTTGTGGTGCAATGTGCACTATTGTAAATACAGAATACTTGACTTGGTATTTTTCTAGTTGTATTACTTTTAACAACACAATGGGCCTAAGATTGAACTGGTCATTAGAACGGTGCACCTCCGAGCCTTGCGCCTATTATTTAGAATTAAAAGTGCACCTAAAAAGTACTTCGCTATTCTGAAGTGTCTGCAGGCCTCCATTCCTGTCGGTGCAGCGCAGCTTGAGCTGCGGGGGGGGTGCAGCTATCGATGTGCTGTGTCTACACAGCCGGCTAGGGCCCAGCATGTCTGTGAGTGCCGGCAGCGTTGCGCATGCACGTTGGAGTGTTCAAGCATGCGCAATGGCACAGAAACATTGGCTGGGTGAGCGCTTTCCTGCCGCTAGCCCCTGGCCGAACGGCCGAAGATATGCTGCTGCGTGCTTTACTAAGCTGCTGGGTGAGTGCTTTCCTGCCCCTGGCCGAACAGATAGGTGTTGCGTGTTGCAGTAGGTGAGGTAGGGATTTTTATTTTTTTATTTATGATATATTGATTGATTTTTTTATTTTTTTTATTTTAAATTTTTTATTTTTTATTTTGCATTTTTTATTTATTAATTGATTGATTGATTTATCATTTATTATTGATGATGGTTCTTTATTTTTAAAAGTGAAGGTGTTTAGTGTTCTCTCTTCCCTTCCCCCCCTTTCCCATCTCTGGCTAGCTGCACTGATTTCTTAACTGTACAGAAACATTGGCTGGGTGAGCGCTTTCCCGCCCCTAGCCCCAGGCCGAACGGCCAAAGATATGCTGCTGCGTCCTTTAGTGAGCTGCTGGTTATCGAATTCCTGCCCCTAGCCCCTGGCCGAACAGCCAAACGTCGAGCAGCGGCGGGAGATCCGAGGAGGAGGTGCGGGAGTCCGGGGCAGGCCTATAAAAGGCCCAACGTCGAGGAGATTGGAAACATAGAAACATAGAAAATTGGTGCAGGAGTAGGCCATTCGGCCCTTCGAGCCTGCACCGCCATTCAATGAGTTCATGGCTGAACATGCAACTTCAGTACCCCCTTCCTGCTTTCTCACCATACCCCTTGATCGCCCTAGTAGTAAGGACGACATCTAACTCCTTTTTGAATATATTTAGTAAATTGGCCTCAACAACTTTCTGTGGTAGAGAATTCCACAGGTTCACCACTCTCTGGGTGAAGAAGTTTCTCCTCATCTCGGTCCTAAATGTCTTACCACTTATCCTTAGACTGTGACCCCTGGTTCTGGACTTCCCCAACATTGGGAACATTCTTCCTGCATCTAACCTGTCCAAACCCGTCAGAATTGTAAACGTTTCTATGAGATACCCTCTCATTCTTCTGAACTCCAATGAATACAAGCCCAGTTGATCCAGTCTTTCTTGATATGTCAGTCCCGCCATCCCGGGAATCAGCCTGGTGAACCTTCGGTGCACTCCCTCAAAAGCAACAATGTCCTTCCTCAAGTTAGGAGACCAAAACTGTACACAATACTCTCGGTGTGGCCTCACCAAGGCCCTGTACAACTGTAGCAATACCTCCCTGCCCCTATACTCAAATCCCCTCGCTATGAAGGCCAACATGCCATTTGCTTTCTTAACCGCCTGCTGTACCTTCATGCCAATCTTCAATGACTGATGTACCATGATACCCAGGTCTCGTTGCACCTCCCCTTTTCCTAATCTGTCACCATTCAGATAATAGTCTGTCTCTCTGTTTTTACCACCAAAGTAGATAACCTCACATTTATCCACATTATACTTCATTGCCATGCATTTGCCCACTCACCAAACCTATCCAAGTCACTCTGCAGCCTCATAGCATCCTCCTCGCAGCTCACACTGCCACCCAACTTAGTGTCATCCGCAAATTTGGAGATACTACATTTAATCCCCTCGTCTAAATCATTAATGTACAATGTAAACAGATGGGGCCCCAGCACAGAACCTTGCGGTACCCCACTAGTCACTGTCTGCCATTCTGAAAAGTACCCATTTACTCCTACTCTTTGCGTCCTGTCTGACAACCAGTTCTCAATCTATGTCAGCACACTACCCCCAATCCCATGTGCTTTAACTTCGCACATTAATCTCTTGTGTGGGACCTTGTCAAAAGCCTTCTGAATGTCCAAATACACATCAACTGGTTCTCCCTTGTCCACTCAACTGGAAACATCCTCAAAAAATTCCAGAAGATTTGTCAAGCATGATTTCCCTTTCACAAATCCATGCTAACTTTGACCGATCCTGTCACTACTTTCCAAATGCGCTGTTATTTCATCTTTAATAATTGATTCCAACATTTTGATGTCAGGCTAACCGATCTATAATTCCCTGTTTTCTCTCTCCCTCCTTTTTTAAAAAGTGGGGTTACATTGGCTACCCTCCCCTCAATAGGAACTGATCCAGAGTCTATGGAATGTTGGAAAATGACTGTCAATGCATCCGCTATTTCCAAGGCCACCTCCTTAAGTATTCTGGGATGCAGTCCATCAGGCCCTGGGGATTTATCGGCCTTCAATCCCATCAATTTCCCCAACACAATTTCCTGACGAATAAGGATTTCCCTCAGTTCCTCCTTCTTACTAGACCCTCTGACCCCTTTTATATCCGGAAGGTTGTTTGTGTCCTCCTTAGTGAATAACGAACCAAAATCTTTGTTCAATTGGTCTGCCATTTCTTTGTTCCCCGTTATGACTTCCCATGATTCTGACTGCAGGGGACCTATGTTTGTCTTTACTAACCTTTTTATCTTTACATATCTATAGAAACTTTTGCAGTCCGTCTTAATATTCCCTGCAAGCTTCCTCTCGTACCCTATTTTCCCTGCCCTAATCAAACCCTTTGTCCTCCTCTGCTGAGTTCTAAATATCTCCCAGTCCCTGGGTTCATTGCTATTTCTGGCCAATTTGTATGCCACTTCCTTGACTTTAATACTATCCCTGATTTCCCTTGATAGCCACGGTTGAGCCACCTTCCCTTTTTTATTTTTACGCCAGACAGGGATGTACAATTGTAGTAGTTCATCCATGCGGTCTCTAAATGTCTGTCATTGCCCATCCACAGTCAACCCCTTAAGTATCATTCGCCAATCTATCCTAGCTAATTCACGCCTCATACCTTCAAAGTTACCCTTCTTTAAGTTCTGGACCATGGTCTCTGAATTAACTGTTTCATTCTCCATCCTAATGTAGAATTCCACCATATTATGGTCACTCTTCCCCAAGGGGCCTCGCACAACGAGATTGCTAATTAATCCTCTCTCATTACACAACACCCAGTCTAAGATGGCCTCCCCCCTAGTTGGTTCCTCGACATATTGGTCTAGAAAACCATCCCTTATGCACTCCAGGAAATCCTCCTCCACCGTATTGCTTCCAGTTTGGTTAGCCCAATCTATACGCATATTAAAGTCACCCATGATAACTGCTGCACCTTTATTGCATGCACCCCTAATTTCCTGTTTGATGCCCTCCCCAACATCACTACTACTGTTTGGAGGTCTGTACACAACTCCCACTAACGTTTTTTGCCCTTTGGTGTTCTGCAGCTCTACCCATATAAATTCCACATCATCCAAGCTAATGTCCTTCCTAACTATTGCATTAATCTCCTCTTTAACCAGCAATGCTACCCCACCTCCTTTTCCTTTTATTCTATCCTTCCTGAATGTTGAATACCCCTGGATGTTGAGTTCCCAGCCCTGATCATCCTGGAGCCACGTCTCTGTAATCCCAATCACATCATATCCGTTAACATCTATTTGCACAGTTAATTCATCCACCTTATTACGGATACTCCTTGCATTAAGACACAACACCTTCAGGCTTGTTTTTTTAACACTCTTTGTCCTTTTAGAATTATGATGTAGTGTGGCCCTTTTTGTTTCTTGCCTTTGTTTACTCGGCCTTCCACTATTGCTTTTTACCTTTCTACCATCTGTTTCTGACTCCATATTACTTCGCCCTATCTCGCTGCATAGGTTCCCATCCCCCTGCCATATTTGTTTAAACACTCCCGAACTGCTTTAGCAAATGTTACCACTAGGACATCAGTTCCAGTCCTGCCCAAGTGCAGACCGTCTCTTTTGTACAGGTCCCACTTCCCCCAGAACTGGTTCCAATGTCCCAGGAATTTGAATCCCTCCCTCTTGCACCACTGCTCAAGCCACATATTTATTCTAACTATCCTGCTCCCTCTACTCTGATTCGCTCGTGGCACTCTTGGCAATCCAGACGTTACTACCTTTGAGGTCCTATTTTTTAATTTAACTCCTAGCTCCCTAAATTCAGCTTGTAGGACCTCTTCCCGCTTCTTACCTATATCATTGGTACCTACATGTACCACGACAACTGGCTGTTCACCCTGCCTCTCCAGAATGCTCTGCAGCCGATCCGAGACATCCTTGACCCTTGCACCACGGAGGCAACATATCATTCTAGAGTCTCAGTTGCGGCCACAGAATCTCCTATCTATTCCCCTTACAATAGAGTCCCCTATCACGACAGCTCTCCCACTCTTTTTCCTACCCTTCTGTGCAGCAGAACCAGCCATGGTGCCATGAACTTGGCTGCTGCTGCCCTCCCCTGATGAGTCATCCTCCTCAACAGTACCCAAAGCGGTGTATCTGTTTTGCAGGGGGGTGACCGCACTGCTCTTCCTGCTGGTCTTCCATTCCCTAGCTGGCTGTGGACCCTTCACCTGCGGTAAGACCAACTCGCTACATGTGCTACTCACGTCATTCTCAGCATTGTGGAGGAGGCCAGCTGGTGCATGATGAGAAGGCAAAAAAGAAGTAAAAAGAAATCAAAGGGTGATGTCACAGCCAAGGGGATAAGTGATTAGCTGGTGATTGGTAAGTAGTTTTTCTTCTTTTTCTTTTCCTTTATCAGTCGGTAATCTTTGGCATTGTTGCCAAATTAAGTTAATTTAAGGGTTAAGTCATGGCAGGAGAGCTCAGTCCCATGTCATGTTCCCCCTGTGCTATGTGGGAACTCCGGTTCGCTGCCAGTGTCCCTGACGACTACATGTGCAGGAAGTGTATCCAGCTGCAGTTCCTGACAGACCGCATTGCAGCACTGGAGCTGCGCATGGATCACTCTGGAGCATCCGCGATGCTGAGGATATCGTGAATAGTACGTTTAGTGAGCTGGTCACACCGCAGGTAAACGTTACTCAGGTAGATAGGGAATGGGTAATCATCAGGAAGACCAGTGGAAGGAAGGTAGTGCAGGGGTCCCCTGCGGTCATCCCCCTCCAAAACAGATACACTGCGTTGGGTACTGTTGGGGGGGATGACTCATCAGGGGAGGGCAGTAGCAGCCAAGTTCATGGCACCATGGGAGGCTCTGCTGCACAGGAGGGCAGGAAGAAGAGTAGGAGAGCCATAATGATAGGGGATTCTATTGTAAAGGGAATAGATAGACGTCTCTGTGGCCGCAATTGAGACTCCAGGATGGTATGTTGCCTCCGTGGTGCAAGGGTCAAGGATGTCTCGGAGCGGTTGCAGGACATTTTGGAGGGAGAGGGTGAACAGGCAGTTGTCGTGGTGCATATAGGTACCAACAGTATAGGTAAAAAATGGGTTGCGGTCCTACAAGCTGAATTTAAGGGGCAAGGAGTTAAATTAAAAAGTAAGACCTCAAAGGTAGTAATCTCAGGATTGCTACCAGTGTCACGTGCTAGTCAGAGTAGGAATTTCAGGATAGCTAAGATGAATACGTGGCTCGAGGAATGGTGCAAGAGGGACGGATTTTAATTCTTGGGACATTGGAGCCGGTTCTGGGGGAGGTGGGACAAGTACAAGCCAGACAGTCTGCACCTGGGCAGGACCAGAACCAATGTCCGAGGGGGAGTGTTTGTTAGTGCTGTTGGGGAGGGGTTAAATTAATATGGCAGGGGGATGGGAACCTACGCAGGGAGACAGAGGGAAGTACAATGGGGGCAGAAGCAAAAGATAGAAAGAAGAAAAGTAATAGTGGAGGGCAGAGAAACCCAAGGCAAAAATCAAAAAGGGCCACATTACAGCAAAATTCGAAAGGGGCAAAGTGTGTTAAAAAGACAAGCCTGAAGGCTCTGTGAATCAATGCGAGGAATATTCATAATAAGGTGGAAGAATTAACTGCGCAGGCAGCTATTAACGAATATGATATAATTGGCATTATGGAGACCTGGCTCCAGGGTGACCAAGACTGGGAATTCAATATCCAGGGGTATTCAATATTCAGGATGGATAGACAGAAAGGAAAAGGAGCGGGGTAGTGTTGCTGGTTAAAGAGGAAATTAACGCAACAGTAAGGAAGGACATTAACTTGGATGATGTGGAATCTGTATGGGTGGAGCTGCGGAATACCAAAGGCCAGAAAACGCTAGTGGGAGTCGTGTACAGACCACCAAA
Organism: Pristiophorus japonicus; assembly: GCF_044704955.1. Lineage (NCBI taxonomy): Eukaryota > Metazoa > Chordata > Chondrichthyes > Pristiophoridae > Pristiophorus > Pristiophorus japonicus. The sequence goes on along the minus strand of NC_091979.1, from coordinate 49,664,400 downwards.
CAGTAGTAGTGAGATTGGGGACAGCATCAAACAAGAAATTAGGGATGCATGCAATAAGGGTACAGCAGTTATCATGGGCGACTTTAATCCACATAAAGATTGGGCTAACCAAGCTGGTAGCAATACGGTGGAGGAGGATTTCCTAGGGAAGGTTTTCTAGACCAATATGTCGAGGAACCAACTAGAGGGCTGGCCATCCTAGACTGGGTGATGTATAATGAGAAAGGACTAATTAGCAATCTTGTTGGTGCCAGGCCCCTTGGGAAAGAGTGACCATAATATGGTAGAGTTCTTTATTAAGATGGAGAGTGACACAGTTAATTCAGAGACTAGGGTCCTGAAAGTAGGGAAAGGCAACTTCGATGGTATGAGACATGAATTGGCTAGGATAGACTGGTGAATGATACTTAAAGGATTGACGGTGGATAGGCAATGGCAAACATTTAAGGATCACAGGGATGAACTTCAACAATTGTACATCCCGGTCTGGAGTAAAAATAAAACGGGGAAGGTGGCTCAACCGTGGCTAACAAGGGAAATTAAGGATAGTGTTAAATCCAAGGAACAGGCATATAAATTGGCCAGAAAAAGCAGCAAACCTGAGGATTGGGAGAAATTTAGAATTCAGCAGAGGAGGACAAAGAGTTTAATTAGGAGGGGGAAAATAGAGTATGAGAGGAAGCTTGCTGGGAAGATAAAAACTGACTGCAAAAGCTTTTATAGATATGTGAAGAGAAATAGATTAGTGAAGACAAATGTAGGTCCCTTGTAGTCAGAATCAGGTGAATTTAAAATGGGGAACAAAGAAGTGGCAGACCAATTGAACAAATATTTTGGTTCTGTCTTCACTAAGGAAGACACAAATAACCTTCCAGAAATACTAGGGGACAGAGGGACTAGAGAAAAGGAGGAACTGAAGGAAATCCTTATTAGTCAGGAAATTGTGTTAGGGAAATTGATGGGATTGAAGGCCAATAAATCGCCAGGGCCTGATAGTCTGCATCCCAGAGTACTTAAGGAAGTGGCCCTAGAAATAGTGGATGCATTGGTAATCATTTTCCAACAGTCTATCGACCATGGATCAGTTCCTATGGACTGGAGGGTAGCTATAATGTAACACCACTTTTTAAAAAAGGAGGGACAGAGAAAACAGGGAATTATAGACCGGTTAGCCTGACATCAAAATGTTGAAATCAATTATTAAAGATGAAATAGCAGCACATTTGGAAAGCAGTGACAGGATCGGTCCAAGTCAGCAGGGATTTATGAAAGGGAAATCATTATTGACAAATCTTCTAGAATTTTTTGAGGATGTAACTAATAGAGTGGACAGGGGAGAACCAGTGGATGTGGTGTATTTGGACATTCAAAAGGCTTTTGACAAGGTCCCACACAAGAGATTGGTGTGCAAAATTAAAGCACATGGTATTGGGGGTAATGTATTGATGTGGATAGAGAACTGGTTGGCAGACAGGAAGCAGAGAGTTGGGATAAACTGATCCTTTTCAGAATGGCAGGCAGTGACTAGTGCGGTACCGCAGGGCTCAGCGCTGGGACCCCAGCTATTTACAATATATATCAATGATTTAGATGAACGAATTGAGTGTAATATCTCCAAGTTTGCAGATGACACTAAGCTGGGTGACAGTGTGAGCTGCAAGAAGGATGCTAAAAGGCTGCAGGTTGACTTGGACAGGTTACGTGAGTGGGCAAATGCATGGCAGATGCAGTATAATGTGGATAAATGTGAGGTTATCTACTTTGATGGCAAAAACACGAAGGCAGAATATTATCTGAATGGTGACAGATTAGGAAAAGGGGAGGTGCAACAAAACCTGGGTGTCATTGTACATCAATCATTGTAAGTTGGCATGCAGGTACAGCAGGCGGTGAAAAAGGCAAATGGCATGTTACCCTTCATAGCGAGAGGATTTGAGTATAGGAGCAGGGAGGTCTTACTGCAGTTGTACAGGGCCTTGGTGGGGCCTCATCTGGAATATTGTGTTCAGTTTTGGTCTCCTAATCTGAGGAAGGACATTCTTGCTATTGAGGGAGTGCAGCCAAGATTCACCAGACTGATTCCCGGGATGGCAGGACTGACATATGAGGAGAGACTGGATCGGCTGGGCCTTTATTCACTGGAGTTTAGTCGAATGAGATGGTATCTCATCGAAACATATAAAATACTGACGGGACTGGACAGATTAGATGCAAGAAGAATGTTCCCGATGTTGGGGAAGTCCAGAACCAGGGGACACAGTCTAAGAATAAGGGGTAAGCCTTTTAGGACTGAGATGAGGAGAAACTTCTTCACTCAGAGAGTTGTTAACCTCTGCCGCAGAGAGTTGTTGATGCCAGTTCGTTGGATATGTTCAAGAGGGAGTTCGATATGGCCCTTATGGCTAAAGGGATCAAGGCTTATGGAGAGAAAGCAGGGAAATGGTACTGAGGTGATGATCAGCCATGATCTTATTGAATGGTGGTGCAGGCTCGAAGGGCTGAATGGCCTACTCCTGCACCTATTTTCTATGTTTCTATGATTCTATGTTACACAAGGTTTTTCCTGGCGTACAAAAGTGGATTCTTACTCCGTTCTAATTTAGTTTGGAGTAACGTTTCGCAGTTCAAACTTAGAAAACATGCTTAAGTGGCTGGACACGCCCCCTTTTGAAAAAAAACTGAACTAAAAAGAAACTAAATTAACTCACTGGAACTGGAGCAAAATAAATGTGGAGAATTGCAATTTCTAGGAGCAAAAAAAAATAGTTGCTCCAAAAAGATAGGAGCAAATCCAATTGAAACTTGAGCCCAATGCCTCTACATTAAAAATAAATTACTTGTGCAGCAAAGCCTCAGATACTTTAATGCACTCATAGGAACAAGTAACTGCAGTAGGTCATTCAGCCCCTGAAGCTTGTTCTGCCATTCAATCAGATCATGGTTGATTTGTACCTCAACTTCATTTACCCATCTTTGCTCCATATCCCTTAATATCCTTACCTAACAAAAAAAATCTACCGATCTCAGTCTTGAAAATTTCAATTGACCCAGCATCCACAGCTTATCTTTGGCCAGGGATGGGGGGCAGAGGGGGTGGGAGAGATCCTGATTTCCACCAACGTTTGTGTGAAAAATTGCTTTATGAATCCTAATTCTAATTTTAAGATATGCCCCCCTCCCCATCCCCGTTCTGGAGTCCCCCACCAGAGGAAATTATGTTTCTGTATCTGCCCTATCAAATCCCTTTATCATTTTAAAGACCTTGACTACATCACCCTCAACCATCTAAACTCAAAGGAATACAATCAAGTTAATGTAATTTGGCCTCATAATTTAACCCTTTAAGCGCTGGCTGCATTTTAGTGAATCTGCACTGTATTGAATGCCCAAGGCCAATATATCTTTCCTGAGATGTGGTGCCCAAAACTGAATGCAGTACTTCAGATGGGGTGTGACTAAGGCTCTGTACAACTGAAGCATCACATACTCACTTGAGATAAAAGCCAACATTCCATTATCCTTCTTGTTTAATTTTTGTACCTAAGTCATAGAATTGAATCATAGAATGGTTACAGCACAAAAGAAGGTCATTCAGCCCGTTGAGCCCGTGCCGGCTGTCTGCAAGAGCATTTCAGTTAGTCCCACTCCCCCAGCCTTTCCCCATAGCCCTGCAAAAATATTTCCTTCACTATTGATCTGTGTACTATTGTTCAGTAATCTGTGTACATCAACAGCCAAATCCCTTTGCCCCTTCTCGCAATTCCTAGGTTCCCACCATTAAGAAAATATTCCGATTTGTCTTTCACTGATCCAACGTGGATGACTTCACACTGCCCCACATTGAACTCAATCTGCCATAGTTTTGCCCACTCACTTAGTTTGTCCATGTCAATTTGTAATTTCCTGCTCCCATTTACACAACGTACTGTACTTCCTAACTTAGTGTCATCTGCAAACTTGTATATACCGTATATACTCGCGTATCATGCGACTTTTGAAGACCTAAATTGTAACCTAAATTTGGGGGGTCGCATGATACGCGAGATACAAAATTTGCGGGTGTGAAGTGCTGGCCAAGATTAGGCTGTTAGGCTGTTAAGCAGACCGTATCCATGCTGAATCTCGGCAGGTATCTCCTGAGCTGGATTGCAGCCTCTATTGTCGCTTGTACTGTATCGGGGGGGATGAGAGAGAGTCGCGGAGGTCGGGGGGGGAGAGAGAGTCGCGGAGGTCGGGGGGGGGGGGGGGAGGAAAGAGACCGGACCGGATTTGACCTGACCCCCGCTCTCCCTACCCCGGCGACCCGACCTCCGCTCCCCCAACTCCCCCCCCAACCGGCAACCCGACCTCCGCTTCCCCCCGGTGACCCAACCCGACCTCCTCTTCACCCCCCGCCACCTCCCCGGCGACCCGACCTCCGCCACCCACAACTCCCTCTGAAGTTTGCTGCATTATTAGAGGCTCCATCTATCTCAGCCCATGCTTCTTTTACCCGCAAACACAGTAGAGGCTGTGGCTGAACGACGCTAGTCAAGCCAGCTGGAACGATTGCTGTATCGGTGTTCACAGCAGAATCCACTCGATGTTTCATGTTAAGGTCTGTATTCGATCTCAAAAAAGTGACTCGCATGATACATGAGATATATGGTAAAATCATGTTTTGGGGACGAAAATTTAGGGGTCGCATGATACGCAAGATCGCAGGATACGCGAGTATATACGGTACATCTCTCAATTCCATCATTCCAGTTATTAATATATATGGCAAAAAGCTGAGACCCCAATACAGATCCCTGGGGGTCAACACTTGTCACATTCCGCCAATCAGAGAATGTTATCAAATGCCTTCTTGAAGTCCATGGAGACAATATCCATAGACTTTTCCTGAATTTGCATTTTTCATTTACATTCCAGTGTTATCATAAGAAACTTGAATTGTGCTTCTCAACTGTGTTCAGCCATGATGAATTGACTTTGCCATTCTCCACAAAGGTTCATGATTAAAACCACTCTTCCATCCTTTTTCCCCATCATTGAATTTCATAGAATCATAGAATCCAAGGTCCTTGTTCCTCTACTCTTCTCAGCGTCCTACCATTTAATGTGTATTCCCTTGCCTCATTAGCCCTCCCCAAATGCATTACCTCACACTTCTCCAGATTGAATTTCACTTGCCACTGTTCTGCCCACCTGACCAGTTCATTGATACCTTCCTGCAGTCTGTAGCTTTCTTCTTCATTATCAACCAAACAGCCAGTTTTTGTATCATCTGCAGACTTCTTAATCACACCCCCTACATCAGGTCTAAATCATTGATATATACCCCAAAAACAAGGCACCTGCACGAAGCCCTGCAGGACACCACTAGAAACAGCCATCCAGTCACAAAAACACCCATCAACCATTACCCTTTGCTTCCTGCCTCTGAGTCAATTTTGGATCCAACTTGCCACTTTTCCCTGGATCCCATAAGCTATTACTTTCATGACCAGCCTGCCATGTGTGACCTTATCAAAAGCCTTGTTAAAATCCATATACACTACATCAAATGCACTACCCTCATCGACCCTCTTTGTTACCTCCTCAAAAAATTCGATTAAGATAATTGGACACGACCTTCCCTTAACAAATCCATGCTGACTGTCTTTGATTAATCCGTGTCTTTCTAAATGAAGATTTATCCTGTCCATCAGAATTTTTTCCAATAATTTCTCCACCATCGAGGTTCGGTTGACTGGCCTGTAATTATTCAGTCTATTCCTTTCTCCCTTTTTAAACAAAGGTACAACTTTAGCAGGACTCCAGTCCTCTGGCATCATATCTGTTGTCAGAGAGGATTGGGAAATGATGGTCAGAGCCTCTGCTATTTCCCCTTTTGCTTTTCTTAACAGCCTGGGATACATTTCATCCAGGCCTGGGGATTATCCACTTTCAAATGCCCCTAATACGTCCTCTCTCACGATGTTTATTTCATCTAATGTCTACACTCCTCCTCCCTGATTGCAATGTCTGCATCGCCCCTCTCTTTTGTGAAAATAGACGCAAAGTATTCATTAAGAACCATACCCACGTCTTCCGCCTCCACACAGATTACCTTTAAGGCCTCTAATAGGCCCTATTCTTTCTTTAGATATCCTCTTGCTCAATGTATTTATAAAACATCTTTGGGTTTTCCTTGATTTTGCTTGCCAACATTTTTTCATGCTCTCTCTTTGCTTTCCTAATTTCCTTTTTAATTCCACCCCTGCACTTTCCATACGCCACTAGGGTTTCTGCATTATTGAGCCCACGGTATCTGTCATAAGCCTCCCTTTTTTTCTTTATCCTACCCTGTGTGCCCCTTGACATCCAAGGAGCTCTATATTTGTTATTTTTCTTGAAGGGAACATACTTGCTCTGAACCCTCAAGATTTCCTCCTTGAATGTCTCCCACTGCTCTGACATTGCTTTCCCTTCCAGTAGATGTTTCAAGTCCATTTTGGCTAAATCACATCTCAGCTTAGTAAAATTTGCTTTCCCCCAATTGAGAACTTTTATTCCTGGTCTATCTCTGTCTTTTCCATAATTACCCTAAATCTAACTGAATTATGATCATTCGCACCAAAATGTTCTCCCTGTATACCCCTTCCACCTGCCCAGCTTCATTCCCTAAAACTAAGTCCAGAACCACCCCCTCCCTTGTTGGACTTGCTACATACTGGCTAAAAAAGTTCTCCTGAATGCATTTTAGGAATTCTGCTCCCTCTATAACTTTCACGTTAATTCTATTCCAAATAATATTAGGGTAGTAGAAATTCCCAACTATTTCTGCTTTATAGTTTTGGAACTTCTCAGAAATTTGCCGACATATTTACTCTTTTTTCTCCCTCTGACTGTTTGGGGGTCTATAGTACACTCCCAGTAGTGTGATCGCCCCTTTTTTGTTCTTCAATTCAACCAATATGTCCTCATTTGATGATCCTTCTAACATATCATCCCTCTGCACAGCTGTAATAGCTTCTTTAATCAATACTGCATTTGTAGTATATAACATGAATTCTCTTTTAAAATTAATTTTAAATGATCTGTATCTATTAATTTCAAAGGCTTTAGAGAGTAAACAGTTCAAGTCCTATTACAGTACTATAGCTGTTCTAACAGTATGCTTCACCAGTAGTTATGATTAAATCCAATGATAACTATAATTATATAACATGTTAGTACACCATAGAAGTCGTAACATTAACGACAACAACAACTTGTATTTATATAGCACCTTTAACATAGTAAAATGCCCCAAGACGCTTCACAGAAAAAATTTACATCGAGCCTTATAAGGAGAAATTAGGGCAGATGACCAAATGCTTGGTCAAAGAGGTAGGTTTGAAAGAGCATCTTAAAGGAGGATAGAGAGGTAGAGAGGCGGAGAGATTTAAGGAGGGAATTCCAGAGCATAGGGCCTTGGCTATGGAAGGCACAGCCACCACTGGTGGAACGATTAATACTGGGGATGCTCACGAGAACAGAATTGGAGAAGCGCAGATGTATCGGGGAGTTGTGGGGCTGGTGGAGATTACAGAGACAGGGAGGGACGAGGCCATGGAGGGATTTGAAAATAAAGATGATAATTTTAAAATTGAGATGTTGCTTAACCAGAAACCAATGTAGGTCAGCGAGCACAGGGGTGATGGATGAGCAGGACTTGGTGCGAGTTAGAACACGGGCAGCTGAGTTTTGGATGACCTCAAATTTACCTAGGGTATAATGTGGGAGGTCAGCCAGGGGTGCGTTGGAATAGTCAAGTCTAGAGGTAACAAAGGCATGGATGAGGGTTTTAGCAGCAGATGAGGTGAGGCAGGGACGGAGATGGGCGATGTTACGGAGTTGGAAATAGGCGGTCTTAGTTATGGCGCAGGTATGTAGTGGGAAGCTCATCTCGGAGTCAAATATTACACCAGGTTTCAAACAGTCTGGTTCAGCCTCAGACACATGCAAGGGAGAGAGATGGAGTCAGTGGCTAGGGAACAAAGTTTGCAGCAAAGACCGAAGACAATGGCTTCAGTCTTCCCAATATTTAATTGGAGAAAATTTCTGCTTATCCAGTACTGATTGTCGGCCAAGCAGTCAGAGGTGGTGGTGAGGTAGAGTTAGGTGTCGTCATGTGGAAACTGAAGCTATGTTTTCGGATGATGTCGCCGAGGGGAAGCATGTAGATGAGAAACAGGAGGGGGCCAAGGATAGATCCCTGGGGGATACTAGAGGTAACGATGCAGGAGTGGGAAGAGAACCCATTGCAGGTGATTCTTTGGTTACGCTTAGATAATAAGCATGGAACCAGGCAAGTGCAGCCCCACGTAGCTTGACAACGATGGAGAGGCATTGGAGGAGGATGGAGTGATCAACGTGTCAAAGGCTGCAGCCAAGTCAAGAAGGACAAGGAGGGATAGTTTACCTTTGTTACAGTTACAAAGGGTGTAATTTGTGACTTTGGTGAGAACCGTTTTGGTACTGTGGCAGGGACGTAAATCTGATTTTAGGGATTCAAACGTGGAGTTCTGGGAAAGATGGGCCCAGATTTAGGAGGTGACAACACATTCAAGGACTTTGGAGCGGAAAGGGAGTTTGGAGGTGGGGCTGTAGTTTGCAAGGACGGAGGGTTCAAGGATTGGTTTTTGAGGAGAGGGTAATGACGGCAGATTTGAGGGAGAGGGGGACAGTACCTAAGGAGAGAGAACCGTTAACAATGTCTGCTAACATGGGAGCCAGAAAAGGAAGTTGGGTGGTCAGCAGTTTAGTGGGAATAGGGTCAAGGGAGCAGGAAGTTGGTCTCATGGACAAGATGAGCGGAGAGGTCATGAGGGGAAATTGGAGTTTAGCCCGGTGAGCTAGGGGAAAGAAAGGAAGTTGCATAGTCAGCTGATCCGATGGTCTCAATCTTCGAAACAAAGATGTCCATGAGCTCCTCTTACTTGATGTTGGAAGTGAGGAAAAAGGAGACACGGGAGAGGGTGTTAGCAGTAGAAAATAGAAGCTGGTTATTATCTTTGCATTCCAGAATGATCCTCGAGTAGTGAGCAGTTTTTGGCAGACACGAGCAGGGCCAAATAATGCTTTATGTGGTCCAACCAGATTTGGTGGTGAATGGCTAAACCAGTTGTCCGTCATATCAAGTCTGCATTCCTTGGACTTAAGGGAATGAAGATGCGGGTCCAGGGGAAAAGGCCAGGGTGAGGGAGAATAATGGTTTTAATAGGGACTAGGGCATCAAAAGTGATGGCGAGGGTGTGGTTGAGCAGATCGGTAGCTGCAGAAATATCATGGTGAATGGAGGGCCAAAGGCTGGACAGTTGGGATTTCGTAAATGTAGTTGTAAAAAAGTTAGGAGAGAGATTTTTCCAGGGGCAAACACAGAAGAATGTGGGATGTGGGTGGAGAGCAAAACAAGGAAATGGTCAGAGATGGCCTTAAATGCGTTAGCCATCTTGTACCCATCAGTAAACCCTAACAACAAGCAATAAAATTAAAAGAATTTATCTTTTATATTTACGATTTGGCCAAGCAGATCGGAGGCGGGAGCTCGAGGTGCGTGGTAAGGCCTATAAAAGGCCCAGCGGCTGCTAGAGGCGGCGGCAGATCGGAGGCGGGAGCTCGAGGTGCGTGGAGAGGCCGATAAAGGCCCAGCGGCTGCGAGAGATGGCGGCAGATCGGAGGCGGGAGCAGCGTGTAGAGGCCGATAAAGGCCCAGCGGCTGCGAGAGGCGGCGGCAGATCGGAGGCTGGAGCAGCGTGGTGAGGCCGATATAAGCCCAGCTTGTGCAGCTCCAGCCGGGAGAAAAAGCAGAAAAGAAGTAGAAAGGAATCAAAAGGTGACGTCACAGCCAAAGGGGTAAGTGATTGGCTGGTGATTGGTGAGTAGTTTTTCTTCTTTTTTATATCAGTAAGTAACCTGTTAACAGTGTTGTCACCAATTTAAGTGTATCTAAGGGGTTAAGTCATGGCAGGAGAGCTCGGTCACGTGATATGCTCCTCCTGTACCATGTGGGAACTCAGCGATGACTCCAGTGTCCCTGACGACTACATCTGCAGGAAGTGTATCCGCCTCCAGTTCCTGACGGACCACGTTGCGGAATTGGAGCTGAGGGTGGATTCACTCTGGAGCATCCACGATGCTGAGAATGTCGTGAGTAGCACATGTAGCGAGTTGGTCTGACCACAGGAGAAGGGTCAACAGCCAGCTAGGGAATGGAAGACCAGCAGGAAGAGTAGTGCAAGAAAGGTAGTGCAGGGGTCCCCTGTAGTCATCCCCCTGCAAAACAGATACACTGCTTTGAGTACTGTTGAGGGGGATGACTCATCAGGAGTGGGCAGCAGCAGCCAAGTTCATGGCACCGTGGCTGGCTCTGTTGCACAGGAGGGCAGGAAAAAGAGTGGGAGAGCGATAGTGATAGGGGATTCAATTGTGAGGGGAATAGATAGGCGTTTCTGCGGCCGCAACCGAGACTCCAGGATGGTATGTTGCCCCCCTGGTGCAAGGGTCAAGGATGTCTCGGAGCGGGTGCAGGACATTCTAAAAAGGGAAGGAGAACAGCCAGTTGTCGTGGTGCACATTGGTACCAATGACATAGGTAAAAAAAGGGATGAGGTCCTACGAAACGAATTTAAGGAGCTAGGAGCTAAATTAAAAAGTAGGACCTCAAAAATAGTAATCTCGGGATTGCTACCAGTGCCACGTGCTAGTCAGAGTAGGAATCGCAGGATAGCGCAGATGAATACGTGGCTTGAGGAGTGGTGCAGCAGGGTGGGATTCAAATTTCTGGGGCATTGGAACCGGTTCTGGGGGAGGTGGGACAAGTACAAACCGGACGGTCCGCACCTGGGCAGGACTGGAACCAATGTCCTAGGGGGAGTGTTTGCTAGTGCTGTTGGGGAGGAGTTAAGCTAATATGGCAGGGGGATGGGAACCAATGCAGGGAGACAGAGGGAAACAAAATGGAAACAGAAGCAAAAGACAAAAAGGAGATGAGGAAAAGTGGAGGCCAGAGAAACACAAGGAAAAGAACAAAAAGGGCCACTGAACAGCAAAATTCTAAAAGGACAAAGGGTGTTAAAGAAACAAGCCTGAAGGCCTTGTGTCTTAATGCAAGGAGTATCCGTAATAAGGTGGATGGATTAACTGTGCAAATAGATGTTAACAAATATGAAGTGATTGGGATTACAGAGACGTGGCTCCAGGATGATCAGGGCTGGGAACTCAACATCCAGGGGTATTCAACATTTAGGAAGGATAGAATAAAAGGAAAAGGAGGTGGGGTAGCATTGCTGGTTAAAGAAGAGATTAATGCAATAGTTAGGAAGGACATTAGCTTGGATGATGTGGAATCTATATGGGTAGAGCTGCAGAACACCAAAGGGCAAAAAACTTTATTGGGAGTTGTGTACAGACCTCCAAACAGTCGTAGTGATGTTGGGGAGGGCATCAAACAGGAAATTAGGGGTGCATGCAATAAAGGTGCAGCAGTTATAATGGGTGACTTTAATATGCACATAGATTGGGCTAACCAAACTGGAAGCAATACGGTGGAGGAGTGCATAAGGGATGGTTTTCTAGACCAATATGTCGAGGAACCAACTAGGGGGGAGGCCATCTTAGACTGGGTGTTGTGTAATGAGAGAGGATTAATTAGCAATCTCGTTGTGCAAGGCCCCTTGGGGAAGAGTGACCATAATATGGTGGAATTCTGCATTAGGATGGAGAATGAAACAGTTAATTCAGAGACCATGGTCCAGAACTTAAAGAAGGGTAACTTTGAAGGTATGAGGCGTGAATTAGCTAGGATAGATTGGCGAATGATACTTAAGGGGTTGACTGTGGATGGGCAATGGCAGACATTTAGAGACCGCATGGATGAACTACAACAATTGTACATTCCTGTCTGGCGTAAAAATAAAAAAGGGAAGGTGGCTCAACCGTAGCTATCAAGGGAAATCAGGGATAGTATTAAAGCCAAGGAAGTGGCATACAAATTGGCCAGAAATAGCAGCGAACCCAGGGACTGGGAGAAATTTAGAACTCAGCAGATGAGGACAAAGGGTTTGATTAGGGCAGGGAAAATGGAGTATGAGAAGAAGCTTGCAGGGAACATTAGGACGGATTGCAAAAGTTTCTATAGTTACGTAAAGAGAAAAAGGTTAGTAAAGACAAACGTAGGTCCCCTGCAGTCAGAATCAGGGGAAGTCATAACTGGGAACAAAGAAATGGCAGACCAATTGAACAAGTACTTTGGTTCGGTATTCACTATGGAGGACACAAACAACCTTCCGGATATAAAAGGGGTCAGAGGGTCTAGTAAGGAGGAGGAACTGAGGGAAATCCTTATTAGTCAGGAAATTGTGTTGGGGAAATTGATGGGATTGAAGGCCGATAAATCCCCAGGGCCTGATGGACAGCATCCCAGAGTACTTAAGGAGGTGGCCTTGGAAATAGCGGATGCATTGACAGTCATTTTCCAACATTCCATTGACTCTGGATCAGTTCCTATCGAGTGGAGGGTAGCCAATGTAACCCCACTTTTTAAAAAAGGAGGGAGAGAGAAAACAGGGAATTATAGACCAGTCAGACTGACCTCAGTAGTGGGTAAAATGATGGAATCATTTATTAAGGATGTCATAGCAGCGCATTTGCAAAGAGGTGACATGATAGGTCCAAGTCAGCTTGGATTTGTGAAAGGGAAATCATGCTTGACAAATCTTCTGGAATTTTTTGAGGATGTTTCCAGTAGAGTGGACAAGGGAGAACCAGTTGATGTGGTATATTTGGACTTTCAGAAGGCTTTCGACAAGGTCCCACACAAGAGATTAATGTGCAAAATTAAAGCACATGGGATTGGGGGTAGTGTGCTGACATGGATTGAGAACTGGTTTTCAGACAGGAAGCAAAGAGTAGGAGTAAATGGGTACTTTTCAGAATGGCAGGCAGTGACTAGTGGGTACCGCAAGGTTCTGTGCTGGGGCCCCAGCTGTTTACACTGTACATTAATGATTTAGACGAGGGGATTAAATGTAGTATCTCCAAATTTTCAGATGACACTAAGTTGGGTGGCAGTGTGAGCTGCGAGGAGGAAGCTATGAGGCTGCAGAGTAACTTGGATAGGGTGGTGAGTGGGCAAATGCATGGCAGATGAAGTATAATGTGGATAAATGTGAGGTTATCCACTTTGGTGGTAAAAACAGAGAGACAGACTATTATCTGAATGGTGACAGATTAGGAAAAGGGGAGGTGCAACGAGACCTGGGTGTCATGGTACATCAGTCATTGAAGGTTGGCATGCAGGTGCAGCAGGCGGTTAAGAAAGCAAATGGCATGTTGGCCTTCATAGCGAGGGGATTTGAGTACAAGGGCAGGGAGGTGTTGCTACAGTTGTACAGGGCCTTGGTGAGGCCACACCTGGAGTATTGTGCACAGTTTTGGTCTCCTAACTTGAGGAAGGACATTCTTGCTATTGAGGGAGTGCAGCGAAGGTTCACCAGACTGATTCCCGGAATGGCGGGACTGACTTATCAAGAAAGACTAGATCAACTGGGCTTGTATTGACTGAAGTTCAGAAGAATGAGAGGGGACCTCATAGAAACGTTTAAAATTCTGATGGGTTCAGACAGGTTAGATGCAGGAAGAATGTTCCCAATGTTGGGGAAGTCCAGAACCAGGGGTCACAGTCTAAGGATAAGGGGTAAGCCATTTAGGACCGAGATGAGGAGAAACTTCTTCACCCAGAGAGTGGTGAACCTGTGGAATTCTCTACCACAGAAAGTTGTTGAGGCCAATTCACTAAATATATTCAAAAAGGCGTTAGATGAAGTCCTTACTACTAGGGGGATCAAGGGGTATGGCGAGAAAGCAGGAATGGGGTACTGAAGTTGCATGTTCAGCCATGAACTCATTGAATGGCGGTGCAGGCTAGAAGGGCCAAATGGCCTACTCCTGCACCTATTTTCTATGTTTCTATGTTTCTCAGCAGGAATGTACAGTAAGTAATGTAAAATAGCATGGTCACCTTGGATAATGATATTAAGGACCGGTTCTGACATTATCTTATCTTCCACACTGATAAACAAGGATTAAAGTAACAAGTTCTTGTTACCTATATGTATGATGTCTGCAAGTGGTTTTATTGAATGTCATAATAGTACTTTCCTGACAGATATTTTCATTCAATTTTACTTCTGTTCAAATTCAAGATATAACTGTACGAAATATTGCATTGTGTGTGGTTCAATCTGACTATTAACATTCCCAGTGCAAGACAATTATAGAATTATAGAATTATAGCCGAGCATTACATGGAAAATAGATCAACAGTTTCAATAAAGAACATTAATAATTGGGAAAATTTCATTAATTAAGCTCACATTCTGAAAAATGCAAAGCATACAACTCTTTAACAATGGCACATGATAGTAGTATTAGCCGTTGCTCAGTGGATAGCACCCTTGCCTCTGGGTCAGAAGGTTGTGTGTTCAATTCCCACTCGATGAATGTGAACACAAAAATCTAGATTGCCTCTCAAGTGCTGTGCTGAGGGAGTGCTGCACTGTGTGAGGTGTTATCTTTTGGATGAGATGTTGAACTGAGGCTCTCTCAGGTGGATGTAAAAGATCCTATGGTGCTATTTGGAAGAATTGTAAAGGAGTTATCTTTGGTGTCCTGGCCAATATTTATCTCTCCATCAACATCTCTAAAAAGCAGATTATATGGTCATTATCATATTGCTGGTTGTGAGAGCTTGCTGTGAGAAAATTGGCTGCCATGTTTCCTACATTGCAACAGTGACTACACTCCAAAAAGTATTTCTGTCAAGCACTTTGGGATGCTTTGATCCTGAAAGCAGCTATATAAATGCAAGTCTTTCTTTCTTCTTTTTTGTTTCTGTTGACTTTTCGTAATATTTGGATTCAATTGGTGATACTCACTTTAGTGAAACTATCAAGTATGATTTAGCGTAACCATTCTGAAACAATAGTCACACAGATGCAGTCTGAGACAATCAATATATTCAGTCATTCAATGCTCCTTAGCTCCATAAATCAGAAAGTAGCCATAACTTCTCACACATCTGGCTAGATTAGTTTACCCCACGTTTTTGCATATATGCAGATGCAAGATTCAAATATTTAAAGCATATGTGCCCATTACTGCCCAATGTAAGTTTGCAACTAAAATGGCACAAAAATATTACCAACAAAGACATTTTAGAATACTTTAATACAACAGTTATTCATATCCAGATAAACATCCCACATAGCTGATATGCCTCTGCATGTCTGCATCCCTCACAGCACCTTCTGCTCTCCAGGGTTCTCAAAACAGCTCCTCTTCTCCTCCTCTGCAGCTCTCAAAGCAACTGTAAGAGAAGAGATAACTATCCGTGGCTAACTAAGGAAATAAGGGATGGTATCAAATTGAAAACAATGGCATACAATGTGGCCAAGACTAGTGGGAGGCCAGAGGATTGGGAAACGTTTAAAAGCCAACAAAGAACAACTAAACAAATGATAAAGAGAGGGAAGATAGATTATGAGAGTAAACTAGCATGAAATATAAAAACAGATAGTAAGAGTTTCTGCAAGTACAAAAAAAGGAAAAAAGTGGCTAAAGTAAATGTGGTCCCTTAGAGGAGGAGACTGGGGAATTAATAATGGAGAATAGGGAAATGGCAGAGACATTGAACAAATATTTTGTATTTTCACGGTAGAAGACACTAAAAACATCTCAATAGTGGATAATCAAGGGGTTATACAGAGGGAGGAACTTAATACAATCACCATCACTAATGAAGTAGTACTTGGTAAAATAATGGAACTAAAGGCAGACAAGTCCCTTGGACCTGATGCCTTACATCCTTGGGTCTTAAAAGAGGTGGCTACAGAGATAGTGGATGCATTGGTTGTAATCTACAAAAATTCCCTGGATTCTGGGGCGGCCCCAGTGGATTGGAAAAACACAAATGTAACGTCCCTATTTAAAAAAGGAGGCAGACAAAAAGCAGGAAACTATACACCAGTTAGCCAAACATCTCATTAGAAAAATGCTGGAATCCATTATTAAGGAAGCTGTAACGCAACATTTGGAAAAGCATAATTGAAGCATGCAGTCAGCATGGTTTTATGAAAGGGAAATCATGTTTGACAAATTTGCTGGAGTTCTTTGAGGATGTAACGAGTAGGATGGATAAGGGAGAACAAGTGTATGTAATGTATTTGGATTTCCAGAAGGCATTCGATAAGGTGCCACATAAAAGATTACCGCGCAAGATAAAAGTTCACAGGGTTGGGGGCAATAGACTAGTATGGATAGAAGATTGGCTAACTAAAAGAAAACAGAGAGTAGGGATAAATGGGTAATTTTCCGGTTGGCAAACAGTGACTAGTGGGATGCCGCAGGGATCGGTGCTGGTTCCTCAACTATTTATAATCTATATTCATGACTTGGACCTCGTGTAATGTAGTCAAGTTTGCTGATGATATAAAGATGGGTGGGAAAGCAAATTGTGAGGAGGACACAAAAAATCTGCAAAGGGATATAGACAGGCTAAGTGAATGGGCACAAATTTGGCAGATAGAGTATAATGTGGGAAAATGTGAGGTTGTCCACTTTGGCAGAAAAAATAGAAAAGCAAATTACAATTTAAATGGAGAAAAACTGCAAAGTGCTGCTGTACAGGGGGACCTGGGGTACTTGTGCATGAAACACAAAAAGTTAGCATGCAGGTACAGCAAGTAATCAGGAAGGCAAATGGAATGTTGGCCTTTATTACAAGGGGTTAGAGTATAAAAGCAGAGAAGTCCTGCTACAACTGTAAAGGGTATTGGTGAGGCCACACCTCGAGTACTGTGTACAGTTTTGGTCCCCATATTTAAGAAGGAGGCTGTTCAGAGAAGATTCATTAGGTTGATTCCGGAGATGAGGGGGTTGACTTATTAAGATAGGTTGAGTAGTTTGGGCCTATACACATTGGAGTTCAGAGAATGAGAGGTGATCTTATCGAAACATATAAGATAATGAGGATGCAGAAAGGATATTTCCACTCATAGGGGAAGCTAAAGCTAGGGGATATTGTCTCAGAATAAGGGGCCGCCCTTTTAAAACTGAGATGAGGAGGAATTCCTTCTCTCAGAGGGTTGTAAATCTATGAAATTCTCTGCCCCAAAGAGCTATGGAGGCTGGGTCATTGAATATATTTAAGGTGGAGATAAACAGATTTTGGAGTGATAAGAGAGTAAAGGGTTATGGGGTGCAGGCAGGGAAGTGGAGCTGAGTCCATGATCAGATCAGCCATGATCTTATTAAATGACGGAGCAGGCTCGAGGGGCCAAATGGCCTACTCCTGCTCCTATTTCTTATGTTTCTTATGTGAATTTGCTTCATGAAAAATGGCAGCTGCATTTACAACAACAGCAGCTTGTATTTATAAAGCGCATTTAACATAATGAAACATCCTGTTGGGGTAAAAAGAAGACTTCTCTTCTTCAAGGTGGATTCCCTGAAATAAGGAATCGACACCAGCCCTTATAACGACCATGGAATCAATCAGACAAAACTTTGGATTCACTTTCCGATCTTTATTCAAGCATATGCAGGAGAAGCATCACAGTCTTAGCCTCCAAGACAGGATCTTCTTGGTGGTTTCACACATAGTTATGCAGTTTTGTGCACAAACATCTACGACCACCGGTTGGCCTCCAACTAATCAGCTGAGCTACATTGATTCATTAACCCATATCAGACTGGCTGCTGAGTGGTTTCGCAGCATCGCCATCTCCCCATATAGCACGTGAAGCCGACCTCAGTCTATTGGAATGTGTTGTTCGACAGTTTTAACCTTGCTCTGGATTTTCCAGCTTGGTCTACAGTTTTTAAAGATAAGCACACAAGCACAAGCTGTGCACTTTACCTTATTTCATGCCATACCCTTATTTCGGTCTTAGGTATACTTTTTACCCCCTTACAATCCCAAAGCGCTTCACAGGAGTGTTAGAAAATAAATTTGACAACGAGACACATAAGGAGATATTAATGCAAATTACCAAAAGTTTGATCAAAGAGGTAGGTCTTAAGAAGTGATTTAAAGGAGAAAAGAGTGTTAGAGAGGCGGAGAGATTTAGGGAGGGAATTCCAGAGCTTAGCGCCTTGGCAACTAAAGACATAGCCACCAATGGTGGAGCGATTAAAATCAGGGATACTCAAGAGGCCAGAATTAGAGGAGTGCAGATATCTCGAGGGCTTGTGGGGCTGGAGGATATTACAAAGATAAGGAGGGGCGAGGCCATGGAGGGATTTTGGGCTAGATTTTCCACATTTTTTGCATGCTTAATACCCACTTAACGCCCATTTTACCGCTGAAATGACGTATTACGCCCATATAGCGCCCATTTAGCCACAAAATGGAAACTGACAGGCATTTTTCGGACACTTATCGCGGAGCGTTACTTTCCCCATGTGCTTAACGCTGGGAAAAAATAATACCGCCAGCCCACCTTTTTGGGGCGGAATTATCAGAATGGGCGAAATCAACGCCATAATATCACCCAGCGTTAATTTCTGCACGGAATTAACGCCGAGATTCAATAATACCGCCCGCCCATTTTTTTTGTCATAAAGAGCATATTTACCAAAACTAGCGGCCATGAGATCGCCCACCTCGCACACATATCGGCCACAATATCACTCGCCCAAAAACTGCCTAGAAAAAGTGGAACTAACCGGAACTAATCACAGCATTTTGTACGCCATGTTCTACGTCACATGTCGCATCCTTTAAAAGGCTGCTTCAACCTTGGGGAGTTCGGATGTATTCTGGAGTTGATGTGAACATCTGTACAAACATCTTGACCATACTGTGACCGATTGGAATTGAATAGGTGTCTTTGTCGGGACATTCATTGTTTGTGACCAATTGGTGGAAAACAGAGAGCTATTGCAATGGGGTTTGTCCTTTCTCACCCTCTCTTGATGACCAATTACATGCAGCAGACTCGAGATCGCAGAAGGTACGCTTCACAGCATTATGTGCCCAATGTGCCAGACTGATGAGGAAGACCAGACGTTACACCCCCCGCAAGTACAGGGAGAAGCATTCTTACCTCGACTTGCCCGACACCACCTGCCTTCGGAGACTGCGCTTCCACAAAGAGGTTATCACTGAGGTATGCCAGCTCATAAGGCGAGATCTGCAGCCTGCCAGCATCATCAGTACTGCACTGTCTGTCGAGGTCAAGGTCACCGCGGCACTGTCGTTCTACACTTCGGGTTTTTTTCAGGCCACAGCTAGCGACATTTGCGGACTGTCTAAGCATGCCACACATCGCTGCATTAGACAGGTCACTGAAACCCTGTACGCACGCAGGAGGGACTTGATCAGCTTCCCTATGACCGGGGAGGCACAGAGTGAGAGGGCTCTAGGATTCTCCAGAATTGCAAACTTCCCCAAGGTGCAGGGAGCAATAGACTGTATGCACATCGTGATACGGGCACCTTTTCAGGATGCAAAGGTTTTCAGGAACTGCAAGGGTTTCCACTCCCTGAATGTCCAACTCATTGTCGACCAGCAAATTATAATAGCAGTGAATTGCTCAATTTCCGGGCAGTATCCATGATGTTCACGTCCTCCGTGAGAGCACTGTATCTGACTTGTTTAACAATCAGCCACAAGGTCAATGCTGGATGCTTGGTGACAAAGGATATGGCCTCACCACCAGGCTGATGACCCCGCTGCGTGACACCCACACCGAAGTCGAGAGGCGATACAACAAGAGCCACAGAGCCACTCGCAATATCGTGGAGAAAACCATTGGAGTGCTTTAGATGCCTGGACCACTCAGGAGGTGACCTCCAATACCACCCTGAGCAGGTAGCTCAATTCGTGGTGGTGTGCTCCATGCTGCACAACTTGGCTATCAGGAGGGAACAAGAATTGCCTGATGAGTCTGACAGTCCACCTCACCAGAGAGAGGAAGAGAAGGATGAGGAGGCGGACGCTGACATCGGCCAACAACAATCAGGCTGATGCTGAAGCCATGCCCCCACCCCTCCCTGTAGAAGGCATGAAAGGGCCCATGGTGGCATGATAACTGCAAGAGCCTTATGTCAGGAGCTCATCAATGATCGCTTTGCCTGAAAGAACGTTGCTGTTATTTACAAGGCTGACACACTGCTGGGTGTGCTGTTGATACATTAATGGTGGGCATCACCTTGGTGACAGTTAATGTTTAAGTTGATTGAAGTTAAGTGTCATTATACCCTTTGATGTTAAGGAATCACCAGCGTGTAACGGTGCAGCTATCTGTGCCAATGCGCAACAAGGTTTTGTTAAAAAACATTTAAACCAAACATTTGTCTCAAATCATCAGTATTTCTGTAAAATCCAACCCTTCCGCTACCCCCCCCCCCCCCCACCGCCCCCCTCCCCCCGCTTATCCTCGCCTGGCTGAGGAGCTCCTCAGGTGCTGCTTCATTGGGGGGGGGGTGCGGGGGGTGCTGATGATGGCCGAACCGCTGCTTGGATGGATACAGGAGAGGACAGTCCCGAGGTGGGAACGTACTCCGAGCCACGTGCTCTCATGTGTGGTTGGCAATGGGGGTGCGGCACCTTGGGGTGCAGTGCCGCGCTCTGGAACCACTGGGAGCCCTCTGCCACCAGTGCTCCTGGCTACCAGCTCCAGGGCCTCCACCATCCCTTCCATGTTATATCTTATTTGTTGGACAGAAACTCGGTGCCAACTATGTTCTTGGTGCTTAGTAGGCTTTTTGTTGCTGGTGAATCTCCCTCGTGCCTCCCACAACAACCAAACACCACAGTCATACACGCTTTCAGTCCTCTCAGCTCCTTCTCTCTCTGTCTCTTCTTCTGCGCATGTCATGGTGACCCTTGACCTCCTGAATCATGGGAATCGAGCGTTGCCATGCCGTTGCTAAGGACGGCGACATTTACGGCAGAAGGTCAGAGAGAATTAATGCTACCGCCCATTTCATATCGCTCGCGGCAACGGCCAATTTCAAAAATGAGACTAGGGGCTTTGAGAATGGGCGAGAAGCCGGTGATCTGAAAACCCATTTTTAGCGCCCACGCTGGAAATAATACCCATTTTTGGGCGATAAGCAAAAAAGTGGAAAATCTAGCCCTTTAAAACTAGGATGAGAATCCTACCCACATAACAAAAGTAGTTGCACAATGTAATTCATTCTCTGTGATGTCCTTTGGGATATTTCTGGGAGACATGATAAAAGCAATGTATCAAAGCAAATTTCTTTCTTTTTTCTCTCCCTTGGTTTGCAGCAATACTGCAGCCTCTGCTCTCTAGATCCACATCCTTACCGTAATCACTCTTCTCTAACTCTTTGTATTTTCTATAAATAAATAAGCCATAGTTTGTACTGTAGATGAATCGTGCATGTAGATGTGAAAGCAAGATTAAAGAATATTTGACTTTGGTCTCTGCGTTACCTGAGCAAATATTTTTGAAGTTTTCTGCATAAGACATTGATATATACATTTGCTTAAATTATAGTGTTCAGATTAAATGTGTACTTCTGTTTTTATGTGCTGTTTGATATGCCATTTTTATCTAGATCACATATACAAGGTGTCAGCCTTGGTTCAGTGGTGGCACTCTCGCCTCTGAGTCAGAAGGTTGTGGGTTAAAATCCCATGAGAACATAGCATAGGTGAAACTTCAGTGTAGTACTGAGGGAGTACTGCACTGTCAGAGGTGCCATCTTTCAGATAAGATGCTGAAATGAGGCACCATCCACCCTCTCAGGTAGACATAAACAAATCCCATGGAACCATGGCACCATTCAAAGAAAAGCAGGGAAGTCTCCTAAGGATAAGGGGCAAGCCATTTAGGACCGAGATGAGAAGCAACTTCTTCACTCAGACTTGTGAACCTGTGGATTTCTCGACCACAGAAAGTTGTTGAGGCCAGTTCGTTAGATATATTCAAAAGGGAGTTAGATGTGGCCCTTACGGCTAAACGGATCAAGGGGTATGGAGAGAAAGCAGGAATGGGGTACTGAGGTTGCATGTTCAGCCATGATCATATTGAATGGTGGTGCAGGCTCGAAGGGCCTACTGTCCTGCTCCTGCACCTATTTTCTATGGTTCTATGTTTCTATGTGTCCTGGCCCTCAATCAACATCAGTAACATGGGTCATTACTGTTTGTGGGACCTTGCCATGTGCAAATTGGCTGCCACTGCACTTCAAAAGTACTCCATTCTGAAGTGCTTTGGGATATCCTGAGGTTGTGAAAGGCACTATATCAATGCTAGTCATTGCATCTCTCACCTGCAGGCACCACCACAGAGACATAGAAACATACAAACATAGAAAATAGGTGCAGGTGTAGGCTATTCGGCCCTTCGAGCTTGCACCACCATTCAATAAGATCATGCTGATCATTCACCTCAGTACCCCTTTCCTGCTTTCTCTCCATATCCCTTGATCCCTTTAGCCGTGAAGGGCCATATCTAACTCCCTCTTGAATATATCCAATGAACTGGCATCAACAATTCTCTGCGATAGGGAATTCCACAGGTTAACAACTCTCTGAGTGAAGAAGTTTCTCCTCCTCTCAGTCCTAAATGGCCTACCCCTAATCCTTAGAGTATGTCCCCTGGTTCTGGACTTCCCTAACATCAGGAACATTCTTCCCGCATCTAACCTGTCCAGTCCCGTCAGAATTTTATATGTTTCTATGAGATCCCCTCTCATCCTTCTAAACTCCAGTGAATACAGGCCCAGTCGAGTCAATCTCTCCTCATATGTCAGTCCAGCCATCCCGGGAATCAGTCTGGTGAAACTTTGCTGCACTCCCTCAATAGCTAGAACGTCCTTCCTCAGATTAGGAGACCAAAACTGAACACAATATTCCAGGTGAGGCCTTACTAATGCCCTGTACAACTGCAGTAAGACCTCCCTGCCCCTATACTCAAGTCCCCTAGCTATGAAAGCCAACATTCCATTTGCCTTCTTCACCGCCTGCTGTACCTGCATGCCAACTTTCAATGACTCATATACCATGACACCGAGGTCTCATTGCACCTCCCCTTTTCCTAATCTGCCGCCATTCAGATAATATTCTGCCTTCGTGTTTTTGCACCCAAAGTGGATAACCTCACATTTATCCACATTATACTGCATCTGCCATGCGTTTGCCCACACACCTAACCTGTCCAAGTCACCCTGCAGCCTTTTAGCGTGCGCCTCACAGCTCACACCACCACCCAGCTTAGTGTCATCTGCAAATTTGGAGATATTGCAGTCAGTTCCCTCATCCAAATCATTAATGTATGTTGTAAAAACTGGGGTCCCAGCACTGAGCCCTGCGGCACCTCACTAGTCACTGTCTGCCATTCTGTTTAGCCCGACTCTCTGCTTCCTGTCTGCCAACCAGTTCTCTATCCACGTTAGTACATTAGCCCCAATACCATGTGCTTTAATTTTGCACACCAATCTCTTATGTGGGACCTTGTCAAAAGCCTTTTGAAAGTCCAAATACACCATATCCACTGGTTCTCCCTTGTCCATTCTACCAGTTACATCCTCAAAAAATTCTAGAAGATTTGTCAAGCAGGATTTCCCTTTCATAAATCCATGCTGACTTAGACCGATCCCATCACTGCTTTCCAAATGTGCTGCTATTTCATCTTTAATAATTGATTCCAACATTTTCCCCACTATTGATGTCAGGTTAACTGGTCTATAATAATCCGTTTTCTCTCTCCCTCCTTTTTAAAAAGTGATGTGACATTAGCTACCCTCCAGTCCCGAGGAACCGATCCAGAGTCGATAGACAGTTGGAAAATGATCATCAATGCATCCACTGTTTCTAGGGCTACTTCCTTAAGTACTCTGGGATGCAGACAACCCCGGGGATTTATCGGCCTTCAAACCCACCAATTTTCCAAACACAATTTCCAGCCGAATAAGGATTGTTTTCACTAGACCCTCCTTCTCAATAGACCCTCGGATCAACCTTGGCTAAAAAGGGAAATTAAGGATAGTGTTAAAGCCAAGAAAGAGGCATATAAATTGGCTAAAATAAAGCAACAAACCTGAAGACTGGGAGAAATGTAGAATTCAACAGAGGAGGATGAAGTGTTTAATTAAGAGGGGGAAAATAGAGTACGAGAGGAAGCTAGCATGGAACATAAAAACTGACTGCAAAAGCTTCGATAAATATGTGAAGAGAAAAAGATTAGTGAAGACAAACGTAGGTCCCTTGCTGTCGGATTCAGGTGAATTTATAATGGGGAACAAAGAAATAGCAGACCAATTGAACCAATACTTCGGTTCTGTCTTCACGAAGGAAGACACAAATAACCTTCCGAATGTACGAGGGGACAATGGGTCTAGTGAGAAGGAGGAACTGAAGGATATCCTCATTAGGCGGGAAATTGAGTTCGAGAAATTGATGGGATTGAAGGCCGATAAATCGCCGAGGCCTGATAGTCTGCATCCCAGAGTACTTAAGGAAGTGCCCCTAGAAATAGTGGATGCATTGGTGATCATTTTTCAACAGTCTATCAACTATGGATCAGTTCCTATGGACTGGAGGGTAGCTAATGTAACACCACTTTTTTAAAAAGGAGGGAGAGAGAAAATGTGTAATTATAGACTGACATCAGTAATGGGGAAAATATTGGAATCAATCATTAAGGATGAAATAGCAGTGTATTTGGAAAGCAGTGACAGGATCGCTCCAAGTCAGCATGGATTTATGAAAGGGAAATCATGCTTGACGAATCTTCTGGAATTTTTTGAGAATGTAACTAGCAAAGTGGACAAGGGAGAACCAGTGGATGTGATGTATTTGGACTTTCAAAAGGCTTTTGACAAGGTCCCGCACAAGCAATTAGTGTGCAAAATCAAAGCACATGGTATTGGGGGTAATGTACTGACATGGATAGAGAACTGGTTGGCAGACAGGAAGCAGAGAGTCGGGATAAACGGGTCATTTTCAGAATGGCAGGCAGTGACTAGTGGAGTGCCGCAGGGCTCTTTACAATATACATTAACGATTTAGATGAAGGAATAGAGTGTAATATCTCCAAGTTTGCGGATGACACTAAGCTGGGTGGCGGTGTGAGTTGTGAGGAGGATGCTAAGATGTTGAAGGGTGACTTGGACAGGTTAGGTGAGTGGGCAAATGCATGGCAGATGCAGTATAATATGGATAAATGTGAGGTTATCCATTTTGGGGGCAAAAACACGAAGGCAGAATATTATCTGAATGGCGGCAGATAAGGAAAAGGGGAGGTGCAACGAGACCTCGGTGTCATGGTTCATCAGTCACTGAAAGTGGGCATGCAGGTACAGCAGTTGGTAAAGAAGGCAAATGGTATGTTGGCCTTCATAAGAACATAAGAACATAAGAATTAGGAACAAGAGTAGGCCATCTAGCCCCTTGAGGCTGCTCCACCACCCAATAAGATAACGGCTGATCTGGCCGTGGACTCAGCTCCACTTACCCGCCCGCTCCCCATAACCGTTAATTCCCTTATTGGTTAAAAATCTATCTATCTGTGATTTGAATATATTCAATGAGCTAGCCTCAACTGCTTCCTTGGGCAGAGAATTCCACAGATTCACAACCCTCTGGGAGAAGAAATTCCTTCTCAACTCGGTTTTAAATTGGCTCCCCCGTATTTTGAGGCTGTGCCCCCTAGTTCTAGTCTCCCCGACCAGTGGAAACAACCTCTCTGTCTCTATCCTGTCTATCCCCTTCATTATTTTAAATGTTTCTATAAGATCACCCCTCATCCTTCTGAACTCCAACGAGTAAAGACCCAGTCTACTCAATCTATCATCATAAGGTAACCCCCTCATCTCCGGAATCAGCCTAGTGAATCGTCTCTGTACCCCTTCCAAAGCTAGTATATCCTTCCTTAAGTAAGGTGACCAAAACTGCACGCAGCACTCCAGGTGCGGCCTCACCAATACCCTGTACAGTTGCAGCAGGACCTCCCTGCTTTTGTACTCCATCCCTCTCGCAATGAAGGCCAACATTCCATTCGCCTTCCTGATTACCTGCTGCACCTGCAAACTAACTTTTTGGGATTCATGCATAAGGACCCCCAGGTCCCTCTGCACCGCAGCATGTTGTAATTTCTCCCCATTCAAATAATATTCCCTTTTACTGTTTTTTTTCCCCAAGGTGGATGACCTCACATTTTCCGACATTGTATTCCATCTGCCAAACCTTAGCCCATTCGCTTAACCTATCTAAATCTCTTTGCAGCCTCTCTGTGTCCTCTACACAACCCGCTTTCCCACTAATCTTTGTGTCATCTGCAAATTTTGTTACACTACATTTTGTCCCCTCTTCCAGGTCATCTATATATTGTAAACAGTTGTGGTCCCAGCACCGATCCCTGTGGGATAGCACTAACCACCGATTTCCAACCCAAAAAGGACCCATTTATCCCAACTCTCTGCTTTCCGTTAGCCAGCCAATTCTCTATCCATGCTAATACATTTCCTCTGACTCCGCGTACCTTTATCTTCTGCAGTAACCTTTTGTGTGGCAACTTATCGAATGCCTTTTGGAAATCTAAATACACCACATCCATCGGTACACCTCTATCCACCATGCTCATTACATCCTCAAAGAATTCCAGTAAATTAGTTAAACATGATTTCCCCTTCATGAATCCATGTTGCATCTGCTTGATTGCACTATTCCTATCTAGATGTCCCGCTATTTCTTCCTTAATGATAGCTTCATGCATTTTCCCCATTGCAGATGTTAAACTAACCAGCCTATAGTTATCTGCCTTTTGTCTGCCCCTTTTTTTAAACAGAGGTGTTACATTAGCTGCTTTCCAATTCGCTGGTACCTCCCCAGAGTCCAGAGAATTTTGGTAGATTATAACGAATGCATCTGCTATAACTTCCGCCATCTCTTTTAATACCCTGGGATGCATTTCATCAGGACCAGGGTACTTGTCTACCTTGAGTCCCATTAGGCTGTCCAGCACTACCCCCCTAGTGATAGTGATTATCTCAAGGTCCTCCCTTCCCACATTCCCGTGACCAGCAATTTTTGGCATGGTTTTTGTGTCTTCCACTGTGAAGACCGAAGCAAAATAATTGTTTAAGGTCTCAGCCATTTTCACATTTCCCATTATTAAATCCCATTTCTCATCTTCTAAGGGACCAACATTTACTTTATAGTCACTCTTTTCCATTTTATATATCGGTAAAAGCTTTTACTATCTGTTTTTATGTTTTGCGCAAGTTTACTTTCGTAATCTATCTTTCCTTTCTTTATTGCTTTCTTAGTCATTCTTTGCTGTCGTTTAAAATTTTACCAATCTGCTAGTTTCCCACTAACCTTGGCCACCTTATACGCATTGGTTTTTAATTTGATACTCTCCTTTATTTCCTTGGTTATCCACGGCTGGTTATCCCTTCTCTTATCGCCCTTCTTTTTCACTGGAATATATTTTTGTTGAGCACTGTGAAACAGCTCCTTAAAAGTCCTCCACTGTTCCTCAATTGTGCCACCGTTTAGTCTGTGTTTCCAGTCTACTTTAGCCAATTCTGCCCTCATCCCACTGTAGTCCCCTTTGTTTAAGCATAGTACGCTCGTTTGAGACACTACTTCCTCACCCTCAATCTGTATTACAAATTCAACCATACTGTGATCACTCATTTACTAGGAGATCATTTATTATTCCTGTCTCATTACACATAACCAGATCTAAGATAGCTTGCTCCCTTGTAGGTTCTGTAACATACTGTTCT
This sequence comes from Pristiophorus japonicus, assembly GCF_044704955.1. NCBI lineage: Eukaryota > Metazoa > Chordata > Chondrichthyes > Pristiophoridae > Pristiophorus > Pristiophorus japonicus. The sequence goes on along the minus strand of NC_091979.1, from coordinate 49,636,620 downwards.
AAGAAACAATCCCGTATGCATTCTATGAATTCCTCCTCAAGGCTACCCCGTGCGATTTGATTTGACCAATCGATATGTAGGTTAAAATCCCCCATGATTACTGCCGTTCCTTTTTCACATGCCTCCATTATTCCCTTGATTATTGCCCGTCCCACTGTGAAGTTATTATTTGGGGGCCTATAAACTACGCCCACCAGTGACTTTTTCCCCTTACTATCTCTAATCTCCACCCACAATGATTCAACATTTTGTTCATTGGAGCCAATTTCATCTCTCACAACTGCCCTGATATCATCCTTTATTAACAGAGCTACCCCACCTCCTTTCCCTTCTTGTCTATCTTTTCAAATTGTCAGATACCCCTGTATGTTTAATTCCCAGTCTTGGCCACCCTGCAACCACGTTTCTGTTATGGCCACCAAATCATACCCATTTGTAATGATTTGTGCCGTCAACTCATTTACTTTATTTCGAATGCTGCGTGCGTTTAGGTAGAGTGTTTTAATACTAGTTTTTAAACCATGATTTTTAGTTTTGACCCCTCCTGCAGCCCCTTTATATTCATATATATTGTCCCTTCCTATCACCTTGTGGTTTACACTTACCCCAGTGCTACTCTGCTCTTTTGCCTCCTGCCTCTTGCATTCTTTCTTAGGGTCGTGTTCATCTGAGCTCTCACCCACTCTAACTAGCTCAGAGCTCTCTCCTGGGTAGGGGACTTGAGTATAGGAGCAGGGAGGTCTTACTGCAGTTGTACAGGGCCTTAGTGAGGCCTCACCTGGAATATTGTGTTCAGTTTTGGTCTCCTAATCTGAGGAAGGACGTTCATGCTATTGAGGGAATGCAGCGAAGGTTCACCAGACTGATTCCCGGGATGGCTGGACTGTTCTATGAGTCGAGACTGGATCAACTGGGCCTTTATTCACTGGAGTTTAGAAGGATGAGAGGGGATTTCATAGAAACGTATAAGATTCTGATGGGACTGGACAGGTTAGATGCGGGAATAATGTTCCCGATGTTGGGGAAGTCCAGAACCAGAGGACATAGCCTTGGGATAAGGGGTATGACATTTAGGACTGAGATGAGGAGAAACTTCTTCACTCAGAGAGTTGGTAACCTGTCGAATTCCCTGCCGCAGAGAGTTGTTGATGCCAGTTCATTGGATATATTTAAGAGGGAGTTAGATATGGTCCTTACGGCTAAGGGGATCAAGGGGTATGGAGAAAAAGCAGGAAAGGGGTATTGAAGGAATGATCAGCCATGATGTTATTGAATGACGGTGTGGCCTACTCCTGCACCTATTTTCTATGTTTCTATGTTTCTATGTCCTCTAGTATTTCCGGAAGGTTATTTGTGTCTTCTTTCGTGAAGACAGAACCAAAGTATTTGTTTAACTGGTCTGCCATTTCTTTGTTCCCCATTATAAATTCACCTGAATCTGACTGCAAGGCACCTACATTTGTTTTCACTCATCTTTTTCTCTTCACATATCTATAGAAGCTTTTGCAGTCAGTTTTTATGTTCTCAGCAAGCTACCTCTCATACTCTATTTTCCCCCTCCTAATTAAACCCTTTGTCCTCCTCTGCTTTCGCACAAAATTCTCCTAATTCTCAGGTTTGCTGCTTTTTCTGGCCAATTTATATGTCTCTTCCTTGGATTTAACACTATCCTTAATTTCTTTTGTTAGCCACGGTTGAGCCACCTTCCCTGTTTTATTTTTAAACAGGGATGTACAATTGTTGAAGTTCATCCATGTGATCTTTAAATGTTTGCCATTGCCTATCCACCATCAACCCTTTAAGTGTCACTCGCCAGTCTATTCTATCCAATTCACGTCTCATACCATCGAAGTTACCTTTCCTTAAGTTCAGGACCCTAGTCTCTGAATTAACTGTGTCACTCTCCATCTTAATAATGAATTCTACCATATTATGGTCACTCTTCCCCAAGGGGCCTCGCACGACAAGATTGCTAATTAGTCCTTTCTCATTACACATCACCCAGTCTAGGATGGCCAGCCCTCTAGTTGGTTCCTCGATATATTGGTCTAGAAAACCATCCCTAATACAGTCCAGGACATCCTCCTCAACTGGCCCATTATACATTGTAGTTTAGAAAGATGAGGAGGGATCTCATAGAAACATATAAGATTCTGACGGGACGGGACAGGTTAGATCCGGGTTGAATGTTCCCGATCTTGGGGAAGTCCAGAACCAGGGGTCACAGTCTTAGGATAAGGGGTAGGTCATTTAGGAATGAGATGAGGAGAAACGTCTTCACTCAGAGAGTTGTTAACCTGTGGAATTCCCTGCCGCAGAGGGTTGTTGATGCCAGTTCATTAGATATATTCAAGAGGGGGTTAGATATGGCCCTTATGGCTAAGGGGATCAAGGGATATGGAAAGAAAGCAGGAAAGGGGTACTGAGGGAATGATCAGCCATGATCTTATTGAATGGTGGTGCAGGCTCGAATGGCCGAATGGCCTACTCCTGCAGCTATTTTCTATGTTTCTATGTTTCTATGTTTCCTCCACCGCATTGCTACCAGTTTGGTTAGTCCAGTCAATATGGTATCATTAGAGGTTAGCTTAGTAGAGGGGTCTACACAGGGTGATGCACAGGGGCCGAGCAGGCTGCAGCAAGGCCAAGAGGAAAGTGAACCTCAGGAGCCATCTCCCCAGAGGGCGAGTTCTGCTCCACAGGACTCAGATGAGGACCTCGATGGAGAGGCATTCACACAAAGGGTGATGGCCATGCACTCTGACATCATAAGTGCAATGGCAAGGGTGCCTGAGAGGCTCTCAGCAATGGGACAGAGCATGGAGGAGTCCGCCTCCAGCATTGCACAGAGCTCTGTACACACCATGGAGCCCATCATTGCCAGTCTGCAGACGATGGGGGACTCATAGAGGGATTGTGCAGATCCAGACCTCATGACGCGATGTGGCAGCTTCCATTGCAGCACAGTAGAAGCAACTCAACGTCTTAGTGCTGTAATACAAACAATGGCCGGTCGCATTGAAGCTCAGACTGCTCTCATGCAATCTCAGCCTGATGCCACGCAACATCTTGGTGCTGTCATGCAGCCAATGAGTTCTGGCATAGAGTCTCAGACTGCTCTCACACAGTCTCAGCTTGATGCCATGCAAGCTCTGACTGCTGCCATCATCGTTGGGTCCACCACAGTCCATCGGAGACCTCACGGCAGCAGCCCACCAAACTATGCTCCAGCAGATTGGTGGGGATGCTGAGGTGCTGCTCCAGGGGAGTGGTGCTGGGTCAGTGGAGCAGGAACCTGCTGTCCTCTCTGAGAATGACAGCGTTCCTGAGCCCACCACTGCCACTTCGCCACTGTATTTGACGCTGGCTGTTGCCCAGCCAGGACAGACTGCCGCCGCCCTGCCTGAGAGAGTGCAGCCTACAGCGGGCTTTCCAGGCCCAGAGCTGGTCGAGGGCGTCCTGTAAGGCCATCTGTAGCATCTGACCCTGACACACAGCAGCCTTCCACCAGCCATGCTGCAGCCACAACGGATACACTGTGGTGGAGCACTAGATTAGTTGAAGCAAAGAGGGGATATAAAGAAATGCACAAGGGTGAATAGTATAAACATTATGTAAGCCTTTGTTGTTATGATATAAATTTTGGTTGGAATGTTTAATCTTTGCTGTTGTCTCTCAGTTCAGTTTTGGGGCTTTCGAATGGAAGGAAAAATGGATGTGATCATGGGGGCATCCAGAGGAACCGGGAAATGGGATGGAATTCACTGTAACCGAACCCTGATAAAACGGTCGCACGCCTCTTTTGCACAATCACAATGGCCTCGCTGCCTCCTCCATCGCTGATGTTGCTGCTCCTGCTCCCCTTCCTCCTCCTGCTCCTTCTCCTGCTCCCCTTCCTCCTCCTGCTCCCCCTCCTCCTCCTCGGGTGGTGTGGCTATACCAGGCTGCAATGTCTGTGTCCTCGTGATGGTGAGGTTGTGCAGCAAATAGGGACATCCACTCAGGTGAATGCTGGACAACTCCTTCCGAGAGGTCAAGGCAGCAGAACCGTTGCTTCAGTACTCCAATGATCTGCTCAATCATGTTCCTGGTGGCAGCATGGATCATTGTATGAGTGCTGGGCAGAAGTGGTGGGGTTGCAGAAGGGAGGCATGAGCCAGGTGAATAGTGGATAGCCTTTGTCTCTGAGCAGCCAGCCACAAGCTTGATTTGGTGGCTCAAACAGAGCTGGCACACTGGTCTAGTGCAGGATGAAGACATCGTGGCTGCTGCCAGGATAGCGGGCATTGACGGTGAGGATTCTGTGTGTGTGGTCGCAGACCAGCTGTACATTCCATGAGTGGAAGCCTTTGCAGTTACAGAAGATCTCTGGATTGTGATGCGGTGCTCGCAAAGCGACATAGGTGCAATCAATGGTGCCCTGCACCATGGGGAAGCCCACTGTCCTGGCTAAGCCACATACATACTCGTGTTGCTTCTCTCTGCTCATGGGGAAGGAGATGTAGTCCCTCCTCCTTCTGTACAGAGCATCTGTGGCCTCAGGGATGGAGTAATGGTCACCAGACTGTGAGGTGTTGGAGATGTCTCCTGTTGCTCCCTGAAAAGGATCCATTGGCATAGAAATTGAGCTCAATGGGGACATTGACTGCCACTGAGAGAGCCGTCCTGGTCTGAGGCTCGAGGTCTGGTGGTTGCAGTAAATGGTAGAGCTCTGTGACCACATTCTTGCTGAAGTGCAGCCTTCAAACACTCTGTTCCTCAGTGAAATTGATGTAGGAGAACTGCTGCCGGAATACCCTGGGAGGGTAAGGTCTCCTGTTGCCAACCCTGTTGTGCCTTCTCTCTCTGGCCACATTTTGCTGCCTTTCTCCCTGTCCCTCTCCCTGTCTCTCTCCCTGTCCCTCTCCCTGTCCCTCTCCCTGTGCTTTATACGTCCTTACTATAGAGTATAAATGCACACGAAGCCCATACTTAAGAGAAGGTCACTCTGTGACCAGTATCCTTAATTAGCCAGCACTGAAGTGATGAAGGTGGGTGGAGCTTCCCCTTTTATACCTGAAAGTCCAGGTTTGGAGTGTCTCCCACAAGTTCACCACCTCGTGGTCAATGTTCTCACGGTGTACAACTTAGGTCAGTTTATACATGGATTACAATGACAGTTGAATACATGACATCACCTCCCCCCCCAAAGTATTATTGGGATCACGTTAAGTCTCTCTGGTGGTTTACGCTCCCTTGTAGAGCGTCTGAGTTGGGGCTCCGGTTGTTGGGCGCTGGCCTGAGTGTCTGCTGTTTGCAGTGCCTCAGGCCTGTCCGGACTGCCCACAGTGACTGGGCTCTCCTCCGCTTGGTTCCGGTGTTCGGTCACCTGTGGAGGAGTAAACTCTACATCGTGTTCTTCCTCTGCTTCTTCTATGGGGTTGCTTAACCTCCTTTTTGTTTGATCCATGTGTTTGCAGCAGATTTGTCCATTGGTAAGTTTAACTACCAGAATCCTATTCCCCTCTTTGGCAATCACAGTGCATGCGAGTCATTTAGGCCCTGCAGCGTAGTTGAGGACAAAGATATCAATACATCGCGCCCTCGCATTCCCGTCATGGTAGTCACATTGTGACTGGCGCCTGCTCTCAACAATTTCTTTCATGGTGGGGTGTATAAGGGATAACCTGGTTTTGAGCGTCCTTTTCATTAGCAGCTCTGCGGGTGGGACACCTGTGAGCGAGTGTGGTCGGGATCTATTGGCCAACAGGAGGCGTGATAAGCGGCTTTGTAGGGAACCCCCTTGGATTATAAGCAACCCCGGTTTGATTATCTACACTGCTTGTTCCGCCTGGCCGTTGAGGCCGGCTTGAACGGTGTCGTTCTGACATGGTTGATACCATTTCCTGCCATGATGTCCGAGAATTCAATGCTTGTAAAGCAGGGGCCATTGTCGCTGACCAAGACGTCCGATAGACCATGGGCGGCTAACATTGCCCGTAGACTTTCTGCTTGAATTGAGAATGTCACACTCGATCCATTTGGAGTAGACGTCTACTGCAACCAAAAACATTTTTCCCATGAAAGGATCTGCGTAGTCCACATGGATGTGTGACCATGGCTTGGCGGGCCAGGACCAGGGGCTAAGGGGGGCTTCCCTGGGTGCATTGCCCAGCTAGGCACACGTGTTGCACTTGTGAACACAAAGTTCCAGATCTGCGTCTATCCCTGGCCACCAGACGTGTGACCTGGCAATTGCCTTCATCATGACAATGCCCGGGTGCTCATTGTGGAGTTCTCTGATGAACATCTCTCTGCCCATCTGGGGCATGACTACACGGTTTCTCCACAGTAGGCAATCGGCCTGAATAGAGAGTTCATCCTTGCGCTGTGAAATGGTTTAAATTCCTCAGGGCATGCCCCGTACGTGGTTGCCCAATCCCCATTCAGGACATATTTCTTGACTAAAGACAGTAGCGGGTCTCTATTTGTCCATACTTTGATCTGACGGGCTGTCACAGGTGAGCCTTCGCTTTTGAAAGCTTCAACAGCCATGTCCATCTCAGCAGCATGCTCGGTTGCCCCCTCGGTGGTGGCGAGTGGGAGCCTGCTGAGTGCATCAGTGCAGTTTTCAGTGCCCGGTCTGTGCCGAATTGTATAGTCATAGGCGGCTAACGTGAGTGCAGGCCGATACATTTGCATTTAAGGCCTTGTTGTCGGCCAAAAGGGACATTAGGGGTTTGTGATCTGTCTCCAGCTCAAATTTCCTGCCAAACAGGTACTGGTGCATTTTTTTTTACTGCATATACACATGCAAGCACTTCCTTTGCTACCATCCCATAGCCCCTTTCTGCCTGGGACAGACTTCTGGAGGCATAAGCTACTGGCTGTAACTGACCCTGGGCATTAACGTGCTGCAACACGCACCTGACCCCATAGAATGACACATCGCACGTTAAAACAAGTTTCTTACATGGGTCATATCGCGTTAACAGATTGTTGGAGCATAACAAATTGCGGTGCTCTATCAAAAACCCTTTCCTGGCTGTCCCCCCAGACCCATTCGCGACCTTTGCGTAGGAGCACGTATAGCGGCTCTAGCAGTGTGCTCAATTTGGGAAGAAAGTTACCAAAATAGATCAGGAGCCCCAGGAACGAACGCAGCTCCATCGTGTTACGGGGTCTGGGTGCTCTCTGGATCGCTTCTGTTTTGGACGCAGTAGATCTGATCCCATCTGCTGCTACCCTCATCCCCAGGAATTCTACCTCTGGAGCTAGGAAGACGCACTTCACCTTTTTCAGTCGCAGACCTACCCGGTCCAGTCTGCGTAGCACCTCCTCCCGGTTGTGGAGCTGTTCTTCAGTATTGCAACCCGTGATGAGGATGTCATCTTGAAAAACCACCGTCCTTGGAATCGACTTGAGGAGGCGTTCCATATTTCGTTGAAAGATCGCGGCGGCCGAGCGAATCCCGAACGGATATCTGTTGTACTCAAACAATACCTTGTGTGTAGTGATGGTGGTCAGCTTCTTCGACTCACTCGTCAACTCCTGGGTCATGTAAGCTGAGGTCAGGTCCAATTTTGAAAAAAGTTTGCCACCGGATAGCGTCGCAAAGAGGTCCTCCGCTCTCGGTAGCGGGTACTGGTCTAGGAGTGACACCCGATTGATGGTGGCCTTGTAATCGCCACATATCCTGACCCACCCATCCGCCTTGAGCACCGGCACAATCGGGCTTGCCCAGTCACTGAATTCGATTGGCGAGATGATGTCTTCCCTCAGCAGGCGGTCCAATTCGCCTTCTATCTTTTCCCGCATCACGTACGGCACCGCTCTGGCCTTGTGGTGTACTGACCTGGCGTCCGGCTTTATGTGAATCACTACCTTGGTCCCCATGAAAGTGTGAATGCCAGGTTGAAATAGTGAGTCAAATTTGTCCAGGACCTGTGAGCATGATATTCGCTCCACAGAAGAAATTGCATTGACATTGCCCAATTTCCAGTTCATGACAGCAAGCCAACTCCTCCCCAGTAGTGCGGGACCGTCCCCCAGGACAATCCAGAGTGGCAATCTGTTCTCCGAATCTTTGTGGGTCACGACTACCGTGGCGCTGCCTAGCACCGGAATGATCTCCTTTGTATATGTCCGTAGCTATACGTCAATCGGCAATAATTTTGGCCTCCTGGCCTTGGACGCCCACAACTTGTCGAACTGTTTGATACTCATCAGGGGCTAGCTGGCCCCCGTGTCTAGTTCCATTGTACTAGGATGCCATTGAGGAGCACTTTCATTATTATCGGTGGCGTCCTGGTGTATGAACCGTTTATGTGCTCCACATGAACTTGCTGAACCTCAGCTTCCAGCGATTTCCCCCAGTGTCCATTTGGCCTCGTAGGGCTTACATCGGGCCCGTCCTCCTCATACATCAACCTGGCTGCAGGCTTCTTGCACATACACGCCAAGTGAGCGCTGACGTTGCAGTTTCTGCAGGTATATTGCTGATATCTGCAAGCTCTGGCTGGGTGTTTGCCTCCACACCTCCAACATGAACCATTGTTGGAAACAAAAGGTCCATTCCCAGTCGATCGTCTCTGACTGTCTCTGTAACTGTCCTTAAGCGCACCATTGACAGGTGTTGATTACTGGCCGCATTGTCCCTTGCGATGGCATGAATCACCGTTCAGCTCGCCATTGTCTCTGTTGAATTCTCCCTTTGGGTTCGACTACATGTTCGAGCATGTCTGATTGCCCCAGTCTGCCTGGAGAACTGTGTGCCACGTTAACAATGTTGACTCCCTGTGCATTTGCTGCATTAAGACAAGATTTTTGTCATTCTGGTCTCTTCCTCTTCTGAGATAAATGTCTGGGCCATCAAAGCCGCCTTTTCCAGGGTCAAGCCTTTGGTCTCAATCAGTTTCCTGAAAACCCCAGCGTGCCCGATGCCCTCAATAAAAAAGTCTCGCAGCATCTCCGTTCTGCATGCATCTGGGAACTTGCCAGTCGCCGGAGGTCTGCCACGAAGTCTGGAACGCTTTGCCCTTCTCGGCGCCGGTGCGTGTAAAACCGTGTGCATGCTGCTCGCCGGTTTAAAGTGCTCCCTGATCAACTTACTGAGCTCTTCAAAAGTCTTGTCCGCCGGCTTCTCTGGCACTAGAAGGTGTTTCATCAGGGAGTACGTCCTGGATCCACAAACCGTCAGGAGATGAGCCCTGCGTTTGTCGGCCGAATCCTGTCCCAACCATTCCTTCGTGACGAAACTTTGCTGTAGTCTCTCAATAAAATCGTCCCAATCATCATAAGAACATAAGAACATAAAAATTAGGAATAGGAGTAGGCCATCTAGCCCCTCGAGCCTGCTCCACCATTCAATAAGATCATGGCTGATCTGGTCGTGGACTCAGCTCCACTTACCCGCCCTCTCCCCGTAACCCTTAATTCCCTTATTGGTTAAAAATCTATCTATCTTTGACTTGAAAACATTCAATGAGTTAGCCTCAACTGCTTCCTTGGGCAGATAATTCCACAGATTCACAACCCTCTGGGAGAAGAAATTCTTTCTCAACTCGGTTTTAAATTGGCTCCTCCGTATTTTGAGGCTGTGCCCCCTAGTTCCAGTCTCCTCTACCAGTGGATACAACCTCTCTGTCTCTATCTTGTCTATCCCTTTCATGATTTTAAATGTTTCGATAAGATCACCCCTCATTCTTCCGAACTCCAACGAGTAAAGACCCAGTCTACTCAATCTATCATCATAAGGTAACCCCCTCATTTCTGGAATCAGCCTAGTGAATCATCTCTGTACCCCTTCCAAAGCTAGTATATCCTTCCTTAAGTAAGATGACCAAAACTGCACGCAGTACTCCAGGTGCGGTCTCACCAATACCCTGTACAGTTGCAGCAGGACATCCCTGCTTTTGTACTCCATCCCTCTCGCAATGAAGGCCAACATTCCATTCACCTTCCTGATTACCTGCTGCACCTGCAAACTAAACTTTTGGGATTCATGCACAAGGACCCCCAGGTCCCTCTGCACTGCAGCATGTTGTAATTTCTCCCCATTCAAATAATATTCCCTTTTACTGTTTTTTTCCCCAAGGTGGATGACCTCACACTTTCCGACATTGTATTCCATCTGCCAAACCTTAGCCCATTCGCTTAACCTATCCAAATCTCCTTGCAGCCTCTCTGAGTCCTCTACACAACCCGCTTTCCCACTAATCTTAGTGTCATCTGCAAATTTTGTTGCACTACACTCTGTCCCCTCTTCCAGATCATCTATGTATATTGTAAACAGTTGTGGTCCCAGCACTGATCCCTGTGGCACACCACTAACCACTGATTTCCAACCGGAAAAGGACCCATTTATCCCGACTCTCTGCTTTCTGTTAGCCAGCCAATTCTCGATCCATGCTAATACATTTCCTCTGACTCCGCGTACCTCTATCTTCTGCAGTAACCTTTTGTGTGGCACCTTATCGAATGCCTTTTGGAAATCTAAATACACCACATCCATCGGTACACCTCTATCCACCATGCTCGTTATATCCTCAAAGAATTCCAGTTAAATAGTTAAACATGATTTCCCTTTCATGAATCCATGCTGCGTCTGCTTGATTGCACTATTCCTATCCAGATGTCCCGCTATTTCTTCCTTAATGATAGTTTCAAGCATTTTCCCCACTACAGATGTTAAACTAACTGGCCTATTGTTACCCTCCTTTTGTCTGCCCCCTTTTTTAAACAGAGGCGTTACATTAGCTGCTTTCCAATTCGCTGGTACCTCCCCAGAATCCAGAGAATTTTGGTCGATTATAACGAATGCATCTGCTATAACTTCCGTCATCTCTTTTAATACCCTGGGATGCATTTCATCAGGACCAGGGGACTTGTTTACCTTCAGTCCCATTAGCCTGTCCAGCACTAGCCCCCTAGTGATAGTGATTGTCTCAAGGTCCTCCCTTCCCACATTCCTGTGGCCTGTAAATTTTGACATGGTTTTTGTGTCTTCCACTGTGAAGACGGAAGCAAAATAATTGTTTAAGGTCTCAGCCATTTCCACATTTCCCATTATTAAATCCCCCTTCTCATCTTCTAAGGGACCAACATTTACTTTAGTCACTCTTTTCCGTTTTATATATCTGTAAAAGCTTTTACTATCTGTTTTTATGTTTTGCGCAAGTTTACCTTCGTAATCTATCTTCCCTTTCTTTATTGCTTTTTTAGTCATTCTTTGCTGTTGCTTAAAATTTTCCCAATCCTCTAGTTTCCCACTAACCTTGGCCACCTTATACGCATTGGTCTTTGATTTGATACTTTCCTTTATTTCCTTGGTTATCCACGGCTGGTTATCCCTTCTCTTGCCACCCTTCTTTTTCACTGGAATATATTTTTGTTGCGCACTATGAAAGAGCTCCTTAAAAGTCCTCCACTGTTCCTCAATTGTGCCACCGTTTAGTCCTTGTTTCCAGTCTACTTTAGCCAACTCTGCCCTCATCCCACTGTAGTCCCCTTTGTTTAAGCATAGTACGCTCGTTTCTGACACAACTTCCTCATCCTCAATCTGTATTACAAATTCAACCATACTGTGATCACTCATTCCGAGAGGATCTTTTACTAGGAGATCGTTTATTTTTCCTGTCTCATTACACAGGACCAGATCTAAGATAGCTTGCTCCCTTGTAGGTTCTGTAACATACTGTTCTAAGAAACAATCCCGTATGCATTCTATGAATTCCTCCTCCAGGTTACCCCGTGCGATTTGATTTGACCAATTGATATGTAGGTTAAAATCCTCCATGACTACTGCCGTTCCTTTTTCACATGCCTCCATTATTCCCTTGATTATTGTCCGCCTCACCGTGAAGTTATTATTTGAGGGCCTATAAACTACGCCGACCAGTGACTTTTTCCCCTTACTATCTCTAATCTCCACCCACAATGATTCAACATTTTGTTCATTGGAGCCAATATCATCCTTCACAACTGCCCTGATATCATCTTTTATTAACAGAGCTACCCCACCTCCTTTCCCTTCTTGCCTATCTTTCTGAATCATCAGATACCACTGTATGTTTAATTCCCAGTCTTGGCCACCCTGCAACCATGTTTCTGTAATGGCCACCAAATCATACCCATTTGTAATGATTTGTGCCGTCAACTCATTTACTTTATTTCGAATGCTGCGTGCATTTAGGTAGAGTGTTTTCATCCTAGTTTTTAAACCATGATTTTTAATTTTGACCCCTCCTGCAGCCCTTTTATATTCAGTGGCCCTTTTTGTTTCTTGCCTTTGGTTTCTCTGCCCTCCACTTTTACTCATCTCTTTCTGTCTTTTGTTTTTGTCTCCTTTTTGTTTTCCTCTGTCTCCCTGTATTGGTTCCCATTCCCCTGCCATATTAGTTTAACTCCTCCCCAACAGCACTAGCAAACACTCCCCCTAGGACATTGGTTCCGGTCCTGCCCAAGTGCAGACCGTCCAGTTTGTACTGGTCCCACCTCCCCCAGAACCTGTTCCAATGCCCCACGAATTTGAATCCCTCCCTGCTGCACCACTGCTCAAGCCACGTATTCCTCTGTGCTATCGTGCGATTCCTACTCTGACTCGCACGTGGCACTGGTAGCAATCCCGAGATTACTACTTTTGAGGTCCTACTTTTTAATTTAGCTCCTAGCTCCTTAAATTCGTCTCGTAGGACCTCATCCCTTTTTTTACCTATGTCGCTGGTACCAATGTGCACCACGACAACTGGCTGTTCTCCATCCCTTTTTAGAATGTCCTGCACTCACTCGGAGACATCCTTGACCCTTGCACCGGGGAGGCAACATACCATCCTGGAGTCTCGGTTGCGGCCGCAGAAACGCCTATCTATTCCCCTTATGATTGAATCCTCTATCACTATCGTTCTCCCACTCTTTTTCCTGCCCTCCTGTGCAACAGAGCCAGCCATGGTGCCATGAACTTGGCTGCTGCTGCTCTCCCCTGATGAGTCATCTCCCTCATCACCAACACAGTACCTCCCGTCTGTGCTGCTAGTGGCCATGCTCACGTGATTTAAATCCCAGTTTCTCGTCACCAATTATTCGTCCTTACTATACAGTATAAATGCACACGAGGCCCATACTTGAGAGAGAAGGTCACTCTGTGAGCAGTAACCTTTATTTCAGCACTGAAGTGATGAAGGTGGGTGGAGCTTCCCCTTTTATACCTGAAAGTCCAGGTTAGGAATGTCTCCCACAAGTTCACCACCTAGTGGTCAATGTTCTCACAGTGTACAACTTAGGTCAGTTTATACATGGGTTACAATGTCAGTTAAATACATGACAGTGCCCCTCACTCTCCCTCTCCCCGTCCCTCTCCCCGTCCCTCTCCCTGTGTCTCTCCCTGTGTCTCTCCATCTCCCTGTCCCTCTCCCTGTGTCTCTCCCTCTCCCTGTCCCTCTCCCTGTCCCTCTCTCCCTCTCCCTCTCCCTGACCCTCTCCCTCTCCCTGTGTCTCTCCCTCTCCCTGTCCCTCTCTCTGTCCCTCTCCCTGTGCTCTCCCTCTCCCTGTCCCTCTCCCTGTCCCTCTCTCCCTCTCCCTCTCCCTGACCCTCTCCCTCTCCCTCTCCCTGTGTCTCTCCCTCTCCCTCTCCCTCTCCCTGTCCCTCTCCCTCTCCCTCTCCCTGATCCTCTCCCTCTCCCTCTCCCTCTCCCTGTGTCTCTCCCTCTCTCTGTCCCTCTTCCTGTCCCTCTCCCTTTGCTTCCCCATGTCCTTCTCCGTGCCTTGCTCTATGCCTTCCTAACGGGGCCTGTCGGAGGCACTAACAGCAGATGTAAAACAGGGCATTTTGACCCTGCCGATACTCCAGTAGTGTTGAGGGAAAGCTGTATTGTTGGAGGTGCCGTACTTTATGTTGGACATTAAACGTAAGTTCTGCCCTATGGTTCAGATGGGTATTACACATCCTATGGCACGATTCCCTGGGTCCTATCAAGATTTCTACTTCAAACAATACTACCAAAAAGCAGGTTACCTGGTCATTTATCTTATTAGTGTTTGCGAGGTTTGCTGGCACAGAATGGCAGCCACCTTTACCTACACAGTAATAGTTGCTGCACCTCACTGTTTGAAAAGCTTTAGATGTTTTGATGTGCTACATAAAAGCAAGTATTTTTGCAGTTTCTTGCAGCATTCTTGACTTGATGCATAAGCCCAGAAATTGCTATTGACATAAAATTATTATGTGACGGCAATTTGGGGAGTGTGTTGTTACCTGCGATTGCCTTTGGGTCCTAAAATTATTGTTGCAGTGTCAAGTACTCTATGCACTGTAGCATTAGTAGTGTTGTACTCACTATTAACAAGATTATTGTTCCTTCAGAGAGAGCCCAGAAAATTACAATCTTCGCACATCAAACATGAGAAGCACTCATTCTGTCCATATGAATAGATGTTGCAGCTGAGGCAGGTGTGCACATGTCAGGATTCAGAAGGGAATTGCTCCAGTTTCAATTAGTTTTGTGCACCCAGAAAGTTCATCACCATGATGATTGTTTTCAGATTGCCTTTTTTGTCACAGCTTAGGAAACAAAATGATGAACAGAAGTAGAGAAGGGCTGCCAGAGACGTCCAGGCCCATCATTATGCCATCAGTGTACCGGAAGACCCAAGCACAGCTACCTGACAATGCCTGCTGAGCACTAGCTCTAGAAGCTCATGTTCAGCATGAAGGCAATTACAGAGTGCTGTTATCTGCTTCAGGATGAAAAAGAGGACACCTTCAAGGTGACCATGGCCATCAATTTTTCTGCCTCCTGCTCCATCCAGATTAGTGCGAGGGACATAGATGTAAACAGTCGTTTTGCTATACATATATGCATTAAACAGATGACAGATCCTTTATTTAGGAGGCCCAACTGCTTTATCTCCTTTCCCACTGAACAGTTGTAATTCCACCAGACTGTTGGTTTTCCTAAACCACACAGGGTGATTGATGGCACCCATGTGGCCATAATGTAATGGGCTTTATCAACAGAAAGTGGTTCTACTCCATCAATGTGCAGCTGATCAGGGACCACCAGCACCAACTCATGGAGGTCAATGCCTGCCTGTACTCACAATGCTTTAAATTTGCACCATTTATCTGTGCAAGGCTTATTTGAAGATAATGGAAGCTTGGAAGGATGACTCCTTGGAGACGAAGACTACCCTCTTCATCCTGGCTGATGACAAACAGAGAAGCCATGGACAAATACAGTGCAATCAATTTTTTGCCCTTCTTTAGGTCAAGTGTGAATGATTTTATTTTCCTTTGTCACTGTGCCTCTGGTTAGCACTGGTGGCTTATGTGTGCCTTCTAACCCCTAACCTATGATTTCTGAGGGCTTCACCTGTGCAAAGAGTAAGTGTACTGACTGGCAAGGACTCAGCAACAACTGGTTGGAATTCTATTTGCCCTGTACCTCTTTGTGATTCATGAGGTAGCCATATAGCTGATTCAGGCAAGCTCAGGGCAGTTGCATTTGGCTGGTCCTTCCCACTTTCCACTGTCATCTACTGTTACTTGCACAGAGATCTGGCATTGACTTGAAAGGTAACAGCCCCATCAGTGCTTGCTCCAGTGCTTCTGGGCACCCTACAAATCTGCATGGGAGCAGACATTCAACAACAACAACAACATCTTGTATTTATTAAGCACCTTTAACATAGTAAAACATCCCAAGGCGCTTCACAGGATGTCATCAAACAAAATTTGACACCGAGTCACATAAAAGTAGATATTAGGGCAGATGAGATATAGGTTTTAAGGAGTGTCTTAAAGGAGGAAAGAGAGGTAGAGGCAGAGAGGTGTAGGGAGGTAATTTCAGAGCTTAGGGCCTTGGTAGCTGAAGGCACGACTGACAATGGTGGAGCAATTAAAATCGGGGATGCTCAAGAGACCAGAATTGGAAGAGCACAGCTATCTCAGAGGATTGTGGGATTGGAGGAGACTATAGAGATCGGGAGGGATGAGGCCATGGAGAGATTTGAAAACAAGGATGAGAATTTTAAAATTGAGGTGTTGCTTAACAGGAAGCCAAAGTAGATCAGTGAGCACAGGGGTGATGGGTGAACAGGACTTGGTACAAATTAGGACACGGGCAACAGAATGTTGGATGACCTCAAGTTTACAGAGGGTAGAACGTGGGAGGCTGGCCAAAAGTGCATTGTAATAGTCAAGTCTAGAGGCAACAACGGCAAAGAGGTTTTCAGCAGCAGATGAGCTGAGACGGGGCGGAGTTGGTCGATGTTACGGAGGTGGAAGTAGGCAGTCTTAGTGATGGTGCAAATATGTGGTTGGAAGCTCATCTCAGGGTCAAATATAACCAAGGTTGCAAACAGTCTGGTTCAGTCTCAAACAGTTGCCAGGGAGAGGGATGGAATTGGTGGCTACTGAACGGAGTTTGTGGCAGGGACTGAAGATAGTGGCTTCAGTTCAGACAGCCATGAGGTCTGGATCACTCAGTGTGATCACCCAGCTTGTTGATACCATAATAAGAATTAAAAGCAAGATCTCCATGCCTGTGAAAGTGAAACAGAGACACCTGCCAAGGTTAAGTGGCCACCTGCAGCTCTGAAAAAAGGCCTTTTCATTTTTTCACATCCCGAAAGGAAGAAAAGGGACAATCTTTAAAGATAAACAATCATGTCCAGCAGGATCAATGCTATCAGTTGATGAACAGGGTGGAAATCTCAGGGGAGCCTCGAACACCCTTCAGCATGCTCCCAAAGAGAGCCATTGGCATAATAGCGGCAGACCTAAGAAGCATCCCGGGACGGATTAAAGGTGCCTCGGTCCCTGGGCAGTACCCCGGCCATGGGCCCCCCATTCCCATTCACATCCTGCAGTAAATGACATTAGTGAGCTAAGTCACAGGGCACTATACTAAGTATGCATTAGGTCAAGGTCAGCTCAGGTCTACATGTCAGGTTATGCTTTCATTGATACTATGATGACACTCATTTAATATTTTATTATGTTTCCAAACAATCAAACTGATACCTTGATGAAACCCTGTATAACCAGTAAACAACAACGCATTAATTTTTTTTAATCCTTACATTTTGAAACTAAATCGTCAATGACAAAAATTTAGAACAAGACAGTGCAATTTTTTTGGAAGACCATAATTTGTCATTTGCATTCCATTTTCTCCACAGAGGCAACGACAAATATAAGATTACATTGGTCTTTTCCTAGATTTTGTCGGCTAAACTCATCAATGATTTTCGAGAAGTCAAGTCCTCTCAATACTTCGCCCTCGATGCTCATGATTAAATGACTATTAAGTCGATCTTGTCCCATTCGGTTCCTGACCTCATCCTTGATTCGTTTTAGTTTCGAGAAGGACTGCTCACCACTGCAATTTGATACCATCATCGACAGATATATCCGAACAGCTATTTCAATGTTAGAAAAGGTTTGGGTGAGGGCGTGTGTATGGAGGAATTGATATATTCTCAGCTCTGCTGACTTAATTTTTTTGACACAAATTGAAGTTTGAAGCTCTGTTGAGGATGCCACCAAGCTAGAAAATTGGATGAATTCACTTTCAATCATAGGTTCCAGATCTTTGGGATAGGAGCGGGCAATATTTGTTGTGGCTTGCTTGATCTCATGAGTCCAGAGAACGGCTAGCTTGGACAGGAATCCAAACTTACAGTTGATTTCCTTGTATGCTTCAAGGTGGTGTTTCAAGGTACTGATTAGTTGATCAATGATGACAAGGAACACTCAGTTTTGAATATCTCCTTGGGTGACAGCACAGTGTTTTCAGCATCTCCATCGTCAGAGCGATGGTTGCGTATCTGGACGCGCCTCTGAGCTGAATTGTACTCGTTGTGGCCACACAATTTAATCCCTAGGTCTTCGAAGTCCTCAAACTCTGTCAGCTGGGTCTTGAAAAAATCGACAAGGGACTCGAGTAAAGCCATCATGACATTCAGATTCAAGCCGGTCTCTTGAAGTGAGAGATTGGTCAGGTGAAAGCGCTTCAAGACTGTATTTCAAATAACAATGAGAATAGCTGAATCCAGTTTGCCCAGTTTGTCAAGGATCAACTGAGCTTCATTTCGGCATTCAACTTTTTGTTCTGTTCCACGTCAGTTGCCAGGAACACCAACATTTCACATATGGGAGTGTAACCTTTGAGCAGTGCTGACATCGCTTCATACCATCGAGTAGCAGGAAGCTGTTTGATGACAGACAGTCCTAAAGGCTTTAGTTTGTCATAAAGCAGTCGCCAGCGATACGTCGATGCAGAGAGAAAAGTGGTTTGTACAATGTCAAAAAATCTGACCATCACTGGGCTGCATTCAGCACTGTTTTTCCCCACAAGGTTGAGTGAATGTGCTGCGCATGGTATAAACATCGCATACGGGCATTGATCTTTGATGATAGTTTGGATACCAATATATTTCCCACTCAAATTTGAAGCATTATCATAAGATTGTACATGACAATTTTGTATGTCGATCCTGTTCTCATCCAGAAAGGCCAGTATTATTTCTGCTATTTCTTGTCCAGTATGGCCAATTATCGGCAAGAATTTTAGGAACCTGTCCTCAGGACCAGTCGGTAGAACATAGCAGACGACAAATGTCAGCTGATCTAAGAGTGTGACATCTGGCATTGAATCAACAGATATTGAATAGAACTTCATTGATTTCAATTCCTGGATAAACATCTCAAGTATTTTGCCACCCATCAGACTAATCAGTTCTTCATAAGTGGTGGAAGACAAGTATGAAGTATGCCCCTTGCCTTTTTTGGCGAACCGCTTGATGTGTTCAGCAAGAAATGCATTCTAGCTTGCGAGAACCTCCAACACACCCAGATAATTACCATTACTTGGAGACCCAATGATTTTGTCTCTGTCTTGCAACGAAAGACCTCGTTCGCAGAAAAATGTTATCACACAAACAGCCTAGTCTAGCACCTTGCGCAGTACTGCCATTCATTTTCAAACTGGAAGTCAATATGACCATCCACACAACCAGTGCCTGCTTGTCTACTTCACATTCTTACCATGGCTTTTCTATGCTGGTGGCTGTTTTCGTGAAATGAAATCCTCTCATCTCTATGCTTCCAGTCATTAAACCCATGAGTAAAGTGGCTACTTGTTCATGCTTTGACCTTGCAAGTAAAACAGTGTGCTCTATCGTTTGAAGGTGAATAACAGAGCCACGGAGAATCATAGGGGTCAAGTTTCGGTCCGCGCCTAGAATGGCGCAGCCCCGACCTGGATGCCCGTTTCTCGTGCCTAAAAGCGCGACAGAAAAATACCTCTTAATCCTCCGGTTCCTTGCTGGTCCCTGGGAGCTGGGAGCTCGGCGCGCACACAGCAGCCGGGGGGGCGGGGGGGGGGGGGGGCGGAGCCACAGAGTCACGCCGATTCTGCAAGTCGAGGTGGCGGGGCTCAGTTAAATGAGGCAACGTCATGCTGGCAGCCCTGTGCGTGCGTGTTGGAGCACGCGCAGTAGCCCAAAACATTGGCACTCGGCCATTTTTAAAGGAACTTTAAGAAAAGTGCTGATTTGTCTCGTGGACCTCTGGAAAGGCATGGGATTGAATTTTGGTGATTTTTTTTTGTGTCTGAAGGAGTGCTTTTAGCAGCACTGTTGAATAAATCACCTGCTGAAATCAGTGAGTGCTGCTTTTCACTGCTAAACTTCCAGAACAAGTGCTGCATTGGTGCATGCAAATTAAGGACTGTATTTTGAAAAATTAGAGTGTCAATTCAATACAGCAATGGAACAAAGTCCACCAGAACAAAGAATTTCTTGCATGAGGAAGTGGAGATATTAGTCAACGTCATTGAGCAGAGATGACAGGAGCTAGATATCAGCAACAGAGGTCGCATAAAAGTGCCACCTAAAGAAATGAAGAAACGGTGGAACCAAGTTGCAGAAGATTACTGCGCAATGGTGCATACCAGGAGATCTGGAAGCCAGTGTAAAAAGAAATGGCACGGCCTTGGTCAAATAGTTAGTGTAAGTAATATTTTCAATTTTTAATGTAATCGTAATTGTAATGTGACTATCTGTATGTCCCACCCTGCTGAAAGACGCACTCTGTAAAAAGTTATATTTTACTCTCTGCAGAAGAAATTGGCCCACAACAAAAGGGAGGCAACTCGGACAGGAGGAGGTGTGCCC
Organism: Pristiophorus japonicus; assembly: GCF_044704955.1. Taxonomy (NCBI): domain Eukaryota; kingdom Metazoa; phylum Chordata; class Chondrichthyes; family Pristiophoridae; genus Pristiophorus; species Pristiophorus japonicus. The sequence continues at coordinate 49,616,466 of NC_091979.1, read as the reverse complement.
CATCCGCATCCACTGACACCCTTGGAACAGAGGGTAGCTGCTATGATGAGTCGTACATGGAGAAAAGCAATCAGTACAGCACAAGCTGGGCCCGCACGCGAGGAAGAGGGTAAGTCCTGAAAATGCATCGTGGCCCTTCAATTCAACCTGCTGCCTGGCCTGCTATGTGTGAGAGTACTCATGTCACCCACCCGGCCCCCTCCCTTGCTGTTAAATATTTGACTGTTCTGATGTATTTTTCAGAACATGATGATGATGATGATGATGCCAACCCTGAGGATCCTGAAGATACAGAACAAGAACCAATACAACCAGATGCGGACGATCCAGACTGGATGATGGCGGCGATGACTGAAATGCCTACAGGGGAGTGCTTCCAAATTGATGTTTATGAGCCCCCATTAAGGGGCATCAGAGTTTCAACCCCTTGCATAGGTTCTGGTTCCACCTTCCATGGTTTTGATTCCAATGTTGCAGGTCCCAGTGGTGCTGCTGGTGTAATGCAGCAGTTTACAGCCAGTGCACCACCGTCCGAGCCTGTGCCTCCCACTCGCATAGGTTTTGGTTCCACCTTCCATGGTTTTGATTCCGACGTTGCAGGTCCCAGTGGTGCTGGTGATATAATGGAGCAGTTTACACCCATTCACCCACCATCCCAGCCCGCGGCTCGCACTCAAGTGCTGTCGTCTGGAACACCGAGCGCCCCACCGTCCTAGCCCGCGCCTCCCTGTGTAGTGGTGCCACGAGGCAGACCCAGGCAGAGGAGAAGGAGATTGGAGACATGCTCTCCTGAGATGCAGCGTGCAACAGATGCGGCTCAGGTTGTGGCATTGGGTATGGAGACCAATGAGCTTACCCGATCACTCATCGGTAGCGTCAGTGCAGTGGGTGAAGAGTTGACGGTCCTGACAGGAGAAATAGCAGTAATGACGCGGGAACTTAGGGAGGCAATGTCCGAGGGAGTGCAATCGACGGCACAGGCCGTCAGGGAGGGCATGCAAGTGTCGGCACAGGCCGTCAGGGAGGGCATGCAAGTGTCGGCACAGGCCGTCAGGGAGGGCATGCAAGTGATGGCACAGGCCATCATGGAGGTAGCTGCTGCAATAAGGGCACAGCCCAGCCAATCAATTGACACCCCCATGAGGAAGTGAACATTCACTGAGATATGGATGAGACATGTTTGCAGCCTTTCTTTGCTGCTTTTGTTCTTGTTCTTGATGTAGCTGTAGTAGCAGTTTTCAAATTGAAATTGTTTTGTAAGTTTTGTAACTTTACAACTTATAATTGATCTCAGAGTTTTTAAGTGATCTTATAGTGTAAATGCTCTCACATTTTGTATCTTATTTAATTTTGCACCTAAAAAGTGACCCTGAAGTGTAAGTGATCCTAAGGGTGTAAGATTTTTCACATTGAAATTGTTTTGTAACTTTTGTAACTTTACAACTTATAAGTGATCTTAGGGTTTTTAAGTGATCTTCAAGAGTCATATTAAAAAGTAAAGTTTGATACAACAAATATTTTATTACAGTGATGTTAACTTTTCAATAAAATATTTTTTCATTAAAACTGATTCATCTTCCATTAACACAATACAACGTAGGAACAACTGCAAAGAATAAACATGTCCATGCGCAACAGTGGTTGCAGAGCCCTCAGGCAATAGTAGTTGAAGCGTTCACGGATGAGCTGCTGGCACAAGGCTCGAGCAATCCTTAAAGGGGCACGATGGACGGCCCTCCTCCGACCTCATGCTCCGGCATCAGTCACTTGCATGTTTTCCTGATCGTTGTCATCATCCACATCCTGCTCTTCCGTAATACTATCATCATGCACTGGACCCTCACGTGGGTCTTCTGGTTCCACTACCAGCTCCTGCTGCCTCATGATGGCTAAGTTATGGAGCATGCAGCACACAACAGTGAAGTGACCGACAATCTGAGGAGAGTATTGTAAGTGGCCTCCGGAATGGTCCAGGCATCGGAAATGCTGTTTCAATATGCCAATGGTCCTCTCAATGATGCTGCGTGTCGCAATGTGCGCCATGTTGTATTGACGGTCAGCTTCTGTCCGTGTCACACGTAGGGGCGTCATGAGCCAGGTGGTCAGGCCGTACCCTTTGTCTCCCAGTAGCCAGCTCTGTCCTTCTGGCTGCCGCTCAAACATGTCAGATATAACGCTGTTGCGTAGGATGAACGCATCATGGGTGCTGCCAGGGTATCTCGCATCGACTGACATGATGCGCTGCTTGTCGTCACACACGAGCTGCACATTGATAGAGTGGAAACCTTTCCTATTCCTGTACTGCTCGGAATCCTACACAGGTGCTCGCAAGGATATGTGGGTACAATCAATGCAGCCCTGTACCTTTGGGAAGCCGGCAATCCTGAAGAAGCCCCAGCCCTCTTATGGATCGCTTGTGCGGTCATTGGGAACTTGGCTGCTGCCTCACACAGGTAGGAATATTCAATATTTTGTCTTTGCTTTGTTTATAATTTTTTAGTCAGGATGGCTCTTTATTTGTATAAGTAAGACTGTTGAATGCTTGTAGAATTTAAACTTCCCTTCCCGCCCCCGTCCCCCCATCCCCCCTCATTCCCTATGCCTGATTTGTAAGCTACGCCTGATTTGTAAAATGTAGGCAAGGTTTTTCACATACTCCATTCTAAATTAATTTGCAATAAGTTTTCACTGCCTAAACTTCCAAAGGTGTAAGTGGCCAAAAAAAATCTGTTCCAAAATGAAACTGTTCTAACTGACTAGAACTGGAGCAAACTAAATGCCGAAAATTGCAATTCCTAAGATACTCCATTCTAAACCAGTTGCTCCAAAAAAATAGGAGCAACTCAGGCCGAAACTTGACCCCATAGAATCAGAGAAGTTTACAACACAGAAGGTCATTTCAGCCCACAAGAGGCTATCCAGCCTAATCCCACTTTCCAGCTCTAGGTCCGTAACCCTGCAGGTTACGGCACTTCAAGTATACATCCAGATACTTTTTAAATGTGGTGAGGGTTTCTGCCTCTACCACCCTTTCAGCCAGTGAGTTCCAGACCCCCATAACACTCTGCGTGAAGAAATTTCTCCTCAATCCTCTCTAAACCTTCTACCAATTACTTTAAATTTATGCCCCCTGGTTGTTGACCCCTCTGCCAAGGGATCTAGGCCCTTTCTATCCACTCTATCTCAGCCCCTCATAATTTATACACCTCAAAGAGGTCTCCCCTCAGCCTCCTCTGTTCCAAGGAAAACAAACCCAGCCTATTCAACCTGTCCTCATAGCTAAGATTCTCCACTCCCAGCAACACCCTCGTAAATCTCTTCTGTACCCTCTCCAGTGTAATCATGTCCTTCCTGCACTGCACGCAGTACTTCAGCTGTGGCCTAACCAGTGTTTTATGCAGTTCAAGCATAACCTCCCCTGCTCTTGTATTCTATGCCTCGGCTAATAAAGGCAAGCATTCCTTTTGCATTCGTAACCACCTTATCTACCTAGCCTGCTACCTCCAGGGATCTGTGGACAGGATCTCCAAGGTCCCTTTTTTCTGCTACAATTCTCAGTGTCCGATCATTTAGGACCTTTCCTTGTTAGCCCTTCCCAAATGCATTACCTCACACTTCTCCAGATTAAATTCCATTTGCCACTGTTCTGCCCACCTGACCAGTTGATTGATATCTTCCTGCAGTCCACAGCTTTCTTCTTCATTATCAACCACACAGCCGATTTTAGTATCATCTGCAAACTTCTTAATCGTACCTCCTATATACAAGTCGAGATCATTGATGTATACGACGTTCGCGCCACGCGTTCCCCTGTCAGCGGGTGCACACATGTGGAGAAGGACTTCGAGCAGTATTAGCAACATCCTTCCTTAGCATGAATCATACCAAAGTTTTGGAAGTCTTTATCAGTTTCGGCAGTTCGCACTACCTTTTGCAATCCAATGGCTTTGCATGTCTTCTGAAATATTGTCTCCCCACAGCCCAATGTCACTCGTAAGTTGCGCCTCTTTCAGCTCAGTAGGCGCCAGTTGGTTTTCACCTTCTTCAACTTTTGGGACTTGGAGCTCCAACTCGGCCATTGACAATGACGACACAGCGTCGTCTTGGCCTTCATCTTCATGATTTTGAGTTTTTAGTTGGAAACATTTATCTAGTTTAAGCAGTTTAGCAACTTCTTGTCTCTTTTGTTCCTCACGTAGCTGATGCTCTTTCCTTTTTTTTCGCCCCCGAATTATGTGTAGAATGCATCTCTAGAAAAAGGGCATCGAGAGTCTGTTTACATCAAGTCGAAAATAACATGCGCCTGAGCCCTCGCGGCTTCGCTCCGCTCTTGCTATATCACTTATGTCAATACTGTTTACCCTTGCCCTTAATTCGACCCTCTATGGGCCCCACTCTAGGCTTGGGCCCCGGATAACTGCCCCATCTGCCCCTCCCCTTAATCCGTCCCTGGAAGCCTCCACTCCTCCTGGACTGCAATAGCAAAGGGAAGATGCAAGAGGTGGAAATGCAATGGATTGGGATTTCAACTCAAATTGCTCCCCATCACCAGGATTGCACCCCAGATCCGTTCCTCCCAGCTCCCAGAAATTGGGCAATAGAATTTTATGGTACATTCGGATTGGCACAACTGTGTTGTTTCTCTGAAAGAGCTATTTACTTGGTTCATCCATTTCTGTCCTTTCCTCGTACCCTTATAAATTTTTATTTTCCAAATTTTTCTCCCTTTTAAAATATATTATAGATTCTGCTTCTGCAAGATGGTAGAGTATTATTTTAATGCAGAGGGTTGTTAGACATTTCAAGTCATGACAGTCCTCTGCTCCAAAAGCTTTCTGCTATCATCTTGTAGATTTGAGCCCAAGGCTCTATAGCAGCAAAGATCCGGCTATTTTGCATGGACTCAAGGGAATCCTGCAGAGGATCCTGCTCAGACAGCAATCTCCTTTTATAAGCAAGCCCTGTGAGGTCAGAATCCTTAAATATTGATGGAGAGGCATAAATTGCCCTCCAGGCAGCAGGTGCATGCTCATTTGTCGCCACCATTTGCCCTTCCTTACTTCTGAACCACAACTCACCCAATGTTACCTCCGTAAACCAACTATCTATATCCTTTATCCTTTTGGGAGGGGAAGAATGTAGCTGTGCATCTTACTGTTGCTGTTGGTTCACAAACTTTTATTATGAATCACCTTCACCCTTGCATCATTTTTGAAGTTATTAAGCTGCTTTCTGCATTCCTTTGCAACCCTTCTTTAAGATTTCTTCTTTTTTCGGCAAAATGTATATTGATGCCGACATGCTGTAGACAAATGGTTCATGTGGCGTTCATAACTTATTTTTCATTTTGCTAAGTTTTTCACCAGGAGGAAGCTCGTGCTCTAAAAGTTAACTCATACCTCAGCTGGATTGAGGAAACTTTGTTAAGCAAGTTTACTCCAACATAAAAGCAAAATACTGCGAGTGCTGGAATCTGAAATAAAAACAGAAAATGCTGGAAGTCTCAGCAGGTCAGGCAGCATCTGTGGAGAGAAGCAGAGTTAATGTTTCAGGTGTGTGACCCTTCGTCAGAACTGGAAAAGTACGAGATGTAACAGATTCTTAAGGAAGTGCAGGAGCAGTGAAAGGGGGAAGGGAGGAAAGAACAAAAGGGAAGGTCTGTGATAGGATGGAAGGCAGGAGAGATTTAAGAGACAAAAGAGATGATGGGCACAAATGAGATGGTAATGGCACATGTTAAGAAAAAGAAGATGAGTCTAGATGGGTGTGAATGGCAGAAACTTCACCAGCTGCCATGGGAAAGAGAAAAAAAAGGGAGTGGGTTTGAAAAAAAAGGAGGAATGGAAAAAACAAAATATGGTCTGAAATAGTTGAACTCGATGTTGAGTCCAGAAGGCTGTAAAGTGCCTGAACGAAAGATGAGGTGCTGTTCCTCAACTAATTTGCTTTTATAATAGTTCATTAGAGTACTTTATCTTGTGTTGATTCTGAATAGACTGAATTCACCCTTTACAAAATAACCTATTGCCCATATTGTTTGGAACTACATTCATCCAAAGTAATAGCCTAAGGCTGGAATTATCATCATCATAGACGGTCCCTTGGAATCGACGAAGACTTGCTTCCACTCCTAAAGTGAGTTCTTTGGTGGCTGAACAGTCCAATACGAGAGCCACAGCCCTGTCACAGGTGGGATAGACATTTGTCAGGGGAAGGGGGGATGGGGGGGTGGGACTAATTTGCTGCACGCTCCTTCCGCTGCCTGCGCCTGACCTCTTCACGCTCACGCTGTTGAGATTCAAAGAGCTCAACGCCCTTCCGGATGCACTTTTTCCGCCTAGGGCGGTCTTCGGCCAGGGACTCCCAGGTGTCAGTGGTGATGTCGCACTTTACCAGGGAGGCTTTGAGGGTGTCCTTGTAACGTTTCTGCTGCCCACCTTTGGCTCATTTGCCGTGAAGGAGCTGTGCATAGAGCACTTGCTTTGGGAGTCTCATGTCTGGCATGCGAACTATGTGGCCTGCCCAGCGGAGCTGATCGAGTGTGGTCAGTGCTTCAATGCTGGGGATGTTAGCCTGGTCGAGGACAATGATGTTGGTGCGCCTGTCCTCCCAGGGGATTTGCAGGATCTTGCGGAGACAATTATACTGCTCTCTTTATAAACCTTCAACCAATCTTAAACTGTTTGTTCTCAGAGATCTCAGACCTTAAGGCTTTAGTAGCCTTTTGAATCACACTGCCATTTTTTCATTGATGTTCACCCCAAATCACTTTACACTTTCACAAAAGTGATAATACAGATGTGAGAACACCAGCAACAGGTCGGGACCATAAAACAAGCGTCGTGCGGAGGCCCAGGAGCAGCGTGGAGGCAGGCAACTTCAGGCAGCAGTGCGAGCTGCGAAGGCAGAGAAGAGTGACGTCATCAAGGTCCAGGTCGGTGATTGGAGCATGGGCAGATACAGCAGGAGTGGTGAGGTCGGGGCGAAGGAGCGGCGAGAGACTGTAGAGCGATGTGATCGGGGCCCGGGGCAGCACGGGCCAGCCCACACTGTGATATGTGTGCACGCTAGGTCCGTGCAGCACAGCAGGTCTCCAGTTTGTCTTGGTTAATCCTTGCCACTGGACTAAGACCTAACTCTGTCAAGCCCGTGTGGTGGCTGGTGTGCAACAGTCACCACACATTAAAAAAATCCAAGCACAGGCATCTTCCACCCTTCAGGATGTAGTTCAGAACTTTAGATCCTTCATTGGAACACCTGTGAACTTATCCTTTTTTGCTATAGAAGCAAGTCATCCTCGTTTCGAGGGACCGCCTATGACGATGAGTACAGATGCAATGTAAGTATAAATTAAAATTCAAAGAATCATAAATTTATGAGTTCCGGTGGCCTCAGTTCTCTTCACCATAAATCCCTCATAAAACTGGTGCATAAAGCTCTGGTTAGACCACATCTGTAGTATTGCGTCAGTTCTGGGCACTGCATCTCAGGAAGGATATATTGCCCTTGAAGGAAGTGCAGCGCAGATTTACCAGAATGATGTGGGGGTTAAATTATGAGGAAAGGTTGCATAGCCTGACTTGTATTCTCTCGAGTATGGAAGATTAAGGGGTGATATAATTAAGGTGTTTAAGATGATGAAATGAATTGATAGGGTAGATAGAGAGAAACTATTTTGTCTGGTGGAGGAGCCCAGAACAAGAGAGCATGTTGTCAGGAAACACTTCTTATAGATTCATAGAAACTTACATCACCGAGGAAGCTGATTAAGAGATGTGAATGAAAGATTTTTAAGTGCTTGTTAGTGAGTGTTACGAGTTCAGTGTAGGCTGCGTTATGAAGCAAATTGGGGCGAGGAATTTCCACAGTGGTTCTGCCACTTGTCTGTTGCAACTTTGGCAGAAGAACTGCAAAAACTCAGAAAAATGGCATAAACACCACTTACACTGTTTTCTGGGGTTTTCATGGTTCTTCTGCTGAAGTTATGGCTGAGGTGCGGGAGAACCCCATTGAAATTCACCCCCACCCGCCCAACATAATTCTCCTCAGGTGTGAAATAAGAGAAAAGTAATGATGTTGTTTACTTCCATTGTCAACTCCGTTAGCATTCACTAACTTCAGGACAGAATGACCTAAGGCAACAGATAGCATAGGTGAGAAACAACAGGTAGAACCATCTGCCCAAGTAAGATGGCCTAACTCAAAGAACTCAGTCACATGGGCAAGACAGTGGTGCAGTGTATGATGAGGCTCTGGCTCACGTGGGACACTGTGACTGAGATGTACTCCCTGGTGCACAAAGACCTGCAGACACAACAAAACTGCACGATTGCCCTGATCTTTCATGCCACAGAAACTTTCCAGGCACAGAGCAGCGGGGAAGGAGCAGGGGGTGTAGTGTATGCACCTGTGAGCTGTTGCATTGTGAGTGGCTTAGCCAGACATGTGATGGTCACAAGGCTCAATAAAACTCCAGTCAGTTGGGTCTAGATCATCCATGGTGAGGCATGCTAATAAACCAACTACTTCTTAATAGCAATAAGTTGCTATGAATGCTTAAGCAAAGAACCCATGAAGCAAACACATTACAGGGGGCTACCATCAGAATCAGTAATTATGTCACCACTGCTGGATTAAGCAGACAACTGAAGTCCACTTTCACTGAAGGGATATTGGGGTAAATTCGTCAAAGCTGTACCCCTGGAGCAGAGCTTTATGCATATTGCCCCTAATATCAATTAATCAACTGCATGCAATTTCCACCAGAAACTAATGCACAGCTCCCAAGGAGTCCGGGAGTCTATATAATGGTTTCATTCTGAACAAATCAAATGTCACACAGTTGTTTGAGATAGAAGGAAGGAAGGATAATGCAGGCTGGCTTCTGGAAGATATGGGTCAGTGTGTGGGCACCCATGGCTGATGTTCACATCCCTTACATAGGCAGATATCATGCATAAACCAGGACCTCCATCAAAAAGATGTTTGGGATTCTTTAAAAAAAACTTGGGACTGTTCAGAGGAAGTCTTATTACATGCACTAGAGATGTTTGAAATATTATGCTGCCTACCGTAGTCATGGAGAGGAGCAGTGGTCCGTGGAACAGTAGGAGGACGATGGTGTGCAGCAGGCACCAGTAGTAGATCAGGGAAACAGATGCATGAAGATGTTATTGCTTGGTACTTTGCCATGTTCAGTGAGCTGTGTATTTGGGCAGCATAGCAGCTGAACTGACAGTTTCTTTTTCTGCTTTATCTCAAAAGTGAACAAAACGCATTTAGTTTGTTGTAATCTTTTGGCAAATAACTATTTGTTTGCAGCTTAAAAGAACAAAAGACCAAAACTTAGCTACACTGTGCAATTTTTTAATTGTAGTCCAGTAAATGTAAATGGTAATTCTATGTTACTGGGTTTGTAGCAAGGAGAATTGCTGCAAGGATCACAGGACAATGAATTGGGGCTACAATGTTGTATTCCGATCTGTGACTGGCACTCCCTAGGAGCAAAGCTTCCCAACTTGGGAGCACAGAATCACTTCTGCAGTATATGAGTGTGCATGGTGTTTGTTTGTATGTCTTCTAAGTATTCAATGTATTTTTCTGCTACATTTCCCATTTTTTTGACAATGTGCTTCTAGGTGTCAAGTCAATTGACTAGATGCCCACTGCTCTGTGCTCCCATAGCTGAGGGAGTAGACGTGGTGGGTGACTGTTAAAGCAACTGGATAGCTACATTCATCTGTGACTTTGTCCCATGTACCTGCATAGATGGGAGGGCACTTCTTTGTTCAATTCACTGCGGGCTCACTGCCTTTAGATACTATGGGTTCGGTGACTTGTGCAGGGTTAGGTGCAGGCATAGACTATTCCTGACATAAAAGCCAACCAACTATTCCTATGCAGGATGAGTTCCTAAACCATATTTGGCTCAAACCAGTGGAGCAATGTAGTAAAGGGAGAAAGATTCAATCTGTCTCTCAGGCCCTATTAAATGAAAATAAAACCTTGACATACTTTTTCTACAAACCTTTAAAAAGATACGGTATGTCAAACAGTGTCCTTTTTGCATGGTTATTTGAAACAGATTTCCTGTTAATATTTAAACTTATTCATCTGCTTCTAAACATTCAGTGGCATTTGTCAATAAAAGTAATTGACCTCTGAAATGCCCAATAAAGATAAATAATGTTTTACCAGTATGATCATTTCAACTCTACTGACATATCTTCAATATATTACCCAATGCAGATAAAAGTCAATGCAGCAAATTCTTGTGCGGTGACAAACATTTTGGCAGAGAGCTGTGCATCTTAACTTTAAATGCAAGTCATCTGCACTACTTATAATATACAATGTTTTAGCTTTCTATGCCCAGGCTGATAAGCCAACATATATTATCATAAGAAGGGCATGTTGTAGAAAGTGAATGTGTCATTTGGGCTGGTGAATGTATAATCTTGGCAACGGTCCTAATAGAAATTGATTGTTAACAGAACTGATAGCAACAATTGATGCAACAAGTACAAGACACAAAACTGGTTACAGCTTTTAGTGCCTATTCACTGGACAGAAAAATACTTTATATTCATGTAAATATGTTTACTTAAAAGTGCATTTCAGCATATTTACAAGGAAACATATTAATTGCGTTTTTTTTTCCGGCAGAACTGATGGACTTTGGTTAAAGGCAAGTTCTAGCAAATAAGTAAGCACATTACAAGGGTTCTGTCTCCCTGACTCTTACGAGTGTATTTGATTCGAAGGTGCATTCTTCATGCATCAGACCAGGAATGTTGACAGCCAAATCTGATCCTGTACTCAGCTCGCATGCACACAAACTATCAACCATTTGGCTCAATATCACATCACATCAAATAAAGCTTGCCATGCTTTATTTATTTCATTTATAATAAATGCCATATATATCAGCTGTGCATAAGTAAAGAACGAGCGATTCTTTGATTCGCTATATTCAAAATGAAAGGTTATTCAACCAGAATTTGTGATAAATGCAAGCTGTACAAACATTGCTAAGTTCCTCTTCCATCTGTTCTAGCCCCTGTCATTATGAGATTAAAGTTGGTTACTCTGTAAAAAGGAATAAAGTGCTACTAGTACACTCAAGTACAAAAGTATTCAGATGTCCTAGCATATAATTGGCATGGCCTCATGCAAATGTTTAGTGAATACCATTGCCTTACAGCAAAGCATTCATTTGAAAAGATAGGTATCCAATAGAGCAGCAGACAGACATCAATATGTGAACATAATGGCTGTCTGATTGTATTTTTCTTTTCTACTAATTTACTAATACCATTCTTTGCATGGAGGTTTTGTTTCATGGAATTACAGTGCATTCTTACAGAATAAACAGTTTGTACTGTTTAGTAGGATGCAACACTGTGATCATTTGAAAGTTTCTTAAAGGAAGGAATGTGTATAAAATATATAATTAACTAGAGGTTTCTGTGGAAATTCAGTAAATCAGTGCTTGGCCGGAATTTTACCGGCGCTGCAAGGACGGATTCAGAGGCTGCTCAATAGACCTAGTCTGCTCAATCTCTCCATATAGGTCAAACCCCCCATACCAGGAATCAGTCTGGTGCACCTTTGTTGCTCTCCCTCTATGGCAAGTATATCCTTCCTTAGGTAAGGAGGCCAAAACTGTACACAATATTCCAGGTGTGGTCTCACCAGGGCCCTATATAATTGCAGTAAGATGTCTATACTCATTCTCAAATCCTCTTGTAATAAAGGCCAACATACCATTTGCTTTCTTAATTGCTTACTGTACCTTCATGTTAACTTTCAGTGATGTGTGTACAAGGACACCCAGGTCCCTCCGAACACCAACATTTCCCAATCTCTCACCATTTAAAAAATAGGCTGCTTTTCTATTTTCCCTACCAAAGTGGATAACTTCACATTTCTCCACATAATATTCTATTTATCATGTTCTCGTCCAGTCACTTAGCCTGTCTATATCCCCTTGAAGCCTCTTTGCATCCTTTGAAGCCTCTTTGCATCCTCCTCACAACTTACATTCCCACCTAGCTTTGTATCATCAGCAAACTTAGATATATTACATTTGGTCCCCTCATCCAAATCATTGATATAGATTGTGAATAGGTAGGGCCCAAGCACCAATCCTTGCGGCACTAGTTACAGCCTGCCAACCTGTTTATTCCTACTCTCTGTTTTCTGTCCATTAACCAATCCTCAATCCATGCTAGTATATTACCTCCAATCCCATGAGCTCTAATTTTGTTTAATAACCTCTTGTGTGGTACCTTATCAAATGCTTTCTGAAAATCCAAATACACTATATCCACTGGTTCCTCATTATCTATTCTGTTAGTTACAACCTCAAAAAATTCTGACAGATTTGACAAATATGATTTCCCTTTCATAAATCCATGTTGACACTGCCCAATCTTATTATTATTTTATATGTGCCCTGTTACCACATCCTTAATAATAAATCCCAGCACTTTTCCTTGGACTAATGTCAGTAGTATGATATGGAGGAGCAAATTTGCAAAGAAATGACAGAGATGAGCAAGAACTATAGAGTAGCAATAATGGAGGGCTTCAACTATCCTAATGCAGTCTGGGATCGTAATAGTGTTAAAGGCAGAGAAAGGGAAGAATTTCTGAAGTGTGTTTAAGAGAACTTTCGTGAGCAGTATGTTTCCAGCCCGACGAGGGAAGAGGCATTGCTGGATCTGGTTCTAGGGAATGAGGTCGGTCAAGTGGAGCAAGTGTCAGTATGAACATGTAGGGAACAGTGATCATATTATCATAAGGTTTAGATTAGCTATGGAAAAGGACACGGAGCAATCTAGAGTAAAAAATGTTTAACTGGGGGAAGGCCAATTTCAGTGGGATGAGAACGGATCTGGCCCATATAAACTGAAATCAAAGATTGGCAGGCAAAACTGTAATGGAACAATGGGCTACCTTTAAAGAGGAAATTGTTCAGGTACAGTTGAGGAATGTTCCCATGAGGGGGAAAGGCAGGGCAATAAAGTCAGGGCTCCCTGGATCACGAAACAGATAGAGAATATAATGAAGCAGAAAAAGAGCACGTATGACAGATGTCAGGTTACAAATACATCCGAGAATAAGGCTATATATAGAAAGGTCAGAGGAGAAGTGAAAAAGAAAATAAGAGGGGCAAAGAGAGGGTAAGTGAATAGAATGGCAGCCAACATAAAAGGTAATCCAAAAGTCTTCTACAGGCATATAAATAGTAAAAGAGTAGTAAGAGGAGGGTAGGACCAATTAAGGACCAAAAAGGAGACCTATGCATGGAGGTAAAGCTGAGGTACTAAACGAGTACTTTGCATCTGTCTTCACCAAGGAAGAGGATGCTGCCATAGACATCGTGAAGGAGGAGGTAGTAGTGACACTTGATAAGATAAAAATTGGTAAAGAGGTATTAGAGAGGCTGGATGTATCTAAATTAGATAAATTATCAGGAGCGGATGGGATGCATCCTAGGATGCTGAGGGAATTGAGAGCAGAAATTGCAGAGGTACTGGCCATAATATTCCAATCCCCCATAGATACAGGGGTGGTGCCAGAGAACTGGAGAATTGCAAATGTTAAACCATTGTTCAAAAAAGGGTGTAAAGATAAACCCAGTAACTATAGGTCAAGTCAGTTTAACCTCGATAGTGGGGAAGCTTTTAGAAACAGTGATCAGGGACAAAATTAACAGTTACTTGGATAGGTGTGGATTAACTAAGGAAAGCCAGCACGGATTTGTTCAAGGCAATCATGTTTAACCAACTTTATTGAGTTTTTTGATGAGGTATCAGAGAGGGTTGATGAGAGCAATGCAGTTGACATGGTGTACATGAATTTCCAAAAGGTGTTCGACAAAGTCCCACATAATAGGCTTGCTAGCAAAGTTGAAGCCCATGGAATAAAAGGGATAGTGGCCGCATTGATAAGAAATTGGCTAAGTGATAGAAAACAGAGAGTAGTGGTTGTTTTTTGGATTGGAGGAAGGTATACAGTGGTGTTAAACAGGGGTGGGTACTAGGACCACTGCTTTTCTTGATATATGTTAATGACTTGGAAAACTTAGAAGTATAGTGAACAGTGAGGAGGATAGTGATAGACTTCAAGATGACATAAATAGGCTGGTAGAATGGGCAGACACGTGGCAGATGAAATTTAATGCAGAAAAGTGTGAAATGATACATTTTGGTAGAAAGAATGAGGAGAGGAAATATAAATTAAAGGATACAATCCTAAAGGGGCTGCATGAACAGAGAGACCTGGGGGTATATGTGCACAAATCATTGAAGGTGGCAGGGCAGTTGAGAAAGTGATTAAAAAGGATCCTGGGCTTCATGAATAGAGGCATTGAGTACAGAAGTGTGGAAATTATGATGAACCTGTATAAAACACTGGTTCAGCCTCAACTAGAGTATTGTGTCCAATTCTGGGCACCGCATTTTAGGAAAGATGTGAAGCCTTAGAGAGGGTGCAGAAAAGATTTCTGAGAATGATTCCAGGGATGAGGGACTTCAGTTACGTGAATAGACTGCAGAAGCTGAGGTTGTTCTCCTTAGAGTAGAGAAGATTGAGAGGAGATTTGATAAAGGTGTTTAAAGTCATGAGGGGTTTGGACAGAGTAGATAGAGAGAAACGGTTCCCATTGGCAGAAGGGTCGAGAACCAGAGGACACAGATTTAAGATGATTGGCAATAACACCAAAGGCAACATAAGAAAAAACTTTTTTGCACAGCGAGTGTTTAGGATCTGGAATACACTGCCTGAAATCGTGGTGGAGGCAGACTCAATTACTGCTTTCAAAAAGGAGTTGGATAAGCACCTGAAAGAAAAAAAAATGCAAGACTACGGGGAAAGGCCAGGGGAGCAGAACTAGCTGAAGCTGTCTTGCAGAGAGCTGACACGGGCTCGACAGGCCGAGTGGCCTTCTTCCATGCTGTAACCATTCTATGATTCTGTGATTCTATGTTCACGGCGCTCAGGGATCACATCAGGTAAGTAAGTCAGGTTTTCAATGAGTATCCATTCTTCTGAATAGTTGACAGCTGCAAATGTGATATAAAAGCTACCATTTAAAACTACATTACAAAAGCAAAATACTGCAGATGCTGGAAAACATAGAAAATAGGTGCAGGAGTAGGCCATTCGGCCCTCCGAATCTAGAATAAAACCAGAAAATGCTGGAAATCTCAGCAGGTCAGGCAGCGTCTGTGGAGAGGAAGCAGAGTTAATGTTTCGGGTCGATGACCCTTTGTCAGAACTATTCACTTTCCAACCCTAGAAGTTGGAACCTTCAGGATTTGATTACACATTTGAATTTTACGCAGGCTGGAAGTGTTTGGAGTAAAGTCTCTATCCACTGTCACTTCCTTGGAACAATTCTCTCACCATTGACAGATCCCTTCTGTCATCTCAACCTCACCTGCCATCTATTCCATCAGCATTGGTGCCCTTGAAAAAAAATCTCACCTTGGTCCTCAGAATACCACCAGGATCAGCTCCAACACAGCAGCCCCAGGCACACCAGCAGCACCAACAAAAACACCAAACTTCTCAATCAACTGCTGCTGTACAAGACACTGGGCATCAGCACCTGACCACATTGCTACCCAGAAGGCCAGGGATGGGCTCACCAAGGCCAGATTTACTTCAGTTGACGCTGTACACCCTGGTTGGCACATGATGCCCCAGGTTTTTTTTTTCATTCATGGGATGTGGGCATCGTTGGCAAGGCCAACATTTATTGCCCGTCCTTAATTGCACTTGAGAAGGTGATGGTGAGCTGCCTTCTTGAACTGCTGCAGTTCGTGTCGTGAAGGTACTCCCTCAGTGCTGTTAGGGAGGGAGTTCCAGGATTTTGACCCAGTGATAATGAAGGAACAGCGATATATTTCCAAATCAGGATAGTGTGTAACTTGGAGGGGAACGTGGAGGTGGTTGTGTTTCCATGCGCCTGCAACCCTTGTCTTTCTAAATGGTAGAGGTGGTGGGTTTTCGAGGTGCTGCTGGAGAAGCCTTGGCGAGTTGCTGCAGTACATCTTGTAGATGGTACACACTGCAGCTGCAGTACACCGGTGGTGGAGAGAGTGAATGTTTAAGGTGGTGGATGGGGCGCCAATCAAGCGGGCCGCTTTGTCCTCGATGGTGTTGAGCTTCTTGAGTGTTGTTGGAGCTGCACTCATCCAGGCAAGTTGAGAGGCTTTGGGGAGTCAGGAGATGACACACTCGCCGCAGAATACCCAGCCTCTAACCTGCTCTTGTTGCCACAGTAATTATGTGACTGGTCCTCTTAGGTTTCTGGTCAATAGTGACACGCAGGCTGTTGATGGTGTGGGATTCGGTGATGGTAATGCCGTTGAATGTCAAGTGATTAGACTCTCGCTTGTTGGAGATAGTCATTGCCTGGCAGTTGTGTGGTGTGAATGTTACTTGCCACTTATCAGCCCAAGCCTGAATGTTGTCCAGATCATTATCTGAGAAGTTGAGAATAGCACTGAACACTGTGGTTGGCAACACCCCACACCAGCATCATAAAGCATCCCTACAATGTCCAAGCCACTCTTACACACTCATCAACATTGCAGGGGTACCGTTACGGCTCACCGTTCACTGCAACTCACTATGCCACTTCCAAAGGTGCACACAATTCTGTCCAAAAAGGCAAAGTGTTGAAAATAAAGATTTCAATGTTTGACAACACATTGACAGAAACTTGACATGAACATTGGCTAAAAGACCCAAGTCTCTACCCTTGTGTGTTGTTACTTGGTATGATTGGACAGGGATGAGGGTGAGTGTGAGGGGTGGCTCGTGAAATGGGGAAGTGATAATGTAGCTAGAGAGAGATGGGTGGAGGTGTAAGGTGTGTTGGTGTTAGTAAGGATGTGCAGGAGTAGGGTAGGGAAGGCAGAGTGATTAGGTTATGATGAGTAGCACAGCAGGATGAGGTTAAGCGTGGCTTTGCAGTAACATTTCCTCATTTACTTTGATCATTGAAAGTTTTGCGCCACTGTGGCCTGGTCCTTCTGACAACGTCCCTGCTTGTGTCCTCCAGTGCAATTTGCAACCAGGCTGTGTTGGTCTACAGGAAGGGAAGAGAACCTCCCTGTGTGGTGTGACTCCCTCCATAAGCATCTGGAGGGAGTCATGGGAGAGCCAGGGAGCAGCCGTGCACCTTTGTGCAGTGCTCGTCAATGTTTGCAGCATCTCAATGCTGTAGAACACTGACAGCACAAATGTCAAAATCAATTTGGCCATAGTCCCTTTAAAGAAAATGAATGATGACACGTCATCAAACGACATCATCAGACCTGCTTCCTTTTAATTGGCCGGGAACCTCGCTAGGTGGGCTTAACAAGCCCCATCAACGTAAAATGACTCATAGAGAACGGACTGCAGCCCAACAGTAGGCCGGAACCTTGCTAAAGATCCCGGCCACCACAGACTCGCCTTGGTAGGTGAAATCTCAGTCTTGGTGTGCAGAGCAGGGTGTATACACATAATTAGCACTCAGAGCAAACTTATGCAGAATAGAATTTAAGAAACAAATATCACTCAATATCACATAGTGCATTCTTTGGTTTTGGAAAAGCGACAAGAGAGTTTATTTATTCATACATTTATTTTGGTCAAGCTAAAGAGTTTTTTTATAAGATATACTTTGAAGTGCACATGGAACGAATACATGAAAGCAATGTTTATAAAATACAATAGAAAAAATAAAAAAGACAGCACAAACATTGGAAGATTTTCATCACGTGTTATTTTCTGTTGATAAATTAGTTCTGGTTGTGACATTTGACCAGCCTAGACATAGAAACATAGAAACATAGAAAATAGGTGCAGGAGTAGGCCATTCGGCCCTTCGAGCCTGCACCGCCATTCAATGAGTTCATGGCTGAACATGCAACTTCAATACCCCATTCCTGCTTTCTCGCCATACCCCTTGATCCCCCTAGTAGTAAGGGCTACATCTAACTCATTTTTGAATATATTTAGTGAATTGGCCTCAACAACTTTCTGTGGTAGAGAATTCCACAGGTTCACCACTCTCTGGGTGAAGAAGTTTCTCCTCATCTCGGTCCAAAATGGTTTACCCCTTATCCTTAGACTGTGACCTCTGGTTCTGGACTTCCCCAACATTGGGAACATTCTTCCTCCATCTAACCTGTCTAAACCAGTCAGAATTTTAAACGTTTCTATGAGATCGCCTTTCATTCTTCTGAATTCCAGTGAATACAAGCCCAGTTGATCCAGTCTTTCTTGATATGTCAGTCCCGCCATCCAGGGAATCAGTCTGGTGAACCTTCGCTGCACTCCCTCAAAAGCAAGAATGTCCTTCCTCAAGTTAGGAGACCAAAACTGAACACAATACGACAGGTGTGGCCTCACCAAGGCCCTATACAACTGTAGTAACACCTCCCTGCCCCTGTACTCAAATTCCCTCACTATGAACACCAACATGACATTTGCTTTCTTAACCGCCTGCTGTACCTGCATGCCAACCTTCAATGACTGATGTACCATGACACCCAGGTCTCGTTACACCTCCCCTTTACCTAATCTGTCACCATTCAGATAATAATCTGTCTCTCTGTTTTTACCACCAAAGTGGATAACCTCACATTTATCCACATTATACTTCATCTGCCATGCATTTGCCCACTCACCTAACCTATCCAAGTCACTCTGCAGCCTCATAGCATCCTCCTCGCAGTTCACACTGCCACCCAACTTAGTGTCATCCGCAAATTTGGAGATACTACATTTAATCCCCTCGTCCAAATCATAAATGTAGAATGTAAACAGCTGGAGTCCCAGCACAGAACCTTGCGGTATCCCACTAGTCACTGCCTGCCATTCTGAAAAGTATCCATTTACTCCTACTCTTTGCTTCCTGTCTGCCAAGCAGTTCTCAATCCATGTCAGCACACTACCCCCAATCCCATGTGCTTTAACTTTGCACATTAATCTCTTGTGTGGGACCTTGTCGAAAGCCTTCTGAAAGTCCAAATACACCACATCAACTGGTTCCCCCTTGTCCACTCTATTGGAAACATCCTCAAAAAATTCCAGAAGATTTGTCAAGCATGATTTCCCTTTCACAAATCCATGCTGACTTGGACCTATCATGTCACCTCTTTCCAAATGCGCTGCTATGGCATCCTTAATAATTGATTCCATCATTTTACCCACTACCGATGTCAGGCTGACCAGGTTTTCTCTCTCCCTCCTTTTTTAAAAAGTGAGGTTACATTGGCTACCCTCCACTCCATAGGAACTGATCCAGAGTCTATGGAATGTTGGAAAATGACTGTCAATGCATCCGCTATTTCCAAGGCCACCTCCTTAAGTACTCTGGGATGCAGTCCATCAGGCCCTGGGGATTTATTGGCCTTCAATCCCATCAATTTCCCCAACACAATTTCCCGACTAATAAGGATTTCCCTCAGTTCCTCCTTCTTACGAGACCCTCTGACCCCTTTTATATCAGGAAGGTTGTTTGTGACCTCCTTAGTGAATACCGAACCAAAGAACTTGTTCAATTGGTCTGCCATTTCGTTGTTCCCAGTTATGACATCCCCTGATTCTGACTGCAGGGGACCTACGTTTGTCTTTACTAACCTTTTACTCTTTACATAGCTATAGAAGCTTTTGCAGTCCATCTTAATGTTCCCTGCAAGCTTCCTCTCGTACTCTATTTTCCCTGCCCTAATCAAACCCTTTGTCCTCCTCTGCTGAGTTCTAAGTTTCTCCCAGTCCCCAGGTTCGCTGCTATTTCTGGCCAATTTGTATGCCACTTCCTTGGCTTTAATACTATCCCTTATTTCCCTTGATAGCCACGGTTGAGCCACCTTCACTTTTTTATTTTTATGCCAGAAAGGGATGTACAATTGTTGCAGTTCATCCATGCGGTCTCTAAATGTCTGCCATTGCCCATCCACTGTCAACCCCTGAAGTATCATTCGCCAATCTATCCTAGCCAATTCATGCCTCATACCTTCAAAGTTACCCTTCTTTAAGTTCTGGACCATGATCTCTGAATTAACTGTTTCATTATCCATCCTAATGTAAAATTCCACCATATTATGGTCACTCTTCCCCAAGGGGCCTCGCACAACGAGATTGCTAATTAATCCTCTCTCATTACACAGCACCCAGTCTAAGATGGTCTCCCCCCTCGTTGGTTCCCCGACATATTGGTCTAGAAAACCATCCCTTATGCACTCCAGGAAATCCTCCTCCACCGTATTGTTTTCAGTTTTGTGAGCCCAATCTATATGCATATTAAAGTCACCCATGATAACTGCTGCACCTTTATTGCATGCACCCCTAATTTCCTGTTTGATGCCTTCCCCAACATCACTACTACTGCTTGGAGGTCTGTACACAACTCCCACTAGCGTTTTCTGCCCCTTGGTATTCCGTAGCTCCACCCATATCGATTCCACATCATCCAAGCTAATGTCTTTCCTTACAATTGCATTAATTTCCTCTTTAACCAGCAATGCCACCCCGCCTCCTTTTCCTTTCTGTCTATCCTTCCTAAATGTTGAATACCCTTGGATGTTGAGTTCCCAGCCTTGGTCACCCTGGAGCTATGTCTCCGATATGCCAACCACATCATATCCGTTAACTGTTATCTGCACAGTTAATTCGTCCACCTTATTCCGAATAGTCCTCGCATTGAGGCACAGAGCCTTCAGGCTTGCCTTTTTAATGCACTTAGACCCTTTAAAATTTCGCTGCAAAGTGGCCCTTTTTGTTTTTTGCCTTGGGTTTCTCTGCCCTCCACTTTTACTCATTTCCTTTCTGTCTTTTGCTTTTGTCTCAATTTTGTTTCCCTCTGACTACCTGCATTGGTTCCCATCCCCCTGCCATATTAGTTTAACTCCTCCCCAACAGCACTAGCAAATACTCCTCCTGGGACATTGGTTCCAGTCCTGCCTAGGTGAAGACCGTCCGGTTTGTACTGGTCCCACCTCCCCCAGAACCGGCTCCAATGCCCCAGGAATTTGAATCCCTCCCTGCTGCACCACTGCTCAAGCCACATATTCAACTGAGCTATCCTGTGATTCCTACTCTGACTAGCACATGGCACTGGTAGCAATCCCGAGATTACTACTTTTGAGGTCCTACTTTTTAATTTAGCTCCTAGCTCCTTTAATTCGTCTCGTAGGACCTCATCCCGTTTTTTACCTATATCGTTGGTACCAATGTGCACCACGACAACTGGCTGTTCACCCTCCCTTTTCAGAATGTCCTGCACCCGCTCTGAGACATCCTTGACCCTTGCACCAGGGAGGCAACATAGCATCCTGGAGTCTCGGTTGTGGCCGCCTATCTATTCCCCTTACAATTGAATCCCCTATCACTATCGCTCTCCCACTCTTTTTCCTGCCCTCGTGTGCAATAGAGCCAGCCACGGTGCCATGAACTTGGCTTCTGCTGCCGTCCCCTGATGAGTCATCCCCCTCAACAGTACCCAAAGCAGTGTATCTGTTTTGTAGGGGGATGACCGCAGGGGATCCCTGCACTACCTTCCTTGCACTGCTCTTCCTGTTGGTCTTCCATTCTCTATCTGGCTGTGGACCCTTTACCTGCGGTAAGACCAACTCACTAAACGTGTTATTCACGTCATTCTCAGCATCGTGGATGCTCCAGAATGAATCCACCTTCAGCTCCAATTCCGCAACATGGTCCGTCAGGAGCTGGAGGCGGATACACTTCCTGCACACGTCGTCGTCAGGGACACACTGATTTCCCACATAGTACAGGAGGAGCATAACACGTATCCGAGCTCTCATGCCATGACTTAACCCTTAGATTAACTTAAATTGGCAACAACAGTGCTACAAGTTACTCACAGGTATCGAAGAGAAAAAATAAAAACTACTTACCAGTTACCAGCCTATTACTTACCCCCTTGGCTGTGACGTCACCCTTCTATTTCTTTCTTCTTCTTTTTTGCCTTCCCCCTGTAGCTGCACAAGCTGGCTGCAGCGATGCACCTCCCGAGCCTCTCGCCAATGCACCTGGAACTCCCGAGCCTCCTCCGACGCGTTGGGCCTTTTTATAGGCCACAGCGATGCACCTCCCGAGCCTCTCGCCAATGCACCTGGAACTCCCGAGCCTCCTCCGACGCGTTGGGCCTTTTTATAGGCCACAGCGATGCACCTCCCGAGCCTCTCGCCAATGCACCTGGAACTCCCGAGCCTCCTCCGACGCGTTGGGCCTTTTTATAGGCCACAGCGATGCACCTCCCGAGCCTCTCGCCAATGCACCTGGAACTCCCGAGCCTCCTCCGACGCGTTGGGCCTTTTTATAGGCCACAGCGATGCACCTCCCGAGCCTCTCGCCAATGCACCTGGAACTCCCGAGCCTCCTCCGACGCGTTGGACCTTTTTATAGGCCACAGCGATGCACCTCCAAACTCTCTCTACGCACCTGGAACTCCCGCGCCTCCTCCGACGCTTTGGGCCTTTTTATAGGCCTCAGCAACGCACCTCCCGACTCTCTCCGTGCACCTGGAACTCCCGAGCCTCCTCCGACACGTTGGGCCTTTTTATGCATTAGTCAAATTAAACAAATGCATTAGTGGGCCTTTACTATCAAAAAAGCACATACCATTTTTTCTCCACAGTTATTTCCTTATGAAGACTACAGCATACAAAAACAAAGTTAATAAGTTATTATTAAAGGACAATGAAACATTGCAGCTCCAAAGTTCTGGGAGGGTGCAACTAAGTGCAGCAGCAGCACAAGAACATAAGAAGATAAACATTGCACATATGATGTACATTTAACTGGGATCACAACAACTTGCTGGCCCACATGATTTGTATTGGCCACTGACCATGTGCACGTAACAAGCAACATTGAGTGCAGGCCCAGGAACTCACGAAAATGGCAGCTGTAATGCAGGCTATGATAGATATCTCATGGTCGGGAAATGCTGGAAACATTCAGCAGGTGAGGCATTACCTGTTGAGAGGGAGAGCTATGGTTAACGTTTCAGGTGTACATTTAACTGGTTCTGAGATAGATCTGAAATGGTAACTCTCTCTCTCTCTCTCTCTCTCCACACATGCAGTGTAACCTGTTGAGTGCTTCCAGCATTCTCTGCTTTTATTTCACATTTCCAGTAACTGCAGTATTTTGCTTTATTTCTGACCTTTGTCATCCTGCTGTTGGTCCTCAAGATAAATTTCTCTTTCAATGACAATACTGTGAAGGATACAACACACAATGATGGTGCTGGAGACTTTGTATGCTGTTACTGCAGCATGTCCGCTGACTTATCCAAACTGCTTTAGAATGCCAATTATGTTCTCTATGATGGCCCTTCAAGAGACTTGGGCGTTGGTATATCTTCTCTCAGAGGGCACTTTAGGGTGACAACAGGGAGTGAGTAACTAAGGCAGCAGCACATACCTTTAACTGCCACGGAGCCAGCCCCTGATGCTACTTTAATCTACAAAAAGGCAGGGTACACATGGCTGTCTCATAATTAACCCAGCCAATCAGCTTTCTGGGTGTCTGGCACTCACTTGCATTGGGGAATAAAAAAGGAGAGCTGTGGTTACTTATTCAGTCATAGTTAGATATTGCATTTAAGTTAGATTTACCTCAGTAGAGCATCTGGGGATTTGGATTAGGATTCAGCATATTAAGAAATTAGAGGCAATCAAAGTTTCTATCCGGGAACTATTTCTCACATACCACATCAGTTTGAGACAATGGGATTTGTTAACAGAGGGGAGATTGGGTGATATGCTGATATGGCGTTATTTATGTGACCCCAGCAGAGTACTTCCAGGGAAGCTCACACCTGGAAGGGCAGTAGGCAGTTTGATTACCAGCTCAACTGGCCAAACCTGTGCATGAAATCTGAGCCGGTCAGAGGTCAAGCTTTTAGCTGCGTGTCCAGCTAACAAAGGACACACTGAAAACATGATAATCTGTAGGAGCTGGTAGGAAGTCAAGGCTACAGAGTCAAAAGTTCTCCCCTTAAGCTTAGTCCCAACCAGCTTTGGAGAAATTACTTGACAAAAAAAAGCATTTAGCCCACTAACAATGTGATGTGCTTTATTTTTTTTATATTCACAATAAACATTTTTCTGTTCATTCACATACTATTTATAAAATAAATCAGCCAATCGGTTTACAAATGGCCTTAGCTCACTAATGTGCTCATCAATCTGGCTTTCAGAAAATAAGAGATGAACTTAGCGGCATGTGTAAGATTAAAGTATCCCACTCACACAATGCCTTTCATTATTACTACTCCCCAAGTGATAATATTGTATATCTAGAGTCATGAAGGTAAACTCATGATCTTAAGGGAGATGGGCCCCAAAGCTTGCAAAAGTGATCAGTGCCATTAAACCTAAGAGAATGCCCAGTCTAGACACAAAATTGTGTGCAACTCCTGAAGAGGTTTAATTGAGATAGCAACTTTCATACTTGCTGAAAAAGGAAATAAAACCCACTATGTAAGAAAAATAATTATAACATAGTATTAGCGCAGGATTGCAAACTTTATTTTTTTCTATTATATCAGAAGCTAGAAAAATTTAGCAACTACTGTAAATGTGTCAGCTTGGTTCAGTGAGAGTGTGCTCACCTCTGAGCCAGACAGTCATGGATTCAAGGCCAATTCCAGGTCTTGAGTACATAATCTAGGCTGATACTTCATTGTAGTACTGATGGACTGCTGCATTGTCAGAGGAGTTGCCTTTCAGATGAGACATTAAACCACGGTCCCATCTGTCTGTTTATGTAGACATAAAAGATCCCACACAAAGCTGAAGTTCACCCAGTGTCCTGACCAACATTTATCTTTCAGTCAACACCACCAAAACAAATGAAACGTTCATCTAACCCATGGATGCTTGTGGAACTTTGCCATGTGAAAATTGATTTACTGCATTAGCTAGATAACAATAGTGACTACTCCTTAAAAGTATTTCTTTGGCTCTGAAGTACTTTGAGATGAGAATGTGAAAGGTACTATATAAATACAAGTTCCTTCCTCTTTCAAAAAAATATGTTCCTATTATTCATGTGTTCTAGCAATGTTAATAAACTTGTTTAGCAGTTGAAGCCCAAAATAAAATCGAGTGTAGTGTTTTCAGCTGCTTTGAAAAACAAGAAGGAGCCCCTAGAGGCACAGGATAGAACCAGTTTTGGATTGAAGGTTAATAGAGAATGTAGGACGAGGATGTCAATGTAGGTCACAAAATGGCGGCCTCATTTATATGGGACATCTTTTATGAAAGGTGTCAACAACAACAACTTAGATACGGGTATCCAAAAGCAAAAACTGTAAAGAAGTACGGTAAATGGAACTGATTGATACTAATGGAGCTTGCCAATTTTTACATGGATTGCTAATCTCATAATGCAATTCTTTTGAAAGCGATTTACACAGATTGTAATCTGGGGAATATTGTCAAAGGCTTTAGAGAGATAATCCAATTGAATTTAGTAAAATTGAGGCAGCCTTTGGACAAATTACTCTGAGACAAAAGCTTTATTTAGATCACTTCCAGCAGAACTTTACTGAGCCAATGTATTGTTTACCACACCATAATTTCTAGGCCCTGAAATCCCTGCCTCCCCGGGTCCATACGGACTGGTACGGACCCGGGAAGGCATCGAAAAAGCCGCTTATCGGCGCACAATGCGCGTGCATCCAAAACCGGCTTTTCCAATCTGTCAAGCTCTGACTTGACAGATCCTCTGTATCCCCACAGCCAGGACTTTCACATGGGCAATTGCGGATTTTCCCATCTCTTACCCAGCGAATGTCCTGAAAACTCTTGTGCCTGGTAAAAGCCAAACAGGCGCAAAGCCTCCTTTTACCAGCGTAAGAGTTTTAAAACAAACAAAAACATAGTAAAGTAAAATTTTTAAAACACATTTTAATGTTAAAAACCCTGCCCACTAAGGTAAGTTTATTTTAAACCATAATTAAAAAACTTTTGTAAAAAATCGGAAAAATAGTTTTTTTTCCAAGACATTTATTAACTTTGATTTAAATTAATGTTAAGTGTTGAATGTTTTTTTCTATTTTTTTATTGGTGTTTTGGTGTTTGGGCGGGGGGAGTAGTGTTTCTCAATCATAATAATGATAACTCGTACTTACTTACAGAGTTCCCATTATTATGAATGAGAAAATACTTCACCTGGATTGGCTGTCCAGTGCTATGTGACTCCAGCTCCAGCATATGCCTGTCCAGATGTGCACGCGCTCCAATGTGGAGGGAGAGGAGGCCTCAGGACCAGGATCTCTGTTGGGTGCAGCAGGAAAAGATAGGTGCGCATCCTTTTAGCCATTTTCTGTCGAGTGCCTCCAGGAAGCAGAAGACCGGGATTTCAGGGCCATAGATTGCAATGGAATGTTGTGGAAGGTGCCTTGATTAGCACAATGTCCTTAAAATGCACAGAATATTAATGACAGCAATATAAGATTACGAAAGAAACATTTTTCAACTGATCTAGTAGTAGCTGATCACAGACATGCTCACAGAGGCTATGGTTTTGACTGGGTTTTTTGAGCAGGCCTCACTACCATAGATTCTAAGGCTATCATCAAACATGGAAAGTGAAGTTGTTGTGTATGCAATAACTGCTAGACTGAGTACTGTTTAACTCCAAGAAACATAGAAACATAGAAAATAGGTGCAGGAGTAGGCTATTCGGCCCTTCGAGCCTGCACCACCATTCAATATGATCTTGGCTGATCATGCAACTTCAGTACCCCATTCCTGCGTTCTCTCCATACCCCTTGATCCCTTTAGCCGTAAGGGCCACATCTAACTCCCTTTTGAATATATCTAACGAACTGGCCTCAACAACTTTCTGTGGTAGAGAATTCCACAGGTTCTCTGAATGAAGGAGTTTCTCCTCATCTCGGTCCTAAATGGCTTACCACTTATCCTTAGACTGTGACCCCTGGTTCTGGACTTCCCCAACATCAGGAACATTCTTCCTGCATCTAACCTGTCCAATCCCGTCAGAATTTTATATGTTTCTATAAGATCCCCTCTCATTCTTCTAAATTCCAGTGAACATAAGCCTAATCGATCCAGTCGTTCTACATATGTCAGTCCTACAATCAGTCTGGTGAACCTTCGCTGCACTCCCTCAATAGCAAGAATGTCCTTCCTCAGATTAAGAGACCAAAACTGTACACAATATTCAAGGTGTGGCCTCACCAAGGCCCTGCACAACTGAGGTAAGATCTCCCTGCTCCTATACTCAAATCCTCTCATTATGAAGGCCAACATAGCATTTGCTTTCTTCACCGCCTGCTGTACCTGCATGCCAACTTTCAATGACTGATGTACCATGACACCTAGGTCTCGTTGCACCTCCCCTTTTCCTAATCATTCAGATAATATTCTGCCTCCTTGTTTTTGCCACCAAAGTGGATAACCTCACATTTATCTACATTATACTGCATCTAACATGCATTTACCCACTCACCTAACTTGTCCAAGTCACCCTGCAGCCTCTTAGCATCCTCCTCACAGCTCACACTGCCACCCAGCTTAGTGTCATCTGCAAACTAGGAGATATTACATTCAATTCCTTTGTCTAAATCGTTAATGTATATTGTAAATAGCTGGGGTTCCAGCACTGAACCTTGCGGTACCCCACAAGTCACTGCCTGCCATTCTGAAAAGGACCTGTTTATTCCTGCTCTTTGCTTCCTGTCTGCCAACCAGTTCTCTATCCATGTCAATACATTACCCCCAATACCATGTACTTTAATTTTTCACACTAATCTCTTGTGTGGGACCTTGTCAAAAGCCTTTTGAAAGTCCAAATACACCACATCCACTGGTTCTCCCTTGTCCATTCTACTAGTTGCATCTGCAAAAATTCCATTAGATTTGTCAAGCATGATTTCCCCTTCATAAATCCATGCTGATTTGAACTGATCCTGTCACTGCTTTCCAAATGCGCTGCTATTACATCTTTAGTAATTGATTCCAACATTTTGCCCACTATCGATGTCAGGCTAACCAGCCCAATGGCCTCCAACAGTGAAGCCATCTAGTGGCTAGTGATCCCAAAAGTATATACAAGAAAGAAGTGGTGGTGAATAGCACTGTAGACCTAAACTACAGAACCAGTGGGAACCTGTTCAACCTTCGCCGTCTCCAGGCCAGATCCAAGACCACCCCAACCTCTGTCTTTGAGCTACAGTACACGAACGACGCCTGCGTCTGTGCACATACAGAGGCTGAACTCCAGGACATAGTTGACATATTTGTTGAGGCGTACAAAAGAATGAGCTTTATGCTAAACATCCTCCACCAGCCTGTCCTTGCTGCACAGCACTGTCCCCCAGTCATCAAGATTCACGGCGTGGTCCTAGTCAACGTGGACCACTTCCCATATCTCGGGTGCCTCCTGTCAACAAGAGCAGGCATTGACAACGAGATCCAATACCGCCTCCAGTGCACCAGGGCAGCCTTCAGTCGTCTGAGGAAAAGAGTGTTTGAAGTCCAGGCCCTCAAAACTGCCACCAAGCTCATGGTCTACAGGGCTGTTACAATACCCACCCTCCTGTATGGCTCAGAGACATGGAACATGTACAGTAGACACCTCAAGTCGCTGGAGAAATACCATCAATGATGTCTCCTCAAGATCCTACAAATCTCCTGGGAGGCCAGACGCAATAACATTAGCGTCCTCGACCAGGCCAACATCCCCAGCATTAAAACATTGACCACATTTGATCAGCTATGCTGGGCAGGCCACATAGTTCGCATGCCAGACACAAGCCTCCCAAAGCAAGTGCTCTGCTCGGAACTCCTTAACGGCAAATGAGCCAAAGGCGGGCAGCAGAAGCATTACAAGGACACCTTCAAAGCCTCCCTGATAAAGTGCAACATCCCCACTGACACCTGGAAGTCCCTGGCCAAAGACCGCTCTAAGTTGAGGAAGTGCATCTGGGAGGGCGCTGAGCACCTCGAGTCTCATCGCCGAAAGCATGCAGAAATCAAGTGCAGGCAGCAGAAAGAGCGTGCGCCAAACCTGTCCCATGCACCCCTTCCTTCAACGACTATTTGTCCCACCTGTGTCTCACATGGCTCTTGTATTGGACTGTTCAGCCACAAAAGAACTCATTTTAAAAGTGGAAGCAAGTCTTCCTCGATTCCGAGGGAC
Organism: Pristiophorus japonicus; assembly: GCF_044704955.1. Classification (NCBI taxonomy): domain Eukaryota; kingdom Metazoa; phylum Chordata; class Chondrichthyes; family Pristiophoridae; genus Pristiophorus; species Pristiophorus japonicus. Next base: position 49,587,255 of record NC_091979.1, on the reverse strand, counting down.
TGCCTATGATGATGATGATGATGAAACCTGTTAAATATATAAACCTGTATATACCTTGTATAGCCACCAGAGGGCTCATCCCCTGGAATCCCAAGGGGTCCCACAATCCCTTGGGAGCACAGGTACCTAAGGAGGCCTCACAGGCTGGAGAGGCACTCTGGAGACCTGCAATAAAAGACTTAGGTCACACTTTACTTTGAGCTCACAGTATCCAGTCAGACTCTTTAGTCATACATAACAACTGGCGATGAGATACAGATGACGAACCCAACGATGCAGAGAACAGTGGGCATCCTGGAGAAATTCTCGGAGGGAGATGATTGAGAAACCTTCGTGGAGCGACTCGACCAATACTTCGTGGCCAATGAGCTGGAAGGAGAAGCAAACACTGCCAAACGAAGGGCGAGTCTCCTCATCGTCTGCGGAGCACCATCGTATGGCCTCATGAAAAATCTGCTTGCTCCAGCGAAACCCACAGAGAAATCTTACAATGATTTGTGCACACTGGTCCGGGAGCATCTGAACTCGAAGGAAAGCATTCTGATGGCGAGGTACCGGTTCTACAAGAGGTCTGAAGGCCAGGAAGTGGCGAGCTAAGTCGCCGAGCTATGACGCCTTGCAGGACATTGCGAATTTGAAGGACATTTGGAGCACACGCTCAGGGACATCTTTGTACTTGACATTGGCCATAAAGTAATATTTCGCAAACTTTTGATTGTAGAGTAAAGCCATAGCGATAGCCCAGGCGTTCATTGCCACCAGTGACAACATTAAGCAAATCTCTCAGCACACAAGTGCTGCTACAAGTACTGTGAACAAAGTGATGTTGTTTTCAAATCGCAACATACAGGGCAGGCCCCACATGCCTGCAACTGCACGTCTGCAGATGTCTCAGAGTCCACCATCAAGGGTGATGAATGCAAGGCCATGAACATCTTGTTGGTGCTGCGGGTATGATCATAGTTTCCATTCATGCTGCTTCAAAGGATACATTTGCAAGGGCTGTGGAACAATGGGACACCTCCAACGTATGTGCACGCAAGTTGCAAACGCTGTTAATCCTGCAAACCACCATGTTGCAAAGGAGGACAGATCCACGGCGGATCACGACGCACCAGAGCCTCAGACCGAGGAAGCAGAGGTATATGGGGTGCACACATGTACCACAAAGTGTCCCCCAATAATGCTGAAGGTTGAATTAAATGGACTCCCGGTGTCAATGGAGCTGGACACGGGCACGAGCCAGTCCATCATGGGCAAAAAGGCTTTTTGTAAATTGTGGTGCAGCAAGGCCTCAAGGCCAGTCCTGACTCCCAGTCGCACAAAACTAAGAACTTACACAAAGGAACTGATTCCCGTAATCGGCAATGCTACTGTAAAGGTCTCCTATGCTGGAGCGGTGCACAAGCTACCACTGTGGGTGGTACCAGGCGATGGTCCCATGCTGCTCGGCAGGAGCTGGCTGAGAAAGATACGCTGGAACTGGGCCAACGTCCGAGCACTCTCGTTCGCTGATGACACTTCGTGTGCCCAGGTCTTAAACAAGTTCCCTTCGCTGTTCGAACCAGGCATCGGGAATTTCCAAGGAGCAAAAGTGCAGATCCACCTAATTCCAGAGGCACGACCCATCCATCACAAGGCGAGAGCAGTACCGTACATGATGAGAGAAAGGGTAGAGATCGAACAGGACCGTCTGCAACGAGAGGGCATCCTTTCGCCGATCGAATTCAACGAGTGGGCCAGTCCGATTATTCCAGTCCTCAAGGGAGATGGCACCGTCAGAATCTGTGGTGATTACAAAGTAACTATCAATCGTTTCTCCCTGCAGGATCAATACCCACTACCAAAGGCTGACGACCTTTTTGCTACGCTGGCAGGAGGAAAGACGTTCATGAAGCTGGAATGACCTCAGCCTAGATGACGCAGGAGCTGGAGGAATCATCGAAGGGACTCATCTGCATCAACACAACAAAGGTCTCTTCATTTACAACAGATGCCCGTTTGGGATTCGCGGCGATATTCCAGAGAAACATGGAAAGCTTACTGAAGTCGGTCCCTCGCACGGTGGTCTTCCAAGACGACATCTTGGTTACAGGTCGGGACACAGTCGAGCATCTGCAGAACCTGCAGGAGGTTCTTAGTCGACTCAAACTAGTGGGGCTCAGGTTAAAACACTCGAAGTGTGTTTTCCTGGTGCCTGAAGTGGAGTTCCTGGGGAGTAGAATCGCGGCAGACAGCATCAGACCCACCAATTCGAAGACGGAGGCAATCGAGAACACACCAAGGCCACAGAACATGACGGAGCTGCGGTCATTTCTAGGACTCTTGAACTACTTTGGTAACTTTTTACTGGGTCTCAGCACATTGTTAGAACCACTGCACGCCTTACTGCGTAAAGGAGATGAATGGATATGGGGCAAAAGCCAAGAAAATGCCTTTGTAAAGGCTAGAAACTTGTTATGCTCAAACAAATTGCTTGTGTTTTATGATCCATGTAAGCGTTTGGTACTAGCATGTGATGCATCGTCGTATGGCGTCGGGTGTGTATTGTTAAAAGCTAATGAATCTGGGAAATTGCAACCAGTTGCTTATGCATCCAGAAGTCTGTCTAAGGCTGAGAAAGCCTACAGCATGATTGAAAAAGAAGCGTTAGCATGTGTTTATGGGATAAAGAAAATGCATCAATATCTGTTTGGGCTCAAATTTAATTGGAAACTGACTATAAGCCACTTATATCCCTTTTTTCCGAAAGTAAGCGGATAAATACGAATGCATCGGCCCGCATCCAGAGATGGTTGTTCACGTTGTCCGCATACAACTACGCCATCTGCCACAGGCCAGGCACAGAAAACTGCGCCGATGCTCTCAGTAGGCTGCCATTGCCCACCACAGGGGTGGAAATGGCACAGCCCGCAGACTTAGTCATGGTTATGGAAGCATTCGAGAGTGAGCAATCACCTGTAACCGCCCAACAGATTAGAACCTGGACGAGCCAGGACCCCTTACTGTCCCTAGTAAAAAATTGTGTGCTTCACGGGAGCTGGTCCAGCGTCCCAGTGGAAATGCAGGAAGAGATAAAACCGTACCAGCGGCGCAAAGATGAAATGTCTATACAGGCAGACTGCCTTCTGTGGGGCAATCGGGTAGTGGTACCCAAGAAGGGCAGGGACACTTTCATCACTGACCTCCACAGTACCCACCCAGGCATCGTAATGATGAAAGCGATAGCCAGATCCCATGTATGACGGCCCGGTATCGATGCAGACTTAGAATCCTGCATGCACAAATGTAATAAATGCTCGCAGTTAAGCAATGCACCCAGGGAGGCGCCACTAAGTTTATGGTCTTGGCCCTCCAAACCGTGATCCAGGGTCCACGTCGACTATGCAGGCCCGTTTTTGGTTAAAATGTTCCTTGTGGTTGTAGATACGTACTCCAAATGGATTGAATGTGAGATAATGTCGGCAAGCACGTCCGCTGCCACCACAGAAAGCCTGCGGGCCATGTTTGCCACGCACGGACTGTCTGATGTCCTTGTGAGCGACAATGAGCCATGTTTCACCAGTACCGAGTTCAAAGAGTTCATGACCCGTAATGGGATCAAACACGTTACATCTGCCCCGTTCAAACCAGCATCCAATGGTCAGGCAGAGGGAGCAGTGCAAAATATCAAGCAGGGCTTGAAGAGGGTAACTGAAGGCCCACTGCAGACTCGCCTCTCCCAAGTCCTGCTTAGTTACCGCACAAGACCCCACTCGCTCACTGGGATTCCACCTGCTGAACTGCTCATGAAAAGGGCACTTAAGACAAGGCTCTCATTCGTTCACCCTGATCTACATGAACAGGTAGAGAGCAGGCGGCTTCAACGAAGTACATATCATGATAGCGCAAATGTGCCACGCAAAATTGAAATCAATGATCCTGTATTTGTGTTGAACTATGGACAAGGTCCCAAGTGGCGTCCCGGCACTATTGTGGCCAAAGAGGGGAGCAGGTGTTTCGGGTCAAACTTTCAAATGGACTCATTCATCGGAAACGCTTGGACCAAATCAAACTCAGATTCACGGACTATCCTGAGCAACCCACTTTGGACCCAACTTTTTTGACCCCCCAACATACACACCAGTGTCAACCAGCACCACGGTTGGCCACGAAGCAGAACCCATCACCCGCAGCAGCCCAGCAGGACTCACCACAACAGGCAGCCCAGCAAGGCCAGCTGCACAACAGCCCAGCGAGGGCCCAACAAACGATTCACCAAAACCAGCATTTGCACCGAGACGATCAACAAGGGAAAGAAAGGCTCCAGATCGACTCACCTTGTAAATAGTTACACTGTTGACTTTGAGCGGGGAGTGTTGTTATAAATGTAAACCTGTATATACCTTGTATAACCACCAGAGGGCTCATCCCCAGGAGTCCCAAGGGATCCCACAATCCCTTGGGAGCACAGGTACTTAAGGAGGCCTCACAGGCTGGAGAGGCACTCTGGAGACCTGTAATAAAGGACTACGGTCACACATTGCTTTGAGCTCACAGTATCCAGTCAGACTCTTTATTAATACATAACAAGATCTAAAGCAGTTTCAAAGTTGAGCTGAAATCTTTGACAATATTTTTTTTTCACACTAATAAGCTTATTAAGGCCTGTGTGCGGCATTATTTACACCAGAACTGCCCTCAACTAAGTTTTACTCAATATTTCCACCTGTTTAGAGTAGGAATTTGTGCAAACACCAGGCAGTTTTCAGCATGACCAGCATTGCAATGTTTTGCTTTTTATGTATAAATCCAGAAGGCATGGGTTGAAAACAAAGAACCCTCCCAACGCATGGCATTAGTCACCCACAGAAGAGCACCTACCATCTCAGGACCAGCTATTTCCAGAGGACTGCCAAGGGCAGCAAATAATGAAGCAGTCCGTTCCCAAATGCGGCTTGGACTGATAAGTGGCAAGTAACATTCGCGCCACACAAGTACCAGGCAATGACTATCTCCATCAAGCAAGAGTCTAACTACTGCCCCTTGACTTTCAACGGCATTACCATCGCCAAATCCCCACTATCAACATCCTGGGGGTCAACATTGACCAGAAACTTAACTGGACCAGCCACATAAATTCTGTGGCAACACGAGCAGGTCAGAGGCTGAGTAATCTGCGGTGAGTGTCTCATCTCCTGGCTCCCCAAAGTCTTTTCACCATCTACAAGGGAGATGTCAAGAGTGTGATGGAATACTCTCCATTTACCTGGATGAGTGCAGCTGCAACAACACTCAACAAGCTCAACACCATCCAGGACAAAGTTGCCCGCTTGATGGGCACCCCATCCACCACCTTAAACATTCACTCCCACCATCACCAGCGCAACGGGCTGGATTTGCGACTTTTTCGGGCACAAATCGCGGCGAAATGAAAATTTTAGTGCCGGGTTAGCGTTAGCGCCAGAGCGTGCAACTTTTGCCAAATGAAAGTTTATGATGGCCGTTAGTGCTAACTTTGGCGATGCACCACAGAATTTGTGTGCCGGAGCCGAAATTACAACCCTTAAAAAATCGTCCGTTCTGTGCATGCACGAATGTATTTTTGTTTTCCCACGCTTCTGGTCTGCTGTCCGATCACAAACGTTAATGCAGGGTGCGGCCGCGTGCATGCGCAGTACACCCGGGGCTGAATCAGACATTTTATTATTTGATTTTATTGATGGAGGAGGAGGACAGTTGACAGCATGCCAGACGATTTTCACAAGAGGCAAGCAAAGCTCTTGTGGCGGCTATGGAGAGGAGATGGCAGGAACTTCATTAGAGGGTTGGATCAAGACCCCTGCCAATCATTTTTAATAGAATCTGGAGGGAGATTGCTGAGGAGTTCTCTGCCTCAGGCACAGTGACCAGGAGTGGGAAGCAGTGCTGGAAAAAGTTTAATGATCTTTGTAGGGTCGTTTGAGTGAGTGCAATTTTTATTCATACACTCCTTTATTATTTAAATTATAAATCTGACACACTATTTGTTCTCATGCTGTGGCTGTCTCTCAGCACTCTGTGGCTTGCCTCCTAAAATGCATGATACATAGTTAGGCTTAGTGTGGCACCCTATTTGCCATGAATGATCTTTACACATTATTAAGATTGCTTTCTGAGATCTCATAAGATGTTTCCGCACTTCGATGTCTTCCTGATGAACCACGTGCAACTTTCAAGGCCATTAAACAGAGGACTGTATTACATTCAGTCAGTATGGCATAAGTACCTTGATGGCAATCTGTGTGTGCCACAAGAGCAGATGGACCCTCTGATAACTATTCCCATTTTCATCTTTGCAGGCAAAGAAGTCCCACAACCGCCACGAACAGGTGCGGACAGACGGCGGTCCGCCTCGGACCTTGCCACTTACGGGCCTGGAAGAGCAACTGGCAGGCCTCATCGGCATCTCAGGTCAGGCAATTGCCACTGGTGGCGCTGACCTCCGCTTGCATACTGAGACTAAGTCCTGCACACTGCCTGGGCTGGGTTGGGGCAATGTGATGCAGTGGCTGTGGACTGGGGATGGGGCAATGTGATGCAATGGCTGTGGACTGGGGATGGGGCAATGTGATGCAGTGTCTGTGGACTAGGGTTGGAGGTAATTGGATGCAGTGTCTGTGGACTAGGGTTGGGGGCAACATGATGCAGTGTCTGTCGACTAGGGTTGGGGCAATGTGATGCAGTGTCTCTGGACTAGATATAATGGAGTAGCTGTGGTCCTTCAAATGAGCTTGTGCTATGACAGAACAGCTGACCATGGGTAGGGGCGGGGGGGAAGATGCACTCTACCCTCTTTTGCCACAGGCAAACACCTCGTCTGAGGATGATCTAACATTCCCAGGTTTTGAGATCTCTGAGGCTCCTGGGACCAGCGGCGTGCAGCAACGCCACTGGGGTCAAATCCCGCAGTCCCTCTCTCCGGAGGGTGAGTCGGCAAAGTCGGTCGGCTGACAGACAGGCAGACATGGAACTGGACATGGTGGGAATGTCCAGGGAGAGCATCCAGCTCACCCGTCAGCTCCTTAATGTCCTGGATAGGATTCCCGCAACCATCGAGAATCTCAATGCGACCATAACGGAGGTAGGGTCGCAGATTGTCGGTGCGAGCCGCGAAACCTGCAAGGCCATCACTGCCCACACGAGGCTGCTGACCTCCACCATTCACACTGGAGTCCCAGAGAGTGTGACGAGCAATCTTTCTGAGTTCCCCAGTGTGCCCAGACACACCCCCACACCACCTGTGATTGGCAACACCAATGAAGAGGCTCACCAGTCAGAAGCCGGGCCTTCCACATCACGAGCTTGTCCAGTGTATCCCCACGAGGCGTCTCCAATGTCTCTCCCCACAACACAGCAGCGCTCTGACAACGTTGCTGCATGCCATCGTGGCACCACTTTGAGTATGAGGAGCAGGTAAGGGAGGGAGATAAGGGTAAGGGAGGGGGGCGGGGAAAGCCGATGGTCAAAGACAGGGGTGTTGGTTATAATGTTGTTGTTGTTGTTGTTGTTGTTTAATCACACTTTAATCACAATTTATGTTATTTTATTAAAGTTTCAACATTTGCAAATTATGTTAACAAAGTTATAAAAGTTTACAGTGTTTCATAAATTCTTTTGTTCAACTTAATCATTCCTGTGTAGTGTCTCATTTGCAGAGTAAGAGGGGAAATAGTCAACATGGTGGAATAGAGTGGCTAGGCAATGGTCAAACATACCGTTCACTCTTCAAGCAAAGCGTTCAATTATGAGCTGCTGATGTAAGGCTTTAACAGCGATGAAATTTCCATAATGCCTCCCCTGTGGTAGTGGGGGTGGCATGGCTTCCTCACCAGGCTCTCCTTCCCTGTCTTCCTTCTTCTCCTTCCCCCCACCCCCCCACCCCTCTCTCCTGAGGTGGTCCTGCAATCCCCATTGGCAAATACTGTCCCCTCATGATGGCTAAGTTGTGTAGCATGCAGCACACCACAATGAACTCAGAGACCTGCTGAGGGGAGTATTGTAGGCAGCCTCCAGAGTGGTCCAGGCATTGGAAGCACTGCTTAAGCTCTCCAATTGTCGGTTCAATTATGTTGCGTGCGGCTGCATGGCTCTCATTATAGCGATGCTCGGCTTCTGACTGAGGGTTCCGGAGGGGGGTCATGAGTCAAGTGGCGAGGCCGTAACCTTTGTTCCCGAGCATCCAGCTCTAGCCTTGATCTTGAAGCTGGAACAGGCCTGAGGCAGAGCTCTCACGCAAGATGAAAGCATCATGGATGCTCCCTGGAAATTGAGCATTTACTGCCATGATGCACTGGGTATGGTCACAGACGATCTGTATGATCATGGAGTGGAACCCCTTTTGGTTTCGGTAAACCTCTGGATTGAGTAAAGGTGCTCACAGGGCGATGTGCGTACAGTCAAGGGCACCCTGAATCTTGGTGAAGCCAGCAAATAGTCTGTTATGTATTAATGCTTGGGGGTCACCAGACACCAGAGGGCGCCTGGTCAGAGGTCATCGGCTATACGCATGTGGCATGTGTGCTTGGTCACCTGTATATAAGCTGGGTGTCTTTGTCACGCTGGCACTCTTGGGCTAGAATAAAGATGGATCAGGGTGCACCTGAATGAGTTTACAGCAACCAGACTCTTGAGTCATTACAATTGGCGACGAGGTAATTTGCATGCAAATGGGCACTGTTGGAATCCTGGAGAGATTCATGGAAAGCGAGGATTGGGCGGATTTTGTCGACCGCCTGAAACAGTATTTTGTGGCCAACGGCATGGAGGCAGAGGCCTATGCAGTCAAGCGCAGGGCAGTTCTCCTCACCGTTTGTGTCCGAAAATTTATGGCCTCATGAAGAATCTTCTCTCGCCTGTACGTTTGCCGGAAAAAGGGTCCGAGGAATTGTGTATGTTGGTGAAGCCAAAAGAGGGGATCATCATATCACGCGACCGTTTCTACACGCATGTTCGTGCTGAGGGCCAGGACGTGTCTGGATTTGTCGCCGACCTGTGACGTCTTGCTGAGCCATGTAAGTTCAGGAACATGCTGTAAGACATGCTGCATAATGTCTTCGTGATAGGCATCAGCCATGATGCGATCCTCAGGAAGCTGTTGGCTGCAGAGACGCTGGATTTGAAAAAGGCCATCGCGACTGCCCAGACATGCATGACGACGGATGATAATTTGAGGCAGATATCAGCGACGAATCAGAGTTCCACGGCAAGTACTGTAAACAAGATGGCGTCGTCTTCGGGCAGAGCTGCTTACACGAAACCTGCCGCTGCTCAGAACCCGCCAACTAGTTCGATCCAGATTTCACCCTGTTGGCGTTGTGGGGGCAATCATCGGCCTCATAAGTGTCGGTTTAGTCATTACTCATGCAATGGATGTTCGAAAGTGGGGCATCTTCACAGAATGTGCCCACAACGGAGCAAACATGGTGCGGCTCACCACATGGTTGATGAGGACCAGTTCAGTGATGGCCCGGATACGCAACCCGAGGAGGAAGTGAATGGACTGTATTTTTTTTTTTGTCAGTGAATGGACTGTATTCGTTCCTGAGTAAGAGCCAGCCGATAGTCGTTAATGTGAAGCTGAATGGCGTGCCTGTATCAATAGAGCTGGACACGGGTGCGAGCCAGTCGATAATGAACCAAAGGACATTCGATAAGCTGTGGGACACTAAGGCTGCGAAACTGAAGCTGAGTCCAGTCAATGCCAGGTTGCCTACTTACACTAAGGAACTCATACCGCTGCTCTGCAGTGCAGCAATCGAGGTGTCATATGACAGTGTGGTTCATGAGCTGCCATTATGGATCGTCCCAGGTAATGGTCCAATGCTGTTCGGCAGGAATTGGCTCGAGAAAATCAAGCTGACCTGGAATGATGTCAAGATGTTGTCCTTGGTGGATGATACTTCGTGTGCTCAAGTATTGAAAAAGTTTCTTTCTTTGTTTGAACCGGGCATTGGTAATTTTACGGGAGCCAAGGTGCAGATTCACCTGGACTCCAATGCAAGGCCTGTCTATCACAAAGCTTGGTCTGTTCCGTACATGATGAGGGAGAAGGTTGAAATAGAGCTTGACAGTCTCCAGCATGAAGGGATCATATCACCTGTCGAGTTTAACGAGTGGGCTAGTCCCATTGTTCCTGTGTTGAAGAGTGATAGCACTGTCAAGATTTGTGGAGACTACAAGGTTACGATGAACCGATTTTCGAAACAGGATCAGTATCCGTGACCGAGGGCTGATGACCTGTTCGCCATGCTAGCTGGTTGAAAGTCGTTCACGAGACTGGATCTGACATCGGCCTATATGACCCAGGAGCTTGACGACACTTCGAAGAAACTCACCTGCATCAACACCCATAAAGGACTGTTCATCTACAACTGGTGTCCTTTTGGGATTCGTTCGGCTGCAGCCATATTTCAGAGGAATATGGAGAGTTTACTGAAGTCCATTCCTAGAACTGTCGTGTTTTAAGATGACATTCTGTTCACAGGTCACGACACTGCTGAACATCTGAACAATCTTGAAGAAGTCCTACAGCGTCTGGACAAAGTGGGACTCAGGCTGAAATGCTCAAAGTGTATATTCATTGCCCCTGAAGTCGAATTCCTTGGGAGGAAAGTTGCTGCTGATAGCATCAGGCCCACTGATTCGAAAACCGAGGCCATCAAAAATGCACTCAGGCCTCAGAATATGACGGAGCTGCGTTCGTTCCTTGGGCTACTCAACTACTTTGGTAATTTCTTACCCAGATTGAGTACTTTACTAGAGCCACTGCATGTGTCATGAACACCTACAATCTGTTGCATATGCTTCGAGAAGTCTGTCTAAAGCGGAAAGAGCTTACCGTATGGTAGAGAAAGAAGCTTTGGCCTGTGTGTATGGGGTTAAAAAAAAAATGCACCAGTACCTGTTTGGTCTTCGTTTTGAACTAGGAACGGATCACAAGCCACTCATTTCATTATTTGCGGAAAACAAAGGTATTAATACCAATGCATCGTCCCGCATTCAAAGGTGGGCGCTCACATTGTCTGCCTATGATTACGTCATCCGTCATAGACCTGGTACTGAGAATTGTGCCGACGCACTGAGTCGTCTGTCCTTACCCACAACTGAGATGGAGATGCCTCAACCTACAGATCTACTGTTAGTAATGGATGCTTTTGAGAGTGAAGGAACCCCTATCACTGCTCAACAAGTTAGGATCTGGACCAGCCATGACCCTATTTTATCGGTTGTGAAATTGTGTGTACTCAGTGATGATTGGTCTGCCATACCTATGGAGATGCGTGAGGAGACCAAACCTTACAACCCATCGCAAGGATGAGCTGTCCATTCAGTCAGACTGTTTACTGTGGGGTAATCGTGTAATCGTGTCGAAGAAAGGTAGAAAAAAATTTGTACGTGAACGTCATAGCACTCATCCTGGTATTGTCATGGTGAAGTTCATTGCTAGGTATGGTGGCCTGGAATTGACTCTGATCTGGAATCATGCATGCATCAGTGCAATACATGCATGCAGCTAAGTAAAGTACCAGTGGAATCTCCGCTGAGTCTTTGGTCGTGGCCATCCAAACCATGGTCGAGAATCCACATTGATTTTGCGGGCCCGTTCCTAGGAAAGATGTTTGTGTCGTAGTAGATGCATATTCTAAGTGGATAGAGTGTATTGTTATGCCATCCAGCACGTCTACAGCTACTATTGAGAGTCTTTGTATCATGTTTGCTACTCATGGTTTGCCTGACATTGTTGTGAGCGACAACGGATCTTACTTCACAAGTCTTGAGTTCCAGGAGTTCATGAAACTCAATGGCATCAGACATGTGAGATCAGCTCCATTCAAGCCTGCTTCTAAAGGTCTAGCAGAGCATTCCATTCAAACGATCAAGCAAAGTATGAAACGTGTAACTCAGGGCTCACTGCAGAGATGGTTGTCATGTATATTGCTCAGTTACAGGTCAAGACCTCATACGCTTACTGGGGTTCCGCCTGCTGAACTACTGATGAAGAGAAATCTCAAGACCAGGCTTTCTCTTGTTCATCCTGATTTGAATGATCGTGTTGAAAACAGACGTCAAAGTCAGCAATGGTGTCATGATCATGTTGCCGTGTCATGTGACATCTCGGTCAAGGATCCGGTTTATGTACTGAACTATGGTCAAGGTCCAAAGTGGATCGCCGGCACTGTTACAACCAAGGAGGATAACAGAGTGTTTATTGTCGTGCTCAAGAATGGGCAAACATGCAGGAAACACGTTGACCCAGGTTACAGCACACGGATGAACTGGAACCGAGTGAGGAAGATGCAGTCAGTGACCAACCAACCATTGTTCACTCATCAGAGGACTCTGCTGATATTACTGACTCTGAACCTTCAGTCTCTGATGTGGTCATGACCAGTCCCATCAGATCGGCTACTCAGCCCTCAGTCTCAACGGACTCAGAACGCCCGCCCAGAGCCAAAGTTGAACTGAGACGATCAACTCGTGAGAGGAAAGCCCCAGACTAATTTGCAAAAAGACAGTTGTTAAGATTTTAAAAGGGGGATGTTGTTATGTATTAATGCTTGGGGGTCACCAGACACCAGAGGGTGCCGCGGTCAGAGGTCATCGGGCTGTACGCATGTGGCATGTGTGCTTGGTCACCTGTATATAAGCTGGGTGTCTTTGTCACGCTGGCACCTCTTGAGCTGGAATAAAGATGGATCAGGTTGTACCTGAGTGAGTTTACAGCAACCAGACTCTTGAGTCATTACATCGTCCAAAACCTACAGCCCTCTCATTTTGCGCCTCAGTCATTGGGAAGTTTATGAAGTCCATCCTGTGCGCGTACAGTTCAGTGCAGCAAGGTGGAGCTTATGTCCCCTGCTGATGCCTGAAAGAAGCCGGAGGCATAGCAGGCAAGTGCCGCAGTCACCTTCACCTCGGCGGGCAATACAGTCCTGTTGCCGCTGGTAAACTGTAGGTCTGCCTGTACAAGCTGCCATATCTCTGTCAGCACTTCTTTTCAGAAATGCAGCCTTCTAATGCACTGTGCCTCAGAGAGCTGCAGGTATGAGCACTGTTCCCTGTAAAGTCGTGGGGGATAAGGCCTTCTCCACATAAGTCTGTGACCTCTTCGATTAGTTTCAAAATGATCATCAATAAGCTTTCTTGCAGCTCGACGCTGTATAAATATAGCAGCCAGGATTAATGGCTGGCATAGTATAGTCCCCATCTTTTAAAATGTCCGTAAATGTCCTTTAAAACAAACTATAAACTCACATAAACTTCACAATGAAAAATATGCAGTGACTAGCAGCGTACTCCTCCCAATGCTTTTAATCATGCAGAACTCCGACATTCTCCTCCGTTTCCAAGATGGCGCTGTTAGCACCGGGTGCGCTCTGGGTGCAACTGGTTTTTGCTGGCGGGTTCCCGGGCAGACGCTAAATCGGGCAATATGGCCAAAAGTTCCGCCCGGGGCACTAGTGCAGCAATGCAAGACGATTTACGTCATCCAAACGGTGAAAACAGTGGACGGGCGCTAATTTTTAGCGCCGCCACAAAACCATTGCCAAAAGTTCCGCCTGGCTCATTTTGCACCAAAAAAATCGTTTTGCGCCCTGCTCAGGCGCTAAATGGACACAAATTAGCTGATAATCCAGCCCAACATGTTTGCAGTGTGTACCATCTACAAGATGCACTGCAGCAACTCGCCAAGGCTTATTCACCTCTCAAACACGCGACTCCTCCCACCTAGAAGGACAAGGGCGGCAGACGCATGGGTGCACCATCACCTGCACAGTCCCGTCCAAGTTACATACCATCCTGACTTGGAAGTATATCGCTGTTCCTTCATCGTCGCTGGGTCAAAATCCTGGATCTCCTTCTCTAACAGCACTGTCGGAGTACCTTCCCCACAAGGACTGCAGCGGTTCAAGATGTCAGCTTACCATCACCTTCTCAAGGGCAATTAGGGATGGGCAATAAATGCTGGCATTGCCAGCGACGGCCACATCCCAGGAACTAATAAAAAAAAGCATGCCATGCCTGTGTGTAACAAGCAAAGTTCTCACTGTATCCTGTCATCTTTTGGCACGTGGCTTCCAGCGACAATCCACAGGAAGAAAAGCTGTGCCTGTGGTTCTTTAAGTGATCACCTTTTATGCTTTTGGCTCCTTACAAGTTGCCATCGTGGATCTGACAAGAGTTATATGCAGCAATGCATCCACAATGTCACTAGAGCTTCGTTGAAGCTGGTGCACTGGTATATGCACTTTAGCATCCATCAGCTGCAGTAGAAGAGAATGTGGACTGGATAAAGACCAGTGGTATGAAACCATTGAGAGCATTTGAAGAAGTCATCTTGGAGACCAATAACCCAATGGGCATTGGAAGAATGGGGAAGGTTGATTCCAGTGGATGCAATTCCTGCTGCTATGCTCCAACTCCATCTCTTCCATGGACATTACAAAGAGTTTGGCTTTTGGTGCTCCCCCTTAGCACACAAACACCTATACTTCTTATAGAATCACCATGTGTAATACAGATGTGATTGGGATTACGGAGACGTGGCTCCAGGATGATCAGGGCTGGGAACTCAACATCCAGGGGTATTCAACATTCAGGAAGGATAGAATAAAAGGAAAAGGAGGTGGGGTAGCATTGCTGGTTAAAGAGGAGATGAATGCAATAGTTCGGAAAGACATTAGCTTGGATGATGTGGAATCTATATGGGTAGAGCTGCAGAACACCAAAGGGCAAAAAACGTTAGTGAAAGTTGTGTACAGACCTCCAAACAGTAGTAGTGATGTTGGGGAGGGCATCAAACAGGAAATTAGGGGTGCATGCAATAAAGGTGCAGCAGTTATAATGGGTGACTTTAATATGCACATAGATTGGGCTAGCCAAACTGGAAGCAATACAGTGGAGGAGGATTTCCTGGAGTGCATAAGGGATGGTTTTCTAGACCAATATGTCGAGGAACCAACTAGGGGGGAGGCCATCTTAGACTGGGTGTTGTGTAATGAGAGAGGACTAATTAGCAATCTCATTGTGCGAGGCCCCTTGGGGAAGAGTGACCATAATATGGTGGAATTCTGCATTAGGATGGAGAATGATACAGTTAATTCAGAGACCATGGTCCAGAACTTAAAGAAGGGTAACTTTGAAGGTATGAGGCTTGAATTGGCTAGGATAGATTGGCGAATGATACTTAAGGGGTTGACTGTGGATGGGCAATGGCAGACATTTAGAGACTGCATGGATGAATTACAACAATTGTACATTCCTATCTGGCGTAAAAATAAAAAAGGGAAGGTGGCTCAACCGTGGCTATCTAGGGAAATCAGGGATAGTATTAAAGCCAAGGAAGTGGCATACAAATTGGCCAGAAATAGCAGCGAACCTGGGGACTGGGAGAAATTTAGAACTCAGCAGAGGAGGACAAAGGGTTTGATTAGGGCTGGGAAAATGGAGTACGAGAAGAAGCTTGCAGGGAACATTAAGGCGGATTGCAAAAGTTTCTATACGTATGTAAAGAGAAAAAGGTTAGTAAAGACAAACGTAGGTCCCCTGCAGTCAGAATCAGGGGAAGTCATAACGGGGAACAAAGAAATGGCAGACCAATTGAACAAGTACTTTGGTTCAGTATTCACTAAGGAGGACACAAACAACCTTCCGGATATAAAAGGGGTCAGAGGGTCTAGTAAGGAGGAGGAACTGAGGGAAATCTTTATTAGTCGGGAAATTGTTTTGGGGAAATTGATGGGATTGAAGGCCGATAAATCCCCAGGGCCTGATGGACTGCATTCCAGAGTACTTAAGGAGGTGGCCTTGGAAATAGCGGATGCATTGACAGTCATTTTCCAACATTCCATTGACTCTGGATCAGTTCCTATCGAGTGGAGGGTAGCCAATGTAACCCCACTTTTTAGAAAAGGAGGGAGAGAGAAAACAGGGAATTATAGACCGGTCAGCCTGACCTCAGTAGTGGGTAAAATGATGGAATCAATTATTAAGGATGTCATAGCAGCGCATTTGGAAAATGGTGACATGATAGGTCCAAGTCACCATGGATTTGTGAAGGGGAAATCATGCTTGACAAACCTTCTGGAATTTTTTGAGGATGTTTCCAGTAGAGTGGACAAAGGAGAACCAGTTGATGTGGTATATTTGGACTTTCAGAAGGCTTTCGACAAGGTCCCACACAAGAGATTAATGTGCAAAGTTAAAGCACATGGGATTGGGGGTAGTGTGCTGACATGGATTGAGAACTGGTTGTCAGACAGGAAGCAAAGAGTAGGAGTAAATGGGTACTTTTCAGAATGGCAGGCAGTGACTAGTGGGGTACCGCAAGGTTCTGTGCTGGGGCCCCAGCTGTTTACATTGTACATTAATGATTTAGACGAGGGGATTAAATGTAGTATCTCCAAATTTGCGGATGACACTAAGTTGGGTGGCAGTGTGAGCTGCGAGGAGGATGCTATGAGGCTGCAGAGTGACTTGGATAGGTTAGGTGAGTGGGCAAATGCATGGCAGATGAAGTATAATGTGGATAAATGTGAGGTTATCCACTTTGGTGGTAAAAACAGAGAGACAGACTATTATCTGAATGGTGACAGATTAGGAAAAGGGAAGGTGCAACGAGACCTGGGTGTCATGGTACATCAGTCATTGAAGGTTGGCATGCAGGTACAGCAGGCGGTTAAGAAAGCAAATGGCATGTTGGCCTTCATAGCGAGGGGATTTGAGTACAGGGGCAGGGAGGTGTTGCTACAGTTGTACAGGGCCTTGGTGAGGCCACACCTGGAGTATTGTGTACAATTTTGGTCTCCTAACTTGAGGAAGGACATTCTTGCTATTGAGGGAGTGCAGCGAAGATTCACCAGACTGATTCCCGGGATGGCGGGACTGACCTAGCAAGAAAGACTGGATCAACTGGGCTTGTATTCACTGGAGTTCAGAAGAATGAGAGGGGACCTCATAGAAACGTTTAAAATTCTGACGGGTTTAGACAGGTTAGATGCAGGAAGAATGTTCCCAATGTTGGGGAAGTCCAGAACCAGGGGTCACAGTCTAAAGATAAAGGCTAAGCCATTTAGGACCGAGATGAGGAGGGACTTCTTCACCCAGAGAGTGGTGAACCTGTGGAATTCTCTGCCACAGAAAGTGGTTGGGGCCAATTCACTAAATATATTCAAAAGGGAGTGAGATGAAGTCCTTACTACTCGGGGGATCAAGGGGTATGGCGAGAAGCAGGAAGGGGGTACTGAAGTTTCATGTTCAGCCATGAACTCATTGAATGGCGGTGCAGGCTAGAAGGGCTGAATGGCCTGCTCCTGCACCTATTTTCAATGTTTCTATGTTTCTATGTTTCTAGGTGTACTCAATTTTGGTTTCAGGGAGAGTGAGTTTCATACGTTTTGACTACTGCATACAGTAAGATGGTTGGCCTCTTATAATTGGATTTCGAGAAGGCATTCAATAAGGTGCCACATAAGAGGTTACTACATAAGATAAAAGCTCACAGAGTTGGGGGTAATATACTAGCATGGATAGAGAATTGGCTAACTAACAGAAAACAGAGAGTTGGGATAAATGGGTCATTTTCCGATTGACAAACAGTAACTAGTGGGGTGCCGCAGGGATCGGTGCTGGGGCCTCAACTATTTACAATCTATATTAATGACTTGGATGAAGGGACCAAGTGTAATGTAGCCAAGTTTGCTGATGATACAACGATGGGTGGGAAAGCAAATTGTGAGGAGGATACAAATAATCTGCAAAGGGATATAGACAGGTTAAGTGAGTGGGCAAAAATTTGGAAGATGGAGTATAATGTGGGAAAATGTGAGGTTATCCACTTTGGCAGAAATAATAGAATAGCAAATTATAATTTAAATGGAAAAAAATTGCAAAGTGCTGCAGTGCAGAGGGACCTACATGAAACACAAAAAGTTAGTATGCAGGTACAACTATTTTAAGTTGAACGTTTAAATCAAGTACCCCCTTTTTTAAAGGGCACTCGAACCCATAAATCCAAATTAACTTGGGAACTTTATCAAATTAAATCCAAATCATGTTCCATGGGGTGATGATGCACTCCAGTCCCTCCGGTGCCCACCTCTCGCTGAAGGCCGTGAGCGTACCGGTGGACACCGCATGATCCATCTCCAGGGACACCCTGGCTCGGATATAACTGTGGAAGAGAGGCAAGCAGTCAGGCTGAACGGCCCCCTCAACCGCCCATTGCCTGGACCGGTTAATGGCCACCTTGGCCATGCCCAGGAGCAGGCCTCCTCTCCGATCTGCCCACTCCCCTCTGCACAGGGTGCCCAAAGATCAGGAGCGTGGGACTGAAGTGCAACCAGAATTTGAGGAGCAGCCCCTTCAAATATTGAAAGAGGGGCTGCAACCTCACACACTCAACATACACATGGAACACAGATTCCTCCAGACCACAAAAATTGCAGGCGCCCTGGGAGTCAGTATGCAGGTACAGCAAGTAATCAGGAAGGCAAATGGAATGTTGGCCTTTATTGCAAGGGGGATAGAGTATAAAAGAAGAGAAGTCCTGCTACAACTGTACAGGGTATTGGTGAGGCTACACCTGGAGTACTGAATACAGTTTTGGTCTCCATATTTAAGGAGGGATATACTTGCATTGGAGGCTGTTCAGAGAAACATCACTAGGTTGATTCCGGAAATGAGGGGGTTGATGTATGAAGATAGGTTGAGTAGGTTGGGCCTACACACATTGGAGTTCAGAAGAATGAGAGGTGATCTTATTGAAACATATAAGATAATGACGGGGCTCGACAAGGTGAATGCAGAGAGGATATTTCCACTCGTAGGGGAAACTAAAACTCAGGGGTATAGTCTCAGAATATGGGGCCACCCATTTAAAACTGAGATGAGGAGGAATTTCTTCTCTCAGAGGGTTGTAAATCTATGGAATTCGCTGCCTCAGAGAGCTGTGGAGGCTGGGTCTTTGAATATATTTAAGGTGGAGAGAGACAGATTTTTGAGCAATAAGGGAGTAAAGGGTTATGGGGAGCAGGGAAGTAGAGCTGAGGCCATGATCAGATCAGCCATGATCTTACTGAATGGCGGAGCAGGCTCGAGGGGCCAAATGGCCTACTCCTGTTCCTATTTCTTATGCTCTTATGTTCTACAAGCAAGCAAGAGACCATGAAATTAGTGCAACACCATAGTAAATATTGCCTTTGAATATTTGAAAACACCCAGCAGTTATCAGCTGAAGTGAAGGATTATCCTTTTAATGTAAGCTTCAGGACAGCATCAGCACTGCGAGGAAGCAGAATAGACATTCAACATTGCCTTCCAGACATTTCAATAATGTGTGTCAGGACTCAGCTGAAGAATGTGGCAATTATGTCTTGATGTTGCTGGGTGACTGATAGTAAAGCCTCATCCACAGCAGCCACATTCTTGGGTTTCTCTCCATTCTGGTCATTCACTGGTGGCTGTATCTGATCACTGTCATGCTTGCTGATGTCTCTCTCACTTGCTATTTTATCAGACATACAGCATCTTGCACACCTTCTCTGGTGGATAAGGTATCCCTTGAGTGATTCAGGCAATGGAATCTTGTTTTCAAGACTCCAAATTACTGCACAATAAGCATCCTGGTTTAGGCATGGGCCTCATTGCAGCAATCCTTAGGTCTGTTGCATGTCAGGAGGTGAGAGCACTAGGCTTTGTCTGCATGGCAGTCTTCTCCAGGGTGCAAGGAACCATAGATGGCCTCCATGTTGCCTTGCGTGCTCCCAATCACTAGCCAGGCATCTTTATCAATTATAAGGGATTCCACTCCATCAGCTGGTTTACAACTACAGGCAGCGCATCATGCAGATCTATGCCCATTATCCCAGCAGCAGTCATGACTCTCTGTGGCCACTTAATTCCAACCAGGTCGTCAAGTTGCAGGTTGGCTACTTGGCGACAAGGGTTATGCCCTTCGGACATAGCTCATGACTCCTGTCAGGAACCTGGGCACAGCTGCAGAGCTAGCCGACAATAAGCTCCTTACCGCCATCAGAAAAATCATCGCAAGTAATCGGCTTGCTCAAGCAACATTTCCAGTGCCTAACCGTTCTGGAGGAACTTTGCAGTGCGCCCCTTAGGGTATATCCAGATTTGTGGTTATCTGCTCCATGCTGCACTTTGCCATCAAGAAAGAACCAGCCCTTATCACCACCTGGGCAATGAGAATTGCAGCAGGAGCAGCATGAAGAAAAGGAGGAGAGGTATCGACCACCAGTGCATCTAGCATTTTCTGGTATATGCCCATCAGCTTTCTTCGGTAGGCTGGGCCCTCAAAGTTAGCGTCCGAGTCCTTGGCAGCAGAGCTAATATGAAATCTTGCCCTCAGCGACATGGCATGTGTGGCGTCTGTTGTGTATCTGTAAAGCATGCACTCCCATGTTCCACCACCAGGGAGCGCATCCCATGAAGTCCCAAGGGATCCCAGCATCCCTTGGGAGCACTGTATATAAGCCGACCCCTAAGGCCTGTTACTCACTCTGGAGTGTCTAAATAAAGACTGAGATCACTGTTACTTTAACCTTCCTGTGTGCAGTCTCATCTGTGTTAAGAACACAAAGACTGGCAACGAGTACACGAATCCAACGCAAAGATGCAGCAAACTGTGGGCATCCTGGAGAAGTTCTCGGAGGGTGAGGACTGGGAAGCCTATGTCAAACAGTTAGACCAGTACTTTGTAGCCAACGAGCTGGACGGAGAAGGAAGCGCTGCAAAAAGGAGTACGGTCCTCCTCACGGTCTGCGGGGCACCGACCGACAGCCTCATGAAGAATCTTCTGGCTCCGGTGAAACCCACAGATAGGTCGTATGAGGAGCTGTGTACACTGGTTCGGGAGCATCTTCACCCAAGGGAGAGCGTGCTGATGGTGAGGTATCGGTTCTATACGTGCCAGCGATCTGAAGGTCAGGAAGTGGCGAGCTACGTCACCGAGCTAAGGCGACTTGCAGGAGAATGTGAGTTTGATGGCTACCTGGAGCAAATGCTCAGAGACTTTTTTGTACTGAGCATTGGCCACGAGACCATCCTACGAAAACTTTTGACTGTAGAGACACCGACCCTCAGTAAGGCCATTGCGATAGCACAGGCGTTTATGTCCACCAGTGATAACACCAAACAAATCTCTCAGCACACAAGCGCTAACAATGTTCATAAATTAACTGGAACTGTGTTTGCGAGCAGAAATGTACAGGGCGGAAACCACGAGTCTGCAACTGCCAGCAGGCCTCAGGTGACCCAGATGACTCAGAGTCCTTAACAAAGGATGAATGCAAGGCATTCACACCTTGTTGGCGTTGTGGAGGCTTCCATTCAGCCTATTCATGCCGCTTCAAAGGGTATGTTTGCAAGAGCTGTGGAACAATGGGGCACCTCCAACGAGCTTGCAAACGAGTTGCAAGCTCTGCAAAACCTGCTAACCACCACGTGGCAGAGGAGGATCGGTCCATGGTGGACCAAAGCAATTTCGAGCCTCAGAGAGAGGAGGCAGATGCTGAAGTACACGGGGTGCACACATTTTCGATAAAATGTCCACCTATAATGCTAAACGGAAAATTGAATGGCTTACCCGTAGCCATGGAACTGGACACTGGCGCTAGCCAATCCATCATGAGTAAAAAGATGTTTGAGAGACTGTGGTGCAACAAGGCATTCAGACCAGCCCTAAGCCCCATCCACACGAAACTGAGAACGTGCACCAAAGAGCTTATCACTGTCCTGGGCAGCGCCATGGTCACGGTCACCTATGAGGGCACGGTGCACGAACTGCCACTCTAGATTGTCCCAGGTGATGGCCCCACACTGCTTGGAAGGAGCTGGCTGGGCAAAATCCGCTGGAACTGGGATGATATCCAAGCGGTATCACATGTCAATAAGGCCTCATGTACCCAGGTTCTTAACAAATTTCCTTCCCTTTTTGAGCCAGGCATTGGAAACTTTTCCGGGGCGAAGGTGCGGATCCACTTGGTCCCAGAGGTACGACCCATTCACCACAAGGCGCGAGCGGTACCTCACATGATAAGGGAGAGAGTGGAAATCGAGCTTGACAGGCTGCAACGTAAGGGCATCATCTCCCCGGTGGAATTCAGCGAGTGGGCCAGCCCGATTGTTCCAGTACTCAAAAGTGATGGCACGGTCAGGATTTGCGGTGATTATAAAGTAACTATTAATCATTTCTCGCTACAGGACCAATACCCGCTACCTAAACCAAACGACCTATTTGCGATGCTGGCAGGAGACAAGACGTTCACCAAGCTCGACCTGACTTTGGCCTACATGACGCAGGAGCTGGAGGAGTCTTCGAAGGGCCTCACCTGCATCAACACGCACAAGGGACTGTTCATCTACAACAGATGCCCGTTTGGAATTCGGTCGGCTGCGGCGATCTTCCACAGAAACATGGAGAGCCTACTCAAGTCGGTACCACGTAAGGTGGTTTTTCAGGATGATATATTGGTCACAGGTCGAGCACCTACAAAACCTGGAGGAGGTCCTCCAGCGACTGGATCGCGTAGGGCTGCGGCAAAAAAGGTCGAAATGCGTCTTCATGGCAACAGAAGTGGAGTTTTTGGGGAGAAAGATCGCGACGGACGGCATTCGGCCCACATGACGCCAAGACAGATGCTATCAGGAACGTTCCCAGGCCACAGAACATCACGGAGCTGCGGTCGTTCCTGGGACTCCTCAACTCTTTTGGTAACTTCCTAACGGGGTTAAGCACTCTCTTAGAGCCCCTACATGTGTTATTGCGTAAAGGTGAGAACTGGATATGTGAAAAAAAACAAGTAATTGCTTTTGAGAAAGCCAGAAACATTTTATGCTGCAACAAGCTGCTTGTATTAGAAAACCCGTGTAACAGACTCGTGCTAGCATGTGATGCGTTGTCGTACGGAGTCGGGTGTGTATTACAACAAGCTAACGTTGCGGGGAAGTTGCAACCTGTCGTCTATGCTTCCAGGAGCTTGTCTCAGGCCAAGAGGGCCTACAGTATGATTGAGAAAGAGGCATTAGCGTCTGTGTTCGGGATAAAGAAAATGCATCAGCACCTGTTTGGCCTCAAATTTGAGCTGGAAACCGATCACAAGCCCCTCACATCCCTGTTCGCTGAAAACAAGGGGATAAATACTAATGCCTCAGCCCGCATACAAAGGTGGGCACTCGTGCTATCAGCGTATAACTATGCCATCCGCCACAGGCCAGGCACCGAGAACTGTGCAGATGCTCTCAGTTGGCTACCATTGCCCACCACGGGGGTGGAAATGGCTCAGCCTGCAAACTTGTTGATGGTGGCGCAGCCAGCAGACTTGTTGATGGTCATGGAAGTATTTGAAAATGATAAATCACCTGTAACGGCCCACCAGATTAGGACTTGGACCAGCCAAGATCCTCTGCTGTCACAAGTAAAAATCTGTGTACTGCATGGGAGCTGGGCCAGCGGCGAAAGGGTGAGCTGTCCATTCAGGCAGACTACCTGTTGTGGGGTAACCGAGTAGTGCTACCCAAAAAGGGCAGGGAGACGTTCATCTCGGATCTCCACAGCACACACCCAAGTATAGTAATGATGAAAGCAATGGCCAGATCCCACATGTGGTGGCCCGGTATCGACTCTGACTTTGAGTCCTGTGTACGGCAATGCAGCGTGTGTGCTCAGTTGAGCAACGCACCCAGAGAGGCACGACTAAGTTTGTGGTCCTGGCCCTCCAGACCATGGTCGAGGATCCATGTCGACTATGCGGGCCCGTTTCTCGGTAAAATGTTCCTGGTGGTGGTGGATGCGTTTTCAAAATGGATTGAATGTGAAATAATGTCGGGAAGCACCGCCACCGCCAACATTGAAAGCCTGAGGGCCATGTTTGTCACTCATGGCCTGCCTGACATACTGGTCAGTGACAACGGGCCATGTTTCACCAGTGCCGAATTTACAGAATTCATAACCCGCAATGGAATCAAACATGTCACCTTGGCCCCGTTTAAACCAGCCTCCAATGGGCAGGCAGAGCGGGCAGTACTAACAATCAAACAGAGCCTCAAACGAGTCACAGAAGGCTCACTCCAAACATGCCTGTCCCAAGTACTGCTCAGCTACCGCACGAGACCCCACTCGCTCACAGGGGTGCCCCCGGCTGAGCTACTCATGAAAAGGACACTTAAAACCAGACTCTCGCTGGTTCACCCCAACCTGCATGATCAGGTAGAGAGCAGGCGGCAGCAACAAAATATAAACGATGGTCGCACCACTGTGTCACGGGAAATTGATCTGAATGACCCTGTGTATGTGCTAAACTATGGACATGGTCCCAAGTGGATCGCAAGCACGGTGATAGCTAAAGAAGGGAGTAGGATGTTTGTAGTTAAACTAGATAATGGACAAATTTGCAGAAAGCACCTGGACCAAACGAGGCTGCAGTTCACAGACTGCCCTGAACAATCCACAGCAGACACCACCTTTTTCGAGCCCACAACACACACCGAAAGGATCAACAACACCACGCCAGACCAGGAAATCGAATCCATCACGCCAACAGCCCAGCAAGGCCAGGCTCACCTAGCAGCCCTGCAGGGCCAACAACACGCCAGCCCAGCGAGAGCACAGCCAACACACCAGAACAGACATTTGTACCGAGGCGGTCCACCAGGGAAAGAAAGGCTCCCGACCGCCTCACCTTGTAAATAGTTTTCACTTTGACTTTGTGCGGGGAGTGATGTTGTGTATCTGTAAAGCATGCACTCCCATGTTCCGTCACCAGGGAGCGCATCCCCTGAAGTCCCAAGGGATTCCAGCATCCCTTGGGAGCACTGTATATAAGCCGGCCCCTAAGGCCTGTTACTCACTCTGGAGTGTCTTAATAAAGACTGAGGTCACTGTTACTTTAACCTCCCTCTGTGCAGTCTCATCTGTGTTAGGAACACAACAGCGTCCTATCCCCCTGCCCTAGCTCCTGCATACTTGCGCCCGGTGATTCACTATGTAAAGAACCCCCTCGTCTAGCCTAGCCTCTAAAGTACATATGGTGGCAATATCTGAGCTGGTGCTTGCAAGGGTGAGATCGAGTGATGCTCCATCATCCACTTGCAGAATATGTCCAGCGCCTGAAATAAATAAGGGGACAAGTGTGCAGGGAGAGCCGAGAGAGAGAAGTGGCTGGTGAACACATCTGCACTTTGCCATGCAGAATGTGTCGCGTGCGATAGAAGTAATAAGGGAGAAAGAGGATAAAGTGTGACAAAACACTGTGGGATGTGTCCTCCAGCATTACCAGTTACCACTCTCCCCATGCCATGATGGCAGAGAAGAAGATTAATAGGTGATTACAGTAAATGCTTATTACTGAGCGGCCCCCGGCCTGCGAGTACCATTGGAGCAGGCCGGGGAGCGGAAGGAGCAGCATGGCGACCTACCACTCCAGGGAGCAGCACGTGCTGGAGCAGGAGAGCAACAACAGCAAACAGGGACGTCACCGAGGTCCAGGTCGGTGATTGGAGCGTGGGCAGTACTGCTGGAGCGGCGAGGTCGGGCGAAGGAGCGGCAAAAGTTCGTAGAGGGACGTGATCGGGGCCCAGGAGAGGCGCGAGTTCGGGGCCCAGAAGAGGCGAGGGCCCAGGGGCAGCACGGGCTAGCCCACACTGCAATTTGTGTGGCACTCGGCCCGTGCAGCAGAGCAGGTCTCCAGTCGTCTTGGTTAATCCTCGCTGCTGGACCAAGACCTAGCTCTGTCAAGCCCGTGTGGTGGCTGGTGTGCAACGGTCACCACACGTTAACAAAAAATCCAAGCACAGGCATCTTCCACCCTTCAAGATTCAGTTCGGACCTGGAATTTTAGGTCCATTATTGAAACACCTGTGAACTTTTTGACGTGGAAGCAAGTCATCCTCGATTCGAGGGACTGCCTATGATGATGATGATTTAAATAAAAAAACAGAGGAGGTCACCATCACTGAAACTCATCATTTATTTGAATCCATTAAATACACTAAAGTTTGTAGTTTAAAAAAAGGGGAAATGCCCGTTTTTAATTAAACATTTCAACCTTTAATTCAATCACGGGAATGCAATTTGTTTTGCAGAATGCAATTCTTGAGAAAGCAATTTCTGTAACAGGAACAGGAAAAATGAGACAATCATGTCCTACCTGTAATAATTATCTTTTAACACTTTCAAGCAGTTAATCAACCAATTAACCAGCATAAATGTCGAAATATTCATTAATCCAGCTGTGAAGTGCTCAGAATTTGGGGCGTAATGCCAAATCTGAAAAGCTCATTTTGCCAATCAGGCCCCTGCAGCACTAATAACCACTGTAATGGAATGAGATGAACAGATTTTTGCTGGGGGAGGATAGCCCCTAATTATTTAAAGGCAATCAGTGTGGCAATTATCACAAAAAGAAGCAAAGTGATGTCAATGACACAGAGGAACTGGCAGGAGAGGTTACACAACTTCAAAAAGAGCAAAGCATGAATATTACTGGAACGTAGTCACATAAAAGACATATAAATAAAGAAAAGTGGGATTTGTTAAAAATGCTGTACTGCCCTCGAAGAATTTTAGCAAGTGAGATAGTAGATGTAAAAATGGAGAAATTATACATATTACATTATGTATGCAGGCTGGGAAAAAGAGTACGGGAGGAAGGAATTTTCATGGATTAAATCACCTTGTCTCAATCCCACAACTCTCATGTTTAAAGGTAAAACTGACATAGAAAAGATGGTGGACCCTAAAACCAGAATGAACTCACGCTGTATTAAAGAGTAGTTGAGTCACTCAGGAGGAAGAGTCTGGAAAACATTGGAACGGTGGACACTGAGGGGATACACAGAACTATTGATTTATGCTGTAGCAATCATAAATTTCACGGTTTGGACAACATGTTATAACAATGGGCTGGATGTGACAACCTGCTACCATTAATTTGAGGCAATAATAGGCTTGCCAGCAAAGTTGAAACCCATGGAACAAAAGGGACAGTAGCTACATGGGTACGAAATTGGCTAAGTGACAGGAAACTGACAGTAGTGATGAATGGTTGTTTTTCGTACAGGAGGAAAGTATATAGTGGTGTTCCCCAGGGGTCGGTAGTACAACCACTGCTTTTCTTGATATATGTTAATGACTTGGACTTGGATGTACAAGGCACAATTCCAAAATTTGCAGATGACACAAAACTTGGAAGTATATTGAACAGTGATGAGGATAGTGATAGACTTCAAGAGGACATAGAAAGGCTAGTGGTATGGGCGGACAAAGGCCAGATGAAATTTAACCCAGAAAAGTGCGAAGTGATACATTTTGGTAGGAAGAATAAGGAGGGGCAATATAAACTAAAGGGAACAATTCTAAAGCGGGTGTAGGAACAGAGAAACCTGGAGGCATATATGTGCAAATTGTTGATGGTGGCAGGGTAGTTGAGAAAGCAGTTAAAAAAGCATACGGGATCCTGGGCTTCATAATAGAGGCATAGGGCTAGACTTTCCATAAGCTTTGCATCGCTACCGCCCACTTAACGTCCATTTTAACGCTGAGATGAGGTATAAAGCCCAGATAGCTCCCATTTAGGAAAAAAATGGAAATTTACACCCATCTATCGCTCACTTATTGCCCAGCGTCACTTTCGGCATTTAATTAACGTCGAGAATTAA
The DNA here is from genome assembly GCF_044704955.1 of Pristiophorus japonicus. Classification (NCBI taxonomy): domain Eukaryota; kingdom Metazoa; phylum Chordata; class Chondrichthyes; family Pristiophoridae; genus Pristiophorus; species Pristiophorus japonicus. Next base: position 49,559,559 of record NC_091979.1, on the reverse strand, counting down.
TAATACCGCCCGCCCACGTCAGAAAAATGGAAACTAACACCCATAATATCGCCAAGTGTTACTTGCTCGCCGAAACAAACGCTGAGAAAAAGTTGCTCTCACCTGAACTTAACCCAGCGGTATGGACGCCATGTTGCAAATGGGAGATCTTTTCATATAAAAGCCAGCTTCAACTTCTGGGGAGTTTTGATGTAATCTGGAGTTATTTTAAAGTGATTTGAACAACTGAACAAACATTTTGTCATACTGTGGACAACTTGAATTTATTTTATTTGTTTTAGTAGGTAAATTTATTGATTATGAACAATAGGCATAATACTGATTGTTATTGTAATAGGACCTGTAATTTCTCAGCCTGTCTTGATGACTATGCACATGCTGCAGACTAGAGATGGCTGAAGGTATATTGAGGAGCATTCTGTGCCCAAACAAAGAGGTGGCAGACTGAGGAGGAGGAGGAGGAGGACGAGAACTTACACCCCACACACTTACAGGGAGAAACGGTCTTATCTGAGAAAATGCACAACAATGTTATGTTAAATAAAATAAATTTAATGATAATAATATGTGTATAAAATCATACTGATAACTGTACAAAACACCCCACCCCACCCACACCCCACCCCCACCCCACCCCCACCCCGCAACAAATTTACAACATTTATATCATCTATTACATTTTTAAAATTTCCAACAAGACTTCACACAAATGCAAAAAAACAAGGTACCCCCCCCTCCACTCCCCCCTTCCCCCAAACCTTCCAACATTTATTCAATAGCAACAACATCAATACTCTCACAACTACAACTCCTGCGGCCATGCACCTCACTTTCCTTTCCCCCCCCACATCTTCTCCCCACCTCTACCCTTTCCCCTTCTGACTTAAAGCCGCCTTGCTGCAGTGCTCCTCAGGCGTTGCTTCATTGGGGGGGATGAAGGCAGATCCGCTGGTTGGCCGGATGCTGGAGAGGACAGTCCCAGGAGGGAACGTCCTCCGAGCCAGAAACAAGAGCTTCCTCCTGGCTCGCATGTGTTGTTGGCAATGTGGGTCCGGCACCTTGAGGTTCAATGCCGCGTTCCGGGAACACTGGTAGCTGTCACCTCCAGGGCCACCGCTATCCGCGACACGTACTCTGTCATGGTCGCGGATATTGTGGACAGCTGTTTGGATATGTCCCTCATTGTCAGGAGGATCTGCTGACTGATGTCAACACTCCTCCTGGACAAATTAGCCATGTCCCCGCTTAGATCTGCCGCTCGCGGAGCAGGCCTTCTGCGTTTAACCAACCTCCGCGGGGTCGGCGCCGGTATGGAGACACTTGGGGTGCCCTGCGGCAAAGTGCTTGGGCCCGCTACCTCCACGGTGGAGGAGGACATGGCCGCAAGAGCACTAAATGTCATCGGTGTTGTAGACATGATGGAGTTTGTTGCTGCAGGCTCCTCTGTCATCAGTGGAGGAGGCACCCTGCAGCTCCACGAGCGAAATTCGGGGCTCCTCACCACCAGAATGACGATCCCCGCCCCGTCGCCGAATCCATACCTTGCCTCGGTGGTGGTGCCTGTGACTGCGCTGTTGGCTGAGCTACAAAACATAACTGAGGTCATTAGAGGAGAAGGGGGTGTTGGGGTCACAGAGTGATTCAAACGCTACACACAGCATATGCACAAGAACAGCACTACCGCTTTCAAAATAACCACAGACATCACATTTAAAGAACATAACTAAATTCTGCATTAAAATGATTTTGATAAGCCCATCATTAATTAGATAACACTTTCATCAATCATCTATCATGTATTGTTCGGATATGACTGGGTGTGGCATCTATTGGCTTTACATCACATAATGGTGCATATTTTACTCACGCGGCATCACATCAGGTTCTGCTGCTGCATGCGTGGCTGACCGGGGGTGGATCCCCACTAGTGCCAGCACCCACTCCTCATGGTCAGTCAGCTCACACATGACTGGTGGGCTGCCACCCGTGCGCCTCTGCTCGGCCCTATTCTTCGAAAGCTTCTTCTGCAAAAGGTAACAACAGCACGACATGGCATGAGATCATTGTGTAAGATTATTGCTAGGTACTGTGAGGGCCCAGGGGCAGCACGGGCCAGCCCACACAGCGATATGTGTGCGCGCTAGATCCATGCAGCAGAGCAGGTCTCCAGTCATCTTGAGTAATCCTTGCTACTGGACCAAGACCTAGCTCTGTCAAGCCCATGTGGTGGCTGGTGTGCAACGGCCACCACATGTTAAAAAAAAATCCATGCACAGGCGTCTTCCACCCTTCAAGATGTAGTTTGGGATCTGGAATATTAGTTCGGAATCTGGAACATTGAAACACATGTGAACTTATCCCTTTTTGATGTGGAAGCAAGTCATCCTCGCTTCGAGGGACTGCCTATGATGATGACTGTCACAGATAGTGATACAACACATAATTGACAGATGTTATAATTATTATTATCATTATTAACCTAAACACGTATACTGTAAACGTAGGCTTTGAGTAAAACATTCCCAGTCTAACTGCAATACATCAGACTTGAATTTATTTACTCATTACACTTACAATTCCAATTATATAATTATATAAGTAAATGTAAATAAATGTAATACTTACTCTGCCGGAGCCGACAAGGTTGTTCCAGAGCTTGCAGCACTGATGGCCCTCACGCAGCTTGTGCGTCACCGACGAGACCATCTCAGGTATCTCGGCCCAAATTTTCTGGTAAACCTTCAGGGTGGGCTCCCCACACCCACCCCGGGTCAATTGACTCTAACGTGACTCCACCTCCTGCAGGAAGGCAGCATTTGCCACATTGAAAAATCTCTGCGTTCTTTTTCATCTCCCAACTCGACTTCCTCTCCAATTTCACTGCTGTCACTAGCCTCATCCCCTTCCACATCGTGCTGTGTCGCCTCCTCCATGCCGTCCATGTAATTAATTTTTTTTTGCCAATATTTCTGTGTCATCAAACTAAATAGTGCCCTAAATTCTTCTTACTCCTTACTCCTCACAAAAATCTTTAATACCTCCCACAATAGCCAAAGAAACCATAAAGAACCAAACCTACACACGCTTTCACTTCCTCTCTGCTTTCTGCTCTCTCTCTCTCCTCTTCTGCGCATGTATTGATGGCCCCTGACCTCCTGAAATGTGGGAAAAGACCGTTGCTATGGCGTTGCTATGGACGCCGACATTTTACGGCAGAAGAAAAAAATACCACTAACGCCCATTTCACATTGCTCCAGCTAACGCCCATTTTATAAAGTGGAAAGTTGGGGTTTTGAAAATGGGAGATAATCCGGCGATCTCAAAACCCATAATAAAAGCCAACGCTGGAAATAACACCCATTTTGTGCGATCTGCACAATAATGGAAAGTCTAGCCTATAGAATACAAAAGCAAGGAAGTTACGATGAACCTTTATAAAAGACTGGTTCGGCCCCAACTGGAGTATTGTGTCCAATTCTGGGCACTGCACTTTAGGAAGAATGTGAAGGCCTTAGAGAAGGTGCAGGAACGATTTCCAAGACTGCTTTCAGGGATGAGGGTCTTTAGTTACGTGGATAGACTAGAGAAGCCAGGGTTGTTCTCCTAAGAGCACATAAGGTCGAGAGAAGATTTGATAGAGGTGGTCATAACAAAATAGATGAGTTGACGGCCAAAATCGATATAAATGGGTATGATCTGGATCAGTTCCTATGGACTGGAGGATAGCTAGTGTAACACCACTTTTTAAAATCGGGGAGAGAGAGAAAACAGGGAATTATAAACCGGTTAGCCTGACATGTGGGGAAAATGTTGGAATCAATTATTAAGGATGAAATAGCAGCGCATTTGCAGAGCAGTAACAGGATTGGTCCAAGTCAGCATGGATTTATGAAAGGGAAATCATGCTTGACAAATCTTCTGGAATTTTTTGAGGATGTAACTAGTAGAGTGGACAAGGGAGAACCAGTGGATGTAGTGTATTTGGACTTTCAAAAGGCCTTTGACAAGATCCCACATAAGAGATTGGTGTGCAAAATCAAAGCACATAGTATTGGGGGTAAAGTACTGGCGTGGATAGAGAACTGGTTGGCTGACAGGAAGCAGAGAGTCGGGATAAACGGGTCCTTTTCGGAATGGGAGGCAGTGACTAGTGGAGTGCCGCAGGAATCAGTGCTGGGACCCTAGCTCTTTACAATATATATTAATGATTTGGATGAAGAAATTGAGTGTAATATCTCCAAGTTTGCAGATGACACTAAACTGGGTGGCGGTGTGAGCTGTGACGCAGATGCTAAGAGGCTGCAGGTTAGGTGAGTGGGCAAATGCATGGCAGGTGCAGTATAATGTGGATAAATGTGAGGTTATCCACTTTGGGGGCAAAACACGAAGGCAGAATATTATCTGAATGGCGGCAGATTAGGAAAAGGGGAGGTGCAACGAGACCTGGGTGTCATGGTTCATCAGTCATTGAAAGTTGGCATGCAGGTACAGCAGGCAGTGAAGAAGGCAAATGGTATGTTGGCCTTCATAGCTAGGGGATTTGAGTATATGAGCAGGGAGGTCTTACAGCAGTTGTACAGGGCCTTGGTGAGACCTCACCTGGAATATTGTGTTCAGTTTAGGTCTCTTAATCTGAAGAAGGACATTCTTGCTATTGAGGGAGTGCAGCGAAGGTTCACCAGACTGATTCCAGGGATGGCTGGACTGACATATGAGGAGAGACTGGATCAACTGGGCCTTTATACTTTGGAGTTTAGAAGGATGAGAGTGGATCTGATAGAAACGTATAAGATTCTGACGGGACAGGACATGTTCGATGCGGGAAGAATGTTCCCGGTGTTGGGGAAGTCCAGAACCAGGGGACACAGTCGTAGGATAAGGGGTAGACCATTTTGGACTGAGATGAGGAAAAACTTCTTCACTCAGAGAGTTGTTAACCTGTGACATTCCCTGCCACAGAGAGTTGTTGATGCCAGTTCATTGGATATATTCAAGAAGGAGTTACATATGGCCCTTACGGCTAAAGGGATCAAAGGGTATGGAGAGAAAGCGGGAAAGGGTTACTGAGGGAATAATCAGCCATGATCTTATTGAATGGTTGTGCAGGTGCAAAGAGCCAAATGGCCTACTCCTGCACCTATTTTCTAAGTTTCTATGTTTCAATCTGATAGCCATTATAGAGACGTAGTTGCAAGGTGACCAAGGCTACGAACTAAACATTCAGGGGTATTTGACAATTCGGAAGGCTAGACAGAAAGGAAAAGGAGCTGGGTAGCTCTGTTAATAAACGATGAGATCATGAGATCAGTACAGTAGTAAGAAATGGTAGGTGGCCCAAGGCTTGGCTGGGGGCAGGCATTGGGGGGTCAGTGGTCCACTGGGGTTCAGAGTGGGGGGGGGTCAGGGGGGTTACAGCCATGATGCTCACCATATGCTGGAGGAGGAGAGCTCTAGTCATCGCTGAAGGAGGAGGTCACCTGTGGGGAAGGAGAGGTCCAGCCGCTGTCAATGAGAGGCCCGATCGCTGCTGGAGAAGTGCAGGCCCGATCGATGCTGGAGGAGTGTGGGCCCGATCGCCAGTGGAGGAGTGTGGGCCCGATGGCCGCTGGATGAGTGTGGGCTCGATCGCCAGTGGAGGAATGTGGGCCCGATGACCGCTGGAGGAGTGTGGGCCCGATCGCCGCTGGAGGAGTGTAGGCCCGCCGCTGAAGGGGTGATGGCCCGGTCGCCTGGTTGAAGGCTCATTTGCTCGCCGGGCGTCGTCGTGGATCAAGGACCTCGATCGTCGTCGCTGATGGGTGGTGTGGTGGGAAGCCTGAGGTCTAAAGGTAGGCCGATCTTGTGGGGTTCGCAGGGCTGGGTTCAGCGTAAGGGTTTAAGTGTTTAAGACCCTCTATTAGGGTCTATTAGGGCTGGGGCAAGATTAGACAGTGGGAGGGGGGAGGCTGAGGGAGGAAAGTTGCAGGATGGTTGCCGATGGTGGTTTTCAGCAGGGGAGCTCCACAGGGAGCTGCTACCCCGTCGGCCATCTTGCCTTCTACATACAGTCTGAACTCCAGGACATAGTTGACGTATTTACTGAGGCGTATGAAAACATGGGCCTCACGCTAAACATCAGCAAGACAAAGGTCCTTCACCAGCCTGTCCTTACCGCACAGCACTGCCCCCCAGTCATCAAGATCCACAGCGCGGCCCTGGACAACGTGGACCATTTCCCATATCTCAGGAGCCTCCTATCAACAAGAGCAGGCATTGATGACGAGATCCAACACCGCCTCCAGTGCTCCAGTGCAGCCTTCGGCCGCCTGAGGAAAAGAGTGTTTGAAGACCAGGCCTTCAAAACTGCCACCAAGCTCATGGTCTACAGGGCTGTAGTGATACCTGCCCTCCTGTATGGCTCAGAAACATGGACCAGGTACACTAGACACCTCAAGTCGCTGGAGAAATACCACCAACGATGACTCCGCGAGGTCCTACAAATCACCTGGGAGGACAGACGCACCAACTTTAGCCTCCTCGACCAGGCCAACATCCCCAGCATTGAAGCACTGACCACACTTGATCAGCTCCGCTGGGCAGGCCACAAAGTTTGCATGCCAGACACGAGATTCCCAAAGCAAGTGCTCTACTCAGAACTCCTACACAGCAAACGAGCCAAAGGTGGGCAGCGGAAATGTTACAGGGACACCCTCAAAGCCTCCCTGATAAAGTGCAACATCCCCACTGACTCCTAGGAGACCTTGGCCAAAGACCACCCTGAGTGGAGGAAATGCATCCGGGAGGACGCTGAGCACCTCAGGTTTTGTCGCCGAGAGCGTGCAGAAATCAAGCGCAGGCAGCAGAAAGAGCGTGCGGCAAACCAGTCCCACCCACCCCTTCCCTCAACGACTATCTGTCCCACCTATGACAGGGACTGTACAGCCACCTAAGAAATGTTAAGAGTGGAAGCAAGTCTTCCTCGACTCAGAGGGACTGCCAATGCCTATGAGTAAGAAATGCTATTGGCTCAGAAAATCAAGATGTAGAATCAGTTTGGGTGGAGATAAGGAATAATAAGAGGAAAAAGTCATTGGTGGGCGTAGTCTATAGGCCCCCTAACAATAGCTACATTTTTGGAAGGAGTATAAATCATGATATAATAGAGGATTGTAAAAAAGGAACGACAATAATCATGGGCGATTTTAATCTTCATATTGATTGGACAAATCAAATTGGCCAAGGTAGCCTTGAGGAAGAGTTCATAGAGTGTATCCAGGATAGTTTCCTTGAACTGTATGTTACAGAACCAACCAGGGAGCAGGCTAGGATCCTCTAGAATTTCAAATTCAGTTGGAGGGTGAGAAAGTTGGATCTCAAACCAGTGTCGTAAGCTTAAATAAAGGAGGCTACAAAGGTATGAAGGCAGAGTTGGCTAAAGTGGATTGGGAAAATAGTTAAAGTGTGGGACGGCTGATGAGCAGTAGTAGACATTTAAGGAGATATTTCATAAATCTCAACAAAAATATATTTCAATGAGATGGAAAGACTTTAAGAAAAGGGAAAACCATCTGTGGCTAACTAAGGAAATAAAGGATGGTTTCAAATTGAAAACAATGGCATAAAAGTGGCCAAGATTAGTGTGAGGCTAGAGGATTCGGAAACTTTTAAAAACGAGGAAAGAATGTCTAAAAAAATAATAAAGAGAGAGAAGATAGATTATGAAAGTAAACTAGCAAGAAATATAAAAACAGGTAGTAAGAGTTTCTACAGGTATATAAAAAGGAAGAGAGTGGCTAAATTAAATGTTGGTCCCTTCGAGGATGAGACTGGGGAATTAATAATGGGGAACAGGGAAATGGCAGAGACTTTGAACAAATATTTTATATCAGTCTTCATGGTAGAAGACACTAAAAATATCTCAATAATGGATAATCAAGGCGCTATAGGGAGGGAGGAACTTAAAACAATCACTATCACTAAAGAAGTACTCTAAAATAATGGGACTAAAGATGGACAAGTCCCCTGGACCTGATGGCTTGCATTCTAAGATCTTAAAAGAAGTGGCTGCAGAGATAATGAATACATTGGTTGTAATCTACCAAAATTCCCTGGATTCTGGGGCGGTCCCAGCAGATTGGGAAACCGCAAAAGTAACGCCCCTATTTAAAAAAGCAGGAAACTATAGACCAACTAGCCTGACATCTGTTGTTGGGAAAATGTTGGAGTCCATTTTTGAGGAAGCAGTAGTAGGACATTTGGAAAAGCATAATTCAATCAAGCAGAGTCAGCATTGTTTTATGAAAGGGAAATCATGTTTGACAAATTTGCTGGATTTCTTTGAGGATGTAACGAGCAGGGTGAATAAGGGGAGACCTGTGGATGTGATGTATTTGGATTTCCAGAATGCATTCGATAAGGTGCCACATAAAAGGATACTACACAAGATAAAAGTTCACAGGTTTGGGGGTAATATATTAACAAGGATGGAGGATTGGCTAACTAACAGAAAACAGAGAGTCGGGATAAATGGGTCATTTTCCAGTTGGCAAGCAGTAACTAATGAGGTGCCACAGGGATCAGTGCTGGGGCCTCAACTATTTACAATCTATATTAATGATTTGGATGAAGGGACCGAGTGTAATGTAGCCAAGTTTGCTAATGATACAAATATGGGTGGGAAAGCAAGTTGTGAAGAGGACACAAAAAATCTGCAAAGGTATATAGACAGGCTAGTTGAGTGGACAAAAATTTGGCAGATGGAGTATAATGTGGGAATATGTGAGGTTATCCACATAGGCAGAAAAAAATAAAAAGCTTACAAAATTCTACAGTACAGAGGGGCCTGGGGGTCCTTGTGCATGAAGCACGAAAAGTTAGTATGCAGGTACAGCAAATAATCAGGGAGACAAATGGAATGTTGGCCTTTATTGCAAGGTGGATGAGTATAAAAGCAGAGGAGTCCTGCTACAACTGTACAGGGTATTGGTGAGGCGACACCTAGAGTACTGCATACAGTTTTGGTCTCCTTATTTAAGGAGGGATATACTTGCATTGGAGGCAGTTCAGAGAAGGTTCACTAGGTTGATTCCTGAGATGAAGGGTTTGACTTATGAAGAAAGGTTGAGTAGGTTGGACCTATACTCATTGGAGTTTAGAAGAATGAGAGGTGTTCTTATTGAAACATATAAGATAATGAGTGGGCCCGACAAGATAGGTGCAGAGAGGATATTTCCACTCATGGGGGAATCTAGAACTAGGGGCATAGTTTCAGAATAAGGGGTCGCCCATTTAAAACTGAAATGAGGAGGAATTTCTTCTCAGAGAATTGTAAATTTGTGGAATTCACTGCCTTGAGAGCTGTGGAGACTGGGTCATTGAATATGTTTAAGGTGGAGATCGTCAGATTTTTGAGTGATAAAGGATAATGAGGAGAAGGCAGGGAAGTGGAACTGAGCCCATGATCAGATCAGCCATGATCTTATTGACTGGCAAAGACGGCTCGAGGGGCCAAATAGCCTATGCCTGCTCGTATTTCTTATGTTCTTATGGTCAAATGCATGAGGGATCTAGACAGAGTAGCTAGAGAGAAAGGGGGAGAAATTCGCATGGTTTACGACTCCCGTTAGCGCCTCCGGGTGGTATTGACTGGGCACAAGTGATTTCTCGCACGGGGGCGGGAGGGCCGGGGGGGGTGGCGGTGCTAACAGCTCCCGTGAAATTGCACAGGAGTTACCGGGGGAACAAAACCACTAGTGCTGTGCTCCCGCCGGTAGCACCCCGGGCCACTGTGCCTCTGGTGATGATGTCATTGCCCCGCGCAGTGCCCCATTTTCACCCCGTGGTGGAGATTGGGCAGTTCCCCGTGAGGCCGCCGCGGACAGTGTCAGCGCCAGTCTCGCGGGTCGCGAACTGGGCCGCACTCCATTCGCAGGGCAAAATTTAAGAGTGAGGTGCGCCATGCTATTTTGTCTTGTCGGCCGACTTATTGGTCCGTCCTTCCATTATTTTTTTCGTGAGATCCGTGCCATGATGGTAGCTATCAAAAGGGAATTAGGTAAGTACCTGAAAGAAAAAATATTGCAGGGCTACTGGGAAAGGGGAGGAGAGTGCGACTAGCTGAAGAGTTCTTGCAGCGAGCCGGCATGGGCTTGACAGGCCGAATGGCCTCCTGTGCTGTAACCATTCTATGATTTTATGATAGCATGGCAGGAGATGTCTGGGTTTGCTGTTCTTCCATTTCCCTTGAGTCCACTGCCACTTGTAAAATGTGTGCTGTTATTTGGCCAGAATATTCAAATTAGATGCTAATGGAAATAAAATGTTATCCAATGGATGTCCCATCACTAATGCCTTAGCAATGTTGGGTGTCAGGAATGTTGGTTCATTACGAACAACATCATTGCTAAGTTTGCGTTGGGGCGAGGGTTTAAATTTAAAGAGTCATCTTGCCAGTGCAATCATTGCATCAGACAAGGGAGGAGAGTTGAAAGAATTATTTTAAAATGTTGTTATTTTTCTTTAGCCAGCACTGCAGCTGGTGCCGTGGCCATTTCCCTCCCCTCTGAACTGAGACAGGCAATAGGGCAGCAATGCATATGGCAACCGGAGCCCCTCACAATTATAATGAGTCTGACTTTGGAAGGTCTGCCAGGGTCAGTGCTTACTGGGATGAATGGGTGCAAAGATGGAGCTCAATGTGTCAATATGCACTGATTGAATACAAGTACATTGCATGCATATAATGTCAATATGACATATTAGTATGTGTAATGACAATACAATGCAATCATGGTGGAGCATGAATATTTGATTCACTGCATTGGCCCTAATTACTGAAGGGTGATCTGCAGAATAGGGCATAAAAGAAAAGAACAATATAATTTAAATTCTGACCATTATTATTTGATCCCTTGTCATTTACATTGGCTCTTTCAAATAAGGCAGAGGTCAATCCAATTGGCATCTCTTCTCCTATTACAGATATCTACATTTTGTGCTCATTTTGATCCAGGTAGATTTAACAATTACAGAAATATTGCATTCACAATTTTTAAATTTAACTTATATGGGCAATACTGGAACATTTCATAGACCAATTGGTAACTTTCATTGATTTAACGAAGAGAGTTATTTAAAGATCTTGAGGATTTAGAATTGCTGTTAGGTGTGGATAAAATGATTTTTCGACTAAGTGTGTTGTTATTTGTGGCAGAATTACTTGCAGCAACTATATTAACTTATCCCTAGTTTCATCAAGTGCATTAAACAGACTATACAATAAGACATTCACATTATACTGTATAGGATGAAAGAATAGAAAAACGTCCATAGTATTGTTTAAAACTGAGAAATTGTTTACGAGCTAATACATATTTAAACTTTTTGAGGTCCTGTGATTTGGATTGTACTGCCCTCTGTTATTAATATTTGCTGGCATTTTATGTAAGATAATGTAGTTCTTCCCACGACTACACGGAGTGTGACTGTGGAAAATAAAACCATATTCACTGCTCCTTTGCTTAAGGCTACATCTTCAGGTGTTTTTTTTACATGTGGTGCAATTTATCCTTCTCAAGTGGCAATAATTTCAAATAAATCACTCGCGAGCTCCAAAATAAATCTCACAACTTTTATTGCTCTCCATTCCAAACACTCTAACAATGTGATTCCTATCTTTACAAATTGATACTCAGCAGCTCCCCTCCATGACTACAATCCAAATCGCATGACCTCAAAAAGTTTAATTATGCATTAGCTTGTAGAATGTAGAAAACAAAGGTTGCTAAAATGGGCTGGAATTATCAATTTGCATTTGTGCCATTTTGAGGAAATTAAATTTGTAATTATCCCTTTTTATTTTAACATATTTATATATATTGAGTTGGGTACATATGTGTGATATTTTTTAAGATCCAATTCTGTAAATAAAAAAAATTGCACATTAAAGGTAATTGTGAAATAACATTTTTCACCCAAAATCTTATTTTAAATACTGGTTGCTTTTGCTTTGATGTCGGTGGAGTACTTATGGAACCAGTTCTCAGAGCGCAGATCTCACTTAGCTGGTAGCAAACCCAATGTATGTTTGCCAGATTTGCTAAATCTGCCTGCCAGAGTGACTCACTTTTGAAGCAGGTTTTCCTCATGGCCTGATTTAGTGAATCCAGCAAGTTTATATCAGGGTAATTGCTGGCTATGTGAGAACAGCTCTTCAGGTACTGACAATGGGAGCATTCCACAGCTACTAATTTAAAATGACCTGCAGTGTATTGTTTTCAGTTAGGGCAGTTGTGGAAACATTACATTTAGCCTTGTGCCCCTATCTAAGAGCATAAGAGCGGGCTGGGGAGTTGGGTTGGGTGGTGGGGATCACCAATGGTTCCTGCTCCTGATCACTATCCAGTGACCCTTGTTGGAAAGTAGCTTTAGGTGAATGTTGTTGTGTTAAGCAGTGATAAATCCCAAGGTTGAATAGCCTGCTAACATTCTCTGGCTGGCTCAGATATAAAGAATGGCCATTTAGGTGAAGTGCGAGAGTGCTGCCAGAGCCACGAGGATCATAACTCCAGGATGAGTCTCCATTGTCAAGAAAGGAAGAAAACTGGAAAAAAAAGAAAAAGAAATAGTACATTTAGGAGTGTTCCTTAAATAAAATGTTAATAGATCGAAATCCCAAGCCACATATTTTATTTGTAAATGGTGTTAGCCTCCGCTTCACATTCCTAGTTGTTGCATAGCATAAAACCAGAAACCAGCTCTGCAAAATAGAGATCAGTATGATTTTTGAATAAAAGAGCGTTCAGATCCTCTATCTCTAATGAACAATAAAAAAAAATTCAAATAGATTTAGTGAAGAACATATAATTCATTAAACGTGGGCATTTCTTTCCATTTTAAGATTGGCTCTACAGTGAATGCATATTGTCCAGCTCTGTTGGACGGGCCACATAGTCCCCATGCCTCACACGAGACTCCCAAAAAAAGTGCTCTACTCGGAGCCCCAGGTGGGCAGAGGAAATGCTTCAATTTCACCCTCAAAGTCTCCTTGAAAAAGTGCAACATCCCCACCAACACCTGAGAATCCCTAGCCCAAGGCCGTTTAAAGTGGAGGGAAAGCATCCGGGAAGGCGCTGAGCATCTTAAGTTTCTTTGCTGAGAGCAAGCTGAAGCCAAGCGTAGACAGTGGAACCAGCGCACGACAACCTAAGCACCCCACCCACCCGTTCCTTCAACCACCGTCTACCCCACCTGTGACAGAGACTGTAGGTCCCACATTGGACTCTTCAGTCACCTGAGAACTCATTTTTAGTGTGGAAGCAAGTCTTCCTCGACTCCAAGGGACTGCCTAAGAAGAAGAAAAGAAGATTGAGTTCCCAACCAATTTTCATCAATAAATACACTGCAGCACTGAAACAGAATTTATAGATGTGGGAAAAAAAGCCCTGCTTTGTATTTATATCAATAGGATAATTTAAGATTGCTTTTTCTTCCAAACAACTGTCTTCCCCACCTTTCTCATCTCCTGAAGCTGTTAACTCCCTGTCACAGGTGCCACCGATCCTCTGGTACCTTGCTCGAGAAGCCATTATCCATGTGTGAGCCTTTATAGTATCAGCAAGCTGGTAGTCACAGCTGAACTCGTTTTTACCCTCATCGATGTATACAGCCACATACCCTTCCAGCAGGAGTCACTAGATAACAATGGGGAGTCAAAACTTTGGCTGATTTTCTCCTCTCTCACCCAAAGACATTGAGCCCAATTGTAGCAACCCCACCAGTGTTCAGCTAACTCAGCACAGACCAAGGATTAAACCTGGAACCGACATCTTTCTTTTAAATTTTGCAACTTCTAAAATGATGAAGAATTTTAAAAGGGTTGATAGACTATTTCTTCTGGTTGGGAGTCAGTGACAAGGGGCCATGAATATAAAATTGCCACTATAAGAGTGAGCAAAGGAGAAATTGCTTTACGCAGAAACTTGTTGGAGTGTGGAGTACCTTGCGCCAGGGAGTAATTGAGGCAGAGGCCATTGCATTTTCTAAGGGAAGACTTGGCAGATGATGGAGATGGGTCCCACCTGGGAAAAGATCACAATGAAAATTCCAGTTGAAATGATGGAAATGTATGTGGGAAGATCAGAATGGAAGAATGACAATAGGCTGTGGGGGCTGGCAGAAGGGAAAACAAAGTGGCATGGTCTTGGGATGTCTCTGCCCAGCCAAGTTATGGCAGCTGACTGACTGATGCCATGGCTTCATGTTATTGCTATTTATTTTATAACTAGATTTTTAATTTTTTTAAAATTTAGGTCACAAATATGTGAATTTGTGTTGAGGCCTATAACATATAATACATCATAGATGTAGAAAAGATTTCAGACAACTCCGCATTCTCCTCTCCCACTCTGAAAAACATCCAGTTAATAAGAACACAATAACAAGAATTAAGAGCAGGAGTAGGCCTTACGACCCCTCGAGCCTGCTCTGCCATTCAATAAGATCATGGCTGATCTTTGATCTTAACTCCACTTTCCTGCCCTATCCCCATCTCCCTTGATTCCTCTGATCCAAAAATCTCTCTATCTCAGCCTTAAATATACTCAACAACTGAGCATCCACAGCACTTTGGGGCAGAGAATTTCAAAGATTCACAACCCCTGTGAAGAAATACTGTGGCTTTGGTATTTGCTCATTGGCGCAGTGGATAGGACTGTTGGGGAATAGGGAATCATTGTTTCTCGTTCTACCCTGTCTCAATATCTAACTCTGTAAGGTCATTAATCGTACAGTTCTAACGAGACTACCCACACAATTATCATTAGCTCAAAGTTCTGACTCAAAGCTCAATGCTCAATGAGATCACCTCTGATTCTTCCAAACTCCAGAGAGTGTAGGCCCAATTTACTCAATCTCTCCTCCTCAGACAACCCTCTCATGCCAGGAATCTAGATTTGCACCTATCAAAGGTGTGATCAACAAGGTGAAAAGAAAGGGAACAACTCTGAAAGATGTAACTTGCAAGTCAGAGCTTTGAGCTAATGATTATTGTAGGGGTAGTCTCGTTAGAACTTACGATTAATAACCTTACAGTGTTAGATGTTGAGACGGGGTAGAAAGAGAAACAATGATTCCCTATTCCCCAACAGTCCTATCCACTGCGCCAATGAGCAAATACCAAAGCCACAGTATTTTTGTAATTGTGGAAATGGCTGGCTCTCAGGGATTCCAGTTTATCTCCCAATCCCTCTCCATACCACACACACACACACGCCCGTTTCTTCCTTCCCATCAACAGGAATGGAGAGAGATTAAGTCCGCTGATACACGTGCCCTGCAGTGGCATTCTTTGTCAAATAGGCATGTCAGTTTGGGCATGTCTTGTGTAATGTGTATGCCATTTCTGAGCTGCACCTAAGGGTCACCATTAATGGTTTTTTAATTGCTTACCGTGTGATTAATCGAAGGTTTTCAATCGCCTTCAGTAAATTCTTGCTACGAATTTTATGAGCGTGTGGAATCGTAGGAGAAAAAGAATTCAGAAGTAGAGCTTGCCACTTACAACTCTTTTGGGTTGAAGACAATAATTGTCAATCAAGAAAGGGGGGGGCACTCCAAAACTTTCAAACAAGTGCCCCCTTGTTTTTTTTTGGGGGGGAGGGTGCTTGGCACTTACATAAGGTAGGTGGTTGCAAACCCAACAAACACATACCTCGAATTGTAAAGATTCGAGCTCCGTGACAGGAAGAATTGATGTCAATATAAGTTCCTGGTGAGTTATAGCACCAAATCGCCTGCTCTTAAAATAGCGGATTATTTGAAAACTCACTCGGTCTAATTTGCATTTGATATATTACCCTCGCAGCCCCTTCCCTCTTCAGGGAAAAAAATAACTCGTAACAGCATTGGGCTGAAAGCCACTGGGCTGGCATTGAAAGAATATATTTCGACAAGAGACAGCTAGTCGAGGAATCTTATTACCCTGAATATTGATTTGGCTCAGCCTCTGACTCGACTAGAGGACAAGGATAATGTCGGGGGGAGGCTTTCTATTGTCGTGTCTCAGGCTGGTGCAACAATAAAAAAAATGCAACAACTTTAGTAATCTTTCAATGTAATTGCTAATGCTTCGTGAAAAATAGTAACTTTTTTTGGCACTGTACTTGGGCTGCAACAGCATTCCAATGGCGTGCATCTATCCCGTGCATGTTTTTTGTGCACCGCTTCCATCCAATCATCAAATTCCTTTAATAGTAATATTTATCGTAAATCTGGGATTTCCCCGCTCTCTGGCCGGCCAACCCATTGGCAAACCCTTGATTTCTGAATGGATCCCGCGCACGTCAATCATCGTAGACAGCAAGTTAGGTTGCTTCCGCCAGTCAGAGTCACCCTGATCCGAGCGACAACAAACAACACAAGAGAAAAGAAACCCCGCCCCTTGCTTGAAGTTGATTGGTCCGGGGTTCCAATAATAAACACGCCCTCTCCCCACCCCACCCCCTACCCCGGAGAATTTTTTTTCCGGACGACGACTTCGGAAGAAGCAGCGAGGTTGGGATTTCTGTATGGTCGAGAGAGACGTCAATCAAACTGAAGCCAGGCGGTGAATGGTCAAAGGGAAAGTGTCAATCAAAGCCCCCCTCTCCTCTTTCGAGCAGGCGGGCCCTTCGAGAGCCAGGCGTCCTGTCGGTTTTTTTCAAACTCCCGGGTCGGTGTGAGGGGGAGGGGGAAGGAAACAAAAACAACTCAACGCCATTTTGGACTTCGGCCTACTTCGCTAATTATGAATTCCGGGAGACTTCGAGTACACCATTCCCATCAAACGAACTGAGGATTTGAACCGTAGCTTTTCTCCCACTTTTATATGTGAATCACGTTTTAAAAAAAAACATCTTTTGACGACGTTATCGATTGTGTGTGTGTGTATATATATTTTTTTGGTGGAAAAAAATTGACAGCCGAAGTCTAATGTTGCGCTTAAATTCCCCATCTTTTTTGAATGAAGTTGCCTACTGAAGAGAGGGGGTGGAAAAAAAATGATATAAGGTGGATCGCTGCCAGCAGCAAGTCAGGAGACGTGGTGGAGTCGTAAAGAGATTTTTTTCCTTCTTGGTAGCGAAACAACGAACGTTTTGTTTTAATTTCTTTTAAACATATCTTCCCCCCCAAAAACACATCATGGGAGCTGGTACCAAGCTTGCATTTGCCGTTTTTCTGATTTCGTGCTCTTCAGGTAGGTGATAGTTTTGTTTGGGGGTTTTGACTCGTGGTCTATCCCAGAAATTGTGTTTTTTAATTAATTTTTCCTAAATCTTAAATGACGTGATTTTTGTTGTTGTTGAAATCAAAAGTACTGCAAAAAAAAAAGCACGTTGCAATTCGGTATAATTTAATTTGTGTTGGATGAGTACATTCAGCCAGTTTGTGGCGTGCATGTGCGAGTTTTTGTAGTGTGGTGGTGTGTGTTTTTAATGTTTCATCTGCTCGCTCTGTTGGGTCCAACGGCAAACTTACTGAATACGCACTCAAACGGCTGAGGGTTGACTCTGGTTTCGGCAAATGGCTCTGAGCATAGCTGGGCTTAAACCATAAGCCAAACTTGATTTTGAAAATTGCTACTGTGTATGCCTACAATTGTGTTTTTTCTCATATTTGTACAACTTACTAAAATCAAATAATTTCCCCCTCTTGTCGAGAACGTGTTAGCAATTTTTGCATAATTGGGAATAGCTCTTTCATTGCAAAAATCAGATTTTGTGTTTCCACGATTTTACTCCTGTTACTTTTTTTTAAACAAGCAATTTTATTATTGGGAATAATTCTGTGGGTTTAAGTTATCAACATCTCCCTTTTTAATGTTAAGTCATTTGCGTTAAGTGGGCTACTTTTAAAGCCCCCCTGTAACAATTTTATTATAAAAAGTTTTTAATTTTTCTTCTCTTTCTCCCCTATCCCCATGAGTAACCATTTTATGACTGTTGTAAAAGATGACAGATGAAGAGAAAGTGTACAAAGCTTTTAGATCTCCGCCCATTAAATTAAACTTTGTTATACCAGCTAATTTTTAATTGGGTTGTTTTTGTTAAGTAAATGATTTAGACATAAGGTCAAATGTATATTTATTACTGAAAATGCCACATTTGACGAAGTGCTTATGTGCTCTGTCTTTTAAAGCAAGCTTTTCACGAGCAGCATTGCAACCGGTCAGAAGTATTTGGTCCCTTTTTCAATTTATTTTGCTATTGGGGAAAATAGTTATGGTCTTTATTTGAGTTATAAAACTTGTGCAACAGCCATGGTGCTGGAGAAACGAACTGTTACAGAACAAATGTTGCTTAAAAGTTGGTTGTTGGAACTGTTGTACAGGTTGACAGGGTTCATAGCCGATTTGTATCAACCTGTTCCATGTGGACGTTAAATGCAAGAAAACTGAGTCGATGAGACGAAAATCAGTGACAAATAGCTGGTTTATGTTACGCATGTTCTCTGTAATCTGAGTATTTGCTTCACTCGTAGTCATTAGACGATTTAATCACTACTTAGAAGTTGGTTTAAATGCTTAATGGTGGTAAACTGCAGTTTCTTCACGCATCCTTTATGAATTCATATTGCTCGCTTTAATCTTAATCTGCAAGAGATATACGAAGCCTCTGCAGTGCTTGAGGATAGATCGACGTTTTGTGGAAAGTATTTTTTTCCAAAACATTTGAAGAGTGTGGCCGAAGCTTATTATAGATGAAGACAGATTTAGTACAGAATACTCCATGGATGAAATTTACTGTCAGTTGTAACATTCCTCTTCCCTTATGAAACATTTGGACACATTTAATCTTGTCTGAAACTGTTAGAGTTTGTGGAAAATGATTGTTTCCATATTTGCGCAGGGAATGGTATCCTTGTATACAATGATGAATGTAAAATCGATACAAAATAACACGGTCAGAAATATTTAGTAAATTGGCTTTGCCAGCAATTCTAGTAACGGGTTTGTTTATAAAAGTAACCATGTTGTTAAATTGTAGTACACACATTGTCAGACCTAAACCACACTGTTCCGGCACGTAGGCCTATTCACAATTACTGAGCATAATTAAGATTATGTTCTGATGGAATTTATCTGTTAATTATTTTCTACGGGGAACAATGACTTTTGTAAATTGTTTTTTTTAAAACGAGGCGACGTGCGTAAACATTGTTTTGGTTGATTTATGTTTTGAGTGGGCTCTTTTGTAAGTGGGAAACGTGGCCAGCCAAGCGACTGGCTAATTGCATAGAGTTTTTGCATTTAGCTTTTCACTAAGTTTATTTAAAAAAAGTATAGCAGGCCGCGATTTAAAAAAAAGCCTTGTTGAGTTTAGCCCGAAAATGTGTGGATACTGCATACATGATGATGAAGTTTAATTTATGAAAACAACATTTTAAGAACCGTAATTTAGAGGTTGTTTCAATAATTTCTGTGCAACCAGCTTATTGCAATGCTGAATTTACAGCATTTAAAGTGGTTAACATTGGTAACTTAATACTGCCAATCTTCTTCTAGCCAGCAGCTCAAGTTTTACATGCATGATTTAGATTTCATTTTTCTATAGGAATTGTTTGTATATTTGTTTTTATACCAGAAAAAACATTTTATAATACTCAGATAATATATCTAAACTTTAAAGTAGTCAGCAGTTGACCATTTAAAATGCTGGTATTTTTATTTTCATTTTCTTGAGTTGTGCATTCTTTTGCATTGCATATGGGCACTATTTAAGTCACCATTTGGAAGATATTCTCCAAATTCTGTTGACTCTAGTATTTAATGAATGTGAACATTGTAACTTTTTATTTGGTCATGTTGGAATCGGGTGATCAAGAAACTGATCTGATTTTAAAATATTGTGATGTAATCATACAGACTTCCAGAAGTGTAACTGGATGACTTAATTTACTGAAATAGGACTTTACTATGTACATCATGCATAACTTTGTGATGTCATCCTCTATATTAAAGTTATTGAACTACATGTCACAGCATTTAGCATTGCAGTGTTGAAATGGTGTCATAGTCTGGCCCTTCCACATAGTAAAAGACACTTGTGTGGTTGGCATGCATTTCTGTTACAGTTCATGCTGGAGTATTGTATCACCATTGCATTACTTAATGACCACGGTTAGTTTCATAATGTTTGAAAATAAACTTCTAGTTATGCACTGTAGATGCAGATTTATAATGGATACAAGATTTGTGTGTGGGGTGGGTGCAGGGGAGAAATCATGAGAGGCAACTGCAGAGATTGGCATGGGTAATTTACATTAATATCCTAATGCAGATCTATAAATATCCTTAGTACAGTGTATATCTCCATCAAAAGTTGTGTTTTGTGACTACTTCCATTACATGTATTTGATTAGCTGTTCACCTTTTAAGGTCAGCTGTAGTTATACATTAAATACATCAAGACTACAATTTCATACCTTGAAGGAAAATGTAGCAAATGGAGACAGATACTGTGGGTTAGATTATTGCCCTTTTAACCATGGAATTTGAATTCAAAGCCATCCCAGGATAAGAAATTTATCTTTTCCCGATGGTTTTAAGAGTCCAAAGTGATATGAGTATTTCAACTGAGATCACAGTGAATATAATCCAAAGTGCAAAATAATCCCTTATTCTAGAACTGCGAGGCAGTTTTAATTTGGAGCCAGAACTGCTGGTGTTGGAAGTGGAAATATTGTACTGCACTAAAAAATATAAATGCCAATCTCATAAATCTTCAAGTTCAAAGTGTAAAATTAAATATTTATTAAAAAGCTATTACGAAACATCCAATCATTGCAGTATTGCAATAGTCATATAGTACATCTTGAACAGTAACAGAATCATATACCAATCCCATTGAACTGTTCTGACACTTCCCTTTATTGTGGGAAGGGCAGTTAATGTTGTGCTAAAGGGTTAAGGTGCATTGGTGTAGTGAAATGGAAGCTTTAATCTTCATTTGATCTGGGAATAATTGATGGCACCAGGAACAGATCGTGTGCGTGTGAATGAGCGAGAACTTGACACTCTCCGGGAATAACTTTTGAACCTTTTGAACACCATTTTTTTTGTACATAAATGTTTTTTGCACTGGTAAGTGTTTAGATATTTACCTGGGCACATCGTTTCTAAGTTTCATTTGCCTAAATTTAACTTTCAAATTTCCTATCTTCTACACCGTACCTAAAATGTTACGCCTTATTAAAAATTTCTTTCATTTTGATTCCACAAATAGCCATTCTAAATGTTATGTTTGTTGAATTCATCTTATTAACTTTTCTTCAAAATGACTGTTTAAAACATGATCTCCATTCAGTACCCCCTCCCTCAAACCAAACACGACATACATTTTCATCATGGCTGTTGGCCAGCTGCTGGATCTCCTGTGCTTTCTCCACCCACCATATATTCTTTAGGTCGTGGGTTTTTTGATGGCCTTCAGCTTTGCTGCTCCTGAATTGGGTTGCTGTTTTAAGTTCAAAACTGCCCTGCGTTTGCGGTTGAGTCGCTCGTGGATCTCCTGGTCATTCTCGTCAAACCAGTCTTGGTGTTTCCTGGTTGAGTGACCGAGCGTCTCTTTGCAGGCGCTGGTTATGGTGGCCTGGAGAGCAGACTTGCCACTCTGTGTCTCAGGGTCATCAAGGGTCGCCAGGTTGGCAGTAAGGCGCTGGCTGTATAGGGCTCTCTTAACTGGGTCTTGGAGTGCCCCGTCGTTGATTTTTCTGCAGCGTTGCTTCTGTTGCCATTTTGGGGCTATGTTAATGTTGATGACGGAACGGATTAGGCGGTGGTCCGTCCAGCAGTCGTTGGCTCGGTGATGCGCATGTTCAGTCACCGCAGTTAAGTCCACCTATGGCCCAAGCACCCAAGGCCCCACCCCACTGCTGGCCAAGACTGGGAAGACACTTATTAAGGAATCCGAGGCAGTCAGGGCTCGCTGGAAGGAGCACTTTGAAGATCTCAATCAGGGCTCTGCCTTTGACATGAGTGTCCTCGACTCAATCCTGCAGCATGCTACCCACCACCATCTCAGCAAAACCACAGCCCTGCACGAAGTAGAAAAGGCCATCCGTCAGCTCAAGTACAACAAGGCAATCAGGAGCAGAAGGTATCCCCATTGAGGCACTAAAGTATGGTGGAGAAACACTATTGCCACACATGACTATTTTTTAAAAAGGGGACAAGTACGACTGCTCAACGACAGAGGAATCTCCCTGCTGTCGGCCACTGGGAAAATCATCGCTAGAATCCTCCTCAACCGTCTTCTCCCTGTGGCTGAAGAGCTCCTCCCAGAGTCACAATGCGGATTCCGTCCACTAAAGGGGTACAACGGACATGATTTTCACCGCGCAACAACCACAAGAGAAATGCAGGGAATAGCACCAACCCATGAACATTGGCTTCTTTGACCTCACAAAGGCCTTTGACAATGTCAACATTGTGGGACTATGGAGCATCCTCCTCCGTTTCGGCTGCGCCAAAAGTTTGTCACCATCCTCCACCTGCTCCACGACGACATGCAAGCGGTGACTCTGACCAACGGATCCACCACAGATCCAATTCACGTCCGGACCAATGTTAAGCAGGGCTGCGTCATCTCGTCAACACTCTTCTCGATTTTCCTTGCTGCAATGCTCCATCTCACGCTTAACAAGCTCCCCGCTGGAGTGGAACTAAACTATAGAACAAATGGGAACCTGTTCAACCTGCGTTGCCTCCAGGCTAGATCCAAGGTCATCCCATCCTCTGTCATCGAACTACAGTATGCGGATGACGCTTGCATCTGCGTACATTCAGAGGCGAAATTCCAAGCCATAGTCAACATTTTCACTGAGGCGTACAAAAGCATGGGCTTTGCACTAAACATCCGTAAGACACAGGTCCTCCACCAACCTGACCCCGCCACACAGCACTGCCCCCCCCCCCCCCCCCCCCTCCGGTCATTAAAATTCATGGCGTGGCCTTGGACAACGTGGACGATTTTCCATACCTCGGGAGCCTACTATCAGCAAGGGCAGAGATAGATGACTAGGTCCACACGACCTCCAATGTGCCAGCGCAGCCTTTGGTCGCCTGAGGAAGAGAGTGTTTGAAGACCTAGCACCAAGCTTATGGTCTACAGGACATCAGTGATACCCGCCATCCTAGATGGCTGAGATGTGGACCATATACATTAGACACCTTAAAGCGCTGGAGAAATACCACCAGCGCTGCCTCTGCAAATCCACTGGGAGGATAGACGCACCAACGTCAGTGTTCTCAATCAGGCCAGCATCGAAGCACTGACCACGCTCGACCAGCTCTGTTGGGCAGGCCACATCGTCTGCATGCCCGACACCAGACTCCCAAAATAAGTCCTCTACTCGGAACTCCTACATAGCAAGCGAGCCCCAGGTGAGCAGAGGAAATGTTTCCAGGACACCCTTAAACCTCCTTGATAAAGTGCAACATCCCCACCGGCACCTCGGGATCCCTGGCCCAAGACTGCCCTAAGTGGAGGAAGAGCATCCAGGAGGGCACTGAGCACCTAGAGTCTCGTCGCCGAGAGCGTGCAGAAACCAAGCGCAGACAGCGGAAGGAGCGTGCGGCAAACCAGACTCCCGACCCACCCTTTCCTTCATCGACTGTCCCACCTGTGACAGACTGTAATTCCTGTATTGGACTGTACAGTCATCTGAGAACTCTCTTTTAGAGTGGAAGCAAGTCTTCCTCGATTTCAAGGGACTGCCTATGATAATGACATACATTTTTAAATTCTCCTCTGGGAGGCTGGTGTGTGGTATGGATATAAAGTTTTAAGTCTGAAGTGAAAAACTGTGTCCAGGACATCTGTGTAATGTCATACTAATGTGGAACTTTAAAAGTGAATACTCACCTTGAGTTCAGTAAGCACCGTGGTGCTGATATGCAGGATGGGATATATAGCGTATATTGCATGTAGCAGTGACTGCACTTCAGAAGTATTTTATTGGCTGTAAAATGCTTTGAGATGTCCTGATATTGTGAAAAGCGCTATATAAATGCAAGTCTTTTTTACTCCACTTTGCTCTATTACCATAAAAAGAATGATATATACAATGAAATTGTTTAGTCTGATAGAGTCTGAGTAAATCTTTCTCGAAATAACTCCCATGAGGTATTTCCTTAAAATAAAATGACAAAATGCTGCAAGCATCACTTCTGATATAGGGCAAGTAGTGTTTTTGTGCAACTTTCCCTAATGGCAAACCTTTAGCATTGGGGTTTTATGCTTTCGCAGTGATTAAAATTAAATAACTGGATGTCACCAAAATGACATCCAGTTATTCCATGTTGTTGAATCCTGTGGTGATCCTATTTCACATGAGCATGGGTGGTTGAGCATTAATGCATGGTAAAAGTGACACATGAAAAATGTCAGATCATGCTGTTCATTTCATAAACCAGCACAGTCTATGTTCCACTGGACTACCATAAAAGAGTGACCCTAATAAATCAATTAATCTAACTGGGCAAGTATCGAACAATTTCTTACTATAGTAAGTAGCTATCAATGTTTTACTGAACTCTGGTTTTGGATTCTTTATACTTCAAGAAAAAATATTTGACATTGCTGTTCATAGAGTTGAATCTAACTAATTATAATCCTACATGAATAATAGGTTTTGTAAACACACTTGATGAAGACTGTAAGGGAAATCTGGCACTCCTTAAATGGAACAATTTAAACATTAGTAGTTTGAATCTTAATTTTTGTTTAAATTCCAGCATTGTATGTGTGTACACATGTGTTTTTACATTTGCATTAACTTAAAGCAAGTGCTATTATTGATTACATCAATACTGATAATTTAAGGCATTTGTCAAATGCCAAGTGTTTTATCTTTTGGTGTTTTTCTTTCCCATCGTGCCAAAAAGTGTGTACTCTATTTCTAGAATAAAGCCACACAGGATGTGTTGGCAAGTACGAACAATGTGGTTGCCAGGAAGGTTTACTTTAGAGAAAATAATTGCATACGGTGGTGCAGGTATATCTGTTGCATCAGTTATAGTGTACTACAAGCTTTGACCCATTTCACAATTTTTGAATTAAATTGCAAGAACACATGGCTTGGACAATTAATCAACCATCACTAAAACTACTATTTTCATACGTCTTTCTCTTTTGTCTGGTGTACACCATTTACAGTCAGAACACTATCTACTCCACTTTTACATCTCAGTCTGCCGTACTAACAGTCTCATTTTACTTTTACTGAACTATGGGGATGCTCAATCCCACTTTATTTGCCTCTTGTCTTTGCAGAACCAATTTCTGACTAATGGCAAGCACACTGTAACTATAAACTGTACTTTAGGCACTTTTTTGAACATCCATAAACTGGAATAGGGTTCTAATTTCAGTGACTGCTGTATCACTGTGGGTGGCAACAAGTTAAGGGCCAGTCACACCCATGTGTCGGGTGGGGACTCTCGGGAGGGAGAAAGTTTGGGCAGGTCAGAATTAATGCATTTCTGGAGGAGATCAGGAGCGTGGGAAAGAATTCTGTGCATTCACAATTTTGAAAAATCACTAAACCAACACCTCATTTCTCTCCCACACCCCCAACCTGTTTACAATTGTTGGAATTGGACAAAATGACTGCAGATCTATGTTGCAGTACACAACCACCTATACGAAGGCCTTCATAGTTCACATGTAGACTAAATGTAACACATTTTGTTGCTACGTGAGGATTGTTTTGTAACTAAGTGGATTTTTTTAAACTTCTGGCACCCACTGTTCCAGTTCTGCATAGACAATGGGAATTTTAATTTTTTTTTTAACCAGTCATCCGTCTGAGTATGCGAGACTACCAATTCGTGCTAAATAACATAGGGTTAATTTGCAAACTTTTATACACATTAGAGTTGAGACTGCAGAACTTTTCAAGACCCTCACAACCAAGAGAATTACACTTTTATCCATCAGTCTTTGCTAAATTTGAACTTGGATCCTAGAGGTGAAAAGGACTGTTCTTTCTCTATATATATTCCTTACTCTTGATCAATTAAAATAAGAGGTGTAAATTTAGGTAAGATTTTTTGGGATTGAGGACGAATAGGGTTTTTGCAATGCCAGAGTAATAGACACATAATGCCGGACTTAGTTGAAGAAACTGAACTTCGTAAACTTAAGTATTGACTTGCAATAGTCATTAATTCGTGCTTTGAAACTTTTGAGATGTGATAAGGTACTAAATAAATGCAAGTCTTTGAATTGGTGACACTCATTGGTAGTTTTTTGATAACCTAATTTAAAGGTGACGAAGGAAATAATTAAAAATACTTAGATATCCAATTTGCACATTTCGCCTTTGAGTGGTTGTGTTCAGAACAAGTGCCTCATGCTCAAAATGCTTTGAAATCTTTGTTTCTCCTTCTTACTCTGCCTGAGATTGACTAACTCCATGGAGGCCAAGTATTGGGCTTGGGACATTCCAGCTCCACCTAGCTCGATGCGGCATCCTGTGACTAAGTCATTAGGGGAGTTGTATTGTTTCTAATGGAATAGCTTATTTTGAAGATTCATGCAAAAGCTGGTGAGTGACTGAAAATGTCAAAATGTTGCAAGGCAATAGTGTCAATTCGCAACTCAAATAATACAGGTTTAACAATGCATATTCAAGACTGATTTTGATGTAAATGGCACATGCATCTGTTCACCAGCTGAAGATTTAGTCGGATATTTTCCTATTTTCCCCCCCCCCCCCCCCATTATTTATCAATTTTTAAAAACTATATACATATTTTTGTAGTTCCATATTCTCTGGACTCAAAAACAGCATTTCCTTTTGTGTAATAGGAATTGTTATTTTGTTTGATCTCAAATAGTTCAGCTATTCATTCCCACTTTTTTATATTTTTAAAAATCCAACAGTTTGTATTAAATTGCTATCCATGATGCAACTGCCAGCACCATGGAATATGCTGGCTTTCAAAATGTAACGCATGAAAGTGAACCGTACTGCATTGCATTTTCATATTTAAAGATGTAAGTCTTTGCAATTTGATATCTATCACGAAGGGCATGGAATAATCATTTCTTCAGATATTCACTTCTCGTCAGGTTACTAAGAATTATTCGAGATTGATGCAAATTCAAAATGAGCAGCCGTCCTTGGATCAGCAGAATTCTTAACCGTTGCATATTTGCTATAGAATATAGTTTTAAATATCGCTTTACAACTGTGTAAGCTTGTTAGGAGAGTTTCTTGAATTGTAAAGGTTTATAGTGTACAAGTGTTTGCAACATTTCAGTAATTTTGGTGTGAACAGTTGCATCTTTTTATTTTAGGAAAAAGAATGTGGTATATTGTGTTTTTAGCTGAAAATGTTAAATTCTGAACAGGGAAATGTCCTATATTCGCCTGTTTTGGACTACAGTACAAAATATTTTGCTGGCTGGTCCAGTGGCACAATTGTTATACTGATATGCTGTGCCATGTGTTAATAAGGGCCAAATTTGCGAAGAGTTCAACATGCCAGTACTTTCTCATTGAGCGTGGGGGTGGGGGGTGGGGCGGCGGCGGCAGCTTTATTCCCTAAATGATTAGCTCTATTATCTTTAGAATCTCCAAGATGGTGTCTTGCATACTTGGGGAAACTGCTGTTCAGTTACCTCCTGAGCTGCTGAATCACCATATACTTGATTCTGACTAGTTCTATTATGCTGCATAGATCTCCATCATCATCATCATAGACAGTCCCTCACAATCGAAGAAGACTTGCTTCCACTCTAAAAATGAGTTCTCAGATGGCTGTACAGTCCAATGCGAAAATTACAGTCTCTAACAAGTGGGGCACACAGTGATTGAAGGAAAGGGTGGGTGGAGAGCCTGGTTTGCCGCACGCTCCTTCCACTGTCTGCGGTTGGTTTCTGCATGTTCTCGGCGACGAGACTCTAGGTGCCCTCCCGGAAGCTCTTCCTCCACTTTAGACGGTCTTGGCCCAGGTGCCGGTGGGGATGTTCGCACTTCACCATCACAAAGACCATCTACTTCCACCCCTATATCTGGTCCTGCCTTTTCCCACCTGCTGCCAAAACCGTTATCCCCATTTTTATCACCTCCAGATTTGACTGTTGGGTGCTCTCTTAGACGGCCACTCTTCCTTGACATCTGTAGATTTCAGCCCATTGAAAGCTTTGCCCATATCCTATTCTGCCCCAAATGCTGCTCACCGAACATCCCTAGCCTTGCTGACATATATTGGCCCCCAACTCATTGGTCTTCCAACACCCCAAATTTAAAATTCTCAAACTCATGTTTAACTTCTTTTCATTGCCAACCCTATGCACCCCTGTCCAGCCAAACTGCTATTCCTGAACTCTTGTGCATTCCCTTTCCCTTCGCCCCACCATCGGCTGCTGTGGGGCCTACATGGCTGCAGGCTGTAGAATTGCATCCCAAATCCCCTTTTCCTCTCCACCATTCCTCCTTAAAACCCAACACTTTGGCCAGGCTTTTGGTCACTGTCCTTTGGCTCTTGGTGTCCATTTTCTGAATATGCATTTCAGATTTTTTTTTGACATTAAAGGTACTATGTAAGTGCAAGTTCTTGCTGCCTGTTGTGTATTTCTTCAAGTTTGAATTATTCAACTCCTGGGCTGAAACTTGTTAATTGCATCCAGTTGAATATAAAGGGATTTTCTACATTAGTAGAGTTTAATTTGTTTCAATTTCTGAAATGTTTTCTCATTTATTGAGTACATTTTCTTTAATGGGTTTATGAACGCAGTCCTCATCTTGGTGATGTTTCAGGATGTGAGTAAGCCATGTTTGTGTATTCTTGTATCTGGCACAATGCATACTGATTAGGTCAAATTTCACAATCACCAAAAAAGTAAATTTTTTTTGGTGCAACTTGAGCCAAACCAGTTCACTGTCAAATCCTGACCAGTTCAAATTTCACAATCTGTAAAAGCAAAATTACTTAATCGCTATGAATTTTTTTCATTCACTGAAACAAACCAGCGAGCAACCAGCAACCTCCAAAAAAGCAGCTAATCAAAACTTTGAGGTTAAATTTGTTACATTTAATTGCTTCAGAAAATCTTCTCACACAACTGGATGCACATTGGCTGGGGTTATAAACATTTCTGTCCTTGGATCCTGGTTCTGGCTGTGCAAATGGTCTGGATTGAGCAAAACCCAGACTATATACACCAAACCCTCCACCTCTGCATTCCAACTGAGCTTTCTAACTCTACATAAGAACATGAGAAATAGGAGCAGGAGTAGTTCATTTGGCCCCTCGAGCCTGCTTCGCCATTCAATAAGATCATGGCTGATCTGATCATGGACTTCCCTGCCTGCTCCCCATAACCTTTTACTCCCTTATTGCTCAAAAATCTGTCTATCTCCACCTTTAAATATATTCAATGACCCAGCTTCCACAGCTCTCTGGGGCAGATAATTCCACAGATTTACAACCCTCAGAGAAGAAATTCCTCCTCATCTCAGTTTTAAATGGGCGGCCCCTTATTCTGAGACTATGCTCCCTAGTTTTAGTTTCCCCTATGAGTGGAAATATCCTCTCTGCATCCAACTTGTCGAGCCCTCTCATTATCTTATATGTTTCGATAAGATCACCTCTCATTCTTCTGAACTCCAATGAGTACAGGCCCAACCTGCTCAACCTTTCTTAAGTCAACCGCATCATCTCAGGAATCAACAGAGTGAACCTTCTCTGAACTCTGAACCAATGCAAGTATATCCCTCCTTAAATAAGGAGACCAAAACTGTATGCGGTACTCTAGGTGTGGCCTCACCAATATACCCTGTACAGTTGTAGCAGGACTTCTCTGCTTTTATACTCCATCCGCCTTGCAATAAAGGCCAACATTCCATTTGCCTTCCTGATTACTTGCTGTACCTGCATACTAACTTTTTTGTGTTTCATGCACAAGGACCCCCAGGTCCCTCTGTACAGCAGCATTTTGTAATTTTTCTCCATTTAAATAATTTGCTTTTTTATTTTTCCTGCCGAAGTGGCTAACCTCCCACTTTCCCACATTATACTCCATCTGCCAAATTTTTGCCCACTCACTTAGTCTGTCTATATCCTTTTGCAGATTTTTGTGTGTCCTCCTCACAACTTGCTTTCCCACCCATCCTTGTATCATCAGCAAACTTGGCTACATTACACTCTGTCCCTTCATCCAAATCATTAATATAGATTGTAAATAGTTGAGGCCCCAGCACTGATCCCTGTGGCACCCCACTAGTTACTGTTTGTTTGCAAACCGGAAAATGGCCCATTTATCCTGACTCGCTCTCTGTTTTCTGTTAGCCAATCCCCCCTCCATGCTAATATATTACCCCCAACCCTGTGAACTTTCATCTTGCATAGTAACCTTTTATGTGGCATGAATACCTTCTGGAAATCCAAATACACTGCTTTACTGTATTATGCTTTTCCAAATGTCCTGCTCCTATTTCCCTAATAATGGATTCCAATGGCAGGTGGTAGGCTAGCTGGTCAATAGTTTCCTGCTTTCTGTCTGCCTCCTTTTTTTAAATAGGGGCGTTTCATTTGCAGTTTTCCAATTCGCTGGGACCGCCCCAGAATCCCGGGAATTTTGGTAGATTACAACCAATGCATCCACTATCTCTGCAGCCACTTCTTTTAAGAGTCTAGGATGCAAGCCATCGGGTTCAGGGACTTGTCCACCTTTAGTTCTATTATTTTACCGAGTACTACTACTTTAATGACAGTGATTGTTTTAAGTTCCTCCCTCCCTATAGCCCCTTGATTATCCATTATTGGGATGTTTTTAGTGTCTTCTCCCATGAAGACTGATACAAAATATTTGTTCAAAATCTTTGCCATTTCCCTATTCCCCATTATTAATTCCTCAGTCTCATCCTCTAAGGGACCAATATTTACTTTAGCCTCTCTTTTCCTTTTTATATACCTATAGAAACTCTTACTATCTGTTTTTATATTTCTTGCTAGTTTACTTTCATAATCCCTCTTATTTTTTTAGTCGTTCTTTGCTGGTTTTTAAAAGTTTCCTAATCCTCTGGCCCCCCACTAATCTTGGCCACTTTGTATGCCCTTGTTTTCAATTTGATACCATCCTTTATTTCCTTAGTTAACCACGGATGGTTCTCCCTTCTCTTGCAGTCTTTCCTTGTCATTGGAATATATTTTTGTTGAGAGTTATGAAATACCTCCTTAAATGTCTGCCACTGCTTATCAACACTCCCATATGTTTTTCCCAGTCCACTTTAACCAACTCTGCCTTCATGCCCTTGTGGTCTCCTTTGATAAAGTTTGTGACACTGGTTTGAGATCCAACTTTTTCACCCTCCAACTGAATTTGAATCTTCAGATAAATGAATTTGGTCATAGCTACTCTGTGTTCACTTTCAGCTCTCTGACCAAACATCTCGTGAGTTCACCACCTTTGATCAGTCAGCAAATTCGAGCTGCTTCTCCACTAAACAAAAGACCCCAGAACTACCCATGCCCAAGATGTCATACCAACTCTCTGCCACTCCCCAACCCTTTGCTGCATCACCCATTTCCCTTCAACTCCTTATCTTCAAGGTGCCATATCCAATTTTTCTACTCTTTTTAAAAAAAAAAAAATATTGCATGCTTTCTTGAGTGGTTGGACATCAACATTCTTCAACATCATATAGGTAAGATGGGTGCCAAAGCTCAGCAGCATGAAGGGGCATCGTCACAAAAGAAACCTACAAGATGGTGCCTAACCCCACCCACTCCGTTTTCATTATCAATAAGTAATGTCACACAAGATCAGAGTACAATGGGCTAGTTAACTGCCTTAAAAAAAATGTTCTCTGGTGTTTGAAACCTCTTTCACTGCTAGTAAGCCATTAAAATGTATTACAATATTATTGTGTGGAGAGGAATCTAAATAGTTACTGCAGCACTCTTGCATATCAAATTTATAAAGCTATTTGGAATAAACTACATTTCTTGGACATGTTTTGCAAACCTTTTTCAAAAATCAAAACACTTTCATTTTGTGCAGGACGGAAAATCCGTCGATTTGTCCTTTACAAATTTGGGATTTAGGTGGTTAGCTTTACTGCAAATTAATTGCAACAAGAACAAAGAAAATTTTGACATGAGTTTATGATGATCTTTCCCAGATCTAATTGGGCATGTGTTTTTGAAGGAAAATAGAATTACCGATCACAAAGACCGCAACGGTTCCGGGGGAAAAGGCCTTGTCAGCAAGTAGGAATGGGCAGTAAATGTGGCTTTGTCAGTGTTGTCCATATCCTTGGAACAAACAATAAAAAAAGTTACTCAATGCAAGGATTAGCTTTAACACCAATATTAACTCTTAGGCTACAAAAATACATAAAAATTTTAATGACTTTGTTCACTCCCTCTGCTATTCCGCATCTCATTTGCTGTCCTCCATTCTCATGCAATTTAAACTAACCTGAACTCTGTGTTCAAGTACTTTTTTCACCCAGGAGGAAGGGAGTGGACGAAAAACGTGCCTGATTTCCTCCTCCTTTCTAGCCATATAGGAGTGGGGAAGATTCCCCCAAAATTTGCTTTGCTTTGTAATAAAAAATTGTGGAAGGGTGGCCTAGGCAGTTCATATTCTGAGTTATCTTCAGTGATATCTTGAATTGGGATTCTGTCACAGCATTCTAACTCCATTTATGCTACTCGAGGATGTTTGATAAATGTCTGTTCCTGGGCTACCACTAATCTGTTAAA
The DNA here is from genome assembly GCF_044704955.1 of Pristiophorus japonicus. Lineage (NCBI taxonomy): Eukaryota > Metazoa > Chordata > Chondrichthyes > Pristiophoridae > Pristiophorus > Pristiophorus japonicus. The sequence continues at coordinate 49,526,822 of NC_091979.1, read as the reverse complement.
TGTAAAAAAGCAGATAGCTGGGAAACGTCAGGAAATGTATAGACACCTTTCATTATAATGTTATTGGATTAAATGCAATTTGGGTGATAGCAATTCCTCTCAAGTACCATAACTTTGTTCATGAAACTGTTGTAATTTTGATGATTTAAAAAGTATTACACGTTATTTACAGCATAGAAATAGGCCATTCGAGCCGACAGATCCACACGAGCCTCCTCCCGTCCCTCTTCATCTAACCCCATCAACATATCCTTCTCCCTTGTGTTTATCTAGTTTCCCCTTTAAGCCAGTTAATAATTCCTTTTAGGCAATTATAAATGTTCCCATTTTAAGAAAATGATTGAAGTAATGTGGGCAGGGAAATGTACCTAAAGAAGCTTGTATAATGAGGAGTAACATTGCTTGCTATGCCAAATCAAATAATTAACAGTTGCATTTTGTAATACTTTAAAAATATATTTTTGCAACTAAAAAAATAAAGTAGGAAATCCTGGTAGCGTATATAGTCAAATGTTTGTTTGGTTCTCAATCAGATGGCCTTTTGCACTTGGAATTGTACTGAAAATGCTGCATACACCATTTGGTTTTCAGTATCTGTTGAACTTAACTAATTTGATTTGTTAAGTTTTTTTTTAACATGAACACTTTTTTAAAAGAAATTCATTGAAGAGTTAAAGCATATCAAGATCTTTTAATTGATTTGTATTTATTAAAGTACCATTGTTCCGTATGTCCACTTATTACAATCAACAAATACAATGAAACAGAATGGTAAATGCACAGTAGCATGGCCCTGCGTCACATTAATTATCATATCATTGTGTCTTGTATGGTTATAATCACTGATTTCGTCAATTGCCTGCTAGAAAACAAATCAGTTTCCTTGAGAATTGAACTTTGGAGCAGTTAAATTTATGAACAGCTGCAAATAATACCATCCCTGTCAGTTTTCAATGAGGTAGAGACCCTATACTTTCTTGCTAACAACACAAAGTCCTTGTGTGGTTTTGGAAAATTTGAAGGATTTTGAAAAACTTTAGACAAATGCCTTGAGCCATTTGTCCCTCACTCTTGCATCATTTTTAAAATAATTTTTCCATCCAAGTTCACTTTGATATGGCAAATGCCACAAAGTGTAATTTCAGAATCCTCGGAGTACACAGTACATACAGTCTAATCAGTGGGCCTTATAAATAAATTATGCTTACTGCCGTATCGCCATAGGTGTCCCTGCACATGGTGTAGTGTAGACATCAGACTTATAGGCATTCTTCAAAAGAAGTAATGTATTTGGTCTGTATTTTATGTAAATTTTTATAACTAGACCACTGACCTTTCTGTTTGCTTATGGCCTTTCAAACAGATGGGATTGCAGAAAGAATAGCGGCAGAACTGCTTGGTTAACCCTGAAAGCCCAAACACTGAATTAGCATATTTTCCAGGAGAAGTAACACATGGCTAGTGTTGAGTACAATAGAGATTTAAAATCATCTTGTATAAAATTTAAATTCTATACTCTGAGATCCAGTCAACAATTTTCTAGCTTATCTAAGCTGCTTTGAAGGAAAAGGTGTTTAGCTTGCTTTGGATTATCAACTTGGAGACTGGAGTCGTGGTCCAACCCATACCTAGTTATCAAGCCACACTCCCTGTCGTAACGCTCCGTAAGACAAAGGTCCTCCATCAACCTGACCCTGCCACACAGCTCTGCCCCCCCCCCCCCCCCCAACCGTTATCAAAATTCATGGCGAGGCTTTGGACAATGTGGACCATTTTCCATACCTCGGGAGCCTACTGTCAGCAAGGGCAGACAACGATGACTAGATCCAACACCGCTTCCAGTGTGCCAGCGCAGCCTTCGGTCGCTTGAGGAAGAGAGTGTTTGAAGACCAGAACCTCAAATCTGGCACCAGGCTTATGTCTACAGGGCAGTGGTGATACCCGCCCTCCTATATGGCTGAGATGTAGACTATATACAGCAGGCATCTCAAAGCGCTGGAGAAAGTACCACCAGCGCTGTCTCCGCAAGATTCTGCAAATCCATTGGGACGATCGGCGCACTAACGTCTGTGTTCTTGCCCAGGCTAACATTCCCAGCATCGAAACATTGACCATGCTCGATCAGCTCTATTGAGCGGGCCACATCGTCCGCATGCCCAATGCGAGACTTCCAAAGCAAACGCTCCACTTGGAGCTTTGTCACGGCAGGTGGGCAAAGGAAACTCTTCAAGGACACCCTCAAAGCCTCCTTGACACAGTGCAACATCCCCACAGGCACCTGGGAATCCCTGGCCCAAGACCGCCCTAAGTGGAGGAGAAGCATCCGGGGAGGGCGCTGAGCACTTCGAGTCTCATTTGCCCAGAGGAAGGAGCATGCATCAACCCAAGCTCCCCACCCACCCTTTCATTCAACAACTGTCTGCCCCATCTGTGACAGAGACTGTAGGTCCCACATTGAACTCTTCAGCTACCTGAGAACTCACTTTTAGAATGGAAGCAAGTCATCCTCTACTCTGAGGGACTGCTTATGATGATGGTTATGATCAACAACGCACCATTTAAGGTCACAGACAAATTGTGCTATCTCAGTAGGAAAATCCTATGCATTGCGTGCCTGAATATCCGATATGCACTGCTGCTGAGCAAGATTTCCTGCCAAAAGTGCTAACTCTGAAAATTACTTCCTTGGTGTAAAATGTCTACACTTTATACTAAAAAAAAATCATAAAAATATACTGTTGCCGTTTGAAACCCCTACCTCAACTCTTCACTTGGCTATCTGAATGAATTCATTTTAGGAATTAGTGGCCCCATTTACAGATCAATGCACAACCCATATGCCTACCTACTCCAAGCTAATTTTAACTGGGCTGGGTGTTTTCCCCTCCTGGGGTCAAATGCACTGTTATGGGCTGTTTTCATTTGGCAAGCCAATTAATAATGCCATGTTTCTGGCAGGTGCATTTAAATTCATCTCTAGGTCTTGGGCCTGAAATTAATTGTCTCTTAAATGAGCATACTGATTGCATGATGTGGAGCAAGTTTGAAAAAGCATATTTGCCTTCAGTGTACAACTACTGTTGTAGTCAGCTTGGTTAAGAAAATGATCTGCAGGCAGCTATTGTTTACTCAAGAAGCCAACATTGAATAAAACAGGTTGATTTGCAGCATTATAATTTTTATTGATGAGTATGTGATAATGTGCCGATTTTCACAACAAAGCGTGTGTGTTTATAACACATGCGCAGAGTTTTTATTTTCAACACATAAACCTTGATCTGATAGAATATATTCACATCAATCAAAGCAACTACAATTAACATCTGGTCTTTCACTCTGCCAAACTCCAATGCTACCATAGCACCCCTTTTCTTTGTGCTGAGCACCACAGCAAGAACAGTCAGATACAATTCAAAACACCGACCTGCAGTTTCCTCTGCATTTGCATCCAGACACGCATGTAATTTATTCTGAGAGCTTTTGTATTATCTGCTTTTAATACATTTTTATGGCAAAGTATAAGCCACATTAAAAATTGAAAAGCTACCCCGATTGCAGGTTCTTAAAATTGGTGTGCCTGGCGAGCATGAATGATGATCATATGAGTTGAAACTTTAAATATTAAACTCAATGAAGAAATATACTGGTGTGGGTTTGGCGTTTTCTTGGGCCCCTGAGTGCTTCTGCTAATTTATGTCCATTTTGAGATCTGGCGTATTCTCATGAGTTTGGGAGGATACGAGAGTTTTTTTTTACCACATGGGCAAAATGGACACTTCCAGGTTGCGGCCATGGAAGAAACTCCAGGCCACAAAATGGTGATCTTTAAGCCTCAAACTAATAATGCAGAACTAAGACATCAACAGAAATATATGGTAGGCTTTGGTTAGGGTATAGGAATAGCAGCTTGGAGACTATGCGTTCAAATTGTGATGGCAAGTTTAAAAAGCGTGGGTGTTTATATAAAAAAAAATCCAGAAAAGACCCAGCTGGTTCACTAATAGCCTACCTGGACTGGATTGCATGTGATTATACAGTCCCACACCACATAGTTGACTCCAAATGCATTCTATAATGGCCTAGCAAGCCACTGTTGTAAACAATTGTTAACAAAGTTTAAAAATAAGGGACTTGTGGATGAACCTGTGAGCAACAAGCCAGGCATTGTATTGGGACAAGACTGTGGCAAACTGTGCCCAGCTGACCCTGCAAGGTTCTTCCCACTATCAGGATAGGCCCACCAGAGGTGGAATTGCAGCATATGGTCGGGTGGAAGTGTCCTCCACATTGTCTCTGAACCCCTTGGCTTTGGATCAAATAATATCAAGAAAACCTTCTGCTGATCACCATCTAATGCTGAGTACTCGGTAGTACCACCATTGCCTGAGCCAGCCAGACTGGGCCTGCCTTAGATGATGAAGGAACCAAAACAAAGAATTAATCTACCTATTTCACTCTCATCTTCACCATGAGGATATTCTGCAATATAAGAGTGTGCAATGGACTAGGAACAGTTCTTGCAGCGAAAAACTGGGTCAATGAGGCGCAGTGGGTCACCAGCAGCAGCAGAATTCAATACCACCCATCGCAATCTAACTAATGGTCCAGCTCATCCCTCACTCCTCAATCACCCAGCTAGGAGACCAACTCTGTTCAATAGAGTGTAGAAGAGCATGCGAGGAGGAACACCAGGTATAACTTAAAATGAGATACTAACCTACTAAAGCTACCTGACTGCTAAACACCAAAAGCAGCAGGCTATAGACCGAGCCAAGTGGTCCTACAATGAATGGATCAGAGCAAAGCTGAATATACTGGTTACAACAAAGGATATGGGCCATGATGAAACCCTGGCTGCGATGTTGAAGATCTGTGCACCAGAGCTAGCCGCTCCCCTAACCTATGTCATTGCACCTAACCAACAATGTGGAAGTGCTACATATAGACTTGTTAGCAAAATTAAAGTCCATGGGATTAAAGGGGCAGTGGCAGCATGGATATGAAATTGGCTAAGAGGCAAAAAGGAGAGTAGTGGTGAATGGTTGTTTATCAGATTGGAGGGAAGTATACAGTGGTGTCCCCTAGGGGTCGGTATTGGGACTACTGCTCTTTGATGAATATTAATGACCTGGACTTGAGTACAGGGGGCATAATTTCATAATTTGCAGATGATACGAAGCTTAAGTAAAATGAGGAGGATAATAGCAGATTTCAAGCAAACATAAAAGACTGGTGAAATGGGCAGACACATGACACATGAAATTTAATGCAGAGAAGTGTGATGTGATGCATTTCGGAAGGAAAATTGAGGAGAGGTAATATGAATTAAATGGCACTATTTTAATGGGATACAAGAACAGAGACTCAAGGATTCACATACACAAATCATTGAAGGTGGCAGGACAAGTTGTGAAGGTTGTTTGTTTGTTTTTTTTTAAAAAGCATACGGTATCCTTGGCTTCATAAATAGATGCATTGAGTGCACAACCAAGGAAGTTATGCTAAACCTTTATAAATTACTGCTTAGGCTTTGGCTCGAGTAATCTATCCAATTCTGGGCACCACACTTTAGGAAGGATGGCAAGGCCTTGAAGAGGGTACAGAGAAGGTTTATTAGAATGATGCCAAGGATGAGGGGTTTTGTTTATCCGTAGAGACTAGAGAAGCTGGGATTGTTTTCCTTGGAGCAGATTTGATAGAGATGTTCAAAACTGAGGGGTTTTGATAGATTAGATATGGACAAACTGTTTCCATTGGTAGAACAGTCGGTACCCAGAGGGGACAGATTTAATATAATTAACACGAAAAATCCAGGGATGGAATTAGAATTCTTTTTACATAAGGAGTTGTTACTATCTGGAATACATTACCTGAAAGAGTTGTGCAATTCGATTCAGTAGTAACTTTCAAAAGGAATTGGATGTATACTTGAAAAATACAAATTTGCAGTGGAGTGGGACTAATTGGATAGCTCTATTAAAGACCTGGCACGAACACAACAGACCAAATGGTCGTCTCCTGTGCTGTATGATTCTAAGATTGCCTAGGTATGTCCTTGCCACAAAAAACAGGATAAATCTAATCCGCCCCATTACTGCCCTGTTGGCCCAATCATCAGTAAAGCGATTGAAGGAGTCATCAATAGTGCCAACAAGAAACACTATTGACTTGCTCACCTAACACTCGGTTTGGGTTCTGCTTGAACCATTTGGCTCCGGACCTCATTGTAGTCTTGATGCAGACGGATGCAAGAGTCCAATGATAGGGAGAGGCGAGAGTAGCTGTCCTTAAGGCAACATTGAACTGAAGCAAAACAAGTCAATTGTGGTCAAAGGGAAAACCTCTTTATGTCAGATTATGATTCCAAGGAAGATGGTTGGGGTTGTCATAAACTAATGATTACCACCTGTGGATATCCTCATCGAAGCATCCTCACCCCAACCATCATCAGCTTCTTTGTTAATGACCATGCCTGTATCATAGTGGGCTATTGCAGGCGATTCCAGGGATCATCTTCAATCCAACTCCTCAGTTAATTAATCAGCCCATGCCAGCCTACAGCAAGACCTGGAAAACATCTTGACCTGGGCCGGCGTGCGACAAGTAACGTTTACACCACAAGTGCTAGGTAATGACCATCTTGAATGAGAGAGTCCAGCTGTCCCCACCCCACCTTTCAACAGTACCACTTTTGCTGAGTCTTCCACTGCAAACTTCTGGGGGGTGGGGGGGAGGAGACTGTTCATCAAAAGCATATCTGATCCAGCCATATCAAAACTTTAGTTACAAAAGTAGGGCACAGGCTGGGTACTCTGCGACAGGTGACTCCCATCCTGACCCCTCAAAGTCTCTTCACCAGCTAGAAGGCTCATCAGAAATGTAATGGGATACTCACCACTTGCCTGGATGGGTGCAACTCCAGCAACACTCTTAAGCGTGGCACCATCCAAGACAGAGCAGTTTGTTTGACTGGTACCCATGCCTCTGGGCACACTATTCACTCTCCCCATCACTGGCTCTCCGTGATTGCAGTATGTATTGTCCACAGGATGCACTGAGGCAACTTGCCCAGCTTACTTCAACATGTACCAGACCTACGACCTCACTCAACTACCGAGGAAGGAGCAACACTATCATGGGAATACCAGTGCGTGCAAGTTTTCTGTCAGGCCATGCACCCTTCTGACTCTGATGTAAAGGCTGTTTCTTCATCATCGCTGGTTCAATATCCTGAATTTCTCTACCTACCATCACTGATTACCATTGCCACAAGAACTGTAGCAATTCAAGGAAAAGGACGACCATCTTGGGCCATAGGCAATAAATGCAGCTTGATTGCAGTATATAACAGTGGTAAGTCCTGTATTTATCATATTAAATATTATAAGAAAATATAACATGGCTTGATTTGATAGAAAATGAATCACAATGAGTTGGGTGTTCATAATTCATTGCCCAACAGGCTCTCCAATAGTGCATTGACTTTTTGGTAAGCCAGAGAGACCTATTTTATGTAGGTTTACATTTTTTTTCTGGGGGAAGAAACATTTGCCACACTACCCAAACTGGGTAATTGAGCAATTCTTCCAAATTGTCCATGTGTTTTCTGTTGGGTACCGAGGTAATTTTACAAAGACTTGCAAATGGTCTTAGGCATGTATTATAAGGGTAGCATGGTTGGAAGCATAGGAAATCAAGCTACCTTGATGACTCAATAAGTAAATGTGTCGTCGTATGCTTTGAGCTACACCGATGTTATCAATGATTTAGACTTGCATGTAGGAAATATGATTTAAGAAGTTTGCAGATAAAATTGTCTAGGTGGTTGATGAAGAAAGCTGTGGACTGCAGGAAGATATAAATTAACTGGGCAGGTGGGCAGAATGGTGGCAAATGCAATTCAATCTGGAGAAATTTGGGAAGGGCTAACAAGGTAAGAAATACATATTAAATGGTAGGACACTGAAAAGTGTAGAGGACAAAGGGACCTTGGAGTGCACGTCCACAGATCCCTGAAGGTAACAGGCCAGGTAGATAAGGTGGTTAAGAAGGCATACAGAATACTTGTCTTTATTTGCTGAGACATAGAATACAAGAGCAGAGAGGTTATGCTTGAACTGTATAAAACACTAGTTACGCCACAGCTAGAGAACTGCATGCTGGTCACCACATTACAGGAAAGATGTGATTGCACTGGAGAAGATACAGAGGAGATTTACAAGGATGTTGCCTGGACTGGAGAATTTTAGCTTGGAGGAAAGATTGGATAGGCTGGGTTTGTTTTCTTTAGGAGGCTGAGGGGGAGACCTTTATTGAGGTGTCTGGAGAGGCCTAGATAGAGTGGATAGGAAGGACCTATTTCCCTTAGTAGAGGGGTAACAACCAGGTGCCATAGATTTAAAGTCATTAGTAGAAAGTATAGAGGGGATTTGAGGAGAAATTTCTTCACCCAGAGGGTGGTGGGGGTCTGGAACTCACTGCCTTAAAGGGTGGTAGAGGCAGAAACCTTCACCACATTTAAAAGATACTTGGATGTGCACTTGAAGTGTCAAGAGCTGGAAGGTGGGATTAAGCTGGATAGCTCTTTGTTGGCTGGTGCGGACACAATGGGCCGAAATGGCCTCCTTCAATGCTGTAAATTTCTATGATTACTAGGAAGGTCCCAGGAAGTTCAGTCTTTGGTTTCTGCTGAGTTACTACTTTTTCATCGGGTTAGTAGCGTAAAAATGACACACGGGATGATGGTGCAAGGCAAAAGGGAGTTATAATGAGACAAGTAAAGAAACAAAGGATGGGTCTCAAGGAGCTGTAAATTGCAATAGCAGAACCATTACTAGCACCTGCTTTTTGGAGGGAAAAAATGGGACCAGTGGTCATGACAACTAGTTGTTTTCATGACTAGTTTTGCCATCCATTTTTCGCTTTCTCTCTTTCTCCCCGCCCCCCAAATAAACAAAATATGGAGAGCTATTAAGCATAAAACTAGCAGATTCAGATCTTCTGATTTCATGTTGGGTTAGAGATATTAGGCATCAGACTACCTGTCCATTTGCACTGCCATTTTCACACACAAGCACATTCTATACTTGATTCACGTCTGGCACAAATTTGATGTAAAAAATGGCCATAGTGCAACTATTGACTTTTTCTATTTAAATGGACTTTAGTCTGAGCTGTAAATGCTTTCATTTTAGTCGTGTGGCTTGCAGATATCCATTAACCACTCTTGAGTATTGTAAATGCTTTTTGCAAAGTCATGTCGGTGGAAACTTCTGTTTATACTATTGTTGTGGATCTTTTAAAATTCAGAAAGTATACTGCTGCAACAAAATAAATGCCTGAAGAAAACAGTCAGCAAACTTGTTGGATAGATAATGTGTTGCTCTTGGTACAGTAACTGACTCTGGGATAGACCTCCTTATAAATCCTGAGGGATCTTGTTAAGGTCAGTCTGACCCAAAATGAATGTGATAGTGCTGATAGTGAAATGGGTGTTAGAATATCTAACTTGTCCATTAAAATGGTTGGAGAATACTGTCTCAACTTTACAGTTATGTGTAGACAAGTATATTTCACGTACCTCCATTGTATCTTCTAGTTGTCTTCGCCAGACTCTATTCCCAAACCTATTTAGATATAACAGTCTTTGAATAGTATTTGTGAAAGATGTACACTGGAGGTTTGGATGTTACTATTGGCTTGGGATTTTAAGCTTGTAATAGAAGTGAATTATAGGTTCCCTGATGTTTGAGAGTAAATGCACAGCTTGCTGTTGTACTGAGAAATACAGACTGGGACACATCCAGGATTGTCTGTACTGAGTTAGCGAATTTCACAATTGACATTCTAACTCCTGGGCAAAGGAGGGACGATTGACCGACCATGGTTTCCACTCCTGATTGCTATCCAGTTGTATCCACAGTCTGTGTGTAAAGACTTCTGGATAGGACAGGAGCAGGCTTAATTTATCCCTAAATAAATAGCCTGTTGAAATTGGGAAGTGGGGGGGGGGAAATTTTAGCCTAAAAAAAAAGTGGGTCGGTTGGGGATGTATGAAAGTTAGTGTTAAAAATCCGAATCGCGACCTGACCCCGTCTCCAACCTGCCCAATTCCGCTTTTAAGAGACAATCCACTGCCAGGCGGCGGGTTGTCTATTTAAGTATTATGAGGCTGGAAGCCTCTGCTTTAGCCTCCGTTTTGTACTTCACTTCAGCTGGTCAGGTTTTGCAGCTCTGATGAAACCTGCCAGCGAGGACTGCTGGGTCCCTGCCTAACCCACTCCCCACAATTGGAGACCCCCAGCCCCATCACAGGACTCCAATTGCCTCCACGAAGTTTCTTCTCTTTTTTTCCCCCCTCGCCCCACCACTCCTCCGGATGCCCCACGGCTCCTGATCATCTTCAGATTCTCCCACTTTCCCCCCTTGGCCATCCGGCCACCCTGTGATCATCTTCCGACCCGCCCTCCACCCCCACCCCAGCCGCCACTCCTGGCCCATGATCATTAATGCACCCCTCCAGCTGCCCCGGCCCCCACATAACCTCTCCCTCCTCTGTGCGGCCTAGTGCTGCAGACCTACCCGCCCTGGCTGACTGCGAGTGGGAAACCAAAGACTTCCCATGCAAATCAGGCCCTGGCATTTAATTCTGCATTTCTCTCTGGTTTCCTGACTGTTTCAGAGCTCCCATGCTCCCAACCCGCCTTTCCCATTAAAATTCAGCCCTTGGTGCCTACGTGTACACTTGAACAAAGCTTATTAGCATAGAACCAATCATAAAATCTTTTAAATTGATCCCCGTTACTGTTTTTAGTATTTTGAACAATAATAGCCTTCCTATGTTCAGGTGACTAGAATGATCTGGTACACCATAGAAAAATACCCCATCATGCTTCGCAGAGACATAAGGAAAACCGAATGGAGAGCCAAAGAAGAAAAGTTTTGTGAAGGTTGGGTAATCAAAAGCTTGACTGACGCGGTGGATTTTAAGGAGGTTCCTAAAGCCGAAGGAGGTGGTGGCAAGGTGAAGGATTTTAGGGAGGGAATTTCCGAGAGTTGGACCAATTTGTCCAATCTCCATATCCCTTAATTTTCCCTGAATCCAAAAATCTATCCATTTCAGCCTTGAATATACTCAATGATGCAGCATCCACAGCACTTTCGGGTAGAGAATTCCAAAGATTCACAATCCCGATTGAAGAAATTCCTCCTCATCTCCGTCTTAAATGGCCGATCCCTTATCCTGTGAGTATGCCTCTTGTTTAAGACTCTCCAGCCAGGGGTAACACCCTCTCAATCCCCCTCAATCTTGTATGTTTCAATGAGGATTGCCTCTCATTCTTCTAAACTCCAGAGAGTATAGGCCCATTCTACACAATCTCTCATCCCTGGACTCAATCTAGTCGAGTTGTCGATGTTTCCTACACTAAAAGATTATCTGGTCATTTAGCTCATTGCTATGTGCAAATTGGTTGCTGGGTTTCCTTGCATTATAACAGTGACTACACTTCAAAAATACTTTAATTGGGTTTTTAAATGCTTTGGACGTTCTGGGATTGTGAAAGGTGCTAAACAAATGTGTTATTTCTAGCTCATTTGAAGTTGGATAGAAATATTTTTAATTGAGGAAATATATCAAATTTTGCAACAAAAAAAAAGCCCACATTGCTCTGTCAATTTAAGTACTGAAGTCCTTGAATATAAATAAAATAATTGTCATAAAAATTGAAGCTGCAATTACTGTAGGATTTTGTTTATTCTCCATGCATAGTGTTAGAGTTTGCATTCATCATTTTGCTGTGAATTAAATTGCGTAGAGGGCTACAATGATGTAATAAATGTTTTCTCCATGTGTAGAAGTTTGATACCTGTCGTCTCTTCAGTGTGTTGTAGAATTAAATTATGATTACAATTTACCTGCCAAACATTAAACATTTTTGTACTGCATTGTCAATCTCGCTAAATATGCCAAAGCAGCTATTTTAGTGCTGTCAATCCTGTCACTATTTGCTATTTTACAATGTCATGATGGCATATTTGTGCTCCATTGTATGTTGCCTGTGACTGTTATGTGTGTTTGTGCCAGGAACTTTTTAATGTCTTGAATATCATCAGGCAAATTGCCATGGGCCACTTTTATGACTTCTCATTGTTGATACCTTGAAGCAGATTGATTGGACCTTTTTAAAAAGGAAAGGGAGGAGATTTGGAAAAATGATCTGTGTAACTGTAGCGTGTGCACTTATCTGTAATGTCACATGCCAGTCAGTGTTTGAACTTCCCTGGAAAAACTTGAGTTTTAAAGCATGTTTACAGCCAATAAAAACACCTGGAAACCTGCTCACGCCTCCAAGAAAGTAGCAGTAAGTCAAGTATATATCTTTTTTTGAAAGACTTTGTAGAAAAGATAGGAAAATGTAAAATAAATAGTCCAGAGACAATAGAATGGGGGTAAAAGGCAGACAACCAGCAAAATTGCTGTGCACAACAGGTGCTGGTAATGGAGGATGGCTGCATCAGAGCTACTGGGAGTGGGGGAGGTGTGGGCTGGTCCTTGTGGTGATACACAGTCCAGCAAAGGTAGTCCACTTCCCTGGGGTCTATGGTCTTTCTTCTGCCACATTCCCAGGCCATGGCAACCCCTTGCACTTTGCCAGATTTTCCATGCTTCCCTCTCCCTCTGCTATTCTTTTGTAACCTTTTACACCACCTGTGGATCCGTCTTTTGTTTCTATCTTCTGCTTAGGCAGTCCCCCGGAGTCAAGGATGACTAAAATGAGTTCTAAGGTGACTGATGACACCAATGTGGGATCTACAGTCTCTGTCACAGGTTGGAGGGACGGGTGGATGGTGTGCTTGATTTGTCGTACACTGTTTGTACTTGGCTTCCGTGGCTCCCGGCGAAGAGACTTAGTGTTCGGTGCCTTCTCGGATGCTCCTCCTCATTGTTGAGCGGCCTTGGGCCAGGCATTCCCAAGAGTTGTGGGGATGCTGCATTTTTTTCAAGGAGGCTTTGAGGATTTCCTTGAAGTGTTTTTTCTGCCCTCCTGGGACTCGGCTGCCGTGACATAGCTCGGAATAAAATGCTTCGTTTGGGAGTCTAGCATTGGGCATGTGGACAATGTGACCCATCCATCGGGGCTGGTTGAGCGTGGTTAATGCCTCGATGCTGGGGATGTTGGCCTGAGAGAACGTTGACGGTGCGCCTATCCTGCCAATTAATTTGCAGAATTTTGTGGAGGCGGCATTGGTGGTACTTCTCCAGTGCTTTGAGGTGCCTACTGTACACAGTCCATGTCTCTGAAGCATATAGGAGGGCGGGTATCACTACTGCTCTGTAGACCATGAGCTTGGTGCCGAGTTTGAGATTCTGGTCTTCGAACACACTTTTCCTCAGGCGACTGAAGGCTGCACTGGCACACTGAAGACAATGTTGGACTTCGTCATCGATGTCTTTCCTTGCTGATAGTAGGCTCCCAAGGTATGGGAAGTGGTCCACATTGTCCAAGGTCTCATCGTGGATCTTGATAACCCGGGATGATGGGTAGTCATGTTTGACAAATTTGCTGGAATTCTTTGAGGTTGTAATGGACAGGGTGGATAAAGGGGAACCAGTGGATGCGGTGTATTTGGACTTCTAGAAGGCATTTGACAAGGTGCCACATAAAAGGTTATTGCACAAGATAAAAGTTCACAGGGTTGGGGATAATATATTAGCATGGGTAGAGGATTGGCTAACTAACAGAAAACAGAGAATCTGGATAAATGGTTCATTCTCTGGTTGGCAACTAGTAACTAGTGGGGTGCCGCTGGGACCCCAAATATTTACAATCTAAATGACTTGGTAGAAGGAACCGAGTGTAGCCAAGTTTGCTGACGATACAAAGCTGGGAGGAAAAGCAATGTGTGAGCAGGACACAAAAAATCTGCAAAAGGACATAGACAGGCTAAGTGAGTAGGCAAACATTTGGCAGATGGTGTGTAATGTTGGAAAGTGTGAGGTTATGCACTTTTGCAGAAAAAAATTAAAGAGCAAGTTATTATTTAAATGGAGAAAGATTGCAAAATGCTGCAGTACAGTGGGACCTGCGGGTACTTGTGCATGAAACACAAAAGGTTAGTATGCAGGTATAGCAAGTGATCAGGAAGGCCAATTGAATCTTGGCCTTTATTGCAAAGGGGATGGAGTATAAAAGCAGGGCAGTCTTGGGAATGCCTGGCCCAAGGCCGCTCAACAATGAGGAGGAGCATCCGAGAAGGCACCGAACACTAAGTCTCTTCGCCGGGAGCCACGGAAGCCAAGTACAAACAGTGTACGACAAATCAAGCACACCATCCACCCGTCCCTCCAACCTGTGACAGAGACTGTAGATCCCACATTGGTGTCATCAGTCACCTTAGAACTCATTTTAGTCATCCTTGACTCCGGGGGACTGCCTAAGCAGAAGATAGAAACAAAAGACGGATCCACAGGTGGTGTAAAAGGTTACAAAAGAATAGCAGAGGGAGAGGGAAGCATGGAAAATCTGGCAAAGTGCAAGGGGTTGCCATGGCCTGGGAATGTGGCAGAAGAAAGACCATAGACCCCAGGGAAGTGGACTACCTTTGCTGGACTGTGTATCACCACAAGGACCAGCCCACACCTCCCCCACTCCCAGTAGCTCTGATGCAGCCATCCTCCATTACCAGCACCTGTTGTGCACAGCAATTTTGCTGGTTGTCTGCCTTTTACCCCCATTCTATTGTCTCTGGACTATTTATTTTACATTTTCCTATCATTAACACTGTTTCCCACTTTCCAGATGCTACCTGACTGAGTGCTTCCAGCATTTTCTGTTTTTTATTTTAAGTAACATTAGTGTTTTTATTTAAATTTATATTTGAAAAAATATTCTAATACTACTACTCAATTTGGGTAATTTTGTAAATATTTATATTGCAGAACTGCTTGAAGTGGGGGCTGCTGTATTGTCTGGTAGACATAGTGAGGTGGAATCTGGCTAATTTTTTGAGGGCTTTATTCCATGGCACTGGAACAATAGAAAAAAGAATTATGCATGTGTGAACTTGCATTGATTGCCCAGCTTTTGAGAAGTAGTTTTTAAATTTTGTTTGAGTACCGTGCCTTCCCATGAACAAAAAAATTGCATTGATCGCTTGTACAAGCATGCTGAGTCACTTGGCCTGCCAGCTCACAGAGAAAATTGTAACCTGTGCCCCCAGTGGTGCTTGTGTTTGTATTACCACTATGATCTTGCGGAGACATCATTGGTGATATTTCTCCAGCGCTTTGAGGTATCTACTGTATATGGTCCATGTCTCTTAGCCATACAGGAGGGCGGTTATCACTACAGCCCTGTAGACCATAAGCTTGGTGCCAGATTTGAGGGCCTGGTCTTCGAACACTCTCTTCCTCAGGTGACTGAAGGCTGCACTGGCACACTGGAGGACCAAGTCATCGATGTCTGCCCTTGCTGATAGTAGGCTCCCGAGGTATGAAAAGTGGTCCACGTTGTCCAAGGCCGCACCGTGGATTTTGATGACCAGGGGGCAGTGCTGTGTGGTGGGATCAGGTTGGTGGAGGACCTTTGTCTTATGGATGTTTAGTGTAAGGACCATGCTTTTGTACGCCTCTGTGAAGATGTTGACGATGACTTGGAATTCAGCCTCTGTGCGCAGATGCAAGCATAGTCAGCGTACTGTCGTTCAACGATAGAGGATGGGCAGTCTTGGATCTAGCCTGGAGGTGATGAAGGTTGAACAAGTTCCCACTGGTTCTATAGTTTAGTTTCATTCCAGCAGGGAGCTTGTTGAGCGTGAGATGGAGCATTGCAGCGAGTAAGATCGGGAAGATCGATGTCTCCGCAAGATCCTGAAAATCCCCTGGGAGGATAGACGCACCAACGTCCGTGTTCTCGATCAGGCCAACATCCCCAGCATCAAAGCACTGACCACACTCTACCAGCTCTGTTGGGCAGGCCACATTTGTCTGCATGCCCGACACAAGACTCCCAAAGTAAGCGCTCCACTCGGAACTCTTACATGACAGGCGATCCCCAAGTGGGCCGAGGAACCATTTCAAGGACACCCTCAAAGCCTCCTTGATAAAGTGCAACATCCCCACCGACACCTGGGAATCCCTGGCCAAAGACCGCCCTAAGTGGAGGAAGAGCATCCGGGAGGGTGCTGAGCACCTCGAATCCTATCGCCGAGAACAAACCGGAACCAAGCGCAGACAGCGCAAGGAGCGTGCGTCAACCCAGGCTCCCTGCCCACCCTTTCCTTCAACGACTGTCTTTCCCACTTGTGACAGAGACTGTAATTCCCATATTAGACTGCACAGTCACCTGAACTCACTTTTAGAGTGGAAGCAAGTCTTCCATGATTTCGAGGGACTGCCTATGATGATGATGACTAAGGATGGTGATTACCGAAGAGATGAGTTTCCCTAGTCGTCGTCATCATAGGCGGTGCCTCGAACGAGGATGACTTACTTCCACGTGAGTTCACAGATGTTTCAATAAAGGACCCGATGTTCCAGTCCTGAAATCCAGTTGAGGGGGTGGAAGATGCCTGTGCGTGAATGTTTTTAACGTGTGGTGACGGTTGCATATCAGCCTGTGGAGGTTGTCATTTTTCCTGGACTTGCTAAGTCGTGAGTTAAAATAGATTAACGATTTACAAGACTCTTACTTGATGGACTGCATTACTCCATTTGGGATGTTTGGCACAATCTCAATTGAGAGGCACAACACTTATTTCCAGTTCACAGATGTTCTCCTGTTTGTGGAAGCCTGTACGTGCTAGCAGTGTGAAAGCCAGCCGCACTGGTGTATGGAATGTTGTTTCTCTCACTGCTCTAGCCAGAAACTATGAAGGTCCCTTAATCTTGCCTGTGAATCATGCAGGCTCAATATGTTGGATTAGTCCTATACATTTTGGAAACAGTAACATAGTTTCATAAGAACATAATAAATAGGAGCGGTAGAAGACCATACAGCCCCTCGAGCTTGCTCCGCCATTCAATAAGATCATGGCTGAACTTCTACATTAGTTCCATTTTTCGCCCGATCCCTATATCCCTTGATTCCCTTGGTGCCTAAAAATCTATCGATCTCAGTCTTAAATATACTCATCGTCTGAGCATCCACAGCCCTCTGGGGTAGACAATTCCAAAGATTTACCACCCTCTGAGTTACATAAGGCCCAAGTTTCGGCCTCAGTTACTCCTAATTTTTTGGAGCAAGTGGTGTAGAACGGAGTATCTTAGAAATTCAAATTCTCGGCATTTAGTTTGCTCCAGTTCGAGTCAGTTGGAACAGTTTCACTTTGGAACAGAATTTCTTTTTCAAAAGGGGGCGTGTCCGGCTACTTACGCTTGTTTTCAAAGTTTTGTCAGTGAAAACTTACTCCAAACTAACTTAGAATGGAGTAAGTGAAGATTTTTGTACGCTCGAAAAAACCTTGTCTACACTTTAGAAAATCAGGCTTGGGTTACAAATCGGGCGTAGGGAATGGGGAGGGGGCGTTTAAAGAGAAGTTTACAAACATTAAACACTTCAGTTTTACAAATAAAGAGCCATCATCAATAATAAATGATAAAAACATCAATAAATCAACCAATAAATCAAAAATGAATAAATAAAACATTTTCTACTTACCGACTGCAGCACCGGGAGCCCTCCAACAGCGTGCTGGGATGCCCCTCCCGCCCCCCCCCCCCCCCCCCCCACCAGTGTGTCTTTGTCAGTGTCTCTATCTCTCTGTCTGTCTGTGTTTCTGACAGCGAGGAGGAGGGTATAGGGGAGGAGAAGGGGAAAGGGGGGGAGAGGAGAAGGGGAAAGGGGGGGAGAGAAGGGGAAAGGGGGGGGGAGAGGAGAAGAGAAGGGGAAAGGTGGGAGGAGAGGGGGGTTTAAAGGGGAAGAAGGGGGAGGGGGGAGGTTGAATGGGTCGGGCCCAAGACTTCGGGCAGGGCCCGTCCCCAGCACCAGATTTACAGGTAGGTGGCGTTTGGTCGGGGTCGGGGGGAAGAGCGGGTCGGGTTGGGGGGGGCGGAGGGAGTTCGGGTGGGGGGGGGGGGGGGAGAGGGGGAGGAGAAGAGAGGGAGGTCAGGTCGGGTGGAGGGGGAGCGCGGGTCCGGTCCGGTCCGGGGGGGGGGGAGCGGGAGTCTGGTCGGGGTCGGTCCGGTCCAGGGGTGGGGTGATGGGGGGATGCGCGAGTCGGGTCGGAAGGAAGCAGGAGCTGGGCGTGGGAGGCAGCCTTATGCACGCAGCCCCAATGAGGCCATTCGGCCAGGGCTAGGTGCTTCGGGCCCCTCCCACACAGTTTTGGGCGCCTGGAGCTACTGCACATGCGCGCCCACTGTAGCGCGCATGTGCAGAGGTCCCGGCACTGTTTTCAGCGCAGGGACCTAGCTCCGCCCCACCCACAGCTCGTGCTGCGCCGCGCCCGACTCAAGAGGACCAGCAGGGAGCCGGAGAATCTAAGTTTTTTTTTTAGGCATACTTTGTGGCGCGAAAAACGGGTGTCTAGGTCGGGGCTGCGCTGTTTTAGGCGCGGCCCGAAACTTGGGCCCATAGAAACATAGAAAATAGGTGCCAGGAGTAGGCCATTCGGCTCTTCGAGCCTGCAACACCATTCAATAAGATCATGGCTGATCATTCACCCCAGTACCCATTCCTGCTTTCTCTCCATACCCCTTGATCCCTTCAGCCGTAAGGGCCATATCTAACTCCCTCTTGAATATATCCAATGAACCAATCTTAAGAAATCTTTCCTCATCTCAGCCTTAAATGGGCGACCCAATGTCCTGAGACCATGACTCCTAGTTCTAGACCCTCCAGTCAGGGGAAGCAGCCTCTCTGCATCTATCTGGTCAAGCTCTTTCAAGAATTTTATATGTTCCTAGAGGTGCTACCCAGTAGGGTCACAGTTGTTTTAATTAAAAATTCTACTTGACAACCCCTGGGCAGGGAAGGGGTCAAATAGTAAGTCCTCATATTATTGTACAGAGGGGGAGGAATAGGGCCGAAAAATGCATGTGCTGGCTCATTTAGTAAGTTCTAGGCCAGACAGCTTAGGCCAATCTACATTTAAGGAGAGAGCCTAACTGGCTCCGAGCAAGCTTTGGTCTGATTCAATGATGGAGCTGGCCAAATAAAAATATTTCTTACTCCACTAACAGTCTGACATGTTATTTTTAATTGCAAAGTGGGACTGAAATTAAGAAGTAATGTGAGATTTGCAGTAACTGTTACACTGTACATGCACTTCATGACTGTAAATAAAGCAACATTGATTTAGTATCTGGCCTCCTCTCAATTTTTGGAAGATTGTTATGCCCCGGGACATATAACTAGATATTGAGCGGTACAAGCGAACTGCTGATCATAAGGGGCACAAAATCCTCTTGCAAAGGAGACCGGTGATGAGGAAAATTTCTAGTGCTGACCCGAAGTTTGTAATGCCCTGTCTGTTAATTAGTTTTAGCTATCAGACTTATCCAGTAGCGAGTCAGCCTAACGTTGGTGGCAGGAAAGCTATTGGAAATTATTATTAGGGACAAAATAAACTTTAATTTGGAAAGGCATGGTTTAATCAAGGAGAATAGATTTGTTAAAGGCAAATTGTGTCTGACTAACTTGATTGAATTTTTTGAGGTAACAAAGAAGGTTGATCAAGGTTCCACAATGGACTTTCAGAAGGCATTGAATAAAGTGCCACACAGGAAGCATAATTAAGAAGATGGAAGTCCATGGAATTAAGGAGAAAATGGCAGTATGGATGCAAAATTGGCTCAGTGACCAGAAGCAAAAGGTGGTGGTGATTGGATGTTTTTCAGACTGGGAGGTGGTTTGCAGTGGTGTTCCCCAAGGGTCAGTTTTAGGTCCATTACTCTTCAGTTTTTATAAATACCTGGACTCGGGTGTAGGGAGCAGCATTATAAAGTTTTCAGATGTTACGAAACTTGGCGAAGTAGCAGATAGTGCTGAGGATAGTTGTATGCTTCAGGTGATCCAGTTTGGGAGGACTACTATGGAAAGACAGTATGCTATAAATGACATGATTTTGAAAAGTGTATATGAGCAGAGAGACCTTGGTGTCCATATACATAAATCCTTAAAGGTGACAGGGCAAGTTGATAAGGTGGTAAAAATACAGATGGGTTGGATTTATAAGTGGAGGCATAGAATATGAAAACACATATCATGCCAGAACTTTATAACTCACTGGTTAGACCTCAGCTGGAGTATTGTGGACAATTCTGAGCACCACATTTCAGGTAAGATTCAAATGCCTTAGAAAGGATACTAGGATGTTACCAGAGATGAGGGACTTCAGTTATGAGGAGAGGTTGGAAAAGTTAGGACTGTTCTCCTTGGAACAGAGAAGGTTTTCAAGATGAGAGGTTTTGATAAGAGTAGATGGAGAAAAATTACTTGTCAATAACTAGAGGTCATAGATTCAAGATCATTGGCAAAAGATCTAGAGGGGAGATGAGAATTTTTTTCACGGAGTTGTCCAGATCTAGAAAGCTCTACCTGAAAAGGTGTTGGAAGCTGATTCCATAAATAATTTCAAAAGCAAGTTGGACAGGTACCGGAGAAGGAACTTACAGGGTTATGGACAAAAAGCGGGGATGTGGGACCTAGCACGACTGTTCTTTCAAAGAGCCAGCACAGGCACGGCGGGCCAAATAGCCTCCTGTGCTGTAAGTTTCTATGATTCTAGGTGGATGAGGGCACTGCGGTTGATGTGTATATGGACTTTCAAAAGGCATTTGATAAAGTTCCACATATTAGGCTTGTTGGCAAAATTGAAACCCACGGAGCATTAGCAGTATGGATACAAAATTGGCTAAGGGATAGAAAAGTGTTGTGGTGAATGGCTGGCTGTTTTTCAGACTGGAGGAAGGTATATAGTGGCATTCAGCAAGGTTCACAGCACTGCTGTTTTTGATATACATCAATAACTTGGAATTTGGTACAGGGGGTGCCATTACTAAATTTGCAGATGACACACAATTTGGAAGTGTAGTAAACTGAGGAAGATAGTAATAGACTTTAAAAGGACATAGACAGGCTGGTGGAATGGGCGGACACATGACATGAAATTCAACACAGAAAAGTGTGAGGTGATGCATTTTGGTTGGAAGAATGAGGAGAGACAATACAACTAAATGGTACAATTTAAAAGGGGTGCAAGAAGAGAGAGACCTGGTGGTGCTTGTGCACAAATCTTTGAAGGTGGTAGGACAAGTTAATAAGCAGTTAATAAAGCATGGGATCTTGGGATTTATAAATAGAGGCATAAAGTACAAAAGCCAGGAAATTAACCAATAGATTGTGTCCAATTCTGGGCACTTTCGGAAGGATATGAAGGCTTTGGAGGGTATAGAAGAGATTTACGAGAATAGTTCCAGGATTGAGGGATTATAGTCACATGGATAGACTGGAGAAGCTGGGGTGGTTCTCCTTAGAGCAGAGAAGGCCAAGAGGAGATTTGATAGCGGTGTTTAAAATCATATAGATAGAGTAAATAAGAATACATTATTTCCAATTGATGAAGGGTCGATAGCCAGAGGAAACAGATTTAAGATGATTGGCATAAGAAGCAGAGGCGACGTGAAGAAAAACCTTTTTAAACAATGAGTGGTTAGGATTTGAAATGCACAGCCTAATAGGGTCGTGGATACAGATTCAACAGTAGCCTTCCAAAGGGAATTGCATAAATACTTGAAGGAGAAAACAATTGCATGGATATAGGGGAAAGAGCAGGGAGTGTGACTAATTGGATTGCTCTTTCTGAGAAGTGGGACCAACTGGATTGCTCTTCGAAAGAACCGGCGTAGACTCGATAGGCTGAATGACCTCCTTCTTCTGTGCTTTACTATTCTGATTCTATGCTTTCATAAGACTTCTGTAGTATTTGTGCATGTCGATTGTCATAACTTTTTACAGTAGAAATCATTCTCTCTAATTTGACTAAGCTAACCCTGTCTAATCTTTTATGTTGGTATTTCTAAAATTATTGCTTTGAAGTTTCGAACCCCTCTCGGTGCTTGAAAGTGACCTACCTATTCCTTCTAAAATTTTCAGTGACTCTCTTATTCAAGTAGAAAAGCTTTTCTATCCCAGGAAAAAATTAGCAGGAATTCTTGGATATGAATAATTAATCACTCCCAGACAAACTGAACCAAATACACAATATTGTTCAAGCCTGTAACTGACAAAACGTACAGCATTATATTGAAATAAGCTTGGTGCAAAAATTTGAATTGTAGTTTAATCTGCTTGTGTACTATGGATTTTAGGGGCTGCTAAAATTAAACTGCTGCTTTCAGTAGCAGTTTTGGAATATTGGTGTAAGATCATAGGCTTCAATCATACAGAAGCCTCATGTCGTCGACACCTCAATACAATTCAATGATGCACTATTCATCATAGATCCTAGTTATTGAAGGAAACTGGCGATTAATTCCTTTGCAATTTTCCCAGTACTTTTTATTCATGGAATTGAATGTTCAGCCCTTGGTTACAGTACTCGAGAATGAGATTTATGCTCCAGTTACACTGCCATCTTTTACAGTGCACTGCTCTATGTCCAAATGCACAGAGTAATGCTGTCAATTTTCATATATCAGCAACCTAGTGGTTTTGCACTACCAGATTTGCATATTGGCTACAGAATATCCGCAGTTTACATGCAGCTAACTTTTATAAATCAAGTAGCGTGTTGTACCAACTTTTTGAATATTTATTAATAAGAGAGCTAACTTTTTGATTCCTATAATTAAAAATGTCATCAGCTTTCAGGGGCTACTAAGCATATGTCCAAGCAAATGTGGAGCTCCGCTTTCCCTCCGACCACCACAACAACAACTTATATTTATATAGTGCCTTTTAATGTAGTAAAACGTCCCAAGACACTTCACAGGAGGGTTATAAAACAAAATTTGACACCAAGCTAATCGAGATATTAGGGCAGATGACCCATGGTCAACTGCTGTCTTGTTTTTTTTGCTATACAGCATGTTTGAACATCGTTTCATTTTGTTTCCTTAGGCAAAGAGCTTGTTTGGTTTCTTTCAGATGTAAACATGCTTTTTGGCAAAACCTGTACTTTAAAGCATTTATATTCCTTGGTACTTATTTAAAAGCTTGGTCAAAGAGGTCGGATTTAAGGAGGGTAGAGAGGTGGCGAGGTTTCGTAAAGGAATTCCAGAGCTTAGGGCTTTGGCAGCTGAAGATGCGGCTTTCAATGGTTGAGCAATTCAAATCGGGGATGCTCAAGAGGGCAGAATTAAGAGTGCAGATATTCCAGGGGATTTGGGGGTGGGGCTGGAGGGGATTAGAGATGGGGAGGGGTGAGGCCATGGCAGGATTTGAAAACTAGGATGAGAATTTTAAAATCCAGGAGCTGCTTAACCGGGAACCAATGTAGATCAGCGAGCACAGGGGTGATGGGTGAATGGGACTTGGTGCAAGTCAGGACACGGGCAGCAGAGTATTGGATGCCCTCTTACGTAGGGTAGATTGTGGGAGGTCAGCGAGGAATGAGTTGGAATAGTTAAATCTAGAAGTAGCCACTCATTCAACAGGGGATTTCAAATGGGCAGTCTAACCACCACTGCAATTTACACTATTGCTAATGATGCACCTAGTATTGCACAACTTGGTGAAGAGTAACTGCAGAATTACTTGTTTTACTCCCATTTTAAATCTGCAACCATAGAACACTGTTGTATGTGCTTTTTAAAAAACATTTTGACTCATGTTGCCAGTCGGGAACTTGTGTGGTTCAGTTATTGAGAACTTTTTTTGTACCACACACCACTTACAGTTAAGAGGGGGAAGGGTGATTTGTTCTCGTGCTGCTATGAACTGGTTGCAAGGCAATGCCTGAGAATTTATTGGCATGGACTCTTGAGGGCCCAAGTTTCTGCCCTCTAAGAACGGCGTACCTCCATAAGGTGTGCGGATTTTCAGGAATAAAAAGGGCGCCTAAAATTTAGCTTGTGATTCTGCGAGCTCCCGGGACGTCTTCGTGCTCGGCGTGGCGCAGCACAAGGGGTCGGGGGAGGAGCCAGGTTCTGGCGCTGAAAACAGTGCCAGGACCTTTGCACGTGCGCACGTGTGTAGCTCCTCCCCCCCCGAGGCTGTGTGGGAGGGGCCCGAAGCACACCGCCCCTAGCCCCGGGCGAAGATCGGGCCTCCCTCCTTTCTGTTCATCCCCCGGGCCTCGCCGCCCCCCCCCCCATGTCCTCGGCGGGGCCTGCCCGGCCAGCATCTTGCTGGGTGTGGGCCCCGCCCAAAGTCTTTGGCAGCGGCCTGGCTTCTGCGTCATCGACGGGGCCTGCCCGCCCGGCATCTTGCTGGAGGCGGGCCCCGCCCGAAGTCTTCGGCGGCCCGACCAGGCATCTGTCGTTGTCGGCGGGGCCCGTTCAGCCTCCTCCTCCTCTCCTCTCTTTTCCCCCCCACCCCTCTTTCCTCCTCTCCCTCTCTGTGCTTCTGACAGCGAGGGGGGAAAGAGAGAGAGAGAGAGAGAGAGAGACTGGGGAGGCCCCGTCCCAGCACGCTGTTGGAGGGCTCCCAGTGCTGCAGTAGGTGAGTAGAAACTTAATTTTTTACTGATTTTTAAAAAAAAATATTTTTTAATTTTTTTGATTGATTTTATCATTTATTATTGATGATGGCTCTTTATTTGTAAAAGTGAAGTGTTTACTGTTTGTAAACCCCCCCCCCCCCCCCCCCCCCCATCCCCACCCCCCAATCTCGTTCCCTACGCCTGATTTATAAGTGTAGGCAAGGTTTTTCTGAGTGTACAAAAATCTATACTTACTCCATTCTAAGTTAGTTTGAAGTAAGTTTTCGCTGCCTAAACTTGCAAAACAGGCATAAGTGGCTGGACACGCCCCCTTTTGAAAAAAATCTGTTCTAAAATGAAACTCTTCTAACTCACTAGAACTGGAGCAAACTAAATGCCGAGAATTGCAATTTCTAAGATGCTCCATTCTAAACTAGTTGCTCCAAAAAAATAGGAGCAACTCAGGCCGAAACTTGAGCCCGTGAAGTACATGGCTCTGATCTGTAATCCATTCTCTTGACAAGACTGAAATTGGGACCTGAACAACCGAGTTTGTGCAGTTGTGAACCCAAATCACACAAGCCACGGAGTATGTCAGCACTTCCGTGATGTGTGCTTTTCTATAATGCCTTTTACTTCCTAAACATTGAATAGTGCAGAGGTGAATGCTGTGAAATATTTCACTCATTGCTGTCTTGTTTTTTTGCTATGCAGCACCTTTGAACATCATGTTTCATTTTGTTTCCTTGGGCAAAGAGCTTATTTGGTTTCCTTCAGATGGAAACATAGTTTTTGCCAAAACCTGTACTTCAAAGCATTTGTATTCCTTGGTACTTCTAATTTAATTATGTGCCTTTAGTGTGAAAAGGAGAAACTGGTTTTGAAAATCATCATCCTAATATTACACCCGAGTGATTCTGAACCTATTGAGAACTGGGTTTATTATTTTAATTAGTAATTTCGTATAACATTGGTAATATTTCAAATGAATTATTCTTATTGTATAAAAGAGTATTCAATACTCTTGTCAATTACTTGATGTCCCAGAAGATGCATGTTTCCAATCATGTCTATGTAAATACAAAAATAATATAAGGGATCAGGTTGCATATCGATTGTTTTTGATACTGTTACTTGATGTTGAAGTACTGAGTAGTATTGTAAAATAAAAGCTCTGCTTTGGAGGCAGCCCGAGAACAAATCACCCTTCCCCACTTGACTGCAAGTGGTGAATGGTACATAGTTCTCAATAACAGAACCAGACAAGTTCACTACTGGCAACATGAGACAAAATGTTGACTCAAATTAAAATTGATCAAAATGGATGCAGATGTTATTATTAAAACTCCATATTTTTCCACTTGTAGGTCATTTTGTTATAACCACTACATTACCAAGTACATCATTTTCACTGCAACAGTATGGGCGGAGTGTGTTTGTGTGAATTGGGAAATAAGACTGGGATTTTTTTTAACCTTAAGGGTCCAGTTTACACACTTTGTGGGACTCTTTTTGCTTGGGTGGGGCATCAATTGAGGAATTAATGTTAAAAAGGAGTTGAGATACATTTCTGGAAAATGGTTTTGTAATCCAATAGTATTCTCCCTGCAACTTATGGTTTAGAATCACTTAATTAAGCTGCTTTCACAACAGAACTAGATTTGGATAAATGAGTCAATACTGTATTAAATAATGCCACCTCACTTAAGTGTACTTATTTAGTGCTCTAGTTTCCTTTTAGACTTGCATCTGTATTTGTAGAGTGGTGCACTGTGTTTTGGAAGAACTGGAGTATCCATAATGTGTGGCCCACTTCACCTAGGCAGGTACACTGAACATATATTGACTAACGTAAGTCCAGAAACCTGGGAAGTTGGTCAGCACTGGTATATCGAGTGACCAGTCATTTACAGTGTGATATGTTGGTACCAACCTAGTGTAATTATGCATTAAAATCCTTGTGATGGGAGAGCATAACTGAAGCACTTTTGGGACACGAGTTCCAGATGAATCAATATAGTATTGCGGTGCACCACTAATTTATTACTGGATTTATTCCAATGTCAGTACAAATCTGGCACCTGATTAGTGGTGTATATAAAACCTAAATGTTTATCTGACAACCATTTCAACCTATATTTTCTTTTCCCCTCTTTTTTTTAACCATGCCAGAAATTAATCTGTGCTGAGAATTCAGTTGAACACCATTTGGTCTCAAGGTTCATGAAGGAGGTTAGAAACTGACTCCATTTGTCTACTTGGTAACTCCTGCCTGGAGTTTCAATCTTGTCCTCAGCAAGTTAATGTCAGAACTATTAATTTGTTTTTGAGCAAGCTTAAATTTCATAGACTTAAGGTAGAAATTGCTGCATGTGAAATTAATGATCTGTTTGCTTTTGAGAGAGACTTGGCTTATTTTAAGTGTGCAGACAGGACCACCATAAGATCACATCCATTATTTTGGCTGAAAATTGCATTCTTCTTTGAATTATCATCATAGAAACATAGAAAATAGATGCAGGAGTAGGCCATCCGGCCCTTCAAGCCTGCACCACCATTCAATAAGATCATGGCTGATCATTCCTTCAGTACCCCGTTCCTGCTTTCCCTCCATACCCCTTGATCCCTTTAGCTGCAAGGGCCATATCCATCTCCCTCTTGAATATATCCAATGAACTGGCATCAACAACTCTGCGGTCGGGAATTCCACAGGTTAACAACTCTCTGAGTGAGGAAGTTTCTCCTCATCTCAGTCCTAAATGGCTTACCCCTTATCCTAAGACTATGTCCGCTGGTCCTGGACTTCCCCAACATCGGGAACATTCTTCCTGCATCTAACCTGTCCAGTCCCGTCAAAATTTGATATGTTTCTATGAGATCCCCGCTCATCCTTCTAAACTCCAGTGAATACAGGCCCAGTCAATCCAGTCTCTCCTCATATATATGACAGTTCTGCCATCCCAGGAATCAGTCTGGTGAACCTTCGCTGCACTCCCTCAATAGCAAGAACGTCCTTCCTCAGATTAGGAGACCAAAACTGAACACAATATTCCAGGTGAGGCCTCACCAAGGGCCCTGTACAACTGCAGTAAGACTTCCCTGCTCCTATACTCAAATCCCCTTGCTGTGGTAGTCATAGGCAATCCCTCGGAATCGAGGAAGACTTGCTTCCGCTCCTGAAGTGAGTTCTTTGTTGGCTGAACAGACTAATATGAGAGCCACAGACTCTGTCACAGGTGGGACAGATAGTCGTTGAGGGAAGGGGTGGGAGGGACTGGTTTGCCGCATGCGCTTTCCGCTGCCTGCGCTTGATTTCTATATGCTCTTAGTGTTGAGAATCGAGGTGCTCAGCGCCCTCCCGGATGCACTTCCTCCACTTAGGGTGGTCTTGGGCTAGGGACTCCCAGGTGTCAGTGGGGATGTTGCACTTTCTCAGGGAGGCTTGTAGCATTTCCGTTGCCCACCTTTGGTTCGTTTGCCGTGAAGGAGTAGAGCACTTCCTTTGGGAGTCTCGTGTCTGGCATGCGGACTATGTGGCCTGCGCAGCAGAGCTGATCAAGTGTGGTCAGTGCTTCAATGCTGGGGATGTTGGCCTGAATGAGGACGCTGATGTTGGTGCGCCTATCCTCCCAGAGGATTTGTAGGATCTTGCGGAGACATCGTTGGTGGCATTTCTCCAGCGACTTCAGGTGTCTACTGTACATGGTCCATGTCTCTGAGTCATACAGGAGGGCAGGTAGTACTACAGCCCTGTAGACCATGAGCTTGGTGGCAGTTTTGAGGGCCTGATCTTCAAACACACTTTTCCTCAGGCGGCCAAAGGCTATACTGGCACACTGGAGGCAGTGTTGTATCTCGTCGTCGATGCCTGCTCTTGTTGATCGGAAGCTCCCGAGATATGGAAAATGGTCCACGTTGTCCAGGGTCACGCCGTGGATCTTGATGACTGGGGCGCAGTGCTGTGTGGTGAGGACAGGCTGGTGGAGGACCTTTGTCTTACGGATGTTTAGCGTAAGGCTCGTGCTTTTGTAGTTCTCAGTAAATACGTCGACTATGTCCTGGAGTGCAGCCTCTGTATGTGCACAGATGCAGGCGTCGTCTGCTTCGCCATCAAAAACGAGCTGGTTGACCGCCTCAAAGACTACCCCTGCGGGGCTAACGAATGCCTCGTGACTCTCCAACTCACCCTATCCCAGAACCAGTGCGCCACAGTCATCAGTGCGTACGCCCCGACACTCGATGCAACTGATGAGGGCAAAGAGGGTTTTTTCACCGAAAAATCTCTGTCCTGCGTCCTCGTGGGTGACAAATTGATCCTCCTCGGTGACTTCAACGCCAGGGTTGGCAAGGACACAGACTTCTGGGCGGGGGGGAGGCGTGATGGGCAGAGATGGGGTAGGGAAAGCCAACTTCAGTGATACCCTACTCCTGACAAAATGTTTAGAGCACGAACTTGTCATCGCCAACACCTTGTTCTGCCAGAGGGACCAATACAAGGCATCGTGGCAACACCCTCGCTCCAAGCACTGGCATCTGCCCGACTATGTCATCGTCCGAGCCAGGGATCGCAAGGATGTGCGCATCACCAGTGCCATGACAGGAGCCGATAACTGCTTTGAATTATACAAGTACAATGGTGACATTTTGTGCATTACTTCAAATCGTCGACTGTAAATTGTACATGGTTTTAACTTTTGTTGTAGATGGGGCAACGACTTGGGCCAGGGTTATCAGGAACTTGGACTGGAATGGGGCAGCCAATGGAGGGCCAGTCGGAGCATTTGCAAATAAGCGCGTTCAATATTTATCCCTCAATCAACATAACAAAGAGAGATAATCTGATCACTATCGCATTGTTGTTTGTGGGAGCTTGTTGTGCACAAATTGGCTGCTGCGTTTCTCACATTATAACCGTGACTACACTGCAAAAGTACTTCATTGGCTGTAAAGTGCTTTGAGGTGTCCGGTGGTGAAAAGCACGATATAACTAGGTCGAACTCTCGGGACCTGGCCTGTTCTGGTTAAGGGATTTTTCTGGACGAGGGGTGGTCATGTTAAATTGGATGGTACAGGTACTGAGCAAGGGGATATCGGGGCTGGCTGGCTTCAGGTTGGGAGTGCGGCCGAGAGATCATGGGGCGGTGGATTGCGGGGTCAGGCCAGCGATTGCGGGAGTCGGCAGTGAGGAAGGACTTCAATTTGTTCATGTTGGGGTTCTGCACATGCGCCACCCGATGGCTGGGGGTGGATCTAGATAAGGGAGGTTCAACCTGTATGTCTTTCTTTTTTCTTTAATGTCAAATGGGACATTCTGGGCAGTTGTCAAGCGGTCAGGAAGGTAAAGGAAATAACAGGACTGTGTTTCATTTAAAACTAGTTCCTGTAATGGAGGAAAAATGTGGATTTCCAGCTTTGGCAATATCCCACAATTGGAGGCCTAAAAACATATAAACCTAGAGGTCCACAGATAAAGCAGTAGTAGGACTTTTGGTTGTATTACAGGTGCTAATGGTGTGGAGGCTTATTAACTCTATAGGTGAGAAATAATATTAATTCATTTCCCAGTGGATTTTTCAGTGCCATTTTTCAAGAGCTTGAAAGAAAGTTACCTTCATTTCTAGGCATGGTAATAAAGCAAAAACTGAAAGTGGAGAATTTTTCTTGAAGTTCTCTCCTCTCATTCCAAATATAGTTACGATGGGCCCAAGTTTCCACACGATAAAAAACGGGCGCCCCTCCGAGCTGGGCGCCCGTTTTTCGCGCCTAAAAAAAACCTCGTGATTCTGGAGCGTTCTGCAGCTCCTTGTCTGCCTGGCGCGGCGCCCAGGGGGGCGGAGCCTACACTCGCGCCGATTTTGTAAGTGGGAGGGGGCGGGTACTATTTAAATGAGTTTTTTTTCATGCCGGCAACGCTGCGCGTTGGAGCGTTCGCGCATGCTCAGTGTGAAAAAAACATTGGCACTCGGTCATTTTTGTAGTTCTTTGTAGCTGTTTAATTTTTGAACATTTTTTTAATAAAAGCACATTGCCATCAGCACTAGCAGCCTTCTCACTGTCTCCACCCCCCACCCCCCCCCCCCCCCCCGCGGGAAAGAACGGGCGCCTCCTTACCCCCCCCCCCCCCCTTGCCGGCGGGAAGAACGGGCGCCTCAGGCTGACTGCAGCATTCTCTGTGCCTGAAGCACTTTCACACAGGTAGGAAGATGGTTTATTTAATCTTTTCTTTGCTTATAAATGTTTATTCACGTTGGATTTATTTGTATAATATTTGTAGAAGTATAAATAAGGATTTATTGTAGAATTTCATGAGTTCCCTTCCCCTCCCCTCCCCCCCCCCCCCCCCCCCCCAATCTCGTTCTGGACGCCTAATTTGTAACCTGCGCCTGATTTTTTAATGTGTAGAACAGGTTTTTTCAGTTCTACAAAAATCTTCACTTGCTCCATTCTACTTTAGTTTGGAGTACGTTTTCACTGTGGAAACTTTGAAATCAGGCGTCAGTGGCCGGACACGCCCCCTTTTGAAGAAAAAATTCTGTTCCAAAGTAGAACTGTTCTACCTGACTAGAACTGCAGAAAAAAAAAATGTGGAGAATTGCGATTTCTAAGATAGCCCGTTCTCCACCAGTTGCTCCTAAAAAATCAGGTGCAAA
This sequence comes from Pristiophorus japonicus, assembly GCF_044704955.1. NCBI lineage: Eukaryota > Metazoa > Chordata > Chondrichthyes > Pristiophoridae > Pristiophorus > Pristiophorus japonicus. The sequence goes on along the minus strand of NC_091979.1, from coordinate 49,495,587 downwards.
TCATGTGGAAACTTGGGCCCATATATATTTTGGTCATTTCTGAACACTGATCAGCTTAATTCTGGGTACGTTTTATCTAGTCCAGGTTTATGCTGGCTTCCTGATGAATGGCGTGGCATTGAGCTGTACAGACTAGGAAGGCTAAGTTCAATCCCTCGTCTGAGCAAATTTGCTAACCTACTTTTTAAATATGATAACTTATTGGATGCTTTCTAATAATACTGGCAGCTACATAGATCCATTTATGTTGAAATCTCCTTTCAACAAGATTTGTTTTCGGATTGTATTGATCTGTAGGATACTGGTTTTGAAATTTATGTAATGCATGGGTCCCTTGCTTTCTGTGTTTTATTTACAGAGCCAGTGCTATCACTGTCTGATTCACCACATTTTTCAGACTGCTGGTTACTTTAATTGTCTTTCACAGTTAATTTCAGGCGTATCGGCTGATTCTGCTCTCTGTATCCAGCATAAACTGTACAGTAAAAGATTCTTGTACATTCACATCTCAAAAGTGATCTTGCATAGCTAAAGAAAAAATGCAAAGCATGATGTACTCTTGTTTAAGATGCAAATATGAAATCAAGAAGACGAGAGCATGTTGGGACTGGTGACAGAAATGTTACATACCTTTTGAAGTAAATATCTGCAGGAAAGGCTTTTTAAGAAACCTAAAAATGCCAAAGTTCACAGATTTTATAAAGATTAAAATTTGAATGTTCCTGTTAAATGTCTGCTCATGGTTTTCGAGTGCCTGATGGCATACATAAATGTTTTAAAAATCTGTATGTACATATCCCTTATAGATGTTTTGTACTATTTCAAAACTTGCTGGAGAAGACTATAGTCTAGACTGTGTGTGCCCTCTGTTTTGACTTTGATCTCTGATTAAAACTGGCTTTACATTTATCATATTCCTCTAAGTCGTCATGGGATTAGATTTCTTTCAAGTGTCTGCCTCTTCTGTATATAAGCCTTTAGCAATTCCTGCTAAATTATATGGGCATGCTGGAGACTGCATAGTACATATAATCTTTAGTAATGGGCAGGTACAGTCAATGTAACTTGTATGTATTTAGGGGAATATCAGACCTGAGCAGCCAGTTCAGTGTATAGTATTTGAATCCCTCCAATCAGGTTGCTGCCCCTACCACAGTACTGAAACAGCCATTATCAAACTCACAAATGACCTCCTATGTGACTTTGACTATGGTAAACTATCCCTCTTCATCCTTTTTATCCTGTCTGCAGCCTTTTGACACAGTTGACCACACCATCCTCCTCCAATGCCTCTCCTCTGTCATCCAGCTGGGTGGGACTGCCTTCCCTGATTCCATTCTTATCTATCCAGTCATAGTCAAATAAACATCTAAAATGGCTTCTCTTCCCGCTCCTGCACCATTACTTATGGAGTCCCCCCAAGGATCTATCCTTGACCTCTTATTTCTCATCTACATCCAAAAACACATCAGGTTCCACATGTATGTTGACTACACACAGCGCTAACTCACCACCACCTCTCTTAACACCTCCGCTGTCTCTGATTTGTCACACTGCTTGTCGGACATCCAGTACTGGATGAGCAGAAATGTCCTCCAACTAAATATTACAAGACCAAAGCCATTACCTTTGCTCGCTGCCACAAACTCTGTTCCCTAGCCACCAACTCACTCCCCCCTCCCTGGGAACTGTCTGAGGCTGAACCAGACCGGTCACAATCTTAGTGTCGTATTTGACCCTGAGATGAGCTTCCGACCACATATCCACTTCATCACTAAGTCTGCCTACTTCCACCTCCGTAACATTGACCGACTGTGCCCCTGCCTCAGCTTATTGGTTGCAGAAACCCTCATCAAGGCCATTGTCACCTCTTGACTATTCGCATACTCTCCTGGCTGGCTCCCCATCTTCTACCCTAAGGAAACTTAAATGCAATCAAACAAAGACAGCAGGTGCTAGTAATGATTTTGCTGTTTCCATTTACAGCTCCTCTAGACCACTACAGTTTCTTTACTTACCTTGCTTTTGCTTTGCACCGTAATCCTTTTTGTCATTTAATCACTCTTGCCTTCCACCCTCACAAACTTTGCCTTTTGTTCTTTTCTCCTCTCTTTCCCTCTTCCTTTCCTTTGTGCTTGCTTAAAAACGGTTATACCTCTTAACATCTTCTAGTTCAGACAAAAGTTCATCGACCCAAAACACTAACTCTGATTCTCTCTCCACAGATGCTGCCTGACCTAAGTATTTCCAGCATTTTCTGTTTTTATTGCCAATTTTAGTCATCTGTGAATCTGTACCCATAAATCCCTTTGCTCCTCGACTCTTATTTTCTATGGAGTATGTGGTCTCCTTATTCCTCCTGCTAAAAGGTGCCGCAGCACACTTGTAAATAGAAAATTCATTTCAATATTTATAAGTTTACTGCTGTCTTGTATTTTGTCAGTCTACCTTAGCATAAACTGTACCCTTCCAATTTGGTGTCATCCGAAAATTTTGAAATTGTACTTCTGTTTTCTGAGTCCAAATTGTTTATGTAAATGCTGAACAACCGTGGTCACAGCATCAATGCCTGTGGAACACCACTTCCTGCCTTCTGCCAGTCTGAGTAAATACCTTTAACCCCTAATCTGCTTTCTGTCTTGTAGCCAGCTTTCTTATCCATTCTGCTACTTGTCCCCCGACTCCACCTTAATCACGAGTCTACTATGTGGTACCTTATCGAAAACCTTTTTGAAATCGAGGTATATTGCAACTGCCGCATTTGCCTTATCTACTCTTTCTGTTATTTCCTCAAGAATTCAATAAGATTTGGTCAAGCATGACCTTCCCTTTTGAAATCTGTGCTGACTACACTATTACATTTTTGTTTCTAGATGTTATCTATTGCATCTTTCAGTAAAAATTCCAAAATCTTTCCTACCACAGATGCTAAGATTTATAGGGTTTATAATTCCCTAGACTTGTTCCATCTCCCTTTTTTAAATCTTGGAATAATGTTCGCTGTCCTCTTTTCTAATGAAATTTTATATATGCATATTTTTTTTGATCTTTTCTAATGTCATGTATTCATTAGAAAAAATAGAAAATAAGCTAGCTTTTGGGTTTAATGCACATTTGGGATAGATTTTGAGGACATTTAAATACAATAGGTGCATTATATCAATAGTTTTTGATGTACAAAAAACTGAAGGATTATTAAAAGTGAAATTGGCAATTGTATAATTCTGCCAGTTGATGTGGAATAGTGTCACATTGCTTTGGTTGAACTCTGGTTGCAGCATAATTGCAACTGGTATCAATCAAACTTTTTCCATTATAATTTTTAAACTTTTATTTGCTTACAAAAGGGTATTGGTGCATTGGAAAGGTCCAGAGAAGGTTGTTTTTTGGAACTTGCAGCCCTGTGTTGTGAAGGTTTAGTTAAGCTAGTTTTCTCAGAAAAGATTGAGCGGAGCCATTGTCCATTTTTCTAAATGCTGTGAAGAATGGATAATGTGGATGCACACAAATTATATAATTTGATTGTGAGCAATGAAATAGAGGACGGAGGTATAAAATTAATGAGTCTCAAGCAGGGCTTTGAAATTAAAAGCATTTTACAAAAAAATTACTCAGGTGTGGATATGTTGGATAGACCCCAGCTAAAGTAGAAATGTCATGAAAGAAATGCAACCAGTCAAGGATGCAAAGTGTAGGATGTAAGGCTAGATATTCTGGAATTTTGCTTGGTTTACCTTTTGGAAGCAGAGCTTAGAGTACAGTGCTTCTGAAAATGTAAATAGATTAGGTAACATCCATAATAGTGAATTGTATGTAGTCTATGGTTGATAACATAGAAACATAGAAAATAGGTACAGGAGTAGGCCATTCGACCCCTTGAGCCTGCAGCACCATTCAATAAGATCATGGCTGATCATTCACCTCAGTACCCCTTTCCTGCTTTCTCTCCATGCCCCTTGATCCCTTTAGCCATAACGGCCATATCCAACTCCCTCTTGAATATATTTAAGGAACTGGCATCAACAACTCAGGGCAGTGTCTTCCTAGACTTTGCTTTCCATATTTCTATTTTCTGACATCTTACTGTAACTTTATTTTTTAGTTTTAAAGGAGCATTTTTGCAGTTCATAAGCTGTGTAGGATAAGCCCCCATGATGGAAAAAGAGGAAATATTACACTTCTCTTCCCTCGTACCATTTTATAGATCGCATCCTTCGAACAGGGATTGTTGAAAAGGATTATTTCCTTTGACTTTTGACTATAATATGTGAAGAATACTCTAACTGCCAGTAGCATTGCTCAGAGGTGGTCTGGCGTATGCTTAAGAAATTAAATTACTAAACTGCTTGTTCCTTTTTAAGGCCACCGCTGAAGTACCCCATGTGGAAGTGGTCTAAGAAAGTCCTGAGTTGTTATTTGGTGAGGGAAGTTTGATGATTGCTAGACGTTTGTGAATTTCTGGCAAGTCAAAAAAAAATGTCATGTTGGCTGTTTTTAAAAAAAACATATAAGTAGATTGGGTTGCTTCTGGATAAGTTGTAAATAGCTGTGTGATAGTCCAGTAATCTACGCTTTAATTTTACTGTAAACTAGATGCTCGTCTAGGCCCTTAGCAGATTGATTGTAGTGCATCTACCAACAAATGAGTGTCGTGTCCATGTTCTAATTATGGTTTTATTTCCTGACTCTTCAGTTTTGGTTTCCTCATCGACCATTATGGCTTATATCTGTATTTTTGGAATTGTTTTTTTCCGAGCAACAGTATATTCTTTAGGGGTTTGCATTTAGCCAGTGAAAAGTGGAAATAAATATGGGATAAAAATGGGTAAAGGTTGATTTGTGTAACTAAAAGGTTATATGTAGGTTGGTTTGAGGCTACTTGTCATTTACGATCCATTGGTATTAAAATTTAAAAGCTCATTTAAAAATCTACAGCACAGAGGAAAATCATTTGGGAAGCTCCCACATTGTTTCTCTGCACGTATTTATGGACCAAGTCCTAACATGAGGCTGAATAGGAATGAAGCTGCTGTACTTGAAAGATTTTATGAATCTGTAATCCATTATGTTTCGAGTGAGATGTGGATTTTCAATAGTCAGTCATTTACAGTCTTTTAACTTAGTTCTTCAGAAGATGGCCTTTGTACATTGATGTGTGATTTAAAATGTATTCCTCGCGTGGGCACTCCCAGCAAAGAGCAGTGCTCTCTGGCAGTGCTGGTCAGGAACTTTAATTTAAATCAATAATTCATAATGTGTATAGATCTGTGCTTCAAACCCAAGTTCACAAAATCGCAAAAAATTTGTTTTGTACACTGGGCTGGATTCTTCTTCGTAATGCAGCCTATCACCATCTCACCACTGGGACCAACATGGGATGATCCTTTCTCTCCCATTACCTGTAAATAGTGTTGGGGTTGCAAGGTCAGTGAAGGAGGGGGCCATGTAGCAACCTCTTCACCCCAATATTGACTCCTAATTACTTTCCATTGGTTTCCAAAATTATCACCCATCAATATGTATTCAACCCAATTTAATTGTAGCTGTTCATTGGTTGGTACTATCCGTAATCAGTTTGTCTTTTGCTGCAGAACTCCAGATCCTCTAAACTTTTATTTTGAAAGCGACCAAATTATTGAAAGAAATCATCAGCATCTGACTAGATATAATTTGTTTACACTAGAATAATTAAGAGGTATCAACATTATACTGTTCTTGCATCTCTTATTGAATAGAATAAGAATGGGTAGCTGATCTTGCCTGTGACCCATACACTGAATTGGCATATTAAATGTGGCAGAAAGTAACAATTTTATAGGATTTGTAACTGATTTGGATAATGGGAAGGAATAAAGATGAATTCCTTTTGGCTGAAAATATTGCAAATCCCATCTCCAAAAACAACTCTTTCTAAACTCCAATTTCATTTAAAGGGAAGTATATTCCACTGTCTAGTCAAATAATCCCAAATGTTTAAAGCTACCTTATATGTTGAATGGTATATCTGTTGCTTCTCATTACTCTACGTTGCAAGAGGGAGCATGAGGACAGACATCTTGCTTGGAACAGCCCTTGATGTGACTGACATTTTACTCGTGATATCTTGAATGGGTTGTTCCCTCCACTCTCTCTACTTGTCACGGCATCAGAGCTTCAGAATGTTGCGTGAGTTTTACAGAAATTCAGTCCCAGGCTGCTTCTATCCAGCATTTCTAAAGAATAAAATAGAACAGCCATGGTTAAGAGGTGATGGTACAGATACAGGGCTCAAAATTGGCCAGGTGTTCCGTTTTTTTTTGGAGCAACTTGATTTTTCTGGAGTATCTTAAAAAAAATCCCCATTTTGCACATTCAATTTGCGCCAGTGTAAATGAGTTAGTTAGGATTTTTAAAGTTTTTTTTTTCAAAAGGGGGGTGTTACCAATCACCATTGCCCGTTTTGGCCATTTAGGCCACTTTGGCCAGCTACTAGTTACTCCAAACTAACTTAGGCCAGCGTATGTGGCCGCTTGTGAAAAGTTAAGAAATCAGCGCAGGTAGGTACATCGAAAGGCCAGCAGAACTTAATGACTTGACTAAAGAATGTGAATAGGATCAAACAGCTATACAGGACATCAAATTATAAACTTCGCAAAGTTAATTTACTATACAACAGAAGCATTCATGGAAGCTTAAACCACAAAAATAAAAGCTAGTTGAATTAAATTGCTCCAATCTCAACTAATTTAAACCACTATTTGTTTACAGTGATTATACTGGGCCAAAATTGAGCCCATATTATCTAAATAAAGTCTACTTCAATAAATAAGATATTCTCTCAGTGTTCCTCCATCACTTATGTTCTTCTTTCACAATAACACCAGGTAAATAGGCTTGACAAATGGTCACCTCTATTCACAAGAGATAAAACCTATTTACATAATTTTTTCAAAATATTCAAATTAAACAAAAGAAGTAAGTAAGTCCTACCCTATCTTCATCTTCAGCCTGGGAAGGTAGCGGGCTGGCCTGTGCGGTAGGCCACTCGGCCTGGGATAGGGGTGGGACGCACCAGCAGCCGGTATGATGATGAGGTATGATGATGATCGGGTCCCACGCTGCAGCACGCACACAAGGGCTGGGGGCAGGAGCTACTGCGCATGCGTGCACAATCCAACGCACATGTCCCGGCACTGTTTTCAGCGCGGGATGCTGACTACGCCCCCGACCACGACTGGCATGCTGCGCGAAGACCCGGGAGAGGCTGGACAGTGGTCAAAGTGGGTGCCGTTTTTTTTCGGAGCACTTTTCAACGCAAAAAAGCGGCGCATCTCTGGTGAATGCACCGAAAAAAGGGGTGGGCCAATTTTGAGCCCACAGATCTAAACCTTCATTATATTTGGCATGATGCAGCAACCAGTGAACTATTTTACTCTCTCTCTAATGTCAATTATTAGCTCTGTCGGAGCTGATTCAAGATAATTGCAGGCAGCAACTAAAAGTGCAAAAGGATGTATATTTTTTTTATAAAAATTTAACTTTTAACTCTCTACATTCTCGTTTTTAGTGTGCAATAGTTCCTTGCATCACAAAAATCTAATAAATGTATCCATATTGGCACTCTTTTAATTATGATGTACATAAGAGAAATTGTTTTGAAGATTAAAATACAGTACAGAAAAAGCTATGGATTCTAATAAAACATGTATATTAAGTGTTTGATGGAAGTTCTTGTATTACATTTAATATCTTCAACTTTGCAGTGCTTTAATACAATACCGTATTAAGAAATATTGCTCCAGAATTTGCTGGAGCGGGGCAGCTTACAGATTGCTCTTACATTTTTTTTTACTCGCTCTTCAGCTCAAAGATTTTTGCGCCGCAAGTTACTGGAACCATGGACGTTCAGGACTGATAGTAATTTCCTTAACTAATTAGATTTAAGGATAAAGAAAGAGAAGAACAACGGAGAAGGAAATAGGGTAAATCCGAGTCTAATTAGGTACTGAAAGAGAAATAGAGAGGGAAAGAAAAATTTGGTTGAGAGAGAAAAAACAGACAAAGGATAAGTAAGAAAAAAAAAATTAATTAATTTTTTTTAAACAGCTCCAAGAACAATTTAATGCCTGCAGAAATGAGACTCCACAGTTTCAGTTGTTCCCTTCCTGGGCTGGAGAGGTTGAGTGGCATTGCAGTAACACAAATCTCATCATTAAAAGGGTCCTTGCATCACTAAGTACCAGTCATAACTTTCTGCAGCGGGTTTAATTTGTTTTAACAGCGCAAATGCAGGAATATTTTCAAACTCACGGAGGTTGATGGCAAGCTCCCATTTTCGTGAGGCTAACGGAGCGGTGCAAATCTTCGAGAAATTTGTGGTGATTTGCAACTCATGGGATCTCTCTTCCTCGCCCCAAATTATTGTGTTATTTACACACTTGCAACAGCGTGTGCATCAAACTTGCCATTATTTTCCCAGCAATTTCCGGATCATTATGAAAATCTGAGCAAATAACGTTTTGATTTGCTGTTATGGTTTGCAGTACACCAGTTTTGGTGGTGTTTCCGGCAGATAAAACAACATTTGTAAGACACCCTCCTGTAATGCTTAATTTACCACTTTCATACTATGTATTTTTCTATTAAAATTTTAATCATCTCCTTTTGCTCAATCTTTAAACTTCATATTTCTTTGTTATGCAACAGATCTTAATTTTAAAACAGGATTACTTTTTTCCCTTCAAATTGCTGCTAAATTAAGTTGCAAATTACTGAATTCCATTGTTTTTGAGGTAAAGTAATCATCTTTGCTACTTATTGAAGTGTAGGGAAGCCATGTAGGTGTATTTATCCAATTCCCATTTGAATGTTACTATTGAATCTGCGACCACCACCCATAAAAGCAGAGCATTCCAGATCACCACAACTCGCCGTGTAAAAAAATATTTTCCTCGTAATGTCTGATTCTTTTGCCAATGGTCTTAAATCTGTGCCCTTCAGTTACCAATCCTTCTGCCACTGGAAACAGTTATTTACTCTATCAAAACTGTTCATGATTTTGACAGCATGATCAAAGCTCAACAACAACTTGTATTTATATAGCGCCTTTAACATAGTGAAACGTCCCAAGACGCTTCAGAGGAGTATTATGAGATAAAAAAATTTGACACCGAGCTGCATAAAGAGAAATTAGGGTAGGTGACACAAAGCTTGGTCAAAGAGGTAGGTTTTAAGGAGCGTCTTTGAGGAGGAAAGAGAGGTAGAAATGCAGAGAGATTTAGGCAGGGAATTCCAGAGCTTAGGGCCTAGGCAACAGAAGGCACGGCCACCAATGGTTGAGCGATTATAATCAGGGATGCTCGAGGGTAGAATTCGAGGAGTGCAGGCATCTTGGCTGGAGGAGATTAGAGATAGGGAGGGGCAAAGCCATGGAGGGATTTAAAAACAAGGATGAGAATTTTGAAATTGTGGTGTTGCTGAACCGGGAGCCAATGTAGGTCAGCGAGCACATGGGTGAGCGGGACTTGGTGCGAGTTAGTACACAGGAAGCGAGTTTTGGATCACCTCCAATTTCGTAGGGTAGAATGTGAGAGGTCAGCCAGGAGTGCCTTTGAATAGTCAAGTCTAGAGATAACAAAGGCGTGGATGAGCTGAGGCAAGGCGGAGATGGAAATAGGTGGTCTTAGTTATGCTGCAGATATGTGGTTGAAAGCTCATTTCAGGGTAAAATATGACACCAAGTTTGGGAACGGTCTGGTTCAGCCTCGTAACCTTCTCTAACCTAAGGAGAATTACCTTGGCTTCTCCAGTCTCTCCACATAACTAAGTTCCCTAGTAAATCTCTCCTGCACTCTCCAAGGCCTTGATATCCTTCAAGTGAGGTGCCTGAAATTGAACACAATACTCCAGCTGAGGCCTAACCAGTGTTTTATAAAAGTATGGCATAACCCCTTTTAACATTATACAATTTAGTTAATTCTGCCTCTCTCCATTCTTCCTACTAAAATGTCTCATTTCACACTTCTCTGCGTTTAAATTTCATTTGCTACAGGTCTGCCCATTTAACCAGTCGGTCTACCTCCTCCTGAGGTCTAACTATCCTTCTCATTGTTTACTACATTTTGAGTTTTGTATCATATGCAAACTTTTAAATTATCTCCTTTATACCCAAGTCCAGGTCGCTAATGTATATCAAAAAGAGAAGTGGTCCTAATATTGATCCCTGGGGAACACCACTAAATACTTCCCTCCAGTCTGAAAAACAACCGTTTGCCACTGCTCTCTGCTTTCTAGCCCTGCAATTTTGTATCCAGGCTGCCACTGTTCCTTTAATCTCATTAAGTTTGCTAACAAGTCTTTTATGTGGTACTTTGTCAAAACTCCTTTTGAAAGTCCATATACACATCAACTGCACTGCCCTCATCAACCCTCTCCGTTACTTCATCAAAGAACTCGATCAAGTTAGTCAAACATATTTGCCTTTAACAAATCCATACTGACTTTTAGTTATCAGCCCTTACTTTTCCAAATACCATTTAATTTTGTTTCTAAATGTTTCCCCACCACTTGCGTTGGGCTGACTGGCCTGTAGTTGCCAAGTTGATCCCCCTCCACTTTTTTAAATGGGGATGTAACATTTGCAAACCTCCAGTCCTCTGACACCACCTGCATATCCAAGTAGGATTGGAAGATTGTTGCCAGAGGCTCTGCAAGTACATCCTCTTTATACATTTTTAGCCTATCCGATATTGCTACTGCATCCTTTGTAACTGCTCCATTGGCAACATCATCTTCTCAAGTGAAGACAGATCCAAAGTACTAATTTAGTATTTCAGCCATGCTCTCTGCCTCCAAGATTATCTCCTCCTTTTTGGTCCCTAGATCAGCCATGATCTTATTGAATGGCGGAGCAGGCTCGAGGGGCCAAATGGCCTACTCCTGCTCCTCTTTCTTATTTTCTTATGTAATCACTTCCCGCCTTTTTACAACCCATTTATTATGTGTGTTTATCATTGACTGGAGTATTTAAAATTCTTTTAGTACTTCATGCCCTGTTACTATAAACTTTTAGGAACAGAATCGTATTGTTAATCATCATTGTTCTGAATATTTGTCATCCGGTAATATAATTATGAAAGGAATTAATCATTGGAACTGAAGTTGTCTAAAACAGTGATCGTAAATCATGAATTCTGGCCTTCTCACTTAACATCACATGCTCAGTTTGCTTTTTGCTACTCTTTTATGCCACTTGATCATTCTCTCTATGGATGAATTGCTTTCTTGGATGACTGTTAATTTACAAATGACAGGTTTTCATCATTACATTTTAACCTCCACTTAAAATGGCAACATGGGATTCTCTCCCACATGAATAAGTTGGATTCAACAAACATGGCACTGGAGCAGATACCAACAATTTTCCAGACAAAGTACTATAATGGTAACAAACATCCCCTCTGCTAGGATAGTGTGTTTTAGAATTACTAAATTAATGCTGATCAGTTACACTTTAAGTTGGAGGATAATTGGGAAGAATGTTGCTATAGTTCATCAAACAAAGCATTGATAAAAATGAGAGTGCAAGTAATAAAAGATTTTCAACCCTGAGCATACCATAGTGGCTATTTTCACTTGTGTGATAGTGTGATTGACAACATGAAGCAGGAAGAGATTGATGGTTCTGCTCTGAACCTTTTGTCACATCCTAGGGTGCACCCATAGTTTGAACTAGAACCACTGAAATGTAATTGGAATTCATAATACATTTCTTAATTGATAAGTAAAATTTCATTAATAGTTACAATTTAAAAAAATTATGCATTTAATTTCTTGCTGTAATTGGAATAACCTTGGCTATCTGGAAAAGTTGAGTGTTTTATTACTGGAGTGCAAATTGATGTGGTATCACTATTCAAGAGTGGACCTAAACAGGACCACTGATTTAGAGTAACTATCAAAGTCTATTACATGGAATTCTAGGATACTTGCAGGTGTTTTGGAATTGAATTTTCTGTAATTGCTAGCTCTCGTCCTAGGCAGTATGCATTACATTTGAAATAGTGCTACTGTATAGTGTAATTGTGTTTAATGTACTGGTCCAGTAACTTGACAAAATAATGATGACAAAGCTTTAATTATATTGAGTTCAGGTGACACACTGGCAGAACCAGGTTTTTATAATTGTCCTTTGAACTTTGATTAGTTTGAGCATTGAATTTATTCTCTGGTGATGGTTGCATTTTAAATGACAGCTTTGTTGCATTCCAAACCCTTGACCGGTGGCGATAGTTCCAAATGACAATTATTACTGGTGTAGATTTATAAAGGTGTTAAGTAGTTTAATTGGATGGTAATTTCAGAATTTTGTGAAGTCTGTCTTTGGTGTGTTTAGCTTGTATTGCCTAGTTGGGAATAAGTTAAAAGGCCAATTTAATCAAAGAAGTCAGATAAAGTAGTCCAGTTGCAAAGGGAGAGAGTAAGAAGACCAATAATGGAATTTCTTAGGTCAACACACTTAAAGATAAAACTGTACTTGTCTAATTGAGCTATAAGTCATTTCTATTTATGCGACAGAGTTGGTTTTGTGCCCCACAATCGGATGTGAGTTTACACCCAGACGTTCCGACATTTGTGAGATAAATTAAGTCCATCTTAAACAGCCATGAAATATATTGCAACAAAAACTTGCATTTATGTAGCACCTTTAACGTAGTAAAACATCCCAAGGCACTTAAGAGGAGCGTTATCAAATAAAATTTGAAACCGAACCATGTGAGATATTACATCGCGTCTTCAGCACAGAAACTGGTCATTTGGCCTAACTGGTCTATGCCAGCGTTTATGCTTCACATTAGCCGCCTCCCTCCCCTCTTCATCTAACCGCTTGAACATATCCTTCTATTCCTTTCTCCCTCGTGTGCAGGAATGGGGTACTGAGGTGAATGATCAGCCATGATCATATTGAATGGTGGTGCAGGCTCGAAGGGCCGAATGGCCTACTCCTGCACCTATTTTCTGTGTTTCCTCCTAAATGTGTCTATGCTGTTTGCCTCAACTACTACTTGTGGTAGCATGTTACACATTCTTATCACTCTTTGGGGAAAGAAGTTTCTCCTGAATTCCCTATAAGTAGCTGCCCTTTAATCCATGCTTTCTGTTTTGTAGTCAGCTTGCTATCCATCTGCTACCTGTTCCCCAACTCCCTTTTGAAACATAACCAAAAGCTTGATCAAAGAGGTAGGTTTTAAAGCGTGTCTTAAAGGAGAGGAGCGATGTAGATAGACGAGAGGTTTAGGGAGAGAGTTCCAGAGCTAGGAGCCGAGGCAGCTGAAGGGGATGCGCAAGAGGCCAGAATTGGAGTGCAGATATCTCGAATGGTTGTAGGGTTGGAAATGGTTACAGAGATAGGGAGGTGCGAGACCATGGAGGGGTTTGTAAACGAGAATGTCATTCTTTTAATTGAGGCGTTGCTGGACTAGAAGCCATTGGCCTGGAATTTGCGATTATAATGACGACGAAACTTGTCGGCATCGCCATTATTACTCTAAAACTTACAGCAACATCTGGCGTCTGCATATGTGCAATTAAACGCGGAAATCCAGAAGTTGCTGACAGTGATGCCCTGCTCCTCCACAGGGTGCGCTGTTGCAGTCTTGTTGCAGTGGGAATCGATTAGATCACTGCTTTGACATGAATTTCAACTTTTTACACACTTCTTGCTGGAAAAATCCTTGGAAAAAGTTGAGCCTTGTTGAATGAGGTGTAACTGAGTTTTAACAACGTACTAAGTCATAATTACCGTTGACCGTGAAAAACGAATCTTGCATTGTGGAGTGTCTCTTTTTAAAATTTATTCATGAGATGTGGGTGTCGCTGGCGAGGCCAGCATTTATTGCTCATCCCTAATTGCCCTTGAGAGCCTGCAGTCTGTGTGGTGAAGGTACTTCCACAGTGCTGTTACGGAGTGAGTTCCAGGATTTTCACCTAGTGACGATGTAGGAACATATATTTCCAAGTCAGGGTGGTATGTAACTTGGAGGTGGTGTGTTGCCATGTAGCTGCTGCCCTTGTCCTTCTAGGTGGTAGAGGTCATTGGTTTGGGAGGTGCTGTTGAAGCTTTGGCGAGTTGCTGCAGTGCATCTTAGAGATGGTACACAGTGCACGGGTGCTGGAGGGAGTGAATATTTAAGGTGGTATTGGATAAGCCATTGTAGGTGATTTTCTGGCTATGACGTGATAGATATGAATAGAACCAGGAGAGGGCAGTCCCACCCAGCTGGACGATAGAGGAGAGGCATGGGGAGAACGATGCTGTGGCCAACAGTGTCAAAAGCTGCAGGATCGAAAGGATGAGGAGGGCTAGTATGCCACATCACATTCACATAAGATGTAATTTGTAACTTTCATTAGGGCAGTTTCAGTACTTTGGTAGGGTGGAAACTTGATTGGAATTGTGGAAAATATGGGCATGGATTTGGGAGGCAACATGTTCAAGAACTTTGGAAAAGAAAGTGAGGTTGGAGATGGGGTGATAATGTGCAAGGACAAGAAGGATCAAGTGTGGTTTTTTTTAAGGCATTTAATGCTGATGGATAATTTGTGAGTCGTATAGGAAAATGTTTAGTATCAGAGTACAAGAATGCATAAAGAAGCTGCTACCCAAGTTGCCATGCTCCTCTAGAAGTTGCGCTATACCGGTATCTCGGCGAGAGAATCTGCATTGAAATACATTGAACAATGTGAAAGAAAGAAGAAAGACTTGAATTTATATAGCGCCTTTCATGACTACCGGATGTCTCAAAGCACTTTACAGCCAATGAAATACTTTTGGAGTGTAGTCACTGTTGTAATTTTCTCCAATTAAATATTGGGAAGACTGAAGCCATTGTCTTTGGACCCCGCTACAAACTGCATTCCCAAGCCACTGACTCCTTCCCTCTCCCTGGCATCTGTCTGAGGCTGAACTAGACTGTTCGCAACCCAGTTGTCATATTTGACCATGAAATGAGCTTCCAGCCGCACATCCGCGGCATAACTAAAACCGCCTATTTCCACCTTCGTAACATTGCCCGTCTCCACCCCTGCTTCAGCTCATCTGCTGCTGAAACCCTCATCCATGCCTTTGTTACCTCGAGACTTCATTACTCCAATGCACTCCTGGCTGGTCTCCCACATTCTATCCTACATAAATTAGAGGTCATCCAAAACTCAGTAGCCCGTGACCTAACTCGCACTAAGTCCCGCTCACCCATCACCCCTGTGCTTACTGGCCTACATTGGATCCCGGTTAAGCAACGCCTCGATTTCAAAATTCTCATCCTTGTTTACAAATCCCTCCATGGCCTCGCCCCTCCCTATCTCTGTAATCTCCTTTAGCCTTATAGCCCCCCCCCCCCCGAGATGTCTGCGCTCTGCAAATTCTGCCCTCTTGAGCATCCCTGATTAGAAATGCTTAACCATTGGTGGCCGTGCCTTCAGTTGCCGAGGCCCCAAGTTCTGGAACGCCCTCCCTAAACCTCTCTGCCCAACTACTTTCTTTCCTCCTTTAAGACGCTCCTTAAAACCTACCTCTTTGACCAAGCTTTTGGTCATCTGCCATAATTTCTTCTTGTGGTGGCTCGATGTCAAATTTATTTGTTTTGTCTTGTAACACTTCTGTGAAGTGCTTTGGGATGTTTTACTAAGTTAAAGGCGCTATATAACTACAAGTTGTTGTTGTAATGTTGCGGTAATGTAAAATTGCGGTACCTGCAAGAGATATACCCACTAAACACACTAGAAAACATTGGTTTGTCCATTCAAGACAAAGTGAATTTTTTAATGGTGTGATTAGTCTTAATTGCTGCCATTGAAAATTAACTTTTACAAGTGTGAGGTCTCACTCCTGTAGATTTTAATTATTGTGGGCATTTTAAGAAATTGAAAAAAAAAACACTTTTTAACTTTGTGTCTCTTCTCTCGATCCCATTCTTTCCCCCTCTTTATTTCGCATTCTATCCATGATTTGACATTGAATTAACTATTCTAACTTGCACTTCCTGGTTTAGACTCTGCTGCCTGGATATTAACACGGGCGGATTACATAGGCAGGAGACGTGGAGTTTTAACTCCTAAGCGCGTCTTTTGTCCTTGACCGGCTCCTCACCCAGGTGTCGGTCTTGGTTGACGGGCTTAACTTCCCGTTGGGCTGAGGGAGGGAGTTTGGGGCTCTGGGAGGAAGCGCTCCTGGTCCACAAGCAGTGCTGTAAGGGCTATTGCCTTCGCCCCAAAGCTGTCTTTGCCTCTCTTCAGCTGTCGGTTTTCCTGATTCCTGGGAAACCTCAGAAGTTAAATTTTAGATGCTGCCAGCCTCATTAAAATACTTAAATTCCCAACCTACCTCCTGGGTGCGGGTTGGCTGCCCACCCTTTGTCCCGCCTCTCTTAAACCCAGAAGCGGGCAGGTTGGTGTTGGGTTTGATATATTTTTTTAACTTCTGAATCTACCCCAACCCACCTGTTTTTGGCTGTTTAAAATCAGGCCCTGCATGTCTCATTCAGGATTCTACAATCTGAGTGTCTCCCAAACACTTGCTTGATCTGTTCACACAGGTCCCAGATCCCCTGTAGAGGGTGCAGTGCTGTTTTGACTCTCCAAAAACTGCAAATTCAGTGCAAAATTATGTGGGAAGTGTAATGGACAGCACTGTTCATTTGCCGCTGACTGCAAAATCCAGACCAGTCCAGTCCAGCGGCATGAAAATGTATTCATACATTCTGCTATAGGACTGGAAATCCCCCTCATTTGTCTGAGGGTTTATGCCTTAAGGCAGAAATATGGATATTGGACATTTACTTGTCTTTCAGTTGGAAAATGGTGCATAAGATGAGGGATTGTAACTTGCAACAGAGAGGGCTATGATGGCAGAATATCAGGGGTATAGAAAATGTAATCTCAATTGAAGGGATCCATGTGCCCTTTTTTTGCCTTTTGAGTTTATAAGTGAGCAGATCCTCTTATGGTCTTAATCATAAATAAAATCAGAAAATGCTGGAAACACTCCATCATCATCATCATAGGCAGAAATCGAGAAAGACTTGGCTTCCAGTCTAAAAGTGAGTTCTCAGGTGACTCTGTCTATCCCACCTGTGACAGTCGTTGAAGGAAAGGGTGGGTGGGGAGTCTGGTTTGCCGCACGTTCCTTCCGCTGCCTGCGCTTGTTTTCTGCATGCTCTCAGCGACGAGACTCGAGGTGCTTAGCGCCCTCCTGGATGTTCTTCCTTCACTTAGGGCAGTCTTTGGGCAGGGATTCCCAGGTATCGGTGGGGATGTTGCACTTTATCAAGGAGGCTTTGAGGGTGTCCTTGAAATGTTTCCTCTGCCCAACCGGGGCTCGCTTGCCATGTAGGAGTTCCGAGCAAAGCACTTGCTTTGGTAATCTTGTGTCCGGGCATACGGATAATGTGGCTTGCACAACGGAGCTGGTCGAGTGTGGTCAGTGCTTCGATGCTGGGGATGTTGGCCTGCTCGAGAACACTTGAAGTCTGCTCTTCCCTCATTCAGGATTTCTGTTAGATGAAAGGTCATTGACCTGAAACGTTAACTCTGTTTCTCTCTCCACAGATGCTGCCTGACCTGAGTATTTTCAGCATTTTCTGTTTTTATTTCAAATTCTAGCATCCGCACATTTTGCTTTTGTAAGATCTTAATCATGATTGACTCACATTGTAAATTTAAAATGACAGGCAACATTTGTTTTTGGATGTAATGTTAAACAAATTAATGCATTGTGCTTTTTTTGTCTCATCCAGCAATATCATGTGTACTGACTGAAAAGCTGGAGGAACTGGTAGGATAAACATGATGTCTTTAACAGTCAAACATATGGAAGGAAGTTCTTTACCAAGAAAATATAGATTAGAATTTGAGGTGAAAGATGAAACTAAAGGTCAGCTTTCTTTTTAGGACATGAAGACAGATAGTAAGTGTACATGTACTCAACCTAGGAAGTTACCAAAGATAATTACAATTTCAAAAAACTGTCGCTTCAAAAATCAAGGCTCTGCAGAGATGCCTGTGCTATATGAAAACAAGTAGTTACACTGCAAGGATAGCTCGGATGAATACTTGGCTTGAGGAGTGGTGCAGAAGGGAGGAATTCAAATTCCTGGGACATTGGAACCGGTTCTGGGGAAGGTGGGACCAGTATAACCCGGACGGTCTGGACCTGGGCAGGACCGGAACCAATGTCCAAGAGGGAGTGTCTGCTAGTGCTGTTGGGGAGGAGTTAAACTAATATGGCAGGGGGTGGGAACCTATGCAGGGAGACAGAGGGAAGTAGAATGGGGGCAGAAGCAAAAGATAGAAAGAAGAAAAGTAAAAGTGGAGGGCAGAGAAACCCAAGGCAAAAATCAAAAAGGGCCACATGACAGCAAAATTCTAACGGGGCAAAGTGTGTTAAAAAGACAAGCCTGGAGGCTCTGTGTCTCAATGCGAGGAGTATTTGTAATAAGGTGGACGAATTAACTGCACAGATAGCTGTTAACGGATATGATGTAATTGGGATCACAGACACATGGCTCCAGGGTGACCAAGGCTGGGAACTTAACATCCAGGGGTATTCAACATTCAGGAAGGATAGACAGAAAGGAAAAGGAGGTGGGGTAGTGTTGCTGGTTAAAGAGGAAATGAGCACAATAGTAAGGAAGGACATGAGCTTGGATGATGTGGAATCGGTATGGGTGGAGCTACGGAATAGCAAAGGGCAGAAAACGCTAGTGGGCGTTGTGTACAGACCACCAAACAGTCGTAGTGAGATTGGGGACGGCATCAAACAAGAAATTAGGGATGCGTGCAATACAGGTACAGCAGTTATCATGGGCGACTTTAATCTACATATTGATTGGGCTTACCAAACTGGCAGCAATGCGGTAGAGGAGGATTTCCTGCAGTGTATTAGGGATGGTTTTCTAGACCAATATGTCGAGGAACCAACTAGAGGCCTGGCCATCCTAGACTGGGTGTTGTGTAATGAGAAAGGACTAATTAGCAATCTTGTTGTGTGAGGCCCCTTGGGGAAGAGTGACCATAATATGGAAGAATTCTTTATTAAGATGGAGAATGACACAGTTAATTCAGAGACTAGGGTCCTGAACTTAAGGAAAGGTAACTTCGATGTATGAGACGTGAATTGGCTAGAATAGACTTGCGCATTATACTTAAAGGGTTGACGGTGGATAGGCAATGGCAAACATTTAAAGATCACATAATTGAACTTCAACAATTGTACATCCCTATCTGGAGTAAAAATAAAACGGGGAAGGTGGCTCAACCGTGGCTAACAAGGGAAATTAAGGATAGTGTTAAATCCAAGGAAAAGGCATATAAACTGGCCAGAAAAAGCAGCAAACCTGAGGACTGGGAGAAATTTAGAATTCAGCAGAGGAGGACAAAGGGTTTCATTAGGAGGGGGAAAATAGAGTATGAGAGGAAGCTTGCTGAGAACATAAAAACTGACTGCAAAAGCTTCTGTAGATATGTGAAGAGAAAAAGATTAGTGAAGACAAATGTAGGTCCCTTGCAGTCAGATTCGGGTGAATTTATAATGGGGAACAAAGAAATGGACCAGTTGAACAAATACTTTGGTTCTGTCTTCACGAAGGAAGACACAAATAACCTTCCGAAAATACTAGGGGACCAAGGATCTAGTGAGAAGGAGGAAATTGTGTTAGGGAAATTGATGGGATTGAAGATCGATAAATCCCCGGGGCCTAATAGTCTGCATCCTAGAGTACTTAAGGAAGTGACCCTAGAAATAGTGGATGCATTGGTGATCATTTTCCAACAGTCTATCGACTCTGGATCAGTTCCTATGGACTGGAGGGTAGCTAATGTAACACCACTTTTTAAGAAAGAAGGGAGAGAGAAAACGGGTAATTATAGATTGGTTAGCCTGACATCAGTCGTGGGGAAAATGTTGGAATCAATTATTAAAGATGAAATAACAGCGCATTTGGAAAGCCGTGACCGGATCGGCACAAGTCAACATGGATTTATGAAGAGGAAATCATGCTTGAGAAATCTTCTAGAATTTTTTGAGGATGTAACTGGTAGAGTGGACAAGGGAGAACCAGTGGATGTGGTGTATTTGGACTTTCAAAAGGCGCTTGTCAAGGTCCCACACAAAAGATTGGTGTGCAAAATTAAAGCACATGGTATTGGGGATAATGTACTGATGTGGATAGAGAACTGGTTGGCAGACAGGAAGCAGAGAGTCGGGATAAATGGGTCCTTTTCAGAACGGCAGGCAGTGACTCGTAGAGTGGCGCAGGGCTCAGTGCTGGGACCCCAGCTATTAACAATATACATTAATGATTTTAGAGGAAGGAATTGAGTGTAATCTCTCCAAGTTTGCAGATGACACTAAGTTGGGTGGCGGTGTGAGCTGTGAGGAGGACGCTAAGAGGCTGCAGGGTGACTTGGACAAGTTAGGTGAGCGGGTAAATGCATGGCAGATGCAATATACTGTGGATAAATGTGAGGTTATCCACTTTGGTGGTAAAAACACGAAGGCAGAATATTATCTGAATAGCGGCAGATTAGGAAAAGCGGAGTTGCAATGAGACCTGGGTTCATGCTACATCAGTCATTGAAAGTTGGCATGCAGGTACAGCAGGCGGTGAAGGCGGCAAATGGTATGTTGGCCTTCATAGCTAGAGGATTTGAGTATGGGAGCAGGGAGGTCTTACTGCAGTTGTACAGGGCCTTTGTGAGGCCTCACCTGGAATATTGTATACAGTTTTGGTCTCCTAATCTGAGGAAGAACGTTCTTGCTATTGAGGGAGTGTAGCGAAGATTCACCAGACTGATTCCCGGGATGGCAGGACTGACCTATGAGGAGAGACTGGATCGACTGGCCCTTTATTCACTGGAGTTTAGAAGGATGAGGGAGGATCTCATAGAAACATATAAAATTCTGACTGGACAGGTTAGATGCAGGAAGAATGTTCCCGATGTTGGGGAAGTCCAGAACCAGGGGTCACAGTCTAAGGATAAGGGGTAAGCCATTTAGGACTGAGATGAGGAGAAACGTCTTCACTCAGAGAGTTGTTAAGTTGTTAACCTGTGGAATTCCCTACCGCAGAGAGTTGTTGATGCCAGTTCATTGGATATATTGAAGAGAGAGTTAGATGTGGCCCTTACGGCTAAAGGGATCAAGGAGTATGGAGAGAAAGCAGGAAAGGGGTACTGAGATGGATGATCACCCATGATCATATTGAATGGTGGTGCAGGCTCGAAGGGCCGAATGGCCTACTCCTGCACCTATATTCTATGTTTCTATGTAAGTGCATTGAGACTTGGGCTTGTTGAATTTAAGTTGAAGGTAAACTCTGCATTTCATCAATTGTATTGCAGATTTTTTTTGAAACAAAAATACGAGAACATAACTTGCAGCAATGGCGATTTGAGTAATTCCTGTGAGCAGTGAAAACACGATTTATTTTCTAGTTTTCCCCCCCCTCCCTCCCCGTCTGAAATTTAGAATTTTTACTTTGGTGCATTAGGTTTCAGTACAACTTTATTGGTCCAATTTAATTTATTAGGGATTTAATCCTAGATATGTGTGTTGATTTGTAAATTGAAACTTTTTATAACACAAAACAACAATAAAACCAACCAGATTAAGGTGCCTGACCGACACTAGTACAAGCAGTGCACAGACTAGGCTGTACCAAGCCCCACTGTTGACAGTAACATGCTTGTGTATCCCTGCAAAAGTATGAGTAAATGATGGGACAGCTCCATGGAGCATTGATTGAATGGGATTCCTGCTGGATTCATTTTCAGCTACAACATCAGGCACCGGGTTCCAAACAGTGACTGCCTGGGTAAAATATTCATAGCTGGCATGTATGCACACTGTTTTGTCTATATTTTATACGTAGTGTAACCCTTGAAATCAAGTATTTTAATGTCTGAACTATTCTAAGTTTCATAAGCACTATTTTCCCACATGCTCTCTCCCAACAAATTCAGTTAAATGCCTGACCATTCCCTCCAACACATTGCCAGCCGATTAGGCTAAATAAAATTATCCTGAATTTCCCTCCGAGGCTGTGCTACGATATTACTCACCCAAGCAACTATTAGCCAACCAAGCAACAATTGGTTAAGTTTCACCATTTAAAACACATGGAAGAAATCTTGCGGCATGGGTAGGAAATTGGGAGGTAGAAGCCAAGGAGAGGGAATAAAAGGTATAGGCCTAGAAACTGGCCTTCGCCCCTCCCGTTAATACCTACGGGAGTGGGGGGAGGGTGGCGTGGATAACAGGACGCTAACCACTTACCGGGCGTGGCAAGATGAACGACTCTTAAATTCGGTGATAGGTTTGTGACGGCGATAGGATGTTGCGTCCCGATCTCCTTCGTCCGGAGATTATGACGTCAACACCCTGGTAGCGCCCTGGACTGAACTTTGGTTACGCCCCCTGCAGCATCGCTGGCCGAAAACACCGGCAGCTGTAGGCGATGTTGATTGGGAGGCCAAACACTTCAGGGGCGAAACTTAAAGGGGAGGTGGCCGAGGTAAGTTTTAAAAAAAACTTTTTTTTTAAAGTGGTTCCTTTCACATTTTTTTGCTTCCTCTTCGGTCACGATCAGTCAGCCCAGCACTCTGCTGTAGTGCATCGGGCTGATCAGGCCGGATCATGGCTGCCATCTAGGACCAGGTAAGTGTCACCAATGCAGAGCCTGCAGCGATGGCCCTTCCCTTTAAGAGAGTGAAGGAGCCTCCGAAGGCGACAACGCTGCACGGTCCATTGTACAGCGCTGCATAACTACCACCCGTCTGCGTCCTGCTGCGCTCCAGGTAGGAAATGGAGTGCTTGATTTAGTGCTGTACTTCCTTCCTGGAGCGCAAACCCCGAATTTTTTAAAAGTTGAAAAGTATTAGTACCCGGCGCTAATTTTTTCAACTTTTAAATGTTAATGCTGAATTTCTCCCCCCTAATCCCAGATTGGTGAGTATAGATGTAAAGTCCTGTCCCCTCAGTACAGATTTACCCGAGGTATATAGTGAAGTCAAGGTCACTCTGGACCTGCACCTTTATTTCACAGCTCTGGAATGCTGCACTTGCCTGAGACCTGTTCTTATATACCTGTCTCTTGCAAATGCACCCCTGGTGGTCAGGAATGCTGGTGGTTACAGATCATATCTTATTACAGTCATGTATAGCATGTTAGGATACAGTTATATATAATAATGTAAGATACATGACAATAGAGGTGATATTTTTCCCCCTGTTGGAGAACGTGTTGCAAGATTCAACACATGTTAATTTGTACGAAGGGATTTAGCTGTGATGAAAAACTGAGTAAAATTGGGCTATATATACCCTCAGCTGAGGTAAAAGAATAATATGATTGAGTCCTTTAAAAGTATGAAATTAAATGAGAGGGTAGGTAAGGAATAACTCTCTTTACTCCAGTAGCAAACTCTAGAACAAGGGGGAGATAATATCTAAACTAAGTCCGTTAAAAGCAAATACAAAATTATCCCTCACACAGTGGATTGTTAGAATGTGGATGCACTGTCGAGGAAGGCCAGAGATGGGAAATCAAACCAAGTGCTTAAAGTATGGGGGTAAGTATTTGGGAAGTCAGAAATATAGAGAGAGTATGAAATTGGAAAAAAAAGTGTGACTGTGGCTAATGAAATGGTTCAGTAGGCTCAATGGGCTGTTCATATAGAAAGAGCAGATCAGTAGTTTGATAGCCTAATGTATTTGGAGCTGCTTGACCTTTCTCCCTGAAGTCCCATCTGCCATAACTGGGATTTCAATCCTGTTGGACGTATGGGAGCCATGTGACACAGTGCCGAGAGACTGATGTGGCGAATAATGAAATGACAACAGGTTTTCCTCCACCGACCTCAACATCAAATGCTGACTGTCGATGTAAAGCTGGCTCATGTGATGCTGCCATCCAGTGGAAGAGGGGTGAAAGAGATGCAGGGATTACAAGAAGTGGCTGTGGGGAGCCAGTAACACAGCAACTGAACTTTCTTCTCAATAATGTTGTAGTTTAGCAGTGCTAAGTAATAAGTTTTAAAACTGTTATAAACAGAGATAAAGCTAGCTTGGATACTTCAGGGTGACCAAGGTGACATGTACAATCAAGAGATAGCAGAATAACAGGCATATACCTGTAGTACCAAATCTGCATTGAACAAAGATGTAGTGTCAGATCTGACCGAGGAAGAATGAGATACTAAACCTTTTGCACCATTTAGACTATTTCATACCATTTCAGCTACCCCACAAGCACGTGTAGAGGATTGGAGGAATGAAAAAACAGCAAAGAATATTTGAAGACCATGGCATTTGACTGATCTATAGTACCAATCAAAACAGGATAGCATTACAAACTGATTTGTTGCAGTGAATTATCAGCGGGCTGGTTGGGTGCAGTGCAGAAGAACTTAACAAGTGAAAACTCACAGTGCAAGAGTTAGTACTGGAGATAAGGATATGCTGCTGATGGATCAATTATTTGAGGTTGTTCAGCATGGCAATTGAATTGTAAAACATTTGTGCTATACATGGACTAACTTGAAGTACTGAGCCTTGATTACTTCAAGGCAAAAAGTAATCTCTATTTCTGTACCAAACATTGCATTTTGAACTAGCTGGAAGTAAGGATGTGCTGCTTGGACATAAGTGCAATTGCTGGTCAGAAGAGCATCTATCCTCTTTATGTGTAGCACTTTTTAGGAGATTTAGGAGCCATGCTAATCTTCTGTCCATACCAATTTTAGTATATGTGTACTCTTTTTTGCGCTCTTCCTCCACGC